>NC_065443.1:201008098-202314765 GCF_917563875.1 Diabrotica virgifera virgifera | reverse complement strand
TTTTGACTTAATTTGATTGAAAATGAATCGTACCGCATGGGAAAAGTTATAGCGGACGGACTATACATTACATATCCACAAACACGTTGCCTTTTTTAAATAGAAATTGAGTCATATTTCTAAGCTCGGTAACTTTTGAATGGTATAAGTATAACCGATTTTAAAAATCAGACATGCGTTGGAAAGGTAATGATTCAGTACTATCAGAGGCCGCAAAGGTCGGTTTTAAATTTTTGAAGTTTTTGGGAGTTTTGGGGACGAGAACGAAAAACAGACCCTAAATAGGAAGGGCCGTAAAATCCATACCCTTGGACCAAAATTGATGGTTGACATATGAATGGGTGAGTCTTTTCCTGAGTTTTAAGATGGGAGATGGCCCCATTTTCAATTCAGTCAGATTTAGAAAATCGAAAATTTCGTGTATATATAGTGTCGCGTGTAGGAGGAGGGTGTTGGTGTGCGCCACTGGCGAGAACTGCCGTTCTCTGGTAATAAGTACAGCTAACTTCTCTATTGGGTAATACTCTCCCTAAAGGTTTTCTCAAGTCGGCCGAAATTTTATTCAAAATTTAATAAAATTTATGTTTTGTCATTCGAAAGTACTGAAAAAGTGTAGTTTCATAGTTACAGAGACCTTTATACAGAGTAAAAACTCCTCTTCAGTTTTCCTTGTTTTTAAAATATTGTGCACCGATATTCTTAGCTGTTTATTGATCGAATGATGCCCTTATTCATTTAAACATAAAGCAATGATAGCCAAATCACTGTTTGCAAAATCATTAACATGTTAAACAATGTGTATGCAAAGAACCGTATCTATTTTCTGACTCTCGTCAAATTGAATAGTATATTAACAAAATTCTTGATCGTGAGCGAAGCGTGACCTGAGTGTGTAATGTGAATCGGTCTTAAGACGTAGAAAGCAGATCAGGAATATCGTGGAAGAAATTTAAAAAATAAAATGGCGCTGGGCTGGTCACATAGTCAGATATGATGATAACAGGTGGGTACAGAGAATCCAAGAATGGAAACCAAGAAGGACGACAAGGAGCATCTGATAACCCCAAAAGAGATGGATAGATGTCATAAGAGCATTGGTAGGCAATCAGTGGATTAGATTGTCGCAAGATATAGAAAGATGGAAGAAATTGCGAGAGACCTACATTCAGGAATGAATAGAAAATGGTTGACGAATAAGAGAAAGAAGACTCACTAGACTAAATTACTTTACTAAATGGCCGGCTAAGGCGGCCATAGTTCAGTTGGTATGTACAGGCTTACCAAGCCGGACGGCCCCCGGGTGCGATCCAGGCAGACATCAGAAATATTTAAATTTTTAATTTAACGAACCGCCATTGTGCTTTGGAGGGCCTATAAAGCCGTTGGTCCTTAAAAATAAAAACCTTATACATGGATGGAAGATGTACATACAATAAACTAGTTGCTGTAGTTGGCTGCAGTATGACAGATTATAACAACAATCGGCTTCCGAAAAAAAAACCCTCGTTACATCTAAACCTGAACATGCAGATATCGCCAATTCGGAGGAACTGTGTTACATATGTACAGTATCGTGATACAGTATGAACTGACAATAATTATTCTACTTTTGACAATACGTCAAAGTGAACGCCTTTAAAGAATGGAAAGAACAAAAAATGAACAAATTAAGAGCAGTTACAAAGTCACATTAACCAATTTAATGTTATGGGAATCCTCTTTTCGTGTTAAAAAATGTTTAAATCTGTGTTGCCAAATCTAGAAATCACAAGCATTATGTCAATTTTTTTCAACAACTTAACAATGCCCTTATTTGGTAAAGAATAAAGTACTTTCCCATTAGGATAAAGCACTTTTCCAAAATTTAAATATTGAAAAATCTGTCTCGACTAATGTAATTCAATCAATAAGTCAGATAAATGAGATAAACTGTTGTTTACCAGATCTGCGGATTCTGTGACTGCATTCATTGTATTCTTCGAATACACATCTTGGCTATCTGCGATCTGATGTACGGCCTCGACACACCGCTGCTGCAGCAACCTCCATTTTGATTTAATTGGACGATAAACCTTCCCAGAACAGTGTATATTTTATCTCTTTCTGTCTCGAAAAAGTTATTATCCTTATCGAGCGAATGCTTGTTTTCGTTTATGGTATTGAATATGTATTGATTATTCTATCTTTTGATTTTGTTCACGTCCGCGGTTATTACCAGGAGTGTGTTGTAAATTATTAACAAAAGTGGAACCACAAAGTTTGTTTACTTATATAATTACGCCTTTATTAAAATAAATAAATTGAAACTCTACATTTGACAAATTTTAAACATGATATATGTAGTAGACGAAGAGGCAGCGCTGAAAAATCTCTTTGAATTTACTAAAGCTAAATTTTTCACAGTTAATTACTGTGATTGTGTAGAGAAACATACTGCGGTCGGTCAAGCGAAACGTAGAACAGGGGTTACTGAGAGGGTATGAAAGTTGCTTTCCTACGAAGGTAATTAAATCCATTTACTAAGGCTGAAAATCAGTACACACATTCTAAATTGAATATAAATAAAAGTTATTATAGTCGGTCAGCTATATGATGGGACAGAGCCGGTCGGTCAGCCCCAATGAATGTACAGGGTTATTCACTATATTTTGACCCCCTCGTAAACTGCCTTATTTACAGAATTAGAAAAAAATGTTAAATACAAAAGTTGTTCGATTTTTAATTATGATTTTTTGACATATATATCGTACTAGTGACGTCATCCATCTGGGCGTGATGACGTAATCGACTATTTTTTATATGAGAATAGGGATCGTGTGCTATCTCATTTGAAAGGTTATTCAATTCTCTTACAGTACTATAAACATTAAGATCATTATTTATACAGGGTGTCCAAAAAAATTTGAATTATTAATTAAACAATTAATTTAATTAAAAAAAGTTTTTGAACACCCTGTACAATTAATCATGTTATTGTTTATATTACTTAATAGGGAATTGAATAACCTTTCAAATGAGCTAGCAGTCGACCCCTATCCCCATTTAAAAATAAAAGTCGATTATGTCATCACGCCCAAATGGATGACGTCACTAGTACGATATATATGACAAAAAATCGTAATTTAAAAATCGAATAACTTTTGTATTTTACATTTTTTTCTAATTCTGTAAATAAAGCAGTTTACAAGGGGGTCAAATATAGTGAATAACCCTGTACATTCATTGGGGCCGACCGACCGGCTCTGTCCCGTCATACAGCTGACCGACTATAATAACTTATATTTATATTTAATTTAGAATGTGTGTACTGATTTTCAGCCTTAGTAAATGGATTTAATTACCTTCGTAGGAAAGCAACTTTGATACCCTCTCAGTAACCCCTGTTCTACGTTTCGCTTGACCGACCGCAGTATGTTTCTCTACACAATCACAGTAATTAACTGTGAAAAATCTAGCTTTAGTAAATTCAAAGAGATTTTTCAGCGCTGCCTCTTGGACTATAGCTACTTATACACGACCTGTTTCGTCTACGAATGCGAAAGACAGAGACTAGGCTAACAGGTTAGTCGCTAACTGTTAGTGATCAACCTCTGTCTCTCAGATACCTTTCTAGTCTTGAATATTATGTCATCTTCGTCGTTTACTATCAGTACCTCTTCTTCTGTAAGTGCCGTTTCCCAATCGGAGGTTGGATCATCACCACTCATCACCATCTTCACTCTATCTACGGCTGCCTGCTCCGAAGAGTTCTATTAATCTGTATTTAACCCACTGTCTTAAATTTTTCAACAATGACATCTTTCTTCTTCCTATACTCATTCCTCCTATTATCTCTCCCTGTGTTGTCAATATTAACTTTTTAACTTTTTTATTTTTATTGTGTTAATTATTTCGTATTCTTTGCCCATTTCTCGCAATACTTCCGAGTTCGTTTTCTTCAGTGTCCATGGTATTGTAAGCATCCTTCTGTAACACCACATTTCAAATGACTAGCTTATTTATTTGTTCTCGCTTCAGTGTCCAGTTTTCAAGTCCATATTGTAGTATCGAAAACACGTAACATCTCACATGGCCTTGTCTCCGAAAAACCTGATTTTAAAAAGAGATGTCTGATACGATACGTTCCAGGCAGTGTGAATTGTTCATATTTAAAACCATTAAAATCAATATTATTCGGAAACTAAACACTACGTGCTGGAAACGATTCGTGCATGATAATATGCCGCGACCTTTACTCTCAGTCAGTTCTAATATGTCTTTATTACACTGTTTTCGTATTGTCAAGCGCATTTGTTGCTATTTTTATCCTGGACCTTACTTCTGTTGTTTGCTCATTATTTTCTGAAATCCAGGTTCCCAAGTATTTGTATTTATCAATTGTTTCTATCGGTACATCTCCCAAACGTATGTCACAAGTACTCTTTCAATGCGAATGAAGAACTAGATATCTTGACATCAGTAAAATTGTAGAGAAACAGCCTACATTTACATTTAGTATATCTGTTACAGTTCAAGTTGATTATCCAGTTGGAGTTGACTCCAACTAGTTGGAGTCAACTCTAACGGCTGGTTTCAGTAAAAGTTGATTATAAATTTAAAATGAAGATTTATATTCAACATTTACTAGTAAAAGTAGACTCCAACTAGGAAAAGTATACTCTTCCCAATGCCATTTAGTAAAAGTTGATTCTGATTCACACAAACAGCCGATTCTAGAAATTAAATGTTACTGAATATGTTCAAATTAGTCTAGGCTGTATCGTCGCCTCCGTTAGGTAAATTACTCCGATTCTAATTTTTTGCACAAACTTACTCAAAAAGAGGTCCTTATAATAAATCTACTGGGTGCCAGACAGTAGGTACCTTGATCGATAAATTGTTTAAACAATTTTTTTAGACAAATTCACAAAAATAATTTTTTCACTTCGAACAATTTTTTTTAGATCATTTGGGTTATTCTGAACAAAAAAAGGCATTTTGTGATTTTTCTCTAAAATTGATTGTTGTCGAGTTATACGCGATTTAAAATTTGAAAAATGCGAAAATAGCTATTTTCAAGGCTTAATAACTCGGTTAAAATCCATTACATATTATGAAAGTCAGAAAGTGACCAAATCAAAGTTTATAGCTCCCTCTACAAGATCCAGCAGAAATTTGTCACTATTTTATTACTAAGCTTTATCTTTAATTATTAACAGTGAGCGCTAAGTGCGTATTAGGCGGCCGTCAATGGTGAGTGCTAAAGAGATGGTACCGCGTGAGACCCTGTGTATTTGTTATAAGGATTGTTATAAGGAGCAGATTTTTTTTTTTTTAATTCAGTTAGTACTAAGGAATGTATTACCTCAATTTTAAATTAGAACTCACATTGAACTTTTTAATATCTGCATTTTTCATTATACCAATTAAAACTAAATATTAATCTCTTTGTTAAAAAATTTTTTCGGTTGACAGATGAAAAATCCACTTAACTTCCTTTGACATATTGTCATTCATTTCTGGCACCAAACTGTCTAATCAGTTGGTTCGTAACCTCTCACCTGAACACAGGTACTTACCTTGTGCAATTTTCGAGCAAGGATGAAATAAATACATTCACAGGTGATCTTTAAATCTTAAGACATCGACTTAATGTCGACCACTTTTTATTATAGAATGTAACAATAAAATATTTTTGAGGTTTTTATACCTATTGAGGTGGCTAGTTTCAATTACTTGTACACTGGACGTAAGTAACCACATTTTCTTAAAAAAAATTTCAACTGTCAAAATTTCACCCATTTGCTTTTTAATCTTAGTGGTTTACTTATTTCCAGGTTTACACTGATGATGGTCAGTTTAATCGAAAACGTTTTGTACTTCCACTCCTTCGTGGATAAATTTTAAGGATTTTTTAATAAATTCATATATATATGCCTACATACAACAGAAGTGTTTACTTCATTCCACGTTATTATACGGATGTATTTCTTTGAGTAAGTTTGTGCAAAAAATCGAATCTGAATAATTTACCTAACGGAGGCGACGTTACAGACTATACTAATAAGTAGTTGAAACGGTCAAAACAAAGAAACGCACACTCATCAAAAATGCACTTGAGATTCTCGGATAATCAACATTTACTGAATCGATCCAGGAAGAGTCAACTCCAACTAGTAAAAGTTGATTTAAATTTTTAAAATCAACTTTTACTGCTCGTTTCAGTTGGAGTTGACTCCAACTAGTTGGAGTCAACTCTAACTGAGAATCAACTTGAACTGTAACATATCCAATTAATACATCAGGCTAGAAAATAAGAAATGTCATCAATTAAACTGTTTAGAACAGCGATTGGTGAAATTACTTTGTCCAATGTGACAGCAGAAATCGAAAAGGATCAACATTGGAACAAGACGAACGACACACTCCTGTCTTATCTCTATCATTTTTATTTATGCACTAGACTGTGAAAGTGCATCCATATAATCACCAATTGTTTCAGTACCTCATATTTTTTTCAGTGAGTACCCCAAGATAACTTCAGTCTCTTCTTCTTCTCGTAGCATTACAACCCGGGGTGGGTCTTGGCTCGAGATTGCAATTGCTGGATCCAGCATCCAGCAATCCAGCTGGATCCAGTGCTTTTTTTACCTGCTGGATCCAGCAAATCGTGCTGCATCCAGCAGCGTGGATCCGCAATCGTGTCAAATTCGAAATAAGTTACTTAATGTCTTCATTAGCCTCTTTATTTAAAGCCGTGAGTCGGCAACTAGCCATTCTATCGCGCTGGTAGTAACTCAATATGCTGCAAAGTTTCTATAGCTTAAAAGTTTGCATCGATAAAGCGTTGATATACATTGATTCTGCGATAAAATCCTTTGCTGGCGAGTGGTCAATAATCAATGAGTTAATCGCCACTTTTAACCGGCTGTAGAAGCTCTTTGCAGAATAGAGTCCACTTTGATAACGGCCGACACAACCATGAAATTTGTCTTAGACAAACTAAATAGCCAGGACTCCAGCCTTAATGCCGATCTATCGGAAGCACTTCGCAACAGAATCACGGAACGGTGCCTCTATGAGATTACAGGTACATACATTAGTGTATTTACAAAATCAAAAAAAGTATGACGAAGGACTAAACAGTCTAAGGACTAAACAGTTACTTCCCCATGCCGAAAAAGAATGCAATGCGACAAGAGATGAAAAATTTGTTGATTCGTACATATAAATAAACAAGTAACTGTGGAATTAGTGCAAGAGATTGAGATAATGGAAAAATATGGGCTAACTAATCCGGAGCCCGTGAATTTTACTTTGGAACAAGAACTTGAGATTGAATTGAAACGAGAAAGAGAAAACTTTATAGCCAAAAAAACTGGTTCTCAAAAAGATTACGAAAAGATTTTGGAAAAGGAAATGGTGGTTTATGAGACCGAAGGAGTGAAAGGCGATCGTTTGTCAATGGTCTATGACTATTTGATGACCTTAATACCGACCAGTACAGAGGCCGGAAGGGCTTTCTCCGCAACCGGCTATATGTGCAGTTCTGTGCGAAGTAGGTAAGGCCTATGCTTTTAAGGTATCACTTTCAAAAAACTATATAGGTAATTAATGTTTCTGTTCTCTAGAAATTTAGCATACATTCAAAAAAGAAAACATTAAAATCGTGTTTTTATTTTGATTCCACATTTTGCTAGATCCGCGCTGGATCCAGCTGGATTCAGGCCAATCTTGCAAAATTCCAGCTGGATTGAAAATGCTGCTGGATTGCATAGTTTTGGCTAACTGCACAAACTTGCTTCCATATTGAAAGGTCGTCCATGATAGTTAGGTCAGTGGGTAGCCCCATTGCGCTTAAATCTGACCATATACATATCTCTCAATCGCATTCGTGGAAGTCCTAAGGACCATCTTCCTTTTGGAGCTTCCTCCCAGATTAACTTGGCAAGGCGGTTATTAGGGAGTCTATGGACATGGCCAGATTAGACGTTGGGATTTACTTAATCTCTTGGATTACGTACGTCGCTAGCCCTATAAACCTGTTTGACGTTGGCATTTGTTCTTATTCGGTATTGGTTACTATTCGGGTCGTCAGTTTATTCTCACCAGTTCGTAAATACCTCTCCTGTATCTTTGCACCCGTAGCTTGTATATTCCATGTAACTATATTCATTGTCATTTTTCTTTTGCCGTTTTCATTTCTTTGATCCGTTCGTTTGCCGAGGCTCCTGATCGAAGTTTTTTAGTCATTTAACAGATTTATCCGAAAAGTGGGAAGTAGCCGATCAATTTTCTGTCAGGTTTTAACTCGCAGTTCACACTCTTCTCTCTAACCTAATCTTCCTTACTATTTAACATCTACCATTTGGTCTTCCGAATTTTTGGGTAATTCCGCGGCTTAACTCATATTCATCTCACAAAATGATTTGAAATCGATTTTGCACATCCAGTATCTTATAAATTGTAACGACTACGCCTTTGTAACAAATTATTCTACACGCCAATTGAAAACAGTGCCTATCGTTTGATCCGACAACTCCTATTGAAAAGGCGTTAGCGTTACACAATGAACTTAACAAGCAAAAAACTGTAACTACAAAGCGAGAGTGACTATAGCTCTCACAAAGTGATTATAAGCACGCCTCCCAGGGGGTGATGACTGATGGCTATTGCGTGGTGTGACTACGCACCCATGCCGTGAATGTATAATCGCCGACTTTTTCTCCGCTCTTCTTCTATTTCTCGGCATCGTGTGGGTTACTTTATCACTGAATATTATCTTGTCACGCTTCGGCTTTGGAAATGCTTTAATACGGGCCTTTTCTGCTTCATTCAGCCGTGAAAGGACGCCTGCGATGTTGCCACGTTAAATTATGTATTGTAAAACTCTTCCTGATTTTTTTATTGCACATATTCTCCTCATAGCGACGGTATCCACTCGTCGAAAAGTCGCTGTCGAAAAAGTAGTGAAAAAGTAAGTGAGTGGCTAATGCTTCGACAGTAGTTTTCAACTCTTGTTTTGGCTTTTTGGCCTCGTGTTTAGTTCTTCTACAAGCTCCAGTCTGGGTGTCTCAGTCTAGGGCTTAAGTATAGATCTTTCTATTTTCTGCGTGTGGTCCACCATCACTATTTTTAAGCAGGAAATAGGTTATTTTGGAAGTTTTCTCTTCTGCATCAGGGCTACTCAAAAAAAACC
The DNA here is from genome assembly GCF_917563875.1 of Diabrotica virgifera virgifera. Classification (NCBI taxonomy): domain Eukaryota; kingdom Metazoa; phylum Arthropoda; class Insecta; order Coleoptera; family Chrysomelidae; genus Diabrotica; species Diabrotica virgifera. The sequence continues at coordinate 202,305,587 of NC_065443.1, read as the reverse complement.
TAAGTGGTGTAGGGCGATAATACATTATGATGTAAATACAACTTATATTAATCCAACTTAACCTTAGTTGTAAACACTTATATTCTACTATACAGTGATCATCATCATCATTCTCTTTGCCTTATCCCTATGCGGGGTCGGCTTCCCTAATTGCATTTCTCTACACAATTCTATCTTGGGTCATATCAATGTTAATCCTCTTTACCAACATGTCCTGCCTTATCGTCTCCCCCCAGGTCTTCTTTGGTCTTCTTCTCCTACTCCTTCCAGGAATCTGCACTTCAGCTATTCTTCGTATTGGGTGATTAACGTCTCGACGTTGAACATGACCAAACCATCTTAACCTATGCTCTCTCAATTTGGCATCAATTGGTGCCACACCTAGACTTCCCCTAATATACTCATTTCTAATTGTATCCTTCTTTGTCACTCCACTCATCCATCTAAGCATTCTCATTTCCGCCACATGCATTCGTTGTTCCTCTTTCTTTTTCACTGCCCAACATTCAGTTCCGTACATCATAGCCGGTCTTATGGCTGTTTTATAGAATTTTCCCTTCAGCTTCATTGGAATTTTTCTGTCACACAACACACCACTTGCTTCTTTCCACTTCATCCATCCAGCCCTAATTCTACTGCATGCATCTCCATCTATTTCTCCATTACTGTGTAATACCGATCCTAGGTACTTAAAACTATTGCTTTTCACAATCATTTCACCATCCAAAGATACCATTTTATTTGTAGTAGCTTCATCTTTAAATGAACATTCCAAATACTCTGTTTTTGTCCTACTAAGATTTAAACCTTTTTCCTCCAGAGCTTGTCTCCACTGTTCCAGTTTTTGTTCCAAGTCTCTTTCACTATTTCCTACTAACACGACATCATCAGCATACATTAAGCACCATGGAATGTTACCCTGTAGTTTCGCTGTTATCTGGTCCAAAACTAATGAGAATAAATACTTTCACATGAAATTTATCAGTCTCTCCCACACCTGTCCTAACACTAGTCGTTACTCCCTCATACATATCCCTCACAATCTTCCCATATTCACCAGGGACTCCTTTCTTATTGAGTGCCCACCACAGAATCTCTCGAGGAACTCTATCATATGCTTTCTCAAGATCAATGAATACCATATGAGCGTTTGTTTCTTTACTCCTGTATTTTTCCATCAACTGCCTTATAATGAAAATTGCATCTGTTGTTGATCTACCCTGCATAAAGCCAAATTGATTCTCGGATATTTCGGTCTCTTCACGTATCCGTTTATCAATTACTCTTTCCCATATTTTCATGGTATGGCTAAGCAGTTTTATAGCCCTGTAGTTTGTACATTGTTGTATATCTCCCTTGTTTTTGTAAACAGGTACCAATATACTGCTTCTCCATTCGTCTGGCATTTGTCCAACTTCCATAATTCTATTAAATAGACCTGCTAGCCACCTTGTTCCTGTCTCTCCCAATGCTCTCCACACTTCCCCAGGAATATCATCTGGTCCTACCGCTTTTCCTTTCTTTATTTTTTGAAGCGCTTGAGCCACTTCCTCGTTGGTTATTTTGGTGACCATTGCTGCTTCTGTCTCCGTTGACTCTACAGGCTGTCTGTCAAATTCTTCATTTAATAAGCTGTCAAAGTACTTTCTCCATCTATTTTTGACATCCCTTTCGTGAACTAATATTTTATTATTTTCATCTCGGATACATCTAATCTGATTAACTACTACTACTCATACAGTGATGAGCGCGCTAATAACCGACAAAATAACACAAAAGATGGAAAACACAATATTGCGAACAAAAAGAGATGAAACTAAATTAACATTAAGTACATTACCTAGTTTCCCACCTTTAGACGTCTGTGACAGGAGTATTTTATAAAATTCTACTGTCACAGTGACAGTTGTCATACTCCTCTGATACGTCTAAATGTGGTAAACCATGTAATGTAATGTTAATTTATACGTTTAGGTATAACGATAATTTCCACCTCCACTAGTTTCATCTCTTTTTGTTTCGCAATGTATTCTGATGTTTTCCATCTTTTGCGTTATTTTGCCGGTTATTAGCGCCTCATCACTGTACAAATTTGACGCATTTCTTCTTATTTCTTGTCAGCATTCTTGCTTCTGCCTATATTGTTTCCCCTTTTTCGACGATGTTTCCTAGGCTGCTACCCCATGCTTTTGCCTGTCAAATTTGTATTCTCCATTCTCTGAAGATGGACCCATAACTGAGTTGCCTTCTTTCTTTTTTCTATATTCTAATTTTGACTGTTTGCAATTCTGGCCATTAAACTCTAAAGATATTATGAAGAAAAAAGTTTGTAAAAACCTGAAATTTCAACCAATTATAACAAATGAATTGACCATTTTGTTGTGAAGTACAAGTTCGATTAAAGATAGATTGGATTCTGTGGACAAACTTTTGTTTTTTCCGTTTTTAGGAGTTAGCAGATGCTTCTGCAAGAGTTTTGGTTTGATGAAAGAAATCGATTTTATTTGATTGGATACTGTATACTTTTTAGGGCATTTTCAATATTTCATGGTTATGTTAATTGCAAGAGTGTTCTTCGTTTTTAGTTGCATTAATATTGGAATTTTCGATGAGTCTATATATACATATTATATCCTTCATAGCTTTGTGGTCTCTATCTTGTTTACATGCAGACTCTCTTCTTTACGATTAGAGTTAAATTACTGTTTTTGGCGATCAAATCTTATGATTTAGTGCAGTCACTGAAGGTTTTCACCTCCGATTTCGTTGAACCTCCATCGATTTTTATGAAAATTGGTGAGTAATTAGAGGATACCTCAAGGAACAAAGGTGACATGATGCCAACTTGCGCTTTTACCCTGGAGGTGGATGCCACCCCTTCGCGGGGGTGAAAATTATATTATTAAAAATAATACCATAAGTCGATAGAGGGACAAATTATAAGCAAAATTTGTTAAATAAAGTTATTAAAATAAATCAACACTTTTTGAGTTATTAAAGACAAAGATTTTATTTTTTCTTAAAAAAATGCATGTTTTAAATCCGTTTTTCACGTATAAATCAAAAACTATAAGCTTTTACAAAAAAGTTATTATTACTGAAATTGAAGATAATAAAAAATTGAATACATTCCTCACATAAGGAACTAAACTAATGTTAGTTCAAAGTGAGTTATTGGCAATTGAATGTGTATTTTTTTTTTCGACGAGTACTCAAATCTAAGTATTCAAGCTTAAATAACGGGAAAACGATGCAATGTATAAAATATTCTTGTTAAACATTTGCCAAAGTACTTCGGAAGACCTATAAAATGAGCTTCAGAACAAGGTAATAGCGTCAAAATTAAGCAAGTTATAATGAAAATAAAAGAACCTTTTCGAATTTTTCAGGAAAAAGTGAAAAATAAAACATACGCCATTTCCACAAAAATTAAAATTTATAGTTATCCTTACAAAAACTTCTTTATATTAGCATAAGTAATGTTTTCGATAATTTTGACGGGTTTAGAATGCATATTTTTGAAAAAAAGATATAATTTAAAAAAATCATAATTTTTAAAATTATTGTAATTCTCATATTCTTTTGATAATAACTCCAAAAACACTCAATATACGTAAAAAATAATATATAACCCAATTTAGTTATTTTGTGCCAAATATTTTACCTGTTTTACTATTTCTATAGGGTAAAAAATAACCGAGATAGAAACGTTTAAATCTTAAATTTTGCTCTGGGAACCATGCAACCGGGGTCATTTAACCTTTTATTTTTAAAAAAGGAAGGGGTTTAAAAGATTAGGTTCAACGTGCTTAAATAGCACTTGGAATTAACTTTCAAACAGTTTTTTGATGAACCTGATATCGTAAACACGAACAGAGTTATTTAAAAAAAAACCATAACATTTTTTGGAAAAATTTTTAAAAGATAAATTTTGAAAAAAAATTGGAGCATAAATTTTAACGCTATCAGCATGTTAAGGGGATCATTTAATAGATATTTTTAAGTACTTTGACAAATGTTTAATACGTTTATTTTATAAAATGCATCAGTTTCCCGTTATTTTAGCTTGAATACTTAGAGTTTTTTACTCGCCGAAAAAAATATACATTCAATTCCCTATAACTCACTTCTAGTTAACATTAAAAGGTTATTGTAGTAAGGGGTTTATTTCATTTTTTATTAGCTTTAATTTTGATAATAATAACAATAATAACTTTTTTGTAAAAACTTACACTTTTTGAGTTATTGATGAAAAATTGGTTAAAAACATGCATTTTTCTCAAGAAAAATTAAAATATTTGATCTTTAATAACTCAAAAAGTTTTGATTTATTTTAATAACTTTATATAACAAATTTTGTTTGAAATTTCTCCCTCTATCGAATAATGGGGTTATTTTTGATTAAATAATTTTCACCCCCGAGAAGGAGTAGCATCCACCCCCAGGGTAAAAGCGCAAGTTGGCACCATGTCACCTTTGTTCCTTGAAATATTCTCTAACCACTCACCAATTTTCATGCAAATCGATGGAGGTTCAACGAAATCGGAGGTAATAGCTCATATCCACCTTCAGTGACTCCACTAATTATGCTGTGCAATGTGATATTACAGTAGACTCGCGATTATCCGAGGTAACTGGGACCGTGACTACCTCGGATACGGAAAAACTCGGTTAACACTGACATTGGTTCTATTGATAGAAAAACACGTGAATAATCATAACTGTGGATATTTTAATGACAAAATTAATACAGTACTGTCTATAAAAGATAAAAACATTTACCTTAATAATGTTACTGTTTAAAAAAGTATTTGATTTTGCATAAGCTTTGCTCCTCTTTTTGATTTTGAGGCGGCGATGTTGCGGCATGGTTGAAAATTGTAACTCACCTGTTCTGACTTTTGCCTCGGTTAACCGAGGGGCTCGGATGACCGAGACTCGGATAATCGCGAGTCTACTGTATCTCCATCGCTCAACTGACTCGACCCACTCCCTATCTATGTACAAATATTATGCTTATACATTATGACAGAACTCTCTTCATCTATCTTGTGTCGACCACCGTTGCGCTGGAGACAATTTTCTACACTGTCTTCTTCGCTTGAGGGCAAAATATGCGAACTTTGCTCTGTCTTGAATCTCAGTACGAAAACGAATATTAAATCTTTCTCTCTCCCTTTCTCGTGGTAGCTTTCGTTGGAAAGACATCTTTTAAATGTTGACCAGCATAGGCAACAGTAGTACATAAATATCCCTCTTTGGTGTTAGCTTTCGTTGGCAACACATCTTTTGAACATTTCTCTGAGTTCCATTATCGCTGAATAAATGCTTTTCCTCTCTCTGCAATAGTGTAAGACGATAATTCGATATAAACAAACCGTTACTCCGTTAAAAACAATTAAAACTCGTGCGCGACGCAACCATGTGTGAAACAGGTATATGTGACGTGATAGAATTGCGAATGGTGAAACAGTGACTTACACACAGTGAAACAGTGAATAAGATTTTTTATTAACTTATAATATTGTCTGTATTATCACAATCCCTCTCTAAATTCCACTTGAGCCATCAACCTAAAACATACAGTCCACAGAACTGAAATTATATTAATAATTTCAAACCTGGATAACGCGTACCAAAAAAAAGTTAATTAATAGCAAGCTGAAAATTTGTTAATATCTTAACGGTGTCTAGTTGGACAAACTTTGATGTATGAGAACACTTGAGCAGGGGAAGTTTTAATTGTGGAACAGGTTAAAAATTTGGAACGTCAGACTACGAAAACGTTCCATGTATTTTGTCGTACAGAACTTCCAATTGATTTGTTACCATTTCATTAAACTCTCATGCAAAAATCAGACTGGTGTTTATTACCAACTGGGTATTTTAATGAGTGGAACACGACCAACATGTCAAATGACAGGGATCATGTTGGTTAGTAATATAGCAGTCTGATTTTTGCATGAGAGTTTAATGAAAGGGCTACAAATCAATTGGATGTTCTGTCCGACAAAATACATCGGACGTTTTCGTAATCTGACGTTCCAAATTTTTAAACTGTGTTACAATTAAAACTTCCCCTGTTCCAGTGTTCCCGTCCATCAAAGTTTGTTCGACTAGACACCGTTAAGCTATTAACAAATTTTCAGCTTGCTATTAATCAACTTTTTTTTTGGTACGCGTGATCCAGGTCTATATATGTACATGCCTCCTGTTATTTACCTTATGGGTAAAGTTAAAGGATAGTTAAAAAATGTGGCAACAGTGGCGAACCCTGGCAGTCAGCATGAATTTTTTATAAAAGGATGTTTGCGATGCCGTTATTCTCGCATTTAACTTTTGAATTAATCTTTATTCTTCAGAAAAAATCTATAAATATTAAATGAGGTTCTCTGTTAAACTCAGACCCAGTCGATGATAATAACTTATTGATGGTGTTTTCTCGCAGGGGACGTCTGAGGAGAGGATTGTTGAGCTTTAGGGTTTACGCGTTTCTTTATACATTTCTGAAATAAAAGGACGGAGTGATGGAACTTGTTCCAAGAATATTAAATGTCAGTCTAAAAATATTCTGATGAATATTGTATTGTATTTTTGACGGACGTGTAGTAACTACAACTAGAATTAAGTTTCCTCTTCAGCAGGCCCGCCGAGAGTGCGGTACAACCGGTACATTTTACCGGGGCCCGGTGTTAACCGAACCAAAGACGTAATTTTTCCCTCTTTCTTTTTCTCTCTCCATTTTATGTGCATAATGCGTTTAATTAATACTCAGCTATATTTAATATGAGCTTTTAGGCGAACGGTTTACCCCTCAGAAGACGCTTAGAAACAGAATATACCGACTATTTTTTTTGCATTTCTAATGCACCAAACTTTTTTATTCGATTGTATATTAGTTATTTATGAAACAGTTCGTGAAGTCTTTTTGCGAACGCACGCGATGTTTAGAGCACGGGAGACAACGGAGCGAGTGCTATACATCGCATAAGTTCGCAAAAAGTACTTCACCACAGTTTCATACAATATTTTATCTATGATGAACAAATAAAAAACTGTAACTCTTCGTCACTGGAATTTATTTCTATTCTAAAATTTTTAGAACTTTGACATTTAAAAATTCTAACTTCTTTCAAACCACAAAACTGTCAAAACTTTTGTCGTAATTTATTGCTCATATTATGTCATCACCATGACAACGCGAAAGTTAAGGATATTTGATTATATGAAAGTGTGTCAAAAACAGTGCGAAAAAGTAAGTCCCATTTAAAATACACTGTTACTTCACGCGCACTTTAAACACTTCACGCACTGCTATCTATAGTGACAGTTTTCACAAACTAAAAACTTATACATAATAGTGATGTAACGAATGTCGTTTTTTGAACATTCGCGAATACGAATGCGAATGCGAATATCTAATAACGACATTCGCGAATGCGGATGCGAATGCGAATGCGAATGTTCAGTTTTTTTAATTTGTTTCTATTTTTGAAATGTTTTCTAAATTTATAATGAGAAGTTAATTGATATTTAGTGTAAATCAATCTGAATCTTAAGCTTTATTACATTATACCAAATAATAAAACAACGTGAAGCCTGATAATCTGATTATACGAGGTTAATGCCTGGTTGCACCAACAGATCTTAACCCTAAGACGAGAATAAGATAATAATTAATATAATATAATTATGATATAAAAAGAATATTGTAATATAGTAATATGCAGATATAATTGATAATAAGATAAGAGTCGAAAATTATGGTGCAACGTAAGAGATACTTAAGGGAGCACTATCTATAAGCTGAGCTTGGCTAAACTGGAGCTTAAGATCTGTTGGTGCAACCGGGCATAAGTTACCTTTTTTTAATAAAAAAAGATGAGAAAGAGAATAGATTTTGATTTTATTATTATCACGTTATTTTCAAATTATTTTTTCTCTGATATTCATATTCGCAAAACATTCGCACAAATTTTGCGAATGCGAACGCGAATGCGAATATGCAAAAAGATGCGGATATTCGCAAATGCGAATGCGAATACGAATATTCGTTACATCACTAAATACATAATATGACATAGAGAGAGTAGATAATAGCTATTTGTATAACAAGGGAGGAAAGTGCTATTTTTCCTCCCGAGAATGAAGTTTACTGCCCGACGCGTAGCGGAGGGCAGTAATCATTCAAGGGAGGAAAAGGCACTTTACTCCCATGTTATACATATGGTTTTTCCACCTTCCTCAAATAACAAGTCATTTTTTCATTTTTACTTAATTTATTTATATAACTAACCAACAAAATTCATTAGAACTAAAACTAACAAGTACGTACAATATAACTGTCAACTGTCAAATATAAGTCAAATTAATAATGTAAACATTGTTAAATCAAAATAACAATTTACTGTTTTTTACCATTCTGCAAAATACAGAGTGTTTTATAAATAAACGTTAAAATGTATAGAAACTTACGTAATAGAAAATAGATATTGTACAGGGCGTCAATAAGTTACATTTCATGAATGAAATACTATGACATCACTTTTACTTTTCCTCCCTAGGGAGGAAAAATATTTTCCTCCCTAGGGAGGAAAAGTACAACTTTGCTCCCTACAATCAGGTCCGGAAAAGTATACTTTCGGTAGAGGTAGGTGGAAAAATATTTTTCCACCTAGCTCTACCGAAAGTATACTTTTTCGGACCTGATTGTAGGGAGCAAAGTTGTACTTTTCCTCCCTAGGGAGGAAAATATTTTTCCTCCCTAGGGAGGAAAAGTAAAAGTGACGTCATGGTATTTCATTCATTAAATATAACTTATTGACGCCCTGTACAATATCTATTTTCTATTACGTACGTATCTATACATTTTAACGTTTATTTAAAAACACACTGTATTTTGCAGAATGGTAAAAAACAGTAAATTATTATTCTGATTTAACAATGTTTACATTAATAATTTGACTTATATTTGACAGTTGACAGTTATATTGTACCTACTTGTTAGTTTTAGTTCTAATAAATTTTGTTGGTTAGTTACATAAATAAATTAAGTAAAAATGAAAAAATGACTTGTTATTTGAGGAAGGTGGAAAAACCATATGTATAACATGGGAATAAAGTGCCTTTTCCTCCCTTGAATGATTACTGCCCTCCGCTACGCGTCGGTCAGTAAACTTCATTCTCGGGAGGAAAAGTAGCACTTTCCTCCCTTGTTATACAAATAGCTATTTGACAAATTTGTTATACAAATAGCTATTTGTATAACAAGGGAGGAAAGTGCTACTTTTCCTCCCGAGAATGAAGTTTACGTTAAGGAACGTTTACGATTAAGTAATCATTCAAGGGAGGAAAAGGCACTTTACTCCCATGTTATACATATGGTTTTTCCACCTTCTTCAAATAACAAGTCATTTTTTCATTTTTACTTAATTTATTTATGTAACTAACCAACAAAATTTATTAGAACTAAAATTAACAAGTATAGGTACAATATAACTGTCAACTGTCAAATATAAGTCAAATTATTAATGTAAACATTGTTAAATCAGAATAATAATTTACTGTTTTTTACCATTCTGCAAAATACAGTGTGTTTTTAAATAAACGTTAAAATGTATAGATACGTACGTAATAGAAAATAGATATTGTACAGGGCGTCAATAAGTTATATTTAATGAATGAAATACCATGACGTCACTTTTACTTTTCCTCCCTAGGGAGGAAAAATATTTTCCTCCCTAGGGAGGAAAAGTACAACTTTGCTCCCTACAATCAGGTCCGAAAAAGTATACTTTCGGTAGAGGTAGGTGGAAATAGCTATTTTTCTACGGCCGTGCTAAAACAGCCACTTTTCCGCACTCATTTCATTTCCGAAAGTTGCACTTTTCCGCACGGCTTGCGGGAAAGTAGAATACCTTGTAATATGGCATTATAAGATATTATAATACGTGCAATAAACTAATAGTTACATATTATTTACTAATTAATTTCAAATTTATCTTATTTTGTTCGTGTTTTAATGAAATTAACGTTATAATTCGTTGAAATAGAATAATTTTGACATACTATTAAAAAGACAAATCAGTGGACAATAACAATGGTTTTGAATCGTAGTCATGGAAACCAATATCGTCGTCATGGTAACCAATGATATTGAAAGTTTGATTTTGACAACCTTGTCAAAGATTTAATTTGTGCATTTTCACAAATAAATAAAAATTGATATAACTCTATTTGGTGTGGCTTTTTTCCAAACGTACGGCCTTAGCAAAAATATTGTTCCTAACTCATGCGGAAAGTGTCTTCCCCGCACTCGACTGCTTGTCCGAACTCCACTATCGCGTCGTTCGGGTCAACGGCAGTCTCGTGCGTGGAAGTATTACTTTCCTCACTAGTTCGGAAAATAACTATTTTAAGTTGAAATGTTTTCTTTAATTTTTCCAAGTCGACCGGCAATGGTGATTAACAAATAACTTATACAAAAAAGCAATTCCACCGAATTGCTTCGGAATCAATTTTTAGGTGTATCTCATCGAAATAAAACACTTTTTCTCTCTTGGTAATTTTTCGAAAAATGCTTCTTTTTCGAGTTTGTTGAAAAAAAACATTAACTGATTTTTTGGGAGTTTTTTTCTAAAAAACTACTAAATGAACTGCAATTCTACAAAAACTTTATAATCTTAAACAAGTAAAACTATGAATATTTTGACAAATTTCTATCTTGTTGAAAACATGGACTAAAATATTTAGAATATGCACGCATTCTTATCCTTGTTAAAATAATCTTACTGGTATGATCCTACTGGTATGATCTTACTGGTATGTATCCTTGTTAAAATAATCTTACTTCTACTTGGTACTTAAAGCTTTAAAGGTTATTAAGCTTTTTATAGGTATAATTGCAATTCATTGAGTAGTTTTTTAGAAAAAAAATCCCAAAAATTGAGAAAAAGTATTTATTTCTATGAGATTCACCTAAAAACTTAATTCCGAAGTAACGCCTGCCCACTTGAAAATATTTAAAAAAATGTTTCAACTTATAAAAATATATAGAATCGAATAAAAAAGGTTTGGTGCATTAGAATTGCAAAAAAAATCAATCGGTTGATACTCTCTTTATAGGGATAAACAGCTCGTCTATTTATCTCTATTTTAAAATATATTTTATAGTTTTATTGATAGTGAAATTTTTCATTTGAGAGCGATATCAAGGATAATATTGGCGATTCTCAACTTTCTCCAATAGATTTACTTAATAAAATTAAACATCTCAAATTGCAATCATTATTAGTTCCTAACGTCGTTATATTGCGTTAAGAATACATAGTTTGCACATTAATCAGTGACAGTCGCAGAAGCGGAATAGTATATTGTGCAACAAGTGCAGAAAGGTACTAATTTCTCACGAGTTTGAAAAGTTGCGGTACGAGCGCAAGCGAGTGCCGCAATTCAAACGAGTGAGAAATTACCTTTCTGCACGTGTTTCACACTATACTTTTTCTACAAGCACAGTTTTTCCTAAAAATAAAAATCACAATTTCCAAACGACGATTAATTATAATAGGTACCTATGTGATAAATTTTAAACTGTATTTAATTAATACCTACTAATCAATTTAAATTCCTTATACCTAAATAAATTGCACAGAAATCAGTTAAAAAATTAATGCACTGACTTAATTTGTTTAAATTTAAACAATTATTACACATTATTGACATTACATATATTTATGCAGTCACGGATTTACACAAAACCTACTTCATTCGACGTCTCTTGCACAGGTTGCTAAATCCTTATTGGTTATTTGATAATTATAAAATGTTTAATAAGAATAAAATTGTAAAATAAAACAGTTGTAACATCCATAATTTAGTTTCTATGCTATAGTTAAATATAATAATTGTCTTATAGGTTATATATTTGTCTAAAGTTTAACCACGGATGTAAACAGAATATAACGTTACTCAGAATGCGGTAGTCCACGGATGTAAACAGAATATAACGTTACTCAGAATGAGGTAGTCAACTGTGCAGAAAAGAACTTTGCGGCACAGAAACGTCACTTTGCGGCACAGAAACGTCAGTTTTCTGCACACTAATGTCAAATATCTTATACTGTGAGAAAATATCAAGTTTGCTAACATAAAACCGTACAGAAAAGTGCACTTTGAATAGTGGTTGTAGAAAAACATCCTTTAGTTGTTATCTTTCTCGCATAAAAATGCTATGAGATCTACAATGAAACAGGATCGGTTAACTGGCCTAGCAACTTTGAGCATTGAGAATGATTTGGTAAAATCATATGATTTTTCGAAATTTATAAATACCTGTGCCAATCAGAAAGCTTGAAAAACCTGTATTATAAATATTTTCACTATTATAAATATAATCAAAATTTAATAAAATTTATATTTCACATGTTTCTTATTATTTATTATTGATAATTTTATTTCTATAACAAAATTAAACAATTTTTTTCGCTCTTCACTTTTTGCCGCGCGGGAACCCGCTCTTCACTTCTTACCGGGCCCCGCTCAACCCTTTCGGCGGCCCTGCTCTTCAGATGTCTGCATACCCTTTATGCTAAACCAGTCGCATGATATGCGACTGGTCTTGCTAAACGTATAGTAACAAAACAAAGCATATTAATAAAATGAATAATATGTGTGTGGACTATGAAGAATTATTAAGTTGTGCAATCAAACGTACTGAATGCATCTCTCCCCTAAAATGAACAATGTCGAATATGAGTATTCTTTCATTTCATTTAAACGTATCAAATACTTAGGTTATTGGCGGTATATTCTTTGTTGTATAGTATGTGTTGAATAAATGCCTTGTTACTAAGGAAAGTCGGCTTTATTGTTTTTACAAAGAATCGCTTATTATATGCAAACGACCGACTCCAGCAAGTACCGTTTTGGACAAAGATAATTGATGGAAAAAAAGAGTGTGTGTACTTTGTACGCACGTAAGAAGTTAGATTGCTATTATATGATTTCAACGAAATAAATATACTTTAAACAGTTTATTTGTATTTTATTTAAATATTAAACTAATTTTAATACTTACCACTTTAAAAAAATTTTATTAACCCTGCACCTGCCACGTGGGGTGCTACCAGCACTAAATCTTAATTTTTTTAGATATTTTACTTGACTTCATTTATTATGGCTTTGTACTTGCTAATTTGCTTATAACACCTTTTTCATTTTATTTTTTAACTTTTATAACATATTAGTGGCTAATAAGTTAATAAAACATGTTTATTTATATTCTTATGCTACTCAACACATTATTTTGTTTTTTAAACAAGTAGATCACAGAAAATTTTTAAGGGGTGCTGTGAGCACCCCACGTGGCAGTTGGCGCCTTGCAAAGCCACGTGGCAGGTGCCGGGTTAAACAATACCAAAAATTAAAAAAAAAAGAATATGAATCGTTCGGATTTGAACCCGGGACCTCTCGATCACCGCCCTGCACTTGGCACCCTTAATGATAGCATCCTTCCAAATTTTTAGAGTTCTGAGCTCTTTTTGAAGAGTTCTATAGTTCTCGCCGGGGTGCAGAAAGAGTTCTGCAGTTTAAATGCCGTTTTTTTTAAAACAAATTTTGGGGTGCCAATTTCAGGCCGCACCCCTTTTGTGCGGAAGGGTAGTTCCAGGTGCACAATTTGGAAGAAAATAAAGAGTTCTAGAGTTCTCAATAGTTTTTTTTAAGAGTTCCGTCATAGTACGCGAGTTAGGGGCATTTGAAAAAAAAGCGAGGATTTGCCGCCGCATGCGTATTGAACGATACTTGAGAATTATTATAGTTTAATATTATTATAGTATAATATTATTATTATAGACTAAAAATAGCTTTTCATGGAGCAAATCGAATCAAAAGGAGCAAAAAAATTTGTAAGACAATATTAACATTTAAACAATCGATGCATATTCCCTTTTTTTATCAAAGTGTACTAAAAATTTAATGTATATTGAATCTCGAATTAGTAATTATTTACATAAGAATTTTTGTCTTTAATTATACAAGTTTATGAATAATTTATTCATAATTCATAAACAATAAATTAGAGTTGTTATATTTTTGTTAACCGCCCTGAGCTTGGCACCCTTAATGATAGCACCCTTCATGAATCAAAGGATTATTATTAACCATTAAACTATATCTGCATATGTGGAGGTTGTTCGAGATTAATATCAAACCAGTGCAATTAGTATAACAAATAAAAAATAGAAAACAGGTTACACGTCGATTGGTCATTTGGGAATAATGACTCTACTACTCGTAAAGTAGTGCTCATTTTAGTTCAAATTCGCTCATTTAGCATTCTTTTTAATGAGAAGTACAATTAGTTTAATAAACCAAAAAAATGCATTATCTATTATTGATTTGCAAATATTTAGTATAATATTGTATTTCTGTTTATCGATATTAGAGTTTGCATAACCAGCATCCTTTTTCAAGGAGGTTTTTCTAGCGCAATATAAAACTATTACAACCAGTTTAATAGATAAATAAATATTTGGGCATCGATTGCTCATCAGTAAAAATCGATTCTAATATTCTTTACGTGCTCGTTTTCGTTTACATTTGCATGATTTTCATCCTTCCTAATTTATCTTGAGCTAGCGCAACTTGTGACATTTTCACAAATATTAATTATTACAAAATGACGATTTTTGAAGGTAATAAAATAGTGAATTGAAATATTTTTTCGTTACTCAAGCTCAAAACTTAAACTCTATGTTTTTACGGAATTTCTCATGTGCCTTCAATAGCACAGTGGGTAGCGCGCTTCGCTATTTTCAGTTGTCGCGGAGGTCCCGGGTTCGAATCCCGGGAACGGCTTCAGAATATTTTTCTGACACAGATTTCATGGAAAATGAATCAAAGGATTATTATTAACCACTAAACTATAGTTTAATTAAACTATAGTTTAATGGTTAATAATAATCCTTTGATTCATGAAGGGTGCTATCATTAAGGGTGCCAAGCTCAGGGCGGTTAACAAAAATATAACAACTCTAATTTATTGTTTATGAATTATGAATAAATTATTCATAAACTTGTATAATTAAAGACAAAAATTCTTATGTAAATAATTACTAATTCGAGATTCAATATACATTAAATTTTTAGTACACTTTGATAAAAAAAGGGAATATGCATCGATTGTTTAAATGTTAATATTGTCTTACAAATTTTTTTGCTCCTTTTGATTCGATTTGCTCCATGAAAAGCTATTTTTAGTCTATAATAATATTATACTATAATAATATTAAACTATAATAATTCTCAAGTATCGTTCAATACGCATGCGGCGGCAAATCCTCGCTTTTTTTTCAAATGCCCCTAACTTGCGTACTATGACGGAACTCTTAAAAAAAACTATTGAGAACTCTAGAACTCTTTATTTTCTTCCAAATTGTGCACCTGGAACTACCCTTCCGCACAAAAGGGGTGCGGCCTGAAATTGGCACCCCAAAATTTGTTTTAAAAAAAACGGCATTTAAACTGCAGAACTCTTTCTGCACCCCGGCGAGAACTATAGAACTCTTCAAAAAGAGCTCAGAACTCTAAAAATTTGGAAGGGTGCTATCATTAAGGGTGCCAAGTTCAGGGCGGTCTCTCGATCTGTGGTCGAATGCTCTACCAATGACCCATCATCGCTCTGTTTACATGCTCGGACATAATTACAAAAAATCACGTTGACAAATAGATCAAATGAAGTATAAGTATAAAAATGTTTTAATAATAGATTATACTTATTATCTTACTCCCGAGGAAGACAAATCCAAAGACACAAAAATTATTTTTGTGTCTTATATGTTTTTAGTTAATAATAACACAGATTGGATGATGTGAAGGGTTTGTTGAAGATGGTTTATTGGAGTTTTAGTTGACATCAACTAAAGTGTACCATGAAGAGTTGAATGCAGATATCTTTAAATACTATTTCACCCAAATGATCGAATTGATTCCAGAACAGGCTGTAATGGTAATGGACAACGCCACTTCTATAGTCAATATTTGCTTGAATTCCAGAATAAAAGCAAAACTACCTTAAAAATCGACCTGGTATTACGAACTTCACTATAGTCGTTGAATTGGCATAGGTTTTAGTTTTGTGATATCTTTGTGATGGTGAAATTTGGGTATGCAGGATAACTTGTAATACCCAAAAACAATGGGTGCGTTCGGACGACCATAGCGGCTGGCTGTCAGCAGAAATCGGCTGAGTGGTTGTATCCAGCCGTGATAGGGAAAGCTTAGTAAATCTCTCAGCGGCTGGCTTCCAGCGGTGACGTCTGACAGCTACTGCTGGCTCAGCTGTCCAGCCGCTGTGGTCGTCCGAACGCACCCATTGTATACTTGATGTAAATTTTGAGAGGTAAAGGTACTGAATAGCAGGTATAATAATTAAAAGTACAATAAATTAACAATAGATTACTTTCTACCTGTACCGAAAACTTAACCACGCCATTTAAATACAAATGACTTTGTAACAAGCTTTGTAACAAGCTTAAGATTAAGGTTTTCTAGTTTTCTCAAATATCTTGATCGGAAATATACGTATCGTACAATATTTTTGCGTACTATGGTATATCTAAAGCGAAAAATTTATTTATAAAAACAGGAAAAAAATAAGTTATAGAAAGAGGGACTAAAAACTCATAAAAATTTGTCTAACTGAAAGTTCTAAGAGGACTTACCAAGGATAAGAAAGCTAACATTAGTTATGACGTGTATGCGGAGAAAGATAGCGAAGCTATATAGATTTAACATTAGTTATGACGTGTATGCGGAGAAAGATAGCGAAGCTATATAGATTTATTGCGCTAGAAGGTCATTTTAGGTGTTTATATGGTTAAATTTTGCATTATTTTCAACGTTTTTAGTGAATGTGTGCTCAAAAAATTATATGCACGTAACGGAGACATCAATTTTTGTAACTAGAGTCTTGTCATTACAAAAAACATTCTAATAATACCTTTTTAAGTTCAGAATGTACTTCTAAAGGTAATAGACTATTCTTTAACTAAACGAACGGTCTCTTAATCCTCGTAATTCTTTTTACACAAAGAAACTAATGATTCCAATTTCCGCCGTCGTTAGAGTAAGACAAGAGTTCTCTCTCTTTTTTGACACGAGGGCCTTCTTGGAGCAGATACAACAAAATAAATGACGCACGCGGTAATCCGGTAGCCAGTAGATTACCGGGCCGGCCGACCGGTCTAATAATGTTCCCACGATTACCAAGCCCGAACAGTTAATCATACATGAAGAGACGACCAACGCCGAAGGCAGGGTCGTTGGTGCTTTTCTTCATCTTTCAGTAGCGGAGGATTGTACAAAAATTTTATTTGTTTTTTATATAATTAACAAAGTGTTACAGATGTTAAAATAATAATAAATTTCAATAAAAAATTAAAAGTAAATAAGAACAACCAATTAATGCTGTAAAAACTATAATGATTAGAGTGAACATTGATGGATTAGAAGAGGAAGACCAAAGAAGAAGAAAATGATTAGACAAACTATATCTGCGAAGGGGATTAATATTAGTATAATTACCGAAATTATATACACGAAATTTTAGATTTTCTAAATCTGACTGAATTGAAAATGGGACCAAATCCCCTCTTAAAGTTTAGGAAAAGAAAAAAAATGAATAACCATTTTCAGTTTCGTTGCAACACGAAACTACATCCGCACCATTATTCCAGTTCAATCAGAGATTGTAACAAGCAACCGGTTTCGAAACTTATTAGTCTCTCATCAGGAGGCACATATGCTGCTCTCTCTGATCCAACTAGGACAAACCCCGACGTGCAGTCACGGATTGCAACGATCGAAATGACAGGGATGCCCTAGCTTCAAATACTAGCAAAAGACTAAGTTTTCAATCTAATAGCACATAAAACAACATCAAAAAATGTTAATCTACATCCTACCAGATTGAAAACAATGGGAACCTTCTCTGGTTACACCTCCGAGGCTTCTACTATTTGCAAGCCATACGGATGCTGAGACTAAAGAAGATGAGGGAATTTTACAATTTATAATTCACGTAAAATGAATAACCATTTTCAATTTCGTTGCAACACGAAACTACAGCCGCACCACTATTCCAGTTCAATCAGAGAGTGCAGCAAGTACCTCTACCGGTTTCGAAACTTATTAGTCTCTCATCAAGAGACGCATATGCTGCTCTAGTTGGATCAGAGATCTAGCGCCTTTTGCATATTATTTTAAATAATTTCGATATAATAATAATACATTCGTTGAAGTTTTTGCCTAGATACTTAGATTGACGTGCTATGGAATGCAATTTTTAGATTCCTTGCGTCAGTTTATTTATCGTCTGTTTCTTTGCAAACTATAGAAAGCATAGATTTGGGCTGCTTCTTGAATTGATTTCAAACGTAAGAAATCTTCGGATCTTCGTGTTTCGTTTGTTTTTTATGTTTTTAATATTCTACCATAAATAACATACATTGTGTTGGCCCCTCGTAAACAATTCCCCGGAACTATAACTCCGCAATTCCTATCCATTCGTTTGTGTTTATTCTCCTCTGCGGTTTTACTTCAAGTTCGATAATAAACTAGTTTTCAAAGAACCATGATTAATCTGCGGTCGTTTTTTGTGTGTTTTTATTTCCATTCTAACCGCTAATGCTGCTAATGCTTTAGTATCAGTAAGAATTTCTGCTAGTTAGTTGTCCATTATAAATGCTTGGGTGTGAATAAAAACGGTTCTTTATAATATTGTTTATGGGTTTACCAACCGTTTATTATTGATAGTTTTTATGAGAATATTTTAAACAATGTAGAGGTGGGAAAAACACTTTTGTAAATTTTTTAAAGGGG
Source organism: Diabrotica virgifera virgifera (assembly GCF_917563875.1). NCBI lineage: Eukaryota > Metazoa > Arthropoda > Insecta > Coleoptera > Chrysomelidae > Diabrotica > Diabrotica virgifera. The sequence continues at coordinate 202,286,708 of NC_065443.1, read as the reverse complement.
ACTTTATCCTTAATCTTAAGCAGTACCTGCCATCAATATGAAAATGAACCTCAACTCAACTCAAGTAAAAAAAATTGTGACTAATGCAGAAGATTTGTCGGAAATCAAAATAGTTAAAACAAACATAAAACATCTCAAAAAAATATAATATTTATTAAGACAACTAGAATAGCTAAAAGTACCCAAACAGGAAAATAAATATAACAGTAAAAATGGGATAGGCGTACTTAGGAACACTTTCTTATACCACTAAAAACCCAAAAATTCCTTTATAATTAAAAATAATCAGAACAACAGAGATATAATAAACAAAGCACAATGATCTATGGATATTATAGGTTACATGATGGGAACGAAGAAACCACACACATGAGAGAGAAAAATGAATGGATATAAAGCAAAACTAAACAGAGGTCGTCGAATAAGCTTAAAAATTAAAATGAAGATAGATTTAACAAAGGTCATAAAGCTGAAACAAAAAGATTGGACGATGGAGACCATTATACAGAAAGTAGACACCAGTTTGTATCTCTGAGCTATGTAGATCCTCCTGATATATTTGAAATTATATTAGACATTGCTTGCCAAGGCAGGTCCGTCTCTATCTGCTCTGACAGCCAGGTAGCGCTAAGGGATTTGGAAGTGCCCAAGATCAGCTCTAAGCTGGTTCTTGAGTGCAAGAAAGCATTGGATGATGCCATTTTGTACTGATCGGGGTAATCTCAAGCAGCTTCTTCTGCGGAGGTTATTTGCGGAGGTTTGAGACAAGCTAGACTCCACATAGTGTGGTAATCCAAAAATCTCACAGCCCAACTTCTTCTTTTAGAGCGTAGAAGATGCTATCTGGTGGTCACCGGCTACTGTGGACTCCGGCGGTACCTTCTTCTGGTTGGATTGGCGGATGGCCCACGGTGCTGTCTATGTGATGAGGAGAAAACCTCTTCACATGTCTTCTGGGGGTGCCCGGCTTTGACCTATCAGTGGTGACAGATCCTGGGATCGGCTTCTATGCAGCCGAGCCTGGTGAGGGAGTTACCTGTGAAGAGACTTGTGGCTTTCTGTGAGGTCATAAGGTTGCTGAACAATTAGACGTTCGGGACGGCATCGGCAGGAGGAGCTCAGATTTGCAGCCCCTGCCGATTGTGGCAGACGGGAGCCCGGTGCAGCTTGGGCCCCAGAAACGCAAGACCATGTTTTTATGGACCTTGTCCGTAGGATAGGGGTGATACAATGGACCCGCCGTAGGATATCTAAAGGGCTCACAAGTAGGCCCTGCCCGTATGTACCATACCATCGGCTTGGTATAACAACTTAGTAATAATTTCAAAAAGTATGCATAACAAACATAACGTTAAAATTGCTGAGAAAAAAAATATAAAATGAGGATGGGGGTCCTATGTCTAAATTTGAATATATTCCTGAACTATTTTTCGAAGTATATTCCTAATTTAGCTGCCGAACTAACGGACAGTTGTACAAATTCATTTTTAATCCCCCTTCTCGCCGACTGGTTCGCGTGTTATAAAAATAGAGTCGTCAGTCTAAATTACAGACTTATCAGTAAGTAGGTGATAATGTAGACTTGCGTGTCAAACTAGAATAGAAAAACAGCAATGTTCATATGCGTGCCATTCTGCTGTTCAGATTCGAGGTGGTTCGCCATATTGGGAAGGCATATCGTGTCTTGCTTTTTATTGATAGTCTTGTCAAATTAAATAAACAAAAAGGGAGAGAGTAGGTTGAGCCGATTCAGAAAATGAGACACGCAAACGATTAATGGGAAATTAATTCTGTAATTAACTTTTTCGTAGAGCCGTATTTTTTAACGGGTTAAGAATTTATTAAACATCTTGTTCTTTTGCAAAATCGATTATTTAATGGAAATTTAGGTTAATACATGAGCATTGCTTTTATTTTCCAATATACTTATTTGACAGCTAAATATGCTAATAACATAATTGTTACACATTAGCTTTAATTAGTTTGAACATATTATTCTGATATAAGAAATAATGGTACATTGGTGGGGTAGGGGTACAACGGCCTCCTTTATTTAGATGGACTTACCCAAGTTTTTTACTATTTTGACCCGTAGAACACGAATTTTTTGGGTAGTAACAGTTGATTCGGATGTCGATAAGATTGTTATAAACAAAGAACTTGCAAAATTAGGTACACAAAAGCTATTTTTCGCAAAACAAAACATTGTTTTGTATTTTTTGGGTAATTCTAAGCAAAAAATGTCCTTACAAGTTTTTCTGTAGGATGTATTTGACCTGGACACCGCGTACTAAAAAAAGTTGATTAATAGCAAGCTGAAAATTTGTTAATAGCTTAACGGTACCTAGTCGGACAAACTTTGATGTACGGGAACACTGGAATCATGTATTTTGTTGGACAGAACATCCAATTGATTTGTTACCCTTTCATTAAAGTCTCATGCAAAAATCAGACTGCCATTACTAACCAACATGATTCCTGTCAGTTGTCAGGTTCTTCGTGTTCCACTGATTAAAACGCCCAGTTGGTGATAAACACCAGTCTGATTTTTGCATGAGAGTTTAATGAAATGGTAACAAATCACTTGGAAGCTCTGTCCGACAGAATACCTGGAACGTTTTCGTAGTCTGACGTTCCAAATTTTTAACCTGTTCTACAATTAAAACTTCCCCTGTTCCAGTCTTCCCATACATCAAAGTTTGCCCGACTAGACACCGTTAAGCTATTAATAAATTTTCATTTTGTTATTAATCAACTTTTTTTTTGGTACGCGGGATCCAGGTCTATATAGTTTTCGAGATAAACGCAGTTGAACTTTTAAAAAATCGAAAAACTTAAATTTTTGAACCCGAATAACTTTTGATTAAAAAATAAAATAGCAATTCTGCTTACAGCCTTTGAAAGTTCAAGTCAAAGTATACTGATTTTGAATATTTGCGTTGTTAAAAATAAATTTTTTTATTGTTAAACAAAGCTATAAACACATAGTGCTTGAGTGATGTTTTCAATGTAGGTACAAGTGAGCGCCTGCAAACAGGCAATTTCTACGTAGCATGCGTTAAAACGCATGCATTGGGCACGCGTCAAAACGCTCAAACACTATATTTGTTTATCGCTTTGTTTAACAATAAAAGAATTAATTTTTAGCAATGTAAATTTATTGTTATTTTATTTTTTTATCAAAAGATATTCGGGTTCAAAAATTACAGTTCTTCGATTTTTTTAAAGTTTAACTGCGTTTATTTCGAAAACTATGCATCCTACGAAAAAACTTGTAAGGACATTTTTTGCTTAGAATGACCCAAAAAATACAGAATTTTTTTTGTCTTTTCGTGTATATGTGTTCAGTCGATAGCTACGTATTTTCCCTATTTACTGTTATCGCAGCTCTAATAGATATTTACATAATAATTCGTAAACCGACGTAACTACTTCGTCTATTTATCCGATATTATCTACGGTTGAGTTAGTTCAACAAGCACGAAACATTCAGAGCATAACTAAAATCCGGATGGAAGTAATGAAACTCTACGAATATGTGTTATTTGTGTTCCTCGATTCGATGTATATTTTAACGCAGGAAACAGATATAACCGTTTAGAAATGTAACAATTTGCAAATTTGCAAATTGCGATGCAATAAAAAATAGTGAAACGCGATAACTAGCAATAACTCCCAGATATATATTATTATGCTATAACAACTTGTAACTACACACTTATTAGATAGGTGAATAGGGTGATACCCTAAAGATATCAGGGACATTCAAAAAATAAAATGTTCACAAAACATAAGACTATACTACGATTTCGGTGTATACTCACACTTTACCTTGTCCTCCATACAGGGTGTCTCAAACTTAACATAAGAAAAACATTTCTTTTCTTCCACCTGGTAAGTTCAAAAAAGAACTTTGAGTAAGCATTTGCCAGACTGTGTAAATACCAAAGAAAAATCTAAAATAATTAAAAAAAATAGCGGAATCCGTTAATTTGTTCATGAAAAAAACTAAAAATGAGCATAATTTTAGTAGTACATTTTTTGGCGGTTTTTGCTGTAACTTTTAAAGAACCGCTTGGATTGACATGAAATTTGGCATACGCATAGCTAACATGTCAAAGAAAAAATTGATATTGTGCCGATGTGTGCTTTTGCCCTGGGGGTGAGTTTCATCCCTTCCCTGGGGCGAAAAACATACGTTCAAAATGAGTCCGGAATTCGATAAACTGACTAATTATGTAGCAACTTTTATTCTATAGAGTTTTTTTTCACTAAGTCGATACTTTTCGAATTACATATTTGCAAGAGAATATGTTCATTTTTCAACAAAAAAAAAACACGTTTTTAGACGATTTTTCTCAAATAATTCAAAAAGTAAGTATTTTATCGAAAAAAACATTCTTAGAAAAAATATAGCCTGGAAAAAAGTGAAAAAAATGGTGTATGCATGAAGTCTCTAGACCTAGTAGAAGCAGAGTTATAGCTAAAGAAAAATAGGTTCATATTCGCCAAATTTCAAATAGAATATTTCAACGTGAAATAACCAAAAAATGAAGCCCGTTTTGGAGAAAACACATTACAATTTTTTTAAAGTGTTTAAAAAAGCTTTATTTCTGTTAAAAAAATATTTTAGCATCAAATGTGAGCAACTTACGCTCAAAATACAGTTGGTCCCTTTTGTTGTGACAAAAAGAAATCGGGCAAGTCACCCCCTAATTGGCAACTTAAATGAAATGAATCGTTACCGCTTCACAAGTAACTTTACTTTTGTTGCGTTTATAACGATCTGTACGTTTCATCGATTCGTCGTGCTTAGTTTTGAAAAAATTTGGTTTTAAAATAAAATTTTGAAAATTTTTAATTTTGTAAAAGATGTTTTTTTTTTTCAATATAATTAAAAAATTATTAGATGTACCAAAAATCTCAAACAGTAAAAAAAGTCGGCTTTGCTTTTTGAATATCTTGTATTTTTTGGTTTTTCTGGATGACAAAGATTGGTTAAGATTTGGTGTTTCCAAATTTGCATACACTTGTGATTAGTGACTCGTTCAAGCTCTATCAACAACAGCCCTTTCAAAAATAAGCACTTTGAACTGATGAGACTTACATATCATATAAAACAATACGTACACCAGTAAAACAACTTGTGAAAAATGGTAACGATTAAGTTCATTTGAGATGCTAATTAGGGGGTGATTTTCTCGATTTTTTTACCAAAAAAAGGGACCAACTTTATTTTGAGCGTAACTTGTTTACTTTTGATGCTAAATTTTTTTTGAACCCAGAATAAAGCTTCTTTTAAACACTTTACAAAAGTAATTGGTGGATTCGACCGTTACTTGATGGAAGTTCATTTTATCTAACAATAAAACACTGAAAACTTTTGTTTTCAATATTTCCACAAAATTTATTATAAATTAATGTCATTAAAGCTGTTTCGGCAGAGTGCATTTCTCAAGTGATATAGTTTACAATGTGTTTGCCTTTTTAAGTCTTTAACTGAAGAGGTTGAGGAGTGGGGAGCTGTTTGTCTCGAGTTGGTCATTCAGAATTATATCTGTATTTTTCAATTTATTAATTTCCATAGATTCTAATAAAGATAGCTTAAGGCCATTATTTTGAATATGCAGAATTTGAAACTGTTCATTAAAAGAATGATTATGATCTAGAAGGTGAAGTGCGTATGTAGAAGTGTCTGTTTTTCTATTGTTGAAAGCCCTTTTGTGTTCTGCTATCCGTTTGTCAAAGGTTCTGCCAGTTTGACCGATGTAAGTTTTCGGACAGTCACCACAAGTTAGTTTGTACCCACCACTCTGTAGTTGCTTTCTCTTTCGGCTTTTATTGTTCTTAATATATTTACTTAAGTTGTTGTTAGTTCTGAAAGCTGGTGTTATTCCTTTCTTTTTTTTTATGTATCTGGCTATTTTTGTTGTTATGTTGCCAGTATATGTTAGAGAGCAGCCTCCACCACAGAAAGAACCCAGTACCTTCTGCTCTCTAACATATACTGGCAACATAACAACAAAAATAGCCAGATACATAAAAAAGAAAGGAATAACACCAGCTTTCAGAACTAACAACAACTTAAGTAAATATATTAAGAACAATAAAAGCCGAAAGAGAAGTGGTGTGTACAAACTAACTTGTGGTGACTGTCCGAAAACTTACATCGGTCAAACTGGCAGAACCTTTGACAAACGGATAGCAGAACACAAAAGGGCTTTCAACAATAGAAAAACAGACACTTCTACATACGCACTTCACCTTCTAGATCATAATCATTCTTTTAATGAACAGTTTCAAATTCTGCATATTCAAAATAAAGGCCTTAATCTATCTTTATTAGAATCTATGGAAATTAATAAATTGAAAAATACAGATATAATTCTGAATGACCAACTCGAGACAAACAGCTCCCCACTCCTCAACCTCTTCAGTTAAAGACATTTAAGACATTAAGACATTAAAGACCTCTATTCTCATTTAAAAAATCATCGATTACATCATCACGTCCAGATGGATGACATCACTAGTATACCATATATGCCACAATATCATAACAAAAATAAAAATCGACCTGTTTCGGGATTTTTCCTTAAAGTAGCCGGTTTACGAAATAACTAATTTATTCCTTTCATTTGCACCATACTGTCGGTGGAAAATAGTGTCGCGCACGCTTGATTAGCAATTAAAAAACAAAGGAGTTTCGAATATTGTATGGCAAAAAACTCTTCGGGATTTCATCAATCGATGTTTAAAGAATATCTACCTACCTTGGCAACATTCAAATTTTCAGTTTTTCACATAGTTTTTGAGGGTTAAAAATGGCCAATTTCGCAATTTTTCAATTTTTAATCGCTTATATGTCAAAAACTATCAACTTTAGAGAAATGTCACTAAAGACCTTTTCTGTTTGGACTGATCCAAAAAACCTAAAAAAACTTTGTTCCATGCAAACAAAATAATTTTAGGAAAAAAACAAAAAAAAACGTTTAAAAAATTTTTGTCTCACTTTTGGTCCTGGCAACATGCAAATTTGTTAAAAGGTAATATTGTGCTTTTTGAGTAATATTGTGCAATAAATCCGAATCAGAATATTTTTCCTAGCGGATGCGCAGTGGCTTTCTGGACTATATATTTTGAGTGCTAATATAAAAACAGAATAGAGACTATTATAGGATTGACTCATTTTGCTGTATTTGTTTCAATACAAAAAAATCAAAATATGGCTTTTATTAAGTCGACTGGATGGGCAGTTTTATACAGATAATGACAGTGTCAGTGTATTTACATCTGCAATAACTTGTTTGGTTTCACAATAATGAAATTGCCCAGGGCTGCTCGACCAGTATCGCTTGTGACAGGTGTCTGCTTCGAGAAGCCAACAACTTACCCATAGCAGATACATGATTGCCAATGTGCGTAATTCAGTTTTCTCGATAATACACTAAACAACATGAATTATGCATTTTATGAATGGGTTTGTTTTGTTTTTATTTACTTCTTGTAACGTTAAAAGAAAAGTTTCAGAGAAAGTACTAAGATACAATTACTTGGGGTGTGTAGTTCAGAGAAATAAGAAAAGAAAAATACCCTGTTGGTGACACAACCCCCTCCAGGCCGAAACCAAATTTTTTGAGTAGTATGGACATTTATATTAATAACCTATATGTTTCCTGCAGGCGATTTTGATGATATACGTAGTTATAACAAATGAAGATCAAAAAACGGTAAATTTTCGCTTTTTTCGTCTATAACCAAAAAGTTAAGTATTTTAAACAAATTTTAGAGTGAGAAACTCATAAATCGTATAAAAAACTTCAAGATGGCGTTCGCTGAATATGTCTATCCTTATTTTTTGCTTAGAAAATTGCAAAATAAATCATAAATTTTGAGTTTTTATAAATATTCATAACTTATGTAAAAATTAACTTGGAACGTTCTTATTACACGGAGTGTTGAGACTCCTTGTGCTTAAATTATATTTTAAATTTCAAAGTAATTGGGTAACTAATTCAAAAGTTATTTAATTTGTTTATCCCAAATAATTTTTTTTTGCGACGCTATAAGTCAGAAAATGATGAAGTTAAACTAATACTTTGGATAGTTTATGAAAGAAGAAGATTTATAATATTAATTTAATTAAAAAAAATGACAAAAAATAATTCTAAATACTGCAAAATTATTTTGCAAAAACATGTGAATTAAAAAAAGGGGGGGCTAACTTCGTCCCTAATTGTTCTAGGACAATTGTTTTTCTTTCTAAATGTGTATAAAAATTCAGTCTTTCCAAGTATGAAAAAATAATATTTCTACGGGTAACGGTTAAAAAATTATTCTAATTGTCTATAAGTAAGCAAAAAATCGACGTGTCTTTGCAAAATAATTTTACACTGTTTATAATTACTTTTTGTCATTTTTTTAATTAAGTCAATAGTACAAATATTCTTCTTTCATAAACCGTCAGAAGTCTTACTGTAACCTCAATTTTCTGACTTGTAGTGTTGCAAAAAAAAATAATTTGGGATAAACAAATTAAATAACTTTTAAAGTATTTGACCAATTGCTTTGAAATTTAAAATATAATTTAAGCACCAGAAGTCTCAGCAATTCGTGTAATAAGAAGGTTCTAAGTTAATTTTTACATAAGTTATGAATATTTATAAAAACTCAAAATTTATGATTTATTTTGGACTTTTCTAAGCAACCAATAAGGATAGACATATTCAGCAAACGCCATATTGAAATTTTTTAGACGATTTATGAGTTTCTTACTCTCAAATTTGTTTAAAATGCTTAACTTTTTAGTTATAGACAAAAAAAGCGAAAATGTACCGTTTTTTGATCTTCATTTGTTTATAACTATGTATATCATCAAAATCGGCTGCAGGAAACATAAAGGTTATTAATATAGATGTCCATACTACTAAAAAAATTTGGTTTGCGCCTGGAGGGGGATGTGTCACGAGAAAAATCTTATTTCTCTGGACTAGTGAGCTAAATGAACAATGGGATCGCAGCCTCGAAATAAAACGACGCCGACGTTGAGATTGCCAGAAGCGATTTCAATTACAGTATTATATGCAATGAAAAACTGGGAATGGAAATTAGAACTAGAGTATTGAAATTCTACCATGTTCTTTGTCCTTTTATTTGGACTTGAAGCTTGGAAAATTACCACGCGACTGAAAAAAGACGCCAACTTAGGCCGTCCGCACATGGGTCGACGCTCGATGTAGTCGTCTCGATTTCAGTCGCGTAGATCTCACCTCGTCACTCAAGTTCCTTCGTTGTGGCATTGAGCTCCGTACACGGAGCGTTTAGGATTGCAAATCTCCTCGTCTTGTACGACTCTCGTCCCTTGCGATCCGTAGCGAACGAGAAAATTCGAGTAAGACGCACGTTTTCAGTCATGGAGGTAAGTTTATTTTATTTGTTTCCTTCGTTTCTTGTTGATTTTTTGCGTTAAATTAAATTTTAGATTTTATAGATCGGTCAATGTTATGTTCATTGATTGTAGTACTAGTAGCTTTGTGTAAATATAATGATTGTAATATTATAAAATTCTGAAAACATTAAACTTCTGTGTCTAGGTGTTTATTATAAAATTCGTTGGAGAAGTAGAAAAATACCCTCAATTGTATAATGCTCATTGCATACAAATTATACTAAAAATGTAACGCCGTACTTTTCACAGATCGAGATAGTTCTTATGGTTGATATATAAAAAATGCGTTCTTCTTGGTTGAAATATGTGAGCAAATGAATCGACCAGTGTGCGGAGAGCAATCGCTTGTGCCGCAGGGTTCGTAAAAGACGAGCAAGACGCGCGAACTTCGAGACGTGTCTCCGATCGACTCATGTGCGGACGGCCTTAAAGATCTGGTGTTATCGAAGAATGTGAAAAATATCATGGACACAACACCCAATAAACACGGAAACATCAAGAAAGAGGAAAATAAAATTCTCAACACCACGAAGGACAAAAAATGTGAACAGAGAGAAAAAAGCATTAAGAAAAAGTTGGACTCAACCTTCTTGAAATCCTGATAAAAATAGGTATAACGAAACTATGGTAAAATGATTAAGTATTTGTAGGCCAGAAGGACAACAATATAAAAAAATAAACAATAGGACTTACTTTATTGATTTTTTCTACAACCGTGTTAAAATGCAATTTTTAGCACTCCATACGAGCATTAAAAATGCTGCTTTAAGGCACTAGTGCTTTAAAATATTTTTAAGGCACTGCAGTTCGTATTGATGTAATGTCAAAAAAATATAAAAATGGAGTGTCAGTCACGTTAAAGTAAAAGTTTTTGTAGATATTGTCCTATAATTACGTTTGTAGAAAAAATATTGTATGATATGCGTGTTAAAAAGTACATTTTTAAGGCACTCCTGTGAATTGCAGAACTCGCTGTCGCTCATTCTGCAAACTTTCACATGCGTGCCTTAAACGTGTACTTTTAACACTTATATCATAAATAACTATTATCAAACCATCTGTCTTTAAATATGCACATTTTAGAGAGATGGTAACTAGGGCATATTATTTCTTACGATAAATTCAGAGATAGGTATAATTCAATTTAGTTCTAAAAATCAAAAGTTTTACTAAATAAAATTCAAAAAAATTTGGTCATTAAATTGGTCATGGTCAATTGGCAATGGTCATTAAATTTATTTTTTCAAAAGAGAACCCAACGGAATTAACTCAACAGCAACATGTTTCATCGATTGTAGTACGACTTTCGAATTGATGAGTTGAAAGAAGAAGTAATGCCGAAATTGGAGTGTAATAATATCTGATTTCGCTGATCAAGAATGTATATAACAACAAATTCCATCAAGTCACAGTAAATGGAGAACTAACTGATGGGTACTAACTGACAGCATTGATAAGGGAGTAACGCAAGGCTGCATATCGAACCCAGTCCTATTTAACATTTATGGGGAATGGATTATGCAGAAGACCACTGTTGGATGGAACGGCAATGCAATTATGCCAACTTCTGGAAAAAATATAAGTAAAAAGGCAGGTCACAAAATAAATAGAGACGAGACAAGGATCATGGTAATAGACTGAGCCAACGACATAAACAAACTAACACAAATAAATCAGTAAACATCAGTTAGTTATTTGTGTATAAGTTGTAAACCAGCTAATGGCTAATGTACTTGGGGCTCATGATAACTTTAACCCAAGGATGCACTGAAGAAATAAGACAGAGAACATTAATAGCAAATTATACAATAGCTCACCTGATGAATCTGGAGAAGCCATGAAATCAGTTTTATGTAGGGACTTAAATCAGATGAGCCAGATACCTAGTGTTGCCAGTTTTCTTACATACATCGAAACCGTCGCTTATCAGTTACCAGGACCTTCTTCTTCTTCTTGTGCCACTCCTATCGGAGATTGGAAATCATCAAGGCTATCCTGACCTTGTTTACAGCTGACCTAAAAAGTTTATTAATGGTGCAGCCAAACCACTCTCTCAAATTCCGCAACCATAGTTTTCCTGGCATTATATTTTGAAGTAATTTGTATTTATGTCCTCTCATCAGGTGACCCAAATATTCAAGTTTTCTTCGTTTTATCGGTAACAAAATTTCTGGGTCTTTTCCTATCATTCGTATTACTTCAAGGTTTGTGACTCTTTCAACATCTTTAGCATTCGACGGTAGCAACCACATCTCTGACCAGGGCCATTTTGAGCTTATCAATGACACAAGTATAAATATTTTTAAAGTTTGTATGGCTTATCTTAAGGATATCTTACAGTTTCGTACAATAATAAATAATGACAAAGAAGAGAGAGAAGAAGAGAGAGAGAGAAGAAGAATAGAGAGAGAGAAGAAGAAGAGAGAGAGAGAGAAGAAGAAGAAGAAGAGAGAGAGAGAAAGAGAGAGAGAAAAGAGAGAGAGAGAGAGAGAGAGAGAGAGAGAGAGAGAGAGAGAGAGAGAGAGGGCGGCAGCGCAAGAGGTTCGCGGACATCGTGGATACGTGCCTCTATGGTATTAAAATGGAAAATTCAGTGAAAAATAAATGATCATTAGATTCCGAGAACGAGAATAGTTATTTTCCTAACTAGTGCGGAAAGTGATACTTTCACGCACGAGACTGCCGTTGACCCGAACGACGCGATACCGGAGTTCGGGCAAGCAGTCGAGTGCGGGGAAGACACTTTCCGCATGAGTTAGGAACAATATTTTTTCTAGGGCCGTACGTTTGGAAAAAAGCCACAAAAAATAGAGTTATATCAATTTTTATTTAGAAGTGAAAATACACAAATTAATTCTTTGACAAGGTTGTCAAAACCAAACTTTCAATATAATGGGTTACCACGACGACGATGTTGGCTTCCATGACGACGATTCAAAACCATTGTAATTGTCTACTGATCTGACTTTTAAATATTATGTCAGCATAATTTTATTTTATTGAATTATCAGTAGTAATTGCACAAGAGCTCTAAAATTCTATATTAATTTTAGAGTTCGAGTGCAATTTGTTGCGATTATTTCATGAATAAAACTGTTCAAAACCAAAATTGTATTGTAATTTATTTATGTAAGTACAAATTAGTACAATTAAACACAAAGTTTTTATAAATATTTGACGATTGAAAGTCATCACTTTTATAATTTTTAAAACATTAATTGTCATTAATGTCACTGAATGTATTTTTTCGTAGCAACGAAGGGCATCTGACGTAATATACTTGACGACGGGAAATTATCAAAAATTATCAGTTTAATTTAGATTTCTGTAGCTTTCTATTGGTCAGAATCTCCTATGAATGAAATAATCAGTAGTAATTGCACAAGACCTCTAAAATTATCGAATTTTTCCCGAGTGACACTTTGACAGTTTTAATTTCACGACCCGAAGGGCAGTGAAATTATGTTAAAGTGTCACGAGGGCAAAAATTCGATAATAATTTTAGAGATCGAGTGCAATTTGTTGCGATTATTTCATGAATAAAACTGTCCAAAACCAAAATTTTATTGTAATTTATTTATGTAAGTATGTACAAATTAGTACAATTAAACACACAGTTGTTATAAATATTTGACGGTTGAAAGTCATCACTTTTATAATTTTTAAAACATTAATTGTCATTAATGTCACCGAATGTATTTGTTCGTAGCAACGAAGGGCATCTGACGTAATATACTTGAGGACGGGATATTATCAAAAATTATCAGTTTAATTTTTATTTCTGTAGCTTTCTATTGGTCAAAATCTCCTATGAATGTAATAATCGCGCTAATTTCATTAAAACATGAACACAATAAGATAAATTTGAAATAAATTAGTAAATAATATCTAAATATTAGTTTATTGCATGTATTTATGATACATTATAATGCCATATTACAAGGTATTTTACTTTACGCCGTGCGGGAAAGTGCAACTTTCGGAAACGAAATGCGTGCGTCAAAGTGGCTCTTTTAGCACGGCCGTAGAAAAATTATTTTTAATGTGTTTAGTACAGAAAAAGTTAATTCAGATAGATAAAACTTTTAGTAGATCTGAAAAAAGTACAAGTGTGTGTGGTTAATTTAACGGGTAATTAATTTAATAATAAATTAAACACAATGCATCATTACAAAATATAATTAAACATGAATGTACATTTAATATTATTGGAGTTATAATTTGCTTTATTGACTATTATTTTTACCTCTTATTCGCAATAAATGCTACTTTTATTCTAAATAAAAAAATTACTTCTAACTTCAGTAAATCGAAAATTACAATATTATTCGTGAGCTCAGAATGCGTTCAAAGGATAACTAAGGAAGGACAATAAATTGAAAATGGAAGCTAACGTTAGAAGTATCTAGTGGTTGATAGTAGCTCAAATTATATAATTTTACAAATTTCGGCGTTTTTTCGCTTAAGCTATTAGTTCCACTTTATTTATCCATTAGGCTTCCACACTTTTCTTATATTTTACTTCTATCTATAGGTTTGTATGCCGTTTTCATAATGTATAGACTTCATAATGTATAGATAAAACGCTCAGTAAAAAAAACGTCAATTTGCGGTTACTTACTGTTTTACAAGATCTTCCTATTCTTAATAACTTACTGTGTTTCGTTAATTCGTTAATTTAATCGGCAAAGAGAAAATTTTTCAGCCATGATTAATTTAGTAAAAATTACAAAAGCGATGGTTTACATTATTTGATGTAATTAATATTATTAGTCCTAATTTATTTATGTTAGTGTATGCACACACGAAATATATCAACTAAGGTACTGTTAATGTAACAACAGGTTTATATTATGCATTACAAGGTGCCCTGAGCATAGATGACAATCACTACAAGGTAATTATCTGTACAATCGACCACTTCCCCGCTTACTAATAGCCTATCAACATAGCTATGGTCATTAACAATGCACTATTCTATAATTATTACCAACATGATGGATTTCAGACGTTAGGCTGTCGTTGCATTAGAAGGGATCTAGTAGATTCCTTTATCTCGCTCTGGAGTATTAAAGTATGTGTTATGTTGCAGTAGTGTATAAAAGAAGAATCAATCCATTTCGAAGAGGTCGCACAAGAAAAAGTAACCGGTTTTGAAAAACTACGAGAAACTATGAGTGACGTCTACATATATCTCTTCTTTTGTTTTTACTAGTGTTCAGTTCTGATATCAGTGATATAAACTAACTCTTTCGTTTTATTTGCTGAATATTTTTTTATCTCTTCGTAATTCATTGACTATTCGTTCGTCTTCTATCCTCTCTTGCATCTTGAGAACGAAGAAACAAGAAAAATATATTTTTCTACAATAATAAAGGGGGAACGCATACGTTCTTGGCAAAAAACTTAGACAATTGATTTCAATTGTACAAAGAAGAGAAATTAAATTAAAAATATTAACAACAAAGAAAGATAGAAAAAACGTACAACTAAAGAGGAATGCAAGAGAAAAGACATCGAAGTCAAGAAAAGACAAAAGAACATACTACGATGATTTATCAACAGTGGCCGAACAAGCTGCGGCAACTGGGGGCGTTACGTAACGCGATTTTTTAAGATTTTTGACCCCCCCCCCTCCCCCTTATGTAACGCACCGCAATAGGGGTTTAAGTACTACGTAACGCAATTTTTGAAGATTTTTGACCGCCCCCTCCCCCCAACCTGCGTTACGTAATACTTGAACGGCCCCTAATTATAGGAAACTTTATGAAAATATAAGAAAACTCGCCAGGAAATGGACACTACATAACACACATATTAGAGATAAAGATAATCGAATACCAACAGCAGAAAAATAAATATCAAGACGATGGATGGAGTATTTCACCGACTTGTTTATAACCACAATCTGAATTCAGTAGAAAATATTGAGAAAGAAGAAAACCCGGAACCGTTAGATGTTGATATCGCCAACTTCAGCTGAGAAGAAATCATAGAGAGTATAAAACAACTCAAAAAGGTAAAGGCAGCAGGTCCAGATGATATTGTAGTGAGGTGTTTAAAGTAAACACTGAAAAAATTACATATTTACTGTATAAACTATTTGAATATTATGGAGTCAGGAGAAAATCCCAAAAGAATGGACAGAAAGCATTATAATCACTATTCCGATAAAAGATGACACCTCAAAGTTGCGAGAACTGGAGACCTATATAACTACTCTCTTATGTGTTGCGAGTAAAATCATGGCTCGTATCACGCTTAATAGAATGATAAATAAAATAGACCTAAAATCAAGACCAAATCAACCAGATCTGCACACTCAGAATGATCATCGAACAGTCAGTGGAATGACAAAGTAATCTAAACTTCATTGACTTAGGAAGGTGTTCGAGATCCTACACTCCACACAGATAAAAAATGTGGGAAATAGTAGAAAGTTATGGGATATCGGACAAATTCTTAAGAATGGTGAAGTTGTTTTATGAAAACACTACAGCCAAAGTACTACACGACGGGAATTTAATAGATCCAATCGACATTAACAGCGGTGTAAAACAGGGTTATATACTGTCTCCCACTCTGTTTATTATTGTCGTGGACTCGCTTATGAGAAAAAGCTGTAAGGGTAAAACTGGGATATACTGGAATGCCTTTGAACAATTAGAAGATCATGAATACACAGATGATGTATGCCTACTTTCAGCAAAGAGACAGAGCATGCAGAAGAAAGTGAGAAATTAGCCAAAGAATGTAAAAAAATGGGTATGAATTAAACATGAATAAAACTGAACTAATGAAGATTAACACGTCGAGAGAAATGGGCATACAAATAGAAAACCAAGAGTTGAAATCAGTGGAAAGAGCCAGTTATCTAGGAAGCATACTGAACACGACAGGAGTGGCAGAGGAGGATATTCAAATACGAATTGGCAAATCGCAGAGAGCACACTTTATGTTAATAAATAATATTATGGAAATCAACTGAGATAAAACTGAAAAAACTTAAGTATTTTTCTGAGGGCAAAACAAATGAATTGGCCCGAATGTTTTCGCATTAATCATGCCGTCTTGATTTAGCATTACACTTCTTCTACGAAGTTCCTTTGCACTACATATAGATCAGTATAATAAGCATAGTAATAATTATTGTTAATTTATTTTGATTATATATTAGAATTAATAGCTTTTCTATTTCGTCACGAGTAGTTTATTTGATGCCACTTGGCTGCCTCCTTGATAACATCATATTTGATTTGATGACACCTATTTCCGTTAATATCGGCGATTAAAGCAATTTTAAAATGTAGCTTGTTAGTTCAAATGGCTTGATTACATGGGGGAAAAGGAAGTTAAATACATACACCGGTTTCTCGTACCAAATTTAATCAAACCGTCGGCCAATTATTTTCCTCCGGTTATGATAATTTCTTGTTGGCTGTCTACAATTTTATGATACAGACATTACAGAATATACTGATTTTGAAAGCAGTAATTACAGTCAAGACAACGTATTATAATTGTTAGGTAATGAAATGGTTAATACTCCCAATCTTTATATTTATTGGTGTAAAAAAATGTCTACCGTTTTCGGAACTTATTTTTATCCCATCCTCATTCTGTTCATTCTGTTTTCAGGGTGGAAATATTACTTTTTATGTATATGTTGTGTTAAATAATTGTATCGAGCTAGTGTACGATGTATATACTTTTTGTTAGGTTCTTGTATAAGTTTTCGTTTCTTTCGCGGTTTTTTTTTGTTTCTCTTTTTAGCCGTGCTGTAGGGCTTGTCCATATGCGGGCGGTTTGCCAACGTCGACTGCGCGGTTTACCTGTTTTACTTGATCTCACCCTAATGCCGCCTTTGAAGTTTCACCCTAATATCAAGAAAAACAGGGGAAAACAGGTAAACCGCGCAGTCGACGTTGGCAAATCGCCCGCATATGGACAAGCCCTTAGTAGTAATTTTCGTGTTCCTGCTAAGATTTTAATGATACATGGAATGAATAGAGCGTCTTTCTTTTTTGTTTTTATCAGTGTTTTTGTTTCTGTGTCGATAAAAATAATCGATCTGTACTCTAAAACAATGAAGTTTGTAAGCATTGGAACAAGTGGACATTGAAAAACTGTTTGCACCACACATTACTGGATATTTTAATAACCAAGAACATCTAGAAGAAGCACCTGATATACTAACTTCAGTCATTAGAGGAACTAAACAGAGTAAAACGGGAAAAGCCAGTAATCCATATGAAATGAAATCTATAAAAGCTACGATTACACAAGTTTGGTTGTCAAACATCCCGAAGAATATGGAATATAGAATATGTGAAATATACATATTGGACCCTATATAGAATATAGGACAGTTCGGGTTTCGAGAGGGAATGTGAACTTGGGAAGCAATGTTTGGGTTATCCGTTCTATTAAAAAAATATAATAAAACGATCAATCAACGATAAGAAATCAATCAAAGGATATGTGCCTGTTTCATAGACTACAAGAATGTTTTTTATAGAGTATAACACACAGTGCTATAACATTATACTAGAGGAGAGCCCAGA
The DNA here is from genome assembly GCF_917563875.1 of Diabrotica virgifera virgifera. NCBI lineage: Eukaryota > Metazoa > Arthropoda > Insecta > Coleoptera > Chrysomelidae > Diabrotica > Diabrotica virgifera. The sequence goes on along the minus strand of NC_065443.1, from coordinate 202,268,696 downwards.
ATACAACGATATTCAATTTCTTATATAAGTATTTAAAACAAACTTATATTGGAGACAGAGAGGAGTGATAATAGCCTGTTGAATTATAGTACTGGCCCTGTTGCCTTCCTTATATACCCTAATCTAAGCCCAATAAATAGCAGCCTAATCTGCTATTGGGACCGTGCAAGTTCGGCAAAGCGACACCTGGTTTCTACGCTCAGCAGCATTATTCGCACTTTTAATTATATTGGCCAATTATATTAGTCCTGGTTACTGGATAATTGTCAAGGGGCAGACTGCAATTGCGCGCAGCGGTCAGGGTTCTCAACAGGGTGTCTAAGCCAATGGTGCAATTGCGCGCACGTCTTTAAAAAGGTATGCTGTGATTGCGCGCAAAGTCGTAAATTATAGTAAACGGAAGTTTTATTTACTTCTTATTCGTTTTGAACGGAAATTTTGCTAATTTAAAAAATTAAGATAATAACAAGTGAATACTACATTGAAATAGTTGTGATAAAAAAACTAAATAGTGTTTCTTTTATAATTAATATTTATTGTATTAAATAATGTACATATGTAGACATTTAATTTGAACATGCCTTATAACATATAGTTTTAACAAATTCTATTCTGGATATTTCTTTATTTTTAAATTTCTCTATCAAATTTGTTACATATTTTAATGTTCTTTCATAATTAATATTTTTAATTTTTTTTTGTAAATGTAAGCTATTTAATTGCACATAAGATCCTACTTGAACATTTTTTAATTCATTTAAAAATACAAAAATATTAGGATGCGGAGAATAAAATCTTTTGTTAAAATGGCTATGAAAAGATTCACATGCGTTGGTAGTCCGTTCTCGACTTGGGCTACATGATTTTTATTTGTGATACAAAAATAACCAATGTAATGTAAATGTATTAGGTTTAGGTACTTGAAAGAATGAATAAAATAACATAGGTATATCTATGAAATCTTTATTAGACGAGGATACCCTATTATAATATTGATTAATTAATTAAAAAATTAATTAACCCTTCGGTCCAAACCTAACTTTCGGGTATTAGAGTGTAGAGTACCCCAGGAGGTATTTGACCGCTGCGCGCAATCACAATATACCGTTTTGTTTACCTGCCTTAATCCTTCCGTTGCGCGCAATCACAGCAATCCTCTTAAAGGTAAATTTCAGTACCCCAGGAGGTATTTGACCGCTGCGCGCAATCACAACCCACCCTTGTCAAGGCCATAGACCAAAAAAATAATAAGAAGAAAAAATAAGATTCAGGTTATGTTACTGAACCGTAAACAATTGTATGTGGTAAATAAAATTAGTTATTAAAATGCAGTACATACTGCAAGCAAAATACAATTAATTAAATTTACCTTTATATAATAATTGCATATCACATCAATATTGTGGAGCAATATATAATTTTTCTTCTTCATTGACAGTAGGTATGAAATATACGTCAATTTGACAATTTCAATTGACAATATGAATTATTTAAGAAAGTTGCAATATTTCTCCGCTATTCTCGCACGATCGTTTCTCATATCCCCTACAAGTACTTGCACACCGCGAATACTGCAAAAATTCAGTACCGATATAACGGGAGATTATTATTATGCACTAAATCTTAATTTATGGAGCAAGTACTATTTATTTTAATAAATACAATGCCTATATCAGGTGAATTTTTACTCAATGAATGACCAATTTTACGCAATACATGAACTGTAACAATAGGCAACTCTTATCACGATATATCAAATGATTTCAAAATCGTTCGAGAACAATAATTTTTGTCCCCAGCAATGCACATGCACACATACTATATTTATTATGAATATTACATATTTTATTATACAACAAACTGTAACTGATTTGTTTTTTATGGCAAATATAATTTGGTTGTAATGCGCTTTTCGTTTTACATAAATTGTTTTGGCGAAAAATATAGGCATTATTTTCTTTGGACTTGTGGCACGTTTAAGTTAAATGCTATGTTTATGTGAGTTAACCCCTTAATGCACAGTTTTTTTGAAAAAGATCGGCCAAAAAAATCAATTTGTTTTTAATGAAAAAAAGTGATCCTAGTGCGCAGATCAGTCCAACGAGTAGTTTATCCGATTACTGAAATGCTCGTCACGAAACTGTCACTGGACGATAACAATTTTTGTTGGAATAGTCGGAAGGACGATACGATCAACGATCATCTTTTTGTTAGAATGTATGGTACGAGATGTATGGTACGGGGGTGTTATGTATGTACGTTATGTTAGGTATGGTACTGGGGGGGGGGATAGAGTGTGTTATAGAGGTAGCACCTTTTATTGGAACGACCACATCAAACGTCATAGACGGGAGATTGTTTTTGATAACTGGTCCTCATAAGGCACTCAACTCTCACTTATGGCTCCACGTGCCACATCCCGGGCAACTGCATTGGTCTGCAGGCTAAACTAAGTGAGGGTAGCCAGACATGGTGATAGGTTGGACAGTGGCAGCTGGCTGTTACAAAACTGACCATGCGGCGAGAATGATAGCCACAGAAACGGCACATATACAGCGGTGCAGAAGGCAAAGGGAAACCACTGCACTATTTTCCCAAGAGAATTTCTTCCCATAACGATGACAATGTTGGTAAGTGAAGATGGAATGTGTAGCGACCCGACTCACGCTCGGCGCCATCTTGGTTCCGGGTCGGATGGTGTGAAATTTGCTACCGGCTGCCAAGGTGTGAGGGACCAGGCACCTGGCAGAAATTGTGCGACTGAATCCAAATTTTCATTCAATTTAAGAAAATGTCAGCGAATTGGTACATGGAACGTTCAGGGACTGATCCAAAACCCTGGAAAGTTACACATCATTGAAAAAGAAATGGCAGACCACAATCTTTCGGTACTGGGACTCTCAGAAGCTCACTGGAGAGGAAAAGGGCATTTTAAAACAACTGCTGGCAACGTCGTCTATTTTTCAGGCCCAGATAACAAAAGTACAAATGGTGTCGCAATAATTGTACCCTCTAAACTTAACGACTGCGTAATTGGATATAATAGTATTGATGACAGGATAATATCCCTTAAAATGAGAATATCCACCAATAGCCTACACCTTGTCCAGGTATACGCTCCTACAACAGCTGCACAAGAAGAAGACATCAACAGGTCGTATATTCGCGCTATTCCGAATCGTGAACTTGTCATAATTTTAGGAGATTTTAACGCCAAAGTGGGGTCATCTAATGAAAATATTGAAGGAGTGCTGGGCAAAAATCGACTGGGACAGAGAAATGAGAATGGCGACCGTCTAGTGGAGTTCTGTGTAGAACAACATCTTACAATTACAAACACGTTATATTAACATCATCCACTGAGATTATACACATGGCGCAGCCCAGATGGACGAACAAGGAATCAAATAGACTACATCCTAATAAGATCAAGATGGAAGTCGTCGTCCATCAACTGTAAAACATATCCTGGCGCAGACTGTGGAAGCGATCATCAACTCCTGGTATTGAACGTTCGACTTCGTTTCAAAGTCCCCAAAAGAACACCCCAGAGAAAGTCATGTCTCTAAATCAATCAAAAATCAATGACTTCCAACAAAACCTAGAAGATGCTCTTTCTTTAGACCAAGTAGACAGTGACCCTGAGAGCACTTGGATCTGTCTCAAAGATAAGGTAATCGAGGCTGCAAAAGACTGTGAGGCAGCGGTTTCCACTGGCCGTAAGCCATGGATATCCGATAATACGTGGACTGTGATTCAACGCAGAAAAGAACATAAAACTAGATACGGAACAAACGATGAATACAGAGCGTTATCGAGAGAAATCAGAAAACAGTGCGGCAAAGATAAAGCTGATTACATCTCTCAAATATGCAGAGAGATAGAGGAACATGGCTGTCGAAATGAACCGAGGGACTTATTCCAGAAGATCAAACTCCTTACCAGAGAATTTAAACCTCAAACGTGGTCTGTAATAGATAAGGAAGGTAATTTAAAGACCGATACTGATGAAATATTGGAAACATGACGAAACTACTGTGGCGAGCTATATAAAAATAACGAGGTATCAGCAGAAAATCAGTGGCCTTCTGACTACCCTAGAGAACCTACTGTCTTACTCGCTGAAGTCAAAGATGCAATTAAATCACTAAAGAGAAATAAATCCCCAGGCATTGATTAAATACCATGTGAAATACTACAGTTACTAGGTGACAAAGGATTACATATCATCCATTCTATCTGTGTCGCTGTTTGGAATTCAGGAAAATGGCCATCTGATTGGTGTACCTCAATTTATATCCCACTACACAAAAAAGGAACTACTACCAGATGTGAAAACTACCGCATACTGTCACTAATAACACATGCTAGTAAAATCTTGTAGCATTTCATCAAAAACAGATTAAAAACCTACCTACGTTACCAAATACCTCAGGAACAAGCGTGGTTTGTAAAGGGTAAAGGTACAAGGGAACAAATCCTGAACCTGAGACAACTCATTGAAAAGTCTAAAGAATTTCAAGTACCTATGATTATATGCTTCGTTGACTACCAAAAGGCATTTGATTGTGTAAGCTGGATAAATCTGTGGTCAATTTTAATAGAAATGGGCGCACCAATGCACCTGGTGACACTTATTAAAAATCTGTACCAGTCTAATATAAGGACAGTACGACTAGATCAGAAGTTCTCAAACCAATTCAAGACCGAGAGAGGTGTTAGACAAGGATGCGTGTTGTCACCTGACTTATTTAACATTTATGGTGAACATGTCATGAGGATGGTTTTAGAAGGATGGGTCGGTGGAGTAACAGTAGCTGGTAGAAAAATCTCCAATTTAAGATTTGCTGATGACACTACACTTATAGCAGCAAATGAGCAAGAAATGTTTGATCTTCTGCGAAGAGTTGAGTACGAAAGCAATAAAGTTGGTCTGAAAATCAATAAAGCTAAGACAAAAATAATGGTGGTCGACAGATTTGACACTATTCAACTGACTAACATATTACAGGAATACCAGACAGTAAACACCTTTGTCTATCTCGGGTCTAGTATAACTAACGATGGTAACTGTGAAGCAGAAGTTCGGAGACGTATTGGTATGGCAAAAAATGCGATGAGTCTCCTAACTAAACTTTGGAAAGACAGATCTCTCTCTCAAAATATCAAGATGAGACTGGTGAATGCCCTTGTATTCTCAATATTTCTATACGGAGCAGAGACTAGGACTCTTCGCGCATGCGAGCGCCAAAAAAATGATGCCTTTGAGATGTGGTGCTGGAGAAGAATGCTGCGCATACCTTGGACAGCTCATAGGACAAACGTTTCCATTCTAAACCAACTCAATATTAAAAAAAGGCTGTCCACAATATGTCTGCAACGAATTCTGCAATTCTTTGGTCACGTGGTTCGCAGAGGTGACGACACTTTGGAGAGATTAATTGTTTCTGGAAACGTTCCGGGGAGAAGATCAAGAGGACGATCACCAACTAGATGGTCTGACCAAATAAAGCATTCAGCTGGAAACTCACTCTGCGAAGCTCTTAGAGCAGCTGAAGATAGAGACCAATGGAGAAACATTGTTAGGAATATTGGAAGAAATCACGATCCTCAGTCATGGGGAAACGACAGGAGAGATGGTAGGGGAGCAAATTATGCTAAATGTGCAGTCACTCGAGCGTTATGGGGACCTATTGGGTTGTGAAGAGTAGGTACGACATAATCTCAATAATAACAACAATTGGAGGTTGTGAGGTTGTACAGACAGGTTGAGGTTGTGTAACACATTTTTTACTTAAACTTTTTAATCCTCTTAAGCCAAGAAATACAATATGATAATATCAGCAGAAAAAACCAAATATATGACAACATCTAAATACCCACGACGATGTAAAATCGAAATTGATGGGAAAATAATAAAGCAGGAAGCAAGGTTTAGATATCTGGGAATATATATAACCAGTTACGGAGATGTTGAAGAGGAAGTACGACAACAAAGCTTAAAAGCAAGTAAAGCGGGATCTCTTAATGACACAATCTGGAAGAACAAACACCTAACACAAGACACAAAAGCAAGAATCGATAAAGCAGCAATTAGACCTATATTGACATACACGGCGGACACAAGACCTGACACATCTAAAACGAGACGACTACTAGAAACAACAGAGATGAAAATACTACGACGAATATCAGAGAAAAGTCTGTTGGATAGGGAGAGAAGCGAAAACATAAGAATATCATGCAATGTAGAAGACATAAATGCATGGGTGACAAAACGGAAACAGGAGTGGAACGAACACAGTAGAATGTCAGAGGATAGGATAGTACGAATAGCACGAGATAAGTCACCAAATGGACAAAGAAATATTGGCAGACCAAGAAAAAGATGGTGCGATAACTTAAACAACCTAAAAGGCTAATATTGAAGAAGAAACAGGCTTTAAAGCCTACATACAAGAAGAAAGAAGATCTTAATTCTCTTTTGATAACGATTTCCGAAGTGGAAACCGAAATGTTGAATAATTTTAGGTAAAATATGTACCTAATTGTCATTACAGCCTAACTGTGGCTAATCCCATATAAACATCATATTTAACTTTTTAAGTTTTTTTTTATGAAACAATCGCAAAAATATTAATATTATTAGAAGATTGACGTGAATAAATAGTGAGATATTAGAAACGGGAAGTTAACAGCCATCACGGTCTGATTCTCATGGAAACGTTCACCAGAACGGCTGTTAATCAAAATTTCTAATTGGAAAACGACGGGAACCTTGATCGACGGACGAAAACGGTCCGATCGGCTTTTTCACAACGTTACACCGCCAAACCCGATTTCCATGTTAATCGGTGATGTTTCCGGTTTATAGGCGAGGACTTTTTTGGCGTGGGAGATGGAAATTTATTCGAATGTTCGATGAAGCGATAGATAATTGGATGGTGATTTAGAATCCGGAGTTTTTGTGATCTCTCGATTGTGAAAAATATCGACGTGAATAACGTTGCGGAAAATGGGAAATTTAAGATCGTACAAACTAATTCTATAAGTTTAGATTTCTTGGATGGTTTAGAATTCACACATATAAATTCTGATAAATAATTCGAATATGGAAACAATGAGTAACACATATGATATCTGCCTCATTAAACTTGTAAAAAGAGCAAAATGGCAAGTGTAAAAAACACGAAAATAACATCAGGTTTACGATAAAAGCTGGATAAGACCTAGTTTCACAAACTAACCTAAATAACACTATGCCCTATTGAAAAAAAAAGAAATTTGATTAGAATAGAATAGAAATATGCTTTATTGTCACTGAAAATTTTACAATTTTATGGACAAAGCTTACATACCGTCAAAAAATAACAATAACAAATACAATTTACTAAAATTAGATAAATCGTGAATTAAAGTAAAGCAAAAACAAAATCAATATATCGCAAAATTTACTTAAATTGCAAATTGAATATACATCAAATAAAATACAACATTAGGGACTAATAAGTTTAAGCTGCGGCATATGAAACCCAATTTTCTTAGTTATTCATTAAGAAATTCTTCTACTGAATAAAATATGGTCTTTTAGATAGATAGGCTTTTGTCATTTTACGAAACTTTGGGAAATATGTTGCAGATTTAAGTTGTAGAGAGAGATGGTTGTATAATTTTTTTGCGGAATATAATATAGATTTTTTGAAGTGAAAACTTCTTTAGTGGCGTTGTGCGATTTTTGGATAGGGGAAAAGCATTGAATTCGCGACCGTCATTGCGACTGTCTTCGCGACCGTCATTGCGACCGTCATCGCTTGTGCTATATATTATTTGTATGTATAAATAAATTGTATAGAAGTATTTAAATTTAAAATAAATGTAAAACCTATTTTAGGATGGGGAAAAAAAGATTTATTTTTCGACCGTCATAGCGACCGTCATCTCTTCGACGAAATAAATTTTGTACGTATCTATATTATGTGTATCTATACATAAACTGTACAGAAGTATTTAAATTTAAAATAAATGTAAAACCTATTTTTCGATAGGGAAAAAGGATTTATTTCGCGACCGTCATCTCTTCGGCGAAATAAATTTTGTACGTATATGTATTGAAGTGAAAACTTCTTTAGGGACTTGTGCACTTTTAGATAGGAAAAAGTATTAAATTGGCGACCGTCATCGCTTCGAAGAAATAAATTTTTGAAGTGGAAACTTCTTGAGGGTCGTTGTGCACTTTTTGGATGGGGAAAAATTATTAAATTAGCGACCGTCATCGTTTCGACGAAATAAATTTTTGAAGTGAAAATTTCTTTAGGGACGTTGTGCACTTTTTAGATAGGGAAAAAGTATTGAATTAGCGAACGTCATCGCGACCGTCATCGCTTCGGCAAAATAAATTTTTAAAGTGAAAACTTCTTTAGGTACGTTGTGCGCTTTTTGGATGGGGAAAAATTATTAAATTTGGATGGGGAGAAAGTAATAAATAAGCGACCGTCATCACTTCGACGAAATAAACATTTGAAGTAAAAACTTCTTTAGGGACGTTGTGCTCTTTTTGGATGGAAAAAACTATTAAATTATCGACCGTCATCGCTTCGATGAAATAAATTCATGATGTGAAAACTTCTTGAGGGACGTTGTGCACTTTTGGATGGGGGAAAAATATTGAATTATGGACCGTCATCGCTTCGACGAAATAAATATTTGAAGTGAAACTTCTTTAGAGACTGTGCACTTTTTCGATGGAAAAAAGCATTAAATTAGCGACCGTCATCGCTTCGATGAAATCAATTTTTAAAGTGGAAACTTCTTGAGGGACGTTGTGCACTTTTTGAATGGGGAAAAATATAAATTAGCGACCTTTATCGCTTCGACGAAATAAATTTTTGAACTGAAAACTTCTTTAGGGACGTTGTGCACTTTTTGGATGGGGAAAAATTATTAAATTAGCGACCGTCATCGCTTCGACGAAATACATTTTTGAAGTGAAAACTTCTTTAGGAACGTTGTGCACTTTTTGGGTGGGGGAAAAGTATTGAATTAGGGACCGTCATCGCTTCGACGAAATAAATATTTGAAGTGAAACTTGTTTAGGGACGTTGTGCACTTTTTCGATGTTAAAAAGTATTAAATTAGCTACCCTTATCGCTTCGACGAAATAAATATTTGAAGTGAAAACTTCTTGAGGGACGTTGTACACTTTTTGAATAAGGAAAAATTATTAAATAAGCGACCGTCATCGCTTCGACGAAATTAATTTTTTAAGTGAAAACTTTTATAGGGACGTTGTGCACTTTTTGTATGGAAGAAAAGTATTGAATTAGGGACCGTAATCGCTTCGACGAAATAAATATTTGAAGTGAAACTTATTTAGGAACGTTGTGCACTTTTTCGATATAAAAAAGTATTAAATTAGCAACCATCATCGCTTCGACGAAATAAATATTTGAAGTGAAAACTTCTTGAGGGACGTTGTGCACTGTTTGGATGGGGAAAAAGTAGTAAATTAGCGACCGTTATCGCTTCGACGAAATAAATTTTTGAATTGAAAATTTCTTTAGGGACGTTGTGTACTTCTTGGATGGGGAAAAACTATTGAATTTCCGACCGTCATCAGTTCGCTGAAATAAATTTTGTACATACATATATAAATTATGTGTATACGCATATCGCGTATATCGTATATGATATAGGTATAGCACTTCTTTTAGGATAGGGTAAAAGCATTGAGCTCGTAATTTATATACTATAAGAAGTTTTCACTTCTGTCGGCGCTCCCACGAGTGCCTTTAATTTTTTTTACTAACTCAGCAGAGGACGGGATCGGTAAATAGACATCAAAGGTTGAATTTCTGGTGGAGTATGCATATGATATTTAGGCCTTGCTGGAAAGACATGAAGGTGTTTACAAATTAAGCAAACAGTTTCTACAATATATAAAAATGGAAGTGTTAAAATTCCGTAATCTCGGAAGTAACTTCTGCAATGTGTTGTTCTTCTGAGGCCAAACAGATATCTTATTGCTCTTTTTGGCAATTTAAAGATAACATCAGATTGAGCAGCTCTGCTAGAACCCCAAAAAGAAAGACCGTATCGAAGATGAGACTCAAACAACGAAAAATATGTTAGTTTAGAAGATGCTAAATTGATTTCTGTTGAAACAGATCTTATTGCATAGCTCTGAGGCGAGTTTGAGTTTCTTACTTAACAAATCTATATATTAAAAAGTTATCAGCTGAAAGTAAGTTATGATTATCATTTTCGTTGTCAGTTTTTATTAATGTCAATGTTTCAGTATGGACAGTCCATAGCGGCCAGCTGCGGCTTTTGAACTGAGTAGAGAGCTGTGGAAGAGTTTGCTATGGAACTCTAAGGACCTCATTGCCTTCTTTATGTATGAATAAAAAACAAAAAGTTGTGACTGGCTAATTGACACCCAAGTCTATGCCATAAAAGAAGAAAAAAAAATGTTTTAGTAATTGTTGTTGTCAATTTTATAGTTAATCCATTATCATCTTCTTTTTCTTATTCCTACTTTTCTCTATGCACTAGTGGCTATAATTCTGGAAACTTAACAAAAATTTCATTTTTGATAGCAGCACTTCTTTTTTTCTTAAGACGTATGTTATTTACAAGATTATTATAATTTTATATCTATATTTTTATTACATTACACTATTATAGACACTATTAATATTAGATCTCGACTATTTCCAGGCTAAGGCAGGACAATATCATAATAGTTTCTCAACCATTCCATGGAAGTTCTGGCCATTTGGTAGAGTCCTCCTGCAACAAATCTTGCTGGAAGATGCATTGTTGAGCTTCCCCTTTAAACAAATTTCTGATAGTCGGCAGCAGTTTGGCTTGCAATATTTCTTAAAGATATTTTTTTTGCATCAATATTGCCCTCTATTAATGTCAAACGTCCAACTCCATTAGTGGTCATACAAGCTCGTTCCATGACACTCACAATGTACTTCATAGTTTCCATTATCTGGTTCTTTTTTGCCTATTATTTCTGACGTATGTTGCCGCGGCTAGCAACATGTTTCCGCCCAATTTGTAAGCTTTGTTCAGGGGTCAGTCTATTCTAATACAAATCAGCGTAATACCTGCAAATAGAAATAAGTCAAAGACCTTCCAGATAATTCTTATAGGTGGCAAATAAAGAAACACCTGATACTTCTATATTTATTTGGATATTTTAAATCTTCCAACATTATTATGATTTACTTTATCTGACTACTCATATTATATTAGAGTAGTTTGCAAAATGTTATTATTTGATTCGTAGGCTCTTGACAATACTTTTTCCTTGGTATTTGAGAAAATTAAATTTTATTTTGGATTAAAAAGTTTTTTCTACGAGCGTGCAAAAATGTCTACTTTCGCGCACGCATTTTAGTTTAGAAAGTTTCACTTTTCCGCACGCGTGTTACTTTTCCGCACGCGTGTTACTTTTCCGCACGCGTGTTACTTTTCCGCACGCGGTTTTTACTTTTCCGCACGCGTGTTAATTTAGATATGTTAATATGGCCTTAAAATAATTATAATACATGCAATAAACTAATATTTAGATATTATTTACTAATTTATTTAAAATATATCTTATTGTGTTCCTGTTTTAATGAAATTAACGCGACAATTCGATGAAATAAAATTATTTTGACATAATATTCGAAAGTCAAATCGGTAGACAATAACAGTCGTTTTGAATCATCGTCATGGAAACCAAGATCGTCGTCATGTTAACTAATTATATTGAAAGTTTGGTTTTGACAACCTTGTCAAAGAATTAATTTGTGTATGTATTTTCATATTAATTAAATTAATTGATTAAGATTTGGTAATTTTTTAAAGACTCTTAGAAAAAATATTGTTCCTAACTCTTTCAGAAAGTCTCTTTTCCGCACTCGACTGCTTGCCGAACTCCCGCTTCGCGTCGTTCGGCAAACTGCAGTCGCGTGCGGAAAAGAATGACTTTCTGCACTTGTTAGGAAAATAACTATTACCGTTTTGTATTTTAGTTTAGGTTTCTTTTTCTTGTACCTTGTATATTAAGGAAATACTGTATTTAATGTACTTGTAATGAAAAAAAAAACAAAATAAGAGCAACAGGGATGGAATTCCTAAGGAGAAGATTAGAGAACACAGAGATTACGAAAAGAATGGGAGTGAACTCAGATATAATTGAACTCATCGAACAGAAGAGATTAACTTGGTACGGATATGTCAGAAGAGCTGACCAAAATCGTTGGATAAATAGAATAACAGAGTGAAGCCTGATAGGACGAAGGAAGAGAGGCAGACCCGAAGATCCTTCAGAGATGAAGTGGATGAAGCAATGGAGAGAAGAACTCTACAGGAAGGGGCAAAACAGAAAGAACTGGAGAGAACGGTTGAGTGAAGGAATACACTAAAAACTGTGGAAATCCTTAATATACATATACACTGTATTTATTAACGTTTCCGGAGCTCACTTACTTTTTTTATTTTGTCAATTATTCCATCTTATGCACTATTTGTTTAATATTCTGTAAACAATTATGTCTTGAGCACGTTTCTCATAATATGTATATACAAAAAGAAAATGACTGTCATAAAATGAGTTTATGCACCACAACCACAATCTGACCATAGTAGTAAAATCAGAGGCGTCGAATAAAGAAGCGTGAAAAACAACATTTAACTACCTTTTGTTTGGTCTTATTTCCATATATATTGGTTATTTAGTTTATCTTATTTAAACATCTCCTACTGAAAATGTGTTCGGTGTCGTGAAAACGGATTTTTTCGGTGCTAGAGATGCCCATGAAGATAAGATGAGTGTTGTTTTTTGGTTAGAGTCCATGACAATAAAATCAGTGGAGTATTAGAGAAATGAAATTTTCTTACTTTTCGAAACAAAGATAAAATGTTGGGATTCTAACGAAAGGTTTAAATATCTCATTATAAAATAAGAACTTTTTCACGTATATGTCTCCAAAATGGTCCCCAACTAAAATTTTTTATTAGAAATAGTAAAGAAAATATACAGTATAATACAAAAGTATGAAATAAATTCATTATTCAGAAACAGACGACTTAAAAAATCTTAATTCACGCCAATTTTAATTTTTGAACGGCCATGTATTACTGTATACCTATCTATTGAAAATTACGTCATCAGTGTTGGCGTAATGACGTAATCGATATTTTTTAAAATACAAATTGTGGTCACGGGATACCTCATTTGAAAGGTCTCCTAATCGGCTTTCTAACGATTCAATTATTTGAATATTTATCTCTACAAGGTTAACCAAAACTTTTGGTTTATAATTAATTTTTAATCAAATTATAATACTTAAATGTTAAGTGATATTCAATAAACATATAAGAAATATTGAAATTGTACAACTTCAGCCATTATGCAATGAGAAAGACATGCAGTAAATTATTTTCCGAACGTAATTTAGGTGTAAATTTAATGAAAAAAATCCTCTTAGTAAAAGATATATTTAATATTTAGAAGTGTACCTACTGCATGAGCTTGTCTTAGGCTAAGGCCACACGGGCGATAATTTACGGCGCCGTAAGAGCAGTAAACCTGACGATGCATTGGTTGACTAACTCCGATTTCATCTACAATTGTTGGAGGAGTTAGTCAACCAATTGGTTTACTGCTCTTACGGCGCCGTAAATTATCGCCCGTGTGGCCTTAGCCTTATGGCGGTCTTATTACTTAATTTTCAGTTTCATTGCTCAATATTACTGCTTATAATGTTCCAAATAATCGCCCTTTTACGACCAATTTTAAACGCTCATCATTTTTATTACTTAGAGCTTGTAGTAAAATAAATCATCTTTAAAGCTAAAGTTTCAACATGAAACATGAAACAGTCGATGAGTGCTGAAGTCTCAATATGTGATACATAATATGATATATTGTCGCATTTAAGATGAAGACACCTCTTAATTTTTGATATTTGAAGGATTCAGTATTTCGATTTTTGGGCAGCCATATAGTTTTGGATCGCATTTGTAACGATACTCAAATATACTTGATTTGGATATGCATGATAGCACATTTTTTACTACAGAAAATTACAACGGTCTTTATACAGGATTGTTCCAAGTAGAAAAATTATAAATATCGATACCTTCTTGTCTCAGTTTTGTTTTGTACAAGAATTTATAAAAATAATATGACCGCCCTGAAAGCTTCAAATACTATGTAACATAAAATGCAAATGAGCAAGCCGTAAAGGTTTAAGTCAGAGCACGCATCAGTGGCAAAGAACATGAGTTTAGTTAGAAGGAACTAGTATTTTATTATTTTGATCTCGGATACATCTAATTGCAATATTTTGCTCTATGTTATATTTTATATATCTTCGTTTTACCCCCCCCCCTCTGGCATAAAGCTGGTCATAAATACATAGGTATTTGTAAAAGCTTCTGCCTTGCCCTTAGCTTTTTGTACTGATAGGCTATTGATTATGTTCAAAATAAGAGAGCTACAGCGCTAACGGGATTTTATTGTCTCATATTGTCAACGGACCTCTATATTGTAAAAAACCGCGGAGTGCTACCATTTAAATGGGTGATTTTTAAGAAAGGGGTGAATTAGTCCCTAGACACAGGGTGAATTAAGGTGAGTTCCATTCACTTTTGGTACAAACACTTCTATAGGAAAATTGTTCCAGGATAAATTTACTATCGAAATATATTTTAAAGTCAAAACTATTTTTTTTTACAAAAATACATTCAAAAGAAAAGCAAGAAAAAACACGAAAGAAAGCAATTTTGTTTTTAGCCCCATAATTTTTTTCCACCAGATTATAGGTATAGGCATTGCTTCAGCGAAAAATAACTTCCATCCTTCCTCTTTAAAATGACGTTTGGTAGAAGTCTCTACTCTAGGATTTATAGTTTCTGAAATAGAATTTTTCAAAGTCGGCCGCTCACAGAATTTTTGAGCCATTTTTCCAATTATTTCGCAAACATTGTTCTGTAACTTTTTTCTACGCATTTCTAGGTATATGCAATGGTACATTTAGTAGAAAGAGAAGTCAATTACCTTTAAAATGGTCTACTGCATGAGGTCGTACGACTATTTACAAGTTATGCTTTTTCAAGGTCTTATACTTTTAATGATTTTTGATATTTTTTATGATTATTTTTTAAATTTCTCATTATGACTTTTTTTCTTGTACATTTAAGTATATACATTCTGGAATAAAAAAAGCTTATTTTCTTCTAAAAAAGTCTCTAGGACTATTTTTAAACAAGATATCCCTAGGATATCAAAGGGTATTCGTAATTTGAGAAAAATTTTAAAATTTTTAATTTTTTCAATTAGAAGAATATAATTGCATATTGTAACATAATTTTTAATTTCAAATAACTTTTCTTAATTACACTTTTCGATATTGTGAAATATAAAGGTACTTTACTCTTGAGCGAAATTCATATTTTTTAACATACCTCGTACACTATTGATAAAATTTTATATCTGATGATTACATCTTAGGTTTTAGACTATGCAGAGCATTTTATAAGGAATAATTTTTTTCATAAAGTTAATAATAAAAAGTTTTCCATATGGTTCCAACTTAGTGGGACCTATTGCATGTGTATATGTCAAACTTTGAAAAAGCATATCTTGTTTAAAAATAGACCTAGAAGTTTTTACAATACACCATTTTAAAGTAAAGAAAATAAGCTTTCCTTTTTATTGCACAATGTGTATACCTAAATATACAATAAAAAAGTTATAATGAGAAATTTAAAAATAATCGTAAAATATATCAAAAATCATTAAAAGTATAAAATTTTGAAAAACCATATCTTACTTAAAAATAGTCATACAGCCTTCTACGATAGACCATTTTAAAGGTAATTGACTTTTCTTCCTACTAAATATTTATAACATTGCATTTACCTAAAGCTGCGTAAAAAAAGTTACAGAACAATGTTTGCAAAGTAACAAGGAAAATCGCCCAAAATTGTTGTGAGTGGCGAAATTTGAAAAATCATGTTTTGGAAACTATAAATCATACAGACTTACACCAAACGCCATTTTAAAGAGGAAGGATGGAAGTTTTTTCCTGTGAAGCAATGCCTAGCCTATACCTATATCTCCGTGGAAAAAAGTTATAGGGCAATAAACAAAAATGCTACCTTTCGTGTTTTTTTCTTGCTTTTCTCTTGAACATATTTTTATAAAAAAAATATTTTTGGCTTGAAAATGTATTTCGATAGTAAATTTAACGTGGAACAATTTTCCTGTAGACATATTTGTACCAAAGGTGAATAGAACTCACTTTAATTCGGCCTGTGCCTAGGGACTAATTCACCCCTTTCTCAAAAACGCACCCCTTTAAATGATAGCACTCCGCGGTTTTTTCATATTTAGAGGTCCATTGACTATATGAAATAATAAAACCCCGTTAACGTTGTAGTTCCTTTCTAAAATACATGATCAATAGCCTATGATACTTACGCTTCCTTTTTGGAAACATATAGGTTTTAAGATCTGAGTCGGAATTATTTTCTTAATACTGTTTATATAGTTTTCTTTTCTCCTTTATTTTCCTTGAACTTCGTTTGACGACCACCAGGTCTCTTTATTACCAATGTTCGTTCCGGGTGTTTTTCCAACTGTTTCATTATCAGTGTCTCTAATAATACTGGCGATATTCCTCCAAATTGTATTGTAACGGGTAGTTCTTTCAGGACAACAGACTCAGTAAAACATAGGTTAAAACAAAACGAATGTATTGAGGATATTTATATATACAGTTCAAAATTAAAAATAACGAAATATGTAAAATATAATTCTATCTTCGCTCCGTTCCGGGGAAAGCTCCCTAGGCGGACGTTTGCAAAAGAAAAATGAAACTGTATTTATAACTGTCATCAAAAACAAAATATACAATATTGGAATAATGCAATACGAATACACAACACAGTATAATATAGTATTATACAATAGCAATCTCGCTAGACGAAAATTGTCAAATAACTGTCAAAGTGTGGACACGAATTTTTATTCTCCGCAGTTTAATAGTTTGATTTTAACGATACAAACGAGCAGTTCTCGGTGTATTGTGTGTTATTGTGTTAATTAGTGTTCCTTTTGTTAATTTTCTTTATTGTTTATAATAGGTAGGTTAGGTAAGTGATTAAAAAAATATATAATGGATGAGACCTCGGGTGGCACTTCGCCACCCGAAAATAAGGACGCAGAGGAGGATAGGTATGTAAATAATTTTATAGATTTAAATAATAGATATAGAACTGAGGATAAAGGTCCATATTTTGTATATATTGAGAGTACTGATAAGCATTTGGGAAGAATTTTCCCAATCCGGATTGGTCACGTTTTGTTGACTGACAATTATATAAAATCCGATGTTCTTGATATCAAATCGATTGGTCTTAATCGCGTTAAAGTTATTTTTAAGTCTTATGAAAAAGCTAATTATCTAGTTAATAATAAAATTATGTCTAATAATAATTTAGTAGCGTATATACCCAAATTTTTTACACACAAGAAGGGTGTGTTGAGGAATATTGACACATACTTTTCTGAGGAATATTTAAAAAATGCCATAATATCTAATAAAGAGGTGGTTCAAGTTCAACGCATGAAACGAAAGGTAACAGATAAAGACGGTAATATTTCATATGTAAACAGACAAATGGTTATTGTTCAATTTGTAGGAAATGAACTTCCTCAAAATATAACAATTAATTTATGCAATTTCTCTGTAGAACCATATATATTCCCCGTTGTTCAATGTTTTAATTGCCTGCGATATGGGCATTCTGCCAAGCAATGTAAAACCAAATCTTCTCATTGTCGAAACTGTTCTAGCCTAAATCATACGTCAGACTCTTCTTGCGAAAAATTCTGCATTTATTGCCAAAATAATGAACACTGCTCTACATCCAGAGATTGTCCAGTATATAAGAAACAAAAAAATATCAAACAACTCATGGCCAGGGAAAATATTACATTTAAAGAAGCTGAAAGATTGCATGATAATCCATCTTATGCCAAGATTTCTACAAATAATAGATTTTCAGTTCTTAATAATTCCACTAATTTTCCCTCTCTGCCACTCCCCAGTACGTCCCAAACTCCAAATTCTAGCTTTTTGCTACGTAAACCCATTGTTCGAAATACTTCACCCAAAAGACAAGTGCAAAAACGTAAGCCATCTGCTCCGGAGTCTCCACCTATTTCTCCGTCTCTGCCTACTTCTTCCCATTTTCAATCAAAAAAAACCAAATCTTCACATAATCCCATCATACCAAATCCTCACAGAGATGACTTTATCCAATATAAGGAAAAACTAACAAGTCAGATAATAACCGTAGTTAAACAAGTAGTTAATTCAGATTCATCCGAAACAAATTACAATTTAGAAGAAAATATTAGAAAAATGATCTCCTCTATATTAAGTCCTTCAAATCTAATTCCAGAAATCGATATTGAATCTTATTCTGATGATTCAATCCACTAATAAGATAAGTACACCAAATAGTAAAAACATTAAAGTTATCCAATGGAATATTCGTTCTTTCTCTAAAAACCATCCAAGTTTATTAAATTTTTTACACAATAATCCTGTAGATATTATAGCTTTATCAGAAACCTTCAAAAAACCAAACCATTCTTTTAAACTAAAAGGGTATAAGATTATCCGACAGGATCGTGCAAATGGCTTTGGCGGTGTTGCCATTGCAGTTCGCCAAGACATTAAATTTATAAATTTTCCTATTACTTTTGCATATAAAAAAGATTTAGAACTTTGCGCAGTTAAATTTCCGTCCTTAAATATCATACTAGTATCGGTGTATAAACCACCTAAATTAAATGTTTCTAAATCAGATTGGTCAAATATCTTTCGGCAATTTAATTCTCCTGTTATCTTCTGTGGTGATTTTAACAGCCATCATACACTTTGGGGATCTTATATTAATAAAGCTTGTGGTAATCAATTAGTAGAAGCCTTAGATGACAATAACTATGTTGTTCTCAATAATGGTAAACCAACTAGAATTTCTCGTCCAGAAGAGCTACCTTCGGCGGTAGACATTACATTTTGCTCTGCTAGTTTGGCTAGTGATTGTTGTGTATGGGATGTCGTACCAGATGCGTTAGGTTCAGATCATTGCTTAATCAAATTTGAAATTATTAGGGATAGAGTTATAATAAATAAAAAT
This sequence comes from Diabrotica virgifera virgifera, assembly GCF_917563875.1. Taxonomy (NCBI): domain Eukaryota; kingdom Metazoa; phylum Arthropoda; class Insecta; order Coleoptera; family Chrysomelidae; genus Diabrotica; species Diabrotica virgifera. The sequence goes on along the minus strand of NC_065443.1, from coordinate 202,249,478 downwards.
CCAGCATCTAAATGGAATGATAAATTAGCTGATTGGTCTGCATACTCCACTATACTGGAAAATTCGTTAATTAGTACAAACCAAAATCTAAACTCCAATCTACTAAGCTTCTCTATTTTTATGGAAAAGGTCTCAGAGGCAGCATCCGCAACTATTCCCCTAAAAAGAGCAAGACAACAAGTAACTCAACGTCCAATATGGTGGGATACCGAATGCTATGATATGTTTCGTCGCAGAAAAGAAGCCCTGAACCAGTATAAACGTGTCTCAAACTATACAAACTATTGTCAATATCAAAATGTAGCTAGTCAAACTAAATTACTATTTTCTAAAAAAGCTCGAGATAGCTGGATATCTTTCATAAGCAATATTAATAAAAACACGCACCCTACTAAAATTTGGCAATTTATAAAAAAAATATCAAACAAAGACTCAACGGGATCGGGCAGTATATCAGCTGATATGGTGGACGATTTTTTTGAGTTTTTTATTCCCAAATTTGCATCAAATAAAATCGACTTCAGTAAATTTAATAGTAATGTAGCATGCAATGAATCATTTTATATGCCTATCAGTTTGGAGGAATTACGATTAGCAATCAAACAATCTAAAAGTACAGCACCGGGTTTTGATAGCATTACATATAAAATGATTGAATGCTTGCCTGAAATTGCTAAAGGAATTCTTTTAAATATTTTTAATAGTTGGTGGTTGCAAGGATTATATGACCAAAGTTTAAAAAAAACTGTAATTTGCTTACTTGCTAAACCCAACAAAAATTTAAGTCTACCTAACTCTTACAGACCAATTTCATTAATATCATGCATTACAAAAACATTTGAGAGAATTATCAAATTAAGAATGGAATTGCATTTTGAAAGTAATTGTTTATTACCTATTAATCAGTTTGGATATCGCAGAGGCAAAGGCACCTCTGAAGCATTAGCTCAATTAGTTTCCGACATTCAGAATGCACTTTCCGTTAATCTTATAACGGCATGCTTGTTTTTAGATATTAAAGGGGCTTATGATACTCTGGATATTGATATTTTAACTGTTCAGCTCATAAAATACGGTATAAATTATAAATTCGCACAAAGAATCACAGATTTGTATAGGGACAGAGAAGTTTTCATTCGAGATTCAGAAAATCACATTTACGGCCCTCGATTATTATCAGTCGGAATTCCGCAAGGTTCAGTCCTAAGTCCAGTACTTTTTAATATCTATACTGCAGAATTGCATGACATGTTAAATGAAACAAATAATACAATTAAAATTATTCAGTATGCAGACGATTTCTGTATATACAGCAGCCGTAAATCATATAATGAGTGTTTATGCGATTTGGATCTGATAATGCAATGTGTAAAAAGATGGTCTATGGCTTTTAATTTCACGTTATCCCCTGAAAAATCTAGCATCACCTTTTTCACTAGACATAGGTTAAGTTTCCCTACCAGTATAAATTTAAGTAATGTTGATATTAATGTATCCTCTCACCATAAGTATCTGGGCGTGGTTTTGGACAAAAAACTAACCTGGACACTCCATGTGAATCACATTATCAACAAATGCGAAAAAGGTTTAAACATGCTTCGTTGCATATGTAAAGCTAGATGGGGTGCCGACCCAAAGATAGCATTAATGTTCTATAAATCGTATATTCGGTCAATCATTGATTATGGATGCTTTTTATATGGTTCATCGTCAAAATCTAATTTATCAAAAATCGATCATATTCAGTATAAGGCAATACGTATATGTATTAGTGCGTTTAAGTCAACGCCATGTGCTGCAATTCTAGCAGAAGCGCAGGAACCTCCTCTAAACCTTAGAAGAGAATTCTTGTCTAATAAGTTTCTATTAAAGACCAGGACTTTAGACTCACATAAATTATTAAGTAAAATTAACAGTCTCACTGAATATAACTTAACAAATTCTTATTGGAGAATTAAAACTTCTCCCCCTCTTACAGATGCTTATCTAGAAACTAACAACTTTAACATTAACACTAAACAAATATTACCCATATATAACCTTTCTATTGAGGAAATCGCAATCTTTCCAAAGATCATAAAACCTACATATAGAAACCTACCATGCCAAAACAATAAAATTATAAAATTAATCTTATCTGAATTTTCTAATTATAAATACATCTATACAGATGGTTCGAAAACATGTAATAGTGTAGGTAGTGCTTATTATGTTTCTAATATAAAAAGTGGTAATTCTTTTAGACTACCTAAATGTACATCTATCTTCTCTGCCGAACTTTATGCTATTGAAAGAGCCCTAACTTACGCGGTTGAACAGAACTTTGGAGACACGGTTATACTATCAGATTCTTTATCTGCTCTTGAGGCAATATCACAACCAATAACCAAAAAACACAACAATGAGTTGTTATGCCATATTAGAAAGACAATCGCTCGATTTAAAAATAAGAGTATAAGAGTAGTGACTTGGTCTTTATCTGGGTAAAAGGACATGCTGGAATCAAAGAAAATGAGATAGTGGATGAAATGGCAAAGAATTCGGCAACTTTAAATGAAATAGTAGATTTAACAATCTCCAGCGATTACATTCCAGAATTGCATAAAAAATTAAGAAAGAAATGGGAAACTATTTGGCTTAAGTTTGTACAAACTTCGAGGAATCCATACACTTACATATACCCACAACTTCCGCAAAATATCCCACACATATTTGATTATCACGTTACTCGGTTTTATTCCACATCCCTAAGTCGCTTAAGATTAAACCATGGCAATTTTCCTGCACATTTAGCTAAAATAGGAATGCGTATCAACTCTCTCTGTTCATGTGATAACTACTCTACTGCAGATTTAAATCATATAATCTTTAATTGTGAACTTAATAAAAACCATACGAAAGCACTAATTGCTAGACTTCAGGAGCGGAATGTAAGTTTACCGCTGAATATTTCACATCTACTAAGCTTCAATACCTAAACTATTAATGATATTATCATACAATTTCTTAAAGATTCTAAAATAAAAATTTAATATGACATCTTCAATCTTCAACTTTCAAATATCTGTGGCAAAAAGTTTATCTAATGCCATCCCCTCTTTGTGAACACACACACAATCTCGCTAGACGTAATCAATATATCTGCAAAAGTACACACTCAGACTCGTAGCCTATCACACTTCAATCCAGTGTGATCACAATCAAGCATCGACGCACCGGCCAGCTCCGAGTCGGAGTTGGCAGCTACCGCTCACTGCGGTTACAGTTCCGGCGGAACGCCTCTTCACTACAGAGCGCGTCCACCTCGACAGGAGTTCGAGTTCGAATTAAAATTCGAAAGAAAAATCCTCAGAAGAATGATGGGGCCGATAATAATGGAAAACAGAAATGAGAAGAAGAATGAATCATGATAATATAAGAGACATAAAGGGAGAGTTAAATTAAATATTAGATTTATTAAAGATATATACTGATTAAGAAGGTCACCATGTGGATACCAGAAACTGAAAGACCAAGGGGAAGACCCAGAAAGAGATTATAAACATATAAATATATTTAAAGTAAGGCAACTGATGGAAAAATACAGGAATAAAGAGACCAACGCTCATATGGTATTCATTGATCTTGAGAAAGCAGATGATATAGTTCCTCGAGAGATTCAGTGGTGGGCACTCAATAAGAAAGGAGTTCCTGGCGAATATGTAAAGATTGTGAGAGATATGTATGAGGGAGTAACGACTAGTGTTAGGACAGGTGTCGGAGAGACTGATAAATTTCAGGTGAAAGTAGGATTGCACCAAGGCTCGGTGCTTAGTCCTTATTTGTTCTCATTAGTTTTGGACCAGATAACAGCGAAACTACAGGGTAGCATTCCATGGTGCGTAATGTATGCTGATGTTGTAGTGTTAATAGGAAATAGTGAAAGAGACTTGAAACAAAAACTGGAATAGTGGAGACAAGCTCTGGAGAAAAATGGTTTAAAACTTAGTAGGACAAAAACAGAGTATTTGGAATGTTTATTTAAAGATGGAGCTACTACAAATAAAATGGTATTTTTGGATGGTGAAATGATTGTGAAAAGCAATAGTTTTAAGTATCTAGGATCGGTATTACAGAGTAATGGCGAAATAGATGCGAGATGCATGCAGTAGAATTAGGGCTGGATGGATGAAATGGAAAGAAGCGAGTGGTGTGTTGTGTGACAGAAAAATTCCAATGAAGCTGAAGGGAAAATTCTATAAAACAGCCATAAGACCGGCTATGACGTACGGAACTGAATGTTGGGCAGTGAAAAAGAAAAAGGAACAACGAATGCATGTGGCGGAAATGAGAATACTTAGATGGATGAGTGGAGTGACAAAGCAAGGATAAAATTAGAAATGAATATATTAGGGGAAGTCTAGGTGTGGCCAATTGATGCCAAAATGATGCATAGGGTAAGATGGTTTGGTCATGTTCAACGTTGAGACGGTAATCACCCAATAGAAAGAATAGCTGAAGTGCAGATTCCTGGAAGGAGTAGGAGAGGAAGACCAAAGAAGACCTGGGGGAGACGATAAGGCAGGACATGTTGGTAAAGGGGATTAACATTGATATGACCCAAGATAGAATTGTGAGGAGAAATGCAATTAGGAAAGCCGACCCCGCATAGGGATAAGACAAAGATAATGATGAATGATGATGATAAATATATTTTAATGTGTTATTTTTGTCTGAGAAATAATGACACCTACATACAAAATTTGTTGTTGTTTGCAGGTATTAGAAAGAAATATAGCATTAATAAGAGATATCAGAAGAACTATACCATACCACATTTTTTGATATCTGTATGGAGATTTTACTTAAGTATTTTAACAATGTGATCAATCAGCCTGTATAATTGCAAAAATTGAAAGCGTTCTTCGATTGGTGGAATATAGAACTGTTTTCATCTTAAATTTAAATGCAACATATCATGTAACTAATCTCTAACCAGTAGTCACTCCTTACACAACTGAAGCATTACGTAGCAAATAAGCAACTGGGTTAACTATAAAAAATAAAACTGGCAAAACATTTTACAACTATTAAACTTTTCCACTCGAGAAGGCATTGTTCAAACGCGTGTGTTGAAATAACCGACACGTCCGTGTATAGATTTCTTCAAAGTAATGAATTTTTTTCTTGTTTTCGTGGAAAAAAAACTAAGATTATAATTAAGTGAAATTGCAGGCGTAACTAATATGTGGGAATGTTATACATTGTGGTTTTGAATTATATGCTCATGGGTTTGAATGGATTTATTAAGTTGCAATATTAATTATTTATATACAATATATATACATATACAATTTTCGATTTATGTTCTTTGTAGTGTGAATACTGTGGATTCGGTTAGAAGAAACTTATATTAGTAACACCATTACAAGTTGTTGTTACAACCTTGTCACATATCGATAATTATATTTCTTTACTTATACGATACAGAGTGTCCCGAAAATATTGGTCATAAATTATACCCGACATTCTGGGGTCAAAAATAGTTCGATTGAACCTAACTTACCTTTTTACAAATGTACTCATAAAAAAAGTTACAGCCCTTTGAAGTTACAAAATGAAAATCGATTTTTTTCAATATATCGAAAACTATTAGAGATTTTTTATTGTAAATCTTCATTCTTATGGCAGGAAAATCTTAAAACAAAATTATAGTGAAGTTTGTCCGCCCCATAAAAATTTTATGGGAGTGTTGTTCCCGTAAACCACCCCAAACTTTTGTGTACGTTCCAATTAATTCATTATTGTGGTACCATTAGTTAAACACAACGTTTTTAAAACTTTTTTGCCTCTTAGTATTTTTTCGATAAGCCAGTTTTTATCGAGATGCGGTTTCTTTTTTAATATATTTACATAAAAAAAGTATGGGACTTTTGTTCCTTTAAACCCCCAAATGTTTGTTTAAGTTCCAATTAAACTATTATTGTGGTACCATTAGTTAAATACAGTGTTTTTAAAACTTTTTTGCCTCTTAGTCTTTTTTTTATTTTTCAAAATATACCTTCTTCTTCTTTCTCAGAATCCTTAGTGCCCTTCAGGGCGCCGGATGTCGGGTTCCGCCTTTTATCCATTTCTTCCAATCGCTTCTATTGGTGGCCAGGTTCTTCATATCCCTCATACTCATGTGTCTCCTTTCACCTATATCCTGAATCTGGTTTACCCATGTCTTCCTCGGCCTTCCCTTTTTTCTTTTGTTTCCCATGTTGGCTTCATGTACCTTCTTTGTAAGTTAAAAAGGGGTAGTTCCCTGGGTTGGCTGTATACCTTATAGTTAAACAAACTGGAACATGAAGTAAAAACCACTTAAGGTATATTTACTAAAAAAATTAAAATCCCAATGGATTCAATAAAATGAGTTCATCAGAACGTTTTCAAACCTATCGGTCCATCATCAGTGAATTTGAATACTTGCAAAATAGCCCCGGAACCAAACAATGGTTATGATTATAAATAAATCTACATTATGTTAAAATAAAATTAAAAAGGCTAAACGCCGATGTTCAGGGATTAAACCTCTGGGATCAGTCAACCTCTAGTCATCGTTGATGGAAGATGGTTGATTGGGTCCTCGGTTAGAGTTTCACCATGTTCCCAGATGTTTAATTCCTGAACATCGGCGTTTAGCCTTTTTAATTTTATTTTAACATAATGTAGATTTATTTATAATCACAACCATTGTTTGGTTCTGGGGCTATTTTGCAAGTATTCAAATTCACTGATGATGGACCGATAGGTTTGAAAACGTTCTGATGAACTCATTTTATTGAATCCATTGGGATTTTAAAATTTGTTTAGTAAAACCTTTTACATAGAAGTGGTTTTTACTTCATGTTCCAGTTTGTTTTTCTTTGTAAGTCTTTTTTGCTCCATTCGTTGTATGTGTCCAAACCAGCTTAATTGTTTGTTTTCGATCTTCCTTATTATCGGTTCTTGTTCCAGCTCTTTTCTTATATCCTCATTTCTGAATCTATCAAACTTCGTAACTCCAGCTATTCTTCTCGTGTATTTCATCCCGGTTCAAAATATACCTAAAAATTTAAATTATAAATAAATTTTCAGATTATTAACAGGTCTCTATAATAATCGTACTTAACCATATTATACAAATATGTGGTGGATTCGACAAATATTCAAACTATGTCGATAAACACTGGCTTATCGACAAAGTACTAAGAAGCAAAAAAGTTTTAAAAACAATGTGTTTAACTAATGGTGCCACAATAATAATTTAATTGGAACGTACACAAAAGTTTGGGGGGGGGGGGGGGTTTAAAAGAACAAACCCCAATAAAAATTTTATGGGCTGCACAAATTTCACTTTAATTTTTTTTAAGATGTTGCTGCCACAAAAATGCCACATATCCATTTTTAATAAATAATCTCTAAGAGTTTCCGATGTATGAAAAAAAAATCGATTTTTTTTATCGGTTGTTTCGAAAAGGCAAGTTTGAGTCTAGCAAGTGTTCAGCTTGCGCCCCTTGGACTTAACGCCTGGATGCCTCGCACACCTTGCACCCCCGGGTTGAGACGGCCCTGCACATAATTCAACTTTTCCCTCGATATTTTGTAATAAATCAATATGCAAAACAGTTGATTTAACGTCATATTCGAAAAACATTTTTTCCAATGATTGGCTGTCTATCCCACATTAAATAAAAATTGGTATAAAAGATCCTTTTTTGTAAGAGGTAACCTATTCATCACGAAATACTTAGAGCAACGAGTATTATAGATGGGGGTGACTTACATGAATGTGAACATAAGATATGCCGAGAATACAGTTGTTCTTACCAGTAGCCTGCCAGAACTATAGAAATTTATGGACGACATTGTAGAATGTAGCGAGCGTTATGTCCTTATATTGTAGCAATAAAATATTTTAACAAATTTTAACATGTTTACAGATCGAATTTATCTTATACACTAACTTAATTTACAAAATAGCGCGTTATATAATAGACAAAACGTTATTTTCTGGAACCTTTAGGAGAGATCCGCGCTCATCTCTAGCACCGCTTGGTCGATTCTCTTACGTGAAGTTTGCTGTTTTCTCGATATTTCTAGGCGTGGGAACCGTTACTTGCAGTCGGTCGAAATTAACTCTTTCGTTACAATATGAACATTACCAAAACAAAACTTCTGGTTTTCTCCAAATTGCAAATACAAACTGTCCTCCGAATACAACAGATTCGTTGAAGGGGTGTCCATCAGATACCTGGGTGCACTAATAAATAGTATGTAGCTACTATAGCACTTTATCGGAACGAAAAATTTCTTTGTTAGAAGGCGGAATTTAGACATGAGACTTCGAATCAGAATGCTGCGCTGTTATGTATTCCAAATTGTCCTCTAAGCCTTTGAGAGCTGGATTCTCAACACCTCACGGGAAAACGTATCGTTTCTAAAATCGTTAAGCTTTTAAATTTTAACTTTATATGTATCACTATGCTCTGCTTTTCACTATCACTCAAACTAGTTCAAAAAGCTTTGGCGTTTTCAATCTTTTGGTTTGCTCAGTAGTAGCGAGGAGTTATATGGCCTTAATATTCTCGTGCCTATGAAGTCGTTGGTCGTGACTTCCTGTCATCTTCTTGATGATTACATCTACAGTTTCCTAGGTCCCTATGGAGGTTACTGTTTGCGACGTACCAAGGTACCAACTAGCATCTACATCTACAATGTTTCTCAGTATTTTTTATTCAATTTTTGTATTATTGTTATATTAATATTGCTTGGTCTAGTATACCTAATCACATATTGGGTCATCATCCATAAGTCCATACAGGTCTCAATATTTGTTTGTAAAGTAATAACTTATTATGGATCGACAGAGTGGAGTTTCTTCCAACTAGCCAATACATTTTTTTTTCTATTTTTATACCTTGTATTTAGTTCTTCCCTTTTTTTGACGTGAGTTTTCCAGCGTAGTTTGGCATCTAATGATATACTTAAATACATTACATGCATATGGTACTGATTACTAATGGTTATTATTAAATTACATAATATACTATGGTAGATATTATTGATTATAACTGGTATATACTTATTATATTTTTTGTTGGTAAAATTAACATGAACATATTTAGCTTCATTCAGACTGATTTTTATTTTTGTATCGATTTATGGAGTTAGCTAATTCCTTTTGGGTCCTTATTTATCGCCTCTTAAAATTTACATGAAATAATTTTTGTATTAGTTTTTGCGATCCCCAATCACAAATATCAAATCGTCACTGGTAGAATGTAGTAATGGTAGGGGAGCCCAAGCGGGGATTTTTGCAGTTACTCGAGAGCGTCAGATTATCACATGGGGAGAAACCTTGTACTCTGTAAATGTACCTCTACCATAAATATTGGCCCTTAATAAAGGGGAGTTCGTTAAGGGGGTCCGAAAAAAAATCTATCCTTAGAAAAGATTGAAATCATCAGATTAAGATAAGGTTTAAGTACATACATGCAAAACAGTGTATATTTCAAAAACCTGACGATTTGAGCGGAAGGAAATGGGCAGGAAACAAAGTTTCACAAAAAAGCGAATATTTCGCGAAATGAACGTCAGATCAAAAAACTAAAAAATACAAGCTCAATATTTTTTAAAAATCTATCGAATGATGCTAAACACGACCCCCACGGGGAGGGGTGGGGGTAAATTTAAAACATTAAATCCGAACCTTGCGATTATTCGCGAAATGAACATCAGATCGAAAAACTGCAAAATACACGTATTCAATATTTTTGAAACATCTATCAAACACGACCCCTATGGAGGTTTGCTTTAAAATCTTAAATAGGAGCCCCCATTTTTATTGTAGATTTGGATTTACGTAAAAATTAACTTTTATTCGAGACATTTTTTCGAATTGTAGATAAATGGCGCTATAATCGGAAAAAACGATTGTTTGAAATAGAAAATTAAATTAAAAAATGGAAAGTCCCCTACTTTATGGAAAGCTTAACTTAACTTTTTTTGGTTTTAGGACCTAATCTTCAAAACACAATAGGTCACCGTAACGCTCGAGTAACTGCAAATTTAGCATACTTTCCTCCCCTACTATAACTATCTTAGAAAAAATAATGCGACAACTTTGTTTCGCTTTTCGGGTTGTTGGTGGTCTCTCTAACTATATTAGGATTTGGATGTATTATGTTAAATAAGAAACACAGAAACAGACACGCCTATGTCAATTATAAGTTATTATACGATAAAGTTATACAAGTAGAATGGTTATTACACCAAATTAAAACGTATTTTCTAAAACAACCTATCATTTCCCAGCTCGTTGCTTATCAACCTATATATCGGCTGTATAATACTAGATATCGTAAGTAAAACTGTTGACTACTCGGTAATTTTCGAGATAATGAATTCCATTATGTCGTTATACAATATCAGTAGCGTCGTTTAGATAAAACAAAAAAAAATGTATTAGACGAAGTTCGTGAGTAAATTATTCATACTCCACTAACGAGCTATTCCTTCATTAGTTATTATTAAATTTTCATTAGACCTTTTTAATTGTGTCATTACAGCTAATGACTGATAAATGAATGGATAACTAGACTGTATAATACCGTTTGTCACATGCCATAGGTCCCATGTTATATGAGACAGTTATACCTATACAAAAATGTTGCTCAAGAAAAATAATAGTCGATGAACTGAAGCATTTTGGCTCGCAATTTTTTCGCCCAGCATGGATTTACTTGAAATTTTCACAGAAGGTAGGGAATAGTCCAAGGATAATTTTATGTATCATGCCGCTGTACGCTAAAACCTTGGGGGTGGTTGCCACCCCATCTCGGGGATAGGAATTTTTTATTAAATTTTAGCCATGTAAGTCGATGTAAAACGTGATTCTCAAAAAATGTTTTTTACATTTTTTTCGTAAAACTAATATTTTTCGAGTTATTCGCGGTTGAATGTAACAGTTTTTCGACGAAAAACAGTTTTTCGACGAATTCACTTTTTTAGAGAGTTTTTTGAGAATAATTCGAAAAAGATGCATTTAATCAAAAAAACTGTAGCTATCGAAATTGTGTCTTTCACTAACACAAAAAGGATACAATTTCAAAAAAAAAAACAGAAAGTTTCTAGCATAAAATTTAAGTGGCTTATGATCAAAAAAAGGTAGGTACCTGCTTTTCTTTATGAAAAAATCAGTGAAAACAACCCCCTAACTACCCTCCTAATTAAAAATTGGTCTTGACCTTTCTGTGATTCCTTTTATATTTGTATTATCAATACACCCAAGAATATTGACCCATTTAAAAGGCCTAATTTTAGAAAAATTGGAGTTTAGAAAAATTGATTTTTTGCAATTTCGTATTTTTTGATTAGAATATCTCCGAAAATACTAGAGATACGAAAAAAATTATGGACTACTAAATTGTAGCCTTTACGGCCTTTTAACACCTCTATTTACGAGCAATCACCCCCTTATCGAGCCCTTTAAACCCACCCCAATTTAAAACTAAGGGATCATAGTCTTAGAGCTCTTCAAAAATCCTAAAAAATCATTTTTGAAAAAACTTTTTATTGCCAAAAATAAAGGAGATATGTTTATAAATTGAATTTTTTTTCGAAAAATTCGAATAGTCCGCTTATAGAGCATTTTCAATGTATATAATACAACTAGTTCGTATACTGGAAGATGACTAGAAAACTATTTGTATATGTACATATTTGTAAATTCGTATTTTTCTGTAAATAGATGTTTTTGTAGTTCTTTAATTCTACTTTTTTTCTGTATAGATCTATTAAATTATCTACTTATAAAAATTGCAATGTTATTAAGAGTGGATTTTAAGGGTTGAAATATGATATTATATCCTTTAGCATAAAACAGTCATTATTTAACCAATCAAAACCAAATTTTACCCATATTAAAGTTTACAATGTTTGTATATAATTTTTGACAATAAGGGGTAGTTTACACCCCTAAAAATAATCAACGCCCTTGAGCATGATATAGAATATGAAGTACAGGGTGATATGATCCTAATCTCAAATTTTTATGTAAATCGATGCAAGCCGAAATCATTCTTTTAGGATAAGTAAATTTTTTATATATAGCTTCAACAAAGGTAGTTGTAAGGGTTGAAATATTATGATATTATATCTTACCTAAAACAATCATGTAACTAATAAGAACCAAATGTTGACAATATTAAAGTTTAAAATATTATTTTATAATTTTTTACACTTAGGGGTAGTTTTCACCCTTAAAAAAACAAAAGCGTACTACGGCTCAGTATAGAAAATGAACTAGAGGGTGAAATGAGCCTAATCCCAAATTTTTGTACAAATCGATGCTGGACGAAAAAAGGTTTTGCCATTTTTTCAGTTTCATTTCCTCGACTATGAGGATTATGTGAATTTGAAAAGAAGAGGAAGGTAGGTATCAGAAGTTAAAGAATACGGAAGCCATACAGAATAAGGATCTTTGTCATCTATGATTGTTCTTTCTATTTCGATTTGTTGCCTAATGTCGTCGTTTCTTATGTGTTTCTAGTCTAGCTCTTCTTGCTGACCTTCTCGAAAAATCCATCTCGGTGGCTAGCAATTTATCTTTGTACTTTTTAGTTAACTGCCAGAATTCAGCTCCGTAGGTTAATAAGTACTGGATTTAATATTGTGTTGTAAATTCGTTTTTTATTTTCTGTTCTTATACAGTATGTCCCTGTAAGTTGTATCCATATGGAAAACTTTTTTATTATTAATTTCACGAAAAAAAGTTATTCTTTATAAAAAGTTCTGCATGGTCCAAAACCGAAGATTCAACTATCAGATATCAAATTTTATGAATGTTATACGAGGTATGTCACAAAGTTTGAATTTCACTCAAGAGTAAAATAGCTTTATTTTTCACAACAATGAAAATTTCTATTATGAAAAGTTGTTTGGAATTAAAAACTATATTTAAGTATGCAATTACATCCTTCTAATTAATTTTTTTTTTTTGAAAAATTATGGATAACTGACATTATTTTCAGTTATTTCAATTCCTTTTATTATTAATTTTACGAAAAAAAGTGATTCTTAATAAAAAGTTCTGGATGGGCTAAAATCTAAAATACAACCATGTTATATCCAATTTTATCAATTTTATACGAGGTATGTCAAAAAAGATAAATTTAGTAGATCAAAAGTAAAGTACCTTTATAGTTCAGAATATTTCAATTAGAAGGATGTAATTACATACTGAAACATAGTTTTTAATTCTAAATAACTTTTCATAATAACAATTTTCGATATTGTGAAAAATTAACGTATTTTACTCTTGAGCTAAATTCATATTTTTTGACATACCTCGTATAAAATTGATAAAATTTGACATAAGGTGGTTGTATTTTAGGTTTTAGACCATGCAGAACTTTTTTAAGAATCACTTTTTTTGGTAAAATTAATAATAAAAAAGTTATCTGAATTGAAATAACTGAAAATAATGTTAGTTATCCATAATTTTTCAAAAAAAAATTTCAATTAGAAGGATGTAATTGCATACTAGAATATAGTTTTTAATTCCAAACAACTTTTCCTAATAGCAATTTTCAAAATTGTGAAAAATAAAGCTACTTTAGTCTTGAGTGAAATTCAAACTTTTTGACATACCTCGTATAATATTCAAAAAATTTGATATTTAATGGTTAAATCCAAGGTTCATAAATAGACAGGTTGCATGGTAACTTTCCACCAATCAGCGTCGAGAATCTAATGGCGGGAGTGACGTCACCCAGAATGCTGCATTCAAATTCATTCACTTCACTCATTGAAATGAACTCGGAAAGTAGGAATGTATTGAAAATGTGTATATTTAAAAAAATACGTTTGGATTTTTAATGACTATTTATTTCATATATTCTTTAAAAAATGTGGTAGATGCCTGTAGAGTTACAAAAATCATAGAATATAATTGCAATTAAATATATGCAGTAGAATAGCATTACTACTTAATTAAAGCAGAAGGAGATTCTTTCTTGTGTATATATGGGACTAAATCATTCAATTATCCTAGGTATATTAATAATGGGTTGAATACAATTTACTTTTTTAAATGATTTTGAGTAGGTATATAATAATTTTGAATTGGGGATAATGCATGTAGTACATTATTATAAATTCCTCCTAACATGTAAACCATGGTGAAAAAGAGATTCAACTAAAGATTTATGTATCAAAATTAGTAGTTTTTCCCTTAAGTTTAACATGAGAGCATCTGATTACGTTAGGTACTGGATTGTAATATCTAAAACTATTAAAACATTATGATTCCATTCAATAGGTACCTGTGAAGTTTTACATTAACAGTAAATTATAAAAAAAAACAATTTCAGTGCAATACAGGGAATTTTCCCCATTTTATATATTCATTTAGTTTATAATTGTTTATTCAAACGATCTTCAGATGGCTGCAATTATAATTTTATATGAAACAATTACATAATAGATCTATTATCTATAGACTTAATTAGATATATTGTTCAATAAGTCTAAGCAAATTGTAACCTACACAGATGATGTAAACTTGATGTGAAGAACCGCAAGAGACATTACAGAACTGTAATGTCTCTATACAAGAATGTCCTTTACTATACAATACAGCAGAAAGAAAATCCAGTAAGTAAGTACAAGTAGGTACTTAATACAACCACATTAAAATGTATCTTAACACTTGTAAAAGAGTTTTGGGTTTAAGTTATTATACTAAAAACACTTAATGATATCTATAGATACATTATATCTCAAGATATAAACACAAATTAAAACACTAACGATATTTAATAACAAAATATAGCCTCCAAACCACGTATCCTATTATGTTTACAAACAATTCCTAAATTTGATCGTCTGGGTGACGTCACGATGACAATATTTCATTTGTCAATGTCAAAGTTACCATACAACCTATGGTATAGGGACCTTGGGTTAAATCTTACTTTTTTGTTCATGCAGAGCTTTTTATGAAGAATAACTTTTTTTCGTAAAATTAATAATAAAAAAGTTTTTCATATGGATACAGATACAACTTACAGGGACATACTGTATATTTTTAATACAATACCGAATTCAGGTCTGCTACAGTGGCGGCTCGTGACCTCAGTATACGGGTAGGCGACACATATAGTGTATAATATAATATATGTACATGTACCGGGTGTCCCAATAAGAATGGCTCTCGGCCATATCTCAGGAACCGTTTATAGTAGAGCTTTGAAATAAAAATTTTTATAACAAAAGTTGCCTCAGGAAAAGCCTGGAAATTATTTTCATAATTGTGGGTCCACCGCTAGAGGGCGTAATTGAATATCAAAAATAAAAAAATCTAAATTTTACAAAATTTTCCTAATGAAGGGGCACTGGAAATCCGATTATTGTATTCTTCATCAAATTCTGCGCATATTTGATTTAAGAAGTTTAACTCTACCTTTGCAAATAAGAGGTGGGGGTGAGTGGGGACCTTGTTATGAAAAAATGGCTGTAAGTCCGGTTCTGCTAAATCAAATTTTGAAAACTGGGTCTTGTTGAAGACAGATCTTTTTCTTCAATGTAAGCGTGATAATTTTGAACCATCCTAATAAGTAATAAGCCAGCTGGGAGGCGTTATTTAATTTTTTTCAGAAATCTAGTTTTCTTTGGAAAATATTAAATACAAGTATGAATTTTTAATCATACTTTATAAAATTAGATTAAATTAGCAATAGAATAGCGAAAACCGCATGTCGATACCTTTTTTTATATCTCAAGATATCTCGAGAAACGTGTAAATTTTATACATAACTGTTACTATCACCGGTAAACTAAGTTAATGAAAAGTAGTGTGCTGTGGAAAAAAACAAAATAACATTTTCCAGATGTCAACGTATAAAAATATAATTATTTAAAACAACAATATAAAGAGAAACAATACTACTAAAATTAAATATAACACAGAACAAAAAGGACTACTTAGTGACGACCTAAATATTCAAATTGTTGCCCATCATACACTACTCTAGAATACATTATCCAGAGAATACTAAACGCCATTCAAAGCATATCGAGAGCAGAAATTGAGATTGCTGTTCAATCTACTCTTGAAAGAGTAAATGTTTGCAACGAAAATGATGAGCAAAAATTTGAACGTTTATGTCATCACTAAATAGTTGTTTTTATTTCTTTGTAATAGGGCTTTTCAACGCTTCTCATTTGTTTCGAGCCTCTGTCATATGCCGTATAATCCGTGTATAATATTAATATACGAGATATGAACGAGGCTCGAAACAAATGAGAAGCGTTGAAAAGACCTAATATACGTTGACAGCTGGAAAATGTTTCTTTGTTGTTTCCATAGCACACTACTTTTAATGAATTTCGTTTACCGGTGACAGTAACAGTTATGTTTTTAAATTTCCACGTTTTGTAAGATATCTCGAGATAGAAAAAAGGTATTAACATGCGGTTTTCGCTATTCTGTTGCTACTTTTGTCTAATTTTGTAATATGGTATTAAAAATGCATGTTTGTATTTAATATTTTCCAAGGAACACTAGATTTCTGAAAAAAATTAAATAACGCCTTCTAGCTGGCATATTACTCAGTAAGTTGGTTCGAAATCATAACTTTTACACTGACGAAAAAGATCTGTTTTCAACAAGACCAAGTTTGCAAAATTTGATTAAGCAGAACTGGACTCACAGCCAGTTTTTCATAACAAGGTTCCCACTCACCCCCACCTCTTATTTCCAAAGGTAGACCTAAACTTGTCAAATATGCGTAGAATTTTATGAAGAATACGACGATCGGATTTCCAGTGCCCCTTCATTAGGAAAATTTTGTAAAATTTAGATTTTTTTATTTTTGATATTCAATTACGCCCTCTAGCGGTGGTCCCACAATTATGAAAATAATTTCCAGGCTTTTCCTGGGGCAATTTTTGTTATAGAATTTTTTATTTCAAAGCTCTTCTATAAACGGTTCCTGAGATATGGCCGAGAGCCATTCTTATTGGGACACCCGGTACATACCTATATAGGTACAGGGTGTTTGATAAAAAATGGGCCATAGCTTAACCTTACATTCCTGAGCTTAAAATTGGTCGATTTAAGCTAACTTACCTTAGTACCAAAGTTGATAATAACCGAAATACAGGGTGTTAAACTTAAACTTTTGTTTTATTTATTATTGAATATATATATTTCCACAGACAAGGGATAATAACACAAAATTTGGTAAGCGGGGATTTTTCGGGATGAGAAATCTAAATTTGCTACCAAAAATAATGTATTACCCAGAGGGCGCTACATACGTCTTTCAGCGCTCATTTAATACGTTTAATTTTTTTTATCTCCCACTCCACGTACTTTTTAAATCAACCTTTTTATTCTCTTAATATTTTTACTTAAAAAAGGTATATTCATCTCGCTAAGCTCAACTGTTTACGAGATAAACGCATTTTAAGTCTGCGATACAACATAATTTTTGCATATCATTGTAGTTAGACCCGAAAAATAAACTTGAAACCATAATAATTGTGCGCTCATATTATTTATGTCATTGCATCGCAAATTTCATTTGAAGAAATTTGAGATACATTTTTGTAAATTTTTATGATTTTAAGTTATTTTTCGGGTGTAACTACAATGATATTATGCAAAAAATTATGTTGCCTCGCAGTTTTAAAATTCGTTTATCTCGAAAACGGTTGAGTTAAGCGAGATGAATGTGGTATACCTTTTTTAAGTAAAAATATTAACAGAATAAAATTTTTAATTTCAAAAGTATGTAATAAAAAAATTGAACCTATTAAATGAGCGCTGAAAGGCGTATATGGCGCCCTCTGGATAATACATTATTTTTGGTGGCGAATTTAGATTTCTCGTCCCAAAAAATCCCCGTTTACCAAATTTTGTGTTATTATCCCAGGTCTGTTAGGAAATATTCAAGAATAAATAAAATAAAAGTTTAACTTTGACACCCTGTATTTTGGTTATTATCAACTTTCGTACTAAGGTAAGTTAGCTTAAATCGACATATTTTAACCTCAGGAGTCTAGGATTAAGCTATGGCTCATTCTTTACCAAACACTCTGTATACAGTGTGTCGCATTTAAGATGAAATATATTTCGGCTATCAAAATAAATACAGATTTGAAATTTTGCAGTCATTCATTTTGATGGTTTACATTTTTTAAGATAGTCAACTGAAATTTAAATTTTAAACGCGGCCTACTGCGAATTCACAAACAGGACGAATTTTCAATATTTTGTTTCGCGTTAGAGATATCGCAAAAAGTTATTCGGAAAATTGTTAGAAATATTATTCTAACCCCACATACCAAATTTCATGACAAAATTCGAACTTTTGTTTTTTTCAGAATTGGTAGTCAGGATCCTAAAACATGCATTAGGCAGTCCCGAGATGCAGCTCGGCACAACCAATGTCAAAGGCGCAAAAAAATCTAGCCTACCTATAGCCCGAAAATATTGGACGCCACCACGACCAGGCAAGCGACAATATTACAGCGCTGTGCTTAGCGTAAAGAGACAAATGCGAATTCTGTTCGGCTACTTTTAAAAGCGCCTGCCCTAGGGTAGAGCCGTCGCGTCGTAGTAGCGCTACGCTACGGGGAGCGTACAATAATTATTACAACTTTGGAGATGAATTAAAAAGAGCTTTGTTTTATTTTAGATACTTAGGTATTGTATCAAAACTTATAAATTACAGTTTTGAAATAAGTAATTTATATTAATAAATAATTTATTATTGTACATTTGAAGAGGTTAGGCGGCGCCTACCTTGCCTACCCTGACGGGCCGCCCTTGGTCTGCTATCACCTGTTTTCCCTTTATTATCGCTCTAAAGACTCATAAACTGTATCATTTATCTGTAGTTAAGTGTTGAAGCTTTTGACATTTAAAAAAAGCGAAACATATTCATTAAATCAATGAAGTAGTTGACTTCTGACTTCTCTTTTTTTTGCAAACTAAACTGACCGAATAAAGGCTGATTTATCTTACGACGGGACGTGGACGGCACAAGCCATAGCAGAATAGACGGCGCACGTCCCCGTTGTCGCCTCGTTCCGTTGTACTATAAACTAGTCAATGCTTTTCATATTACACGATTTTTCATAGTGCCCCTTAAGACAACCGTGCCGTTCTCGTCCCGTACCGTAACCAGCACGTCTCTCGTGCCTTAAGATAAATAGCCTTAAACCTCTGCATGCACTTGCTGAATAGATTTAAAATTTAATTTGACGGTCGTGTATGTATACATATACAGGGTGTAACAAAAATACAGGTCATAAATTAAATCACATATTTTGGGACCAAAAATAGTTCGAATGAACCTAACTTACCTAAGTACAAATATGCACATAAAAAAAGTTACAGCCCTTTGAAGTTACAACATGAAAATCGATTTTTTCGAATATATCGAAAACTATTGGAGATTTTTTATTGAAAATGGACATGTTGCATTATTATGGCAGGAACATCTTAAAGAAAAATTATAGTGAAATTTGTGCACCCCATAAAACTTTTATGGGGTTTTGTTCCCTTAAACCCCCCAAACTTTTTTGTACGTCTTAATTAAATTATTATTGTGGTCTTCTTCTTCTTCTTTAGGTGCCGTGTCAGTATTCAGACGTTGGCCGTCATCATATTTACAATTTCTTGAAATCTCTCTCTATCGGCTGCTGCGCGAAATAATTCTTCTACTGTGCAGCCACACCAGTGTCTAATATTACGCAGCCATGAAAGTTTCTTTCGACCAATCCATCTCTTTCCCTCCACTTTTCCTTGTATTATAAGGCGAAGCAGATGGTATTTAGGTCCTCTAATTATATGGCCGAAGTATTCTGTTTTTCTCCTCTTTATGATGCTTATGAGCAGACGTTCTGAATTCAGCATTTGAAGAACATCTTCATTGAAAGTGTGCGAAACCCACGATATCTTTAGGATTCGTTGATAGCACCACAATTCGAATGCTTCTATTTTGTTTAGCATTGTGGTTTTTAAATTATTGTGGTACAATTAGTTAAATTCAATATTCCCAAAACTTTTTTGCCTTTTAGTATTTTTTCGATAAGGCAGTTTTTATCGAGTTAATGCTTATTTTTTAATATGTTTACATAAAAATTTTATGGGGGTTTTGTTCTTTTATACCCCCCAAATGTTTGTGTACGTTCCAATTAAAATATTACTGCGGTGGTTTACTGTAAAGAGACCGAAATCATTAGACCGAAAGCAGTAGACCGAACTCATTAGACCGAAAAGCACTTTACCAAAACCTCACTAGACCGAACAGCAGAAGACCGAAAAGCAGTTCTTTTTACTTGTCGCAGTAAAAGAGATAAGACTAATGTAATTACAACTAAATGTTATTTGGATGGTTATTATAAACAGTTAAAATGGTGTTAACGTGTTTAACGGATGAAAATTATTTCATATCAGACTGTACAGAGTAACAATTTACACAGTCTATATATAAAATAATACAAAAAAATACAATAAACAAAAAGACAGATATACAAAATCTTAGCATACTGTACTGCAAACTTTTTAAATTTATTTACCATTTCGGTCTAATGCTGTTCGGTCTAGTGTGGTTTCGGTAAAGTGCTTTTCGGTCTAATGTGTTCGGTCTACTGCTTTCGGTCTAATGATTTCGGTCTAATTGTCGTGTACCTACTGCGGTACCATTAGTTAAACACCGTGTTTTTAAAACTTTTTGGCCTCTTTGTATTTTTTCGAGAACGCACCTTTTATCGAGATGTGACTTCTTTTTTAATATGGTTCAAAATATACCTAAAAATGTAAATCATAAATAAATTTTCATATTATTACCAAGTCTTCATAATCGTACTTAACCATATACAAATTTTGGTATACAAATATTCAAAATATCTCGATAAAAACTGACTTTTCGAAAAAGTACTAAGAGGCAAAAAGTCTTAAAAATAATGTGTTTAACTAATGGTACTACAATAATAATTTAATTGGAACGTACACAAAATTTTGGGGGGTTTAAAGGAACAAAACCCCCATAGAATTTTTATGGGTTGTCCAAATTTCACTATAATTTTTTCTTAAGATGCTACTGCCGTAAGAATACCACATGTCCATTTTCAATAAAAAATCTCCAATAGTTTTCGATATATTGGAAAAAATCGATTTTCATTTTGTAACTTCAAAGGGCTGTAACTTTTTTTATGTGCACATTTGTACTAAGGTAAGTTAGGTTCAATCGAACTATTTTTGTTCCGAGAATATGTGATTAAATTTATGACCTGTATATTTTTGTTACACCCTGTATACATTTTGTTAATAAGTATTACAACACTGTAAGCATCTTTGCCTGTAAGTTCCTATTGCATATTTATTGTGATAATTAACCTAATTAAAAGTCTATTGACGTCAGAATTTGAATATTTTTATGTATTATAATAAATTTGAATGTGCTATGTACCCGACAAATTTAAAAAATAACTTAAATAACAATATCT
This sequence comes from Diabrotica virgifera virgifera, assembly GCF_917563875.1. Lineage (NCBI taxonomy): Eukaryota > Metazoa > Arthropoda > Insecta > Coleoptera > Chrysomelidae > Diabrotica > Diabrotica virgifera. The sequence continues at coordinate 202,227,953 of NC_065443.1, read as the reverse complement.
ATGAATAAAATATAATATTTCCCATAATGTGTGAATATTATTCTTAATATTTGTAATTTTAATTTTTTTTATTTTTTCAGGTAAGTTTCAATTCAGCTTTCTTATTGGAAAAATACGTAAATGGTAAGTGTTTGTATTATATTTGTGGTCAAATAAGTTTTTATAGTAAGGTAATTTCCCGAATTTTTTGTGAGTTTTTGTTTTTGTTTCATTTCAGCTTATGACTTATTATTACCACTGGATGTGATAGGAATAATATGCACTAATTATTATGTATTATACTTTATACTCTATAATACGAGCGAGCATCACAAGATCTTCATTGATGATATCTAAGGTTCTGAAACGGTTGTCTTGTGACATGTTAAATTTAGGTGCGGCACAGGATGTGACAGCTTTCTCAGAATTTTCAAATTTAATTTTCTGGGTACGATTTCCGGAGTGGAAATCAAAACTTCAAATAATAGTTTATTTAAGAAATGTAATTTTCATTACACCAATAATAATTGTGGCTCAATCTCATAAACATAATACTAGATGATATCTAACTCGACTGCTATCAAATGTTTGAGATTTTCGACGTTTTAGATCGTATGCACCAAAATTATGTTCTTAAGCATACTTCAGATCGAGAAATCCATAGGAATAATGTCTGACGACCCTGGTTTCCACCTCTACTGATCCATCCAGGAAAAATTCTTGTTTAGGAAAGCGCGAACTTCCAGACCAAAATACACAGAGGCAACGCCCTGCTGCAAAATTACACCTCAATTTCCATGATTACGTGAGGATGAGTATCAGCCTAACAAACGCAGTTGTGCTTGTATTTATCCAGCCATTAACCTTAAATTGTGCTTCGTCACTCCACAAGATTTGCCTCTCGAAAAAAGAATCGGCTGCTCTCATGATTAGGTACCACCCGCAGAAATCGTTTCAGGTCCTGCGGCAAATGTGGACGGTAACAGTTCAAAATAATCCTACAAAGAGTTCGAGATGGTTCGAGACCATGTCCGTTTGACAGAGAGGAGAGGATCTACAACGAATTGTTGCGCCTTTTTTCTTCTTAAAGTTCCCTCTCCTATCGGAGGTTGGATATCATATTGGCTATGGTCAGTTTGTTGGCTGCTGCTCTGAATAGTTGTAATGAACTACAGTTAAACCATTCTCTAAGGTTCCTCAGCCAGGAGATGCGTCTTCTTCCTATGCTTCTTCTCCTGGATCCTTCCTTGCATAATAATTCTCAGCAACTCATATTTTTCTCCTCTGGTATTGTGACCTAAATATTCCAGTTTTCTAGTTTTTATACTTTTCATAATTTCTAACTCCTTATTTAAACGTCGTAGCACTTCAACATTGGTAATCCTTTGAACCCACTGAATGTTCAATATTCTTCTGTAACACCACATTTCGAACGCTTCTATTCTTCTTATGTGTTGTCTCTTCAATCTCCAAGCTCAAGCTCAAGCTTCAATTGTTGCGCCACTGCCATGGTATTCTCATTCTGTGCGCTTTGCATCTTCAACACTACCGGTCCGCTCAAACTTTTTGGCCAAAACCAACATGTAATTGTGATTCGGAAAACGTACATTAGGCCGTTTTCTGTAAAACCTTCTTCAAAGCTTCGTAATTAGACTGATTGTAATTCTGTTTTAATGAAATCACACTTATTGTATTAACGCAAACTTAACGCGAACGTTCTCTGCTATTTAACTCGAAACAGAACGACTATAGGCGCGAAAAAACGGTATTCATTCGTCTCGACGACTACTACTACTAGTATAATGACTTATATCCAGCCGGTCGTGTTGCTAGGTAACGTAACGCACGCGGAACGCAACTGACATTGACGCTCGCGTCGTTTTTAAAATTGCCAGCTGACTTATTCCCACACGTGTATATCCTATATTGTTGTATATGCACTAAATGTTAGAGAAGTAGCTGGTCTTTATTATAAGAAAACTCCGCATACTATAACCGATTCGTCGGGAAAAATGATAATAGACGAACACGAAATCCGAACTACCTGGTATAATTATATAAATGAACTGTATAATGATGATAGACCCGAAGAACTGGACACTTTAGATGAAGGTGAAGGACCAGAAATACTAAAATCAGAAATACAACATGCTATAAAATTGGCAAAAAACAATAAAGCCGTTGGTCCCGACAACATACCTACAGAAATGTTAAAGCTCATAAATGAGGAAAACATTGGAATACTAGTCAAACTTTTCAATGATGTTTATTCGACTGGTGATATCCCTGAAGATTGGTTAAAGTCCGAATTCATAACCCTACCAAAAAAACAACGTCCGAAAAACTGTAGCGACTATAGAATGATAAGCCTTATGAGCCACACCTTGAAAATCTTTCTACGTATCATCCACAGTAGAATCAGAGACAAATGTGAAGAAGACCAGGATGAAACACAATTTGGCTTCAGAAATGGACTGGGAACCCGGGACGCACTCTTTGCACTAAATGTGTTATTGCAGAAATGCCGAGATCAAAGGAAAGACGTCTTTGCTGTATTTATTGACTATGAGAAGGCCTTTGATCGAGTACAACATCACAAATTAATTAAAATACTAAAGGATAAAGGAGTTGATAGTCAAGATGTACGAATCATAGAAAAATTATACTGGCGTCAAACAGCGACAGCTTGCATAAATGGAAAATCAACAGAAATATGCAAAATACAAAGAGGCGTCAGACAGGGTTGTATACTGTCCCCACTGTTGTTCAATTTGTATTCAGATAGAATATTTAACCCTTAAATGCCCAATCGGGGTCACTATGGGACCCCAGACATACATTTTTGGCTATAATATCTTTATTTGAAACATTTGGCAACCGCGCAATCAGGTATTTGTGTGGACGTGTCTCCTACGTTTTCTGTTAGTATACCACGAACATTCGTGAGGTGCAGTGGTCTGTAAGAGAGATTTAGATAAGTGGGGTCTCGCTGTGACCCCGATTGGGCATTTAGAGGCACCAGAATATTTTTATTATTTTTAACATTTTTCGTCAGTTTACATTGAAAAATGGACCGTAAGAGAATGAAAATGACAATAAGCGACCAAGAACATGAAAAAATTATCCGAAATATAGAAGAAGGGATATCAGACTCCGATTTCGACTATGAGATTACCGACGAATCAGATAGCGAAGAGCAAGATGTTTTTGAGGAAAATGTTTCGGAAACTGAGGACAATTTAGAAGTCAACAGTGACGAGGAATCAGATGCAGAACCTACCGAAGTGGACGATAATATTAGTGAGGTTAGTGGTCCAACACATCCAAATCTGGAATGCAGTGGAATAGCCTACCTTTCGTGAGATCCAAGAGGCAACAAAAAAATATTATAAATGTACATCCAGGCTTAACAAACTATAGTAAAAATTCCAACACGTTTTTAGACTATTTCAATTTATTTTTGACCGAAGAGATGAAGAATGTCATATGCCTTCATACTAATGAAGAAGCTGTTAGGCGTTATCAAGAGTGGAACGAAAAACATCCGAATAACAAAAAAGAGTGGACGGTACTTACCAACAATGAACTGGATAGCTTTTTAGGAGCACTTATCAAAGCTGGTGCTTTAAGGTGTGGGAAAGAATCGACACGAGAGATATGGTCTACAGACACCTCAATACGCCGGTCATTTTTTACAGCCGCATTAGCTAGGAACCGATTTGAAGAATTATCGAGTTTCTTGAGGTTTGATGACAAAGTGACCAGGGTGGAGCGGAAGGAACAGGATAAGTTAGCGGCGATACGAGTAATTTGGGACATGTTTCTTCTCTAACTGTGACAAAGCCTTTGAACCATACGAACATATAACCGTTGACGAACAGTTAGTGAGTTTTAGAGGAAAGTGTCCTTTTAGACAATATATAAAATCAAAACCTTGCCGCTATGGGATAAAAATTTGGGCTGCCGCGGATGTTAAAACATCTTATTTATCAAAACTTCAGGTGTACCTTGGAAAACTACCAGGTGGTACAATAGAGAAAAATCAGGGATTTCGTGTTGTGAAAGATCTGGTGGAACCATATCATGGCAGTTGGAGAGGAATTACAACTGACAACTTTTTTACCAGTGTTCCTCTTGCTCAATATCTTTTATCTAAAAACCTTACTTTACTTGGGACCGTCCGCAAAAATAAACCTGATACACCACCACAACTAAGTTTGACAAAAAGACCTGCGGAGTCGTCAATATTTGCTTTTACTAAAGAATTAGCTATGGTTTCGTACATACCTAAAATACACAGGATGGTACATCTTCTTTCAAGTCAACAAGATAGTGATATAATTTGTCAAGACTCTCAAAACAAACCCTTGATGATTTTAGACTATAATAATACCAAGGGTGGTGTTGATAATGCCGACAAACTGATTAGGGAATATTCCTGTAAAAGAAGAACTGCTCGTTGGCCATTCAGGCTCTTTATGAATATTATAGACATATGTGCACTAAATGCCTATATTTTATACATTGAAAAAAATCCTGATTGGAAGAAAAATAATTTTTCACGAAAACGTATTTTCCTGTTACAATTAGGGGCTGAGCTTGCTCGAAACAACATGGAAAAAAGAGCGAAATATATAAAACATAAAGCCTATGTAAAATCTGCTCTAAAAGATTGTGGCATACCAATGGTAAACCCAACTACCGAAGTTGCAACTCAATCCGTCCATTCAGCTAAGAAACGTGCTCGTTGTTACCAGTGTCCGCGAAACTGTGACAGAAAAGTGAATACCGTTTGCTCTTTTTGCAAAAAATTTATATGCCAGGTGCACAGAAAAGAAGAAAAAACTATTGTATGTAAAAATTGCAACTAAAAGTTATATGCTTATATTATTATTTAATTTTAATTTTGTTCGAATTGAAAATAATTTGTTTCTAGAAAAGCCGTTAATTTTGTATGAAAAATAAATAAAAATTATTCAAATATGCTTAAAATTATTTTTAACCGTGTTTTCCTTTTAGTCAGTGCTAAATGACGTTACTAAATCGAAAATTTTAGTGGGGTCCCTAGGAGACCCCACCTGGGCATTTATGGTTATTTTCATATCACGGGCATTTAAGGGTTAAGGAAGCGCTGCATAATTTGGAATGGGGTGTGAAGGTTAATGGAATTCTGATAAATACAATCAGATATGCAGACGATACAGTTATTTTAAGTGATGATATGAATGGATTACAACACCTTTTAAATGCCATTGACAGAGTGGGAAGAGAGTTTGGCCTAAATATAAACTGTTCAAAAACAAAGTACATGGTATTTAGCCGTTTGGCCCATCAAGATTCACGGTTATATGTTGATGGTCATATGATTCAAAGAGTACCCAGTTTTAAATATCTTGGTTGCCATATTACTGAACAACTAGATCCAGATAAAGAGATAAAATGTAGAATCGAGATAGCCCGCACGACATTTTTAAAAATGAGGTCATTCTTCTGTAATGATACCTTGCAACTTCAACTTCGAAAGCGCATGATTAAATGCTACATTTGGTCAGTCCTCTTGTATGGTGTCGAAGCATGGACATTAAAAATATCCACCATTAACCGTTTGGAGGCCTTTGAAATGTGGCTGCACAGACGTATTCTAAAAATACCATGGACGGCTATGCTGACAAATGTGGCAGTCCTTAAGAGAGCAAATGCTACCCGTGAGCTGCTTGATAACATCAAATATAGAAAGATGGCCTATTTTGGACACGTAGTAAGGGGAGACCGGTATAATATTCTTCAACTTATTATGATGGGTAAAATCGAAGGACGCAGAGGAATTGGTAGAAAGCAGGCCTCTTGGTTGAAGAATATCCGGGAGTGGACAGGAATAAAGAAAGCAGAACACCTATTTAGAATAGCTCGAGACAGAGACAGTTTCGCCATGTTAATCGCCAACGTCAAGGGGACTTGATAGGGCACGTTAAGAAGAAGAATGCACTAAATGATACACAACACAAATATCTACAGAGGAGTTGGGGAGCGTTCAAGTAGCGAAGAAGGGAGCGATTTTTGAAGATTTTTAACCCCCCCCCCCCTACGTAACGCACTCTTATGGGAGTTTAACTATTGCGTGACGCAATTTTTGACCCCCCCCCCAACCTGCGTTACGTAATACTTGAACGATCCCTTGCCTACGCTCAGATTTGGGTATGGTACATTAATAAAAGAATCCTTTTCTCACTGCAACCTGAAAGACCTTCTTTGCTATCTAAGGTATAGGGCTGTTTGTCGCTTTCAGATATGAGCTCGAATGTGTTCTCTTGCTGGATCCTTTTCGCTTCTTACTGAGCTTCATCCAGTTTTTGTTTGTTTACTTCTGGTTTAATGGAACGGTAATCAAGCGCCCACTCAAGTTAAACTTAACTTCCTGACTTCTGGTTTATTATTGTGCCATGAAAAACTAGGGAATGGGAATTTTAGTAAATAGTATTTGTTATTGTTTTTATTTATGATTCTTCTAAGCTTTGTCTATAAAATTGTATCCGCATACCGGAAGACGCCCAATGAAACCTGGGTGTTGTCTTGAACCGGGAGTAGAGTGGTTCTTAGGTTCCACTTGGTCGTGTTGGCGGGAATTAGATGGATAGTTTATATATTACAGCGAGAGTACGTGGTTTGACCTAACTGATCAAACATTGGGGCTACCAAACAAAAGAAGATCAAGATTTGGGTATATAATGTGAAGAATACAATAACAAAATTGGCAATTGATATTAGAAGAGAGTTGAGAGGGATTGCAGAGCTAATCCAACGAAAACTAGGTTTCATAAAGAACGATAACTCATTATTAATAAATATTTTTTCTCATCTATAAATATATTTTCCTGTATGATTATATGTACCATAACATGTCGTGACGTGTTGTGACAGCTGTCATAATTTGCGATAGGGTTTCTTAACAAAAATTTTTCTTACTTTTTTTCATTATATTATATCTACTTTAATCTTCAAAATTGTCAATAAATGAAGTAACGAGGTCTCCAATATTATAAAAGAGATATCATACAATCGATCTTTTATTATGCTCTCCCTATATACAATTCAACTACTACAGCTCGGTAGTTACACACGTCATGCCATAGCCATAAAATAATTTTAAAATAATAATTTCTAAATCTAAATTGTAAATCTATTGGAGATACTATTTACTGGCCAGTGCTAACCACATTTTATTCCTTGCATTATGTTTTGCCATTAAGTAAATAAATTATACTTAACAAGAAATAAAACCATTCATTGTTAGTCTTATTTGTGTAAAATCTTCAATATATGATTGCTATTTTAGTTGTCTTTATCATTTAGAAATGTTAATAGTTATTAAGGTACCAAGGGTATTATAAAGATAATAACGCTTGAGATCAATGGTGTATATACCGAGGGCCTTTGGCCCGAGGGATATACGTTGACCGAAAGCGTTATTATCTATAATACCCGTGGTACCTTCAACGTTTAATGTCCGACTAAATTATTCTTTATTTGCAAAAAATTTGAATGAATTTTGAATTAATTAATTTTCAAATAAGTACATTTACCAGCAATAGTAGTAACGTAATTGTGGTAACCATAGTTTTACTTATGTTGTTATTTGTCAACTTGACAGTATTTAACTAGTTATTTAAATTTAATACCCTAGGGCGTTATTTTTCAAAATAACGCCCTAGGGCATTATATCATACTTATTGACTTCGAAATCGTGTCATTATTTCTCAAATAATATACTAGTCGGACATTAATCATATTTATATTGCATTCAATAGTATATTTTCGAGTTGTCGTTACTTGATATTTGGCTCGCGGGACCAAAATGAGTGAATATTGTTTTGCTCTGACACTAATGGTTGTCACATTGCTTAATGGTAAGAAAATGATGGTTACGCTGTTTTTACAAAAGTTTTGTAGATACGTTAAAAAGAAGGCAAACATCATAAGTAGGGTTAACTATTGTTCGCTGTGGATCGTACAAATGACACCATTTCTATTAACCTTTAACTACACGCGCTGGCGTATTTTGTACGCCAGATATAAGAATTCTACTGCAAATATATTTAAAAATTTAATTTTTGACCTTGTTTATCTCTCTAACCTATTACTAGAATGTGCTTTACAATTTGGTTTCAGTTTCGTTATAATCAGCGTTCTGGGAACATCGTAATTTACAGTTTATTATTTGTTGTTTCCGGTGGTGGACAATATACGCCACGATTATATTAATATAAGTAGTAATATAAGTACATATTTCAATTGTTTTTTGGTCATTATGGCACAAAATATATTTTTCTTTATAAACAATACTTTTTCTCCTGTGAAAAATCACATTTCAAAAAATCTTTTATTAGTAATTTTATTTATCATGGAATCCAGTTATTCCATAATTCCAGTTATAAATCCCAATTGGCTTACTGAGAAGGAACTCCAAGTATTCACTGATGCCGAATAAGGTTTATACAAACAACTAAGTGTATTTTTTCAAAAAAAAAATGAAACAAATTCGCTGTTTTTAAGTGTATTTTCTTGTGGCGTATAAAGTACGCCACGCGTGTAGTTATGTTATAACTTGATGCGCGGGTAGTTAAAGGTTAAATTAAATAATAAATCTTATGTATCTACGATGACAGACCCCTAAAAAGTGATCCCTAAATAGTTAGATCGCACATAATGTACCTTGCGTATTAAATTTTATTTAGTTCGTTCTCTAGACTTGCACTGCTGTGAAAACGATTATACGCGGTAATTATACACGTCATGTCAGATACATAAAATAATTAATAAATCCATTGAAAATAATATTATACACTGACGCGGTATAACGTTGAAATGAGGCATCGGGGCTTTATTCAGCCGCATTATGTTTTATCATTAAATAAATTGATAATAATTAAGTAAAAAGTAATAAAAGCGTTCATTGCTCGGTATATTTACATGGATGATTTTAAGCTAAATGTGTAATTTATGTTCGTTGTTTAACTTTGACCATTTATTTGAAAATTAATTATTGTGTCAGTATTGATATCTATTATTATTCTTTACTTTTTGTGTAATTTTATTTAGTAGCAGGATTATTGGAGACTGAAAAGATTTTTAAGACAGTTACTCATGTATGTTACGGTTTTGTAGCCTTTTTTACGCGGGTTACTTAATGAGTTTCACCAAGGTGACAAAACGGAGTTTATGAAATTTGAGGGCACATTTGTAGATGTCCACAAAGCATTCAATCAGGTTTGGCATCCAGATCTGATCAAAAAGCTAGAGCAAACTGGATTGCCTACCTTCTTTATAAAGCTAATGCACTCATATCACAATAACAAAATGGTTCCAGCAGACGTTGCAGAGAAATTGAGCAACTCATTTACACCTGAAGATCTTTAACAAATCAGTATAAATTGTCGGATACGCAGATGACATAGACATCATTCATATGTAGTTCCACAGAATCTCTGACTGAAGCATTTCGGTCGTTAAGAGTACACCGAGAGAAAAAAATTCTTTACATAAAGAAACTTTATTAATATTTAAGAAAGAACGACTTGGCATATTGCCTAAGAAATATATCTTTGTATGTAAGATATAATTTTCTAAAATATTTCAAATAAATTATAATTAACCTAAAGAAATATATCTTAAACATGATTGAACTATCACTTTCTTGCAAACTGCAAACCCATTTGTCAGAAAGAAATTATACTTGTCATAAGAATATATTTTCTTGGCATTACAAAACTTTTCTTTCTGAGAAATAATATTTCTTAGTAAGGAATATTGTTATCTTACCATTATTCATTAATGTATTTAATGTTAAGAAATCTATTTAGCAGAAATAATTGTATATTTAGAATTAAGTTACCTTTCTTAAAAATAAAGTGATATTACATACGGCGAAATAAATCATTCTGTTAAGGTAAAATTATTCTTTATTAGATAATAAAAACAGGATATAAAACTTTAGATATTAATACATACAAATAATTTCTCCACTCTTAAACCACTGGCTTCTATACAATAATAAAAGGATGGAGAGGCAAATCCAACTTTCTTAATTTTTCCTTCTTTTTGTTAATAGCACTTTGTATATCAGCAATTACCTAAAACAAAACCGTTATGTAGAAAGAGTAAACTTATTTTAATAAAAAAAATTTTATAAGGATATAAGTACATACTTATTTTGACAAAAGGAAATACAAAAAAAAAGAACAAATACACGGGCCCACATAGAAACTATTAATTTTTTGGTATAAGAACGGTAGGTATCAGTAAAACAGTCTAAAATCCAAAAACATTTCTTGGCATTTCAATAAATAATAATAATCAATCATATTTAGTTCAAACATGGCTTTATTTATCCTAGCATCTTTGTTAATTTCTTTCTTTTTGTATATGAAATATTAATTATTGTATTGTATAATTGTATAATATTAAGTCACACAATAGACATTGTTTAGCTAAAACAAGAAGAAAAATACAACCAATGTAAAACATTGAAGCAGACATATATTGTAATTTTATTTATTTATATATTCCAAAAGATACAGCAAACCTAATCATTAAGAAATTTTATTACGGGAAAGTATTATTAGGTTACATCTTAAGTCATTTAATACATATTAACTAATTTACGGTTTTCGGCAATAAAAGTTCTTAACCGTTAAGGTGATACATTAGCGATCAACAGGTAGCCAAAACGCGTTCCAAGATTGTGACCGTAATTTTGAATATGTTTTCGAGATATTTGGCACAAGTATTCGTAATATAATAAAGAATGGCGGTACAGAGCCCAATTTGAAAAATATATTAATATGTGGAAATTACTCTGTAATTAAATACAATATTAAAAAAACGAGCCTGTACCGCCATTAAGAAGAACAAAAAAATACACTTTCTTTAAATAAACTTTTTTATCCGATGCCTAGATTTTGTGTCATTTTGGAACTACTAATGAAATAAAAAATTTTAGTAGTTCCAAAATGACACAAAATCTAGGCATCGGATAAAAAAGTTTATTTGAAAAAAGTGTATTTTTTTGTTCTTCTTAATGGCGGTACAGGCTCGTTTTTTTAATATTGTATTTAATTACAGAGTAATTTCCACATATTAATATATTTTTCAAATTGGGCTCTGTACCGCCATTCTTTATTATATTACGAATACGTGTGCCAAATATCTCGAAAAAATATTTAAAATTACAGCCGCAATCTTGGAACGCGTTTTGACTACCTGTTGATCGCTACTGTTTCCTCTTAAGATGTTTCTTTTAGGCTAACTAATATTTCTTTATGAAAAATATAGCACACGCCATGTTTGATATAACATTGAATTGTAGGATTGTATATAGAAGACGATACATTCAAGAAACATATTATAGTTTATACATAAGTATACACATTTTTATAAAGGAACTTACCTGTATACAGTTCTACCATTTATGGAAGCCCCTAGTTGGTCAATAGCTCCTTTCAATATTGTTCTGAAGCTTTATATTATGGATATTCTATTATTCTCTCCGAGATGGAAGTCGAAACGTCAATGAAATCCATTTTTTAAGTTAAATTTTGGCTTATTTCCCAGTTAGAATAAGATTCTTTCTTTCAGAGTTGTCCATCATTATAGATATCTAAAATGAATATAAAGATACTATTTATGATTCTTTTAGAACTACATATTCGGATATGCAACAATATTATTATTACATCTTAAATTAGGTAATCAATTTACTTTTATATACCTATGTACGTACCTTCAAACTATCCCTTAGATTTTAAAGAAAACCAATAAATAACAAATCCAAAATCCATCTATGAATAGGAACTAATGCCATGCACGCCATCTTATCTTGCCAAACACTGAGATTAAATCACAAATATATAGTGAATAATGGTTACTGCGCAATTCTTTTGTGGAAGAAAATCTCTTTGCAAGTAGCATTTCGGCATTAATGATAAAGTTATTATTTAATAACCACAGTTACTACAGAGGGTAATTCCGAAGAATTATTTCTTGTGGTCTAAAATATTTATTTGATTGCAAGAAAATTTATTGTTCACAAATATAAATATGGATTAACTTAACATATATTTCTTATACTGCAAAATATATGTAGTTTTCAATTTAAGAAACAAAAACTTTAGGATAAGAAAAATAAAATGTAACCATTAATGCATTTCTTAGTATTGAAGAAATTATCTGTAAGAAATTATTGAGTTGTGTTTAAAAAACCAGTTTCTTTATATCTGAAGCGGTATGTTTAAGTTAATATGACATGGTAACTTTTAAGAAAGATAGCTCAAAGAAATCAGTGTTTTAGGAGCAAAGAAATTGTTCTCTCGGTGTATCTGTACAGAGAATGTGACTAAATGTAAATGTTCAAAAGACTAAATATACCGATGTATTGCACTAGGTCAACCTAGTGCTGCAACCTTACACCTACAAGAATAGTAATTGACGACCTACAACTGGAAGGTGTTGACACCTTTATATACCTAGGCTCACTGCTCACTAAAGATAACAATGTCAGAGAAGAAATTTAAAGAAGAATAGTGCTCGCCAATAAGTGTTACTATGGCTTAAGAAGACAGATGGCCTCAAAACTACCTAGAAAAATTAAATTGACTGTCTATAATTAAAACACTAATAAGACCAGTGCTAACATATGGTTCAGAAACTTGGTCACTTACACAAAATGACTAAGAACTGCTTAAAAGTTTCGAGTGAAAAATCCTAAAAAGAATATCTTCTTCTTCTTCTCCAGTCTGTTTGCATCCACTTCTGAACAAAGGACTCCCCATGAGTTCTCCATTCTTCTCTGTTTTGTGCTATTTGGTGCCAGTTTATTCCCATGTTTGCTTTGATGTCGTCTAGGCATCGTTTTTGTGGTCTTCCTCTACTACGACTGTGCTCACGTGGTGTCCAATGTACAATGTTTCTTGTCCATCTTTCGATGTTTTGTCGTGCCACGTGTCATACCCAGTTCCATTTCATTTGTGCAATTCTTCCAATTACATCTTCCACCTTCGTCCTGCTTCGCACGTTCTAATTTAGCATATGTTCCCTCAGGGATATTCCTAACATAGCTCGTTCGATCGCCCTCTGTGTCGTTCTCAATCTATTGGCTGATACCTCTGTTAGTGTTAGTGTCATCGTCTCCATTTCATAGGTTATAACTGGTAGAATACAACTGTTGAATACAGTGGCGGCTCTTGGCTTTAGGGACAGGGTCGGCAAGGTTTTGTCTCCAAAGGCTTCAATTTCATAGGAGATCTTTGGTTTTTGTTTTTTTTTTTATTTTTTTTGTTTTTTTTTGTTTTTTTCCTATAAATTTAGAAACTATACTTGTTTATAAATTAACTCTAGTCTATGTTGTTTCGAAGTAGCAAAATGGGTTATAATGTATGTAATTGTAAAATGTATTATTGTTTTGGAGGGATTTTAAAAGTTTTTTTCTATCGACATTTGAGACAAGTTTGCCATTCTCTCCTGTTTCATGGTGTTTCGACAATACGTTTTGACTCTTTTGAAACAAGAGAAATCCCGTTCATTTGAGACAGAATTTGCCCACATTTGAGCACAATAATTTATTAATTTCGGGAACAGTTTGTTGTACCTAATGAATTGCAGTATATAAAATTATACATAGTCTGTAACTTATCCCACCTTCCGAAAATATTTGGATCAGAATATAAAACTGTTAATTCATTTTTTTATTTTATTTGATTAAAAAATGATGGATAATTTTTAATGAACTTGTCTAATAGATATTTTGAAAATTCTTTGGCGTAACTTTTAAATTTTGAATAGTCAAAGAGGTCAATGACTTATAACAGTGAGTAAATAATAGTTTTGCCTGGTGCAATTGTTTTAACTTTTGTCCGGAGACCATACAGTTCACTGAACATCAAGACAGCCCCGTCATAAATTTTCCTTACCAATTTATTTTTGATATCAAAAAATTTAATCTATCCTTTAAATTAAAACACCAAAAATATATTCTGTCTTATGGCTTCTACTCACGTCTGAAAACCTAACAACCTCTCATAAATTTAGATGTAACGCGTATCGAAGAACAATTATTGATACTTGTGAATGGCATGTTACCTCTATCAGTAGTTTCGTCTACTTCTACCGAAAAGGATCAAAATGTAACTACTAATTGATTCTTTCATTCTGTGCTGTTTTAGGTACGCCGGTATATTCTTCGAGTTAGAAAATAAATTAGAAAATTCCAGATCGTATTTGTTAAACAATTTTATTTGTTCTCTATAATTAACTTGATTTAACGAATGCTTCGATACATCCTGTCCCCTAAATGGTAATTCCTAATAACTTAAAAGAATTACAATATCAATAATAATATTAATAATTAAACGACGTAAAACTACTTACCTATTTCATAATTATCCCGGCGCGCTAGCAAGGCAATACGTGGCTACGTACGTGCCTTTCTGCCGTTTGCAGATCACCGCTCGGCCTCGGCAGAGGTACCCGCTGCCGTACTTGCCATTCAAATAAGTACGGAGAATGTATAATTGGTTGCCTATCGGCTAATATTCCATAGCTTCTTATTATATAGCAAATCCTCGATCTGGGGACGGCATGCGGCATGCCGTGCCGGGCTTTATAATAAGAATTCACACAGTCGCAGTCGGGTGCGGGTGCATGGCTATAGAATCATTAATTTGAAAAGTCTCTTACGCACAGCGCACAGGGATCACTTAACTAACGTATCGGGATCGAAGTCTTTTAAAAACAATAAATAAAATTTAGTCTGTATTATCTCACAGATATATTTTTTATTTCACAGAAACGAATATCATCAACTCCGACTAAATTAAATATTTAAAAAATCTATAATATGTCCATAAATGTGTGGGTCGGCACTGCCGACCCTGACGAGCCGCCACTGGTTAAATACCCTTTTTTTTAGATTTATTGGTATCTTTCTGTTTTTCAACACATCACTGAGTCTTCCTACTGCTGCTCAAGTCATTCCAATTCTTCTACTTATTTCTGCCGTTTGATTCTGTTTACCTAGTTTGATCGTATGACCTAGGGGTCTACCCCAAAATCCCGACAGCCAAAATCCCGACAGCCAAAATCCCGACGGCCAAAATCCCGACGGCCAAAATCCCGACACGCCAGAATACCGACAGGCCAAAATCCCGACAGGCCAGAATCCCGACAGGTTTGATAAGTTTCTTTTTAACATATAATTACATTTAGTTCTTATTTTTTGTTTATGGCCATCTGTTTTTTAATTTTTGTTACTAAACAAAATATAGTGGTCGGAATTTTTACTTATGCGAGGATTGTTGCATGTCGGGATTCTGGCCTGTCGAGATTCTGGCGTGTCGGTGTTTTGGCCGTCGGGATTTTGGCTGTCGGGATTTTGGCTGTCGGGATTTTGGTAGGCACCGATGACCTAGGTATATGTACTCTTCGGCACTTTCGATCTCACTTCCATCCAAGTCGATTGTGATATCTTGATTTGTCACCACTTTTGTTTTATTTAAGTTCATTTTTAAACCGACTTTTTCAGATTCTTGTTTAAGCTCTTTTAGCATGTACATTAGTTCTTCGGTATTGTTGCTTATTATGAGGAGTATGTTATCGGCAAATCTTAGATGACCACAAAATCTGCCATCGATCTTAATTCCAAGAAGAATATATGGAGGAATAAGAGAACAAGGTTTGTGGCGCAGGCGTTACAACTTTGAGTTGTATAGAAGTTTTGGAGAACCTGACGTTGTAAAATTCATTAAGGTAGCACGCCTTAGATGGATTGGGCATGTAATCAGGCGAAAGCAAAATGCCATAGTCAGTCAGTAAAGTTGACCGAAGAGGGCCGATAGGATATCGAGCAAGAGGAAGACCGGGACTTACTTAGGTACCAAGACAACTTAGAGAATGATTTAAAGTCTATTGGAATGAGAGCGTGGAGAAGAGTTGCCAGAGACAGAGGCGAATGGAGGATTGTTCTGAAGAAGGCTTTGGCTCATAAGGAGCTGTGACGCCACAGATTATGATGATTTACACCTGAAGCAGGGGTTTCTCAAGGTTCCATCTTGGCTCCCATAGTGTGTAGACTGTCTACACAGTCGACACACACGATTTCTATATCCCTCACCAACCATCAAAACTCTCATATACGCTGATGATACACGTAGTGAGCAGATAGTTTTAACAACCTCCTTGCTTGTCTTTAATCTGGAATATTCTTCCCGTACGCTTCATTTAAAACGGACACTCAACGAAGAAGAAACTTTACCAAGTTTGTTTTTACATTATCTGAGATCTTAAATGGGGTTTTTGGGGCACTGTAGAATAGGTCTTGTCTGATAAATATAGTATAGTATAAAATAAGTATTAGCTCCTTTTTTGCAAGACTATTAGCAATTAAGTGCCCAGCAATTCCTTTATACCCGATAAAGAAGTTACTTTCTTGTGCTTTGCCAGTCGCTTATATGGACTGTTTGTACATCGAAACTGTCACAAACTCATAAGTTGTAGACTTAAGCGCTGGTTTCCTCGAAAGTGGCACCGACAAACTGCGACCGTAGCACTGCGATGAAATACGTCAGATTACGGTGAAAAATTCAAGGTTTTTCACTGCGGCAATGGAATGTGCAAACTCAGCAAGCGGTGGTTTCTAACGCATCCTTGGAAACCACCGCTATTATTTTGCATGGTACAGTTTTTTATGACGTCATTCATCGCAGTGTTACGGTCGCAGTTTGCCGGCACAGCTTTCGAGGAAACCAGCGATTTAGACTAAAAACTGTATAGTCTTTAGTGCAGCTAGACTGTCAGGCAATAAATATTTTATTAAAAAAGACTGTATGACTTGTACACACTTTTAAGTAGGTCAAACCGACAAACAGGTGTATGTTCTCAAAAAAATTGATAGTGTGTAAAAAATTTTTTTATTAATCAGCTAAGTACTTTCAATACATTACGTGCCATCATCAGAGCTTCGTCCTATTATAAATCCTTCATAGAAGAGCAATTGCCAAACAACACATTAAACAACATAGATACTGGGCAAAGCCACAGATCTCGGCTATAAAAAACCCCTTATAGTACGTTCTTAAGCCAAAGAAAAAAAATATTGTGCCGATATGTCCTTTTGTCCTGGGGGTGGTTTTCACCCCCTCTTGGGGGTAAAAAAATATTCGTCCAAAGTAAGTCCGGAAATGGATAAACTGACTAATTTTAAGTAACTTTTGTTCTATAGAGTTTTTTCAGTAAGTCAATACTTTTCGAGTTATTTGCCAGTGAATATATTCATTTTTTCAACAAAATAACCACGCTTTTAGACGGTTTTTCGCAAATAACTCAAATAATAAGTATTTTGTCGAAAATAGCCTGTAAAAAATTTTTAAAAAATGGTGTATACATCACGTCTCTAACCTAGTATTGTATTTTTTCATTTTGTATAAGCTTTGTCCACAAATTGGTAAAATTTTATGACAATAAAGCATACCTTACTTACTTACTTACTTACTTACTTACTAGTAGAAGCAGAGTTACAGCTAATGAAAAATAGGTTCATATTCGTCAAATTCCAGACGGAATACTTTAACGTGAAATAACCAAAAATTAAGCACATTTCGGGGAAAACTCATTACAACTTATTTAAAGTGTTTAAAAAAAGCTTCATTTTTGTTTTATAAAAAAAATTTCTAGCATCAAAAGTAAACAAGTTATGCTCAAAATAAAGTTATTCACTTTTTTTTTGGTAAAAAGATCGGGAAAATCACCCCCTAATTAGTATCTCAAATGAACTCAATCGTTACGATTAAGATTGATCTTAATCAATTTTTGTCTAACAGAAAAACAAAAAATACATGATATTCAGAAAAGCAATGCTGACTTTTTTTGTTTTTGAGATTTTTGGTATCTCTAACAATTTTTAAGTTATGTATTTTGAAAAAAAGCATATTTTTCAAAACTAAAATTTTTAAAAATTTTACTTTAAAACCAAATTTTTTCAAAAATAAGCACTTTGAATCGATGAAACTTACAGATCATATAAACACAACACAAGTAAAATAATTTGTGGAGCGGTAACGATTAATTTCATTTAAGTTGTTAATTAGGAGGTGGTCTTCCCGATTTTTTTTTGCCAAAACAAAAGGGACCACTGTATTTTGAGCGTAACTTGCTTAAATTTAATGCTAGAAACTTTTTATAAAAACAGAAATAAAGCTTTTTTTGAACACTTTAAAAAAGTTTTAATGGGATTTCCCCAAAAAGTGCTTAATTTTTTGGATATTTCACGTCGAAATATTCTATTTGAACTACTATTATAACTCTGGTTCTACGTGGTCCAGAGACCTAACGAGTACACCCTTTTTTAAATTGTTTACAGGCTATAATTTTGCTAATAAGGTTTTTTTCAACAAAATACTTACTTTTTGAGTTATTTGCGAAAAACCGTCTAAAAATGTGGTTATTTTGTTGAAAAATGAACATATTCACTCGCAAATAACTCGAAAAGTGTAGACTTATCGAAAAAACTCTATAGAACAAAAGTTACTTAAAATTAGTCAGTTTACCCATTTACGGATTTATTTTGGACATACATTTTTTCACCCCCAAGAGGGGGTGAAAGTCACCCCCAAGGTAAAAGCACACATCGGCACAATATCACGTTTTTTCTTTGACATGTAAGCTATGCGTATGTCAAATTTCATGTCAATTCAAGCGGTTCTTTAAAATTTAGAGCAAAAACCGTGAAAGAATATAAATTCACATCTAAATTCTTTCTATTTTAAAAAAGACAACATGGCTGCGTCAAACCATTGGGAGTTCACTAATAAATATTTTGTCTGTATCATTATTTTCCTGCTTATCTGGACAAAAATCTCTCGTCAAATGAGTGCTTGCATGATAATCTACTCTATCGATTCACATCACAATAACTCTTCAATAAATTTATTTTACATCAATTTACATTGCATTCATGACGTCTTTAATTTGATTTAAAACTTATCCTGTATAGTCTCACTTCCGCTTTCTATATCTATCTCTGTCTAACACAATAGCCTGTGGTAAGCTTTCCGTTTTCTTGTTCATTTCACATAAATTACGTCCCTAGTGTGTTCGGTTTACCGTAACGTGCCTTCGGTCTACAATTCTGCGGTATGCGAAGCAATTAGTTGCTTCTCAAATTCCACTACTTAATGCTCAAATGGCGAAAATTAACTGATTGAATATTATTCGTACGAGATTGCGGCCAAGCAATAGGATTATAGGAGAATAGTCAAGATCTTTTTTAGAAAACAACACGTACGGCAGCAGTACTCTGGCCTACAAAAAAAATAATCAGTACGAATTGTGCTTCTTTTTAAGCGGGCTCCACACTCTCGGCGAAGTTATTTCGCCAAAGTTGACCGCCGAAGTATGAAAAAATACCCTCTCTACACACTCGTTCTACTTCGCGAGGAAGTGCGATACCGACAAAGAGCGGTGCGATACCGACAAAGATCCCTTTGACACGGACGCACCAGACCGACAGAGAACGGAAGTAGAACGAAGTGAGGCAAAGTTACACAAGGTGGCCGTCTACACTCTCGTACTTGTTGAACCTCGATCGACTTCGGCGAGAGTGAAGTGCGGGCATTAGACTATTTCAAGGTTCTACTGAAAATTGTAATGGGTTGTAATAACTATGTTATGCTCGCACTTCACTCTCGCCGAAGTCGATCGAGGTTCAACAAGTACGAGAGTGTAGACGGCCACCTTGTGTAACTTTGCCTCACTTCGTTCTACTTCCATTCTCTGTCGGTCTGGTGCGTCCGAGTCAAAGGGACCTTTTTCGGTATCGCACCGTTCTTTGTCGGTATCGCACTTCCTCGCGAAGTAGAACGAGTGTATAGAGAGGGTACTTCGGACTTCGGTCAACTTTGGCGAAGTAACTTCGCCGAGGGTGTGGAGCCTGCTTTAGACATCAGACTCAGTAAAACTAAGTTTAATTTAAATAAAAATGCATTCTTATAAATAAATAACAAAATAAAATCAAGTTCTTTATGTAGTAAAATAAATACTCAGTCCCAGCGGCGAATTTAAAAAACCTATACTATTTCAATCATGGGTTCGACTGAATTCGAGTAGGTTTTGTATGCAGAATATTATCTTGTGGCATTTTTACAATTTTAACTATTTATAATGGGAATAAGCCACAATATTATTAAAACATGATTTTTATTTTGTATTTTGTATTTTGACAACGGCACCCGATTTGGGCGTCGAAACGTTAATAAAAATCATTTATTAATAATATTGTGGCTTATTTCCCATTATAAATAGTTAAAATTGCAGAATATTAGTTACATATCGTATGCTATTTCGGTCCAGAAATTAACTGTATCGCTCTAGGATTTGTAAGCGAAATTTTTGATTATTATTGAGCAAATGTCTATACTACTTCAGTCATCTAAATAAAACTAATCAAATATTTACTAATTGTATTTATTATTATCTCATAAAATTTAGATATGTTTTAAAAATTAAAATAAATAATATATATTTGGATAATATTAAAAATTAAAAACAAAAGAATCTACAATACCGTAGATACAATAGAATCCAAACAACTTTTATGGTACGGGCATGTAATGCGAATTGATGATGAACGATGACCAAAACAGGCTTTATACTATGTCCCATGGAACAGAAGAAGAAGAGGAAGACCAGCACTGGAATGGAGAGAAGGAATCAAAGAAATAATGAGAGATAGAGCCATAAATGAGGAAGAATGGACCGACCGAAAAAGGTGAATATCGAAATGCGGGATGCGGCAGAGGTTGTAGGACCCCCGTAGGTATATAAACAAATGAATTATTCCTAATATACGAATATATACAGTATGTCCCTGTAAGTTTTAACCATATAGAAAACTTTTTTATTATTGTTTTTACGAAAAAAAATGTACCTGTTATACCAGTAAACAACAGCTAACGATGGCTTACACGTATAGAGAGGATCAGAAAAAATACATGGCCCGAAAAATATTAAAGTATATTCTTCCCAAGAAGAAGGAGAAGGTACACTCGGAAAAGTTGACGTGACGATATCAATTAACGAAACATCAATGGCTGCAAGCAACTGAGATAACAGAATTTTATAGGAATACATGAAAAAGGGTTTAGCGTCTAGCCGGTTAAGATAGTGAAAAATGCCCCAGCGATATTCCAAAAATAAAACTACCAAGCTGTTCTAGATACCCCTGGCCCCACCCGTAACTCCCCAAAAAAATTAAAACGTGTTTTTTCGTTTTTTGTCGATATCTTCGTTTCTAATCATCGTAAAAAGTTTATTTCTCTTTTAATTTGTAGGATTTTTTATTGTCCAAAAATTTTGGGCTCAAAATTCAATTTTTTTGCTTTTGAAATTTTTAAACATCGTTTAAAAAAAACTAGGCCGAACAAAATGCAAAAAATGCAAAATGCAAAAAGCTAGGACAAAAAAAATATTATTTATTTAGTGTCAAATTACTTCCATGTCCATGACAAAAAAGTCGAGTCTATAAATATACTGCTACTGAAATATCTGTAATTTACATATTAAAGCTATATTTAGTTTTTATCTATCAGAATTGGTAATGTATTAAATAACTAAATATGCATATATTTTAATAATAAACATTAAAATACCATGTTAAATGTTTTTGGTATACTCGACGTCTTGTTGCTTTGTATTAATCAAATAGCCATTGACATTTGTAGGAAGTTGATAATTAACTGTTAAAAGCTCATTAGAAACACTTTTAATTCAAAACTCTTTTTTATTCGCTTCCTTACTACTAAAATTAATTATTCGATGAACTTAAGTGACGTATTTCTTAACACAGAATACGTTTACATATATTATTTGATGTTAGATAAAACAGAACCTTGTCCAATTTCAGTGTTGTGATCGTTGTTTCTCATAAGAAAATAATTATATTATCCTAAAAACGTCTCTCTCTCTCGAATGTCTTTAAACGAGGTTTTTCCCAGTGAAATTTCAGTGACCGGAGGCCATCAATTTAAGAATAATGAAGGCACATAAAAAACTGAAATGAGTTTAGACTAAACAAATCAGATGAATATAAAACAAACAATACTACGAAAAAATAAAAAATCAGAAAATAAACAATTAGTTAAATGTTAGCGTTGAAATATAAATCATTTCTTCGAAATGTTTGTAATTTGTTGCCGTTGTTTCTTCTTGTGTCCAAGATTCTGCGCCATACAATAATATACTCTTAATACAGCTGTTAAATATTTTGATTTTGGTTAATTCTGATATATCGCGTGTATTCCATATTTTCTTTAAGGAGTGTATACGCATGCCGTGCCTTTACTATTCTTTTTTCTACATCTGATCTACTACCCCCTTTTTCCATGATTGATCCCACATGTGTAAAGTGTAAATTTATCTACCACCTCTATTTATCTTCCTTTTATTTCAATTTTAGTTTCTGGGTTATTGTTTTCTAAGAGTTTCGTTTTTTCTGTATTTATCTTTAGACCCATTACGTTGGAGTCTTTTGCAAGCTTGTCGGTCTTTTTTGCATATGGTTTGCTATGTTCGGTTAGGAGACAAATGTCGTCTGCGAACTCCAAGTCCTTCAGCTGATTATGCAAGTTCCAACTAATACCTGCTTTTTTATCGCTTACTTTTTTCTTGATCCAATTCGATATTATTCAGAATAATGTCGGAGACAGTACGCATCCTTGTTTAACTCCGCGTTATGTATTCTCCCACATGTTTCAGTCTGGCTGTATATCCCTTGTAGAATAGTGTGATCAAGTTATAATGTATTTCATCGGTAGTCCATGTGTTTATTTGAAACTTCTACATCTGTTCTCCGTTTATACTGTCGAATTCCTTTTCAAAGTGAATCAACATTATATTTTTTTGCCATTAACGAGCTTGCTCTAACATAATTCTTAGAGTATAAACGAGGCGATAGTGGAGCGTTTAGCGCGAAAGCCTGCTTGGTAGCTTCTTACTGTATTGTCTAGCTCTGGCTTCAGTCTATTCAATATGATATTGGACATTATTTTGATTTTTTGGCATCTTAATGATTACACCCTCGTTCCATTCCTCTGGGAAATCCTCGTCGGCCCTTATCTTGTTAAAGAGTTTATGTAACATTTTTCTACTGATTCGTTTGCGTCACCCTTTATTAAATCTATCGGTAGGTTGTCACGTCCAGCGGTTTTAATATTTTTTAGTTATGTATTTCGGTGTGTTTTGTAGTTTTCCTTTAGTAATTTCGTCTCTGCTAATGGTTCATAATGTTTGTTTCATCTGCACTCCTGTATTACATTTTTTTCGTATATATCTGGTGTTGCCTCGTGTTTTGGAGTATATTTCTTCGAACTGTTCTTTCCATTTTTGCATTATTTCATGTTCTGCTTTAATTATATTTCCTTGTTTATCTTTCATTTGTTTATTACTTTTTAGTGTTTTCCCTGTCAAAATTCGGATGATGGTGATCTTTTATCTTGTATCATGAAAAGGGAATAGAATTTTGACAAGATGTTGTTATGTCATATTAGGGGATGTTACACAATGAAGAACATGTCCACGGTAAGCTCAGAATCGGAAGAGATGTGGGGGTGGATCTTTAAGGTATGTTAATAGTATACTCTTATTAGCTTAGAAAAATAAAAAATTAGAAAAATCAAAATAAGGATGTCAAATTAAAAAATAAAATATTGGGCGCCACTGGTTACCTTATGGGAACCAAAAATTATATAAAAAATAGGAACGTTAAAAGAAAAGATAGCTAAATCAAAATAAAAAACATAATCAAATAAAAAATATGTAAAATACTTTTATATGAAAACAAATATGGTGTGAAAACAAATATATCGTGAAAACAAATATATCGTGACTTACCTAATCTACTCTATACTCAGCCAATTCTTTATTGTTCTTACGATACAAGAAAGAAGGAAAAGGAAAAGAGAAATAATAAATTTGTATTTTGAAAATCAAACCTTATTTATTAGAACAAAAAAGTGAATTTATGAATCTGTGATTTCATGGTGTTACAAATTGAGATCGAGATTACCAAACAAAAAAAAAGAAAGAAAAGTTCTACATAACAAAAAATTATACCTTGTGTTACAATCATTGTCCTGGTTCTTCTTGGTGGTTGTTAAGTCCAAGGCGCGATTTCACTTCACTTTAAAGTCACTTTATAAATTATTGATACCGCAACAGTACCTACATAATTGATGAAACCATAGTTCATAGAAAAATCTTTATAGAAAAATTCAGCATTGTATGCATTCTGCATTCTCAAAAACAAATTAGTTCTACTCGAACAAAAATATTAAAAGTGATTTGATTAAAAGTGATTCAAAAATATTAAAAGTGATTCATTAAACGGAAACAAAAAAATATTAGAATGGAAGCAAACTTCGGGCTTTAATTAGGGTGTTGAATCTAATAACACAAAATGAAAACTTCTTCTGCATAATTCCTGGATCTGACTGCATGTAAAAAAAATGATACCAAAAGTGGTAAAAAATATCGACAATAGCAGCTAAAATTGCTGGAGTTCCGTTGTCACGCAATGCATCGCCGGGCTGAGTTCTATCAGCCGGCCGAAGAACTTGTAACTACATTTTACTTTCACTAAGCTGGAACTGAACTTGAAGACGGACCCAACAGAACTGAATCTTCTCTCCTCAGACTCTAACCAAAACGCCCTATCCAAAATCATCACACGATCTTTCCAACGACCAATTACAGATTCAAAACACTCAATCAGTTAAATCTTTGCCAATAAGAAGTTGCAATTTACGCTTCAAGTTGAACCCTCTGGCGTATACCAAAACAGCTCGACCAATCACAAAAAAAAACAAACAAGCAGATCTCAATATTTCGTACCGCCTATTCTTCTCACAAAAAAAAACGCTGACTTGGACGTATTCACAGCTAAGGCCCGATCTCATATGCGTCAGCAATTCTGCACGTGTAGCTCAGTGGACTAACACAACCACTTATCGGCACTTGGAGACCTTATTTATGACGACATTTCAGCTCTAACATAAACATTTCCCAGTCTTTCTGTCTCAAAAAGTCATTAAATCCTTTTGATAGCTAGCCGAAGATAAACAAAACAATATCGGATGATCCAATTCACCGCTGAAAATCCTGAGAACCGTACGATCGACAAAACAACATCATGCGAGGAAATAAGAATTTATCGACTCAATCACTGTGAGAACGGACTACGTCATACCTGCACACTCCAAAGCGATAGATTTGCGAGACTCAACAATCTCTGAAAACAAATATGAATTCAAAGATTATGACATACTTATAGGGTATAACGAAAATGCTACAAATGTTAACTAGATCGAAATTTCAAATAACTTTGGTACCGTTACAATCTTAAACCATTTTAATATTTAAATTAATCAAAATGTTCAAAACTCAACTTGGAAACGAAAAGAGCTTACCTGAAGTACATTTCAAACAAGACACAACAAGCGTACGAAGATTACAAGAGAATAAGAAATTAAACTTATACGTGTGTAAAAAAAAATTAAAAGCGAGCACTGGGAACGCTTCACAAAACAACTGAAACTTAATTTTTATAGTTTATAAAAAGAAATATGGCGCTTTATAGGTCAAAGATCAGAAAAACGACACGTAAAGATGGGATACCAAATTAATTGTTGAAATATGGTGGAGCGGAAATGGCGGATCAACTGACAACATTACGGTTATAAAATCTTCCCAGAATTTTTTAGAATGATTTTTTTAAACGATTTCTGGAGTGGAAATCTAAACGTCAACCATTTACTTAGTAAATTAAAACTGTAATTTTCATTACACCAAAAATTGTGGCTCAATCCCATATAAACCTAATACTAAAATTAGACAGGCCACAAGAAAACAGTTTCAGAACCTTTTTAATATTCTTAGTTGTACCATGACCATGAGCATTAAAGTTCTCTACCTCCACAGTTACTTAGAACGATTTCCAGAAAAGTTTCATTTTCATACAATTATTTCCTCTCGCCATTTAATAATTTTTCGTACGTATACCACAACCCCCTTATACTCTAGCTAGAACTATAGTCGGTTCGCTAAACTCAGACGCAACTGGTTAGATATTTTAGTCGATAATTTTTTTTGCTTTTTGCCACTTTTGCAAAAATTGGCAAAATTACTAACTATTTAGTGATTATTAACTATTTAGTAATTATTTTTTGCCAATTTTACTAAAATTGGCAAAAGTACCGACTAAAATATCTAGAAAGTTGCGTCTGAGTTTAGCGAACAGACTATATCACTATTCCCTATAAAAATTTTCACTCGAGGATTTTATTTATTTTGAGTTTTTTTCTCCTTCCCTGTGGTCTCTTTAAAAACAAACAAAAAAATTATCAACTTGTCAAGCGAAAATCCATCCTCGAAAAAGCATTAATAACAAGAAGAATCCATATAAGCGCTGTTAATTTACTCTTCACGCCACATTAAGTATTGTTCCTCAAATAAAAAACGAAGAAACATAAAAAAACTGCCAAGTGCTACTCGTGCAACAAGACTGAAACAAGGTTAAACAAAGAGGTGTGCCGGACGGAATCTCAGTTGGCTCTGAGTTTGGAAGTAAAAACGAAAACTAGTTGTATGGTGTGAAATCGAGCTGCTCCTTTTTATTTCGTGACGTTGTGTCTTCGTCCTTCTTTTTATCGGAAATTAATTGGCTGTCGGATACACTTAGTACGATGGAATTAACAATCACATTCTAGATGACAAATTAAATGTGACTTTCACCATAATAATTTCATTTATATTGTGCTTCCTACATATTTTTGTATATTATTTTCCGTGACAAGACATCTCGTTACGCGACAGTTCGTAACCCCACAAATGGTAACGCACAATTAGTAACGGCAGTAGTTCGTAACGGCGACAGTTCGTTACGAATTGTATAAGTACACTTAACATATAACGGTACAATTCGTAACGTCAAAATTCAATTATTCTGTTTATTTTTATTATTGTGGAAACTAACTTTTATTAAAGTTACAATTGAAATTACATTCATTAGTTTAACGAACCACCCCCTGTGTGGTAAGGACCCAAAGGTCGTGAGTTCGAATCTCACCTGGGTGGAGAATTTTTTATTTATTAAAAATTAATGAATGGAAACAGTTTCTATCCTTATGCAATATGCCCGGTTTCACCAGGCTAGTTTTTCAAGCTAGGATAGCAAGCTAGTATTACTAGCTTCAATGTACCTATATAGAACTAGCTTCGCCTGTAGGCTAGTAAGCTAGTGAGAAAGACAGTAAGCCAGTGTCTTAAGCTTAAGTTTAATAGCATGATGATCTATTTTGTTAAGCTACTTGCGTCCCCTTCTACTGGTTTTACTATCCTGGCTTGTGTACCACCCTCGTCTGGCCGACAGAGCTAGTGTTTTCGAACGACAAGTACCTAGTGTCGACCTGTTTTATTTTTTCAAAGCTTTCCTTTCAAACAGATCCTTTCAAAGCTTCTGTTAATATACCCAATGCAATTTGACACAGTTTCCGAAGTAACTGTTTCAAATAAACCCAAATAAACAACAACAACTGTTTCAGTCGAACATTGTTTTTTTTTTAGAAATATGTACCATTTTCAGTTGATTTATTGCTCTATTGATCTCGCAATAGTACTAGCTACTGGCTGAAAATTTCCTAGCCACATGTAAACCGTTCTAGCATGCGCCAAGCCAGGACAGTAACTCCTGGACTGGATCTGGAGTAAGTAACCACATGTTTTAATTTTTCCTAACTTTTTAACAGTCAAAATTTAACTTTGTCATTCTTATATAGTGGTTTACTTATTTTAGACTGAAACCTGATGATGGACTGATTAGTCCGAAAAGGTTTGTTTGTATCGTACCAGTGATGTACCCACTTTAGGTCCAACTTGGATCTTTTTTAGAAAAAATTTTAAATAAATGATATACTATCTACAAAGGAAGATTTTTACTTCTTTAATAAGAATATTTTTACTTCTTTCTTTCTATCCATTTTGTAAAAGAACTTTAAAGAATTAATTAAATGGAAACAATGATTTTCCAAATTATGCATTTTTGCAGGATAAGCATGTATCTGTTGAATGTTTTGTGACTAAGAAATATAGGTATTTATTGTATAAAATAGAACAAAGCTCGTCTCGAAAATTAAATTATGACGATTATTTTTTACCTCCAGTTAACTGTCATTTAAGTAATATTCGTGCGACAGACTTCCTTACTAAAATAGACCACCTTTAGTGTGTACGAAACAACTGGGGAAGTTATCAGAAATTATATACGGATGGTTCAAAAATGGAAGGAAAAGTTGGATATGCTATGTATTACCCACAAAAAGTATAAAAATAAACAACAGATTACCTGATAAAATGACAATTTTCACAGCTGAACTCATTGCAATCAAAGAAGCATATAAAATCGCATTAATCAAAAAGAAATCTTATGTTATATTTACAGACTGTCAAAGCATTGTAAAGAAACTGAAATATATTGTACATAATTTTGAAGAAAATTATATCATCAGTGACATCATAGCAATGAACAGCTTTGAAATCGGGCAAAAATATAATATTGTGCTGGATAAAAGCACACATGGTTATAAAAACAACGAAATAGTAGATAATCTGGCTAAAAAAGCAACAGTGAAAGAATCCGCAATGCAAACCTATCAACTTCCTATTGGAGATATAATTTCTATTATCAGATCTATCAAACGGACGAAATGGCAGGAACAATACAACAATTTAGAAAAAGGAAAGTATTACAAAAAAATCCAGCCTACACTTCCCATCAAGACATGGTTTAATCAGGTTTCCAACAGAGGCTTTATCAAAACTATTTGTCGAATAAGAAACAATCACTGTCTGACTCCAGTCTACAAAAGAGAAATAGGACTTGTAGATAATGATGAATGTTTATGTGGAGGGCTAGCTGATCTACAACATATGCTGTTAGAATGTCCTTTACATTTTATTTAAATATCAAATTTCTATACCAATTTAGTTCAAGTTAATGTACAATTTCCTTTTAATCTTATATACCTTTTACAATCAAACAATCTAGATGTTTATAAAATTTTATACAACCATGTTAATTCTTTAAAATTAAAGCTGTGATAAAAAAAATTATAAAATAAATAATAAAATAAAATAAAAAGTTACTAAGAAGTTCTAAACCTCTGAGGTGTTGAATCAGGTTTAGGTCTTAGAGTAGTAAAAAAATATACAAAAAATACATAAAAAACAAAAGAAAAAAAACAAAAAAAAACTAAAAAAAATTAAAAAAAAATATAATTAAAAAATACAGTAAAACCTCCGTTAACCGAAATAATTGGGGGGAGGCCGTTTCGGATAACAAGAATTTCGGTTAAAAATAACATTGTTTTTTGTATTCTTCTTGTATCAAATTACATACTATTCTTGGTCAAAGTTGGTATTAAAAAATACTATGAGGTGATTTCGTAATGTGTTGTATATTTAATTCCTTTCTTTAGTTGTATAAAAGCAATGTTGACAAATTAACATCGAATTGTTTCCATTTTGCGATAAAAATTTACTTTTTCTGACAAAATTATTGAAACTGCCATCCGTTTCGGTTAAACGATGTTTCGGTTAAAAAGGTTTCAGTTAACGGAGGTTTTACTGTATAATAAAAAAATAATGAAAAAAAAGAGTCAAAAACTTGTAGTAGTAATAGTTTTAAATTTAGATATAATATATATTACTGTTATTATATAGCATATATTTTGTAAAAGAGAGAATTGAAAACACATTGACTGGCCAGTTGGTTGCTTAAACCAGTGCCAATAAAACACAAACACACACATTGTATAAAATAAAGTTATCGTTTAAATATGAGGTGATATATGTTTTTCTAAATATAAAAACATGCTAACATGCTAAAACGAACAATTTTTGTTTAAATAAAAATTACTTTGGAAGAAAATAGAATTTGACTACCCAAGAAACTTAAGATAATTTAATTTTTAACATAAATGTACCCCAAAAGACGAGATTAAAGTTCAAAAGGTTCGTCTTCTATCTTAGAACTGCTATTTTTCAGAGGATCCACCCAAGCCATATTTGACAAGTAGTACTTATTTTGTACTTAATTATTGATTAAAAGATTTATATGTGTGGAAGTTATTCTTAAATACAATATTTACGAGGAATACTTATTAAACTTATTACACACAACACACAATGGTGTTAATGTTAACACCATTTGTTTTATTCTACTAATAACCCGCTTCAGAGGGATTCTAACAAATGCATTGTTCTTGTAATTTTTTCCGACTACGAAAACATAAAATGTATGTGAACAACATGAGGAACGGTCATCTGCCAGCGTATAAAATTTCTCGACTCTTCGATTTTAATAGCTTTACCAACGGTCTAACATAAGGTGTGGTCTTAAAAAGCTTCTTGGGAGTATCGGCATATTTCTAATCTTTATAGTTGGCTTAATATTGGCCATCAAATTAAGTTTCAATCAATATTTTATTCTGAATTAAGATCGCTTGTGGGTTTATGAAGATAGATAAACGAAATTTGTTGAGCGTGTTTTATTTCATTTTAATTATGTTATTACTGTTATTAGTATCTGGATATGTAGGTAATACATACCTACATCCTACATACATTTCTATAATATTTACTATGTGACTACTGGTTTATTCAACTGACATACATTATAGGAACATTGCAATATTATATTTGATAAATTTTATCTTTGCATCATTTTACACCATATTAAACTAATTTGTTCTACTCCTTCGCAGTAAAAACCTTTGCAGTAACGATGATTTGTCGAGGTGCTGAATGGTGGCAGCAGTAACATATGTTGACAACTTACAAAACGTACAAACTTCTTGATTGTACGGTTGATATTTAATTCGAGGTCTATTAAGTTTCAACACTTGCTTGTAATCATCACCATTAGTTCGACAACCCTTGTGAGTCTTGACTTGTTCCAGGATTTTCGACGTTTCTGGTCTGTTTTTTGTTTTGGCAGTTGACGATTTTTAAGGTTTTTAGACCTTTTTCTACTTTTTCCATATATCTTGGATCTACGCTTTTTCTATTGTTATACGTTTCCTTCGGTTGATCTCACTTGGATCCTAGACAAAGAACCCTAGACAAAGAAATGAGAAATCAAGTACAAAAAGCAAATAGATTGGCAGGTTGCCTTAATAACACTATATGGCGAAACCGACATATTAACACTGAGATGAAGTCAAGAATTTATAAAGCCAGTGTAAGACCAATAATGACATATGCATCAGAAACAAGACCCGATACAGCCACAACACAAAGACTACTGGAAACGGCAGAGATGAGAGTACTGAGAAGAATTACAGAAAATACACTGAGAGATCGAAAGATGAGCGAAGATATTAGAAGACAATATAACGTACAGTGTATAAACGAATGGACACTAAATAGAAAAAAAGAATGGAACAACCACATAACCAGAATGGGAGACACGTGTAGTCAAAATAGCACGAGATAAATCACCAATCGGTAGAAGAAGTATCGGCCGACCGCGCAAAAGATGAAGTGACAACCTTCCATAGAGGTATCCATCCGCCAATGAACAAGCAGAATTGCTTATAAAGAGGAAGAAGAGGAAGATCTCACTTGAATCAACTGTTGTGTCTAAGCACAAGTTGTATGACGGCTACTAGGAATGTGAATTAAGTAAAGACTTCCGTATTGAATATTTTGTATTTAACTGTGAAACTAGATGCAGTTGCCTAGGTGCTGAATTGGTAAACATACGTCCGCGACTAAAATTAAAACTTTCTTGTATCTGACGATGTAACTAGAGATGTAACTCTACATGTGGCTTGAGCTTCACGATACGATACAATATCGATACTTTTTAAGTATTGAGTATTGTATTGGTTAGCGAGATCGCATACCGAAGCAATATCCTACATCGCATGCGGCATGCATTGCGAAAAGATACGCACTGAGTGTCACATCTGGTTTTCGGTGAATCTTCGGTGACTTTCGGTGGAATTTCGTTCACCGAAAACGAGATGTGACACTCAGTGCGTATCTTTCCGCAATGTATGTTATGCGATGTAGGGATATTTCTTTGGTTTGCGAGCTCCCTTATGCCAATGAAGTATCATATCGAGTATATCGGCAATACTTTCTTATAAAAATATCGATAGTGTATTGATATTGATTTCGATACGAGATCTATACAATACTCGATAAAATATCGACATAAAAACAATAATTATACATTTGAGCTGTGTAGGCTCTTTATGCCCACTTTTGCATGCTTGGCAAATATGCTTTATTCTAAAAATATTACAAATATTTCTTATAACTTATAGATTCTTATAAAAATTGAATTTGGCTGAATGCTTCTTTGAAACGACTAATACTTACTAATTCT
The DNA here is from genome assembly GCF_917563875.1 of Diabrotica virgifera virgifera. Classification (NCBI taxonomy): domain Eukaryota; kingdom Metazoa; phylum Arthropoda; class Insecta; order Coleoptera; family Chrysomelidae; genus Diabrotica; species Diabrotica virgifera. Next base: position 202,195,489 of record NC_065443.1, on the reverse strand, counting down.
GTATTGTTTAAAAACTACTTTTGAAAAGATAGGGAAATTCCGGAGATTCGGAATAAATTGCAATTCATTATTTTTGTTGAAAATTATTTTTGCGTCATCATCATTTACTTCCATAATATTGCCACAAATGCCACATGATATAAACAGTGTAATCAAACGGGCTCCATACTCTCATGGGAACCAAAAATTATATAAAAAATAGGAACGTTAAAAGAAAAGATAGCTAAATCAAAATAAAAAACATAATCAAATAAAAAATATGTAAAATACTTTTATATGAAAACAAATATGGTGTGAAAACAAATATATCGTGAAAACAAATATATCGTGACTTACCTAATCTACTCTATACTCAGCCAATTCTTTATTGTTCTTACGATACAAGAAAGAAGGAAAAGGAAAAGAGAAATAATAAATTTGTATTTTGAAAATCAAACCTTATTTATTAGAACAAAAAAGTGAATTTATGAATCTGTGATTTCATGGTGTTACAAATTGAGATCGAGATTACCAAACAAAAAAAAAGAAAGAAAAGTTCTACATAACAAAAAATTATACCTTGTGTTACAATCATTGTCCTGGTTCTTCTTGGTGGTTGTTAAGTCCAAGGCGCGATTTCACTTCACTTTAAAGTCACTTTATAAATTATTGATACCGCAACAGTACCTACATAATTGATGAAACCATAGTTCATAGAAAAATCTTTATAGAAAAATTCAGCATTGTATGCATTCTGCATTCTCAAAAACAAATTAGTTCTACTCGAACAAAAATATTAAAAGTGATTTGATTAAAAGTGATTCAAAAATATTAAAAGTGATTCATTAAACGGAAACAAAAAAATATTAGAATGGAAGCAAACTTCGGGCTTTAATTAGGGTGTTGAATCTAATAACACAAAATGAAAACTTCTTCTGCATAATTCCTGGATCTGACTGCATGTAAAAAAAATGATACCAAAAGTGGTAAAAAATATCGACAATAGCAGCTAAAATTGCTGGAGTTCCGTTGTCACGCAATGCATCGCCGGGCTGAGTTCTATCAGCCGGCCGAAGAACTTGTAACTACATTTTACTTTCACTAAGCTGGAACTGAACTTGAAGACGGACCCAACAGAACTGAATCTTCTCTCCTCAGACTCTAACCAAAACGCCCTATCCAAAATCATCACACGATCTTTCCAACGACCAATTACAGATTCAAAACACTCAATCAGTTAAATCTTTGCCAATAAGAAGTTGCAATTTACGCTTCAAGTTGAACCCTCTGGCGTATACCAAAACAGCTCGACCAATCACAAAAAAAAACAAACAAGCAGATCTCAATATTTCGTACCGCCTATTCTTCTCACAAAAAAAAACGCTGACTTGGACGTATTCACAGCTAAGGCCCGATCTCATATGCGTCAGCAATTCTGCACGTGTAGCTCAGTGGACTAACACAACCACTTATCGGCACTTGGAGACCTTATTTATGACGACATTTCAGCTCTAACATAAACATTTCCCAGTCTTTCTGTCTCAAAAAGTCATTAAATCCTTTTGATAGCTAGCCGAAGATAAACAAAACAATATCGGATGATCCAATTCACCGCTGAAAATCCTGAGAACCGTACGATCGACAAAACAACATCATGCGAGGAAATAAGAATTTATCGACTCAATCACTGTGAGAACGGACTACGTCATACCTGCACACTCCAAAGCGATAGATTTGCGAGACTCAACAATCTCTGAAAACAAATATGAATTCAAAGATTATGACATACTTATAGGGTATAACGAAAATGCTACAAATGTTAACTAGATCGAAATTTCAAATAACTTTGGTACCGTTACAATCTTAAACCATTTTAATATTTAAATTAATCAAAATGTTCAAAACTCAACTTGGAAACGAAAAGAGCTTACCTGAAGTACATTTCAAACAAGACACAACAAGCGTACGAAGATTACAAGAGAATAAGAAATTAAACTTATACGTGTGTAAAAAAAAATTAAAAGCGAGCACTGGGAACGCTTCACAAAACAACTGAAACTTAATTTTTATAGTTTATAAAAAGAAATATGGCGCTTTATAGGTCAAAGATCAGAAAAACGACACGTAAAGATGGGATACCAAATTAATTGTTGAAATATGGTGGAGCGGAAATGGCGGATCAACTGACAACATTACGGTTATAAAATCTTCCCAGAATTTTTTAGAATGATTTTTTTAAACGATTTCTGGAGTGGAAATCTAAACGTCAACCATTTACTTAGTAAATTAAAACTGTAATTTTCATTACACCAAAAATTGTGGCTCAATCCCATATAAACCTAATACTAAAATTAGACAGGCCACAAGAAAACAGTTTCAGAACCTTTTTAATATTCTTAGTTGTACCATGACCATGAGCATTAAAGTTCTCTACCTCCACAGTTACTTAGAACGATTTCCAGAAAAGTTTCATTTTCATACAATTATTTCCTCTCGCCATTTAATAATTTTTCGTACGTATACCACAACCCCCTTATACTCTAGCTAGAACTATAGTCGGTTCGCTAAACTCAGACGCAACTGGTTAGATATTTTAGTCGATAATTTTTTTTGCTTTTTGCCACTTTTGCAAAAATTGGCAAAATTACTAACTATTTAGTGATTATTAACTATTTAGTAATTATTTTTTGCCAATTTTACTAAAATTGGCAAAAGTACCGACTAAAATATCTAGAAAGTTGCGTCTGAGTTTAGCGAACAGACTATATCACTATTCCCTATAAAAATTTTCACTCGAGGATTTTATTTATTTTGAGTTTTTTTCTCCTTCCCTGTGGTCTCTTTAAAAACAAACAAAAAAATTATCAACTTGTCAAGCGAAAATCCATCCTCGAAAAAGCATTAATAACAAGAAGAATCCATATAAGCGCTGTTAATTTACTCTTCACGCCACATTAAGTATTGTTCCTCAAATAAAAAACGAAGAAACATAAAAAAACTGCCAAGTGCTACTCGTGCAACAAGACTGAAACAAGGTTAAACAAAGAGGTGTGCCGGACGGAATCTCAGTTGGCTCTGAGTTTGGAAGTAAAAACGAAAACTAGTTGTATGGTGTGAAATCGAGCTGCTCCTTTTTATTTCGTGACGTTGTGTCTTCGTCCTTCTTTTTATCGGAAATTAATTGGCTGTCGGATACACTTAGTACGATGGAATTAACAATCACATTCTAGATGACAAATTAAATGTGACTTTCACCATAATAATTTCATTTATATTGTGCTTCCTACATATTTTTGTATATTATTTTCCGTGACAAGACATCTCGTTACGCGACAGTTCGTAACCCCACAAATGGTAACGCACAATTAGTAACGGCAGTAGTTCGTAACGGCGACAGTTCGTTACGAATTGTATAAGTACACTTAACATATAACGGTACAATTCGTAACGTCAAAATTCAATTATTCTGTTTATTTTTATTATTGTGGAAACTAACTTTTATTAAAGTTACAATTGAAATTACATTCATTAGTTTAACGAACCACCCCCTGTGTGGTAAGGACCCAAAGGTCGTGAGTTCGAATCTCACCTGGGTGGAGAATTTTTTATTTATTAAAAATTAATGAATGGAAACAGTTTCTATCCTTATGCAATATGCCCGGTTTCACCAGGCTAGTTTTTCAAGCTAGGATAGCAAGCTAGTATTACTAGCTTCAATGTACCTATATAGAACTAGCTTCGCCTGTAGGCTAGTAAGCTAGTGAGAAAGACAGTAAGCCAGTGTCTTAAGCTTAAGTTTAATAGCATGATGATCTATTTTGTTAAGCTACTTGCGTCCCCTTCTACTGGTTTTACTATCCTGGCTTGTGTACCACCCTCGTCTGGCCGACAGAGCTAGTGTTTTCGAACGACAAGTACCTAGTGTCGACCTGTTTTATTTTTTCAAAGCTTTCCTTTCAAACAGATCCTTTCAAAGCTTCTGTTAATATACCCAATGCAATTTGACACAGTTTCCGAAGTAACTGTTTCAAATAAACCCAAATAAACAACAACAACTGTTTCAGTCGAACATTGTTTTTTTTTTAGAAATATGTACCATTTTCAGTTGATTTATTGCTCTATTGATCTCGCAATAGTACTAGCTACTGGCTGAAAATTTCCTAGCCACATGTAAACCGTTCTAGCATGCGCCAAGCCAGGACAGTAACTCCTGGACTGGATCTGGAGTAAGTAACCACATGTTTTAATTTTTCCTAACTTTTTAACAGTCAAAATTTAACTTTGTCATTCTTATATAGTGGTTTACTTATTTTAGACTGAAACCTGATGATGGACTGATTAGTCCGAAAAGGTTTGTTTGTATCGTACCAGTGATGTACCCACTTTAGGTCCAACTTGGATCTTTTTTAGAAAAAATTTTAAATAAATGATATACTATCTACAAAGGAAGATTTTTACTTCTTTAATAAGAATATTTTTACTTCTTTCTTTCTATCCATTTTGTAAAAGAACTTTAAAGAATTAATTAAATGGAAACAATGATTTTCCAAATTATGCATTTTTGCAGGATAAGCATGTATCTGTTGAATGTTTTGTGACTAAGAAATATAGGTATTTATTGTATAAAATAGAACAAAGCTCGTCTCGAAAATTAAATTATGACGATTATTTTTTACCTCCAGTTAACTGTCATTTAAGTAATATTCGTGCGACAGACTTCCTTACTAAAATAGACCACCTTTAGTGTGTACGAAACAACTGGGGAAGTTATCAGAAATTATATACGGATGGTTCAAAAATGGAAGGAAAAGTTGGATATGCTATGTATTACCCACAAAAAGTATAAAAATAAACAACAGATTACCTGATAAAATGACAATTTTCACAGCTGAACTCATTGCAATCAAAGAAGCATATAAAATCGCATTAATCAAAAAGAAATCTTATGTTATATTTACAGACTGTCAAAGCATTGTAAAGAAACTGAAATATATTGTACATAATTTTGAAGAAAATTATATCATCAGTGACATCATAGCAATGAACAGCTTTGAAATCGGGCAAAAATATAATATTGTGCTGGATAAAAGCACACATGGTTATAAAAACAACGAAATAGTAGATAATCTGGCTAAAAAAGCAACAGTGAAAGAATCCGCAATGCAAACCTATCAACTTCCTATTGGAGATATAATTTCTATTATCAGATCTATCAAACGGACGAAATGGCAGGAACAATACAACAATTTAGAAAAAGGAAAGTATTACAAAAAAATCCAGCCTACACTTCCCATCAAGACATGGTTTAATCAGGTTTCCAACAGAGGCTTTATCAAAACTATTTGTCGAATAAGAAACAATCACTGTCTGACTCCAGTCTACAAAAGAGAAATAGGACTTGTAGATAATGATGAATGTTTATGTGGAGGGCTAGCTGATCTACAACATATGCTGTTAGAATGTCCTTTACATTTTATTTAAATATCAAATTTCTATACCAATTTAGTTCAAGTTAATGTACAATTTCCTTTTAATCTTATATACCTTTTACAATCAAACAATCTAGATGTTTATAAAATTTTATACAACCATGTTAATTCTTTAAAATTAAAGCTGTGATAAAAAAAATTATAAAATAAATAATAAAATAAAATAAAAAGTTACTAAGAAGTTCTAAACCTCTGAGGTGTTGAATCAGGTTTAGGTCTTAGAGTAGTAAAAAAATATACAAAAAATACATAAAAAACAAAAGAAAAAAAACAAAAAAAAACTAAAAAAAATTAAAAAAAAATATAATTAAAAAATACAGTAAAACCTCCGTTAACCGAAATAATTGGGGGGAGGCCGTTTCGGATAACAAGAATTTCGGTTAAAAATAACATTGTTTTTTGTATTCTTCTTGTATCAAATTACATACTATTCTTGGTCAAAGTTGGTATTAAAAAATACTATGAGGTGATTTCGTAATGTGTTGTATATTTAATTCCTTTCTTTAGTTGTATAAAAGCAATGTTGACAAATTAACATCGAATTGTTTCCATTTTGCGATAAAAATTTACTTTTTCTGACAAAATTATTGAAACTGCCATCCGTTTCGGTTAAACGATGTTTCGGTTAAAAAGGTTTCAGTTAACGGAGGTTTTACTGTATAATAAAAAAATAATGAAAAAAAAGAGTCAAAAACTTGTAGTAGTAATAGTTTTAAATTTAGATATAATATATATTACTGTTATTATATAGCATATATTTTGTAAAAGAGAGAATTGAAAACACATTGACTGGCCAGTTGGTTGCTTAAACCAGTGCCAATAAAACACAAACACACACATTGTATAAAATAAAGTTATCGTTTAAATATGAGGTGATATATGTTTTTCTAAATATAAAAACATGCTAACATGCTAAAACGAACAATTTTTGTTTAAATAAAAATTACTTTGGAAGAAAATAGAATTTGACTACCCAAGAAACTTAAGATAATTTAATTTTTAACATAAATGTACCCCAAAAGACGAGATTAAAGTTCAAAAGGTTCGTCTTCTATCTTAGAACTGCTATTTTTCAGAGGATCCACCCAAGCCATATTTGACAAGTAGTACTTATTTTGTACTTAATTATTGATTAAAAGATTTATATGTGTGGAAGTTATTCTTAAATACAATATTTACGAGGAATACTTATTAAACTTATTACACACAACACACAATGGTGTTAATGTTAACACCATTTGTTTTATTCTACTAATAACCCGCTTCAGAGGGATTCTAACAAATGCATTGTTCTTGTAATTTTTTCCGACTACGAAAACATAAAATGTATGTGAACAACATGAGGAACGGTCATCTGCCAGCGTATAAAATTTCTCGACTCTTCGATTTTAATAGCTTTACCAACGGTCTAACATAAGGTGTGGTCTTAAAAAGCTTCTTGGGAGTATCGGCATATTTCTAATCTTTATAGTTGGCTTAATATTGGCCATCAAATTAAGTTTCAATCAATATTTTATTCTGAATTAAGATCGCTTGTGGGTTTATGAAGATAGATAAACGAAATTTGTTGAGCGTGTTTTATTTCATTTTAATTATGTTATTACTGTTATTAGTATCTGGATATGTAGGTAATACATACCTACATCCTACATACATTTCTATAATATTTACTATGTGACTACTGGTTTATTCAACTGACATACATTATAGGAACATTGCAATATTATATTTGATAAATTTTATCTTTGCATCATTTTACACCATATTAAACTAATTTGTTCTACTCCTTCGCAGTAAAAACCTTTGCAGTAACGATGATTTGTCGAGGTGCTGAATGGTGGCAGCAGTAACATATGTTGACAACTTACAAAACGTACAAACTTCTTGATTGTACGGTTGATATTTAATTCGAGGTCTATTAAGTTTCAACACTTGCTTGTAATCATCACCATTAGTTCGACAACCCTTGTGAGTCTTGACTTGTTCCAGGATTTTCGACGTTTCTGGTCTGTTTTTTGTTTTGGCAGTTGACGATTTTTAAGGTTTTTAGACCTTTTTCTACTTTTTCCATATATCTTGGATCTACGCTTTTTCTATTGTTATACGTTTCCTTCGGTTGATCTCACTTGGATCCTAGACAAAGAACCCTAGACAAAGAAATGAGAAATCAAGTACAAAAAGCAAATAGATTGGCAGGTTGCCTTAATAACACTATATGGCGAAACCGACATATTAACACTGAGATGAAGTCAAGAATTTATAAAGCCAGTGTAAGACCAATAATGACATATGCATCAGAAACAAGACCCGATACAGCCACAACACAAAGACTACTGGAAACGGCAGAGATGAGAGTACTGAGAAGAATTACAGAAAATACACTGAGAGATCGAAAGATGAGCGAAGATATTAGAAGACAATATAACGTACAGTGTATAAACGAATGGACACTAAATAGAAAAAAAGAATGGAACAACCACATAACCAGAATGGGAGACACGTGTAGTCAAAATAGCACGAGATAAATCACCAATCGGTAGAAGAAGTATCGGCCGACCGCGCAAAAGATGAAGTGACAACCTTCCATAGAGGTATCCATCCGCCAATGAACAAGCAGAATTGCTTATAAAGAGGAAGAAGAGGAAGATCTCACTTGAATCAACTGTTGTGTCTAAGCACAAGTTGTATGACGGCTACTAGGAATGTGAATTAAGTAAAGACTTCCGTATTGAATATTTTGTATTTAACTGTGAAACTAGATGCAGTTGCCTAGGTGCTGAATTGGTAAACATACGTCCGCGACTAAAATTAAAACTTTCTTGTATCTGACGATGTAACTAGAGATGTAACTCTACATGTGGCTTGAGCTTCACGATACGATACAATATCGATACTTTTTAAGTATTGAGTATTGTATTGGTTAGCGAGATCGCATACCGAAGCAATATCCTACATCGCATGCGGCATGCATTGCGAAAAGATACGCACTGAGTGTCACATCTGGTTTTCGGTGAATCTTCGGTGACTTTCGGTGGAATTTCGTTCACCGAAAACGAGATGTGACACTCAGTGCGTATCTTTCCGCAATGTATGTTATGCGATGTAGGGATATTTCTTTGGTTTGCGAGCTCCCTTATGCCAATGAAGTATCATATCGAGTATATCGGCAATACTTTCTTATAAAAATATCGATAGTGTATTGATATTGATTTCGATACGAGATCTATACAATACTCGATAAAATATCGACATAAAAACAATAATTATACATTTGAGCTGTGTAGGCTCTTTATGCCCACTTTTGCATGCTTGGCAAATATGCTTTATTCTAAAAATATTACAAATATTTCTTATAACTTATAGATTCTTATAAAAATTGAATTTGGCTGAATGCTTCTTTGAAACGACTAATACTTACTAATTCTGTATTGTTTAAAAACTACTTTTGAAAAGATAGGAAAATTCCGGAGATTCGGAATAAATCGCAATTCATTATTTTTGTTGAAAATTATTTTTGCGTCATCATCATTTACTTCCATAATATTGCCACAAATGCCACATGATATAAACAGTGTAATCAAACGGGCTCCATACTCTCGGCGAAGTTACTTCGCCAAAGGTGACCGAAGTCCGAAGTGCCTCTCTACACACTCGTTCTATTTCGCGAGGAACACAGTCAAGCGGTGCGATACCGACAAAGATCCCTTTGACTCGGACGCGCCAGACCGACAGATTTCGGAAGTAGAACGAAGTTAGGCAAAGTTACACAAGGTGGCCGTCTACACTCTCGTACTTGTTGAACCTCGAACGAGTTCGGCGAGAGTGTGGACGGCGTTTAAAACGGGCTCCACAGTCTCGGCGAAGTTACTTCGCCAAAGTTGTCCGAAGTACCCTCTCTACACACTCGTTCTACTTCGCGAGGAAGTAGGCAAAGTTACACAAGGTGGCCGTCTACACTCTCGTACTTGTTGAACCTCAATCGACTTAGGTTCCGAAGTACCCTCTCTACACACTCGTTCGAAGTGCGATACCGACAAAGAGCGGTACGATACCGACAAAGATCCGTTTGACCAGACCGACAGAGAATGGAAGTAGAAAGAAGTAAGGCGAAGTTACACAAGGTGGCCGTCTACACTCTCGTACTTGTTGAACCTCGATCGACTTCGGCGAGAGTGAAGTGCGGGCTTTAAAACGCTGTCCACACTCTCGCCGAAGTCGATCGAGGTTCAACAAGTACGAGAGTGTAGACGGCCACCTTGGGTAACTTTGCCTAACTTCGTTCTACTTCCGAAATTTGTCGGTCTGTCGCGTACGAGTCAAAGGGATCTTTGTCGGTATCGCACCGTTTGAGAGTGTGAAACCCGTTTAACAATGAAGTGCGGTCTTTAAAATATTAAGCCCGCACTTCACTCTCTCCGAAGTCGATCGAGGTTCAACAAGTACGAGAGTGTAGACGGCCACATTGTGTAACTTTGCCTCACTTCGTTCTACTTCCGAAATCTGTCGGTCTGTCGCGTACGAGTCAAAGGGATCTTTGTCGGTATCGCACCGCTTGAGAGTGTGGAACCCGTTTAACAATGAAGTGCGGTCTTTAAAATATTAAGCCCGCACTTCACTCTCTCCGAAGTCGATCGAGGTTCAACAAGTACGAGAGTGTAGACGGCCACCTTGTGTAACTTTGCCTCACTTCGTTCTACTTCCATTCTCTGTCGGTCTGGTCAAAGGGATCTTTGTCGGTATCGCACTTCGAACGAGTGTGTAGAGAGGGTACTTCGGACTTCGGTCAACTTTGGCGAAGTAACTTCGCTGAGAGTGTGGAGCCCGTTTTATAACAGCTGATGCTTGGGTTGCAGATCACTTATCTAAATGCCTATTCCACAAAATATAATTAAACAACTGTGGCGTTTTATTTTTTTTTTTTTCTCGATATCGATATTTTTAATAATATCGAGGCAAGCGTATCGACAATACAAGAGTATTGTATTGATTTCAGATAATGAGCATCGTATCGACATTAATATTGCTAAGTTGTGTATTGTATCGGTATCGTATTGATTTTTGATACGATATCAATACAATATCGATATTTTTATCGAATATCGTGAAACTCTACATGTCGCTGGAGTATGATTTCACTAATCGGACAAAATCCGCGAAACGAACAATATTCTTCCTTTTCTTTAGCCCGTTTCTATCCCTACTGGACAAAGGCCTCTCCTTGAGATTTTTAATTTGATGTCATCCAGCCATCGTTTTTGTGGTCTTCCTCTACTACGACTGTGCTCACGTGGTCTCCAATGTACAACGTTTCTCGTCCACCTTTCGTTGTTTTGCCGTGCCACGTGTCCTACCCAGTTCCATTTCATTTGCGCAATTCTTCCAATTACATCTTCCACCTTCGTCCCTCGTCGCACTTCCTCATTTCGTATATGTTGACTCAGAGATACTCCTAACATAGCTCGTTCGATCGCCCTCTGTGTCGTTCTCAATATATTGGCTGATACCTCTGTAAGTGTCATGGTCTCCATTCCATAGGTCATAACTCGTAGAATACAACTGTTGAATACCCTTTTTACTTTATCGTACTACATACGCAGTATGAGTATAATAGATAAAGTTATAGGATCGTGCAAAAAATTTTTTTTCAGATTTCACTTTTTTTCGACGATTTGAGTCCACCTGAGTCTAAAAAGCAAATAAAAAAAACATGTCGGAAGTATGTACGTACGTACGTATGTACGTACGTATGTCGCCACCGCCCAGCAAAAACTACTAGACCGATTTCGATGAAATTCGGTATGAGTAAGTTTAAGAGAATTTTGTCCAGAAACTAAGCTTTTGAAAAAAACCTCTCAAAGGGGGGCTAAAATAGGGGGGTTATTTGGGGCCCATTTTTGCAAATTTTGACCGAAACGAATGAAATTTAAGTTAAAGTTAGCTCATCGACAGTTAAATAGAAATACGGAATTTCACATTTCCAAATCCAAAATGGCGGCCAGCATGGCCGACCGCCCACCCGATACATTTCCCTACCAATGTAAAAACTTGTGTAAGATAAATTTAATTTGAAAAAACATTTGTATAGCCTAAAGATGGGGCTATAACAAGAATATTATCGTTTTTCAGAAAAGTTATGGGTTGCCTATATTTAAGGGGTCAAAATTTGACATAAGTTTGAACTAGATTTTCTCAAAAATGGCTCCAAGGAATTTATTTATTTTTTGATATGTTTTTGATATCCTATCGCTAAATTCAATAACATCAGTCAGATTTCTTAACTCCTCATAGGAGGGGAGTTATGAATTTTTTATAAAAAATATTCGAGTGCCCGTAACTTCCTCTGTAATAGAAACTAAAATTTGAAATTTGGTAGACATATATAGTACGTTATTATCTATTAGTACAATAAATTTTATCTACAATATAGCTTCCGGTTGAACCGGAAATGAAAAAAAAATCTTAATATTTTAGATACGCCCTGTATATTTTTACATATTTTGAAATAATGTAAAATTACCTTTCCAATGACATAAAAGTCATTGCTGTAACTCAAAAACTCGAAAAGTTACAGAAAATTGAAATTTTGCTAGAATCTTGTGTGTGTCCCCTCTCACGCGATTATAGCAGAGCATTATTATAGGGCAGTCGATGAGGGTATTTGGCTCCGAATTCCATCCTACTACATCGATGTACTTGATATTTTCACAGTAAGTAGGGAATAGCTCAAGAAACAAAATCTACCCTATATACTATGGCGCTTTTATCTTGGGGCAATTCCCACCCCTTCAAGGGGGTGGAAAATTTGTTGGTCAAAATAAGCATGGAAGTGGCTAGAGAACATATTTTTAAGCAAAAACTGATCTATACTTTTTTTTGAGAACTCAATACTTTTTGAGTTATGCGTAGTTGAAAATTGGCCATTTTCATTCAAAAATGACACGTTTTCGGACGGTTTTTTGTGAATACCTTAAAAACTATGCCTCAAACTAAAAACACTATATAAAATTTTTTTTAGATTATAAATAAAAAAGAGATTCGTTCCTTCGTAAATTTTCTATTTATAATACAAAAAGAGATATGGTAGGTAAAAAGAGTTTGTTTTTTGGTGCATGCTCAAAGTGCTCATGCTTTTGTAGTGTTTGAAAAGGCCTTTAAAACGAGCACCGTTAAATGTCGGTTACATTCAAACTAAGCGAAATATGGTGCAAAAAAGATATGACTAATGTACTTTAAGGAAAAATGATAAGTACATACATTTAACCCCTCATTCACCAGAATTTAAATGCATTGTTTTTCTTTTGCAATACCTCTTAATATAGTGTTATTTCTACTTTCAAAAAGTTGGACGGGTGAAAAAAATAAGATCAAATTATAGGGCGCATTTTTAAATTTTCTTAAAATTCTTTCTTTTGCTCCATGCAATTCGAAAATAAAAATGTTCTATCCTCGAGAAGTGGTGGGAACCGCCCCCATGATAAAAGCGCCATAGTATATAGTATAATATAGGATAGACTTTGAATTAGGAGATTTGGCTTTGGGCTACTCCCAAAATTTCATTACAATCCATGCAGTAAAATGCAAATATTGTAAACTATTAATTTCTCAGAAAAATGAACTAATTTGAAATGAAAGTATGACTAATATTCTATTGATTTATGCAATAATCTATAGTGTGTCCCCGAACATTTTCTCAAATGCAGGAATTAATGATGCGTAGACCCATAAAATATTTTCAAGTATACAAGGTGTTTCTAAAATATCAAAATAACGAGTAACTTTGTTATTTTTATAGAATGCCAGTATCTAGTACGATAACGATAATAGATCGGTACGATAAAGTTCTCGGACGGCCCTTCCGTCCAGCGTTTTTTAGATTTATTGGTATCTTTTTGTTTTTCAACACATCCACGAGTCTACCTAATGCCGTCATTCGAATTCTTCAATATTACCTCCTCTATAATGAAATTTGCATGTGTTATTGGACTGTCCTTGCATAAGTATAATTTAATTTCGGTTTATTTAACTTAATTCATCTCAGTTTAGTCAAATCACTCCTTTGATTAATGTATATTCATAAAAACTACAATATGCTAACAGACGTTCAATTGAAAACTGCCTCATGTGCACCACCTCTTAGCGTCACTATCCATTATCTTAATCCGAAACCAAACTGTACATCACTTTCTCGTAAAGTTCCAACTAAAATCCATAACACTTTGGCAACGTTGCGGGGGCATTTTGGACGGGAGTCAGTGAAAACCGCAAAACCACCGGCCCGTGCTCACTGCCGCCTCCACCGCAGCCGCTACGCCGCCGCCGCCAGTTTCAACTTGCACGACCTCTAGGATGTAATCGGATCGCTCTCTTCGTTTTGTCATTAGCGAAGCCATATAACTTTCATACTGGATAGATGGGGTATTTGCCATGTTGTTATACTAAAGCCATGTCAAATGGAATCACGGGTTTTGCGATTTCGACATTCGGACAATTGGGACGATCGAGGGTTTGTCTGCAGGATTATTTCTCGGCTTGCAAGAAGATTTACTGTTTTAATAGGCTCATTGAACTGGTTAGAGTTTTTAGAACATTTTAAATGTCACGATCTAGGATCATTGAATAGCTTCCTTCACTAATATCTTTTTTTTACAAGATCAATCTAGGTTTATATTTTGTCTTATGTTATCCATTTTAACATAAGAACACAAGACCTCTCTGTGTCTTTCTTCCATTTGTCTCCACCCATACTCTGGGTGTAAGTCACAGTAATTATTTGCAATGGTTTACTTCATCATCATCATCATCATCATCAACCCGTACTCGTCCACTGCTGGACATAGGTCTCCCTCAGCCTCAGCTCTTTCCATCTTTCTCTGTTTTGTGCGACTTGCATCCAGTTGCCAACAATACGCTTCAGATCGTCAGCCCATCTCTGGTTGGTGGTCGTCCTCTGCTCCGTAGTGCTTCTTCTCGTGGTCTCCCCTCGACAATACGTTTTGTCCATCGGTTGTCTGACAATCTGACGACGTGTCCTGCCCAATTCCACTTGAGCGACGCGATTCTTTCGACGGCGTCCGTTGTTTTTGTTCTACGACGTATTTCTTCGTTTGGGATTCGATCTCTCAGGGAGACACCCAACATTTGGCGCTCCATGGTTTACTTACACCAAGCTTAATAATGTGGCGTATTCGTCATAATGTTGGCAAAGTTGGGAAAAATACCAGACAGATTGAATTCAAACGAATGGTGTAATGAAGATATTAGAGTAGAGATAGCAGCGAAGAAACGCTTACAAAATCATGATTAATGACAAAAGACACAGAGATCGGAAATACTATACAAGATGCTGCAAAGGTGTCAAAAAAATTATTGATGCAAAAAATAAAACATGAGACAGTAAATGTAAAAAAATAGACCAGAGCATAGGCTTTTGCACAGAAAGCGAAGTAAGGAGAATAATAAAATCTGTAAGAAGGTGTAGAAAGTAAAAAGTACATATCAACCTAGTGCCGCTAAAAAATTGGAAAGGTTATTATAAGAATCTATTGACTGAAGATTGTTCACAATTTCTTTCTGAAGATATTGGCCAGTCTTTCCAGTCAGAGCCATTTTTTATACAAGAAAACTCAATATATCACCAGCTGAAGGAAAGAAAATCGTAATGACAATCAAAAATGGACGAGCTTCTTTGGTCTTCCTCTCTACATGTCCTAAACATATTAACCAATTCTTTATAAGTAATAGTGATTATCATTTCGACTTTGAACATTCTCAAACCATATTCACCTATACTCTCTCATTTTGGCATCAGTAGACTAACATGCATACATTCTTAAGTTTATTCATTTTGCTTATCCATCTAAGCATTTCCATTTACGCCACATCCATATGTTCTTTTTTACTGTCCGACGTTTCGTTTCGTAGGGGAGGTGGGCCTAAGACGGGATACTTTTCTTTTGAAATTTTCTGAAGCACAAGTATAAAGTCAAATAAGACTCAATTATGGTGCTTGTCTCTTATTAGTCAATTATGTAAAACATTGTTATCAAACTTATGAATAATTCTGAAAAACGTAGTCAGAAAAAATTTATATTCAAACAGATGCACAGTTTCCCTTTTTACCTATAAGTGTTGGTAAAACGGGAAATAACATAGAGGTAAAACGGGATAAGAATTTTGCACAAATGATATATTCTTAAAGTTAATTTTTATAAAAAGAACTGAAACAAAAGATTATTAGACATTATTTGCACACATCACATACAAATGTGTCCTCGTCATCCTCGGCACCGGCGCAAGCGTCATACGCTCATTTATGGCAACCAAAGCACCTTATCCAACCCTCGCCGGGCCTGTTTCTATTAAATTGTTGCTGCAATATAAACATGCGATGTTGACTTCTTCAGTTTCGGATTCACTACTGCTACTTTCCTTCTTCATATACTTCTTCCTTTTCCCTCTTTAGTCCAGGGCGGATCTGTTTTCAGATGGACGTTGAGAGGTGACTCAAATTTTTTTGCAGAAATTGCTTGAAAATAAATCAAATAATAATATTTGAGTTATCCTCCCTCTCAAAAAGGTCCGGAACATTGTTTAAATAATCAAAATGTCAAAAATTGAAGGAAAAATTCGATTTTTTTCTTTGTTTTTTGATTATAACTTTAAAAGTATTCATTTCCGAGAAAAGTTGTACTGACATAAAAGTTGCGTAATTCAATTTACTACAATATAGAATTAATTAAAAATTTAAAAAATAGTAACCCTAGTTGCAAAATAGCAATAATTGCGAAAAAACCATACAAAAACAAGTATTCGCATTTTACGTTTTTCAACCATTTATGCTACACTTAGGAGCTTCATATTTCTCCCTGAAAAACTTTATGATACAGTAAAACAATACTGTAAATTTCATTAAGATCGGTTCAATAGATTTTGCAAAATAAATTTTGCAATACAGCTTTCGCAAAAAAATTCATTTTTTCAAAATGTTACAGGACTGAAAGTAAAGCAGATAGCAAGTTGAATTTTTTTTTGCTTATAGAAATGTACTCTACCTTTCATTTGCAATTTTCAAAATTAAAATCGATTAATTACCACGGCGTCAGAAAATTTTTGAAATAAACAATAATTTTTGGTGCTACGCGCAGGACAGCTGTGTTCGATTCACACAGGTTGATTTCTACCAAAATTTCTTCTAATCTTTATCTAATATATTACTTTCTTACTCTATATTTTGTTGTATTTTAATATTTTAATTCCACAAAAATCAAACTAATTTTATTATTGTTTGTGAAATATTGTTTAAACAATTGAATATGTTTAAAAATAATAAACTTTTATTATTTAAGTTAAAATATATGAACGAAGAAAGTTTTTGCTAATAAAAGTGTTATTTCAAAGGATAGAGTATGTGTTTTTATTTTGCAATAAACAAATTTATTTATTTATATCAAAATGTCATAAAAATTAAAATGTATCAATCATTATAAAAGGTCATTGAAATGCCCAATCAGAGCAACCTATCCGCTGTCCTGCGCGTAGCACCAATAATTAATGCTTATTTAAAAAAATTCCTGACGCCGTGGTGTTAAGCGATTTTAATTTTCAAAAATTGCAAATGAATGGTACAGTACACTCCTATGTGCAAAAAAATTTTCAACTTGCTATCTGCTTTATTTTCAGTCCTGTAACATTTTGAAAAAATGAATTTTTTTTACGAAAGCTGGATTGCAAAATTTATTTTGCAAAATCTATTGAACCGATCTTAATGAAATTTACAGTATTGTTTTACTGTATCATAAAATTTTTCAAGGTGAAATATGAAGGTCCTAAGTGTAGCATAAATGGTTGAAAAACGTAAAATGCGAATACTTGTTTTTGTATGTTTTTTTCAAAATTATTGCTATTTTGCAACAATTGTGAGTATTTCTTAAATTTTTAACTAATTCTATATTATAGGAAATTTAATTACGCAACTTTTATGTCAGTACAACTTTTCTCGGAAATGAATACTTTTAAAGTTATAATCAAAAAACCAAGAAAAAAATCGAATTTTTCCTTAATTTTTTGACATTTTGTTTATTTAAACAATGTTCCGGACCTTTTTGAGAGGGAGGATAACTCAAATATTATTATTTGATTTATTTTCAAGCAATTTCTGCAAAAAAATTTGAGTCACCTCTCAACGTCCAAATGTACTAATATTTTTACAGATCCGCCCTGGTCTACTTGTAACTTCAATATTATCCATTGACTTGTTTTTATTCTTAATGTTTATTTCTGAAGACTGTTTATTTCGGCTACTGCTTTGAAGAGATTTAATTTTTGTATTATCATTAATTTTTTTAACGCTCACTCTTTTATTTTTCCCTTTTTGCTCTTTGAAAGACTTCTCTAATTCTTCTTTGTAAGGGGTACTTGTGAGAATAGCCGCTTTACCTTTCTTCACCTTCCTTGTTTTTTTCGGAGCTACCTTATCTGCTACCTTTGGGTAGGGGGCACATTTTTTTGAGGAGAAATATAGTGGTGAATTTTTCTAGTGGATGGTCTAATATCGTCTTCAACTGGAAAATCATTTTCCTCGGATTCGATTGAACCCAGTGGCTGCCCGATTTGTCCGATTTGTTCCACTGGCGTAACTTCCCTAGGAATTTCAATAGAATCTGTGCGTTCTGGGGGCTCTTCCGATAATACTGCGCCATCGTCTCCATTAGGCTCAGTTAATGGTCTCTCTGTAGGCAGAGAAGCTGCAAACATGTCATCTGTGAAGTCTACTGGATAAATTCCGGTCTTCTTGAACCCATTTATGGCGTTCAACGGTGTTGAAGCTTGTAGATAAGCATGGCCAAATAATGAACCAATTTGAGGTAGAGTTACACACTTGCCTGGATTTTGCCTCAGCCAAACTTTAACTTGTGCAGTATAAAAGGTACTTAGCGGTGCCATAAACGAAACATCGAGCGGCTGCATACGGTGACTGTAGTGTGGAGGTAAACATAAAATTGTCACACCATTCTCCCTTGCTTTTTCTATAGCGGCAATATTTTGAGTGTGGGTTTTGTGTCCATCGAGTATAAGCAATGCTGGATTGTCTTTAGAGGCTTGAGTGTGGATGAGGAAGTGATCAAACCATTTAGTGAATAGATCAATCTGCATCCAGCCAGATTTATGTGTTACCCCCAAAGTTCCTGGTGGAACGCCATGCATAAAGTGCTGCTGCATATTTACCCTGGGAAAAATGATCATCGGTGGGATGAATATTCCACTAGCGCTCATGCAGATCACTGCAGTCGATAACTCACCACGCTCTGCTGATGTGAGTGTACCCACTTGTTTTCTACCTCTCAAGGCCACTATCTTTGATGGACGCCCTTGCACTGTTGTGATCCCCGTTTCGTCCACATTGAAAATTCGATTTGGAGTAAACTTCATCTTATCTTGAAGGGGCTCCAAAATATCAAAAAAAAAGTTATTGCTTGTTTGTTGAAGCCTCGAGCCCTAGCTGCAGAAGTAGCTTCTGGCAATCGCAAAGAGAGCTTATATCGCTGCAAAAACGAACGTAACCAGTGCCATCCAGCTAGTTTGGTGGTCTTGTTGAAATGATGTTCGATATTATTACTTTCAGCCAATTGGAATGCAAGACTACGAATACTTCTTGTTGTTAATCCATATAACATCATTTCCATGTTTTTTGCATATTCTACTAACTTTTGTTCCAATTCCACCGGGAATGTTAACTTCTTGCTGCCAAGTTTCTTTGCGGTTCCTTTTGCTACTTGATTTGTATCCTTAAATCTTCGTTCTAGTGTTGACTTGGAAACATTAAACGTTTTCGCAGCACTCAGAAAGCCATGAATACCATCTCGTACAGACTCCAGGGCTCTAGCCATCGACTCTTCGGACCACGAATTGCGGTTAGATTTCCTTTTATAATTGGAAGGCATCTGGAAATAAATGAAATCATATATAAAAGAGATATGTAGGTAAAACGGGATATCCCGTTTTACCTTTACATGGGAATCCCGTTTTACCTACACTCTACAGCCACACTTTTAAATTTAGCGCGTAAGGACTGTGTGACACTGGCAGCAGAAGTTCATGCATGAAATCTAACCTAACCTTATCGAGTTCGCGTAAACACAGCCGCGACTGAATACCATGCGTTTTGCACATGCTAGGAACTCGTTAGGTTATCATAAATATCAGCTCAACCCTTTACATAAATCATAAAAAAAATAAAACTTACTTACGTTTTACTTGCAAAATTGCACCGACGACAACACACATCAACAATAACCGGTATGCGTCACACTTACCCGTAGGAAAACTAAACTATCGACGTTGCCGTGTTGTCCAAAATAGCATTTCCCGTTTTACCTACATCTCCCGTCTTAGGTCCACCTCCCCTACATCATATTTGGTCTTGTGGCAGTTTTATAGAATTTTCCTTTCAGTTGCATTGGAATCTTTCTGTCATACAACACTCAATTCGCTCCCTTCTATTTTATCTATTCCACTTTACAGATATTGCATAAATACTTATCTATTTCACCATTATTATCTATTACCGATCTTCATCATCATCAATGGTGCTACAGCCCTATGAAAGAGCCTCGACCTTCCCAAGTCTATTACGCCAGTCAGTCCTATCCATTGCAAACCGTTGCCAGTTTGCTGCGCCTATTTTTCTCCCATCCTCATCTACACCATCCTTCCATCTGAGTTTTGGCCTACCCCTATTTCTACTTCTCACAGGTTGTGACATAAGGATTCTTCTAGGAGGGTTGTTCTGCTGTGATCTTGCTAGATGTCCTGCCATCTTAGTCTTCCTATTATTATACGAGATACTACGTCTTCACCACCAAATTTTTGTTTATATCTGTGGTATACCTCGTAGTTGTACCTCCTCCTCCAAGTACCATTTTCACAGATGTCACCGAATATTCCTCTCAGGATCCTTCGTTCAAATATAAGCAGAAGGTTTTCATCTGCCTTGGAGATGGTCCATGCCTCTGATCCATATGTCAACACTGGTTCTACCCGATCTTAGATACTTAAAAATAAATTTTCTTACTAAGCTTTACATGTTTTAGGGAATGTTATTCAACATTCTAGTCCATAAATAAGATCTAAACACTGAGTCCTAATGCAATCCTACTTTCAGCCTTTATAGAGATGCATCAAGTCGAACTAGTTTGATTTTACTCATCAAACTTGACTTGACTTGAAAACCAAACCTTTTTTGTAAAAAAGTTTGACTTGACTTGATTTCAATATCTTTAGGTTTGACTTGAAATTTCTTCAAACAGTCTGAAATTTGAATATCATAGTGCGCAACGTGTTTATTTCCAATTCTAATTGAGAGCCTTTTGTTTTGACTTATTTGGATTGGTCTGAACCTGTACACGGCTACTCCGCAAATTAGTTATAGTTCATATTTAGAAGTATATGCTTGGCTTGTTTGTTACGTTCGATTTGAAGTGTATGCTTTGTGCGATAATGTCTGAACCTGAACCTTTTTCGGATCAGAATACGTACCAGAACAAATTGAATCTGATTTTGAAGGAATTCCCACTGCAAAAATTAAGAGAAAAAAATCTGTAGACGAAACAGAATTAATTAAGAAAAAGAAATATACTGATTTATTTGATGTTGCGACAGGCAATGGCAAAATAATGAAAATTGCAAAGTGCATATTATGTAAAAATAAAGAACAGCGTTATAAAATGACAAATAGTGGAACTAGTTCTTTAAAACGACATCTGATGCAAAGTTACAAAAAAATTCATGGAACCTACTCTGTCAAAATATATTTATATTTTGTTGTTCCTTCATAAATTTTTTTTGAAGTAGATTAAATTACACTTTGTATGATAAAAAAACCATCCAACGAATTTTTTGTTGTAATCTATTAGTAACACTCACATAAAATTTTACACGTAAATATATAATTTTCTTGAATTTACGATTCTATTTTGACTTAATCGCTGCCCGTATCAAGTTACTTTCATATGAGACTCATTTTATTTTTAATTTTGTTATCTTAATTGGCAACTAACATTTCTATGTCGACAAAAAAGTATATATCTACAAAATAAATCATGTTTCAAACTGTTTAAAACTAGTTTGACAAACAGTTTGAATTTTCAAACCTGTAACCATTTACCAGTTTGACTTGACTTGAATTATTTGTCGGAAGGATTGACTTGAGTTTGACTTGAAATTAAGTCAAACTCAAGTCAATTTCAAACATTCAAGTCAAACTTGTGCAACTCTAAGCCTTTATTACATCTACAGTTTTAATATACTCACCGAGCTTAATACCATAGGCTTAACTCATAGTAATATTTTTCAATATTTTATTTGGTTTAACCAATAGGAAGAAAAAGATGATAGGCAAACTCTACGTCAACCAAACCCCTGTAGAAAGAGTGACGCACTAAAACTATCTCGGCACTCGGCACCATAATAAACGAAGAATGGACCAATAACCAAGAGATAAGAGCCCGCATCGGAAAAGCTAGATCCTCCTTCAACCGGATGAGGGCCTTCTTCAACAGCCACAATCGCTCTCTTGGTATAAAAGTAAGAAGGCGGCGAGTCTTCTCTCTGTTCTTTTTATGGTATTGAATCGTAGACCCTGAACGAAGATATGTTCAGAAAAGTGGATCATTTGTGATGTGGCTATACCGCAGAATACTTAAAATCCCGTGGACTGACCGAGTCGCAAATGATGAGGTCCTCAGTAGAATGAAGAACCGAAACGTACTGACCACCATCAAATCTCGAAAGTTACAATATTTTGGACACATTATACGAACTGAAATCAGATAGCCCCTCCTGCAAGCCATCTTGTAAGGAAAAATATTTGGAAAGCGTGGTGCGTGGTCCAGGAAGGTGAAGAACATCCTGGTTGAAGAATCTCATAACCTGGTTCAACACATATGTGCAGTTTTTCCGCGCTGCTGCAGATAAGATAAAGATTGCCATGATGATCGCAAGTATTGCGAAATAAAGAAGCTGAGCCGAATGATTTATAGCGATTTAATTTTCAGAACGGGAATTACTATTAAAAACATGTTTCTCAGTTTTTCACTTCAGTGTTCATTACTTCTGCGACACAATTATGTCACCTTAGTGTTTTCAGCTCCCGGACTAACAGGTGCCGAAGATGTTTACCAAGAACCTTTTTTTATACAATGATTTATGCACCTGTGGTTGATTGAGTTATGAGGGACCCTAATTTGAAGAAAGATCTCGATCGAGTTGTTTACATATCTTTTTCTAATAATTGTTCTTTTTAAAACTTACTAAGGAAGTAAAACTTCGCTTGTAGGTAAATGGTATATAAATTTTTATTAAAATTTTATCTAAAATGATGCAAATTGGATAGAAGTGGGTACATCTATAGTACAAAATCACACAAACGTTTTCGGACCAATCAGTCCATCATCAGGTGGTAGAAACTTTAGATCCAAAGTAGTTAGAACTAGCTACATAGATAGGTCAAAAGACCTAGGCCAAAAGACTGCCAGTCAGTCAGTTTGAAGCCAAGATGAAGACCACATTACAATAACGCTGCATTTTTAAATCCTTTTAACATCGACTTATTGTCGACATTGTTGTAGCTGAAATGGCATAATTATTGTAAAATGAAGGTCTTTTGACCTATCTATGTAGCTAGTTCCAACTACTTTGGATCTAAAGTTTCTACCACCTGATGATGGACTGATTGGTCCGAAAACGTTTGTGTGATTTTGTACTATAGATGTACCCACTTTTATCCAATTTGGATCATTTTAGATAAAATTTTAATAAAAATTTATATACCATTTACCTACAAGCGAAGTTTTACTTCTTTAGTAAGTTTTTTATTACGGTATACAGCCAATGAGAGGAATCTTTTCCTTTTTATTTTAATTGTTCTTTTGTTATTGTACTAGAAAATTCGATTTTACGTGCTTTAAGTTATTTTGTAAATATGTACTCGTTTAATCTGGATCATTCTTTTGTATTCGAGATAATTAAGCATTGTATAAATAAGAGGGATTTTGAAATTAGCGGTTAGTTGTGAATTTGAATACGTCGGTGTACTTGATATGTATCGGGCGCGATATTCTTTGAACTTGTAATTATGTAAATAAATTAATAAATTTAGTGTAATATATAAATTAGATATCGTAGTTTGTAAAATAAAAGATATAAATTCAGTGTCTTTCATTTTTTTAGAAGTAAGTTATTAAAAAATAAATAAAGTCAACTAAAATTAAACTTAGTGCCTAAAAACATAAATAATAGTAAAATCAACCGCGTAAAAAGTCAGTTTCGTAACACTTATTTCATATACAGTTGAGTTCGCGAGTCTTTACCGGTGCGTCATCATTTAAAGTTTTAAAGCATACGAAATAAGTCGGAAATTGAAATTTACTAAACGCAACTACAAGTGACTTACTGTCACTTGCTGTTGCGTTTAGTAAATTTCAATTTCCGTTTTCTTATAGACTTATTTCGTATGCTTTAAAAATGATGACGCACGGGTAAACACTAGCGGACTTAACTGTATGTAAGGTCCGACACTGTATTTCTATTAGCACACAATAGTGTCAGTCACTTGTACGCCCCAGTTTGTTATTTTTTTTCGAATTATCTCCTGAACCGCTTGTGGTTTAACCAGGTTTAACCCACCATCTTTCTCGACTCATTCGAGAGTAACTAAAGTGAGCGAGCACTGAAACGAGGTAAAGTAGTGCCTAATAACTTAGGTAAATAACACACACGACCTTCTCTAAAAGGAAAGATCAAGTGGTGATTGTGTTAAAACGCTCGGCCGTTGTTCCTTCATAATTTATCGGCTTTTAAGTAGCCGTTTTGTATGTTCTAGGCGCGATATGTGTGTTCTCTTGCGCTATATTACCAGATTTGCAGAACTACTTTTTCGAGGTGAAGCAACGAGGCGTGTCATGTATCTTAATTACTAAACTAGGCTATTGGTCGAGATTCAATTAGTTGTTTGTTGGGTATTGTGCAGTTTGTTTATCGAGAATAATTTAATAAATCACGAATACCTCAGTGGTGACTCGTTTATCTAAATCTAAGGTTAGAATTTTGTATACAGGGTGTCCCCGAAAATAGTGCGTTCCTTAAAGGTATAGGTGGAAGGTACCATGTAGAGCAAAAAAGTCGATAACATTTTTTTCTAAATTCAACCGTTTGGCCAAAAAACCAAAATACATTTTGGTGTGAAAATTGAAATCTGACAACTGTGTATACAAAAATCTAAACATAGACAATCACCATTCAAAAATAGCTGCAGCATTAGCCTTTAGTATTTACATTTAGCCCTGTCTTCATCCTAAACAAACAAACAAATTTTTGTCTTGTTATTTTCAAACATGGGGTGGTATAATTATTTTGCAGGTGTACCTGTCTGACCTACATTTTTCTCGTGTCAATCACCTAAATCACTAACAGTTCTTGTACAGTGATGCCAAATTTTTAAATTTTATGAAAATAAAAGTTCTCTTATATGGAGAACAATGTAATTTTTTTTTTGGAAACGCATAACTTTTGAAAAAAATGTTATAGGTCTTTTTTGTTCTACATTGTGTATTATATCCATACCTTAAAGGAACGCACTATTTTCGGGGACACCCTGTATAGCATGTATCTATAACAATAATTACTAATTCATTGCCGTTTTCTATTCTACTGAAAGCTGTATTATGGTCTTACTTCTGTATTGTATTATTATATTAAATTTTCAGTCAATAAGTTCCGAACATAACTGATGAATCTATTATAACTTAATGAATAATTCTAATTCACCGTTGCGACCGACTTATTGACACAATAATGATGCATAATATTGACGGTTCTTCCTTTTGAAAGAAATTGATGAACAAAAGACCTTGCGTATGGTATTTCATGCTTTTTGCTTTCATGTAATACCTGCTATAAATTGTTTCGAAAACAACCCTGTAAATCGTTGATGCTTTGTTTGCGATCGCCTCGAAAAGTTCATTCAAAATGGTGAACATACTTCCTACCTTCTTATAATTTCACTTCTATCACATGTAACTTAAATTTACGATGAGTCAAACCGATTTTGTCGACATTTTTGAAGTTTTCCATTACAACTGCCCAATATGGACGACCGGACCGAATAGACGAAAGATGACTTTCGACTGACTTTGAATGAAAATAACATAAAACTTCAGGCGACGAGGTCCATCCTGGGCACCGGGTAGCTCGAGAACCATTGTCGAAATCATATTCGTGTTCAGCGACCTCGAAAACTCCCAAGTAATGACTTTCGACTAATTTCGAATAAAAGTACCTAACCTAAAACTCCAGGAGACGAGGTCAACTCTGGGCACTAGGTAGCTCAATGACTATCGTTATCATATTCGTGCTCACAGACCTCAAACACCTAGAGTAATGACTTTAGACTGACTTTGAATGAAAATAACATAAAACATCATGAGAAGAGGTCCATCCTGGCCACTAGGTAGCTCGAGAACCATTGTCGTTGATCGATCTCGAAGATCTCCGAGTAATGACTGTCTACCCTTTTAGAATGCAATTAACATGGAACTCCACGAGACGAGGTCCACTCTAGGTATATACTAGGTATATAATACCGGGTAGTTCGTCCATAAGGAACATCGTCGTTATAATTATTGTGTTCAGTGACCTCGACAACCACCTATGCAGCGTTTCACGTTAAGAACGGAGCGTTGTGGCTACGTATTTCTTATGGACGATAGAAGCGAGCGGATGCCATGCCGTCTGATTAGAATGAATCGTACATCGGCAGTCTAGTAGCAACACGTGCCTGAGAGTTTTGGCAACACTGATCTTCCTAAGCCAAACGTTTCGTTCTTAACGTGAATTTAAAGTATAGTAATAAAATCGGTTGATATTTTCCGATTTGCAATTTTTTCATTTTCTATGCACTTTGGAGATGCTTCTTGTTTCTGCACAAAATGTAATTTTCATTTTACCACCATGAATTATGTTTACAAACTTTGCAGACACTTTCCTCAATGGAATGCAAAAAGTTGCATAGCGATTCATTTTACTGCGGAAACTTGATAGGTTTAGTGCTTAATTTCCTCGCCTAATACATATCATAGCAAATGCAGTAGTTAATTATCATGTCAATTATATCAAGTATCATAACTACACAAAATAATCAAATTCAAAACTAAAAAACAATATATACTTAATGCGCTTTATGGTGAGAGTTTTATGCCAATTTGTTATAAATACCTCAGCGATAAAATAAATAACTGTCTCCTTTAGTACTGAAGGAGGTACTAACTTCATCAAGATAGCGCATTTGTGCGCAGGTAGGCAGTGCAAAAAGGTCTATATTCTTTGGTGCAACGGTCAAAATTTCAGGTACTTATTGGGTGTTCAGTTGGTGCCTCATTCGCTATATTTCCCATATTTAGTTCCTAGCATTATTAAATGCATTAACAAATATATTCAAATTCTTGCCAAAAACTAACAATTCTGGATTATACTTACGGCTTTTGGTATCTCGTTCGGTGGTAACTTCTTGATGTCGAATGGTACTGCTGTAGACTTCTTGTAGACCTGGGCAGATGTTCGGCCCTAGGCCCCTGCAGCTGGAGATGGTAGTCGTTGTAGTCTATCTAGATGTCATGTTGTCTTCGCCTTATAAGTAGCATCACCGGTGATGTTGACGGCTTGAGGCTCCCGAAGGGAGAAAGGTTGATTTATTCTCAAAAAAACTATAAGATAAAAACACATATCAAACATCAAGAAGAAAAACCAAAAACGAGTCTTTGCCAAATAATCGTATAAAGTAGTAATTGACAAAGGATAAATTAAATGGAATTAATGTGAGGGGAATAGTTAAAATTTGATTTACATGTGCATATATGAAAATTAGAAAGAAATAGGTATTTAAAACTGACCATATGTGCTCGCAGACATGGAAGGTTAGGTTAGATACGTAAAAATGATATGATTGTAATTAATATGATAAGAATAAGAACTCACCCCAAGAGAATATGTAGTGTTGATGGAAAATGTTTTAATTTTGAAGCTTCTTCGGCTTTTAAACCGAAATTAATTTTCCACCACCATACTGAAAATTGAGATACGAAGTGTCACTGCCATGACAGTGGGACGTAGGAAGTGGCAGGCATGTTCCGTATTAAAAGACAGATATCTACAGAGTAAGGATATACGGGGTAAGTTCAGTATGTTCAGTTGATGATTTAGATGTTAGATGAAAAGAGAGATATGATAGAGGATAATTAAAGAGGGCGCCAAACAAGTTTTTAACGAAAAAGCGAGTTAAAACGAATAGAAGATTAATGAAATATTAAAGAAAATAAAGTAAAATAATTATTTAAAAATAAAATTTCAAAGATGTGACGTTTGTAACGTTACATCGTAATAAAAAGTACATGGAGAAAAGTTTACAATGAAAACGTTACTAATTGCAGTATTGTGGGGATAAATTCTTCAGCATAGTATAATTTCACCATTAGATATAAGTGCAGCTTTGAGGTCTAGCATATCTAATATTTTAACAAATACCTAGTTATCTATCGGATATTTCTATATATTATGTGATGATTAAGCCATCATACAGAATGATAAAACACCGTTTCTTCGCTTTTGAGATAATTAAATCGAGAGCTATTAAGGATCCTGATGTGTAGATTAATGACGTCCTGTTCACTTTCGACATCGTTTAGAAAATTTGCAAATTGGTCGTTGGTGATTAAATTATAGATATTGGTCTGTTATAACAGCTTGTATTATAATTAGGAAATTTTTCGACGATAGTTAAAAATATTAACCTAGTACTTCCACCAAAAGTAGAATAAATCGACATAGACTTTTTTGTCGAATATAATTTTGTTGTTGCTTTGCATTACTTTCTAAGCAGTGAGTAAATAAATAAGATATTTTCTAAATAAAATTTATGAAGCTTCCAATTTTATTTAAAATATATTTTATTTTAAATAAATTATTTTAAATTTATAATTGATAAATTAATAATTTATAAATTATTTTAAATAAAATATTTTAAAATATATTTTATTTAAACTGTTCTTAATTTCTATATGTACTTAATTAATTTATTTAGTTTTAGAATAATATTTCAGTTTTTTAAATCAGTCTAGCTATCCTCACCGAATGGTGACATGTTGAAATAAGCCAGACGTAGTTTTTTTATGTTAACCATTTTACGTAAAAGATGAAATATTGACAACCAGAAAATGTGTTTCAATACATTGTATATTATTAAAATAATTTAACAAATTTACGACTATGCTGATGATGATTATTTAAGGTAAATCATTGTTACTGTGTACTAATACATCGTAAAGAGGAAATATGAGAGATGAAGACGAAGTTCACTACCAAAACAGGCATTTTTTTTCGTCAGATACATCAAATAAGATAGCGGATTTTAAGAGCAAATGAGTTATTTTAATTACATAATGTTCTATCTTCTACAAGTTTCGAGAAAATAAAGGAATATGGGATAAAATGGGAACAACACAATATATATTGGATGTAAGTCGAATATAGTAGAGTTTCAAAATTGTAGGCAATAAATTCTAAGAAATAATTGAGTTTTAACATCATCGTTGCCAGGTTGTGATTATAGATAATTTATGAACTTGCATATTAATAATTCACATACGGCCGAATAGTCATAGAATAACGGAGTTGTTAAAGTACCTAATAAAACATAACAACGCTGACCAGTAGAAAAGAATAGCAGATCATTGAAGCCACAAGTTAGAGAGAGATAAAGGTCCGGTTATTTTTGTTGTAATTTATTACTCGCATGTCATCACCATGACAACGCGAAAGTTAAGGATATTTGATTATATTATGAAAGTGTGCCAAAAAACAGTGCGAAAAAGTAAATCCCATTTAAAATACATTGTTACTTCACGCACACTTTAAATCATTCACGCACTGCTATTTGTAATGACAGTTTTCACAAACTAAAAACGTATACATAATATGAGATAGAGTCGATAAAAGATTTTTTACTAAATTTGTATGTTCAGTTTGTTTTTGAAGCAGGTTTCTGATAGTCCATTTTTGGACTATCAGAAGTCTAGTCATCAGCAATTCCTTTATGCCTTGATACCCTTAATAAAATTACTTTGTTGGGTATCGACGATTGTTTAAGATGCTGTTTGTATTAATTCACAGTTGTTACTAGCTCAAAAGTTGTAGACTTCAGAGTCTTTACTGTAGCTTGACTCTTAAAATACCTTGGAGAATAAATTTGGTATAATGGTGTGGCTAAAACCAACTAAGCTTTTTAGATCACAGGATCAAGATAAGTTTGACGATTTCCAATCTGTGATACGCGGAACTCAACAATCCGAATGGTTAAAGGTTGTGTGGGTAAAAGCAATACAAAAATACATTCAAAACTTATAACGGTACCAAAGTTGTTTGAAATTTCAATCTAGTTTACATTTGTAACACTTTCGCTACGCCCTGTATATTGAATCGAGGGGTCGTAGTTCCTAACAGACCGTTCGTATGACGTGATTCACTTCTCACGGTGTTGGATGTTTGTTTCGTTGTTCGTACGATTCTCTGAAATTTGGCGTAGATATCTAAAGTGCCCCAGATTGTTTATATCCTACAAGAGGAGGCGGCAATGCTTCAAACAGGTTCTGATGGTTTTCGGGGATCATAAATTCTCTAACAATGTATTTCTGCCGGCTTTGAGACTGAAAAGTGTTTATTTTATAGAGATAACAGCTTTGAGTGAACAACAAGTGTTACCCATTGAGCACACGTGCGAAACTGCTGACTTCTCAAGACCTTAAGTTTGTCGTGAAAACGGGCTTGCCATGGGAACCTAGAGAAAACTGCTTACAGGGAATCTGGTTTCTTATTGGTGGAGAAATATGCATGGCGTCAAATTAGAGGTTTGACGGAAAGTGATTTTGGTTTTCTTATTGGTGAGGATTTGATTAATTGAGAATTAAAGTCTGCAATTGGGTCGAGAACTGATTGTGGGAAGGTAAACTTCTGATTTTGAGAGGGCGTTGATTTTTGAAAGGTTGGTGTTTGGGAGATCAAGTTAGGCAATTCTGTTAGAGGGTTCTGTGGTAGAGGTCATCGAGTAGAGTTCAAGAGAGAGCTATCTTGCCGGGCCTCGGGCCGCAAATGCGGTTACCGGCAAACATAGAGTGAAGTTCCAGTTAAGTTTGTGTAATTTTGTGGCAGAAGTTTTTGTGTTTGAGTTTGTTCCAATATGGCTTTAGCAATCTGCAGGCCACTGCGTTCAGCTGTTCCTAAGCGAACGCGATGTTTTTGTACCACTATTGGTAGGTACCATATTTCCTTTCATGCAAGCAGAAGTCAAGAAGTTTTCTTTTTATGTTACTAGTTCAACATTCCAGTTTAAGTCTAAAGTTTTCTTTAATATTTGGTTTGTGAGCAGTACCAATTTGTTTAAGAGATAAATGCTGAATTTTTCTATAAAAGTTTTTTTGATGAACTATTGAGTTTTTTTTAATGAACTATGGATAACCTGATGTACTTTTGTTGTATCAATTTTGTGACTTTAGTGAAGTGAAATCGCGTCTTGGACTGGACAACCACAGGAAGAACAGGACTGATAAACGAGGTATATTTTGTAAACTTTCCATTTTATTTTTTTGTAATCTCGATCTCTATCAGTTGTAACACCAAGAGATCACAAATTCATTTTTTTTTGTTTTTTTAATAAATAATGTTTAATTTGCTAACTACAAATTTATTATTTCTTTTCCTTCTCTCTTGAATCGTAAGAACAATAAAGAAACTGGCTGAGTATAGAATATAGTATAGAGTCGTTAAGGTAAGTTACGTTATAATATTTTGTATATTATGTATATTTTCTGTGTGACTATGTTTTTCTTTTATTTTAATGTAGCGATCTATTTTTTTTAATATTTCCATTTTGTATAAATTTTGGTTCCTTTAGGTAACCAGTGGCGCCCAATATTATATTTTATTTTAATTTTACATCCTTATTTCGATTTTTCTATCTCTTTAATTTTTTTAGCTAATAAGAGTATACTATAACATCCCTTAAGAATCCACACCCCATTAGATCTCTGAGACTGGAGCGACCGTGGCCATGTTCTCAATGTGTAACATCCCCTTATAGGACATATCAACATCTTATCCAATTTCTATCCCCTTGTTACGTTATACAAATAACACCCTCTTTTGGGGTACGTTACATAAATAACGCCCTTTCGTGGTACTGTTTCAAACTATACCAAGAAGAAAAACTACATATTATTATTTTACGTTCCAATTTATTTTTTGGTGGAATTATTCGGTACGTTATTTTACACTATTAAATAAAAAAATCTAAATGAGTTTTAACCTGATTACATAGAAGACTGAAAATCCAATTACCACCGACTAATACTGTAATTATCTGATATGCAGTCGTTTGCAGCAATAATCAGATTAAAGATTTCCTTTTTGTAATACGCTGGTCATGCATGCTTTCATTAGGTATTTATCGAAGTGTTTCATAAATAAAAGATGTAAATGCTGCGTATCGCGGCTGACGAGAATTTTATGGAAGTTACATTTAAGTTCTTGATGTTTGATATCAATTATGTACTTTGTATATTATAATATAAAAAATATATAGGGTGAGCCATCGAAAACCTACTGAAAAATATTCAGGGAACAACTTTTTACGCAAAATGGGAGTCAACTGGGGCCTTGTTGAATAGGGATTATGATTTCATATACTTACTTACTTACTTATCCTCTTCGTTCCCACTGGAACATAGGGCATCTACTGTCATTCTCCATTTTTGCCGACCTTGTGCTTTTTCTCTAACTTCTTTCCAGGTTAGGCCGACGTTTTCTTCTTCTTTAATAATTGTTTTCTTCCATGTATTTATCAGCTTCCCTGTTTCCGTTTTCCTGGAGGTTGGAATTCCAATGCTTGTTTTGTTATGTCTATGTCTGGTTTCCGCAGAGTATGACCCACCCATTTCCATCTTCTCTTTCTTATTTCTTTATGTATTGGGTCTTGCTTCGTTTTTTCAATAAGTCTGAGTTTGTGATTCTGTTGGGCCAAAATATTCTTAGAATTTTTCGTAAGCATTTATTAATGAAGGATTGAATCTTACCAGTGTTGTGTTTTGTTATTCTCCAAGTTTGTGATCCGTATAATAGTACTGCCTTTACATTACTATTGAAGATTTTTACTTTGGTGTCCAGTTTTATCTCATTAGATTTCCATATATTCTTTAACATATAGTATGCTGTCTGTGCTTTGCCAATTCGTGTCTGGATATCCTCCTCTGCTCCTCCTGTCGTGTTCAGTATACTTCCTAGGTAATTAACTCTTTCCACTGATTTCAGCTCTTGGTTTTCTATTTGTATGCTTATTTCTCTCGGTGTGTTAATCTTCATTAATTCAGTTCTATTCATGTTTATCTCCATACCCACTTTTTTACCTTCTTTGGCTAATTTCTCACTTTTTTTCTGCATGCTCTGTCTCTTTGCTGAAAGTAGGCATACATCAGTTTTACCGTTGCTGCTTTTTCTCATAAGCCAGTCCATGACAATAATAAACAGAGTGGGAGACAGTATACAACCCTGCTTTACACCGCTGTTAATGTCGATTGGTTCTGTTAAATTCCCGTCGTATAATACTTTTGCTGTGGTATTTTCATAAAACAACTTCATCATTCTTAAGAATTTGTCCGGTGTCCCATAACTCTCTACTATTCCCCACAATTTTTCTCTATGTAGGGTATCGAACGCCTTTCTAAAGTCAATGAAGTTTAGATATAGTTTACTTTGCCATTCCACTGACTGCTCGATGATCATTCTGAGCGTGCAGATCTGGTCTATACATGACTTATTTGCTCGGAAGCCAGCTTGATTTGGTCTTAATTTTTGGTCTATTTTATTTTTTATTATATTAAGCATGATACGGGTCATTATTTTACTCGCAACACATAAGAGGGTTATAGGTCTCCAGTTCTCGCACTTTGAGGTGTCACCTTTTTTCGGGATAGTGAATATAATGCTTTCTGTCCATTCCTTGGGCATTTTCTCTTGACTCCATATATTTTCAAATAGTTTATACAGTCAATGTGTCATTTTTTCAGTGTTTATTTTAAAGAGCTCACCTACAATATCATCTGGACCTGCTGCCTTTCCCTTTTTGAGTTGTTTTATACTCTCTCTTTTTTCCGGCTGATTTCATATACATATATCGTAAAATGTTTCTTCGTCTCTTGTAGTGCACCTACATGTGTATATTTTTTTCCTACAAGCTCTTTTATATTCTTCTACTCTCTTGTGTTGAGACTACACGTTTCAGGCGATCGATGTATATTTCTCGTTTTCCATAAATTCGTTGTCATCTTTCTCGCGTTGGTCGTCGTAATGAAATCATTCCTGTTCCGAAGCGTAATCCTGTTTCTATGAGCTATATGGTTTTAAAATCTATCAGTAGGGTGCTAACATGGCTGTAGACCCTCTCCTGCTTTATCAGGGCTTGGAACCAACAACAGTTTGTCGAGCTACTCGATCCAACCAACAAAACTGTAGGCGGAGAAACAGAAAATCCACAACACAGTGGACTATTACAGAGATCGAAAGAGGAGTGAAGAAAATGGAACGAACGTACAGCGTATAAACCAATGGGCGATAAATAAAAAAAAAAGAATGGAATAACCACATAAGCAAATGGGGAGTCCCGTGTGGTCAAAACAGTAAGAGATAAATCACCAATCGGTAGAAGAAGTATAGGCCGACCGCGCAAAAGATGGAGCGACAAACTGTCATAGAGGTATCAATCCGCCAACGAACAAGTAGAATTGCTTATAAAGAGGAAGAATATATCGGAAAATGTAAAAATACTACCGAATTTATCAAACAAACAAAGAGAAGTAAAACCAGGTTCTCAAATAGAACATTATCTACGATAAAGAGGTCAAGATTAAACTTTTAAAACTAGATATAGCAAAGGTCAAAATTAACAAAAATTCCCGCAACATTTAGCTAATTGATGAATACATAAGAAAACTATTTAAAAAATTCTTCTTCTTCCTAAAGTGCCTTATCAAGTCTCCTTGACGTTGGCGACTAACTAGTACTAACGGACTAACGGACTAGCAAGACTCTCTGTCTTGAGCTATTCTTAACAGTTGTTCGACTTTCCGTATCCCAGTCCATTCAATAATATTCTGCATTCGCGAGGTTTGTTTTCAACCAATTCCCCTGCGTCCTTTGATTTTACCCATCATAATTCGTCGAAGAATATTATACTGTTTTCCCCCCATTAAGTTCAAGATATACTATTTTACTAGCTGACGAGTAGCTTCTGCTCTGTTGAGACTGCTTCAATTGTCTGCTGAGTCGTCCACTGTATTTTTATTGTTCGTCTATACAACCATATTTCAAAAGCCTCCAATCTCTTATAGTAGATATTTTCAAAGTCCATGTAATCATGCGTTTCCAAAGTTGAAGTTTTAAGTTATCGTAATAGAAGAGTCACTAGACACAAATTACGCGAACGTTCGTACTAATATGCAGATGACTAATTCTCAGTGACACTAAGGATTGCATTTAAATAATTTTAATAATTAACAATAGTTTTTATTCGATCAGATTTCTTGTAATCTAAGTGTCCAGTTTGTTGAAACCGTTCTAGTAAATTTTTAAAAGTTTCTCTTAATGGTTGTCATCTATCAAGGAATTGCTGATAATAAATTCTTTTTACTAGTAGCACATTTTTGTTATACTCTCCTAGCATAAAAACCTATTAGTCAGTCCCTCATTAGAAAAGTTCATATTAGTAATGGTAATAAAGCAACTGAAACTATAAAAATAGTACAATGTTTAAGTAACGCAAATGTTTAAGCAAATTTAGTGTCAAATTCATAGCCAACTAGATATAATATTGTATGTTTTTATTAATGTTGAACGTATCAACAATCTTAACTACGTAGGTATTTTGTTATTTAAACCAATATTAATAAATTAACGATCAGTCCAGATGAATATGTAGTTATTTTCGAAATATTTTTTTGATTGAATATTTTCACGGCCAACCTAATACAATTTCACGTAATTTTTGTTACAATTAATGGTTGGCTCAAAGAATCACGAATAACTCACAAATTAAAGCACTTAGGTATAGGGAATGCTTAAGAAATTAAAAGTACCACAAAATATCATCTCATTACAATACTAAAATACAAGGTGTTCCATTTAAGAAAACTCAGAAAATACTCATTCCGAGTTTCGACCAACCCTGTATACTATAATTAAACATTTCGCTATATTAATAATTTTTAACAATAGTGGACTATATTAAAAATCATTTGAACATAAATAGTATTTTTTTTTTGTCAAATCAGTACAATTCTTCAGGGTGTGAAACTGAGATAAAATTTCTCATGAGTGAAATTTCTTGTGTACAAGAAATAAGACATCGAGAAGAATAAAATATGTAAAAATATACAGGGTGACTCATTTAAAACAACGAAGTTATACGCAACTTCCGGTATAACTGGTAGTAGTAAATATATGCAAATATTTTCATTAAACAGTTCACTCTTCTAAACTCCGTAATTCCAATTTTCAGGATTCAGTTACCTTTAGTTCTCGAGATATTTCTAATTGGTCCTTTATCTGCCTCACCCTATATAGCATTGCGTAATAATTTTGCTTTAATCTGGTTTTTCCTAGTGTTTTTTTATCTAGATTTTTGTTTTGCGAAACATTTTTTAATATCAAATAAATTATAAAATGGAAATTGAAACAAAAGAATACACAAGCAAGGAACATTAATAACAAAGTTATGTCCTTAATATTGTTCTTCGCTAGCTCGTATCACAATTGACATATTTAATTTAGGATTGTCAAATATTGCTCCACGGAGACACAAATATTTATATATTTTTTGTTTGCCGCCGGCTAATATTTGTATCAAATATTTGTTGAGTTTATTACTCTTCTATGTGTTGACTTTGTATGTTCGTGAAGCATAAATATTCATCACGGTAAGACGCGTAGAAGGCTTTAATGGGATGGCTGGCTTCAGGTATGTGGAAGTAGAATGTATGTACAGTCTGTCCTCTGTGAATTC
This sequence comes from Diabrotica virgifera virgifera, assembly GCF_917563875.1. NCBI lineage: Eukaryota > Metazoa > Arthropoda > Insecta > Coleoptera > Chrysomelidae > Diabrotica > Diabrotica virgifera. The sequence goes on along the minus strand of NC_065443.1, from coordinate 202,158,871 downwards.
CAAATATTAAACTTAGAAATACCAAATTCTTTAAAAATTGAAATTTTTTCTATATTTTAGATAGTGCAGCCGATATGTGAAACAATTGTGCATTTAATGATAGAAGTATATAATTTGGACCACATACACTATAGGTACATATAAAGGTTCAAATTTAAATATGAGACCATCTCAGATTTTCCCTCTTAACAAAAATGGCGGGCATTCAAAATGGCTATTATACATATTCGTCGGCTTACTGCCAAAACCAACCAACTCCATTTTTAAAATTTTTGGGAAATCTACCTTTTAAACTTTAATTTGAAATGAAAAATCGTCTGAATTTAAATAATGATTTAATAATTGAAAAATATGACAAAAATATTTTTCAGTTATTAAATAATTTTTTTAAATTCAGTCTATTTTCAATTTCAAATTAAAGTTTAAAAGGTAGATTTCCCAAAACTTTTAAAATGGAGTTGGTTGGTTTTGGCAGTAAGCCGACATATTATGTGACTAATAGCACAATAACTTTTGAACGAAAAGACCGATTTCAACCAAATTTGGTATATAGGTTCTTTTTTTGATGAATAAGATCGAGGTCTTGAACCGGAACAATCGGTTTACCAGAAGTTGTGTTTTCCTAATTTTTATGTAAAAATATGTTGTTTTGTTTTTAAATTCTTTCACCCTGTATGTAGTAATTTTTCAAAAAGGTAATACCGCCATTGAAAATAGCGTAAACATATTTTTTAGGAAATATTTTGAACTTTTTAGTTATGTTAATTACCATTTAATAAATGCATAACGTATCTTCACATGTACCTACTTGCGGTAGATTCGTGCAAATATTATAAGAATTATTGTGCATTTAATGGTAGAAGCATATAATTTGGACCACAAATACTACACATATAAAAGTTCAAATTTATATATGAGGCCATCTCAGTTTTTGTTTCTTTTACAAAAATGGCGCGCATTTAAAATGGCGACCATACGTATGTGACTAATAGCACGATAACTTTTGAACGAGACGTCATATTTCAACCAAATTTGGTATATAGGTTCTTTTTTTGATGAATAAGATCGAGGTCTTGAACCGGAAGAATCGGTTTACCAGAAGTTGTGTTTTTACTGTTTTTTTTATGTAAAAATATGTTGTTTCTTTTTCAATTCTTTCACCCTGTATATATAAATTTTTCAAAAAAGTAATACCGCCATTGAAAAGAGTGTAAAAATATTTTTTAGGAAATATTTTGAACTTTTTAGTTATGTCAATTACCATTTAATAAATGCATAACGTATATTCACATGTATCTATGGGCGGCAGATTCATTTTGAATGCCCGCCATTTTTGTAAAAGACAAAATCTGAGATGGCCTCATATCTAAATTTGAATCTTTGTATGTATAGTATGTTTGGTCCAAATTGTATGCTTCTACCATTAAATGCACAATAATTCTTATATTATTATTACCACGAATCTGACGCACATAGGTAGGTACCTACAATGTGAAGATACGTTATGCATTTATTAAATGGTGATTAATATAACTAAAAAGTTCCAAATATTTCCTAAAAAATATTTTTATGCTCTTTTCAATGCCGGTATTACCTTTTTGAAAAATTAATATATACAGGGTGAAAGAATTGAAAAAATAACAACATATTTTTACATAAAAAATCAGGAAAAACACAACTTCTGGTAAACCGATCTTTCCGGTTCCGGAGCTCGATCTTATACATCAAAAAAAGAACCCATATACCAAAGGTTGAAGTCGGACTTTTCGTTTAAAAGTTATCGTGTTATTAGTTACATACAGGGTGGGGCATTCGTGTGACAAAGTCCAATTACTCGTTTGTCGTAAGAGATACGAAAAAAAGTTATTTAGGTAAAAGTTGGGGCACGCATAGTATCATATTTTAAAAATATTTTGAAATATACAGGGGCGTCCGTATTGACAGGGTGACACAAACTTATGTTTTTTTAAATGGAACACCCTGTATATTTTTACATTTTTGGATTCTCCTCGATGTTTTCTTACTTAGAATATATGGTTTTGTAATATTATACGAGGTAGTTTAAAAGTTAATTAAGTTTTTTTGTTAATTTCGTAGCAAAATCTACACCCTGTAGAATTGTAGTGATTTGACATCAAATTTTCTATTTACATTCAAACGATTTTTAGTATAGTCTATTAACGTTAATCATTAATAGTATAGCGAAATGTTTAATTTCAGTATACAGGGTGGGTCGAAACTCGGAATGAGTATTTTCTGAGTTTTCTTAAATGGAACACCCTGTATTTTAGTATTGTAATGAAATTACATTTTATGGTACTTTTTTATTTCTTAAGCATTCCCTATACCTAAGTGCTTTAATTTGTAAGTTATTCGTCATTCTTTAAGCAAACATTAATTGCAACAAAAAATACGTAAAATTTCATTAGGTAGCCGTGAAAATATCCAATCAAAAGTAATTTTTCAAAAAAAATACATAATAATCTAGCCTGATCCTTAATTTATTAATATTGGATGAGATATCTAAATAGATTCGTAGTTAAGGTTGTTGGTGCTTAAAATATGAATCAAACATACAAAATTCTGCCTAGTTGGCTATGACAGAAAATTTGCCTAAACATTTGACATTATGCTATTTATATAGTTCCAGTTGATTTGATACCATTACTAATATTAGTTTTTCTAATGAGGAACGGATTAAAATGGCTTTGTGCTAGGAGAGTATAACAAAAATGAGCTACTTGCAATAAAAATTTATCATCAGCAATTGTCTGATAGACGACAACCAAAAAGAGAAACTTTTGAAAGTATACTAAAACGGTCTCAACAGACTAGATACTTAGATTGTAAGAACGATTGTACTAATATGCAGATCCTCAGTGACACTAAGGATTACATTTAATTGCTGTTTTCTTCACTTACAATAGTTTTTATTCGAGCAGATTTATCATAGTCTAAGTGATCAGTCCGTTGAAACCGTTCTAGTATATTTTTAAACGTTTATGTTCTTAGTTGTCGTCTATCAGGGAATTTCTGATGAAAAATTCTTATTACTAGTAGCACATTTTTGTTATATTCCACTAGCACCAAAATCTTATTAATCAGTTTCTCATAAGAAAAATACATATTTGTAATGGTAACAAAGCAACTGGATCTATAAAAATAGTATGTCAAATTTTTAAGGAAATTAATGTCATAGCCGACTAGGTAGAATATTGTATGTTTTTATTAATATTTTGCGCACCAACAACCTTAACTACGAATTTATTTGGATATTTCATCCAATAGTACTAAATTAAGGATCAGACTAGATTATGATGTATTTTCTTTTCCAAAAATTAATAATTTTTGGAAAAGTAATTTTTCAATGTTTGGCTTAAAGAATCACGAATAACTTACAAATTAAAGCACTTAGGTATAGGGAATGCTTAATAACTAAAAAATGATCATAAAATATCATTTCATTACAATACTTAAATATAGGGTGTTCCATTTAAGAAAACTCAGAAAATACTCATTCCGAGTTTCGACCCACCCTGTATACTAAAATTAAACATTTCGCTATACTGTTAATGTTTAACAATAGTAGACTATATTAAAAATCGTTTGATTGAACATAAAATAACAATTTGATGTCAAATCACTAAAATTCTACAGGGTGTAGATTTTGCTAAGAAATTAACAAAAAAACGTAATTAACTTTTAAACTACCTCGTATAATATTACAAAACCATATATTTTAAGAAAGGAAACATCGAGAAAAATCCAAAAATGTAAAAATATACAGGGTGTTCCATTAAAAAAAACATAAGTTTGTGTCACCCTGTCAATACGGACGACCCTGTATGTTTAAAGATATTTTTAAATTATGGTACTATGTGTGCCCCAACTTTTACCTAAATAACTTTTTTTCGTATCTCTTACGGCAAATGAGTAATTGGACTTTGTCACACTAATGCCCCACCCTGTATGTATCGTCGCCATTTTGAATGCTCGCCATTTTTGTAAAAGGTAAAATCTGAGATGGCCTTATATCTAATTTTGAACCTTTGTATGTGTAGTATATGTGGTCCAAATTATATGCTTCTATCATTAAATGCACAATCCTAATAATATTTGCACCAATCTGCCGCACTAAGATAGTAGTACGGTTGTAAGTCATTTTACCAGCTTCTTTATAGCACGACCTAAAGAGATCTTTTGGACAAAATCGTTTTTGTGTCTTATCTAGTATGGATATTTTAAGTAAATTCCTTGTTATTATGTAAAGTCAGCTTCCCACAGAAGCATGCAGACAAGAAAATGATATTCATGTTTTTAGGCAAGAATTTCCTCCACCCGCAGAAAAGGCGTTTTTCCTGTAAAGAATAAGAATTCATAATGTCTAACTATGCCTAAATTATGTTTTTTTTTGTTAGAAATATGACGATGATGGTGTTGATACTACTAATAAACACGGTCAAGATGGCAGCAAACCTACTCTATCAGATATACAGTGAGGACGTTTGAATTGAAATAAATTCATTTTCTCGAGAATGGGTGATTTTTTAGATAGGGTCCCTAAACAGGTCGATTTTTATTTTTAAATTACGATTTTTTAACATTTATATCATATTAGTGACGTCATACATCTGAGATGATTTTTTTTAATGAGAATAGGGGTTGTGTGATAGCTCATTCGAAGTTAGTCATTTCTCTATTCACTAATATAAACAATAACATAATTATTTATACAGGGTGTCAAAAAAAATGTTTTTTGAATTAAATTAATTGAGACAAAAAGAAGAATGTATGTAATTTGTATAAGACAAAATAGATTTTACTGCTGTCAGAAAACAGAAAAAAAGGTTAATTTTAGAAATAAACATTGCTTTTTAAGGAATAATTTTCAAGCATAAAATTAAATGTTCAAACTGCTAAGAGGCAGGTGGGTGGCAGCTTTAATATTTAATTTAAACGAAAAACAATATTTATCAGATAAATTTTTTTTTCTGTTTTCGAACAACAGTAAAATGTATTTCGAATTAAATAAATTATATACATTCTTCTTTTTATCTCCATTAATTTAATTCAAAAAAAATTGTTTTTGACACTATGTATAAAAAATGATGTTAATGTTTATATGAGTGAATAGAGCATTGAATAACCTTTTGAATGAGCTATCACACGACCCCTATTATCAGTTAAAAAAACATCGATTACGTCATCACGCCCAGATGGATGACGTCACTAGTATGATATATATGCCAAAAAAATCATAATTTAAAAATAAAAATCGACGTGTTTCGTGATTTATCTCCAGAGTCTCCCATTCTCGAGAAAATTAATTTATTCCAACTCAAACGTCCTCACTGTATGTGTATGTATAACACGACCAGTATTGTTGAAGTAAAAAATGATATCAAAATGATATCATTGCTTAGTAATTATTCTTTTTCTTAAAGTACCCTACCATTACTAGAGGTTGGAGACCATTACAGCAAATTGCTCTCTATTTTGAGCTTTTTTCAATAATGAATAAGTTTCCATGCCTGTACAGTCCCTTACACTTTTCAGCCACAAGCAGTTTCTTCTTCCTGGACCTGTTTTTCTTTCCACGTTTCCTTCCATTATGAGTTGTAGTAAGTTGTATTTTTCTCCTCTGTTAATATGTCCTACATAACTCGTTTTTCTGTTTTTTACAATGTTTAGGAGTTCTCTCTCAGTGTCCATCCTTCTCAGCACCTCATTTTTGGCTACGTGCTCTGTTCAAGAGATCTTCAGGATCCTTCGAAAACTTACATCTCAGTTTTCTATCCGCCTCATACTTGTAATTCCAAGGGTCCATGTTCCACTCCATATAACAGCGTGGAATAAATGAATGTCTTTACAAATTGGTATTGGATCTTCAATGATAAGGTTAAATAATGTAAGTTTAGAGTACAGTCGAACCCGCATGTTGGAATAGCCTTCGTAGCAAGCAAAATTTTCCTATAAGCGGGATATTCTAATAACGTTGGTGGCTAGTAAACACGTTTCGGGACCTCAAATATCTACTCCTTAACCCGGGATATTCCTATAACCGGTATTCTAATAAGCAGGTTCGATTGTATGATGAATTTCTTCATTCTTTGAATAGCAGATCTAGCATACTTTATACAATCTCGTATTTTGACCTCGTGGTCAAAATCGTTTGTTATCCAGCTACCAAGATACTGCGATCTCTGTACGGGTTCTGTTTGTTTATTATAGATATGAATATTAATGTTGGCATTTGGTGTATGGGTGAAAGATATTACTTTTGTTAATCGTCTGAGTGTCTTAGTTGTTACGTATTCTCCGTTGATTTTTATTCCTCCTTGAATATTTTCGAGGGCTTTTTGAAAGATGTTTTATTCAATAATAGCGGAGAAAGAACACAGCTTTTGATCGCCATTTGATCCCGATACATGTTTTTAATAAGAGCCATAGTTTTATGGTCTATATCATGTTGTATTAGGATTTCTATATGTTTGACTCGATCAAACGCTTTTTAGTAGTCGATAAAACTGTGAAACACGTATTTTCGCTGATCTCGACATTTTGTGTAATACTATCTGAATGCCAAATAATGCTTCCCTTCAAACTATTTTCTATGTTTGACAAACTACAAACTGTACCTATACGAAAACCAAATTTATTGTCGCTACAATTCTGCTTAGAATTTTCAGGATTAATCTAAACTGTGATTATCTATAATTTGCTTTATTTTTCTTGGGTATGGGTATAAATGTCGATCTAAGCCAGTCTTCCGAGAAGATTCCGGTTGTATTTATATCATCTGGACCTCAGGCCTTTTTGTGGCTTTACCATATTGATTGCTTGAAGAGTCCATACAGAGTTCAGAACTTCTCGTCCACAAAAGTTGAGACCAGATCGGTTACTGACAAATATTATAATAGAAAAATACGAGATTTTAGACTATTTAGTGTAAATTGCTTTGTCCATAAGGCTATTTACCGATATTAACAAAAAAAAGATTTATGCCCTCGATAATAATATCATTTTTTTTATTTAAATCATTATCTTTTTGTTTCAGGTGAGTCCCGTTGATTACAGGAACCTAAATAAAGGAGTAAGTAGATTAGATTAGATTACATATGTAGTTCAGAGAAATAAGGACAAAAAATATCCTGTTGGTGACCCAACCCCCTCCAGGCCGAAACCAAATTTTTTTAGTAGTATTGACATCTATATTAATAACCTATATGTTTTCTGCAGCCGATTTTGATGATATACATAGTTTTTTCGCTTTTTTCGTCTACAACCAAAAAGTTAAGTACATATTTTAAACAAATTTGAGACTAAGAAACTCATAAATCATATAAAAAACTTTAATATGGCGGTCGCTGAATATGTCTATCCTTATTGGTTGCTTAGAAAATTGCAAAATAAATCATAAATTTTGAGTTTTTATAAATATTCATAACTTATGTAAAAATTAACTTAGAACGTTCTTATTACACGGAATGCTGAGACTTCTGGTGCTTAAATCATACCCTAAATTTCAAAGCAATTGGTCAAATAGTTTAAAAGGTATTTAATTTGTTTATCCCAAATTAATTTTTTTTTTGCAACGCTATAAGTCAGAAAATGATGAAGTTACAGTAATACTTTCGATAGTTTATGAAAGAAGAAGATTTATACTATTAATTTAATTTAAAAAAAAATGACAAAAAGTAATACTAAATACTGCAAAATTATTTTGCAAAAACATGTGCATTAAAAAAAAGGGGGGGGGGCAACTTCATCGACAATTGTTTTTCTTCCTAAATGTGTATAAAAATTCAGTCTTTCCAAATATGAAAAAATATTTTTTCTACGGGTGACGGTTAAAAAGTTATTCTAATTGTTTATAAGTAAGCAAAAAATCGACGTGTTTTTGAAAAATAATTTTACAGTGTTTAAAATTAATATTTGTCATTTTTTTTTAATTAAGTCAATAGTGTAAATTTTCTTCTTCCATAAACTGTCAGAATTCTTACTGTAACCTCATAATTTTCTGACTTATAGTGTTGCAAAAAAAATGAATTTGGGATAAACAAATTAAATAACTTTTAAACTATTTGACCAATTGCTTTGAAATTTAAAATATAATTTAAGTACCAGAAGTCTCAGCAATTCGTATAATAAGAAGGTTCTAAGTTAATTTTTACATAAGTTATGAATATTTATAAAAACTCAAAATTTAAGATTTATTTTGCAATTTTCTAAGCAACCAATAAGGATAGACATATTCAGCGAACGCCATATTGAATTTTTTTAGACAATGTATGAGTTTCTTACTCTCAAAGTTGTTTAAAATGCCTAACTTTTTGGTTATAGACGAAAAAGACGAAAATTTACCGATTTTTGATCTTCATTTGTTTATAACTATGTGTATCATCAAAATCGGCTGCAGGAAACATAAAGGTTATTAATATAGATGTCCATACTACTCAATAAAATTTGGTTTCGGCCTGGAGGGGGATGTGTCACGAGAAAAATCTTATTTCTCTGGACTAATGTAGGTATGTACTTTAATATACTGCATTACAAATTTTGTACATACTGTATAGTTGTATAGGAAACCGAATAACAAGCAAGTGAATCAGACAAGTTATCAATTATCCAAAAATATTCTGAACAATCATAACCATGACGTAGACAAGTATAGTTTAATTTACATCCATCACAAAGTCCTGTTGCATTTTGTTTCATCACAAACAATATAGAAGAATTATACACATAATTCATATAAAATATGAACATAAAACAGCCAAAGCCCAAGTAAGACATAATAGGTCTGTTCCTTTGTTTTTAGGTGTAACACTAGTTGTGAAAAAGTGTAGAAGTGCTACATTAAGTCGTTTCTTTATGAGGTGTATGTTGGAGTCTAAAACGGGCTCCACACTCTCGGCGAAGTTACTTCGCCAAAGTTGACCGAACTCCGAAGTGCCTCTCTACACACTCGTTCTACTTCGCGAGGAACACATTCAAGCGGTGCGATACCGACAAAGATCCCTTTGACTCGGACGCGCCAGACCGACAGATTTCGGAAGTAGAACCAAGATAGGTAAAGTTACACAAGGTGGCCGTCTACACTCTCGTACTTGTTGAACCTCGATCGACTTCGGCGAGAGTGTGGATGGCGTTTTAAACGGGCTCCACACTCTCGGTGAAGTTACTTCGCCAAAGTTGACCGAACTCCGAAGTGCCTCTCTACACACTCGTTCTACTTCGCGAGGAACACATTCAAGCGGTGCGATACCGACAAAGATCCCTTTGACTCGGACGCGCCAGACCGACAGATTTCGGAAGTAGAACGAAGTTAGGCAAAGTTACACAAGGTGGCCGTCTACACTCACGTACTTGTTGAACCTCGATCGACTTCGGCGAGAGTGTGGACGGCGACTTCCCACAATCATAAAAGTTAATTCGATACACAGAACTCTTGTGTAAAAGTGTGGGTGTCATGTTACATATGAATGTGAGAACTGTGTTATAATATTGTTGTTTGGTATTCAGTCGGTTCAGTTTGGTATTCAAAAATAGTTATATCTATTATTTGTACCTTTTATTATCTTATATTTCTAATAGTGTAGTGGTACACCAAATTGTTCCTTTGAAAATTGTAGCAAAAAAAGTGTAACACTGATGTAGTTAAATCTATACCTTATTTTTACACCTTCTTTCTTCTTCTTCTTATGCAATCCACTAATGGATGTTCGCGATCACGTTTGACCATTTTTCTCTATCCCTTGCAGTATGTATTAGGTCTCCTATGTTTTTTAGTCCTGTCCATTGTTTGACATTACGGAGCCATGATATTTTCTTCCTGCACACTCCGCTTCTTCCTTCGATCTTTCCTTAAATTAAGGTTTGCAGAAACTGGTATCTTTCATTTATAATTAGGTGCCGTTTTTCTCTGTTTAATTGTGCATAGCAGTTGCCGTTCTGTACCAATTCTTCTCAGGATTTCTTCATTTGTTATTCTTGCGGTCCAGGGAGCTTTAAGAATTCGTCGATAGATCCACATCTCAAATGCCTCTATCTTATTTATTGTGTTTATTTTTAAAGTCGATCCTTCCATGCCATATAGGAGCACCGACCATATATAGCATTTTGTGAATCCCAGTCTTCAAGAGCTTCCTGGAAGATACTTTCTGAATATAAATTGAACAGTAGTGGGGAGAGAATGCATCCCTGTCTTACACCTCTGAGAATTTTTTGAGCTTGCGTTGTTTCATTATCCACCTTGACGACAGCTGTTTGATTCCAGTAAAGAGCTTCTATGCAACGAATGTCTTTTTGATCTATGTCGAGTTGTTTTAGTATATGTACGAGTTTATGATGTTGTACTCGATCGAAGGCTTTTTCATAATGTATAAAGCACATTTCCTTTGATCGTAGCAGTTCTGAGCTAGCACTTGGGTTTGGGTTGCAACCAGTGCTTCCCTGGTACCCAGGCCTTTTCGAAATCCAAATTGTGAGCAATCAATAACCTTATCGCATTTTGTGGAGATTCTGTAGTGAAGAACTTTGAGGAATATTTCTAAAGAATGCTCATCAGACTTATCAGTCGGTGGTCTTGACACTTTGTTGCGTTGTTCTTTTTTGGCAAAGGGATAAAGGTAGATACAAGCCATTGGCAGGGAATTTTCCTTTTTTATAGATTTGGTTGAGAAATCTTTGGAGTATCGTAATTCCCTCTTCATCTAACAATCTGAGTAACTCAACAGGAATTTGATCAGGTCCAACTGCTTTCCCGTCTTTCGAGGTATTTATTGCTCTAGTAATTTCTTTAGTTGTGATCTCGGGACCAGATAGGTTGTTAATATCTATCACTTGTTCCTGAACGACTTCTATCTCTGGCCTCTCGTCTGCAAAGAGATTTTTGATGTATTTTCCCATATGAGTTTCCTCTCTCTCTATCATCTTGTGCCATTTTTCCTTGTTCATTTTCTAAGTTAGAAAACTTCTTTTTTCTGTATATTCCAGCTACCTCCTTTAGTTTCTTATGTACGAATAGATTGTGGTCATCATGTTGTTTTTGTAACTGTTCCATTTCCTCACACTGTTTCTTTAGCCACTTATTTTTTGCCGTTCTTATCTCTCTTCTTATGCGTTGTTGTTGTTCTCGATATTTGTCTCGGTTCCCTTGGTTCTTATGTTTTCTTCTTTCTTCGAACATTGCCAGGATTTCGTCAGTCATCCAACTTTTCTTTTGTATTTTTTGTTTATAACCGAATTCTTTTTTAACTGTATCCGTCATTGTTTCCTCTATGGCTCTCCATGTGTTATCCAAATTAACTTCTCTTTCTAGTTCTACTTTTGTATTCTTTGTTAGTTCTTTGTTTAATTTCATACTTAATTCTCTTCTGGTATTCTCATCTTTAAGTTTAGCATAGTCTATTGTTGGTTCTGGTTTGCGTCTCCTCATATTAGTGATTTTTATTTCTGCTAAGAGAAGGACATGGTCTGATGGGACATCGGCGCCAGGGTATGTACAAGTTCTAGTTATTGATGATCCAAATCTTTTGTTAACCATTATGTAATCGATCTGGTTTCGAACTATACTCTCGGGGCGGTCCGCTGGGACTTTCCATGTATATAAGCGTCTAGGTGGTATCTTGAACCAGGTATTAGATATTTTCATATCTTCCTCTTGGCAAAATTGATATAGTCGTTCGCCTCGGACATTTCTCTCTCCCAGGCCGATCGGGCCTATTAAATAGTCGTCTCTACCTCTCTCTATCTTGTCATTAAAGTTGTCCATTATGAGGTTTACTTCATGTCTCTTAACGTTACTAAGTAGTTGTTTAAGTTCTGCGTAGAACATTTCTATATCTTCTTCTGTTTAGTCCGATGTTGGGGCATAAACCTGAATTATGTTGATATTGACTGGACTGGCTTTCAGTTTGAGTAAGGCCATACGGTCTGAGAGTGGGAAGAACTGTATTGCCGATGCAGATAATTTGCTCGTGATTATTATACCTACTCCCTTTCTGTAGTTTTTATGCTGGTTTTCAGAATAGTACATAACTGCCCCTTCGACAGCACACCTTCCTACATCTGGCCACCATGTTTCTGCTATCCCCAAGACATCTATCTTCAATCTCTTTACTTCTTGGATTATGTTAGTCAGCTTCCCAGCTTCATACAAACTTTGCACGTTCCATGTTCCTATCTTCATTTTACTTCGTAAGTTCAATTGGGTTAGGCTTTTATCATTTAGCTGTGTTCCCCCCGGAGATCCGATTGGGGAACTGTTTGTAACTCCGGAAAATTTATAATTAAATGACGTCACTGTGATTCTCTTGGGATAATAAGTAATGAAGGTGGTATCCCGTTGCCTTCCTTCATAGATTCCGTCCACCGGGCGGTTTGTAACCACCCACTCTGGATACAGACGTTACAGTTTCACCATATCTGGTGAAATTTTTACACCTACAATCTTTAATTTTTAGTTCATAAATGAAAAAAACTGAATATAATTCGCCCCTGGTCATTTTCGAATATTTGATGTTTAAATTTAACAATCACACATCGCAATAAAAAAGTTTTTCTTTTTTTTATTCTTTAGTCAACAATTTCCTGTCCATCTAACGACTTACTCTACCGTTTTTATTCCCAGTAGTGTATTAACAAGAAAGTTTAAATACAAACCTTTAATATACATTGCCTTTTGTTCACTACATGCTATTTGTACGGCCATTTCCTTTACAGCCAACATCTCGTTACAGAATCTCACGCTTTTCCAAACACCCATAAATAAAAGTGCCAGTGGCTTTTTCGGTCAAGGATTTTTACAGAAATAAAATTGTAGTAGTTAACGTAAAGACTGATAAAATTTATTTTATTGTCGTTAGAAACGAAACGATCGTGGACCTGAATAGAATTTTTAGTGCTCATAAAGCGACGCAATGGCTTACTAATAGTTTTATAAATGAGTCCGAGAGTTGATTCGTCATAAATATTAATTATTTTAAATGTTGCTACTAGAATGTTAAAAAACGGTTGAGATTATTTCAAGTAGCTATTATAGTGAGTTAAAATAGAACGTTTTTATTAAATTTATGTATAGAAACAGAGTGTTATTATTAGTCGTATCTAGTACTGATTTTTAAAGCACTATTTTCTGTCATTACCATTTTTAAACAATTTCCGTTCACGTCTGAGGTCGCTTACCGCTTTATTTTTAATTTTTATCTGTAGTTAGCTCACTATTGATTATCGTATTTAAATATTTTTATTAGAAATAGCAGATAATAAAAGGTACAAATAAAAGGTAGACAAACTATTTTATTTTAACCGAAAACCGTAATATTACAATATACAAAGAAATTAAGATACGTGTTTATTCTACGATGTATTCTTACAGACTAAATATCGAACACAGAACTAACATACAGTTCTGACATTCACATCCCCTGTAACGTGATACTTTATGCAATTTTACGTAAGAGTGTATCGGCCTAATGCATTCTAAGAATTGGCTCACCCATGAAGAAAGGCCCCACATGTGTATTTTAACACTTAACAAAAATAATAAAGTTGAATTCCAACATCCCCTCGCAACTAAAATTATTTTTGAATTAGTCAAACAGGCCCCCTTTACTACTTCTCTGCTAAGCTTATAATATCCAAGATCCAGCGGTATATTCGACTCTTTTGCATCTTTCATCATAAACTTGTTCAGCAATTTGTCAATATAACTGGCTTGATTTAAACTATATATCCCTTGATAGCACCTTTCATTCTTCATACCTAGATAATTTTGTAATAATCCCAAACTTGTTATTTCAAAATTACATTTTAGTTTATCTTCAAATGTATCAATTACCTGTATATCCTTTGCTGCTATCAAAATGTCATCCACATATATAAGTACGTAAACCCTTTCATTATTTATTACCTTGATATATAAACATGTATCAATATTGATTTTACAAAACTTTTCTTTAGATAAAACTTCATCAAGTTTTTGGTTCCAAGTTCTGGCAGATTGTTTTAGACCATATATACTTTTATTTAACTTGCAAACAAAACTTGTATCCTTTTCTTCAAATCCCTCAGGCTGTTTCATAAAAATTTCTTCTGACAGTTCTCCATTTAGAAAGGCTGTTTTTAGTTTTTGCATCTATATGCCTTACTATGAGTTTTTTACTCCATGCCTCTGTTAACAAAATTCGAAGAGTAGCTTGCCGCGCAACCGGAGCGAACACTTCATCGTAGTCTACGCCGAATTTTTGGCTAAAACCCCTTGCTACCAGCCGTGCTTTGTATTTCTTCGAGCTTTGATCTTCGCCTGTTTTTAACTTGAATACCCATTTACATGAGACTATATTCTTTGCCTTTGGTGCTTGTATTAAATCCCAAGTTTTATTTTTCCTTAATGACGTGATTTCCTCTTCCATAGATTGCTTCCATTTTTCACTATCACTTCTTTCAAGCGCTTCTTTAAAGTTTCATGGTTCTACTTCTTGGAGTTCTGTCAACTTTGCTATGTAGCGCTCAGGTGGAACACCTTTATTTACTCTGCTAGATCTACGATCACCTGAATTCTGTATATCGAGATCTGTATCTAATTGATAGTTAGAATCACCGTCATCGTCATGGGATTCTTCCCAACTTAAGCTCTCATAGGTGTTAGATGTATCCGTAGAATTTTCTATTTCCTCCGTGTTTTCAAAATTTGCAACCTCTCTGTCTTCTACGTCGTTTGGCTCTATTTTATTCCGTTTCATCATGGACCTAATGGATATTTCCTCACTTTTTGCCTCCTTTTTCTCGACGCATATATTTCTCTTGTAAAACACCACACTACGGCTAATTGTAATACGTTCTGTATCTACATTTAACAATCTATATGCTTTTGATTTATCAGAATAACCTACAAATACCAGTGACTCACCTCTTGGATCAAATTTATCCTTCATTTTTTCTTTGGGAATGTGACTATAAACCGTAGACCCAAATATTTGCAAATTCGACACATTCGGTGTTACTTTATGCCACAATTCATAGGGCGTTTTTCTTTCGACTTATAGTAGGTAATCGATTTTGCAAATAATTGGCTGTCACTATCGCTTCCCCCCAAAATTTCTTTGCTAAACCCGCATCGATTAACATGCACCTAGCCATTTCAACTAGAGATCGATTCTTTCTCTCTGCAACCCCGTTCTGTTCTGGAGAGTACCCTGCTGTATATTGAATTTTTATACCTTCACCCTTTAAAAATTCCCTTAAATTATTATTTACGTACTCTTCACCCCTATCTGATCTAATTACTTTTGGAACCCTACCTAACTGATTACTCGTAAATTCTATAAACTCTTTTATACATTTTACCGTTTCATTTTTATGATTTAATAAATATATAGTTGTATATCTAGAAAAATCATCAATTAAAGTCAAAATATAACGTTCACCCCCTGGAGTAACAGTTTTCATGGGCCCGCAAATATCCGAATGTAATAAGTCAAGAATATTAAATGTATTGCTATGAGAAAATTTTGGAAAACTCTTACGTAAAATTTTACCTTTCATACAGCATTCACAAGTTTCCGTAATCCTACAGTCTGTCATATCAATCCCGACTGCCATTTTCTTTTCCATTAAGTGTTTGACTGCATCCATGTCCCTGTGTCCAAACCGTCTATGCCATGTATGTTGACAGTTGCTGGAGTGCTCCAAAACACTCAATCCATGGTCCACAGTTGAAAGTTTGTATAAGTCCGGTGAAGGCAACGCACTCGCGACGACTTTTCCGCGTAAAACCATTTTACACTCGTTTTTATCGAACTGCACTTTATGTCCCGCACTTGTTAGCTTTTTCACCGAAAGCAGATTTGAGTCTAATCCCGGCACATACAACACATTGTCGATTTTTAAATTTTCCACTCCCGATCCAGTCACACACTCAATAAGTCCTGTCCCTATACCCTGAACCTCGGAGTATTGCCCTTTCTCCGCCAAACTTACAACGCCCGTTCTGCTACCGTCAAATTGGGTATAGAATCCTTTGTAATTAACCATGTGGCTCGAAGCTCCTGAGTCCACATACCACGAAGCAGAATCTCTTTTTCCGTCCCTTGAGCTATAATTGACCATAAAACATGCATCATCAGTACCTTCAGTGACTTTATTGGCCTTTTCCTTTTTAAACGCTTTGTACTTATAGAAATCTCGTTTAAAATGGCCCTTACGGTTACAAAAATAACACTGCCTTGCTTCTGCCCTTGCAGTACCATTATTTTTGTTACCCTCGTATACTGATTTCATCACCGACTCCTCCTGACTTCTTGCCAAAGCTCTCTGACGTCTCCTGTACTCATCTATTAATTTACTCGTAATAAATTCTAGAGTAAATTCACTCGATGGCCTACTTTCCAGCGCTGTAATCAAAAAACTGTATGGGTCTGGAAGACTTCCCAGCAAAATTCCTGCTGAGAACCTGTCCTTAATTTCCTCCCCTAAGGCGGCCAGTTTATTCAACGATTCTAGGAATAAATTAATGTGTGCTTCCATATCACCATTCTCCGTTAGCGATAGCCTACAGATTTTCTTTAACAAAAATACCATACTAGACAAACTTAATTTCTGATGATACTCCCTTAGCGCTACCCACGCATCGCGCGCGAATTCCCTGTTCCGGATATGCACTAATTGATTAACGTCAACAAGTAAGGCTATAGTTGACAAAGCCTTATCATTTTGTTTTTTTCCAAGAACTGCTTCGGTCTGCTTCTAATGGTAACTCACTCGAAACTATTTCCCATAAATCAGCATTGATGAGCAACATTTTCACTAAATAACTCCACGACTGATAGTTCTGGCCGTTCAACTTTTCGACGTTATATTTCGCACTTTTCGCCATTATGTATTCGGTTAACACGAAAACTTCGCGACTGTACACTTTTAATTATTATCTTAATACAGGTGAGCTAAAAACGTAACTGAGCCCAGACCAGAACCTATTAGAAATAGCAGATAATAAAAGGTACAAATAAAAGGTAGACAAACTATTTTATTTTAACCGAAAACCGTAATATTACAATATACAAAGAAATTAAGATACGTGTTTATTCTACGATGTATTCTTACAGACTAAATATCGAACGTAGAACTAACATACAGTTCTGGCATTCACATCCCCTGTAACATGATACTTTATGCAATTTTAGGTAAGAGTGTATCGGCCTAATGCATTCTAAGAATTGGCTCACCCATGAAGAAAGGCCCCACATGTGTATTTTAACACTTATCAAAAATAATAAAGTTGAATTCCAACAATTTTATTTTCAATTGAGTGCTTTGCTGTGTGCGACTGCAAAATTTTGCACTGTTGAGATATAATTAGGCTTACCGTACGGTTTGCATTAGCGTTCCGGTCAAACTTGAACAACATCGACACCCCGGCTGTTGATCAAGGACCATCTAAAGTCCTCGAAACACAAGGCCAGCGCAAGTGACATTGCAAGCTCAAAGCTCATCTTCCATAACATCGTTTTTCAAACATACCGAACCCACAGAAAATGAACTTTCCATTGATGCTAAAGAAGCTTCATTTTTATTCCATTCAGCAATGCACGATATAAGTTTTAAAACATCTGATTGCTTCTCAAAATTAATATCGTAGCTCTTTTCGAAGTGCTGAAGGGCGAGCGAACATTACGGGAGTAATCGCACCGATGGCAAAAGGTGAACTATACAACGAGCTAAAAGAATGCAATTTTTTGAGCATTCCAACAAATACATCAAACAGACATGATGTTAAATTGGCACCGATAGTTGTGAGGTACTTTTTATCTAAGAGGTGTACATATATCTGCAAAGTTACTCGCTTTTCGATCTGTCGCCGGATGAAACGTCTGAAATCTTGGCAAATAGTGCGGCAGATTCGTGCAAATATTATAAGAATTGTGCATTTAATGATAAAAGCATATAATTTGGACCACATATACTACACACATACAGGTTCAAAATTAGGTATGAGGCCATCTCAGATTTTACCTTTTACAAAAATGGCGGGCATTCAAAATGGTGACGATACATATGTGACTAATAGCACGATAACTTTTAAACGAAAAGTCCGACTTCAACCAAATTTGGTACATGAGTTCTTTTGTTGATGAATAAGATCGAGCTCCTGAACCGGAAGAATGGGTTTACCAGAAGTTGTGTTTTTCCTGATTTTTTATGTAAAAATATCTGGTTTTTTTTCAATTCTTTCACCCTGTATATATTAATTTTTTAAAAGTTAATACCAGCATTGAAAAGAGCGTGAAAATTATTTTTAGGAAATATTTTGAACTTTTTAGTTATGTTAATTACCAAGTAATAAATGCATACCTTATCTTGACATGTACCTATGTATGTGCGGCAGATTCGTGCAAATAATGTAAGAATTATTGTGCATTTAATGGTAGAAGCATATAATTTCGACCACATATACTACACATAAAAAGGTTCAAATTTAGATATGAGGCCATCTCAGATTTTGCCTTTTACAAAAAAGGCGTGCATTCAAAATGGCGACTATACATATGTGACTAATAGCACAATAACTTTTGAAGGAAAAGTCCGCTTTCAACTAAATTTGTTATATAGGTTCTTTTTTTGATGTATAAGATCGATCTCTTGAAAGAAATAATCGGTTGAACAGAAGTTGTGTTTTTCCTGTTTTTTTTTTGTAAAAATATGTTGTTTATTTTTTCAATTCTTTCATCCTGTATTTATTAATTTTTTAAAAAGGTAATACCGGCATAGAAAAGAGCGTAAAAATATTTCTTAGGAAATATTTTGAACTCTTTAGTTATATGACAGCCCTGGCATTAAGGCTATCTTCTCCCGGTGAGGGTGGTTATCCCTTATCCGAGGGGTGGAATAATTGATACGCTTTTACTCGTTGAGTTGTTTTATTTACACTCGCATGAGCATAAGCTGGTAGCACCGCACCCAAAGAACGTCTCGTGTAGAAAGAGACACTATCTTTAATGTGGAAATATTACATCTGATCACCAAAATAGAATGACGAATGTCTAATATAATAATAAGAATTCCCTTGTTATAGTTTTGCTGTTTATATATTTAGAAATGCCTATTCAGCATCGACCATGAAAAGTGTTTATAATTGACTCTGCAATTATTAGTGAATCGTGATCTAGGATAACAATATTTATATAATCGAATGAAGGTTGTAATATTGTTATGATGACATAAATAACTGAAAGTAATTATCGTAGATAATTACAGGGTGTTTTTAAGATATATCTACTGAGTACAGATGAATTCTTGTACACCTTCCCTTTTTAGGAATTTTCCGACTACGGGGAGGGAAATTTGCAAGTCGTGCTACCAACCCATACTGTGTTGTAATCAATACAAAAAATTTATTTTATATACAAACTTCCTAAGCCTACGCAAATACATAATAAATAATAAATAATATAAAATGTTCGTTTAACAACATTGTTTCGTAACACTTGTCACTCACTGTGTTTTCGGATTGTAAGCATATAATCTATTCTTATGTATTTCCTTGATTTTATTGTTTTCTATTCTGATTTTACAATTAACGTTATTTACTTCTGTTATCGTGAAAGGACCTACATAAAGACTATCAAACTTACCATTCTCTTCCCTTTTTACAAGGACTAGGTCTCCTCTTTTAAAGTGTTGTGGTGTTGCTTTGAGCTTATTCTTTTCTTGCCGCTTTTTTTGTGTTTTAATAAGAAGGTTCTGGCTCTCTCGTGTGCGCTTTGTAGTTTGTATCGTAACTCATTGTAGTAGGCATCTATATTGTAACATGGTTGAATCTCATGTGTAAGGTCTTCCGGTAGGTTAACCTTCCTGCCATATAACAGTTCGAACGGTGTGTATCCATGATACGCGTTAGGGGTTGTATTGTAGCAGTATGTGAACATTCTGCAACACACATCCCAATTTTCTCTGTCTTCGTCTATGAATGCTCTTACGTACTCGTTCAACGTTCTGTGTAGTTTTTCGCAACTTCCAATGGACTGTGGGTGGTATGCCGTTGAAAAGTTGTGTTCTATTTTTAATAGCTTTGTTAATTCCTGCATTACTTCGTTCTTATACTCTGTGCCTTGGTCTGTTCTTATTTGCTTCATGAGTCCGTATGTTGGTATGAAATGATCAAAGATTCCTCTTGCTATTGTCTCTGCTTCTTTATTGCACACTGGTATGCTGACCGCGTATTTTGTCAGTTCACACAACATTGTGATACAGTATTTATTACCTTCATTACTTCTCGTGAATGGACCTATTGTATCTATGTATACTATGTCCCATGGTTTGGAAGATGTGTCCGATATCACGAACTCTTCGACATGTGTTCTTTTCGGTTTGTTAATTTGACATTTGTGGCATTGTTTTACGTATTTTCTTACGTCTTTTTCCAAATTTTTCCATCGGAATCTTGCCTTTAGCTTCTTAATTAGTCTGTTATTCCCTACGTGTCCTCCGAACATCGGGTGATTATGGTATTCTCCTATTAATCTGTGTTTTTCTTTGTCATCTTTTATTGTTTCTGGTACTTCACATATGTATATTTCTATATTCTTCAATTTTTTATTTCCTTCTTTAATAAATTCATCAATTGTGCACATTTTAAAAATAATATCATTTACGTATATTTTTACTTTACGTACTGCATTCTCTACCGCCAGCTTATCAAGCTGTACCAACGCTTGGTTTAAATCGAAACGATTCAATCCTGTGGCTATGCTTTTGCTGCATTTTATTTTGTTTTTGGCCCTAATGCTCAGTTTTGGTGAGATTAGTTCTGCTCCAAAGGACAAAATTGGTAGTCTATGCGCCTCTAAATTATTTAGTACCTTCCTTACTGTCTGTTTGGTGGCTTCTGGCTGTAGTGCGAGTTCACTTTCAGCCTTTGTTTGTCTTGCTTCTTTCTCCTTTTCTTTTGCTTGAGCTCTTGTTATAGCTAGTATATGGGCGTTGTCTATGTATAGGTTTTTTAGTTGATGCAATGTTATTCTTGAAAGGCTGTCTGCGTAGTTACTTTTCCCTGTTATATACTCTATTTCGAAGTCATATTCTTCTAGGTCTAATCTGATCCTCGTGAGTTTTGAGGTTGGTTCTTTCATTGCAAATAGGTGTGTCAAAGGTTTATGGTCTGTTTTTACTTTGAATGTTGGTGCTCCATATAGATAACATTTAAAATAATTAATTCCCCAATGAATCGCTAGTAATTCCTTAACGATTATAGGTTTATTACATTCTCCTTTACTAAAACTTCTTGATGCATATGCTATAGGTAGGTCAATTCCGTTGTTATCTTGACTTAGGATTGCTGAACAACTCTCATTGGATGCGTCTGTTGTTAAGATAAACTGTTTGTTGAAATCAGGATATTTTAAAATTGGTGGTTTCGTCAGAGATGCTTTAAGCTTTTTGAATGCTTTTTCACACTCCTCGGTCCACGAAAATTCTACTCCTTTCCTCGATAATTTGTTGAGTGGTCTGCATATTTCCGCAAAATTTTTAATAAAACGTCTGTAATAGTTGCAAAATGCTACAAATCTCTTTGTTTTTCCGCTGTCTTAGGTGTCGGATATTGTTCAATTGCTGCATACTTCGCTTTGTCTGGTGATACTCCCTCTTGAGAAAGATCATGTCCTAAATATGTTACTTCCCTTCTAAAGAATTGACATTTTCCTGGGTCAAGTTTCAAATTGAATTTTCGACATGTCTCGAATGTCTTTTTCAGGTTGTCTAAGTGATGTTTTTCGGATATTCCAATTACTACGATCTACGATATCGTCCATGTAAAGAAATGCTTTGTCTGGTGTTAATCCTGAAAATGCTATTGACATCATTCTTGAAAAGCTATTTGGGCTTACATTTAATCCAAAAGGTAATCTGGTAAATTGAAATGCTCCATTTTCTGTGCTGAACGATGTGTATTTTCTCGATGATTTTTCTAATGGTATCTGGTGAAAGCCTGACATTAAGTCTATAACTGAAAACCATTTTGCTCTTCCTAGTTGATCTAATATCGAATCTATTCTTGGTAATGGAAATTTGTCTGTAACTATCTTCTTGTTCAGTTGTCTAAAATCTATGCATAATCTCCATGCTTTTCCTCCATCTATAGCTTTTTTCGGTACCAGTACTACTGGGCTGTTGTACTCGGATGTAGATGGTTCTATGATTCCTTGGTCTCTTAGGTTTTGTACTTGTCGATTTAATTCCTCTGTTTGCGCATGAGGTGTCCTATAATTCTTGATATATACCGGAGTTTGGTCTTTAACTCTTAGTTTTTGTTCGTAGAAATTGTTACAGGTTAACATATCATGCCTTAGGGCGAATATGTCTGAATATTCCTCGCATAACGATACTAAGTTGTCTCGTATGTATTCTGGTCTAATTTCAGTGATTCTCGTAATTCTTTTTTTCTGTCCTTGCTGTCGTTGACTAGCCTATATATATTGAATAGTTTAATATCCAACGTCCTGATTGTGCTTGCGTCTACATTTACTGTTTCGTACGTTGTGTTCAAAATTTTGATGTATGGATTATTACTTGAAATAATTGCTCTTGCTATGAATATTCCTGGTTGTATTTCTTGCTGTTCCACTATCCTGTCTTTCTTTAACGTTTGAAAAATTTTTACGATTCTGTAAATTTCACATCTAGGTGGTATTATTATGGTGTCATTGTCTATATTATCCAGAATTTTCGTACTAATGTAACAATCGTTGTCCTCTTTAATGTGCATTTTAAGGTTTGCGTAATCTAGTATACATTGAAAGTTAGAAATAAAGTCTCTCCCAATGATTCCGTCTGTTGGAATTGGAAAGTTAGGTTCTACCAATTGAAAGATGTGTTCGAATCGAGTTCCTTTTACTTCGAGTGTTGTCTCAACTTCTCCCATTGTTTGCAACTCTCCTTTAGTGACTCCTTTTATTTTCGCCTTTGTGTTTGGTTTCACCTGTTCCTTCATAAAATCTTGTGAACATTTTAGTATTGAAATGTCAGCTCCTGTGTCTATGATAAAAGTGCTTGTGTTTTCAAGAATTCCTGTTTTCATTCGTACAAATTTCGTTAGGTTTAGGTCGAAGTTGTAAATGTTATATTTTATTTCTGCCTGTGTGCTTCCAACTTCTTGTTCATTCAAAACCCCAACTGATGGTTTTCTTGCTCTTCTTGACTGTCCTCTATTTCTAGTAACCTTACGTTCCTGTTACGTCCGCCTCTCTGGTTTCCTCTGTATGTTTGATTGTTAAAATGTCTGTATCCTCTGTTCGAATAATTTCGTTGATTGTCCGTTGCTTCTCCTTCGTTCCGTTGTCCGAAGTTATTTCTTCTTCCTCTGTCATATTTGTTATGGTATCCTCTTCTGTATTGCTGTTGTCCTCTCCTATTCTCGTAGTTTGTCCTATAATTTAAGACTCTTCCTTGTGCATTTTCTTCAGTCGTATCGATCGACAAAAATTTAGATACTACTTCCTGCGGTGATGTAAAGTTACCTGCTTCCAGTATTAGCTTAGCTTTCTCTGCATTAGCGTTTCGTTTCATTGTTGTTACTACTGCTTCCGTCGTATATTTCTTTGCTAAGTCAAGTGGCATTCCTTCCGCTATGTATGCTGCTTTTAATTGTTCTGCTAACTCTTTCACTTCAGATGCGTACACTGCTGCATCTCTATGCCCTTGCCTTTTTTTGGCTAATTTGGCTATTAAATTCTTCGGATTATCACCTTTTAATTCTTTCTTTAGTGCTTCAGCTATCCGTGGAATCGTATCTTCTGTGGTTATTAGGTTTCTAGCCTTATTGGTGAGTCGCGTTTTTATTAGCGTTACAGCTGTGTCTTCATGACCTTCTGCCAATTTTCCAAGTAGTTCTAATGCGTCTAAAAATGGTTGTAATTTCCCTGCGCTTCCATCGAACTCGTTGGGCAATATCTTGCTTGCGATATTCAAAAATTCATTGATTGTCAAAGCCATGTTTAATATTGTTATATCTTGTTTTATGTCACCTTTTTCCTCTTTTATTCCGTCGTTAATTATTTCTTCTTCTCCTTCCTCGTCGCTTTTTCCTTCTTCTATTTCCTCATCGCTTTGTTCCTCTTCAACTTCCTTGTCGATTGGTTGATGTATTGAACTTGGAACCACTGTTCTCACATTTACTGCTTGAAATGATCGTATAACTTTGTCTCTGATTTTTCCAAAATATTTGTTGCACGATTCCCTTTGTTTGTCCGAAAGTGCTTCCCAGTTTTTCCTAGTCAATTGCGTGAACTTGTTATAAGCTTTAATTAGCTGTGTCGTCACTTCTTCCTTTATGTCCTTAGATTTCGGAACTTTTTTCTTTAAGACTCTTCTGCTTTGCCTGTCTATTTCTTGTGCAATTTCCTCGACTATTTTGACAAAATCTTCCAAAGTAACTTTGTTGCTACTCATTTATACATAATTTTTTTTTCTTTTTTCCAGCTTCTGCACTTCTTAGCGAAAATATAAATTCGATAGTCTTACGGTGTATATAGATATGTAGTATATAGATATATAGTAAAAAATATGGAGATAAAATAATACGTCAATATATGGTAAAAATATGTAAAAATTGCAGTGGTAATAAAAAATTCAAAAATAAATAACGTTATATTAACCCTTGTAAATAAGTAGTTAGAATAATAATTTAAATGTATTATGCATATAGCGTATATTTGTTATACAGGGTGTCCCGAAAAGATTGGTCATAAATTATACCACAGATTCTGGGGTCAAAAATAGATTGATTGAACCTCACTTACCTATATACAATAGTGCACACAAAAAAAGTTACAGCCCTTTGAAGTTACAAAATGAGAATCGATTTTTTTTCATATATCGAAAACTCTCAGAGATTTTTTTATTGAAAATGGACATGTGGCATTTTTATGGCAGAAACATCTTAAAAAAAAATTAAAGTGAAATTTGTGCACCCCATAAAAATTTTATGGGGTTTTGTTCCCTTAAACCCCCCCAAACTTTTGTGTACGTTAAAATTGAATTATTATTGTGGCACCATTAGTTAAACACAGTGTTTCTAAAACTTTTTTGCCTCTTAGTACTTTTTCGATAAGTCAGTGTTTATCGAGATATTTTGAATATTTGTCTAATCCACAACATATTTGTATATGGTTAAGTACGGTTATAGAGACCTGTTAATAATCTGAGAATTTATTTATAATTTACATTTTTAGGTATATTTTGGAAAAGAAGCTACATCTCGATAAAAGGTGACCTATAAAAAAAAGACTAAGGGGTAAAAGTCTTAAAAACACTGTGTTTAACTAATGGTACCACAATAATAGTTTAATTAGAACGTACACAAACATTTGTGGGATTTAAAGGAACAAAACCCCCATAAAATTTTTACGTAAATATATTGAAAAAGAAGCCGTACCTCGATAAAAACTGGCTTATCGAAAAAATACTAGGAGACAAAAAAGTTTTAAAAACGTTGCGTTTAACTAATGCTACCACAATAATGAATTAATTGGAACGTACACAAAAGTTTGGGGGGGTTTACGGGAACAAAATCCCCATAAATTTTTTATGGGGTGGACAAATTTCACTATAATTTTTTTTAAGATGTTCCAGCCATAAGAATTATACATGTCCATTTTCAATAAAAAATCTCTAATAGTTTTCGATATATTGAAAACAATCGATTTTCGTTTTGTAAGTTCAAAGGGCTGTAACTTTTTTTATGAGCACATTTGTACTAAGGTAAGTTAGGTTCAATCGAACTATTTTTGACCCCAGAATGTGTGGTATAATTTATGACCATTCTTTTCGGGACACCCTGTATATCGTATATTTATTTTGATAGGTATATTTACGATAGCAAATATTAAAATCATAAAAAAATTGCAAAAATGTACTAAAAATCAGTAGTCAAATAATAAAAGAATAAAAGTCAGCAAGGATAAAGTGTACGTTGATAAATATGTAAAAAAAAATCATATAAAATTGTATCATTGCGTCCTATAATAACTTAATATGAGGGTAAAGAAAAATCTTTGTATATTGATAAATATTGGTAATAGAATAGAATAATTAAGTAAAAATAGGTAAACTTGAAACATATATTAATGTAATTAAGGTAGCACATAGTGTTTATACTTTATACTTTATATTAATCAGGAAATACCATAAAAATAGCTAATATGGACTTACCACTTTTACACGTCTTTGTTCGTATCACAAGTCCTCGCTGCACGTTCCATAGCATTGTCCATTTTCCATTGTCCCACGATGTTCCATCTCCATACTATTCCCTTTTCAGCTCCGCGTCGGCCTGATGTCTCCATCCATTTTACATACCACACTGTTGTCTAAGGTGGTCTAGGTGCCTGAACATTGACGTGTTTTCTCATTTCTCGTTCTAGACTGCTAGTTCTGAGTTCTCGCCTGGTCTTGGATCGCCATATGACAGCCCTGGCATTAAGGCTATCTTCTCCCGGTGAGGGTGGTTATCCCTTATCCGAGGGGTGGAATAATTGATACGCTTTTACTCGTTGAGTTGTTTTATTTACACTCGCATGAGCATAAGCTGGTAGCACCGCACCCAAAGAACGTCTCGTGTAGAAAGAGACACTATCTTTAATGTGGAAATATTACATCTGATCACCAAAATAGAATGACGAATGTCTAATATAATAATAAGAATTCCCTTGTTATAGTTTTGCTGTTTATATATTTAGAAATGCCTATTCAGCATCGACCATGAAAAGTGTTTATAATTGACTCTGCAATTATTAGTGAATCGTGATCTAGGATAACAATATTTATATAATCGAATGAAGGTTGTAATATTGTTATGATGACATAAATAACTGAAAGTAATTATCGTAGATAATTACAGGGTGTTTTTAAGATATATCTACTGAGTACAGATGAATTCTTGTACAGTTACATTAATTACCATTTAATAAATGCATAACGTATCTTCACATGTAGGGTACCTATGTGCGGCAGATTCGTGCAAATAATAATATAAGAATTATTGTGCATTTAATGGTAGAAGTATATAATTTGGACCACACATACTACACATACAAGGATTCAAATTTAGATATGAGGCCATCTCAGATTTAGTCTTTTACAAAAATGGCTGGCATTCAAAATGAATCTGCCGCCCATAGGTACATAGTACATAATACATACATGTGAACATACGTTATGAACGTTATTAACACAACTGAAAAGTTCAAAATATTTCCTAAAAGATATTTTTACACTCTTTCCAATGGCGGTAAAATTTATTTTTGCGGTAAACTTTTTGAAAAATTTATATACACAGGGTGAAAGAACTGAAAAAGAAACAACATATTTTTACATAAAAAAAAACAGTAAAACACAAATTCTGGTAAACGGATTCTTCCGGTCAAGACCTCGATATTACTCATCAAAAAAAATAACCTATATACCAAATTTGGTTGAAATCTGACGTCTCGTTCAAAAGTTATCGTGCTCTTAGTTACATATGTATAGTCGCCATTTTGATGCCCGCCATTTTTGTAAAAGGAACAATAACTGAGATCGCCTCGTATCGATGTGTAGTATATGAACCCATTTTGGTGTTCTGAAAAAATGTGTGATCTGACGATCTGGGGAGGATGCAAGAATGCGTTGTGGAAGCGTTGCTTACGTGCAAATTCAACTTATGAACATGTCATGAAGTGAATTTTATGACAAAATTAAGCACGACAAAAATATTCTGATGAAAAACACAAATTAAGCGAAAAGCAAACCAAAAATGATCCTCTTCCTCTTCTGCGTGCCAGTTTAGCTTTTCGTGAGTTTAGCTATAATTAATAGGACAAACATGAAGAACGTCCTAAAAGAGGGGATTTAAAACATAGGATGCTGGTTGCAAAATACGAAACTCTTACCTGTAATTTAGGGATGTCTTAAACTACCGATTCAAAAAGCTATTACAAAGGTACTAAGAATTTATTATATATATAATCTTTAGACCTTCTACCCTCTCGGGTGTAGGTATTAACGTGTGCTCTGTTAACAGTGCACAAATCTCTTCCATTGTTTCCTGTCCTGTGCCATCGCCTTTGCTTCGTTCCATGCTATTCCTTTTTTGTCCAGAATCCTTGCCATCACTTCGTTCCATGTCTCTGTCGGTCTTCCTCTACTTCTTTTTCCCTGCACCTTCGTTTCCCATATCTTTTAACTGGTACTTCTTTCTGTAGTCGTTGTAGATGCCCCCACCAACTGAATTGTCTTTTTTCAACATACTCCATCATTGTCTCGATTTTCAGTTCTTCTCTTATGTAGTTATTTCTTACCCTATCCCTTCTAGTGACTCATTGAACTCTGCGTAGATACCTCATTTCTGCTGCCTGTATCTTACTTTTCTGTTGTCTATTTAGTACCCAGGATTCACATCCGTATGTAAGTACTGGTCTGTATATAGAGAATTTATTATAGAGAAAATAAAAAATGGAGCACAACAAACTACGAAATAAAGAGAAAACAACGTACATATAAACAAATAGGTCCAACAAACGATTATACAGAACAGAGAAACAAACCACTACAAACTATAATATTACTTACTATGTTTATTTTTTAAATAGGAGGAGTAATTCAAATTTACCGCGCCGTAATCATGATACTACGACAACCAGTTTGGTTGTCGTAGTATCATGGTCGTAATGATTGTTTGTAATTGGTCCAACCGCCAACCGCATGCAAGTTTACTCCACTAAAGTATGAAATTTTGATAATATTGACATTTATGAAATTTTTACACTAATGGCATTTAAAATTCATAGGTTAATTAAGTTATATCGTCGATATTTTGTGTTTTCTGTAATATTCCTTTAATTGCTAGATTTTAGTCTGCATTTATATAAATAACAGTTGTGTTTAGAACTCTTTAGCGATGTATTAGTATAATTAGAATATTTATGGACACCGTCGAAGGCCGACATGATCAACCAAAGTAGATGAATATGCTTATTTTTCTAGTGACATTATTGGGTGTGCGTCTATCTTTTGAGCTTACTCTTTCTATTTAAAAAAATAAACCATAGTGTAGTCAGTCTTCCAAAATGTCTACGTGCACTTTTATCCATCAAAACTCACTGCCACGAAGATCCTGGATATATAGATTTGGAAACGTAGCAACCTTGGGTCTAACTAGCGATGCGAGCTTCTAACATTTGTTTCCACAAAAGGCACTATTAAAACTTTTAATTGATTGCTCTTTTAATAACAATGCACAATATTTGCCAGACTACAAGGGCGAATATAAGGGGGGGGCCGAGGGGGCCCGGGCCCCTCCCGAAATAAAAATAAATAAATGAAAAATGGTTGATGAAGTTAAAAAATACAAGTTAACACAAAATATTGAAGTGGATGGAGATTGATTGATTTTATGGAGATTGATATATACTGTTTGTTGTGCATGCTGGCTGTTCGGAAGGATTTATCCAAGGAGCATAACTGGTTTATAGAGCCTACACTACTATTTTATAGTGTACACAAGTTCATTTATTCAAAATGAACTGATTAGCACGTTTGGTCATTTGATTCAAAGTCAGATTGTCACAAATGTCAGAAAATCTATTTTTTACTCTGTTTTGGCAGACGAAACAACTGACATTAGTCAAGTTGAACAGTTTTCTCTTTGTGTACGGTATGTCGACGACTCATCATATAAAATCAGAGAAGATTACCTGACTTTTGTTCCAGTGTATGACGTTACTGGGGCAGCATTAGCTAACACAGTTTTGGATACCTTGTCAAGCTTAGGGCTTGACCTGAACAAATTGAGAGGCCAAGGGTACGATGGTGCTTCCACGATGAGAGGGCCCTTCAGAGGGGTGCAAGCGTGCATCAAACAGAAACTGCCTCTAGCGTTGTACACACACTGTTCTTCACATACCCTAAACTTATTATCAGATGCAAGTAACATACCTTCTATAAAAAATTGCATGGGCGTTATTAAAGAAGTCTGCGCATTCTTCCATAAGTCAGCCAAAAGAACTGAAGTATTAAAATTAACCATTACTGAATGTTGTCCTGAACAAAAGAAAAAGAAACTTATTTCTTTATGTGAAACAAGATGGGTGGAGAGGCATGACTCGGTGCTTTTATTTAAGGAACTATTGGAACCCGTCAGTCTTTCCCTTTTGAAAATTGAAGAAGAATCAAGTGACTCAGCGCCTAAGGCACACGCTCTAGGTAGTTCTATCACTCAATTTCAATTTCTTGTAAATACTTTTGTTTTGAGCCATATGCTGTCTAAAACACATAACTTATCTGAGAATCTTCAAAAAAAGAACTTAGATCTCACACAGGCTGTGAAAAATGTTTCGAATGTCTTAGATCTGCTTTCAAAAGAAAGGGAAAATGCCGATAACAACTTTAAAGTCCTGTATAGTCAAATACAGGAGCGGGCTGACAAACTTAAGATTAAAGAGGAGGTTCCTAGAATTTGCCGCCTTCAAACAGCCCGCAACAACGTTCCATACAGTACCCAAGAAGAGTACTATCGCCGAGCTGTTTATTTACCTTACCTAGACGATTTTTGCAATTCGCTGAAGGAACGCTTTGAGTCTCACAAGGAAACAGTTGCATCCTTACAAAACATCCTTCCAGAATTTTGTATCAAAACTGATTTCTGTGCATTGGAACCTGCTTTCAATTCCTATGAAGAGGATTTGTCCCATAAAGAGGTTGTGGAAAGCGAGTTCATGCTGTGGAAAGAAAGGTGGAGCCAAGAGAAGTATGAAAATCTTCCCAAGTCAACCGTAAGCTCTCTTGAAAAATGTGACCAAGATTTCTTCCCAAACATTTATGTTCTATTAAAACTGCTAGCAGTTCTGCCTGTTTCTGTGGCAACCGTGGAAAGATCGTTCTCAAGTTTAAGAAGGCTAAAAACATACTTGAGAAATAGCACTTCGGAAAATAGGCTTAATGGGCTAGCGTTGCTTTCAATCCACAGAGACTTTGCAATAAGCAATGAAGAAGTTCTTGACAAGTTTGCGAGTGTACCAAGAAACCTTGATTTTGTGTTGTAAACTTAAAATATAAAAGTTGTAATAAAGTTGTAAACTTAAAATATTAAATTAAAATAAAAATATACCAATTCTTTAAATTTTTTTTCGTGGGAGTATACCCGAACCCCCCTCTGCTTATTCCATACCCCCCCCGTATTCCCCGGTTATTGGGCCCCCCCAAAATATTTTCCTATATCCGCCACTGCCAGACTAGAGAGTACGTGGAGTGAATGTACAACGTTCAGTAACAAACCCTTGATGGATTCTAAGAATAACTACTTACTTACTTACTTAGTCCTAAGCCTTTCTACCTTTAGGTGTAAGGCTGGTGGAGTTGAGTTTGGCATTGTAGTCTCCATGCTTTCCGATCTTGCGCTAGGTTTCTTGCACTTTCCAATGTCAATCCCTTCTTCTCGACTTCTTTCCTGATTTCATCTACCCACATAACTCTTGGTCTCCCTCTTTTGTTTTTCCCCTGCACTCTCGTTTCGAACACTCGTTTTGTTAGCCTCTCGTTCGACATTCTACACACGTGCCCGAACCATCTAAGTTGTCCTTCTACTATTTTTTCATTGATTGGTTCTAGTTTTAGGTTTTGTCTAATTGTTTCGTTTCGTATTTTGTCTGTCCTTTTTCTGTTTGCTATTTTCCTCAGGAACCTCATTTCCATAGCATTGACTCTGGATTTTTGTCTCCCCGTCAATGTCCATGTCTCGCTGCTATACATGATTGTTGGTCTAACTACTGATTTAACGACTGCCGTTTTTACTTTTTCCGGTATCCCTTTTTTCCCAAAAAATGTTGTTTTCATAGTGTTAAATAAGCTTCCTGTTCGTCCCATTCTCTCGTTTATTTCCATGTCTTGTTTACCATTTGATTCGATTATTACTCCTAGGTATTTAAAATATTCCACTTGCTCTAGTTGTTTCCCGTCTAATTCTATTGCGTGTGTCTTCCTCGTATTTGAAATGATCATTGTTTTTGTTTTCTCTGTATTAATTTTCATATTTATGTTTGATAGTTCTTCTTCTAGGATTTCAAGATTGTTCTGTAAGTCTTCTCTGTTTTCTGCTATCAATACCATGTCGTCTGCAAATAGTAGCTCCGATAGTTGAGTCTGTTTCATTTGCCAGTATCCTAATGTTAGTTTTCTCATTCTTCTCTTGGCTTTCTTTATCGCTTCATCCAGTACCACTGAGAATAGCAGTGGACTCAGCACGCATCCCTGTTTGACGCCTTGACTTGTAGAAAATTCTCTGGATTCCTCGTTATTGGTTCTTACTGTATTTGTATTATTTTTGTACATATCCTTTATTACTTCTATTATGTGTCTGTCGACTCCCCTTTCTGTCAGTGTCTTCCAAACGTCCTTTCTTCGGATTCTGTCAAACGCCTTTTCCAGGTCAATGAAGCACATATGTATCTCTCTATTTTTCTTGATTACCTTCTCACTTACTTGTCTTAATGTGAATATTAGGTCTTGCGTGCTTCTGTCCTTCCTGAATCCACACTGTGTGTCTTCCATAGTTGTTTCTATTTGTGTTTTTATTCTTGTCTCTAGTATTCTTGCTAATACCTTCCCAGGGATACTTGATATGGTGATACCTCGGTAATTATTACAGTTTCTCTTGTCTCCCTTTTTGTGTATTGGTAATATAATGTC
This sequence comes from Diabrotica virgifera virgifera, assembly GCF_917563875.1. Classification (NCBI taxonomy): domain Eukaryota; kingdom Metazoa; phylum Arthropoda; class Insecta; order Coleoptera; family Chrysomelidae; genus Diabrotica; species Diabrotica virgifera. The sequence goes on along the minus strand of NC_065443.1, from coordinate 202,126,153 downwards.
TTTCTTCCAGTCCTTTGGTAATTCTGCTCTATTTATGATATCATTCATTAGTTCTTTCATGCTATCCATTCCCTCTGTCCCCATGAATTTTATCATTTCCGGGGTGATATGATCCTTGCCTGGTGCTTTGCCCAGTTTTACTCTTTCTATTGCTTTCTCTAATTCCTCTGTTGTTATGGATTCCACTTGTTGTTCTTCATTCCTTTCTTGTATCTCCCCTATGTTGTCCTTGTCTACATGAGTTAGCTCTTTGAAATGTTCTCTCCATCTTTCCATTATTTGTTTTTCTTCTGTTAGTACGTTTCCATTCTTGTCTTTTATATTCGGCATCGTGTGCTCTTTCTTTTGTCTGAGTTGTTTTAATGCGCCGTAGAAGAGTTTTTGGTTTTCCCTATAATTTTTTGTCATTTTTTGTCCAAATATCTCCCATGACCTTTCCTTTCCTGCTTTCACCGCTATTTTAACCTCTTTCCTTTTTTCTTTATATGCTTCGTAATCTTCCGGGTGTTTTGTGCTTAGGTATCTTTTCCATTTGTCTTTTTTGTTCTTTATTTTCTCTCGTATTTCTTCCGTCCACCATTCTGTTCTCCTCATGTTAGTGTTTGCTATTTTTGCTTTCCCGCAAGTTTCCTCAGCTGCTTTGATTATGCTGGTTTTTAGATATTCCCATTTTTTTTCTATATTTGTATTTTTTGCCCTACCTTTCAAAGTATTATCTAATTTTTCTTGGAATTTCTTCTTATATATTTCCTCTTTTAATTTGTAACTTTTTATTTTTTCATTTACTACCTTTCTTCTCTTTTCTTCTTTTTCCTCTGTTGTTCTCATTCTCATTATTACTAGATGGTGGTCACTGCCAATCTCCGAGCCTCTTTTCACTTTCGTATCCTGTACTCTTTTCCATTTGTTGCTGCTTACCAAAAAGTAATCTATGATTGATTTTTCGTTTCTGCTGTCTTGTACTCTCGTGTATTTGTGTACTTCTTTATGTTTAAATTTTGTATTTGTTATAACTAGTTTATTCTCCATACATATTTCTATTATTCTTTCACCATTTCTGTTTAGCATTTCTTCTCCTTCTTTTCCCATGCACTCCTCTATTCCGCTGTTGTTGTTTCCGACTCTACCGTTTAGATCTCCCATTACAATTATGTTTTCTTCCCCATTATCAATTTGCATTTGGAGCTCCTCGAAAAATTTATCTTTCTCTTCCTTTCTTGCATCTTCATTTACTCCGTAGGCTGTTATTATTGTCCATATTTCTTCGTCCATCAGTTTAATTTTCACCGATAATATTCTCTGGTTAACATATGTTTCTTCTATAACGTGTTGTAGTCTATTCGGTGCAATTATTATCCCGACTCCTTCTTTTGCTCTCTCTTTTGTATCCGCTCCTACCCAAAGTAACCAATATCCTTTGTGTATTTTCTTAAGACCTTTTCCTTTCATCTTCGTTTCTGTTATTCCTAGTATTTCTATTTTTTGTCTTATCATATCTTCTACCAGTTCTTCCTCTTTTCCATTGATGCTTCTCACATTCCATGTTCCCATTTTTATCTCTCCTTTTTTCTGCAATCTAGCTTTCCCCTTTTTCCTATTTTCATCCTTGTTTACCTTTGCACCATCTTTTTCCCTATCGCTTTTCCCATTCATTGCCTTGGTTGTCATTGTTGTGGGTCCGGTCTCATTATTTTCTTTTAGTTTTTTGAAGTCCCTTCCCCGATATTTCTGTGAGTTAGTATAAGTTTCTCTTTATTATGGTCCCATTTCCACTCCTTTCCATTAATCTCCAGTTTCATATATCCTATCTTCGTAGTATTACCTTTGTCTTTTTCTTCTTTTGCCATTTTCCTAATTTTTGCTTGTATTTCCCTTTCCTTTCTTGTTAAATCTGATTCTATATACACCTTTTGTCCCTGTAGATTTTTCAGTTTTCCTTTGTTTTTTAGTACACTCATCTTATCCGTTAGGTTTTCCATTTCTGCTACAAAGATTTGGTCGCCGATCTTCACCGCTCCTCTCAGTCTGACCTCTAATTTCAGATTTCTTCCTATGAAGTGTTCTACTGACTCCTTTACAGGCTTTCCGTCGGTAGCATCTAGTGTTAGGCCTTTTAATACTATATTATTTCTCCGTCTATCTTTTTCCAATTGTTCTATTCTATTGTTTGCCATTTTTAAACCTTCTTCCAATTTTTCGTTTTTTTCTTTCAGCTCCTTAATATATTCCATCGTTTCTTTTTGGTCTTTCCGTATGGTTCTTATTTCTGCCATCATTTCATCATTTTTCCACATAACTTCCCGCATCATTTTTATCATCTCTTCATTTGTGTCGTTGCTTTTATTCGGTGTTCGTCTCGTCAGGTTACTCTTTTCAAAATATAATTTATCTTCTTTATATTTTTTCTTCTTAGATTCTTCGTCGCCACTATCAGATAGTTCTTCATTCTTTCTATAGGTTTCCTTTCGGATTGTTCCTGTTCCGCCACTGGCCATTTTAAATTAAATGTTAACCTCAGCACTAATATAAATATTATTATTATACACTTAGAAGTTTATTTTTATTTCGCACAAGAACGCTTTTTAAGTTTAACGATTATCGATAACGATAGGTCTTTTAAAAAACCGGTGTTTTTATTGTGATAGGTTTCGAATTCGAAATTACCTTATCGCCAATACACCTGCCACACGACCTCTCGCCTCGCTTGCCAAACTCGAACTCCTAAGAATAACTAACTAGACTATAATAACCGAGATGTTGCGTGGACAACGTCTTGATTTGCTCTGTTAAAAGTGGGCCAATCTTTGACATATTTGTATAACTTGAAGTAGTATTTTTGACGAATTTTTCACACTACTGAGGTAGCGGATGCCTAAAGTTTTGTGCTTTTTAAAACATATGGCCTTTTAGGCACATAACACTAAACACTTGACCTGTGTACATACTTATTTACACTTTTGGCAGTGTTGTCAGAGATGGAGTTATATACAGTGTGTCTGTGTAACTTGGAATCATATGGGAAACTTTTTTATTTTCAATTTTACGAAAAAAGGGTATTCTTTATAAACTGCTCTGCATAGTCTAATGCCTAAGATTCAATCATCAGATATCAAATTTCATCAACAGTATACGAGCTATGTCAAAAAATATGAATTTCGCTCAAGAGTATGGTATAGTCTTTTTACTACAAAAGCTTGATTAGGGACCGATCAAGTATTACGTAACGCAGGTGGGGGGGGGGGGGGGGGTCAAAAATCTTCAAAAATCGCGTTACGTAATACTTGAACGCTCCCTTACGTAGATCAAAGTTTCTGACGTAAGAGCACTGTCAAAATATTAGAATGCGACTTTTCATCATGGCCACGTTTATGTCATTACTTGTCAGAGATATTTTTCTTTTTTTTGTGTACTATAAAAATAATATCTATAATTATGTATTCTAATTATTAATGATGTCAATTATTGGTTTTCCATACCGAAATATTTAATATTCACCATTGGCGCGCATACTGGTAATATGATGGCTCATATTACCCATATTCGCGCCAATGGTGAATATTAAATTCTTAATTGTATGTCAAAATATGCAATAACTACGTCATAAAACCCACCAAATTTCATTTGCATATCTCAACCGGTTTTAAAGCAATAAATAAATCGTCAGTTTGTCAGAAAAATTTTAACGCTCCCTATCTCGGAAACAAAACATTTGCGGACATAAGTTTATAAAGCAAACTGTCATTATTTTTTCATGCAATTACCCCTTCTTCAGGTTCCTTCCCCTATCGGAGGTTGGAAATCATCATCGCTATTTTAATTTTATTGGCTGCACTTCTGAATAGTTCTAATGAGCTGCAACCGAACCACTCTCTCAAATTTCTTAGCCAGGATATTTTGCGTCGTCCTCGGTTTCTCTTCCCTTGTATTTTCCCTTGCATAATTAACCTAAGTAATACGTACTTCTCGTAATACGTACTTCTAATTACCCCTTAAACTTTGCCAAAATAAAAAAAAAACACTTTTTATTGATAAAAACATGTCTAGTTGTTAAAGCACCTAACTTTTTTTATTATCCAACATAAGCGAATCAATCAAAAAACAAATGAGGCTATAGTCAGGTTTTAATTTCAGTATTCTACAAATGCTAAAATATTCCACAGGGTAATGCAAACTTAAAGGAAAAAACACAGTTTGATTCGTACACCCGGTATACAATGAAAATTTACCTGTTTAGCAACACTATTATTATAACGATATTGTCAAGGAATAAGGTTATAACATACCTATTAAAAAATCACTTAAATCGGACAACAGGTTTAGGAGATATAAGACATCAAAAATGAACCATTTTTAAGGTGGCCGGTTAATTTTGGCCCAGAGTGTATTAATAAAATAAAAAATAAATTCATAACACCTATATTAACCCTGTGTGATGATACATTGAATCCCAAAAATATATGTGCCGATAGATCGAAAATGAAATATCGATACAATTTTAAAATATACCTATCGATATCTTTAATGTATTGATATATCGTTGCCATCCCTAAGGGGGAGGTCGGATAATCTTTTCCCCATATATGTATATTCGCAGTGTATTTCTCGTAACCGAACAAAGAGAAACAGTAAAGGCGGGAACAGTATTAGTATTATCTATAAACTAGCGGCGCTGCCGTCGAGAATCCAGAATAACGTGTAAGTACAAAATTAAACGGCAGGTGGCCGACTTTCAACACACCCACACGCTTCTAAACTGCACTCTGTATCTCCTAATTACTACGTTTCAGCACTTAATTGCCTTTAAGCGACTGAGGGACCGACTCTCTTGCCTTCTTGTCGCTTTATCATGTGTCGGAGCGTTTGGATTAAACCGATCTTGACTCGGCCCTTTTGGTTTTGTTGGATGTTAAAAACATACAGACATGTTGTGTTACTTTTTTAAGTCTATCGGCTGTTATTTGATAGAAGTTCTCCAGAAGTATGTGAACAAGAAGCAAACATTGTTTTTAACTACCACGAAGTTGCTTGTGTCCTTGAGGTATGTTTCGATGTGGAAGGTTATCAAAACTTATATAAAAGAAAAGAAAAGAAAAGAAAAGAAAGAAAAGAAAAGAAAAGGGACATAGAAACCCGAAGATTATATTTTAATAAAATATGGCAACTTACGCAGGCTAAGCTTAACTTGGGAAAATAAGAAGTGATTAGAATTTCATCATCACTTTCATCAGAAGGTGATGTCAATCCGAAAACACTAAAATGTACCTCAACGTTGCACAATAAACGGGCATATTTTAGAATTAGAACAGGTCATTCCGTTCTACTTCGGCTTATGTGGTCATTCCATTCGACTCTTCTGTTTCTTACCAAGTTAATAATGTTCTCCACCTTGCATATCCATCGTATATCTGTACTTCTAGGTCTATCCCATACTGCCGTGCTAGGCCCAAAGGCGGTAACTAATTTTTGACAAAATGGTGACAAAATCGATTTCAAAATTGAATGCTAAAATTTTGGCCCGTTAGGGATTTATGGACTAGCTAATAGTTTTTATGCATGAATATATGCACCAGTTTATTAAGGGAACCATTAATTTTAAGACAAAGTTTTATATAAAAAAAGGTAGATACCGCTAAAACGTTTTATCAAAAATTACTATAAAATTAAGCCTATTAGCGGTATGTAGTTTACAGTTGTGATTGATATGAAATAAAAAGCTTTTCTGTGTATTAAAGTTTATTAAATTGAAAATAGTACTTCAAAAAACATCATTTCTATTTGTGGGTCCACGAAAATTATAATTACTAAAAAGTTCTCAGAAATAATTGTTTTCGTCGGTATCTATTATGAACTAAATCTTTTCGTTACAAATATTTTGGGAGTCATAACCTTCGCGGACACGCATATAAAAAATTGTATCGCCAACACTTATCAAATAGTTATTATTTTCACTGCAAATGTATTAGAAACCACACTAATCATAGGTACCAGCGATAAATCTATAATTAATCAGGATTTCTGATTTCAGGATTGCCGGATTAAATTATTCTTTGAATAATCTATCAATCAGTTTAAAATGACTCAGGATAGAAGATACTTTTACTTTGAAATTGAATGATCTAATAGGTGGTACTATAAATAGTTTTCGAATTAAGACAGAAACATATTATAAAAAATTAGTGAAGTTTTCAAATGATGAAAAAGTTGGTTTGCTTTATGGTGTGTTTTTGATCACAACCTAGACATAGTTGTTTTTTATAATTTTTATATATATGTACATTTCGCCTTTTTTTGTTAATTTTAGCGAGTAGTTTGTACACGTGAAGACTATTTGTACTGGGCCTGATGATGAAGCATAAAATGTAAGCTTCGAAACCGGTCGCCCCTTGATTGTAACAACTAATAAACATACAAACTATAAGATTGCGAGTATAGACTCATTTCCTTATCCAGTGGTATAGTGAAGTTTTATTGTGGATTCGAAAACAAAATAAGTATGTATATAGAAAATTATAAAATATCAAATTTTTAACCCTAATCGTAAGTGTTCGATTTTTTATTTAGTGTGTCGCTTGTCGCTAAGAAATATATGTTAAGAATGTTGCAAGATTTGTCCGCTATACGCGCCCGATCGTTTCTCATATCCCCTCCAAGTACTTGCACACAGCGAATAGGGTCTTATCGTGCCTAAAATGCTTAGCAAATTTCACCTGTACCGGCTCCTAGTCTATAATATATCAATACCAAATACTGTATATTTGTAAATTAGTTGTCCATTCTGTCGCTTAAAACGACTGTATTATAATAAATAACACAATTATATCTCTAAATAATAATAACTGCGCCTATAGTTGGCTACGGAATTCGCAATTTATACAAATTGCCATATTTATGATGCAATTAAAATTAAATTATATATTCCCTGTTAATTTGCAAAGAGCGCATAAATAATTTCCAAACAAATATGTGACTCGCCGTCAATTTTCGGCCGGCGAAAATTAGTTTATATTATTTTAATAAATTTATACGATTGCATTTTGCACACAAACCACACAGCGAATAATGAGCTCACGATTAAAATGCATGCGAATGAATTTTAAATCACTATTAACATGACGAATTTGATTATAGGTTGGAAATTTATTTTTTGTGGTCTGGGTGGTTGCTCCGCAGTTGGTGACAACATATTAATGTTTTGTAGATGCAAAAAATCAAAAACGAAAAAAAAAACAAATGATCTCATCAAAACTAGATCAGAAATATTCTTTCTTAGTCATATTAATCTGTTACAGGTATCGGCATAATTAAAACCTCTGTTTAAACCGAGAGACAGACACTCTCTCTCGGTTTATTCTCCTTCTACCATTTAGCACAGCTTCCTTTGACCAATGAAAAAAATCTAATATTCCTCCCATTTACTATTAACTAATAGAAAAATCAAAGCATATTCTTAATTACACCTACACCATGGCCATGTTAATATTTTGATCAATAAAGAAGGATAAACAAAAACATCGGATGTTCTCAGATACTAACAAGTTTCACATGAGGAACTACTGAGTTTACAATATTACAGGTGGGCATCTTGACATAATCCAGAGCTTTGTATCAAACAGTCTCAGGATTTCAGTCGCCAAAAAAATAACAGATCGTTTGTGGGCGGATTCAATACTCAAATTTTAGATAAACATTATGTAACTCAAAATATGAATATGGACATCAGGAATAGACAAGCTTGAAATCTTCGATATACCGGAGTGGAAATAAAATAAGTTTATTTAAATTCGGATGTAATTTAGAGAAATAAAGGGGTGAAATGATGTGTTTTTGGCACCGTTTCAATAGGAGAGATAGATTGTAAGCTTCTTGTAGGTCTTGTACCTTGTTCTTGACTTCAGTGTCTTCTAATACCGATACTGAATATTTAAAACATATGGTGCTTCTCAGACGCTTTTTTCAGTGCGTCACAAGTGACAGAAAAAAAGATACATCTGTGATTATACACATTTTTTTTGAAAAGTTTATTCAGCAATCTGTTAGTTATAAAAATTCTAACAATAAGCGTCTTTGGGGTTTGAAGTAAAAAAAAATTGACGTTAGAGAGGTCAGTCCAATGACTGGACCTCTAGTATGATACACATTTATAACATTTATTTTAGTTGTTGATAAATGGCGCAATAATCGGAAAAAAGGATTTATTATAATATGATTGCAATTTGGTTTAAAATCAAATCAATCGTGTTTATTGCATTTATAAAAAGGTATATTATTTGATTTGTATAGTCGTATAAATTGTACAGATGATAGTCGTATAGATAATACGTAAATTATTTTTTTATTATAGCGCCATCTATCAACAACTAGAATAAATGTTATAAATGAGTATAATCACCGACGTATACCTTTTTTCTGTCACTTCCAACTTAAAAGCTTGATACACCTAGATCAAAACATTCTGAGCGAATTCAACAGTACTGGAATTCTAATTCGGCCTTTCTAATGGTTAAAAATTGATTTGCCGAATTTAAGCGTATTATAAAAGCACAAATACTGATTAATCACGTAGGAAATTCCAAAAATTGGTACTACTCTGAAAATGATTAAAAAATATGTTGTGTCGTATTATATGACATTCGATTAACTCACCTACGTGAGATGCAAACATAATGGTTATATTTAAATAACAATGTGTACAGACTTTCATTGCAAGGTTTGGAAATTTTGGAAATTGGAAATTTGGATACCACATTTGCTCACCCAAGTAAAAACTGAATCTTTTAAGTTTCTCACGATCTATTGGCAAGTTTTAACCAACATCCCAAAAATTTTTTGTTCCACTTTAAAAGTTTCACTTTTGTTCACTACAAAAAAAATGCCAGAACACTTTGTAAGTATGTTGCTTAGGATAGAGATATATGAAAGGAGTTGGGAGTGGCATATTTCCAAAAATGGACGATAGAAGGCCAACATAGACGAAGAAGCAGCAATAATATTAAATTAAAACAGCCCCATTTGTTAACTAATTATGAGCTATACCCTGCGGCAGGAGCGATTGATCTCCGCACACTAGTCGATTCAGTTTGCTAACATCTTTAAACCAGGAAGAACGCATTTTTTATATATCAACCAAAACGACTATTTCGATCTGTGAAAAGTACGGTATTGTTAAATATTTAGTATAATTTGTATACAATGAGCATTATACAATTGAGGGTATTTTTCTACTTACTCCAACGAATTTTATAATAAACACCTAGAAACAAAAGTTTTTTGTTTTCAGAATTTTATATTACAAACAATATATTTTCACAAAGCTACTAGCGCTACAATCAACGAACATAAAAAAATCTAAAATTTAATTTAGCGCAAAAATCAACAAAAAACGAAGGAAACAAATGAAATAAACTTACCTCCATGACTGAAAACGTGCGTCTCACTCGAACTTTCTCGTGCGCTACCGATCGCACGGGACGAGAGTCGTACAAGAAGAGGAGATTTGCAATCCTAAACGACCACTAAACGCCTCGTCTACGGAGCTCAACGCCACAACGAAAGAACTTGAGTGTTGGGGAGAGACCTACGCGACTGGACTCGAGTCGACCACTTGTAAGGTTTTTTTTTATTTGCAGCTCCTCATAATCGTAACTACTAATTAGAGCCTAAGGTGCCATATTACACGTGGAGATATAACTTGTTCCAATTGATTATGCAGGTAAAGGATTCAAGGAAAAAGAATCATATGGGGACGTAGAATATCGTGGCTGCGCAACCTGAGAGAATGGTACTGATGTACATCAAATGAACCTTTCAGAGTAGCTGTCTCTAAAGTCCGAATAGCTATGATGATTGCCGACCTTCGTCGCGGCACTTGAAGAAGAATAAGAAGAAGAAGAAGAAGATTCTGTTCTATCTTTTTGAGTTTTCCAGTTACTTTTCAAGAATTAATTTCATCTGCGTGTGCTTTTGTATTGGCTATCGGAATTACATCTTCAGCACATCACATATGGTGGTTATTGAGATATAGTTCTTCTTCTTCTTATACTTGTTGTAGATCTGCCGTCTGTTAATTCCGACGTTGAAGTATTTCTTGAGAGGTAGACTGCCAGCTATCTATCTCTTCATCTTTTTGGTGGTCTCCCCGGTGGACGCTTGCCAGCTGGTTTTCCTTCTAGCGCAATTCTTGTTAGTCTGTGCTTCTCCATTATTTTTACATAACTGAACTATTCTCTTCGTCTTTGCCTACCCCATCTTACTACATCTTCCACGCCACGTAGCCTGCTATTGCTCTTCTATCCCTTCTTGTCTTCTAACGATTGATTTTGAAAATATGGTGTCTATCTGTCTAATTTAACTGGTTTCATTAACAGTCAAAGTATTGCCGCTTTTCAGATAAATTCAGAAACGGATCTGACTAATTAAAAAAAACTAATCACATCTCCCAAAACGAAACAGTTAAATTAAAAATGGCCGCTATATCAAATGCGGTTTAAAAATCAGCTCTTTTCGCATCAATGCAATAACAAAGACTAATTTTTAACTGTTTTTGGGTGGTTGACCACAAGTCACTTTTTGTATTTGATTGAGCTCTCCTCGTAAACGGAACTAGCAAATTAGGTACAATAATCATCGCCGAAACTTCTCATTAAAATTCAATTCTGCAAAGGTATTGAGCTAATTGACATTGTCACCGTTCGTCCGCTGTTAATTGAGCTTTTAAATTGTCTAAAAGCAATTACATTTTGACGTAAATTAATTGAAATGTTTAACATATTTATTATTGCGTTTTCGGTCGATTAATTTGATACGGTAAAAGATTAATGAGAATTGACAACGAACAGTGTCGTAGTCAAAGGAAGGGAAATTTCTTTGATTTTTCTATATTGGAGATTAATACGTAGTTATTCCAGCTGTCGTTTTCGGTGACCCTGATAATACAAAAAAAAACGAATGTTGAGATGTACTACGGATTTAATTTTTGTAGATTGTCTGATTGCAACTTCCTTATAGTTCTTTTACTTGTTACCTATATGTCTTTGTTTTGAACTATGTATCTAACATTGTCAGATTGAGATAAGGTAAGTTAAGTACATGCAAAAGAGTGTATACATGTTTCAAAAATCTGACGATTCATAAGGAAATGGGTGAGTCAAAAAGTTAAACAAAAAAAAAGCGAATATTTCGCGAAATGAACGTCAGATCGAAAAACTAAAAAATACGCCTTCAATATTTTTCAAAAATTTATCGAATGGTACTAAACATGACCCCCACGGAGAGGGGTGGGGGGTAAATTTAGAATTTTAAATACAAAACCCGCGATATTTCGCAAAATGAACATCAGATCGAAAAACTGCAAAATACTGCAGCGGTTATTTACTGTAATTACTTCTAATTACAATAAAACTAGCGGTTCGTAATTTATATACGACTTTATTTATATTTATACAAGTTTACTTTACAAACTTTAGCTTAAGACTAACTCTATTTACAAATATGTCCTATTTATATATGCGATACAGATATTCCAGAAATATCTATATATCTCCAGCTATGTCCATGTGACCGCTTGCACGTCATCGGCGCTGCATCGGCGTATCTCGAAACATCGATAGTGTTCTGCCTGTCCTAAGACGGGAGCTGGTATACGAGGGTAGGTCAATAATTATTTTGTTACACTGCTCCCCTCTTAAGATCTGAGCGTCCCGATCAGCAACTCTAGATGGCCCAGGATGGCGGAATCTACAGGATTCTCCAGCTCTGCATACACCCCTAGAAAAGAAGTAACAGTCTACTGTCTTTGAAGGGTATGACATCTTCGGGTTCATGCAACACACAGTAATCCGTACGCCAGTTTCTCTGAAGATCACTTCCAGCATGCTTCTCACAATCTTCCAATCCAGATTTTCTACTGCATGGCCAATTTTTGGTAAAGCCAAATCTTTGATGTCATAATTACAGACCATTTTCTTTAAATTAGTTAGAGCACGCCATATGTTCTCGTAGCTTGGCGTGTCCGTATAAGACTTCCTGGTCACTATATACAGCAAAGATCGAGGACCATCTTCCAATCGCAATACTCTTCCAATTTTAGGTTGTTGATTCCTTAACTCGTCCAGGCGGCCGAACTTTCTATTGAATACGGACGAGATTCCTTTAGTCATCTCGAGGTCTTGTGCAACACAGTGGGCTAGAGAGACGTTTTCTGGAACACCAAACAGATCTTGCTGAACTTCTGTGGTCACGCTGAATCTAGCACTCTTTCTTTCTGCGTAATTTGACATAAATTGATTAAAACTTGGCTGTGCGACATCTTTCATCTCCTGTTGGAGGACTCGTGCTTCTTCTGTTTCATTTGAGCCAGCATATGGTGCAAGACGATTTATGTGAATAACTTTTGGTTTACCGTTTGGCAACTTCTTAATTCTATATATTACGTCATTTATTTTCTTCTTAACTTCATACGGACCTTCCCATTGTCTTTGCAGTTTAGGACACAAGCCTCGACGACGTTGCGGATTATAAAGCCAGACAAGATCACCTACTTCGAAGCTTTCATTCTTGCATCGAGAATCATATTGATCTTTCATTCTGTCACTGGCTATCTGGATGTGTTGTCGGGCAAGTTCATGAATGTTGTTCATTCGTAATTTCAGGCGGTCAACGTAGTCTTCGCCTGCAACATGTTCCTCGGAAGGTCCGCAGCCAAACTCTAGGTCGCAGGGCAACCGAACTTCACGACCCAACATCAGGCAGGTTGGTGTTTGACCTGTAGTTTCATTTACGGCCGAGCGGTAGGCCATCAGGAATAAATGAATGTGTTGGTCCCAATCTCGCTGATTTTCAGATACAACTTTTGACAAGTGTTTACCCATCGTTCGGTTCATCCTCTCGACCATCCCATCTGATTGAGGATGCAGGGGTGTTGTTCTGGTCTTATTGACACCAATCAATTTACAAACGTTTTGGAAAAGAGCTGACTCAAAGTTTCGCCCTTGGTCGGAGTGGATCTCCAAGGGAACACCAAATCGGCTGAAGAATTCTTTAACAAGTACCTCTGCAACGGTAGCAGCTTCTTGATTTGGTAATGCATAGGCCTCGGTCCATTTCGTAAAATAATCCATGGCTACCAGGATGTATTTATTTCCAGCATCAGTTTCTGGAAATGGACCTGCAATGTCGATTGCTACTCTTTCCATAGGACTGCCAACATTGTACTGTCTCATGGGTGCTCTCTTTTTACCAACTGGACCATTACCGGATGCACACAGTTCACATTTCTGGCACCATCTTCTTACATCATCTTTACAGTTCACCCAATAGAACCGTTCTCGAACCTTTTACAGAGTCTTCGTAATACCAAAGTGTCCACCTGATGTACCGTCATGCAACTGACGCAATACTTCTGACACTTTACTTTTAGGTACAATCAACTGAAGCTTAGATTCTGTACCATCATCGTTCTCAAAGGTTCTGTACAGAAGATCATCTTTTAGTATCAGGCAATTCCATTGGCTCCAGTAGGCCTTGACTTCCGGACTACATGCACTAATGTTTTGCCAACTAGGTCTCTCACCTCGACGCATCCAATCCAATACTCTTTTTATACATGGATCGTCTTCTTGGGCTTCTTGTAACTGTTGTGGCTGCCATTGCTCATTAACGACGGTAGTTCGTTTCACAGGGCAAAGCTGTTCATCTACTTTAAGCCGGTGATTACAACTTTCACTGCATGGCCGTATCGAGGAAGCATCTGTATTTGAACCAACTCTTCCAGCCCTCTTCATGCGTCTCTTCGGCATCGTGTCACGAATCACCCTCCGTACCATTTCCACCAAACGTTCATCTTTTCTCTTATCGCCTTTTTCCACGGTTATTACTCGATTGTTTCGTGAAGCTTGGCTAGCTGCTTCGTGTTCCAAGGCAATAGCAAGTGCTTCATCTAAAACTTTCGGTCTTGCTAGTCGTAAAGCTTTCTGTAGTTCATTATCTTTCAGCCCATTGACGAAGGTATCTACTGCAATTTCTTCTAAAACGCTGTCTGGCACCTCTGGATAAGCCAACCGCACCACACGAGCCACATCTGCTTCAAATTCTTGCAGATTCTCACTTGCTCGTTGACTTCTACTTCGCAGTTGTGCTTTGTATACTTGTTGTAGATGGGCATCTCCATAGCGTTTTTCTAGACGAGTGAACAAGGTCTGGTAACAATTTTCTTGACCCTTGGGAATTGACCTTAATATATCTGCAGCATCACCTCGTAAAGCAGCAGTCAAGGAAACAGCCTTTTCTTGTTCGGTCCAATGATTGGCGGTCGCAATAGCTTCAAATTGTTTAAGGTATATGGACCAAGAGGACTTTCCATCAAATGGTGGTAATTTGAATCTCATATTATGCGACATTTCTTCTCTCGGTAGTTCATCTTTCACTACAGGATCTAAAGCTACTGCATGAACTGACGGTTGCACTTTTGTATCGGTTATCATGCTCTCTAATTCTTTGATCTTCTCTTCTACGGCCAAAACTACTGCATTAACTGAAGGTAGCACTTTCGTATTGGTTACCATAGTCTCTAGTTGTTTGATCTTATCTTCTAACATTTCTTTACTGTCGTCTACGCTTTTCTGTATCTTATCGAATGTTCTAGAAACCTCTTCAAATTTCTCGTCGTTCTGTCTACAAACGTCTTTAATTACTTGAGAAACACTTTCAAATTTCTCGTTGCCCTGTCTACAAACTTCTTTAATTACTTGAGAAGTCTCGTCAAATCTTTTAGCAACATTTTCGAATTTATCGTCGCTTTTTCTACTAACTTCTTCAAGTTTTTCGTTGTTTTTTCTAGAAGTTTCATCGATCGTTTCAGAAACAGTTTTTAATTTCGATAAGATTACTTGCTCTGCTGACTGGAAGTGGAACGTCTCTGGGTCATCTCCGTTCTTCGTGAGGACATCCTTGAGTCGTGCTTGTAGGACTATCTTGCACCCACTGCTGTCTAATTCGTACTCTTCTAATTGTTCACGGAGCTGTTTTATGGTCAGTTCTTGTAGCAACATCTTTGGTCGGCACACACGTACTTTTCAAAATGTCTAAGTCTTTCCGAATACCGAACAATCAACGCACTTCAATTATTAACGACGAATAAAGTTCAAAAGTCTTTTAAAAGTCTTTCCGAATACCGAACAATTAACGCACTCCGATTATTCTCGACGAATAAAGTTCAAAAGTCTTTTTTTTTTCACTTTTCATTTATTTACACTCCACACCGTTAACACCACTGCAGCGGTTATTTACTGTAATTACTTCTAATTACAATAAAACTAGCGGTTCGTAATTTATATACGACTTTATTTATATTTATACAAGTTTACTTTACAAACTTTAGCTTAAGACTAACTCTATTTACAAATATGTCCTATTTATATATGCGATACAGATATTCCAGAAATATCTATATATCTCCAGCTATGTCCATGTGACCGCTTGCACGTCATCGGCGCTGCATCGGCGTATCTCGAAACATCGATAGTGTTCTGCCTGTCCTAAGACGGGAGCTGGTATACGAGGGTAGGTCAATAATTATTTTGTTACAATACACTTTCCATATGTTTTTGAAAAATCTATCGAATGGTACTAAACACGACCCCCCACGGAGGTAGGGTGGGGGATTACTTTAAAATCTTAAATGGGGGAAAGTCCCCTCTAAAACGGAAAATTTTACTTAACTTTTTTTGGTTTTAGGACCTAATAATCACAACCCAATATGTCCCCATAACGCTCGAGTAACTGCAAATTTAGCATACTTTGCTCCCCTACCATAATTATGAATCAAATAAAAAAAGTAAGAACCACCACGAAATTTAACATGGTAATATCACCAAAAAGACCAACTGCATGGTTATAATAGAAAATGGACTAAGATATAAATTGGAGTTGAAGGGGCAGATAAATAGAACAAGTGATGGAGTTTAAATATTCGTACCACACTGTCTGGCTACAAAAAAGCTTAAAACATAAATGAAAGATCTTGTGAATAGAGCAAATAGAGCCTCAGGATGCCTGAATGAAACAGTATGAAAGAATAAAAATATCGGGAATGAAATGAAAGACAGAATTTACAAAAAAGATCAGACCAATAATGACATACGAGGCACGACTCGACACAGAACAAAAAGAACAGCGGAGATAAAAATGGATACTAATTAAGATACTAATGGGGCAGAGTTAGAAGTACAGATATACCTACGACGGAGATGGAAAGTGTAGAGCATCAAGGACTGGGTAAGAAATATGGATAATAAATCATTTTTCTAAGGTAAGAGATGCTACTTGGTGAAAAAGGTGAAAAATGTAAGTCAATTTAAGGCCTGTCTAAACATTTACTAGCTAAATACACGTATTTAATGTGTTTATTTTACAAGCAGTGTGGATTCCGTAATAGAAATTCCACAGTGTCTTCTTCTTCTTCTTGTGCCACTCCTATGGGAGATTGGAAATCATCAAGGCTATCCTGACCTTGATTGCAGCTGACCTAACAAGTTTATTAGTGGTGTAACCAAACCACTCTCTCAAATTCCGCAACCATGACATTCTTCTACGGCCTGGATTGCGTTTTCCTTCTATTTTTCCTTGCATTATATTTTGAAGTCATGCGTATTTACGTCCACTCATCAGGCGACCCAGATTTTCGAGTTTTCTTCGTTTTATCGATAACAAAATTTCTGGGTCTTTTCCTATCCTTCGTAATACTTCAAGGTTTGTGACTCTTTCAACCCAACTTATCTTCAGTATTCGACGGTAACACCACCAGTGGTGTCATGGCAAAATTAGCAGTGCCGGAACGCACTGCTAATTTTTGTTTACAAAACTTAAATTCTCTATTTATTTTTTTTATCTTTTCTTAACCAGTGCCGGAACGGCGTTCCCGCACCATGACACCAGTGAACACCACATCTCGAAACTTTCAATATTTTTTGTTATTCTGTTTGAGAGTCCAGGCCTACACCGTATAATAGCGTATTAAATACGTAGCCTATTAGCATTCTTAATCGTAGAGGGATGCTTATATCTCTGTTGCAGAAGAATTTTTTCATATTTATGAAGGTGGCCCTGGCAATTTCCATAAAGTTGACACCATCTATCTATCGGCCGTCGGCAAATTCAAACAAAAATATAACTCCAGACCATCTTTTACCACCTTTAGTCCAGACAAATTAATATATGTATTATGTATTTAATATATTTTTACCACCAAAAATGAGATGTTTTAATCAAATATTGCTTCAAATATAATCTGCAGAATAATTTTGAATCACGTTCCGCTAATGAACTTGCTTTTTTGTCCTTAAAAGTAGAAAAAAGTTTCAATACTATTGCTTAATATTTCATCTAAATATAATCGTCTAACAATTTTAACTGTACTAATGCCCAAGTATACATTTGCAAGTGGTAAACTGATTGATTTACGATGAGTAACCCGGTTGTAAAAATACCGGCGTGTACATTATCAAAGGGACATCGGTTTACTCGAATTTCATAACATACAAATGTTATCTGTTTGAATTTGCCGACGAACGAAATATCTATGGACCCGACTTTACGTCTTTTTATTTCATTGTTTTGGTCTCTAGTTTCGTTTATTAAAGTTCCCAAGTATTTGTACTAACTTGATACTTTTTCAATTTGAATGCCGTTTATACTAATATGCGCTGGTTGTGCCATGTTTTTACTGAAGACCTTGGTATAGATACTTGGTTTTTTTGATATTGATATTTATGCCATAATTGTTTCAAGCAATATTTATGTTTGTAAGGAATCGTTGTAATTCTTCTACTGTTCTTGCAACTAGTACAGTGTCATCCGCGTATCGAATATTATTTACAACCTCTCCATTGATTACGATTCCTTCGTTTGCTTGCAAAAGGGATTCCTCGCAGATTCTTTCACTATATACATTAAATAGCAGTGGTAACAAAATGCATCCCTGTCGTACTCCTCTACGTATTTCTATTGCTTGTGATGTCTCATTTTTCACAGTGTCTGCAGAACATTTAAACCATCCTTTACACAAAAAAAATTAACATGAATAACTAGACTAACATAATATGTGATTACTATTATTTATGAAGCTAATAGTGTTATTTGTTTGTAATTGAAGATTAAAAGCTTTTCATTATACAATATGGTCAATAATTACAGATACGCATCGATTAATTATTCATCCAGATGCAAGTAACTAGTTAAAAATTAATGTTATAATGTGACAGCACCATGTATTTTAATAATTAATAGATACATTAGCATATAAATATGTACATCTCTTTTATACGTTACTGTTTGCAATTCATTTCATTGCAGAATCTTCTTAGTCTATTTACCATCTTCTGGCAATATCTCCCGCTAACCTTCGTTTAGCCATAACTAATACCTTTTCTACTAGACCCGCAACATCAGTAATTCTTATTTTTTTCATTTTTTCGGTACATTTAAGGTTTCGGCTCGTATCCTAAGGCTAAGGTAGGTGCTTTCTTGTAGCACGTAACATCGGTAGTCTGTTAGCAACATTGTACTGAGCGTGATCCTAATAGAAAAGAAAGTTTTAAATTTTTTTTATAAATATTTAAAGAAAAGGCTCTAAATGTGTATTTTGTGCTAAGTCGGAAGTCGGACTGAGGTAGAATGAAAATAATGTTATCTATGATCATAAGGAGACCTCTTAAACACAGTCCAAGCCCAACAAAGAAGAGAGTAATAATAGGAGGCGATTTTAATGCACATCACAGTCAATTCAAAAAAGAGGATATAAAGCGATACACGGAAGACTAGATTTTCGAACTAAAAATTATACTTGATAAGATTCAGCCAGTAGGAGCACTAAATGTACTGATGGCACGAACTTAACCTAACCTAACCTAGATATGGCAATTGAAGACCTAAGTGAAAAAAGGAGGTATGTGACATTCTCTAAAATTTTGAGTTTCCTAGTGAATGAAGATGATATGTGACTTCTCTACCATATGAAATTTACACTGTACCTCTAAACTTAACAGCATTGTTATTAAGCTTTTTAGAGATACATTGTAAGTTTCATATCACCTTCATTCAATAGGAAACTCAAAATTTTAGAGAAATTCTCATTTGAAAAATCATCGATTACGTCATCACGCCCAGATGGACGACGTTACTAGTACGATACGAAATAATGAATTTATGCGTTACTTTATGGACGCACTGTATATGTTTAGGTGTACCATCAATTGATACCAATATGACAGATCATATTTATAATACATGCTTCCCTGCTCGAAAATGCTAGGTACTTGCCAGTTCAATGGGCACAGACCAACTGTCTGTGCCCATTGAACAGGCAAGTACCTAGCATTTTCGAGCAGGGAAGCATGTTGCCCTTTAGGCATGTATTCTATTATATCTAACAACATCGACTTGTAGTCAACATATTCTTTTAATTTATAATAATATGTAAACCATATATTATGGGGTTACCACTTTAAATAGTGTGCTAGTTTCAAACTACTCTGCAGAATGCACTGAAGATGTTCTGAATTATAACGAAAACGTTTTGCAATCCATTTGGATGACATTTTAGATAGTTTTTAATAAACGATTTTATACCAGAATACAATTTGAAGTTTGTATTTCTGTATGAGTTTTTTTTTTAAATACGCAGAAGGTTTTAAATTTGTACTTATAAGTATGACGTTTTGAGGCGTGGCATTGTGGAAATCTTATTTTTAATCGAAACTGAATATTATTACATAATAAAACAAAAATGTGCAAGTTCCCTATTACGATAAGAGTACTTTTAACATGTAAATGGAATTTACCCAATACACCCAATCACATGAAAAAAGAATATGGTAAAGATTTTAAAATTACGCCAGAAATTTTGTTTAACCAAAACGTTTATAAAAATATAAAACTACTTAATCAAAACGAAAACACAAGCCTCCGCTTAATTAATCCTTCTAATCTACCCTCACAAAGGCTGTATTTATCAACCAGCCGGGCCCGTGCGAATTTTTTCACTGGAAAAAGTTAAAGAGAAAATTAATACGCCCCACCTGAATGTACTTTATATACCCTTAACGAGAATAACTTCATTATTGTTCATCGTTATTAATTGTTTTATATATTCATTAATGATAACGTTCTTTCTGATTTATAACCAGACTGGAGACTTATCGCAACCTTTCCCCTTTCGTGTCGCGGACCTCATTTCTGAAAAATTGCTTTAATTAGTTGATTTATTAATGTAGAGTTTATTACACAATATATGCAATATAGATATTTTGTTGTTCAGGAAAAGATGCTATTGACCTCTACAAAAAATGAGCTTTTTCACCGCGTCGCAAATTATAAGAGATGGGATTGCCTAAGTTTGTGCAGACTTACTAAAATTTCATTGCTTTATTCCTCCAACTTCATACACCATGTTTTATATTTGGATGAAAGCACATGTACCTATCTAACCACATACATTGGTTAGCTATTGGGGTCAAAATAATTTACTTAACCTAGTAAGATAGAAGAATAATACATTTCTTTTCGGAAATCGTTCGTTATAAACCAGTCTGTTCTACATTGCAACCAACTGACTTATTGTACATCTTTCATTCATTCATGGTACCGATTCCAGAATTCTGGAACTCTGCATCAGGTTGTAAAGGTCTGGTGGTTGTGTAGCACATGTTTTTGAAATCATTTGGTAGTCTCTAAACAGTGTTGCTGCCTGCGATCTAATCCGTCTCTGTCACGCAAGTTATGGTTGACTATTTCAGGTTCTCTGGTACAGAGCATGCAGTTTAAGTCTCCATGAAACAGCCCCAATATAAGCAGTCACATAAAGAAGCCTGTTATGACTCTGAGCTGATTAGTTTTTCCGCAATACTTCAGCCCTATTAGAGCATATTCGTGCATGGTAAAATATACATTTTACCATGTGTTTGACCGGATATACTTTTCCACTAAGAATTATGTTCTGTTCAGATCTAGGCTTTTTCTGGTCGAATAAATATTTAAGTCTTCAGCCGAATCAGCTTGAAGGTATTTCCGTCTGTGGCACACCCTTTGAATTTCCATCTGTTCAATATTTCATTTCAACATATGTATTGCATGATGACTATCAAACTTGGTTCTTAATTGCAGCTTCATTACAAAACGAAAACAGTTACAGTGACTGAAAAGAGAAGTTTACTATACCTGTGCAGTATACGTGCTCCTAGTACTATTTTTACTACTGTCTCTCCATTTTTCCAGTCTTCTGCTATTCCCTTTAATTCGATCTGTGTTTTGTTTTCTCTTTCTCTACTTTTTTGTATATATCCCTCCTGGCTGGATCAACACACGTGATTCTTTTTATTGCTTTTTCTGCGGATTATCTTACCTGTATATTATCGATAGATCCATGGAACTTATTCTACTAAAGGTGGGTTGACACGAACCAAGTGTACTTGATCAAAGTCTGCTTGGACGCTGCTCGCGAAACATTTGGAAGCTACTTTGATCGTGTCACCAATTCGTCCAAGTACTCTTGTACCAACAGGTTATATCCAAGTTAACTAGGACGCTGGTTAACTTTCTTGGATTCAAGTAGTGTCAGTGTGTAAAACTAAAATGGCGTCGTTGTCGGAAAATCAAAAACGAGATGTAAAGTACAAAAAAAAAATGGTCTGAAAGGGAGAGCGTTAGATTCATGGAGCTATACGAAGCTGAGGAAGCATTATGGAATGTCCGGATAAAGCAATATAAAAATAAGGATGCTAGAAGTGCGGCCATACATCGATTAAAAATGCACATTAGTATTCCGGGTCTCACTGAAAACGGTATTAAAAAAAATAATGCCATACGAACTACGTATAAACACCTTTGCAATGGTTATTTGACATCCAAATCATGTGTAATGTGTACATCCAAATCATGCTCCAGGTACACTTGTACAAGTGCACTTGGTCCAAGTTGGAATCCAAGTACACTTGGATCGTGTCAACCCGCTTTAAGAAAATTTTGCATTTATGATTTATTTTTTATACATGAATAATAAAGCTGTAGCATTTGGTTGTCCACTCTGTATATCATAAACATTTTATAAGGTTTTTATTTACCACTTTGAGAATTGCTGTTCGAAATGTTCGAAGAGAATAAGCATAATCTAACTGTTTATTCGTATTGTCAGATTCCTCTTACGAGACATGTAGGTACTGTCCTTTCATTTCGCTTTTGTCTTTCAGTCCCGCATGCATTTTAAAATAATATCCGAACGAAACATCCAAATGAGCGATAGAAAGTCTCAGGTGGTCCCAAAGTGGTGTTCCGGGTCATCTCGGGAGTTTGAGTAGATATATCATTCTGATTTTGGCTATGTGGGAGGCCACTTAGGTTGTGCCGGTATGTTCAGCATTTTGGTTCCGGTTCTGGTATCCGTTCATCTTCTGCGGTGTCCTATTTATCTTATTGCTTTCTAATTTTTTCATCTTGTCGACCATACCTAATTTTTCTGATCTATTATTCAAAGCAAGACATTTATCTTTATTTTTGCCCTGTTTGATTATCTTTTGCTACTATCACACTGATTATAATTACAGTCAAACTCGCTTTTCAGAATACCTCTTATCCTATTAGAATATCCTGGTTTAAGGAATAAAAATTTGAGGTTCCGAAACTTTTCTACTAGCGACCAATGATCGGTTATTAGAATATCCCGGTTATAGGAATACTTTTGTTTGGCACGAAGGCTATTCCAATAAGCGAGTTCGACTGTTTTTTACTGCCGTGTACTTCGGACCTCCCCAGTACCTGAACTTACTAATATTTTCAGAGATTTATATATATATATATATATATATATATATATATATATATATATATATATATATATATCAATCGGTTTTAAAACGTCTTGCGACGTTGTCCGATGCCTAATTTCCATGACACTCTATCATCCCATTGGCCCTCTCTAAGATCTCTTGCGCTCATCGCCTTCGTTACTCCCTCTCTCCAAGATTTCTTGGGTCTTCCTCTCTTTCTGCGGTTTGGTGGTACCCATTGCATAATTATTTTAGGGAGTCTTGAGTTATCCATCCTCTGGACGTGCCCGTACCATATCAGCTGTTTTCTTTCTATGTCTGCTGTTAACCGTCTATGTGTCTATGAGAGCCGTCAACCCCCATTCGCTGTCTTATCTCATCATTACGTATTCTCTCTCTGCGTGACACTTCTACTGATCTTCTAAAAGCGTCCATTTCTACTGCCTCCAGTTTTCTTCTGTTGTTTTCGGTTATCCGCCAAGTTTCTGCTCCGTACAATAGACTGCTTTTAATAAGAGATTCGTAGATATTGTGTTTTCTTCTTTTTCCTATTTCATGATTCCACAGTACGCTGTTTAGACAACCTATTGTTTTTCTGGATTGTGTTATTCTTCTCTTTATTTCTTCATCATCTTTCCCCGTTGTGTCAAAAACGATTCCTAGATATGTGTAATGGTCGCAGGGCATGATGATTTCATTATTTTCTAATGTGATGTTCGATAGTTCGGTACCTATTGGCAGGTATTTTGTTTTTTCTGTATTAATTTCTAGTCCCCACTTTCTATTTTCAGAGATTTTCTTTCATTTAATTTGGAACAATCCTGTATATTTACTTATATTTATTTTTACCCGTACTTGCTTGCGTAATTTTTGTTTGCCAAATAATCCGACGAATTAAAAAATGCCACAGCTAAAGTAACTGTGCATCGGATACAAATCTATGAATTTCCTCCTATAATTTTTTATAAGTAGTTTTATTTACTTTACATACTTTACTAAGATCTTGTAATCTTACAAACAATTATTCCATAAGCTGTGAATTTCAAATCGGTTAATACCTTCTCCAAATTTATTATTTTCGTAGAAAGGAGAAGACGAAATTGACGATGTTTTTTCATATTCAAATAAACTCATTCTCCGGTCTCCATTGTAAACTACTTCCAAAATCAATATTGAACCTCCATTGACAGAATATTTGTAAGGAAACGATATGCAGCCTGTGTACATTCCTGAATGGCCGAGAACTAATATTTGCTTGGAACAAATAAATACGTCAGTGACGTAATATCCGGCAGCTATTTCTTCTCAGCCTTCACAAACACGACACTACAGGGTGGCGAAGAAAATTCGCTTGCTATAAACAAAAATTATTAAAATTTTAATATAAGTATTTATACAGTAGATAGGAAACTTCTTGTGAGGTTCATAATGAGGTTATAAGGTTGATGAGGTTCATAATCTCAGTAACATCTTGACGGTTATATATTATTCAACACAACTTCATTTTTTTATTAATCTTTTGAAAACGATTTCCGGAGTGGAAATCAAAACGTCGAATCTTTTTAGGTAGAAATATAGTTGTCATTATGCCAACTGTGGCTAATCCCATATAAACAAAGTATTCAACTTAAAATGCAACAAGAAAATAGTTTCAGAACTGCATCTATAATCTTTTTATCTTTCTCCATAACGCAAGTAGCACCGAACGGGTTTATTAAGTCTTTTAAGGATGCTTTAAAACTGTAGAATAAAACTAAAATTAAAACCATTTGGTTTTTAAGTAAACCTTAAGGTTGCAATAAAACCGCTTTCAGCATAAAAGGGCCCACTCTGAAAAATAAAAACCTTCTTAAAACTTTGTTTTCTTAAGCAACTGGTTTTAAAGCTGCTGTGAAGGTGCTTTTAAAACCATGTTAAAAGACACTTTAAGTGCAGACAGTTTTATAGCAAACTTAAAAAGGTTTCTTAAATGTAGACTTTTAAAGACAATTTACCATATTAAATGATTCTTTAAACCCATATACTCTATAGGCCAACAAATCTTTACATGTGTTATGATAGGTAGATACGTAGTTGTAACCATAAAATAATAAAAAGTACTTGGTCATTTCGGACTGTCAAGATAGAAAAACACTTGCGCATCCAACTTTATTGATAATATCCTAAAATTTGTGACTTTTGGCGATTAAAAAAATAAAAATATGTAATAAAAAAATTTAAATCCGAAACATATTAATTTGAAAGAAAAATAATTTTATCTACAATTTTAATGTTTTAATGTTAAAATAAATCGAATTTATGTGTTTATGGTTCGGTTTCACCAACAACAAATAAATCAATGAATAGTCGAATGAAATTTATTAGACGTTTAAGTTTATGTTTTGTTTCAATATAATTTTGGTAGTTTAAAGTTAAACTGGCTAAATTACCTTCTTCTAAATATTTACGGCCAGATTAGATTGCCCATTTGCTCGAAGAGTAAGTATTTTTTTGACAAATAAATAAAATAAATCTTATCTGACATTATATTAGTAAAATGGAGAAATGTCAGTTTATTGGTCGAATAACTTTAATCATATAAACTACTATTTGTCGTTGGTGCCTTATATTGTAATCTATCATGGCTTTCAGCATCTCCAGAAAGCAATATGGACGAAATCCAAATAAAACTATTTGGTCTATCGACAGAGAATTGTTAAGATAAAATGGTTTTATTTTATACCTTTCCAAGATCCTACATAAAAACAAGGTTGCCTTGGAATTAAAACTGTTTAGTCTTAATGCTGCTGTCAATAACGCCACTCGGTTTTAATGTGAATCTAACCTAAAATCGAGGCTTCGTAGTGCTGTGTGTGTTGTATTTTTCTTTTAAAATGACCAGTTCGTTTATATTTTAAGTACTTGCGACTTATTTCTTCCATACTAACGGTACTTCCACTTTTTACAACACACTACACCACTGTTTCGCTCTAAAACAAATGGCCGACCATTTTGGACATGCAAGAAGAGGGGATGAGTTTAGTTTTATTGTTTCTAGCAAGAAGCATAGTTTTGTCTTTACGATAACCAAATTGATTCAATTAAGAGCGTTTGGTTTTAATATAGCCTAATAAAAAGCAACTTAAAGAATACTAAGAAAATAGTTTTAAGGCATATAATTTACTGACATAATAGTCTTGAGATCAAGTAGTTTTAATATTAGGTTTTATTAGTCATATTAGGAGAATCTTTAAAACTGCAATAAAACTAAAAGGTCACAAAATAGAATCTAATAAAACCAAACAGTCTGGAAGTTCTTCATAAAACTGATTAGTTTTAAAATGAACTGAGAATAAACCATTTTAAATCCACAATAAGACAAGTTATCTATTAAGATTAATTAGTCTTATTTGATACTCTTATTAGATACTTTAAAACTAGTGACGAATGCTTAACAGTTTTAAAGTTCTGGCTGTACATCTACAAGGTAACCTTAAAACCATTATCTTCTTATTTGCCACAATAAAACCTCTATAAACCTTAAATAAAACTAAAATGTTTTTATTGTGCTACTTGGGAAGTGAAAACTGGAAAAACAACTTCTTACTGTCTCATTTGATGGATTTTCCAAAGTTTTGGTCAATTCTGCCATAGAGTAGAGCATTTTATACTTACTGACCGGCGCTTTATTTCTTGAGTACAATCCCATTGTTAGTTAAGGGGCTCAGACACACAAATTTATCTGTAACAGCGATATTGTTTATTACCCTTAGATGATTTTGATTGTTAGCTCTGTCATCGATCACGATCCTTGTTTCGTCTCTGTTGTCAAACAGTAATTAATTAAAACTAACTCGTATGGGCTGGTCGTCTTGACTCGTCGGGTTTTGTTCATGTTGTCAAGTAGTTGGATCATTCCAACATTCACGTGATCTATTTTCATCGTCTTGGGCATATTTTGAAATGGTTTATCGAACCGCATCAATCACTAGGTCTTTGTGGATATTACTGTTCCTAATTTACCGGCAGGCATCTAGAATATTCCTTAGTATCTTGTTCTGAAACCTCTACAGTTCTACAGCCCCATAGTTGTATGCCATGACTCCAAACAGGCTTAGGAATCTGATTGTACAAGAGTAACTAGGTATATTAGTCCAGGGCGCATCTGTTTTGAGATGGACGTTGAGAGGTGACTCATATTTTTTTGCAGAAATTTCTTGGAATTAACTCCTATAATAATAATTGGGTTATCCTCCAACTCAAAAATGTCCGGAACATTGTTTAAATAATCAAAATGTCTAAAAATTAAGGAAAAATTCGATTATTTTCTTCATTTTTTAATTATAACTTTCAAAGTATTCACTTTCGAGAAAAGTTGTATGGATATAAAAGTTGCGTAATTAAATTTCCTACAATATAGGATTGGTTACAAATTTTAAAAATCTTCACCCTTGTTGCAAAATAGCAATAATTGAGAAAAAACATAAAAAACAAGTATTTGCATTTTACGTTTTTCAACCATTTATGCTACACTTAGGACCTTCATATTTTACCCAGAAAAACTATATAATATAGTAAAACATTACTGTAAATTTCATTAATATCGGTGCAATAGATTTTGCAAAATAAATTTTGCAATCCAGCATTTGCAAAAGAAACTCATTTTTTCAAAATGTTGCAGGACTGAAAATAAAGCAGATAGCAAGTTGAAATTTTTTTACGTGTAGAAGAATACCGTACCTTTCATTTGCAATTTAAATTTTAAAATTAAAATCCATTAACTACCACGACGTCAGGAATTGTTTTAAATAAACATTAATTTTTGGTGCTAAGCGCAGGACAGCGGTGTTCTATTCACACAAGTTGATTTCCACCAAAATTTTTTCCAATCTTTATCTAATATATTATTTTCTTACACTATATTTTGTTGTATTTTAATATTTTAATTCCACAAAAATCAAACTAATTTGATTATTGTTTGTGAAATATTGTTTAAACAGTTGCATATGTTTAAAAATAATAAACTTTTATTCTCTAACTTAAAAATATATGAACAAAGAAAGTTTTTGCCAAAAAAATTGTTATTACAAAGGACAGAGCATATGTGATTTTATTTTGCAATAAACAAATTTATTTATTTATCGAAATGTACTAAAAATTAAAATTTGTCAATCATTATCAAAGGTTATTGGAATGCCCAATCAGAGCAAACTATCCGCTGTCCTGTGCGTAGCACCGAAAAAAAACGTGTATTTAAAAAAATTCCTGACGCGGTGGTGGTTAACCGATTTTAATATTGCAAGTTGCAAATGAAAGGTACGGTATTCTTCTATATGTAAAAAAAATTAAATTTGCTGTCTGCTTTATATTCAGTGCTGCAAGATTTTGAAAAAATTAATTTTTTTTGCGAAAGCTGGATTGCAAAATTTATTTTGCAAAATCTGCTTAACCGATCTTAATGAAATTCACAGTATTATTTTCTTATATCATAAAGTTTTTTCTTGGTAAAATATGAAGGCCCTAAGTGTAGCATAAATGGTTGAAAAACGTAAAATGCGAATACTTGTTTTTTTATCGTTTTTTCGCAATTATTGCTATTTTGCAACAAGGCTGACAATTTTTAAAATTTTTAACGAATTCTGTGTTATAGGAAATTTAATTGCGCAACTTTTATGTCAGTACAACTTTTCTCAGAAATGAATACTTTCAAAGTTATAATAAAAAACGAAGAAAAATATCGAATTTTTCCTTCATTTTTTTACATTTTGATTATTTAAACAATGTTCCCGACCTTTTCGAGTAGGAGGATAACTCAAATATTATTATATGAGTTATTTTCAAGCAATTTCTGCAAAAAAATATGAGTCACCTCTCAACGTCCAAATGTACTAATATTTTTACAGATGCGCCCTGGTCTATATGTGGATAACTGGGAAACTCGTCCAAGTAGCCATCGCATTTTTTAAATCTAATTCTCAGCTCTCGTATTTTCTTTTTGACATGGGCTCTCTTAGCCCAGCCGCACACCAAAGAAACATGAAACGTAAATTACGTTTCATGGAAATAAACCACTGCTAAACAAATATACGTCCGGCTATTTATGAAACTCTCCGAAAATAAAAATGTGTCATGAGCATGAATCACACTCGTTTCATTGGTAGGCGGACTTTGAGATTTGTTTAGCAGTGTTTTAGGTTCATGAAACATGTTTTTCGTTTCATGTTTCATGTTTTTCGTTTCATGTTTCTTTGGTGTGCGGCTGGGCTTACGAGCCTTGGCGCCCTGACTGGAATACGCTGACTCTTTCTATTGGTGTGAATATAGCAATAGTATCATTGTTTAAATGTTGAATGGGTTGCATATGTGAGTTCATTTTAAATGAATGAAGTAAAGAAACACAGACGTACTCACAATCTTTTAATTACTTCGACGACCGGTTTCGATCTCTACAATATACAGATCATCTTCAGGTCGGCGTTACAAGTGATTAAATGATGCCGTTACAAGGGATGAGTTGTAAGTTCATCAGTAACATATTTAAACGTCCAGATTATGCTAGTAGGTTAGCTAGGTGAAGGACTGGGTAGGCGGACATGCTTCGTAGGTCAAAACACAGTGAAATTGGAATGGACCCTGAAGGCAAATGTGTTATGTGAAACAGAGATAGATGTGTTAGCTATGAGAAAGACAACGCTTGGATGGAAAGTTCGTAGATGCAGCTACTGTGCATCCACATGTGCAGATTGACTGTGTGTACGCACTTGTACGATTGTAAAGGTCTTTGCTCTTAGATGTTTTTGAGCTATGGGCAAAGGTCGAAGTAAGGAGATTGACAAATAGGAATCAGTTGCAAGATCGTATTCTTCTCAGTCGAAGGACTGAGGGGTGTCAGTTCGTTTATATCAATGTAGGTGCCTAACACTAGAAACTTTAAATGTAGAGCAATATAGGAAATTTGATTAATTTGATACAGAATGGTCAAGTTAAAATCTTGGTTAAAAACCTGTGATTATTAAAGTTGCTCTGAGAAAGGGGGTTGGAGGTTTGGGGTTTGTTTAAGCTATTGTATGATGATGTATAGTCAGAAATAATGAATTAATAATTACAGGGTGTAGGCACTTACATTGAGAAATTTAAAATAATAAATAAATTAACATAACACAAGACACAAAACAAACAGGATTTATCACAACTACATAGAAAAAATAAATGGATAAAATTTTTTGGGAAGGAGTAGCACTACATTTGTTAAATTCACTGTAATAATTAATTATTTTAAGATCTCTATTTTAATATGTTACTGATGAACTTACAACTCATCCCTTGTAACGGCATCATTTAATCACTTGTAACGCCGACCTGAAGATGATCTGTATATTGTAGAGATCGAAACCGGTCGTCGAAGTAATTAAAAGATTGTGAGTACGTCTGTGTTTCTTTACTTCAGTCATTTATTATTGTTTAGTTCAGGGATATCTTTGGTTTATTACAGGTAGAGAACTGTCCCAAGTCCCAAGGGAAATTCCTCGTGGGAGACCAGCTCTTATTTATCGCAGCTGAGAATATGTTTCCCCTTGTTTGATTCTGAAGCAGTTGTCTAATACAGGCTGTTGATCGTTGGATTAGATATACCCCACTGGAGGAAATGCCAAATTCGGCAACGTTGCTTATGAGAATGAATTGCAGTGCTACTGAGAATGGTGATAATGACGGAATGAATCGGCGCAAATCAAGTGTGGGAGACGGGGAAGAAGTGTTGCCATGTATATTGTGCACTCGTATATCTAATTTTAAACTAAACAATCTGTATTATTCTAGTAGTAAGAAATACTGTTCTAGAAGATAACTGCGGAGTTTATGTATTAATCCTTTGTACCACACTTATTGTTTTAATTTAAAACTTGTTTTTAATAAGTTTGACACTAAGTATTTATTGTTTTTTTTAAGTTATACTTTTTTAGGCGCGATTGAGAGTGAATTTTTATTATTCTGCGCGCATGTGCACACAGACAGTATGGAATTCGTTGCTAAATCTTTTTGAGTTATGTATGTATCCGTCAAAAAAGGTGTTTAAAGAATATATTATTGTTTTTAGTAAATATATTTATTATAATTTTTGTGTCTTTGGATTTGTCTTCCTCGAAAATAAGATAATAAGCAATATAAATATAAATTATTTTTATACTTCACTTGGTCTATCTGTCACTATGTCTCAGAAATCTTGTAAGCCGTAGAAACAAAAGGAGTATAATAGCTCAGTGGTAGAGCGTTCGACAGCAGATCGAATCCGGCTGTTTTCTAATATTTTATTAATTTTTGGTATTGTTTTAATAAATTTTTTTGGAAAATAATGAGTAAAAATTAGTTTAATCTTTAAAAAAATTGACAAATAAACTGTTGAAAGTATATTTATTTCTTGAAATCATATAATACAAGTATAACTTCTTATGTGCGTACAAAGTACATACACATACTTTTTTTTGTATTAATACTACTCCATTATTATTTGTGGATTATGATTACTACCTTTTTTGGTTTTTGTTTCTTGGTAAACGAATCGTATTGTTTTTTTTTTCTAGCTTCTCCCATTTACAGCAAAATTTATCTGCGACAGTCGGTATACGATCAGAGAATGTAAAAAACAAGGAAATCGTGACCGAACAGAAGCTTTTATTTCTAATATAACTCTCTACCTGATATCATGTAAGACATCTCGAAAATCGAACGCCATAGATCGATCTTATCTGTGAGATTAAAGAGTTGATAAAGTCTTTTGTGATGGTCTGGTTCTGGTTGTTGTTTTCTTGTTGCACATCTGAAACGGTATATGTACGGCAGGAGATGGTTTTCTCTGATTTTTATCGAAAAAATCTCAGATGGAAGAGATTTTGTTAGCGTAGAGATTGTCAGCGAAGTTTATGGGTGTGCTTAAAGGTGAATAGACGGAGATTAAAAAGTTTCGTGAATAAAATAATATTAGTTTTTATTATTTTTTTGTTACAGATATTTTATGTGTAATAAAATAGGTCATTAAAAGATAATGTTTCATTGTAAAATAGGTTCTTTATTTTTATTATGCCATTTTCTTACAAAATTTTCACACCATCATAATGACTTTCCTTTTTTTTATGTGGAGGTCGTGATAACTCAAACAATAAGATGTGACTATCAATATGAGAATTCAAATCATAATGGAGATAACGTTAAAGTATTTAAAACAAAGTCATCCAAGACCTTAGATCTATTTAGTCTAAATTAAATGAATATCTTGGATGTAGAGGTATTATTACATATACATATTACATTATTGTCATATTACATTCGTACTCTGTAAGAATCCTATTAAAAGTTTATAGCTGGTGTCAGACTATCTTTATACAGTGTGGAACAATCAAAAACCGAAATAGTTAATTTTTTTTTAAAATTACATCCTGTATCCTGCATTTCATCCTTAATTTAACATCCGTAAATATGTAAGTAATAAATATTTAAATGGATAGTATGAGCATGTTTTACTTCTTAAGTCGGTTAAATTTAGTGACTTAGTGTACGACCAACAAGTTCAAATATCTCATTCAAAAGAAACTTTTTATTCATACTAAGGGATTTTCGGCCCTCGATAATAAAGTAATCTTTCATTCTGCTATAAATTTTTCAAAAATACTTTTAGTTTTCTCAGGATTCGAAAAAAAATGATTACTTTTAAATTTTGCATTTTGTTCCTTTCCCCTTAATTAAAGAACTCTTGTAGGGAAAAGGGCTAGTTCGATATGCTTATAAAAGAAATAATTAAGAAAATACAATGTTCTCACCTTCCTACATTTGGTAGATCAAAGGATATAAAATACCTCGAAGGACCAGCAACCAATTGGTAGCAAAATTATAAGTTAGTAAAAGTATGGAATAATTCGAATGTTTAAATTGAAATAGTTTATTGTTTGATTTGCTTAAATAGAAAATAGTAAATAATAAGGAATTAATAATAAAAATGATGTTACCAATCAATCACCTATAATATATTATACAAAACGTTCTTAAAACTAAATACATGCGATCGAACAAGAAAGTTTATTTGCCTGACTGACAAACCTGTGATATCGGATCCGGCATTTGTACCAAAGGAAATTGCTTCTTTATTAATTAAAAATGGCAGGTACTTACATACTTGATGCACTAAGTACTAAATATAAAACTAGTTACTTGAATTGAACCTAGCTTTTACTGGAAAAGCGTAAGATTAGCTTGCGTGCTTCGAGTTTAAGAAGCGAGATAGTATGCAGTTTTTGGTTTTACATGCTCCTAGGTAAGCTGGAGTGGAAGTCGTTTGTTTTAAGGGAATTTAGGTACAATATTTTGGGTGTAGAAAAGCTGACAGGCGCAGAAGATACCATCTAACAAAAGGACGGCATGTATGTGCTGATCGCGTAGGTTTTTAATTTAGATGGAAAAATATTAAGGCACGTATCCATACGTGAGTGCACCGTGCTTGATGTAGCTGCTCGAATGAATATTGAATGCTCCCCTATGTGCTCCCTACATATAAACCACAAACCGGTTGAATCGAAGAGGTTGAGCGCTGATTGGCGAGCACCACGTATCCACTATGTAGAGCTGCTACACCGAGCATGGAGCACCCACGTATGGATACGTACCTTTAGAATGGTTATTATAAGAATAGTATTAGGATAAAAGAAACTATTGTAGAAAATACAATTTTCTACAACCCTATACATATTATATTCCTTTTCTATTTTCTATATACCGAGTATACAAACATCGAAAAAAAGTTAAAAATAAAAAATAGTATTTTCTTTATTCTTACCTTGTACATCATTAATATGTAGTTCTACAAATATACATACATGCTACCATTCAATAATGCCATAAATACTATAGACAGACTACCCGGCCATATTCCTAAACTGCCCTTGTGGTATTAAACGGAAACTATTAAACACTGATATGGGCTGTATTCAGTTAAGCCAATTTCTCACTTTACACAGACATGATTGTTTTACATACATTTTTTTTAAATATGTCTTGTTTCCGTTTTTTTCAATACTGCTGCCATTCGATGTAAATGTGTTTATCAATTTATTTTGCCGGTGTGTATGTTCCATGTACACGTCCACATAAGATATTTATTTAAAAACAAACATGTACGAGCAAGTTCCTGCCCAGGATGTAATTATCAGGAACTATTCGAATGTCATAATAATTTATTCAATGAAAGAAACAGCAGGTATTACAAAAGCAGATCCGGAATTTGAACAGCTTTTTGTCGTATATAATATCACAAGAGAGAAAATTTTGCCGGCAATATTTTCGACTGGTATGAAAGTTTGTTGCCTGGCAATTTTCGCGAATTAAATTTTGACCTAAATCACGAGACGTCAGTCGAGTGATTTTGTCAAAATTTCATAGCGAAAATTACCAAAAGGCAACGAACTTGAATGAAACCAGGAGAAAATTTTGCCGGAAATAATTTTCTCTCGAATGATATTCGACAAGACTATTTCACGAGACAATTTTAATGCACCATATCAACGAAATATAATCTTTATTTCTTTATTTATTTATTTATCTTTATTTATTATCTGTCATAATTTTGTCAGTTTTATCAGTTAAAAACAGCCTAGTGAAATAGTCGTATATAAATCATAAAGAGAAAATTTTGCCGGCAATATTTTCGACTGGTATGAAAGTTCGTTGCCTGGCAATTTTCGCGAATTAAATTTTGACAGTTAAATCACGAGACGTCAGTCGAGTGACTTTGTCAAAATTTCATAAGCCAAAAGGCAACAAACTTGAATAAATCCAGAAGAAAATTTTGCCGGTAAATAATTTTCTCTCGAATGATATTCGTCAAGACTATTTCACGAGACAATTAATGCACTAGAATACTATATCAACGAAACATAATCTTTATTTATTCGTTAACAATATTAAATGTGCAATTATTATAAGCTATAGTAGTTTGCCCATTCTTTTCTACCTAAGCATGATTTTGTGTATTATTGACCACTGTAGCATTTGGGAACTCGAAGGTCCAGCTTCATTTGTTGTTCTGAGATTTTCGATCAACTTCTGATGGTGACTGGAATCCAGCTGCAGATGTTGTTTTAGAGAACTTGCGTTTGAATGACCCGTTAATTTAATTAACTCCTGTTCAGCACCACCTTGCTTAAACAAGGCTGACATAGGCTGATGAAGATCGATGAAAATGGTTTATTTTATGTTTTTTGTGTCTATTCCAATTTTTTCAGCTGACATTTTTATCCACTTAGATACGGTGTTGATTCCAAGTGGACAGTTTTTGAACCAAGATTCATCCTTCCAGTTGGGGTGAACGGTAAGAAAGAGTCTGTCTCATAAAATCTTTGGTCCCCTTTTTTCCATTAATTTCAAAAATAATCAACTGAGCATAAATTTTCGTTTGATGAATTTCTTACCAGCCATTTGCTGTTTGCCAAACTTTTCGAACCGCCTTGATTTGTTTTGAAAAAAATGCTGTTGTATTCAATTCGGCCCGTAAATTCTTCCATGACATCAATTTCCTTCTGGAAAAAGTGAATCTTGCAGTTTACGGCCTCATTGCCTCTCCAAGCAAGTTCAAATGAGCAAAGGTGAAAAAACTTTTTTTGTGTTCCATGGGGGGGTTTCCTAGTCGTAGCTTTGGATGACTTTTATTAGTTCTTCAGTCAATAATGCTTTTGAACTGAGTTTTATTTTTTCTTGAACACTTTGAAGCTGCCTCCGCTTGGTATCTCTGGCCAATCTTGCACATTTGAAAGATACATATGTGATCGATTTTTATGCCGTACTCCGTAAAATATTTTTCTTTACCATTTTTGCTGTAGTATTCCACCTTGACGTACAGACGACTCTTTATAGTCTTCGCCATTGCCTTTTTTCAAGTTAAAGGCATAATCCTCGAGAATTTTTCCTAGTTCCGTTGTTTGAATTTACTCAACCATTTGATCTGGCAACAAGGCTCATACCCCTGTCCCCTTGTAACGCCAACACTTGACTTGTTTTGGCCAACTTTTTAACTTACGATAGCCCTGCACGCTAAAACCTCGCTCTCTTACACCTTCAATCGTCGACCGAAGCGGTCGACTTTCAGAGCACACACGACGTCAAACTGTAAGTTGTACGTTTTCATCACCACAGAGCAAATAAATGGTTCAAACATTGTTTAACATTGACATGTACCATTCGAATAATGTTTTGATGATAATAATACATTCATATTAAAATACTAGAAGTGTCTGACTCATTAAACAATAAATTTTAACCAGTACCCATAGAAATACAACCACTTTCGAAGGAATCACACATCATCTGAGAAAACATACAGTCGTTTTCTGTACCCTGGCGCAAGAAATACGCCACACTGTGGACGACTAGAAGCCCTTTCGTTCATCCGTTATGGTAGTACATCTTTCAAGCGTAAAATTTCTAACCCGTAGGAACTCCGAAAATTGGTTTCAAATAGAGCTTCTGGACCTCTGCGTGTTCAATGGGACATTTTCCGAAACCAATTTTTTGATTTCTTCACCTGACTGGCATCCAAATCTTGATTTTTCGTCTGGATTCATTATATCTGTCCAAAATTGATTACGCCTCAATGACGTTTGTCAAACTGACAACAATGGAATTACCAGACACCTTCGTAACGGATCTGTCGTAATTTTGTCGCTGAGAAATCACGGGCAGGAAGGAGTTTTGTCAGAAGGAAACGTGGCGTTGCTATGCCGTTTTATCAGTTAAAAATAGTCTAGTGAAATAGTTGCTCAAAAAAGACATGAAAGAACGCAAATTCGGATATAATACAAACATAAGGATCATAATCCAGCCTCTATCGTCTACTGCTCAACATTAGCATCCTCCTCTTTTTTCCGATCCGATTTATCATGTTCATAGATCATAGACTATTTTTCGTCTGTGCATGTCGTGTTTGGTGTTGGTGATCTTTATTTCCTTAGCATCTTAATCTACCGCTCATTTGCCAGTCTCGGTATTTTCATTTGTTTTCTCGTTATATCTGCCTCTATTCGAATTTGGCTATTCTTTCAAGAAATTCAGTCACCATAGTCATTTTTCTTATATCTTCGTTGGTAACTGTATTCGCAAAGTTATTCCCAGCATGAATCGTTTCATTTTCCTCTGTCATTCAGTTTAACGGCTAAAGCTTTTGTTATGGTGAGTGTTTTTGTTCCGTGCTGGTAGTGTTTCAGTTCCGCACTGGTTATTAACTTTTCTTTTCAGATATACAGGGTGTCCAGAAACTATACCGACAAATGGAGACAGGAGATTCCTCAGACAATTTTAAGATATTTTAACCCAATTCACCTAGTCCGAAAATGCTTCCTGAGGGAGCTAGAGCTCTTTGAAGATGGCGTCTTATAATAGGTTTTTTTTTAAATAACTCCAGAACGCTTCTATTGAGAAAAACAAAAATTGGTACACATATTTGCATAAATCGACTTCATGCATTGCGAATTTCTAGTACCGGTCATAGCCGTCCGTTTTGGATAGGGCAACAGTTATTTCATCGCATAAATTTTTGATCTTTAATTTTTAAGCATTTTGACTCTGGATTATTAAATTGTGAGGTATTCTACAACTAAAAGGTACTCTTGTTTTAAGTCGATAGGATACACCATTTCTAGAAAAATCAATTTGAAAATTTTTCTTTTTTTTAATTTCCAAAAAAAATTAAAAAAA
This sequence comes from Diabrotica virgifera virgifera, assembly GCF_917563875.1. Classification (NCBI taxonomy): domain Eukaryota; kingdom Metazoa; phylum Arthropoda; class Insecta; order Coleoptera; family Chrysomelidae; genus Diabrotica; species Diabrotica virgifera. The sequence goes on along the minus strand of NC_065443.1, from coordinate 202,088,633 downwards.
AATTATTTAGAAATCCGAAAACTGGTACGTTTATTTATATTTCAGAGATGAATCGATTTCACTAATTGCGAATTTCACTAATTGCGAATTTCTGGTACGGGTCATAATATTCGTCCGTTTTGGGTAGGTCAACGGTTATTTTATCGCATAACATTTTTGTCTTTAATTTTTAAGCATTTTTGACTTTGGATTATTAAGTTATGAAGTATTCTAGTCTTGTACTAAAAGTTACTCTTGCTTTAAGATCGTAAAATACACCGTTTTTTTTTGAAAAAGTTTTTCACTATTTTTTCAAATTCAAAAAACGAAAAATTTTCAAATCGATTTTTCTAGAAAACCGTATGTCCCACTGACTTAAAGTAAGAGTACCTTTCAGTACTAGAGTACCTCACAATTTAATAATTCAAGTGTCAAAAATGCTTAAAAGTTTAAGACAAAAAAGTTATGTGATAAAATCACCGTTGCCCTACCCAAAACGGACGCCTATGATCGGTGCTAGAAATTCGCAATGGATGGAATCGATTTATCTCTGGAAGATAAATATACGCACCGATTTCCGTTTTTCTAAATTGATGCGTTCTGGAGGTATTTAAGAAAAACTAATTACAAGATGCCATTTTCAAAGAGCTTTAGCTTCCTTAGGAAGCATTTTCGGACTAGGTGAATTGAGCTATATAAATTGTCTTAAAATTATCTGAAGAATCTCCTGTCTTCGTTTTTCGGTAGAGTTTCTGGACACCCTGTATATCTCGTGTCCATATCGGCCAGAATGTAGCTGTGTTTTCGGTAGACAACCATTATTCGATTTATAGTCCTCAAACAAGCTGAATCTGGAACAGTATGCTAAAGGAACCAGACCGACTACAGTTTTTCTGCCCAGTATCAAACTACGTCTACACCCTTTATATTTGCGAGCCACAAATTATCGAGAGAGCACTGTGATGGGCAAAGTCTGCATACTCTCAGGTGCTATACATTGTGTATTTCCCCACATTCACAAAGTGCGTCGTTATCTGTCTTTGTACCCCATTTCTGTTGTACAGGGTCAACGCCGGTGCATATGCGGTTGAGTGTCCGCCAGGTTCTCAAGTTCCTAAAGTTGGATTTATAGTTTGACGTAGCGTAGACGTAGACGCAACGGAGACGGAAGAAACGGACTGGAGACGTAAGAAAATAATATGCCAATTTATAAATCGACGTAGCGGAATTTTTGCGCATGAGTAGAAAGAGTAAACAATGACTTAATTCTAATTCAACAACATAGCGTATAAATTAATTATAGGAAGAGTAAACAAACTTTGTGTTTATTTATTTATACTTATACTATTATTTATTATAATATTTATCTTACATGGATTAGGAAATAAACTAAGGTATGCTCCTTAAGCTCCGTATAATAAACAATATCTATTACGAACAAACTGCAGCTGTTAGAGTAGGGGATCAGTTAACAGACGACATAAAGATAAAAAGAGGTGTGCGACAGGGATGTATATTGTCCCCATTATTGTTCAATACATATTCAGAGCACATTATGAACCTAGCGCTAACGGACATAGACGAGGGAATACTTATAAACGGAGAACGATTGAACAACATAAGATACGCTGATGATACTGTCATTTTTGCAGACAGTCTTGAAGGTCTGCAGACACTTGTCTCCAGGGTGGCAGAAGTAAGTAGCAGGTTTGGGCTTGATTTTAACAGCAAAAAAACCAAATACATGGTTATAAGCAAAAATAGGATACCACCTGGTCAATTACTAGTTAACCAACAACCTATAACACAAATCACCAACTTTTGTTATTTGGGTACAAACTTAAATGAACAGTGGGACCAATCGACGGAAATTAAGATAAGGATCGAGAAGGCAAGATCAGCCTTCGTCAAAATGAAAAAAATCTTTAACAGCCACGATATAAAATTGGAAATAAAAATTCGTTTACTAAAGTGCTACGTATTCTCCGTTCTTTTATATGGCGTGGAGTCATGGACCTTAACTGAAGCATCACTGAAGAGATTCGAAGCGTTTGAGATGTGGTGCTATAGACGCATTTTGAGGATTTCCTGGATAGACAGAGTTACCAACGAAGAAGTTCTACATAGAATGGGTAAAGAGCGCGAACTAGTCGTAACCATAAAACGTCGCAAACTGGAATACCTGGGCCATGTAATGCGCAATGAACAACGATATGACCTACTTCGGACCATACTTCAAGGTAAAGTGCATGGGAAAAGAGGTCCAGGACGAAGAAGAATATCCTGGCTGCATAACCTGCGAAAATGGTTTAACTTAACCACTACCGGACTTTTCAGGGTAGCAGTCAACAAAGTCAGAATAGCCATGTTAGTGTCCAACATCCGTAACGGATAGGCACCATAAGAAGAAGATGCTCCTTAAATTGGTGCCGCATGCCGTGGGATTTCCAACTATTTTGTTTCATTTCCTGGTCTTTAAAATGTTTATTGGATTTACCTATCGTATAATATGTGTGGATAACCCCGAATTAGGCTAATAAACAACTAATATTTATCTGAAATATTAAAATGACTATATGATATATTTTTATTAAATTAATAACCATCCATTGTACCTATTAACAAATAATTAACAAAATTCGAATATGTTGATAAACAACTTCTTTACAAAATTGATGAGGGCGTGTCCACTTTGGGTGACAGAACAAAATTTTTCCCTTTGATTGGCCAGACGTAAGAAACGCACTGTAAAAGATGAAAGTTGGTGAACTCTTCCGTTCCGTTACGTTTCTCTTACGTTCATTTATAAACACGAGTACATAAAATTCGGTGTTGATCTTTTCCAGTACGTCTCCGTTGCGTCTACGTCTACGCTACGTCAACCTATAAATCCAACTTAACGGTTCGTCCAACTCATATAATTGGTGCCTTTTATTGAAAGTTTGCCTGAACTTCTCCACATATTGCGAATACATAGTATCAAATCTATTTACACCCCATTTGCTACCTACAAGTTTCCAGAAAAGGTTGTTACTCGTAGTAACCTTTTGTCTTGTACTTTGACAGTGGAATTTATATGTTCCAAGTGTTGTCCCTTTGAGGAGACAATCAGTTTTACATTCGCTAAATGGTTATTGAGACGAAATGCACATATTTTGGTTTTAGTAGGGTTTGGTTTTAACACATGGCGTGCCACGTCGCTCATGTATGAGAGACACAGATATTTTGCCAGGAGCCACGTCGTTCATTTTTGAAAATATACACGTATGACTTACTTTCATTTCCGTGGATATCAATGGCCCCTGGCCTCTGAGACTAGTATCCCGATTAAAGCGTGGCACGCAATGTGTTAATGAGTTTTGTTTGTAGTAAGTTGACATCATGTTTAAAGCCTCTTCCATTGTTGACCCTATTTGTGTGAGAGTTTTCCCTTTTAACGCGATACCAAGGTCGCCAGTGTAAACAAAACTCTCAGTCTGGGGCTGCATTTGTTAAATGCTGGGCATTTAATGCTGTTAAATAGGGATGGCACCAAAATGCTTCCTTGAGGTAGGCCATTTTTTGAGTTTTTCATCTGCCACCAGACTAAAAATTTGGACATAACCTAGACCTAGAGTGTATCAGTGCTACTTAGGCTCAAAGAAGCAACTCAAAATAAACAAAGTGATACTCAATCAATTGTCTACCCTTTATAGATGGTGTTCAAACGTTGTTAGTATAGTCCAGGGCGGATCTGTTTTGAGATGGACGTTGAGAGGTGACTCACATTTTTTTGCAGAAATTGCTTGAAAATAAATCAAATAATAATATTTAAGTTATCCTCCCTCTTAAAAAGGTCCGGAACATTGTTTAAATAATCAAAATGTCAAAAAATTAAGGAAAAAATTCTATTTTTTTTTTCGTTTTTTAATTATAACTGTAAAAGTATTCATTTCCGAGAAAAGTTTTACAGACATAAAAGTTGCGTAATTAAATTTCCTATAACATAGAATTGGTAAAAATTTTTATAAATAGTCACCCTTGTTGCAAAATAGCAATAATTGCGAAAAAACAACACAAAAACAAGTATTTGCATTTTACGTTATTCAACCATTTATACTATACTTAGGACCTTCATATTTCATCCAGAAAAACTTTATGATACAGTAAAACAATACTGTAAATTTTGTTAAGATAGGTTTAATAGATTTTTTAAAATAAATTTTGCAATCCAGCGTTCGCAAAAAAAAAATTCATTTTTTCAAAATGTTACAGGACTGAAAATAAAGCAGATAGCAAGTTGAAATTTTTTTTGCTTATAGAAGTGTACTGTAGCTTTCATTTGCAATTTGCAAAACTAAAATCGATTAATTACCACGGCATCAGGAATATTTTTAAATAAACATTAATTTTTGGTGCTACGTGCAGGACAGCGGTGTTCGATTCACACAAGTTGATTTCCACCAAAATTTCTTCTAATCTTTATCTAATATATTATTTTCTTACTCTTTATTTTGTTGTATTTTAATATTTTAATTCCACAAAAATCAAACTAATTTTATTATTGTTTGTGAAATATTGTTTAAACAATTGCATTTGTTTAAAAAATAAACTTTTATTCTCTAAGTTAAAATATATAAACAATAAAGTTTTTGCTAATAAAAGTGTTATTTTAAAGGATAGAGTATGTGTTTTTATTTTGCAATAAACAAATTTATTTATTTATACCGAAATGTAATAAAAATTTAAATGTATCAATCATTATCAAAGGTCATTGGAATGCCCAATAAGAGCAAACTATCCGCTGTCCTGCGCGTAGCACCAATAATGAATGTTTACTTAAAAAAATTCCTGCCGCCGTGGTAGTTAATCAATTTTAATTTTGCAAAATTGAAAATGAAAGGTACAGTACACTTCTATAAGCAAAAAAAATTTCAACTTGTTTCCTGCTTTATTTTCAGTCCTGTAAAATTTTGAAAAAATGAATTTTATTTGCGAAAGCTGGATTGCAAAATCTATTAAACCGATCTTAATGAAATTTACAGTGTTATTTTACTGTATCATACAGTTTTTCTGGGTGAAATATCAAGGTCCTAAGTGTTGCATAAATGGTTGAAAAACGTAAAGTGCGAATACTTGTTTTTGTATGTTATTTTCGCAATTATTGCTATTTTGCAACAAGGGTGACTATTTTTTAAATTTTTAATCAATTCTATATTGTAGGAAATTTAATTACGCAACTTTTATGTCAGTACAACTTTTCTCGGAAATGAATACTTTATGAGTTATAATCAAAAAACGAAGAAAAAAATCGAATTTTTCCTTCATTTTTTGACATTTTGATTATTTAAACAATGTTCCGGACCTATTTGAGAGGGAGGATAACTCAAATATTATTATTTGATTTATTTTCAAGCAATTTTTGCAAAAAAATTTGAGTCACCTCTCAACGTCCAAATGTGCTAATATTTTTACAGATGAGCCCTGGTCTAGTAGAAGACCATTATCGTTATACAATAATACACCCTACGTCCTAGGTTCTTTTTCAGACATGATCTAACAAACGTATCGTAGAGGAACGAATAAAAAAGGTCAATGATCAGAATGAAGCCAGCCCTGTCGTCTGTTCGGAACACCTGTTCGGAATTGAAAATTAAATACATTTTTAACTGTTACACGGAATCGTCCGCCTGCCGTATTGCTTTCTCATTAAAAACTCTCTTGCGTTGTTTCTTCAGACTCAAATTAATAATTAAGAACTCTGTGCATTATTCATTACAGGAATTTTTGATGAATGGGAATCTGGGTAAAGAGTTTTTCATATTTTCTGTCGTGAGGCAAGGCGAATAATTATCTTCATCACGAATAGTAATTTAAACAGAAATACTAAAGTCGTTTAAAAATTCCTTATAATGAGATGGATTACAGTTGATACAATCAGTAGAGGGAAGGGAGTGGATAAAATTCTAAATATTTTAAATATTTTGTTTCTTAACTTTGTTTTTAACTTTTCAGTACATACTATGGAACAAATTCTATTCTTCTGCATTTCGATGACGAATTATCTCGCCATCTATTTGCTTGTTTCTCTATACTCTATTGTATATGTAACTTAATGCACCCTTAAGAAGAGTTATTGCATTCCTTATTTGAGTGGCTGTTTCTAGTTAGACATTCTGTGACTTGTTATGTCCTAACTGTTGTGACCTAAATATCCGATATGCAGAATCTTAATAAAATTTCCTTTGAACATGACTTGAATCAAATATGTAGTACATATAAAACAGAAGCGATGCATATAGATTTACACAATTTGGCAAAATTGAGTGGACAATTGCCAACTATCACTGAATAATAAGCGTCTTTTGTATAAGTTCGTACCAAAATCAATATTGACATTCGAAATTCAGGTATGGTTGATCTCCAGAAAGCCGAGTTTGAGATTCTTCGAAGTGTCCAAAACAAAATCCTTCAAAATGTTACAAAAATTTAAATTACATTACATTAAAGTTTCAATACGCATATTTAAGTTATCAAAAGATGATTTAACAAAAACCTAAAGATTCCTTGAACTTCGCGTCATCTCTTCATTCGACCACGAAGTTAACCAAAAAATTATTAATCAGTTGGAAAACATTGAAATTTATTGTTCATACTAAAGAAATGACAAACCAATTTCACGAGTCAAATATTGGAAAATCATCTCAAGGAACAGGGGAATACATTTAACAAATAAAAGGAACACATTAAGTGACATTAAGAGAAACTCCCATAGCTGTAACTGTCGTTACAAAATTGTAGAAAATGAACCGAACAAACTTTAAAACTAATCCACATACCTCACACAGGTCTTCAAAGTCCGTTAGTTACAAACAAACTTATTATACAAGATTAGTACCTGATATATGTATATCATCTGCAGGTTGTTGGCTGTAGACTACAGCACTGTACACTAAAAGAAAGTTACACAAAAAGTAGTACAATGATAATGCATTTCAAAGAATTCACGTTGTTACGATAACTGCTTTACTTGAAAGTTCTTGTACACATAAAAATTCTAATCTTTAAAAGAATATTTGTTTCATTTGAATACCATCTAGAGCAGGGGTTCCCAAACTTTTTTGTACCACGCCCCCTTTTGTTGAAATGAAAGCTTCTCGCGCCTCCCCTTTACAATAAATTGTATGCGCCTAAATAGGAACAAAATCAAAACAAATAAGTATTAGCTTGAAAACAAAACATTTATTTATTCTGTCATAAGATACTATAATATCAGTTTCCATAAAATACAAAAATTATTAATACATGAAAAATATATTAGGTTGGTTAGTGAGATGGATGTGCTTTCATTTTATTTACTAGTATGCCTATTCGTGGCTGAGTTTTAGTAAGCTCACAGCACAAGTCACTAGCAACATCAAGTTTATACCGATACTTTGTTTTAATTGCCACAATTGTTGAAAATCGCACAAATAGTTACTTGAAAAAGGCAAATATAAATGAAGAGCTTCCCGTGATACACTAAGATACACTTTGAAATATTTTAACCAAAATGAAGGTTTGTCCATTATAACAAAGTATTTGGCAGAGGAATCATTCAAAAAATCATTTGGATTTATTTGCAAAGCATCTTCTTGAAGTGATTCAGGCAGGGAGTCTATGTTGACATGGATTGGATCAGTTGACATGGAATGGATTCTGTAAATAAAATCGTCACAAGTGTTTGGGAAGTATTTCGGAACTCTTCAATTAGGCTCTCCAAATGGTTTGATATTTGGATTTTTAAACTTGGTCCTTCATAAATGTCCTTGAAGCGTGTTTCTTCTGAGATTGGCTCTACTTTAGAGAAATTTGAATAATTTCAGGGGTTTGCTGATATTTTACGCCTCCAAAGTTGAGTAATTAGGCCTCCATCACAATGAGTAACTACTATATTTGAGTTTCCACCCTGCAGTTTTAGGTGAAGGCTGTTCAACGAGTCAAAGATGTCTGACAAATAGGCCAATATTACTTGGGTACAATGTTTTTTGAAGGCCATGTTTAGCTCATTTTGCTTTTGATGTTCCAAGGTGATTACTTCATCTTAAAGGTCAAATAATCTTGCCAACATGTTTCCTTTTAATAGCCATCGTACTTCTGTATGAAGTAGCAGTGTTTTGTGATCACTTTCTAAATTTTCAGGACCAATAAATCCTTATGCAGTATACTGCAGTGTGAACAATCGGGGACTCAGGAAGGTCGATGACACCAGAGTTTTAAACAGTCGAGTATTCAACACACTGTTTTTTATGTACTTCACTACTTTAATACACAACTTTAAGACATCCCTAAGTTCATTTGGAAGGGTTTTTGCTGACAAGGCTTGTCGATGTATAAAACAATGTATCCCAATCACATCAGCATTTTTTTCTATTACTAATTACAAATAGCCTGAACGAAAACGAAGCATTGAAGTTGCGCCATCTGTACATAAACTGATCAGTTTTTGCCAAGATAGTTCATGTTTGTCAAAAAACTCTCACACTGCTTTCATAACATTAACAGCTTTTGTCGTGGTCTCCAGTCTCCAACTCTGTAGAAAAGAGTAGCTCGTCCTTCATTCTTTCGTTTTGAATATACCGAACATAAACAATTAACTGATAACATTGTGTTATGAATATGATAATATGATAATTATATGTTAGTACTCTCGTCTAGCTGAATAGCAAAAAATGGCGATTATTTTACTGCATCAACTACCTGGTTTTGTATGTCTTCGGTCATATATCATCAATGCGGCGTTTCACAGTATTGTCAAAAAGAGGTATTTGAGATAACTTTTGCTTACTCTGCGTTACCAGATACAGTTTAACAAGCGGTTAATTTTGAATTTTAGAAAAATAACTAAATTTAATTTAATGTTCAACTTGTCTCGCGCCCCCCCTGATATGTCCTCACGCCCCCCAGGGGGGCGCACCCCCCAGTTTGGGAACCCCTGATCTAGAGACTTTGAAAAGTTCGTTTCTATTCAAACAAGTATAAGTAATGCAGTCAAAACTGTAATTTACTTATAAAAGATTATGACTAGATATAAGGTATTATGCAACATTTTACGTTAACAAACTATGTCAATAGGCTTGCAGAACATAAGAGTTTTCCACTCGTATGTTTGTCAGATCATCGAGAAATATAATCAATTATAGTGCTAATGAACTTGCCAGAAGAGGATCAGCTACAAAATACTTTGACCCACAAAAGCCTAGATCCAACAACAATATACCTCTCACATAGAAAGTATACCCGGTCGAGAACATGACAAAGTGTGTATTCGATGGACATGTGCTAATTAGGCTGAAAAGTAATAGGCTTCCTTACTGGATATGCGCCCGTCAAGTGATAGGTATAATGAGCTGTTTCATGGAGCTGTTTTAGGAGCTGTTTCATTAACAGTCAAATACTTACAGTATTTTTGTCAAAAAAATTTCTTGGGCAGAGAAAAACCTCCACCAAAAACATTAGCGTACATACTGGGTATAGTCCTTCGGCCCGGGAGACATTTTGAAAATTTCATTTTGGCCCGCACTTAAAAGTATTTGCCCACCCCTGATCTAGATGGTGATCGTCCTCTTGATCTACTCCCCGGAACGTTTCCAGAAATAATTAATCTCTCCAAACTGTCGTCACCTCTGTGAACCACGTGACCAAAGAATTCGAATTTACTATTTTACTATTTATTTTGAACTAGTTACATGTTAATCTATGAACTTTTGTGTAAGTTAATATTCGAGCGCATATTAAGGTTGGTTATAATTTGGATAATGTGTGTGGTATTGTTAATGACAAGTTCTACTGTAGACATTTAGACAAAGAACAATTCCCTCGCCAAACTGAATAAATACTCATCCTCGTATTCACACACGTAGAAAGTACATACCTACATGCCGAAAGCCAATATTTACCTGCGTCCATGTTTGAGTTTTGATTATAGAACAAGATTCATTATTTGGTGAGTCAATATATCGTTCCAACTGTTAAGAATACTCCGTGTTTGCGTAAGGTTAAGTTTGTTTTTGTAATGTATATGTATAACAAGAAGAATGGCGGCCGTTGAAAATACTGTATGTGTGCTCGGCTTGTGACAGCTGGCATACCGACATCGATACGGTTTGCGCGAACAGTGGCGGTACAGAGATGAACGAAATTCGCACGTTAAATAATTGATAAGCCACTAATGGCAAATTATGGTTAATGATCAATGGGATCCTCAACAAGAAATAAAATGCCTTACCGAACAAGCAAGACAAGCTTTTATTAAATTTAAACGGCTGCCGCTGCTTTGTAACCGCAATCGTTCATTCACTCTCCGTTACAGAATGGCTAAATGCTATCTTCTTGTTTACGTGCCATCTCCGCGGCGAAGGTTGCCAATCATCATTGCTATTCTCACTTTTGCACTACAGCCCGAAATAGTTCAGTTGAGCTGCATCCAAACCATTCTCTGAGATTTCTCAGCCAGGACATTTTTCTCCTACCTATGCTGCGCCTTCCTTAAATCTTTCCCTGCATAATTAATTTTAGGAGTTTGTTCATATCTGTCACCACGTGTTATATGACCCAAGTATTGAAGTTTTCTTATTTTGATGGAATCCAGTATCTCCCTGCTGTTCTGTATTCTCCTTAGTACTTCCTCATTGGTTATTCTGTCTGTCCAGGAGATTCTCAGCATTCTTCGATACCTCCACATCTCAAAATGCTTCCAATCTATTGAGGCATTGTTTATTGAGAGTCCATGTCGCCACACCATACAAAAGAACAGAAAATACATAACTTTTTAGTACTCGCTTTCTAAGATTTAGGCTGAGGTCTCTACTACATAATATTTGTTTCATATTAGTGAATGCACTTCTAGCCTTTTCTATTCTAATTCGGATTTCTTTGGTATAATCGTTTGTTTCACTAACGTTTGTCCCTAAATAGTTATAATTCTGAACTCGTTCTATCGTCTTATTATTTACGTGTAGATTGATGTTTCTAATATTTTTCTTTGATATAACCATGAATTTTGTTTTCTTTATGTTTAGGGACAGACCAAATTCTTCACTCGTTGCAACAGCCTTATCTAAAATTCTTTGTAGATCTGTAATCGTTTCTGCTATTAGTATTGTGTCATCGGCGTATCTAATTTCATATATGGGCAGTCCATTTATTTTTATGCCTGCTACTTCATCTTCTAATGCTTTTTTGAATATTTCTTCTGAGTATGCACTAAACAGTGATGGCGACAAGACACAGCCCTATCTAACGCCTCTTTTGATTTTTATTTTATTTGTGGTTAAAATGTTTATTCTTATGACAGCTTCTTGTTCATAATACAGATTATTTATTATTCTTATATCCCATGTGTCGATGTTCTTTGTTCTCAGTAGTTTTATTAACGGATTATGTTTCACCGTATCGAATGCCTTGTTATATAATCTAGGAAGCAGACATAGATGTCCTGGTTTACATCTAAACATCTCTGTATTAACACATTTACTGCAAATAATGCTTCTCTGGTTCCTTGATCATTTATATGTAAATCTGAACTGAGTTTGTCCAATGTCTTGTTCTAACTTTTTGTATATTCTACGATGAATAATCTTTAGAAATACTTTGAGTATGTGGCACATTAAACTGATGGTACGGTGTTCGCAACATTGTCTGGCGTTTCTCTTTTTCGATATAGTCACGAATGTTGATAGAAGCCATTCTTTAGGTAATATACCTGTTCTGTATATGATATTAAATAATTCGACAATTACGTGTATATTGCAGTCGGTATTTCGTCCGGTCCTACAGCTTTCCCAGTTTTCAGTTGTTTAATGATGTGTTTTACTTCACTTTCTGTTATTTCTGGTCCAGTCTCTTCAAGTTAAGTGCTATGTATGATCCATATTGTTATACGGCATGGAGACATGGACGCTGAAAATATCTTCAAGTTGGACGCCTTCTAAATGTGGACTTTGCGAAGAATGTTTCGCATACCATGGACATATAGAGTGAGAAACGAGAAGGTCTTAAGAAGAGCAAATGCTGAGAGAGAATTGCTTAACGTGATCAAGGCACACAAAATTGGATACCTGGGTCATATCCTGAGAGGGGAAAAATACGTAATCCCTCAACTAATCACCCAAGGAAAGATTGAGGGCAACAGCGGAGTAGGTCGCAAACAAATGTCGTGACTACAACATATAAAGAACTGGACAGGCATACATGACATTGGCGAGCTTTTGCATGCCGCAAAAGACGTCTACAAATATATTCTCTATAATAAACTTTTTTTTAAATTCTCTATATTGTATCTGCTTAATATTAATATCCGTCACGCTCCCGAGTCTATATATTTTTGAATTTGCAGATAAATTTTTACCTTAGTACAAATCGACAGAAATATTTGAAACCGCCAAGACCAAATCGATCGTAAACTTTGGTTACGCGGCGTTGTCAGATCAATCAGGTTTCAAAGGTTTTCCGGTTTTTATTTAATTTTTACCTTAGTACAAATCGACAGAAATATTTGAAACCGCCAAGGCCAAATCGATCGTAAACTTTGGTTACGCGGCGTTGTCAGATCAATCAGGTTTCAAAGGTTTTCCGGTTTTTATTTATTACCTGTTTCACAGTAAAATTTCCGTCTGCTTCTTCCTGTGTATATTTTAAACTTTAAACCATTGTGTATAATTTCACGAGATTGTGCACTTAGTTTCTTATTTTTCACGGCCTTTGTAATATTCATATAAATTTGTTCTAAATAAACAACTATTCGACGATTTTATCTGGCAATGTTGCAAAATCACTGATTTCATGCACAGTGCATTGTAAATGAATGTTTACTGTTTGCACCAACGCGTTGAAGTCTGTAGAACCCGTAGAAACAGAGCTGCAACTAATGAAAAGTAGGTTCTTATTCGTCAAATTCCAAATTGAATGCAGGATATGTATGATAGTCTTCCATTAAAAAAATGGTGACAAAATGTCAACAATTAACTATAAAGGGATCAGTGTAATACTTTCAATAGCAAGAATCTTTTCCACAGATACAAAAGAAAAAAAAAATAGAACAGCACATAGAACATTAAACATGAAACGCGGCGTAAGACAAGGCGACACACTCTAGCCAAAACTATTCATAACTGTTTTGGAATATGCCTAAACTGGTACAATAAAGGGATCACAATAGATGGAGAAAAGTTAAATCATCTTGGTTTTGCAGACGACATAATCCTTATAACTGATAACCTATGAGAAGTAAAGGGAATGCTAAATGAGTTAGACGTTATGTGCTAGAAAACAGGCCTGAAAATGAGCTTTACTAAAACTAAATTTATGACTAACCTGATTCCTAGCGGACAGCTGCCTATACGTGAACAGGAAGTAGAGCTAGTGGAAAAGTACATTTACTTAGGTCATGAAATTAGAATTGGCAGAGATAACCAAACATGCGAAATAAAAAGAAGATTAACTCTTGCTTGGGCATCCTACGGAGCGCTGGCCATAACAAGAAAGTTATTCAAATTGTTTATAAGGAAACATATTTAGGAGCAGTATACCAATCAGTTTAAAAAGACAAGTGTTTGATCAATGAGTGCTAGCGGTAATGAATGACATATGGAGCTAATTGAATGGAGACCAGGAGAAGACAAACGCAATAGAGGAAGGCCGCCTACACGATGGACAGATGATATCAGGCGGATTAGTAAAAACTGGCTACAATCAGCACAAAACCGTGAAGTGTGGAAACAATTGGGGGAGATATATGTCCAGCAGTGGACATACATTGGTTGAATGATGATGATGATGATGCCCATCATCAGACAAGTGATAGAAAAGAACAAAAAGAAAAATATTGAAACACATAAGTCCCCTCTCCTTGATTTGGTACATGAGTTACCTTCGCGGTTTCAGATAGTCTGCATAAATGTACTTGTTAACACCTTATTAGAAATCCTGATTTTTCTTAGAAACAACAGCTGTCGTCAGACAGGATTTTAGGAAAGCTCACGATTGTCTTATATTGGAGTCAAAATCATACTAGCACAAATGCGCACAAATGAGAATATAATAATTAAACATTTAGTCGTACTTATCATGTTAAAACAGAGCGGTTTCTAAACAAGTTTCCATTCAAAATACTGTTTAAATTAATTTCAGATGGAACCAACCTTTCCTTTATTCACAATAACACAGAAAAACAATACAGTTTGTACTGCAACTCACTGAAACTACAACATGAATATGAAAAAGGGAATCATCACTATATCATTATGATATAGTTCAAAACACCTGCTTCAACGAAAATGCATTACAGGAAGAAAAAACTTGCTAAAAAAGGTCTTAACAAAAAATAATTATCCATTGTCATAAACATTACAGTTAAATTATTAATAGTTAGATTGGTTTAGTAATTGGTTGTTAATCACCATTCTCGACTATTCCAGTCAAAAATGGTTCAGAATCAGGTTATCTGATTTAGTTCTACAGCTACAGTATACACACAGTGACTTACATTTCTAATTGTTATTAATAAATATATCAAGATACTTTCTGTTACGCCATTGTTTTTTTTCCTTCCGTCGAATGAACTTCGACAAGACCGTTAACTGTTCGTGTCCTTTGAACAATACCGTCATTCAGTGCGAAGACACATTTTTTAGTTCTTCAAATCAGATAACTTCTTCCTGGACTAGAGATAACTGTTTATTTCACATTAACCTTCCTGCAAATATGGAGCATAAATTATCAGATCTTTATTTCTTTAGATGTCTTTTACATGTGAGCTAGATTTTTTCATCGCAGGTAATGTTAAGTTGTAGACGGAGAGGCAGCGCTGTAAAAACTATTTGAATTTACTAAAGCTAGATTTTTCACAGTTGATTACTGTGAGTGTGTAGAGAAACATACTGCGGTCGGTCAAGCGATACGTAGAACAGGGGTTACTGAGAGGGTATCAAAGTTGCTTTCCTACGAAGGTAATTATTTCCATTTATTAAGGCTGAAAATCAGTACACACATTCTAAATTAAATATAAATAAAAGTTATTATATTCGGTCAGCTGTATGACGGGACAGAGCCGGTCGGTCGGCCCCAATAGTCGATTGAGGAAATGAAGCATTTTGGCTTGCAATTTTTTCGTCCAGTATGGATTTACTTGAAATTTTCACAGAAGGTAGGAAATAGTCCAAGGATCATTTTCTATATCATGCCGCTATCATACGCTAAAGCCTTGGGGGTGGTTACCACCCAATCTCGAGGGTGGAAATTTTTTATTACATTTTAACCATGTAGTTCGATGGAAAAAGTGATTCTAAGAAAAAAATGTTTTTTACATTTTCTTCGTAAAACTAATATTTTTCGAGTTATTCGCGCTTGAAAATAACAGTTTTTCGACGAAAAAATCGACTTTTTTAGAGGGTTTTTTGAGAATATCTCGAAAAATATGCATTAAATCAAAAAACTGTAGATATCAAAATTGTATCTTTTAGTAACACAAACCAAATTATTTTCCAATAATATCTTTAATACAAACCGAGATACGGCATGTTAGGTTAGCTTTTTTCGTCAAATGCATAATCTAAAATGTTCAAATCCAAATAATGGGAAAAATTTGCATTTTTCGAAGAAAACTTAAAATATCTATTTTCAAGTATACAATTAGACTTTTCAAAAAAAAAATAATAAAAAGTTTCTAGCATGAAAATTAAGCGACTTATAATATAAAAAAATGTCGGTACCTGCTTTTCAAAAATCAGTGAAAACAACCCCCTAACTACCTTCCTAATTCAAAATTGGTCTTCACCTTTCTGTAGTTCCTTTTATATTTATATTATCAATACACTCAAGGAGTTTGACCTATTTAAAATGCCTAATTTTGGAAAAATATTATATCTCACTGTGTACTGATTTTCAGTCTTAATAAATGGATTTAATTACCTTTGTAGGAAAGCAACTTTGATACCCTCTCAGTAATGAGACCCCTCAAAAATGATTTTGTAGGATTTTTAAAGAGCTATAAGACTGTGTAAATTAAATTCCGTAAGATGCCTTAGTTTTTAATTGGGGCGGGTTTAAAGGGCTCGAATAAGGGGGTGTCTGCTGGTAAATAGAGATTTTAAACAGCTATATCTGGCTAACTATTCACTGTAATGAAAATCTATGGACAGGGTAATTTTAGTCATTAAAAAAGCTACAATTTAGTAATAATTTATAATTTTTTTCATATCTTCAGTATTTTCGGAGATATTTTGAAGTAAAATGTGAAAAATACCAAATTGCAAAAAATCAATTTTTCTTTAAACTCCAATTTTTTCAAAATTAGGCATTTTAAATAGGTCAAACTCCTTGAGTATATTGAGTACATAAAAGAAACTACAGAAAGGTGAAGACCAATTTTGAATTAGGAAGGTAGTTAGGGGGTTGTTTTCACTGATTTTTTCGTAGAGAAAAGCAGGTACCGACATTTTTTTGCAAGTCGCTTAATTATTTTCATGCTAGCAACTTTTTATTATTTTTTTGAAAGGTCTAATTGTATACTTGAAAAAAGATTATTTAAGTTTTCCTCGAAAAGTGCAAATTTTTCCCATTATTTGGCTTTTAATATTTCAAATTGTGCATTTGACGAAAAAAGCTAACTTTTAACATGCCGTATCTCGGTTTGTATTGGTCTTAAAGATATTATAGGAAAAGAATTTGGTTCGTGTTACTAAAAGATACAATTTCGATATCTACAGATTTTTTGATTAAATGCATATTTTTCGAGGTATTCTCAAAAAACCCTCTAACAAGCGCGAATAACTCGAAAAATATTAGTTTTACGAAGAAAATGTAAAAAACATTTTTTTCTTAGAATCACTTTTTACATCGAATTACATGGTTAAAATGTAATAAAAAATTCCCGCCCCCGAGATGGGGTGGCAACCACCCCAAGGTTTTAGCGTATGATAGCGGCATTATATAGAAAATGATCCTTGGACTATTCCCTACCTTCTGTGAAAATTTCAAGTAAATCCATGCTGGACGAAAAAAATGCAAGCCAAAATGCTTCATTTCCTCAATCGACTATTGGGGCCGACCGACCGGCTCTGTCCCGTCATACAGCTGACCGACTATAATAACTTTTATTTATATTTAATTTAGAATGTGTGTACTGATTTTCATCCTTAGTAAATGGAAATAATTACCTTCGTAGGAAAGCAACTTTGATACCCTCTCAGTAAGCCCGGTTCTACGTTTCGCTTGACCGACCGCAGTATGTTTCTCTACACACTCACAGTAATCAACTGTGAAAAATCTAGCTTTAGTAAATTCAAATAGATTTTTCAGCGCTGCCTCTTGGTCTATTGCGGGAGTGGAGAATTAATCATTAATGATCTGTTACATAATTAACAAAAGCTACTTGTAAAACAAAGAAATGTTTTTTACAATATCTATCTTTTGTAGTGTAAATTACAAACAAGAATACGCCAATTTTACAGTGGTAGCGCAGTATGTACCATTTTTTCTAAACGCGTTAATCTCAAAGCAAGATCAAAACAACACGTCAAGAGATATTTGAATTACGATTCAAATCACAACACAAAGTATTGAAAAGGGGATCATCAAATCGTTACAAATGACAGTGAAAAATATTTGTTCCAGCCAAAACGTTTTTATACCACTATTCCAACGGCATAAAGACAGTTCAAACGAATACGGCGATTGGACTAAAGATCTCACTGAATTTTAGAACTGCTACTTTGATCAATCACCGATGTGAGCGTGTTAAATCGAATAGGGATTATTTCAAAATTATTTCATTGTTTCAATGAGGCAGATGGCAAATCATGAAGTATTGCGATGTCATAAACGAAGACCGGATATTTTTGGGACATGCTTCTACAGGGTGATTGATTAGTAGGGTAAAGCTCAATAGCTCAGCTATAGTAATAGATAGCAATAAAAGTTAATAACAAAAATTTTAGCCACCTTTGAGCTTCACATTACAAAATTAGTTAGAATGTTACAGGGTGTTCGATAACACAGTGGCAGACCTAACTTATATTTTTTTTTTTAAATGGAACACCCTATATTTTATTTTATATTCGAAATCCTGTTAACTTCTCCATCACAAAAATATAAAGGTTTGTAATGTTATACAGGGTATTTACAAAGTTATACACCAATTTTGTATGAAAATCGTAATAAGTTCAACTCCCTGTATAAATAAAAATAAGCACAACAACAATGGTTTATTAATGCCATATTTTTTTATTTATTGTCAAAATTTTTAAGAATTATTGATATTGCTAATTTTCTTTATATCAAATACAGGGTGAGTCAAAACGCAAGTACATTATTTTCTGTAATGTTAAATGGAACACCCTGTATTTTATATCATTATTGAAAAGTAACATTAACGTACTTTAATTTTTATATAACATTCCCTATTCCCAAATTTATTAGTTTTCGAGGTATTTTCATTTTTCAGAGCAAATTATTTTAGGTGTTTAAATTTATCTAAATTTTAAGTAAGCCATGACTGAATTGACAATTGAAGATTACCGATTATCCGATATACCGATTAGTAATACATTTTGCATAAACAAAAACACAACCACTACATGCAACATTTTTGAAACAATTAAGAACTATCTTTTTATGTAAATGCAACAAATAAACAAAGAAAATTAGTAATAAATTTTACAAAAAAAACACACAAACACAAAATACAATATTTTGTGAAGACAATAATTAAACACTACTTTTGTATGTAAATGTAACAGTGTAACAAATAAAGAACGAAACATAATTTATCAGTAATACATTTTGCAAAAAAACATGTTTGAAAAAATTAGAAGCTACTTTCAATAAAATATTTTTAATATTTAATTACATAAGATGTTCAAAATTATCTCCTAACACATTTATGTACGCCTAAAAACGATCATTGAATGAGCTACTTACTCTACGGAGCATTTGTAAATTAACACATCGAAATACACTTTGTATTCTATTTTTCATTTCATCCCTTGTTGTTGGAGGTATTTTATAAACTTCATTATTAACGTAGCCCCAAAAAAATCAGTCCAGTTTATTAAATTCTGATGATTTGGGTGGCCACGCTACTGGTCCATTGAAAAATGAAAATATCTCGAAAACTAATAAATTTAGACATAGGGAATGTTATCTAAAAATTAAAGTACTGTAATGGTACTTTTCAATATTGATATAAAATACAGGGTGTTCCATTTAAAATTACTGAGAAAATAATGTACTTGCGTTTTGACTCACCCTGTATTTGATATAAATAAAATGAGCAATATCGGCCATTCTCGAAAATTTTGACAATACGTTAAAAAATATGGCATTAATAAACCATTGTTGTTTTGCTTATTTTTATTTATACAGGGAGTTGAACTTGTTACGATTTTCATATAAAATTGGTTATAACTTTGTAAATACCCTGTATAACATAACAAACCTTTATATTTTTGTGATAGAGAAGTTAACAGGATTTCGAATTTAAAATAAAATATGGGGTGTTCCATTAAAAAAAAAACAAAAGTTTGGTCTGCCACTGTGTTATCGAACACCCTGTAACATTCTAACTAATTTTGTAATGTGAAGCTCAAAGGTGGCTAAAAGTTTTGTTATTAACTTTTATTGCTATCTATTACTATAGCGGAGCTATTGAGCTTTACCCTACTAATCAATCACCCTGTATACTACGTTCATGCTCAAGATTAGCTCGAGAAACACTTTATCAGTGGGTGTGTCGGGTCGTCACAGCTTGTCGTTGGTTAGAAACTAATTTTTAACCATTGAAAAACTTCGAGCCCAACTTGGAAACGGACGTAGTATACTATTAACAAAATTTCTTTTAATAAAGATGACAATGGAGAGATAGTGACAATGATAAAAAAAGCAAATATACATGAAATTTATTATGAATCTTCCTTTTTCCATTTTTATCCTCTAATCCCTAAATAAATGAAATCCAACCCGCCCTTAGATGCCCGAGCTCCGGTCCGAACAGTTCTATCTATGGCGGACCTCAGAAACCACTTATCCAAGAGCCAAACAATATGTAATTAATTCTCCAGTCAATAGTGCGGCAATACTAATAATTACATATTGTAAATCTCCCGACTAAACCGGACAAACAATAACAATAAACTAACAGGGAAATGGAAACCGCAAGCTGAGCGCGTTGATAAGAATATAATCGGTATTGTTGGTATTTAATTAACGAAAATAATAAAAAATAACTAAAAAATGCTCTTACTTAAAATACCTCTATCTGAGGGTTGTAGAAAAATATTTGTAACGTTATAAACGTCACACAATTGTTATTTATGTTGAAATAATTATTTTATTGTAATTTCGGTTGATTTAATTCATTTCTTGTTGACAAAATCCTGGAAAGGGTGGAACACTAGATATGTAGGTAGCTGGATTGACTGCAGAATTGAAAGTGTGATAAGGAAATTTCGACCAGAATAGAACTTGCACGAAAAAGCTTTATTAGCTGGCACTCTATATTGTGCAGTAGAAGTCTTGCATTGACAAACGCCTAAGAGTATTGAAGTGCTACGTCTGGTCCGTCTTGTTCTATGGATGTGAAACTTGGACAACAAAAGTGAAGAATCTCAACAAATTAGAAGCGTTCGAGTTGAGGTGTTACCGTCGCATGCTCAGAATCCCATGGACAGCACACATATACAACGAACGTGTGGTGGAGACCATGCACAAGGAGCGAGAATTGATCAACGTCATAAAAATGAGAAAGGTTCATTACTTCGGTCATATAAGGAGAGGACCTAAATATCGCTTACTCCGGTTGATGATTCAGGGCAAAATCGAAGAAAAACGCTGGGTTGGAAGAAAACAATTGTCCTGGCTGCTTAACATTAGACAATGGACAGGTCGAACGGTCGAGGATTTGTTTCATATAGCTGCCGACCGAGAAACATTTCATTAGCTTGTTAATACGACGATAGCCAACGCTTGAAAACAAGCACGGCACACAAAGATAAGAAGAATTCATTTCTTAACTTTCTGCTTTATTTGCGTATTTTTCTTCTAAAAATAGGTTGCTCTTAATTCGTTTATTAGCTAAACATTTTGTCCTTACCTTTTTCCCGCATTCAAAGGCAACAAATAACTTAATAGTCACAAACATGAACTCATGAAGTTGGCAACTCATGAACTTCTGTCATGTCGATAATTATATGCATTTAATCCATGCCGATGGGCACCAAAAGGACGGCGGAAAAGAGGAAGACCTAGGAAAAGCTGGATAGAAGGAATTCATAGGGAAATCAGAGAAAGAGGCTTGAACGAAGACATGTGCTACGATCGAGAACAATGGCGATTGGGAATCGGAAGACGTCGTAGAACGTTATGAACCGATTATATTTATAATCCTTGCCAATTTGCTATTTTATTTAATACTTTTCATAAAATTCTAATTTTGAAAGACATGACAAGGAGTCATGCCAATGCCTAGTTTTTCATTCTAGTGTTTTTGGCCTAATATTAATTTTGTCCCCCTTTTCGGGAGTGACTTCCTGAAGCCTACAACACATCTTGGTTGATGTACTCACGTGGAATAAAACCAACTAAAAATTGCAGGTGCCTTCAAGAACACTACAGCTGAAGACACTTACATGGCAAACACCTAAAATCTACCTACACCATGTGGAGCCAACTACGTCGACCATCATTCTCTACGTCCAGCAAGCAATTCTGTAATGCCATACGCATCATGTTTATTGTAAAGCTAGAGGCAGGATTTGCTTGTTACATTAAAATATCGTTTCAGTTAATTTTTAATAATCTATTTAATTATTAAAATAAATTATTAAATTAATTTTATTTTATATTTTATTTGTCCCTTCCGAGACTCATTGTCCACTCTTTCAACTAAGGTAAAACGAACTTATACCTGAGTGGCTGAGCCAGACGAGGCTTAACAATTAGCTCCCATAGTCGGAGTTTAATTGTTATACACTAACCTCCAACTTTCTGTGGTAGTTCGAATGTAACACATTGGCGCTCAACGTGGGCCACGAAAAACGATATCTCATAATATTATGTAAAAACGATAAAAAAATATACCATGTTTATAGCAATATTTTTGTGTTTACTGACATTTTTTTTGTAAATTTATTTAACGAATTGCTTTTTGTTTTTTCAGGGGCCACCGCAACCGGGTCAACCGTTCAAATTTACTGTTGGTGAATCGTGTGATAGAATAAAAGAAGAATTCAGTTTTCTTCAGGCACAATACCACAAGTAAGTAGTTTTTTTATTATTTTGATATTTTAATGTACAGAAAATTACAACTCGTATTCTAAGTAAAAATTCACGAAAAATGTTCCATAAAGATGCTAATTGGACCGATGCCAATGTTATGTATGTGCTTCTAAGTCGTAAGTCGGCGGGGTTTGGATTGGTAGGTGGAATCAACGATGTTTTCTTTAGGAGGGGTCTTTATGTCGAAAGCAACCGGGTGCCGTCATCTCTTTAATTTAGACAATTTGGCCATTTTTCTATCTCCTGGTTTCTCGGATAATTCTTGGTTTATAGAAACGGAAGTGGCTATGATTCTGGATTGTTCAAAGACAATTTTGTTATCTGTATGAAGATAGTGTTGACCTAGAGCTGGAATTAAATCGAAATTGAGAACAGATATGGAATGTTCATAAATCCTATTTTCGATTCTACGATTGGTTTGGCCTATGTAAGATCGGGGGCAGTCTGCACAAGGAAATTCATAAACTCCGTGTTGTTCATTTGGGATGTTGTCTTTGACTGATCGGACAAGAGATGAAAGTTTTATTGAATGCTATATATTGTATTTATTCCTCGAGGTTTAAAGATTTTGTCAGTAATACCTTTTATGTAAGGAAGAAACGTTTTAGTATGATCAGGGTCAGAGCTTCTGGGTTGAGATTGAGCGGGAGATTAAAATTTGTGGATGCTCCTATCGACGTGATTTCGCGGTAACCATTTTGGATGAGGCGATGAGGGTTCGTTAAAGAAGGAGAGCTTAGAAAGTTTCAATAAAATTCATCTATTCAATAGAGAAAATCAAATACATGCTAAGTTGCATTTGAGCTCATTTTTATGATTAGAGTGATATTTTGCTATATATGTACCTCAATTCATTACCATAACCATAAAGGATTAATAAACACAACCGACCCTGTTACAATTTTCATGGTGTCTTGACTTGACATTGAAATATGAATGCTTGATTTCTTTTTTCTACTTAATCGATTTGTTTGTGGTGGCAAATAACACAGTGCGATAAGTTCCATGTAATTAAAATAAAAAGAATTTCAGATTTGCATAGCTATTATAATAAAACCCCGTAGAAATAAAAACAGTGTTTACACTACGAGATTACAAGTTTTTAATAGAGATGGAAAGTCGCTTAAACATGATTCGTTCTTTAACAACGCAACGGATATCCTGATAGCTTCAATAAAACGAATTAAAATAAAAAATGTAATGCGTATCTTTCCTGTTGAATACCATGTTTGTTATAAAAGTAAAAATATAGAAAATATAGTGAAAAGAAAAGAGAGCACGGTTGGCGCGTTACTGTGAAATTAATAAATATTTACTTTTTGACAAATTCACTCCACCTACCCCAAACTGTGGTCGAACCCTTCCGATGGAGCGTGTACCCTCTAGTACCGATGGTTCAGTTTAATTTAGTCTATTGTACGCCATCAGTGTTAGTTGTAAAAATTATAGTAAGTTGCCTTACTTTTAACAGTTATTTTTGAACAGTTTTGGAAGGTAATTCTTAAGTTTTGCTTCAACACATGTTGTTTGACTACATTAATTGTGTTTTTTGACAACATTAATTGTGTTTGTATTGTGCAAACGGCGATCATATATGTATATGGAAAACCGTAGGAGAACCCGTGAGAAAAAATATTTTTCACTGCAATGGCCGACTTTTCTCACTGCGTGAGAAATTGTTCGTTTTTAATGTATGTTTAATAGCTTAAGGGTGTCTAGTCGGACAAACTTTGATATATGGGAACACTGGAACAGGGGAAGTTTTAATTGTGGAACAGGTTAAAAATTTGGAACGGTCAGACCACGAAAACGTCACATGTATTTTGTCCGACAGAACTTCTAATTGATTTGTTACCCTTTCATTAAACTCTCATGCAAAAATCAGACTGCTATTTATCACCTGTCATAATTCCTGTCATTTGACATATTCTACGTGTTCCACTCATTATAATTCCCATTTGGTGATAAATAGCAGCCTGATTTTTGCATGAGAGTTTAATGAAAGGGAAACAAATCAATTGGAAGTTCTGTCGGACAAAATACATGTGACGTTTTCGTGGTCTGACCGTTCCAAATTTTTAACCTGTTCCACAATTAAAACTTCTCCTGTTCCAGTGTTCCTATATATCAAAGTTTGCCCGACGAGACACCCTTAAGCTATTAACAAATTTTCAGCTTGCTATTAATCAACTTTTTTTTCATACGCGGGATCCAGACGTATAAGAGAAGTTGCACATTGTATAGCATCCATAGAAAAATGTTATTTTCTTACTATAAGCAAATATTTTCCTTACTATACAGCAGAACAAAAAATTGCCAAAAATTAACAAATGCGTCAAATTTGACAATTCAATATTTTTGTTTCTATAGTTACAAAACCTGTATTTGGTGGCATCACGAATATTTGAGTTAAAATAATAATATGTCTATTTGAAAATTTTAACATGTTTGTTTTAATATAATTTAAATGTTCGATCTTTGGAAAAATAGTATGTATACCTTGTAAGAAAAGCCACATTCCCGGACTCTGTATTGCCTTGTCTCGGCTTGCGCCTCGACGGCAATCTTTATATCGTCCGGGAATATTTAGCATTTCGTACTATCTTTATTTACACTCAAGATGCACTAGAAGTAAACAAACCAAGGCACATTAATTGTTACAAGGGTCACTCTTGAATCATGATTTACAATGTATATACATTATAAATCCCTAATGATGATTTACAAAGTGTATACATTGTAACTCATGATTCAGGAGTGCTCCTTGTAACAGTTAACGTGTCTTGATTTGTTTACATCTACTGCATCTTGATTGTGATTTTAGTATAGGTACACAATGTACTATTATTATTGTATGTTCAATAACAAACCATAAAATATTAAACAACTTCCAAAATATTGACTTACTGGTATGTGAAAAAAAAAACAAAAATTTACAATATTTTTTTATTCCGGAGTAAGATTTTTTCAAATTAAAATCATAATATATTTCTAAAACATGGATGATAAAATCAGTTATTTCCTCCTTGTGCTCGAATAACAGCTCTAATTCTTTCGGTTATTATGAATCAAACCAGCAAACTCGTTTTGCGGTATTTGTTCCCACTCTTTTATTAACGCCTGTTCTAACGCTACCACCGTTTCAGACTCGCCATAATTTTGTAAACTTTTGCCACTCTTCCCAAATTGTCCCACAAACGCTCTATCAGGTTAAGGTCTGGAATGCTAGGAGGCCAGGCTAGTAACGGAATACCAACATCTGTAAAATATTGCATTGTTATCCTCGCTGTATGCGGCGGAGCATTATCCTGCATTAGGAGAAGTTTTCACCTACAAAATGATATAAGGTAACACATATTATTCCATGCATTCCTTATGTACGTATCAGCATTAGGCTACGTGCCCCTAGCATAATCAGATCTGTATGTGCCCTCAAAGAAATGCCGCTCCATACCATTATACCTGATTATACCTCCACCACCAGACTACTCTAGGAGTTAAGCAACATTAGGTATAGCGTTCTCTACGTCTTCTCCACACTCTTTGGCGGCCATCAGGTATATATCTCGTGAAACGAGATTTTTCTGTAAACATAACGTTTCTCCAATCTTCCATATCCAAATCTGCATGAGAACTACAGAATTCCACAAGTTGTCTCCAATGAAATGCTTTCAATAAAGGAGCTATAGCAGGTACTAAGGTGATAAATTTTGTTCTCTTATGTTTAACGTACGGTGTCAGATGAGACTATGGTACCATGAACATCTGCCAGTCTCCGAGTCAAAGCTGTAGCAGTAAGTGACTGCCCTTGAAGCACTTGAAGTCTAAGAAACCGCTCTTTCATGGTGTGGAAGACCTTGATCTTCTTTGTACGGATCTTCTTGAGTAAGAACCAATTTCTAGAAAAATTTTTAAAGCATCGGATATTGTATTTCGCAGAACGCGAATCATATCTTCCATACATCGAATAGAACGCCCATCATTATGAAAAGCGAGCAACAACAGCTTGCGTCTGGCCTCATTACAAATTACAAGCTTTTTCGTTATTAAAAACAAAGTTTTTCTTACTCGAGAAGCAGCCACCATACAGCAAAAAGAAATATAATTTAACAAGCATTATTTTACGCAAATATTTGATTTCTGGAGGTCACCTTAACAAAAACTTTCTTTTCAGTCATCAAATGACAACCTTTTAAGCTGTTTAATGGATACGAAATAAACGAATGGATAAAAACAACTTATATTATGATATTTATATTAAGTATATTTTTTTTATACCAGGGCAATTCAACAAAACTAAAAGGAGAAAACTATCGAATTTCAGGTGTCCAGTTACTTTTGCTGGTCAGTGTACATAATATGAATGTAAAAAAACAATAAAGAAAATCAAGTTCCAGTATGCGTGCCATTGTCAGTCTCATACGAAGAACCAATCGCCTCTTTTTTGCAAGATTGGCATTTAATGGCAGGCCATTTTAACAGTATTTAGTTGATAGCATCGACTAATTGTTAGAGACTTGCTTTCTTGTTGTTCTCCGAGGAGCCGAAATGGGTCAATAGAGAGTTCTTTAACTGTCGTTTTTTCTCTGCTATCTTTTTAATGAACAGGTTTATTTGTATTACAAATTACATGTTTCTTATGAGAACTGGGTACTTACCGACATTCCGAAGTACTTGTTTGCGTTCTTGCTTAAACGCTAGACTTATTTGCTAATGTTTGAGAACTCAGACCAGTAAAACTGATGTTTTATTATAATGAGTAACAAAGAAATTGCATGTTATGTACAGTAATTATTTAAAAATCGGGACTTTCTTTGTAAATGTTTGTTGAACTAGTGCAATTTGCAAAACTAATATTATAATGATTATTGTTTAATGATTTTAATTTCCAATCGTGTAGTAAGATTTTTCATCACGTGTTTAATTCTGTCCAATCAGGTTATTATTATACCGGGAATATTCTACCTACATTATTATAGTGGGAATAATTGTTAGGTATTTTGTTTCTCTTTAATTACAACGAGATTTATAGTTTTGATAACTGTCACATATAAGAAAATGAACCATAAGAAACTTTTAGTTGCATCTAATGTCAAATTGTCACGAGAAAAATATATATCGACAATTTTAAGCGCTCGAGTGTAATTCGGTAAGATTATTTCATGAATAAATCTGTATTTTTATAAATAATTTTGACTAATATTTTATTGATATCTTCGTTTGAATATTTGCTAAACAGCGCTGTTCACTTTGAGAAGTTGAAAAACATTAGATGTGATAAATGTCACTGAATGTTTATTTAGTCACAAAGACTTGAATTTTGTATGTAAGTTTAAAAAAATAATCGTACGAATATCACACGATAGCAAGAATAAATAAGAAAATAATGCTCCAATTTGCTTCTCAAACTTGTTTCCATTCGGCAATAGTCCAGGAAATAGCCAGGAAACAAGTTTTAGAAAAATTGTCGCATTATATCTCAATTTATTCTCACTCTCTTGTGATATTAATGTTCATAACTACCAAGAAACTCAAGTGTTCACTAGAGTTTCACCATGTTCCCGGAGGTTATATCTTTTAACATCGGCGTTTAGCCTGTTAAGTGAATTTTTGATGACGACCTCAATTAATATTGAAGGACTATCAGCAGATAAAGAAGACCTATTGTCTAATATGTGCAGAGAACATGGTGTCGATGTTCTACTGGTTCAAGAAACCCATAGAGGTACTGCAAGTCGCAGACCAAGGATTCGGGGTATGAAGCTCATACTGGAGAGACCACACGACCAATATGGTAGCGCAGTCTTCGTCAGACCAGATATCGACGTAGCATCCACATCTCTAACAGATCAAAATGACATCGAGATCCTCACAGTGGAGATAAACTCCTGTACAGTAACGTCAATCTACAAACCACCAAACGCTGACTTTGCTTTTGAGGAACCGAATAACTTTCAATCACAGCAAATCAAATTCGTACTGGGTGACTTCAACTGTCACAGTGTGGCGTGGGGTTACAACGAAACAGATTCCAATGGCGAAGAACTAGAAAAATGGGCTGAAAGCATGAACCTAAAACTTATTCACGATCCAAAGCAGCCTGCGTCGTTCAACAGCGGAAGATGGCGCAGAGGTTACAACCCAGACAATATATTTGTCAGCGACAGAATTGGAGACCAGGTGACAAAAATCGTTGGAAGCGCCCTCCCAAAGACACAGCACAGACCAATAATTTGTCTTTCCAACGCGGCAATCAGATACGAAATTGTTCCTTTCAAGAGAAGGTTCAACTTTACTAAAGCAAAATGGGAAAAATTCTCTGAAACATTGGATCAAGAAGTTTCCCAGCTAGAACCTTGCCCTGATTCATACGATAAATTTGTAGAAATCGTAAAGCAAGTATCACGGAAATTTATCCCTAGAGGTTGTCGAACTGAGTACATAGCGGGGCTCAATGAAGAATCTAAACCCCTACTTAAAAGATACGAACAGCTATATGAAGAAGACCCTTTCTCGGAAGCGACAATACAGGCTGGGGAGGAAATGTTACATGCGATATCCGCCAACAGAACGGAAAGGTGGTGCAAGCTGGTCACGAGTCTGGACATGAAACAAAACAGCAGACGTGCCTGGAAGCTGATTCGGAATCTTGGCAACGATCCCGCTGCTCCGGCAGTCAACATGACAGAAGTCACACCCGATCAGATAGCCCATCATCTTCTAATGAACGGTAAGACGACATCAAGAAAGAACAAGGTGAGAGCTCAACGGAATATCGACGAAGAAAGAGATGTTCTAGGTACCTCTTTTTGTCTAGAGGAGATGAGAGGCGCTATCCATCAAATGAAAGATAATAAAGCGGCTGGCCTGGACGACATACGAACAGAGCAAATAAAGAACTTTGGACTAAAAACCGTAGAGTGGCTCGTAAAAATGATGAATTGCTGAATCCGTACATTACAAATCCCCAAAATCTGGAGGAAAGCTAGAGTGGTAGCCCTCTTAAAACCAGGGAAGGATCCGGCGGATACAAAGAGTTTTAGACCTGTATCTCTCTTGTGCCACCTTTTCAAGGCCTTTGAAAGAATGATACTGAACCGGATCGCAGAATATGTGGAGACTAAAATTATTCCAGAACAAGCAGGATTCAGGCCCGGAAAGTGCTGCTGCAGTCAAATTCTTAATCTCACCCAACATATTGAAGATGGTTTTGAACGGAAGGAAATAACAGGAGTAGCGTTCATAGACCTAACTGCCGCCTATGATACAGTTAACCATCAACGGCTACTCGCAAAACTCTACGAAACTACAAAGGATTTCCGACTAACAAGGTTAGTGAAATGTCTCCTCCAGAATAGACGCTTCTACGTAACGCTCCAGTCCAAGAACAGTCGGTGGAGGGACCAAAAAATGGGCTACCATAGGGAAGTGTCATCGCGCCGATTCTATACAACATATACACCAACGACCAACCCATACACCAACAAACAAGGCAATTTATTTACGCTGATGATACAGCGGTGGCAGCTCAGGGAAGAACCTTCAATGAAGTCGAAGTGAAACTGACAGATGCCCTGGGAGACTTAGCTCTATACTATGATAAAAACCATCTGAAACCCAATCCCACAAAAACCCAGGTATGTGCTTTCCACCTGAGAAACAAGCATGCCCGAAGGTCGCTGGAGGTGGAATGGCGTGGTCAGATGCTGGAACACAACAAGACGCCAAAATACCTTGGCGTCCGTCTGGATAGAACTCTGTCTTACCGATACCACTGTCAAGATGTCAAGAAGAAAGTAAGTGCCAGAAATAATATCATCCGCAAGCTAACTAATACAAAATGGGGAGCACAACCACACACTCTCCGCATTTCTGCCTTGGCATTATGTTTTTCGGCCGCGGAGTTTGGAGCACCAGTATGGGCAAACTCTGCTCACGCAAAGAACGTCGACGTGGCTCTAAATGAAACGGTCCGTATAATATCGGGTTGCCTGAAACCGACACCTATCGAAGAGGTATACCCCATTGCTGAAATTGCTCCACCACCTATCAGGAGGAAGGTCACGTCAGAGGTAGAACGGAAAAAGCAGGAGACGGACCGAAGACATCCCTTATATGACCACCAAACTCAGCCAAGCAGACTAAGATCTCGGAAAAGCTTCCTGAAAACATCAAGATCCATCCCCGAAGCGCCAGAGACGCGCCGAATACACCTATGGCAAGCGTCAGCTACCGCGACACATTTTCCTTCCTCGGAGGAAATGGCTGCTGGACACAATTTACCGTATCCGACTTGGAAAGCGCTAAACAGACTAAGAACCGGCGTTTCACGTTGTGCTAGTAACCTGAAAAAATGGGGATACCAGGAGGATGATACCTGCGACTGTGGCGCGGTTCAGACCAGCCGGCATCTACTATCATGCACAGAAATGAGAGAGACCTGCACAGAACAAGACTTAATTATAGCAAATGACAGGGCCATCTATGTGGCCAACCATTGGAAATACAGAATTTAAAGTTGTTGGTGTTCCGGACACGGAAAGTAAGT
This sequence comes from Diabrotica virgifera virgifera, assembly GCF_917563875.1. Taxonomy (NCBI): domain Eukaryota; kingdom Metazoa; phylum Arthropoda; class Insecta; order Coleoptera; family Chrysomelidae; genus Diabrotica; species Diabrotica virgifera. Next base: position 202,057,816 of record NC_065443.1, on the reverse strand, counting down.
AAGTAGCCTGTTCAATATTACTACAACATAATGTAGATTGAATTATAATTTCAACCATTGTTTGGTTCTGGGGCTATTTAGCAAGTATTTGAGTAAGTAATCATAACCACATTTTTTTAACTTTCAAAATTTTAACCATCTTTCAATATAGTGGGATTACTTATTTTATTTTAGATTCACTGATGATGGACTGATAGGTCCGAAAACGTTCTGAATTGGACACATTTTTTCAATCCATTGGGAATTTTAAAATTGTTAATAAGTATACCAATTACATATAAGTGGTTTTTACTTCATGTTAAGAGTTTTTAACTATATGGTATACAGCCAACCTAGGGAACTACCCTTTTTAGTTAATAATATAAGAAAATCGTAATTTCGAAAGTAAAATATTGGAACTGTTTTCTCGTCGTTTCCAAACCCTATAACATTTTCGTTCCACCTAGCGTATTACTATTGAAATTGCTTTTTCAAGATACACCTTGTAAGTTTCTATTACATTGTGTAAATACTAAAAACATGGAATTAAAGATTTACTTTTCAAGCCGTTTGCCTCCCAACTCGACCGTAACCATCCAACTTATTTTTTGTTAAAGATACATAGATTATAAATTATTACAATCATTACTGAAGATTACAATAGGCTACAACCACTAAATTGGTATTGTAGAGATGTGACACTGATAGTTATTTTTTAGTATTAGTAACTATTTATTGACTTTCTTCTTTTGGTGCCTATTTGGTGCCTATAATTATTTTATTAACTGATGTATTTATTGACTAATGTATGTATAGTACACTTTACGAATTTACAACTATTTTGGATTAGGGATGAAAGCTTTGACCTAACGGTCGGTTGAGCTAAGGAAGTTAATAACAAATTCTCCCAATAGTTGAAGCACTGTCGAAAACAAGCAAAAATACGGTTTTAACTGATCTGATATTGTATTTTACATTCATTTAGAGAAATATACAATTATTAGTGCAAAAGTAGAAGAAAATCACTTTTCTAAATTGTGGTGGTATTTACTGATAAAATAATAACAATCAAAAACACTCAAAATTTTTCTTGTCTGTTGTGAACCGGTTGTACTGCAGCCACTTGGCTTATTGTACATCTTCCATTCCTTTATGAAACCCATTCCAGAATTATGTAACCCTGGTCTAGTGAGTAGGTGTCATATATTATATTTGGAGTCACTTCGATATCTCCGAAAAGTATTTGCCGCCTTCGCTCCAATGCCTCACAGTCATGCAAGATATGGCTGACTGTTTCAGGTTCTATGTTACAGGGTTTACTGTAAAGAGGCCGAAATCATTAGACCGAAAGCAGTAGACCGAACTCATTAGACCGAAAAGCACTTTACCGAAACCTCACTAGACCGAAAAGCAGGAGACCGAGAAGCATTAGGTACATAATACAGGGTGCTCAAACAGAATTGTAATCTGAGCAAGGGTATCATCAACCTTCCTTCACCCTTTATTCAGGCTTAGGACTGGCAGAACACAGTACTGGCGAATTTAGAGGTTTTTTTGCTTTGTTTCTTTTTATATATTTTTTGTTTTTATTTGTTTTTGGTTTATTTTCTATTTATTATGTACAATACTAAAAATAGTTTAGAGGTTGTTTTTTTGCTTTGTTTTTTGTTTATTGTTAAATTCAAATTAGAAGCAAATAAAATTTACCCTTAACTTCTTTTTATTTGTCGCAGTAAAAGAGGTAAGACAATAATGTAATTACAAGTAAATGTTATTTGGATGGTTATTAGAAACAGTTAAAATGGTGTTAACGTCACTCTACCCTTAATTTATTTTTACCTTCACTAATTTGTTTAACGGATGAAAATTGTTTTATATCAGACTGTAGAGAGTAATAATTTACAGAGTCTATGTATAAAGTAACACAAAAAAATACAATAAACAAAAAGACATAAAAAATCTTATCATAATTTACTGCAATCTATTTTAATTTATGTACCATTTCGGTCTAATGAGGTTTCGGTAAAGTGCTTTTCGGTCCAATGAGTTTGGTCTACTGCTTTCTGTCTAATGATTTCGATCTAATTGTCGTGTACCCTGTTACAGAGTCTGCAACTCAAGTCTCCATGAAACAGCCCCATTGTATGCAGGCGACCCTTAACTGGCGCATACCCAGTGACGAAACCTGTTATGACTCTGAGCTGATTCCTGCTTGTCTTCAGCAGTAAATCAGTCCTACTAGCACATGTCCGTCCGATATACATCTTGCCATGTGTTTGACCGGGTATACTCTCCCAGTGTGAGTTGTGTTGGCTTCGGATCAATGCTTTTTTACGTTCGCGGACGGTGCTTTTTGGCACTCCGACGGCCTGCTTTGGACCCAGGTATTTTGTAGCTGATGCTATCCTGGCAAGTGCATCAGCTCTTTCGTTGCCGTATATGCCCCGATGACAAGGAACCCATACCAGTATAACGCTGTTATGTTGAGCCAGTCTGTCAAGTTCTTGTCGACATTCCCACACTAGCGTAGAGTTCACCTTAGGGCTTATGAGAGCCCCAATGGCTGCTTGGCTATCTGTGCATATGTTAACCTGCTGCAGTTCGAAGGCCAAAGTGAAACGATAAACTACCCCAGATAATTGAGATAATACTGAAAGAATAATATTTCAACCAACTAGGATAGTTATCGTTTACCCTAGACTAGCTCAATCTCCCAAGTTGTGAGTCCACCTTGTCCTAATCAAAAATATGAACAATGAAGATCTGTATTGGAAGTAAACACAACAATATTTTAACTAATCATGCTTATTGTTCAATAAAGATATAATAAAATATGACTTAGTAAATGCAATAACATAATATATATTCAGATTCTTGCCAAAAACTAACAATTCTGGATTATACTTACGGCTTTTGGTATCTGGTTCGATGGTAACTTCTTGATGTCGAATGGTACTGCTGTAGACTTCTTGTAGACCTGGGCTAGATGGACGGCCTCAGGTCAATGCAGCTAGAGATGTTGAGTATTGCTAAAGTTGGTGGTTGTTGCTGTCTTTATGTATCCGGTTGTCTTGGCCTTACAGTGGCATCACCGGTGATGTAGACGGCTTGAGGCTCCCGAAGGAGAAAAGTTGATCTTTATCCCAAAAATTAGAAGACAAAATGTGTATCAGTGACAATCAAGAAGTTAAAACCACAAAAAAATGTCCTTCACAAAAAAATGATAGCATGCGATCTGTCTTTATAAAGACAACCACATGCAACGGATATTCTTGAGTTTGGGTTGATTTCATGTAGTCGAATGAACTATCTTTCAGTAAAGTCGTCCCAGGAACGCAACTCATAAATATTGGCAATATCATTTTAAAGTCTTCTACTTTAAAATGTATACTATATGTCTGAATTGCCGATATAAATGTGTCAGATTAAATAAATTATTAGAAGAATTTTTTAATAAGCAACAACATTTTTGTTTAATTTATTAATATTTTGTAGTTTGACAACGGCATCCGATTTAGACGTCGAAACGTTAATAAAATCATTTTTTTTAGTAAAATGGTGGCTTATTTCCCATTTAAAATAGTTGATTACAAAAATGCCACAAAAAAATAGCTTCAGAACAACGTTAGTTGTTTTCTCTTGCACACTGCTAGATTGCAAAAATCTCTGCCTGAAATACGGAGGTATATTCTCCCAGTGAAATAGAAACCACCATCAAATCTCGAAAGTTGGAATACTTTGGACACATTATGCGAAATGAATCCAGATATGCCCTCCTACAAGCCATCCTTCAAGGAAAAATATTTGGAAAGCGAGGTCCAGGAAGAAGAAGAACATTCTGGTTAAAGAACCTCAGAACCTGGTTCAACACAACATCTGTGCAGCTTTTCCGCGTTGCTGCAGATAAAGTGAAGATTGCCATGATGATCGCCAACATTCGTCACGGATAGGCACATCAAGAAGAAGAAGAAAAAGAAATTTTGCCTTACATACCTTACATTGCCTTACAGTTGTACATAATCAAGAATTACTCATAATCACTGTCGTTGGTATCTTTATTTGAATTGTAAAATAATTGGATTAATTGCTTAGATGCGATTTTCACGCATTCAATATTCTTTTATTAATTTTTCACATTTCCGCATAGTTTTTTTTTACAAAATTGCAGGAGTAGCAGTATTCAATGCTTCTTGCCATATTTCCAAATCTGCTTCGTCACTGTGATTCGTTACATGTAATAAGTTATTTTAGTAAGTTTTGCATGTTCATACAGTGCGCTGAAATAAGTGCCACTCCTCCTTATTAACTTATTTATTTTTAGCACATAAGCAAAATGCTCGAACAGGTCGATTTTTAAAACACTCATAGTATATTTTGGCATGAATGTTTCGCACTTTATGTGATTACTCTTCAGGTGACAGGTGATTTTTTTAAATGGGAAAGTACATCATGTGACACCTAATTTAAAAGTTTTTTGAGATACTGATTACAAAAATGTATAATACTTGAATCATTCTTGAGAACGTAAAAGCAAAATTTCGGTCGAATTATTTTTAAATGCATTCATTTTTTGCGGATCCTGAGAAAAATAATAACTATTTTTGAAAAATTTTAACGCAGAATGAAAGATTACATTATTACCGAGGGCTGAAAGTCCCTTAGAATAAACAAAAAGTTTCTTTTGAATGATATATTTTAAATTAAAAATCACACCCAATTGTTTCTTTTTTTCACCCCTGTAACTTATTAAAATAATCATTAAAGAAGTTCTGAGGGACTTTAGACCCTCGGTAATACTGTAATCTTTCATTCTGCGTATAAATTTTTTAAAAATACGTATAAGTTTTTTCAGGATCCGCAAAAAATGAATGCATTTAAAAATAATTCGCCCGAAATTTTGCGGCTATGCTATTCAAAAGGATTTAAGTAGTACACATTTTTGTAATCAGTATCTCAAAAACTTTTAAATGAGGTGTTACATGATGTACTTTCCTATTTAAAAAATCAAAGTTATGCCTGTCACCTGAAGACGGATCACGTAAAGTTCGAAACATTGATGCCAGAATATACTATGATTGTTTTAAAAATCGACCTGTCCGAGCCTTTTGCTTATGTGCTAAAAATAAATAATAAATAAATAAAAAGTTAATAGGGAGAGGTAACACTTATTCCAGCGCACTGTATATACATACTATTTTATATAGTATTTATAAATAAATAAAAAAATCCACAAGGAAAAAGTTTTCCTGTAGTTGGCTGTATACCATGTGATACAAAAAACAGTAAATCCTGTATAAAGGGTATATTTAAAAAACCCTCAAAAGGGCCACATCAAATTCACATAACTAGTTTTCGACTGGTTTACCAGTCATCATCAGTGCTTACCTAAAATGAATATAACCTGATAAAAAAGGCAAAGATGTTGAAATTTTGACTAGGGTTAAAAAATATTAGGTTATACTCACGTGCAATGTACATGCTAACCACCAAGATGGTATTATACAAAAATATGTGGGTCAAAGCCCAGTGAAAGTAGTCCGTCAAGGAAACATAGGTATAAAATGCTACCTTAAGCCTGGATGTTTAAAATATAATCTAATTTGCCCTAGGTAACATCTGAGATCTAGATATGACTTGTTCACATGTTAAAAGTGAGACGGCAAGTGAAAATGAAATGGTTCTGAACCTCGGAACGATGACAAGACAAACGACAGTTCCACAGGTAGTTAAAAATAACCTGTCATATTTAAGAATAAGGTATGCAGATTGTTAAAATTAGAAATGATGTAACAACACACCCAATGTGAAAATTATCATTTAAAATTCATTAAACTAGTTGTTATAGTAAAATTTATTCACGTTAACTGTAAGTGGAACTAGTTAGCAAACCACATTACACAGGAGTTTAGTGTTCGACAACTAAATACCGTATATAAAGCTGAAATTAGGATAAATAAATAAACTTTGAAGCTGAAATTAGGATTTTTATTATAGTTTTTAGTTAATGAGTTACTCATGTATAACAACACCATCTCTACTACATAGCCAATTATCCACGGCAGACGTGTTACAGTGATTTAACCTCCAAGTCCTAAGTGATTTACATTATTGCCTCGCCACAATCATTCCGGTTAATAATCATAAAGAACGTTTAAAAGTAACGACGACAGACACCTTTGTGTCTTTATTGGATATTGCATTTTATTATTAATATTCTCTTTGGCATTAACAATAGAAAATATACTCATTTAGATATTTTGATGTTGATATAATTTTTATGCAATACATTTGATACACACAGGTACTGTTCATACGATCTGAATTGGACCAGACGAATTTTTGGGGTCCGGTCAATAATTCTACGCGAGCATAGAGATTTATAATGTGTAATGTGTAAGATAAACATTTTTGTAATTGATCATTCCCCGTACATTGTCCACATGGACACTGGTGTGGCTTATTACGTTTTAACGCATCTTATTGGACAATACTGAAATGTAATTGGTCAAATTTTTCGGATATACTTAGGCTTAAAGCATATCGTTATCTCTCAAAAATGCCTTCTCATTTTTCAAAGCCGGCATGCAATATAACCACAAATAAACAGTGTCGTCGTCCGTCGTGATATACTTATAATTATTTTGTTTTTATATTAAAATTGTATTTTATTTTTTAGTTTTCAAATTAATAAGTACATTAAATGTCATTTGTATTGTGTATTAATTATATATATTTGTATTGTGTATTAATTATAATATTAATTTAATTATTAATTTTAAATTTTAATAAAAGTTAATACGATGTCAACTGGAACAGACGAATTTTTGGGGTCCAGTCATTGATTCTACGACGAGCATAGAAATAAATATAAACATTTTTGTAATTGATCACTACAGGTATTATCCAGATGGACGCAGCTGTGACATATTGCTGTCTAACTTATCTTATTGGGCATTGCTGAAGTGTAATTAGTCAAATTCTTCGGAAGTGCTTACGCTAAGACTTTATCGTTATCTGGCAAAAAATGCGATCTCGGGTTTCTCAGCGATATAACCAGTATCGTTGTAATGCGACAGTAAGCGCACGTATATTTTTAATTTTTTTTGCAAAAGGCAGGCTTGTGTTTTAAGTTATACAGTAGGAATAAGTTGTTGTAAATACTTATTAAATATGGCTTTTTGGCGACCGTTTGAATGTGATACCAACGAGAATACTAGTGACAATCCAATGGACGATTTAGGTATGTAAATTCTTATTTAATTAAAACAATAATTGTTATTTAATGTAAATACAGTATGGTGCAAATGTTTGGAATAAATTCGTTATTTCGTAAACCTGCGACTTTAAAGAAACATCCCGAAACAGGTCGATTTTTATTTTTAAACTTTGATATTTTGGCATATATATATATATATATATATATATATATATATATATATATATATATATATATATATATATATATATATCATACGAGGGGCATCATCCATATGAGTGTGATGACGTAGTCGATGATTTTTTTTAATGAGACTAGGGTCGCGTTATGTCTCATTTGAGAGGTTATTTAATTCTGTATTTAGTAATATAAATATTAACATATTTATTTGTAAGGAGTATCCAAAAAATATTTTTTAAATTAAATAAATTGACAAAAAAAGAAGGATGTATTTAATTTATTTAATTCAAAATACATTCTAATGCTGTCAGAAAATAGAAAAAAAAATTATTTGACAAATAAGCATTGCTTTTCGCTTAAATTAAATGTTCAGACTTCCAAGAGATAGGTGGTTGGCGGGAGCTGGTTTAAACATTGAATTTTAGCGAAAAACAATGTTTATTTATTATATAAACATTTTTGTCTATTGTGACAACAGTAAAATTGTATTTTGAATTAAATAAATTACATACATTTTTCTTTTAGTCAATTTTTTTGTCAAGTAGAGTCAATTAATTTAATTGAAAAAAAATTTGGACACCCTATATAAACAATTGTATTAGTATTTACATTACTGAATACAAAATTCAGTAACCTTTAAAATGAGCTATCATACCATCCCTACTCTCATTTTAAAAATCATCGATTACGTCATCACACGAATAGGGATGACATCACTCGTATGATATATATTATGTATTAAAGTGTGTAAAAGTGGTATTTTATTTCCTTTGTTAAGCGTTTTCTACAAAATTGTCATCATCGGAGCTAATGGTCAATATAAAATTAAGTACCACTGCTTATGAGTCATAGAAGCTACAATATGTAACCACTACCTATGCATGAGCATATTGTTGAACATTAGAATTCTAAGTGTATTACAATATGGAAGGCGAATTGGTCGATTTCATGTAAGTATTTTATTTTTGTATTCAAATTGTAGTGTCATTTCTTTAGTTTTGCACATTAAATTGCATTTGTATTATGTATTTTTAATCATATTTGATGGCAATTTCATAAAGAAATGTGAATATTTACTGTTTACGAAATATTAGACCTTAATAATAATTTAAAAATAAAAATTTATTAATTTGTATTGCGCCGCCTATGTTTTACAGAAGAAGCCGACACTTGGTGTCAAATTTTGTTTTTATAATTGTCCAACTGACATCGTAAGCAGTTTGTAAAATACCAGCAGACTGGCTAAAATCAACATTCGTAACATTACAAAAAAAAATCTAATTCTTCACAATGCAATAATTATCGAATATTAAGCTTTATGTATCCAATATTAAACTTATCGAATATTAAGCCAACATAAAATCTCGAAAGTTGGAATACTTTGGAAACATTATGCGAAATGAATCCAGATATGCCCTCCTACAAGCCATCCTACAAGGAAAAATATTTGGAAAGCGATGTCCAGGAAGAAGAAGAACATCCTGGTTAAAGAACCTCAGAACCTGGTTCAATTCAACATCTGTGCAGCTTTTCCGCGTTGCTGCAGATACAGTGTCATGTCCTTAAAACTTTTCTCAGAATCATGCATACACGAATTTATAAGAAGCGTGAGTTCTAGATCAGTGATACTCAATTCAGATTTCGAAACGGATTGGGATCACGAGAAGCTCTTTTTGCCTTAAATGTGTTAACACAACAATGCAGAGATATGAACATAGATGTGTATGTATGTTTTATTGATTATCGAAAAGCATTTGACTGCGTTAACTATCAAAAGATGTTTGGAATTATAAGAACAACTGGAATTGACGAACAAGACCTGCGAAATATCTCAACTATACTGGCACCAAACAGCAACAATTGAAATAGAGCACACAACATCCGAAGTTATACAAATTCGGCGAGGAGTGCGACAGGGTTGCGTCTTATCACTGCTATTATTTAATCTGTATTCGGAGTCTATATTCAGAAAAGCATTAGACCAGGTCCAAGTTGAAATCAAGACTAACGGAACCAGCAAAGACAACATCAGGTACGCCGATGCGCGATGGTACCGTCCTAATAGCAAGCAACGCACAAATACTACAAAATATAATAAATGCGGTAGTTAGTTCATCATAGCGAAATGTTTGGTTTATACCTACACGTTTCCATAATTAAAATTTTAGTATTCTCAAAGACACCAATAAACGTACACTTGTATGCCAAGGGACAAATAATAGAGCAGGTAACGTCCATAAAATATTTGGGAGCAAATGTCAATAGCTAAAGTGTAACCCAAAAAAGAAATCCTATCAAGAATAAAACAAGCGAGGAAAACAGTCATGAACATGACATTTTTTACAAGATCAGACTGCAGTCTGGAGCTCAGAATTCGAATGTGATCAGATGTTACGTGTTTTCTGTCTTGCTGTATGACTGTGACAATGGAATCTGAAAAAGAATAAATAATAGATGTTTTTGAGATGTATACAGTGCTAGTCAAAAGTCCGTCCTCCTCCCCTCGTATCTTTTGAACGGTTATACTTATAATAGTACCTTTATATTTCACAATATTTCAATTAGAAGGATGTAATTGCATATTGAAACATAGTTTTTAATTCTAAAAACAACTTTTTTAATAACGCTTTTCAATATTGTGAAAAATAAAGGTACTTTACTCCTGAGTGAAATTCATATTTTTTGACATACCTCGTATAAAATTAATAAAATGTGATATTTGATGGTTGCATCTTCGGTCTTAGGACATATAGAGCTTTTTATAAAGAATACCTTTTTTTCGTTAAAGTAATAATAAAAGAGTTATCGTATGTGTAATAAATAAAAACGAAGTTAGTATCAATAAATTTGAGAAAAATTTGGAAAATATTTTTTTTCCAATTAGAAACATGTAATTGCATATTTGATCTTAGTTTTTATTTCCAAACAACTTTCCATAATAAGAATTTTCGATATTGAGAGAAATAAAGGTATTTTACTCTTGAACGAAGTTTATATTTTTTGACATACCTCGTATAATATTGACAAAATTTGATATCTGGTGATTGAATCTTAGGTTTAAGAGCATGCAGAACTTTTTATAAAGAATAACTTTTTTTCGTAAAATGTATAACAAAAAAGTTTCCCATATGTTTCCAACTTAAGTAGACACGCTGTAGATATATATGTATATTAAATGTATAAGTATAAGTGTATATATACGTAAACACCATACCGACCCATAAGAAGTATTCACTTCAAAAATCATTAAAACATGTTTGTTAAAACATTCGCTGTATAAATTCGCAATATTATTATATTGCCTACTAACTACTACATACATACTTCGAAAACTTGTTGAGCAGCGCTGATTGACACAACAGAGCAGTACATAAAAATATATAGGGGAGTGCATATAGATTTTCACTTAGGAAAAAATCAAACAAAATAGAACTTTTTGTAATTTCATTAAGAAATGTTTAATAAACAACATATCAAAAAGTTCTACTCGAGAAGTGGGTGCTTCAGTTTTTATTAAACAAATGAACTACGAAATTAGATGTTTTTTTTAAATAACTCCGAAAATATAAATTTTAGAAAAAAACTGACTTGACCATTGAAAAATTCAGAAAATTTTACAAAAAAAAACTTTATAATATCTGTATCTTCTATAATTTTTTATTTATAATATAACGGTAAAGTCATCCTTCTTACAAACATTGGCGCACTGTAAACTAGCGTACGGCGAAGTGCGGTTGAGTTATTTTAATGTAATTCGTTAACTAATGGATCAAATGAAATTTTACAAATTGAACATGAAAGAAGAGTAATTAAGCTATCTCATGGTTATAATAAAAAGAAATAAAATGTATGGGCATAAGTACGGCGTGGGCGGAAAGTGAGCCTTACATGAATTTTGTTTGAAAATTATTTAAAAATGTGTAACTAATACAATTTTTCTTATAAAACTCTCAATTTTGCACAACTTACCTTTCAATCATCCTACTAAATGATGTTTCATTCAAAAAAAATCTCAAAAATTTAATTCAAATGATATGACGTCTCAAAAAATGTAATTTTTGAAATCTTCGTAGTTTTATAAAATTACCACCACTTTAAGACGGTATTACTCGTTTGAACAGATTACAGATTTATAAGTGCTTTATTAAAGCTTAGGATGTAATCTTTAAAATGCACTGAATTATTTTACTTTAGAAATGAAATAAACTATTTCTTTTTGAGAAAATTAAGAAAGATAACAAAAATGTAATACAAAAACCGAAAATTACCAGCTAAAAAAATGTTTATACAAAGTGATCAAAACTTTTTTCTGTAAAACTTACCTAAAATACATTTAATAATAAGCTTCAACAATATTAAATGTTCAGCAAAAAATTTTTTTTGTAGCTCTTATACAGTATGTCTGCGTAACTTGGAACCTATTGATAACTTTTTTATTATCAGTTTTACGAAAAAAAGTTATTCTTTATAAAATACTCTGCATCGTATATACTCTAAGATGAAATCATCAAATATCAAATTTAATTAATTTTATACGAGGTATGTCAAAAAATATTAATTTCACTCAAGAGTAAAGTACCTTTACATTTCACAATATCGAAAATTGTTATTAAGAAAAGTTGTTTGGAATTAAAAAAATGTTTTAGTGTTCAATTGCATCCTTCTAATTAAAATATTGTGAATAATAAAGGCACTTAACTCTTAAGAAAAATTCATATTTTTTACATACCTCGTATAAAATTAAAAAAGTTTGATATATGATGGTTGTATCTTAGATTTTAGACCAGGGAGAGCATTTTATGAAGAATAACTTTTTCGTAAAAGTGATAATAAAATAGTTATCATAATTGTAATAAAATGATGATGAGTATCCGTAATTTGAGAAAAATTAAAAAAATTTTTTTCGATTAGAATGATGTAATTGTAGGTATATTTAAACATAGTTTTTAATTTCAAACAACTTTTCATAATAGCATTTTTTAATATGCTGGAATATAAAGGTACTTTACTCCTTAACGAAATTAATATTTTCGACATAAATCATATAAAATTGATAAAATTTGATATCTGATGGTTGAGTTTTAGATTTTTGACTATCCAAAGCATTTTATGAAGAATAACTTTTTTTCGTAAAATTGATAATAAAAAAGTTTTCCATGTGGTTCCTAGCTACGCAGACATACTGTAAGAGCTTCTGTATAAAATTGCAATGCCATATTCGGATTCAGCATAATCAAAAAAAAAAATAGAAACATTTGATCAAAGTAAAATGATGAATTTAATGATATTTTTAAAATTATTTATACAAAACAAATTGTAATTGTTTAAACAATTAATAAACAATTAGCGGCCAAATCTGCGAGTAGAACTTTTTACTTTAACATGTATATATATAAACTAATAAAAAAAGTTTTAGAAAAATATAAGCTTGTTTGAATTTTTCCGAAACAATGCATGTTTTCTTTCTAATTGCACTCCCCTATAATAGATATATTCGCTTACTTAGTCCACTTGTATCAGAATTTAATTTGTCAAAGCGGTCTTTATACATGGTTAATACTTGCATTTATAAGATATATCCGGTACATCCCCAATCGTAATTAAATACATACCTATACTATCGGTTTGCTTTCATTTCACAGAGAGCATTCCTGTTTATTTATTTCCCTGTCAATACAAATAATAAACATTAGTCTTTTTATGTAATTAATATTATTTATTACAAGCAAATCCCATTTTTACCCGTATATAATTATTACTCATTCTATTGCAAAGTAAATTCCCCAGTCATGAAAACAAATTAATATCCCACGTAGATTCATCTGAAGATGCCCACGCCTATGTGCTGGAGGAATGAATCCCATAGCTGTTATTACGAACGAAAAAAAAGGCATTGTAATTACAAGGTATAGCAAATTATAATCATTTTCCCTACTATTAGTGATGGTATGTTATTATTTTGAAAATGGCAACAGTATTTCCTTCCGTAAAACTTTGTTGATAATGCCAGTCATTTGCCAAGACAAGCACCGTGGAGAAATGTACTACGGATTAGATTACAGGTTGATTTAACCATTTTATTTGCGTTTTAGGCAGGTAATAAATGTTCTTTAGGAATAATAATCTTACTATTACTAAATAATATTTGTAATTGTGAATATTTTTACAAAATGAACACAAATATTTGAGCCCATTGTTTCACACCACTAATTTTGTTGTTTTTTTTTTCTAGTTTAAAATTGGAATGCGAGAAACTAGCAAGTGAGAAGATAGAAATCCAAAGGCATTACGTTATGGTGAGTACGAAGCATGATTTCTGTAATATAAAATCATAATTGTCAGTGTTATATTATATACTATCGGTTTACAATCGTTTACTATCGTTCTCCGTCTTCCGATACCCATTAGCCATTCCTCTCTGTCCGCACATTGATCTACTTGCAGACCTCTTTCATCCATGGCTTTGTTTATTATTGCCTGCCAACTTTTCCTCGGTCTACCTATTCTTCTTCTACTTTTGTACAGTTTTGTACTTGTTTTGGTATTCTGTCCTCATGCATTCTTTGTACATGACCAAACAATCCTAGTTGTATTTCGTTGATTTTGTCATTTATTGTATTACTTTCATTATTTCTCATATCCGTTCATTGGTGACATGTGCTCTTCTTGATCTTCCTGCAGCTCTTCTCCAACAATCCATTTCGGTGACCTCTAAAATTTGTTTAGATTGTCCTTCATAGGCCATACTTCGCAGATGTATGTTATAATACTTTTCACTATGGCGTTATAGATCTTTTTTTTGTTTGGATTGTTTATCTGCTTGTCTACTTCGCAGATGTATGTTATAATACTTTTCACTATGGCGTTATAGATCTTTTTCCTGTTTTGATTGTTTATCTGCTTGTCCTAGAGTCTAAATGGAAGCGGAGTTGCTTTCCTGCCCTGAATATTTCGTTCTTAAATGGCTCCGTCCAGTGTTCCACCATTCGTGATTTTCATATCCAGGTATTTTTATTTGTTACATTTATTGATTGTTTCTCCTCATCTAGGGTCAAGTCCTGTTGCGTCTTACCGATACTCATATATTTGGTTTTTCCTATGTTCACTTCTCGTACCAATTTCCTATATTCTTCTATTAGCTTTCTTGTCATGTAACAGATATCTTCGTAGTCTTGTGATATTAGTATTTGGTCGTCTGCGAAACAAAGAGTATATAGTGTATGGTCATTCAGTGGGAGTCCCAAGTTCTTGCATTTCGGTTTCCAATTTTTCAGAGCTTGTTCCAAATTTAATATATTTTAAAAAGTATTGGAGCGGGGCAACATCCTTGTTTGACCCCTTTATTTGTCGCAAACCCTTCGGTGAGTACGTTTCCTTATTTAATTTTCGTGGTCGTGTTGTTATAAAAATGTTTAATTATGTATTTTCCATTGCCTCCCATAACTTTACAAAATACAAACTGTTGTATGCCTTTTTCAGATCAATATATACGAAATTAATCTCTTGGTCAAACGCTGTTTTCTTTTCCATGACCTGTGTGATTGCAAATAGATGATCAATAATTGTAGATCTTCCGGCTCTGAATCCTGCTTGTTCTTCTGCCTCCATTTCCTGGTTATTCGGTTTTTCCCCATTTTTCGTTCTTACTCTGCCTAATCATTCTGCGTACGTTTGCTTGTGCCTCGTTATAAGCTAGTTGGTCCACTACATCTCTTGTACTTAAGTATTTCTGGTATTTTCTTCGCTTTTCTTCTATTTCTGATTCAACTTCTTTGTCCCACCAATATGGTTTGTTTTTTGTGTTCTTTTCTGTCCGTCCTAAGGCTTCTTCTGTGGCCGAGTGTATGCATTCTTTCAAGCAGGTATATTGTTCTTCTATAGATGTGTGTTGTAGATCTTTTAATTTTTGATCGAGTCTTCTTTTGTATAAAATTTTCACACTCTTTCTTTTTCTAAACTATTTAGGTTGTATCTTATTTGTGTAATTTCCTTTTCATATTGCTTCACTTCTTCTGTCTGTTTTTCATATTTATACCGGAAGATAAGTTTTATGCCAAGGAAATGGTGATCGCTACCACAAGTTAATCCTCTATATACGAGGATGTGAGATTTTCTCTTTGACTTTAGTCTCCGTATTGCTTGTGTCCCGGTGATATCCAGGTGTGTCCATATGATGTCTTCGATTCCATTTGTTTGCATATGTCTATAATTCTTATTCCGTTATCGTTTGTCGTATCTTCACCATACCTTCCAACTACTTTATGATTTCGTCTCTTTCCCACTCGCCCGTTTAGGTCCCTTAGTCAAGTACAATGATTTCTCTTGTATTTCCTATCTGCTCTATAGCATAGTTGTCAGTGTTAAATTAGAATAAATATTAGTGAATTGTTGGAATATGGCTTTTCTTCATCTAATGCAAAGAACCGCACATTTGCCAGGCTGTCACATTGACAAAATAATATGCTCTGCTGTTTCTTCTTCTAGGTCATCATCATCTGCCAATCCCATCAGCTTCAACTGACTCTTCAGCTTACAGTGCCCTGTTAGCAGACCTACTATGACTTTGACTGTTTTCGTGTCTTTGCTTATTAAATCTGCCGTAATTTTGGCGAATGTTCTGTTATAAACTGTTTCCCCTGTCTTCGTCCTGGTGAACTCCTCCACCATTCCAGAGAAATGTGAGCTTCCTACGTCCCTGCAGCTGTTCTTGTTACTGCTTTGGCAACGCCGCAGAATGATTCCAGTCCAACGAATGGCATTGATGAGCCTTGTTTGGTCATTTCATCTGCTTTTTCATTGCCCCTATGACCCTCATGGCCCGGTACCCAAGCTGCCATCACCTTGCTACGGTCTTGTAGTGTATTTAGTGCACTCACACAATCCCAAACTATCTTAGAATTAACTTCTTTAAATATACTTCACAATTAATTCTGTCAGTAGTGCTTCTTTGTTCATTTATTTGACATTTATTTGATTTTTCTTCTTTTTCTTCTTTGTTTTATAGACATGACTCTGCCTGTTTTTTCAATGTGCCTCCAGTAAGTTGTCGTTCCATTGTTTTCGTGGTCTTCCCACTGATCGTCTTCCCATTGATGAACCGTCACTCGCTGTCCTGACTACCCTATTTGTTGCCATTCGGCTTATGTGGTCATTCCATTCTACTCTTCTGTTTCTTACCCAGTTACTAATGTTCTCCACCTTGCATCTCCGTCGTATATCTGTACTTTTAGCTCTGTCCCATAGTGTCTTACCATCGACTTTTCGAAGGGTTTTTATCTCCGCTGTTTCGAGCAATCTTTTTGTGTTCTCTGTGTCAGGCCGTATTTCTGCCACAATATTGGTCTGATGACTGTTTTGTAAATTCTACCTTTCATTTCTTTTCCAATATTTTTATTTCTCCATGTTGTGTCGTTCAGGCAACCTGCGGCTCTGTTTGCTCTATTCACTTGATCTTCAATTTCTGTGTCGGGCTTTCCGTAGCTGGGTGGTGTGAATCCTACATATTTAAAGTCCATCCCTTTTTTTTATCTGGCCATCCAGCTCCAATTTACACCTTATTGACTTTGCTGTTATAACCATGTATTTTGTCTTTCTGGCGATTATATTAAATTGTTGGCAGATTATTTTAAGTTGTTTTTCTCCCATTTTTTATCCTTTTTTAGTTCTTGCTTTTTTTATTATTTCATCCATGATCAAGTTGAACAATAAAGGACTCAAGAAATCCCGTCTTATCCCATTGCCAGCTTCAATTGGGTCAGTTAGTTCATCTTCTACCTTTACTTTTAATGTGTTGTTCTGGTAGATGTTTTCAATTGTTTGAAATATTACTAGAGCTACCTCTCTTGAGTATAACAAATGGATAACCTCATTGAATTTGACCGTGTAAAATGCTTTCTTAAGGTTCACGAAACATAAATATGCCGGTTTGTTGTATTCTAACGATTTCTCTTGAACTTACCTCATTATAAATATAGCGTCGGTGCATAATCTTCTCGACCTAAAACCTTGTTGTTCTTCTGCTAATGTTATAATTTCATTCAGTTTCGGACACTCCGGGTCCGATTTGTCTCATTTTTTGAAGAGAGGTATTAGGATACCCGACCTCCATTCTTGTGGTATTCTGTTTTGTTCTATTATTTTTTGCATCTTCTATTATAGTTTTAATAGCATTTGATTTTTGTTTCCATTAAATAATCGCATTTTGTTGTTAAAAGCTATGTTTGTTATAGGACAAAGGTTAAAAATTCAATTCACGTCGCGGGGTACTGAAAACTAATGTTTTCTGGATTTACACAAATTTCGGGGAATTTCCGAACTAAATCCAGTTGATCAGGTATCCTATCGAACTGCGCCAATTTCGTTTCTAATTGACGTAGCGGAAAAATTTTATGCTAGAATCAACGCGAAAACCGGTGATTGGCACTGTCGAATAAATATTATGTTCCAGCAAATAGAAAAGGTGCGGTTTTTGCAACGCGGACATTTGCCGAATTGTTTATTAAAATTGTTAATTATACAGCGCCGCCAGAACAATATAATGCTTTTCAATTACAATGAGTTTCATATTCATTAATGCAGAATTTAAAAGTTGGCAAACGAACAGCTGTACAACGCTTGGCTTTAATGGAAACAAATGAATACCGTTGTTATTTTGTTTCCCTGATATGTTCGGCTCAAACGGGAATTAATATTAAAACGCCTACAAAGTTAGGCGGTTGTTGCCTCTGCTCTGTTTTATCATTTCGATTTATATTTTATTTTCACTCGATGTTTTCGATGTTTTTTATTTAAATTACCTGATGCAATTCGTGTCGAAACAATGGTTAGAAATAAAAATTATAGTAGCATAGTTATATATTTTATTATTTTAATAACTAGCATAACTAATAAAAAAGGATTATATAAAGGGCGGATTATATGTATGAAAATGTATAAAAATATGTACATATATATGTAAAGATTTTTTTAAATATATGTAAGGATTCGTCGAAAATATGTATTAAATAAATTAAAGCAATAATGATATAATTGATATAACATATAACTATCCTAATAATGAGTTAAAAACAAACAACATTAATACTCAGCAACTTTATTTTTACATATTATACATACCATATAATATCTTAAATATTGATAATGTAAAAGGAATTTACAACTAAATATTTTTCAAAATTTTCTACGGTAAAGGTTTGTAATTTATCAGAAAACATATGTTTATATAAAGAGAAGCTTCGCTCCACATCTACTGAGGTAATAGGAGCATATTTTAATTTTGGCAACAGGTTTCCATCAATACACGTTTCTATATCAAAGTTGCCTCTAAAAATGGATGGCACATTCTGGATAATTTTGAAACCCTCATTATTCTCTAAAACCTGCTTAAGCTTCCCCAAAACTTTTGTACCAATCTCGCCTTTTACTTTTTGGAATTCCTTCTGAAAATTTTCAATTAGTTCCACAGAATCAACTAGAAGTTGCGACTTCTTGTCTAGTAACGTAATTGTTTCCGGGATAAAACTATAATTCGTTTTATAAATATCAGACTTTTATGCACCTCCTTATTATCTAAAACTGCTTTTGATGATATGACAGCTTGTGAAGAGTCTGATATGTCGTTTATTACGTCCTTAATTCTATCATAATTTTCAGCGTAAAAAATAGCTGCACTTAGCCAAGTTCCCCATCGAGTTAAAACAGGTTGGGGAGGTAGCGGTACGTCACGAAGTCTCTCTTTATATATTTGAACTCGCAAAGAAGCCTTAAGGAACACCTTCTTTACATTGCTAATTAATTCGTTCACAAGAGGAAATTGAGTTCTGATAATCTTTGCAACTCTGTTAACTCCATGAGCTAAACAAGTAATATGAAAAAGATTCTGATAAAATATTTTTAAATTTTGCCCCACCTTAAACCATATATGGGGCAGCATTCGATAAGAAAATCACAAATTTATTTAATGGAATGGCATCTGGCAAAAAGAAGTTTGTCAAAGTGTCTTGAATGAATCGTGTAACGGTCAAATTGTTGGCTTTTTCAAGTTGTTTTGACGATATTAAATATGAGTTTCCTGAACCATGTTCCTCTAGTGCGCCAATTAGCAACTGAACAATATACAGGGTGTCTCGAAAAGATTGGTCATAAATTATACCACAGATTCTGGGGTCAAAAATAGGTTGATTGAACCTCACTTACCTATATACAATAGTGCACACAAAAAAAGTTACAGCCCTTTGAAGTTACAAATTGAAAATCGATTTTTTTTTCATATATCGAAAACTTTCAGAGATTTTTTATTGAAAATGGACATGCGGCATTTTTACGGCAGCAACATCTTAAAAAAAAATTTAAGTAAAATTTGTGCACCCCATAAAAATTTTATGGGGGTTTTGTTCCCTTAAACCCCCCCAAACTTTTGTGTACGTTCCAATTAAATTATTATTGTGGCACCATTAGTTAAACACATTATTTTTAAAACTTTTTTGTCTCTTAGTACTTTTTCGATAAGCCAGTGTTTATCGAGATATTTTGAATATTTGTCGAATCCACCACATATTTGTATATGGTTAAGTACGGTTCTAGAGACCTGTTAATAATCTGAAAATTTATTTATAATTTACATTTTTAGGTATATTTTGAAAAAGAAGCTACATCTCGATAAAAGGTGACTTATGAACAAAAGACTAAGAGGCAAAAGTTTTAAAAACACTGTGTTTAACTAATGGTACCACAATAATAGTTTAATTGGAACGTACACAAACATTTGGGGGGTTTAAAGGAACAAAACCCCCATAAAATTTTTACGTAAAAATATATTGAAAAAGAAGCCGCATCTCGATAAAAACTGGCTTATCGAAAAAATACTAAGAGGCAAAAAAGTTTTAAAAACGTTGTGTTTAACTAATGGTACCACAACAATGAATTAATTGGAACGTACACAAAAGTTTGGGGGGGTTTAAGGGAACAAAATCCCCATAAATTCTTTATGGGGTGGACAAATTTCACTATAATTTTATTTTAAGATGGTCCTACCATAAGAATGATACATGTCCATTTTCAGTAAAAAATCTCTAATAGTTTTCGATATATTGAAAAAAATCGATTTTCATTTTGTAACTTCAAAGGGCTGTAACTTTTTTTGTGAGCACATTTGTACTAAGGTAAGTTAGGTTCAATCGAACTATTTTTGACCCCAGAATGTGTGGTATAATTTATGACCAATCTTTTCGGCACACCCTGTATATCTTCCACAGGCGTCTGTAATTTCGTCCACAATGACATAAAAGTAATTATCACGTATGACTTCCCGTATTTGGATCATTGTTGATTTATATATAGAGTCGACACTTGATTTCCTTAACGTGGATTCATCCGGGATATTAAACTTGCAATATTTTTTCAAAAATGATCTTAGATTAGCGTTATTCAATTTTTTTAATGGAATGTTAGAAGCAACCATTGCCTTGCACAGATCTTCATTAAATTGTGTTTTATCGCTGCTTAATGAACCCGAATTAAAAACACTTTTTCAATGATTGTTGACTTTTCCCCCATTTCTAATCCTTTTTGTATTTGTAGTATGTTTGGCTGTTTTGACATGCTGATGCACGTGAAATTTTGTATCGACGTTAATCTGAAGCAAGGAGAAATTGAATAAATATTTAGAGTGATGTATGTTTAATAAATACACGAATTAAAAATAAACGAAATGCAGACTTTTGTTTCATTAAAAGTTACTTACAATTTTTTAACATGCCGTGCAGAACACATTTTTACCTTCCATTTGAAGTTCTGCTTACGGTTTAATCCACAGCACATTAAAATTCACTTTCGGCATTTTCTTAACAATTTATTAAACACGTTTACACCCAACTAAAAGCAGCGCTGAACTGAAGTCCAAGGAAGCTATACTGATTCGTTCCGGGAGCTGTAAGTCTATTCAAATTATAAATGAAAAATAAATAATATATAAATAATAATAAATATAATGAAAATAATGTGCCAGGCCCCACATCCAAGTCGGTCAAGTCAATTTGCGGAGATTAAGAATTGTTAAGATCTCAGGTAAATAGTACCTAGAAACATTGATTAAAAACTTCCCAGCTAATGCTAAAAATAAACGGACAGGCCCTGCATATTTACATCTTAATGGTTTTCGGGATTTCCATTTAATTGCAGAGTAAAGTGACGAAAATATGTAAATATAGGTATTTACCACCTAAATATGCACTTTTTTCAAAAACTCTACAAATATGTAATATATGTAAAATATGTAACTTACATATAATCCGCGGCCTAATTATACCTAAAAACACATTGTGTGAACATGCTTGTTTATATTTTATTTCATTGTATTTGTCACTCTTACAGTTGAAACAGAATTAAGTCTTCACATATTATGGTGTATTCCACGAATATTCGACTGTTTTGGATTATCGCGACCACGAATATTTTAGTGTGCAACATAAGAATTACGAAAGTATTTTGCTCTAATAATTACTCCAATAAACAACAATATAATTTGCAATTTACTTTCGTTCTTCATATTTTGCACAGTAAAATATCCGTTGTCGCGATAATCCAAGAGTGTCGTATATTCGTGGAATGGGGTATAGTATCCTTTCTATGTATTTACAGTATTTCGCTGAAATTGCACTTAAATGCCAACATTCAATGAAACATTTGATTTAATAATAATTTGGTAATAACTTCCATGGATTTTTTTTCGTTAACTACCAAAGATTTTTAATAAAATAAAGTCTGCAAACTGACAAACAAGTCAAGTAAGCCAAGAAACTTTTTCTAGTTTCTATTTTGGATTAGATTTTGCAAACGGTCTAATATCTCGAGAAATACAGTTCCACAAAAAACTTTTGAAATCTTATATGGAAACCCCCATTTTTATTGCATATTTGGTTTCTGTATTCAGTGCCATAAGAATTTTCATCTCCACCCACCCCCGGGAGTATAATTAAGAGGAAATAAATTTTTTCGAGGAAAATATTTGAAACAATTAAAATAATTAAATTTAATTAATGTTTTAATGCAATATTGTAATATTCGTTAATTCTTGATGGATGAATTTTTTATCATAAAACATAAGATTTGTGAAATAAAAATGTTAGTATTTTTAGTTTTCAAACAGAAAAAATTTCTATTTAACAATTACTTAGGGGTTTATATTTAAGAATTAAAAGTTGCTCCCCGCCTCACCTCAGGTGGTTGAAGCAGAGGGGGTGTTTTTTGTATGAAATGTGCACTATTAATAATATTACTTGGATATTATACAGCATTTTCCTTTTTATTTATTTATTCCTTTTTCCAATTTGTCTTCGGTCCTTTTTGCTCTATAAGTATTATCTTAATAATTTTCCTTCCCACATATCAAACCTGCTTTCATCTAATTTTCTTATAACCAACTTTATAAGCAAGTGTTAGATATTATTTTGTACCATCTTAGTTTATTTTTGTTTCCTTGCATTTTGTTTTAATGCTTACAGTTCCATATTTTCCATCATAATTTTTTATACCAAGTTGACAGAATCTGTGACTTCTTAGAAATATACTGTTTTCACTGGCCTTTGTCTCTAATTTTCATATACTACACTTAGGATTTGATTATTTTATAGACTAAACTTTGCATATCAAACAAGGTAAAAGTGAAATTGTATTTATATGGGGTTACACCACAATTGCTTGTAATGAAAATTACAATTCTGATTTCAATAGAAATAATAGCATAACATGCATATATTATGCTAACATAATAGAAAAAAGCTACACATAAATAAATTTAACATTCTCTTACAACAATAGTAACATCGAGTTTAATAATCAAAAAGACACAATGTAAAACAATCCAACAATTATTGTCAATCTATCAAAAAAAAAATAATTAAACGCAACAAAGAACCTGATGCTCTAAAATCGTCTAAATTATGCTGTAATCTGCCCACAAGTTCCTAAATTAGACATAATTAGTGCGAAAGAGTCTGTCAAGAACTATCTATACATGAAAAGGAGGCATATTTATAGTATTGTGCAAAAGGGAACTTGAAAAAAACATAAAATTGAAACCAAAATGTAAGTAAAAAGAAGCCCAAACCTATCAAGCTCTACAAGAAGATGCGTCTATAATATGAGTATCATTTTGGCAAAGGCAACGCAATTGTCATCATGGACAAAATTCAATACCAGGAAAAAATCCAAGAATTACTTACAAATGAACCACAACAAAACTATAAAAGAACCCAAATAAATCTTTAGAAAATAAAATATACAAAACATTACATCGATTTCAGACTACCAAAGAAGTACACTAACACCCCACTACAGCAGGACACTGCACTTGTACGGAGTTCCAGAAATACACAAAGAAACATACTCCTTAAAAAATTTGCCATGGTTGTTTGATATGCCTAATGCAGATCTCAGTAATTTGCATAGCTTTTTCTATACCTATACATAATATCTAACCTGCTGTTTAGGATGTACTCTTATTTTGTAACATATCTAGAGGAGATACCCATACCCTAATAAAATTAATGTCACAGAAAAAGCTTTTTTCTGAATTAAAATATCAGCTCAAGGCATTTCATTGGTTTTGAAATTTAACCAATTGGTATATTTTCTTTTGTGTCGCTTCTAGTCCCAATTATAACATTTTACTCGTTAGTGCAGTTTCACGTAATAAGAATTTAAACGTGCGAGAGTTAGAACGCACGACAACATTCCAATGGTGGCTCATGTAATCATATGCGCTGTTTCACATTATAAGAATTTTGAACGTGCGAGGGTTTTCTCGTGCGATAGTTTTGACGCACTTGTCCTTTTCGCACAATAAGAATTGAGTCGCACGAAGATATTTTGCTGTGTTGTTTGGTATATTATTTTTATTTACACTATATTATTATATAGAAATATATAAAGATAGAAACTTGACGAAATGGTGTATACCGTGCATTTAACAGTGAATTTGACGAATTAGGTGCTAAAGAAAAAAACACATTTGGTAAGCACAGCAAAATAAATTATATGTTTACTGATAACAACAGTAATTAAAACTGCTAACTATATTATAATAAACTTTATTTTACAAAGTTGCAATTAACGTTGAGTATAGAGGGTGTTCCATCAATATGTGTGAATATAAAAATCTATAAATCGTATCTTTTTGCGTTCATGGATGGACCCAATGAATTCGGTTCCTCTTATTTCTCTTTCTTCGACGATAAAGTAACCACAACGCTATAATGTGATTTCGCTCCATATAATATAACTATACCTTTTATTCTACGAAATTATATTTAGTTTTATAGGGTAAACGACTCGGAAGACTGCAGTAGGGCGGCCGTCGCGTCTTGCGTGAAATTATCTAAAAACAACATTTAAAACGATGGGAACAACATTTAAAAACGAGTGGATGACAGAGGGTCTTTTAAATTCTGTACATGAAAAACATAGATTGTAATGTTGTTCTGAAGCTATTTCCTTATGGCATTTTTGTAATAAACTATTCTAAATGGAAAATAGGCCACACTTTAACTAAAAAATGATTTTATTAACGTTTCGACGCCGAAATCGGATGTCAAAACGTTAATAATAGTTATTTATGATATAAGTGTTAGAAGTACACGTTTAAGGCACGCATGTGAAAGTTTGCTGAATGAGCGATAGCGAGTTCTGCAATTCACATGAGTGCCTTAAAAATGTACTTTTTAACACGCATATCATACAATATTTTTTCTACAAACGTAATTACAGGACAATATTTACAAAAACTTTTACTTGAACTTAACTGACATTCCATTTTTATATTTTTTGACATTACATCAAAATTGCCTATACGGTCAATACGAACTGCAGTGCCTTAAATTTTTTAAAGCACTAGTGCCTTAAAGTAGCATTTTTAACGCTCGTATGGAGTGCTAAAAATTGCATTTTTAACACGGTTGTAGAAAAAATACTTTTTTTAGTTAAATTGTGGCTTATTTCACATTTAGAATAGTTTATTACATATATTGTATGAGCTAATCCAAGATCCCACAAATAACTTAGTAGAACAACGATTATAAAAACAAATTAAGACTTTTAATTAAAAACATAAGAAATAATAACTGACAAAATAGAAATTGCAAATGAATTAAATACGCATTACAGTACATTAGGACAAAAGTATGGACAAAAAATACCCATTTGTAATGATTCATCGTAATGATGCAAATCAGACATCGTATCATGTGCCGACCTCAGCCACAAAGTGTAAATCAAACTAATATACCAAACAACACAGCAAAATATCTTCGTGCGACTCAATTCTTATTGTGTGAAAAGGACAAGTGCGTTAAAACTACCGCACGAGAAAACCCTCGCACGTTAAAAATTCTTATAAGGAAGCGTTCAAGTATTACGTAACGCGATTTTTGAAGATTTTTGACTCCCCCTCCCCCCTACGTAACGCACTCTAACGGGCGTTTAACTATTGCGTAACGCAATTTTTGAAGATTTTTGAACCCTCCCACCTGCGTTACGTAATACTTGAACGGTCCCTAATGTGAAACAGCACTTATTACTTGCTCCGCCGGTTTCAGCAACATTGCTGGCCAGAATAGCACCACGGAAAAATTTATGCTAGGGGAGCCTAAGCGGGGATTTTTGCAGTTACTCGAGCGCGTCAGATTATCATATGGGGAGAAACCTGGTACCCTGCAGATGTACCTCTACCATATATTGGCTCTCGACACAGGGAAGTTCGTTAAGGGGGCCCGAAAAAAAATCTATCCTTAAAAATACTCGAAATTGTCAGATTAAAATAAGGTAAGTTAAGTACAACCTGCCATATCCGGACCTGTCATATCCGGACCTCCCCATATCCGGACGGTTCTGCCGTCCACATCTACCGAAATATACCGAGAAAGTCAGTCCTGCTGTTGGACAACGCACCCTCGCATCTCGACCCAAAAGAACTAAAAGATGGCAAAATAATGTATAATAGAATCTATAAAACGTGTCTATCGACGAAAGTTATTGACGGCGTTGATTACTGGAATGTATGAAGGAGAAAACGTTTCAGTGACTTTAAAAGAAGTGGTCTTGATTGATATCCGGATTTTTTCATATCCGGATTGGTTTGTCGCCACATTGATCCGGATATGACAGGTTTTACTGTACATGCAAAAGAGTGTATATTTCAAAAATCTGACGATTTGAGCGGGGCGTAAGGAAATGGGTGAGTCAAAAAGTTTCACAAAAAAAAAAGCGAATATTTCGCGAAATGAACGTCAGATCGAAAAACTAAAAAATACGTCTTCAATATTTTTCAAAAATCTATCGAATGGTACTAAACATGACCCCCCACAGAGAGGAGTGAGAGTAAATTTAAAATTTTAAATACAAATCCCGCGATATTTCGCAAAATGAACATCAAGTGGAAAAACTGCAAAATACAGTTTAAAAATGTTTAAAAATCTATCGAGTGGTACCAAACTCTACCCCCCACGGAGGTGGGGTGGAGGTTACTTTAAAATTTTAAATGGGACCCCCTAATTTTTATTGCGGATTTGGATTCTTTACGATTTAAAATAAGCAACTTTTATTCAAGACATTTTTTCGAATTATGGATAGATGGCGCTATAATCGGAAAAAACGATTGTTGGAAATGGAAAATTAAATTAAAAAATGGAAAGTCCCACTAAATTGGAAAATTTTACTTAACTTTTTTTGGTTTTAGGATCTAATAATCACAACCCAATAGTTCCCCATAACGGTCGGGTGACTGCAAATTTAGCATACTTTGCTCCCCTACCAATGAAAAGTATGTAGTATCTTTTCAGCACTATCTAGTCAGTTTGGTTGGATATTTGGATGACAGAATACAAAAACAAATGTAAAGCTTTTATTAGTGCTTGAATAAGAATACTATACTATTTTATGGGGCTATTCACCAAGATAAACAAGAATCTATTCTATCATTATTCTGTCGTTTAAATTAAATATTAAAGCCTAATAAACTTAATATCAAGAATTAACTTTTTCTCTTGTTCTTTTTGTATAGACATGACTCTGTCTCTGTTTTTTAATGTGCCTCCAGTAAGTTGTCATTCCATCTTTTACGTGGTCTTCCCACTGATCGTCTTCCTATTGGGAACAGTTCCTTACTACTACTCTATTTGTTGTCATTCGGCTTCTGTGGTCATTCCATTCTACTATTCTGTTTCCTACTTAGTTATTAATGTTTTCCACCTTGCATCTCCGTCATATAGGTATCTGTCTTCTAGCTCTGTCCCATAGTGTCTTACCATCGATTTTTCGAAGTGTCTTCATCTCCGCTGTTTCAAGCAATGTTTTTGTCCTTTCTGTATGAGGTCGTGTTTCTGCCGCATATGTCATTATTGTTCTGATGACTGTTTTGTGAATTCTGTCTTTAATTTCTTTTCGATATTTTTATTTCTCGATATTATGTTATTCATGCAACCTGCTGTTCTATTCACTTGATCTTACACTTCTGTTTCGAGCCTTCCGTAGCTAGATAGTGTGATTGTGACGCCTAGACCTAGATATTTAAACTCCATTACTTGTTCTATTATCTGACCCTCCAGCTCTAATTCACGTCTTATTGGATTTGCTGTTATAACTATGCATTTTGTCTTTTTTGGGGAAATTAACATGGTAAATTTTCTGGCGGTTATACTCGTATTAAATTGGTGCAGCATACGTTGTAAATCATCTTCACTTTGAGATATTAGTATTGCATCGTCTGCATAGCAGATTATTTTAAGTTGTTTTTCTCCCATTTGGTATCGTTTTTTAGTTACCACCTTTTTTTATTATTTCATCCATGACCAGGTTGAACAATAAAGAACTCAGGAAATCTCTTTATCTTAGTCTTATCCCATTGCCAGCTTCAATTGGGTCAGTTATTTGATGTTCTACTTTTACTTTTATTGTGTTTTTCTTGTAGATGTTTTCGATCGTTTTAATTATTCCTAGAGATACCGCTCTTGCGGCCTTGAGTATGACAAATGGATAACATCCTTTAATTTTACCCCGTCAAATGCCTTCTTAAGGTCCATGAAACACAAATATGCCGGTTTGTTATATTCTAATGATTTCTCTTGAACTTGCCTCATTATAAATATAGAGTCGGTGCATGATCTTCCCGACCTAAAACCTTGTTGTTCCTCTGCAAATGTTATAATTTCATTCAGTTTGTTTGTTGCCACTTTGGTTGTTGTCGGTGGTTGTTAATTTTAATGTTGTGTTTAATAAGTTAATTCCTCTGTAATTCTTCGGGTCCGAATTGTCTCCTTTTTTGAAGACTTTTTTTTTTAACTTTTGAAGAAATTAACTTTTCCAAACCAAGTAATCCGGGAACTTTTGTTAATTTTGCTTATTTCACGGTCATTACACATCGAGGAACTGTTAGGTTAAGTTTGTGTTTGTATACATATACATATTATAATAAACGTTTATATACAACACCCGCCCGTCCAGAGTTGGCCGACGATAAATAATAAGCTCGTACAGGTGTGCCACGGTGAATTAATTAAAAAAACACGTTGTATAATTCAATTTGTGCTCGGTTTGACAGTTAAACTGGTTATTAGATTACGACACGTGTTTTTTCAATTGAATTAATTTCTCAACTCCAAACGAATGAAATTTTTATACCCAAAAGAACGGTTCCACTATGTATATGTTTTTTTGTATTACGGATGGTGTAAATTTGGTAACTAACAACGAGTAATAGTTATTTATGTACCAAGTCAGTAAAGTGACTCTTTATCGAACGAGTCTGATATTACGAACAGAGAGAGCGAAGCGAACGAGGCGAGTAACAGAAGAGTTCGATACAGAGTCTTTACTGACGTGGTGCATACAAAATTTTATCGCCAATCATAAAAAACATTAACACTTAGTACTTAACACCTACTTAATTACATCCTTCTAATGAAAAAAAAGTGTGTGTACTTTGTACGCACGTAAGAAGTGATACTTCTATTATTATGATTTCAACGAAATAAATATATTTTAAACAGTTTAATCGTATGTTTATTTAAATATTTAACTAATTTTAATACTTAAAATAAGATACCAAAATTTTAAAATACCTTTAGTAGTTATGTGTTATGTCATTGTTTATATGCGCTGCCTGCTGCAGCGCTGTTGCTTTTCCCTTGATGAATGGGAGAAAATCTAAATAAATATATTTGCTAACAAAATTTCAGTAAATATATATCACCGTCCTACATATAATCGAATTAATAAAAACACCATTTCATACTATATTAACATTAATACAAAACTTAAAAGATTTAAGAATTTTTTAAATTTTAGACGAAATAAAAATTTCGTATGACAGTAACGACAGTGACAGAATGATTTGGCATGATGGCCGATTTCGATGTTTAATCGATGGTTGTTATCAATATTGAATACCTAATTACTAAAGTTTTGATTTATGTTTTATGAATATAATTGGAAAATACTACAGAATTTCACTTTCTGACATAAATTTAATTAACAATAACGTGTAAATTTTGTACAATATTTTTAATAAGTAAAGTAAATAAATTTTAAGTTCACTCAAATAAATAATCGATTACTGCCATCGACCACTTACATTCAATCTTAGTTAATTTGATTAATCGCGGCAGGTAAAGTAAAATTCTTCTTTCAGTACAATAAAGTGTTACTTTACTGCCGCAAATGGCGGCAAATGAGTACAATAATGAATGACTTTAGTGACGGTTGGCGATAAAATAAGTTTTCTGTCTGTACGTAGAAGTTCTATGAAACGTTTTTGTGATTTTGTGCACCATGAAAAGAAAACTGAATTGTGGAAAGTGATAAAGTACTTTCAGTTAACTTATTACTTTCTCATTTGCTCTTTAGGGATAGGTACAAGTTGTACCGAAAATAAGGCACATCTTTGAGAGATTCGGAGAGCACTGTATATGTAAATAGACCTCCCGGCCCCTTTTGATTTCCCGGGAATCGGGAGTCGGTAATTTCGATTTCCCGGGACCTCCCGGGAATCGGAAAGTTTAAAAATAAAAAAAATGTGTGTGTACTTTGTACGCACGTAAGAAGTTATACTTCTATTATATGATTATATGATTATAAACGAAATTAATATACTTTTTATTTATATTTTATTTAAATATTAAACTAATTTATACTTACTACTTCTCAAACATTTTTATTAAAACAGTGCCAAAAATTAAAATAATAAAAGAATAAAACACACACAAACACATTAAAAATGCCACAAATGATTTTTGAACATTAATTGTCGGAAAATTTTTTAACTAAATACTTACGTATTTTCTGAAAATAAAATGATATAATAAATATACTTACAATCATAAAATGTATAAAAAAAAAATAAAAAATAAAAGTTTCTATTGGGATTCGAACCAACTTACCAGCGCGGCTGGTATTGGCGTTGTATTGGGGTTCACTCGCATTAAACGCTTCGCCACGGAGACAGTGTGTCATTATGTGCGAAGATCGACTAACTAAACGGATTAAACTTTTGACATTTTTGAATTATGTAAATCAAATTATTTTGATTTTGAATTGAAATGATTTAGAATTGAAAAAATACAACAAAACATAGAGTAAGAAAACAATATATTAGGTGAATATTGATAGAAATTTTGATGGTAATCAAATTATGTAAATAAAAGTATTACATACTATGTATTTTGGTAGGTTCAAATAGGTACCTATGATACATTTACAATTATTACGTACCTGTTGCTTTAAAAACTATTTAAAAATCACTACAATTATAAACTTTTTTTGTTTCTCTCCTCACAACAATAAAACTAATATATTATACATTTGTTTACCTTCATATTGAACAATTATTTATTATTGACAGATCATTTCAGCACCCAATCAGAGCCCGTATAACGACTGATAAATTTCGCAATCACTTGCATCGTGCAAAGTGGCTATGTTCAAATATCATAACAAAATTTGATTAACTATTTTTAAAACACTTACCAGTGTAAGATTCTTTAGGGTTTTAGGGCTAAAAGGTTTTTTATCAGTAATTTTGCGGCACTCAAACTAGTCACAGTTTGATGGGCTTTCACAGTGGCATGCAACAATCATCTCTTCTATGTTAATAAGTCCAAAAATATAATATGAAAACTATTTAAAAAGGCAGTATAACCATTAACTAACTTTTTGTTTGTTGTTTCTCTTCCTACAAATTTTAAAACGCAACAACCATACATAACCAAACCACAGTCCCACAGCTGCCATATTGGATAATTTTTATCATGTCATTTGAACATCCAATCAGAACAAAGTTGTAATGCGACTGCGCCGGGATCAAAGGATTTAATCCTATTAAAATTCACCCTCATATCGCGCGTAAAGAAGTATAACTTCAAAAAAGAAATTGTTTTTTTTATTCTTTATTTTTTTCAGTGCAATTACTATAAAACAGTATAAAAACGTATAAATTTGACGAAATATTAAAAAATTTTATAAAAATTCAATAATTTAAAAGAAAATTCAAAATTTTAAAGGAAATTTTAAAAATAGGAAAATTATAAATTTTTGTTTTTGTTTTTATTATTGAAATATGTTTTAAGAAAACAAAAGTTGTTCAGTGTTTGATCTTTAAGGCGGGTTCTTTTTTGTACAGAAATTTGCTGAAGTTGAAAACGCACGTTCGTTTTCTGTTGATGTAGGTCTGATGGTTTTAAGTGCAGTGAATAATTTTTTTAAATGTCTGGTCAGCTTATTTCAATTGTCGTACAGTGGTAATCTTGTTTAATGACCTTTTATAATTCTTCATAGACATAGTTTTAATTCAAAATAAAGATTTATGATATAATTGTAGATGCAAAAAGAATCAGATCCGTCGCACAAACAATCAACAGAGTTTTTATGCTAATTGATATGGTACATTCTGATTTAACGCCAAAATTGGAAGGTTTAAAATATAATATATAATTGAAAAAGAAATATTTCAAGTGGAACAGTTGAAAATGATTATTAAGCACAAAGATAATGGGGAACTTGCATAAAATTTTAAATTCGAAAAAATGGTATAAATCACAACAGAACATAATTTAGAACCTGTATCAAAGAGAAAAAAGTTTTGTTTGTTTTTCGTTTGGCCCCTAAAGACGACTAAAAATTCAACTTATACCAGCCACCCCAAAACGCGTCGTGACGTCACGGGGTTGTATGTTTACATTCTGGGTGTTTCATTAATAATTGTCCATATAGTAACTGGAGAAACCTTACCACAAAATACGAAGATTTAACCTAAAACGCTTAAATAAAATGTGGTTCCTTACTGAGTTACAGGGTGTTTTGTCTAAAAATTTAAAAACTATTTTTGCTCAGCATTTTAAAACTATTCGACGTATCCTTTTCATACTTGGCAGAAAGTGCGACTACTATAAATCCTACTAAATTATGATAAACAAACGTTTATAGCTACTACCAGAGGCGTACGACAGGGGATAGTGAATGGTTGACCCTTCCCAAATTCTACGCCACTGGAGGAATTACTACTTTAGTGGCATTTTTAGATTCTCCAATACTTTCTACGTACATAATATACTCTTCATTGGTAACGATAAAGTCATTAGTTTTCGAGATATTTGAAGTTAAATATGAAACGGCACAGTTATTTTGATTAATTTGCGATATGATTCATATGATTAAAATTTAAAAATTATTTGTACCCAGTACTTTAAAACTATTTGGCGCATCCTTATCATACTTGGCAGAAAGTATAGGTTCTGTACACCCTATTAAATTAAGATAAATAAACGTTTCTAGCTGCTACCAGAGGCGTACGACAGGGGATAGTGGCTGGTTGACCCTTCCCAAATTCTACGCCACTGACGAAATTGCTATTTTAGTGTAATTTTTTGATTTTCCATTACTTTTTATGTAAATAATATACTCTTATTTCGTAACGATAAAATTATTCGTTTTCGAGATATTTGAAATTAAAAATGAAGCGACACAGTACATGAGTACATTAATCAAAATAACCGTGTCGTTTCATTTTTAACTCCAAATATCTCGAAAATTAATGACTTAATCGTTACGAATGAAGGGTATATTATTTTTATAGAAAGTATTGGAGAATCCAAAAATTGAACTAAAATAGTAATTCCGCCAGTGGCGTAGAATTTGGAAAGGGTCAACCATTCACTTTCCCCGTCGTACGCCTCTGGTAATAGCCAGAAACGTGTGTTTAACATAATTTAGTAGTTTGTACAGTACCTATGCTTCCTGCCAAGTATGAAAAGGATACGTCGAATAGTTTTAAAATTCTGAGCAAAAATAGTTTTTAAATTTTTAGATAAAACACCCTGTAACTCGGTAAGGAACCACATTTTATTTATGTCTTTTAGGTTAAATCTTCATATTTTGTGCTAAGGTTTCTCCAGTTACTATATGGACAATTATTAATAAAACACCCTGTATAATTTTAAATCAGACATTATAAACGTCAGTAAAAATACAGTTATGTGACGTTAAAAGTGTTTTTGATCGTTTGAACTATTCATAGAAAATTTGTACTTTTACAAAATGGTTTTATTTTCAAGAGTAAACCTTCTTTCCTTTCCTTCAAAATCTGTATCATACTCCAATCTCAACAAACTGGTATATATTATTACAACGAAATACGATAAATGCCATTAGAATATAAATATTTTTCCTTTATTCCCCGACGACGAGCCGGCCAAATACCTAAGTAGGTGGAGGCCAATAAACTAAAGAAGAAGAAGAAGAATATACGTAAATATAACCATAAACGGAACCACATAGTTAAACTCTGTGACTTCAAGGGTCGTTTGAACTATTTTAAGATAAAGAAGACTCTAAATTTGTACTTCTAAGTTATTATGAGTTTTTGAAGCGTGAAATTTTTGGAAATCTCATTTTTATACAAAACTGAACATTATTATGTAATAAAAAAAAATGTGCAAGTTTCCTATTGTACCAGAATCATTTATTAATTGTGAGTTAGTAACATCTCCGCTCATAATTTAAAATTAAATATTAAAAAAATCCCGGAAAATCTGTAAGAATTCCCGGAAATCAGGATTTCCATTTTTTACTGGTTTCCCGGGAATAGAGCTCTATGTATAAAGGCTGATTTATCTTATGACGGGACGTCACGGCTGTCTTACCGGACACGTCGAAAAATCGTCTGATATGAAAAGCATTGGCTAGTTTACCGTACAACGGAACGGGGCGACACCGTGGACGTACGCCGTCTATTGTTCGTAAGATAAATCGGGCTTAAGTGTGTGTGGAGTAAATCCGTAACGGATCTTTGAGGACTTACGAAAGAGATACTGATTTGAAAATCAAATTGCTGTTTAAAATTAATTCAAGTGCTTCTTACAGTATGTACTACCTATTTTGATACTTCTAATTTTGCTGGTCGACCAGTAGGGACTTGTAGATGGCGTTGGTTCATTTGCATTCGCAGTCAAATATTCTTTAATCCAATCAGAATACATCTACCTATTCCCTTTTGTTCAACCCGATCATGGATGAAATAATAAAAAAAGGAAAATCTAAAAAAGGATACCAAATGGGAGGAAAACAACTTAAAATTATCTGATCTGCAGACGATGTAATACTAATCTCTCAAAGTGAAGATGGTTTACAACGTATGCTGCACCAATTTAATATAACCGCCAAAAAATTGAACATGTTAATTTCCCCAAAAAAGACAAAATGCATGGTTATAACAGCAAATCAACTAAGATGTAAATTAGGGCTGGATGGTCAGATAATAGAACAAGTGATGGAGTTTAAATATCTAGGCATCACGCTTTCTAGCTACGGAAAGCTCAAAACAAAAGTGAATAAAGCAAACAGAACCTACATGTTGCCTAAATGGAACAATATGGAGAAATAAAAATACCGCAATAGCAATGAAAGGTAAATTTAGAAAACTGTCATCAGACCAACAATGGCAACTTTTGCTAAGATGCGCCAACTCGCAACTTTTAATGATAAACATTTTCAAATCAAAATGTACACCGGTCAATTCGTAACTTTTCTACTACCTGACCCTGCCAACTCGAAACTTTCTACAGGTGAATTCGAAACCATTGATTAAATCATTTGCAATTTTTATCGGATATTGTTCATTACAAAATAACCTCTTTTGGCTCAAAATTGAAAGTTGTACAATCATTTTTGCAAAAGTTATTAACAATTTATTAAATTTTTACCTTTCATTAATGTATATTGATAAACAAAGCTCCAATTATTTTTTACTTTAACTCATTTTAAAGATATTTCAGTAAACTAATCGGTACTTTTTTCAGTTTTTTGGTAAAATGTTTTAACTTATAGACGAAAATTCTTAAAATCGGCTATTTTTCATTTAAATTGTCAATAAATAAGTAAATGATGAATACCTTTTATACCACCTCCAAAGAGGGTAATTGTTACACATACATACCTGGAATACCGGTATTAGAACTTATACTTATATACTACTTAGAAAATGAAAGTTACAAATTCACCGGTAGTTGATGGCGTTATCGAAAAATTAGCTGAGGGCCAGAGTTGGCAGTTGGCCTGTAATTAGGATGCGGGATTAAAATAGTTACGAATTCACCGGGACCCAATGACATAAATGAAAATAATGGCAAGGATGCTAGAAACAACAGAGATGAAAACTCTTAGAAAAATCGATGGTTAGACACTATGGGACCGAGCTAGAAGTATATGTATATAACAGAGATGCAAGATGCAAGATGGAGAACATTGGGTAAGGACTAGGTCAAGGACTAAATAGAAGAATAAACTGGAACGACCATATAAGCAGAATCACCACAGAGTAGTAAAGACGGCGTAAGACGGTTTACCAATAGGAAGACGATCAGAGGGAAGACCACGAAAATGATGGAATGACAACTTACTGGAGGCACATCCAAAAGCAGACAGGGTCACGTCCATGTCTACACAAAAAAAGAAGAAAAAATAGATCTTTGACCTACTAGGATGTTTCCACTTATCAGATATTGAATGGCGTAGTGGACAAACCTTATCGATATATGGAGAAGTAGTATCTCGTCTAACATTATTTTGTACAAAGTCAAAAATTCCATTGTATTTTTCTTCCTTACTTTCAAACCGATTCAAACTTGTAATAAGTCTTCATATTTAAAATTATGCATTTTGTTAAAAATAATTATCAATGTTTGCTAGTATTTGCATTTCTTTTTTTCTACTAATACCTAATCTTCTCACATATTCGGGAGCTAGTATAAAAATTTCTATTTGGGAATGTTTAGTCTCTAATAAAACATCATTATGGTAGGGGAGCCCAAGCGGGGATTTTTGCAGTTACTCGAGCGCGTCAGATTATTACACGGGGAGAAACATTGTACCCTGAAAATGTACCTCTACCAGATATTGGCTCTTAATGCAGGGGAGTTCGTTAAGGGGGGCCGAAAAAAAAATATTTTAATGAAAAAGTTTCGTTTTAATGAAGTTTTGACATGACCGGAAAAAATTAAAATTGAGTCTAGCAAAACACGGCGTTACCATTAGTTTTTAAGAGGTGTAACACTTTCAATAAACTGATGCTTTTTCACACGAGAAAAGTTACTGTGTAAAAATAATCATGGATGAATTTTCCAGCGAAAAACATGTCTAATGATGTGTCACAAATGGTATATTTTAATTACCTAATGCCTATTTAAAAGTTTAGTGGTACAGGAAGGGAGGGGGTTGACAAATGATAGATATTTATACAGTTAAAGATGTTCCCTTTATAATAGAATCGACCTATTTTAGCATTTTAGCACAAGATCAGATAAATATCTCCAAATATAAGGGTGAACATTTTTGAGTGGCTCATCCTGTATATTGATATCATCAATATAACAGGCGATGTGCAAATAAGCTTAGAATGTGAATCAGCATATATGTTGCTTTTGTGTTTTTCTTCTCCTCTAATGTATATGGGATTACACAGAGATTATTGAAGGAATATGGAACAAAAATCGCATTGCACTGAAATAAAACGAATGGTAGGGGAGCCCAAGCGGGGATTTTTGCAGTTCCTCGAGCGCGTCAGATTATTACATGGGGAGAAACGTTGTACCCTGAAAATGTACCTCTACCATATATTGGCTCTTAATGCAGGGGAGTTCGTTAAGGGGGGGCCGAAAAAAATCTATCCTTAGAAAAACTCGAAATCGTCAGATCAAGATAAGGTAAGTTAAGTACATACATGCAAAACAGTGTATATTCCAAAAATCTGACGATTTGAGTAGGGCGTAAGGAAATGAGCGAGTCCCAAAGTTTCACAAGAAAAAGTGAATATTTCGCGAAATCAATGACAGATCGAAAAAATACGTACTCAGTATTTTTCAAAAATCTATCGAATGATACCAAACACGACTTCCCACGAGGAGGGGTGGGGGTAAATTTAATATTTTAAATACGAATCCCGCGATATTTCGCGAAATGAACATCAGATCGAAAAACTGAAAAATACACGTATTCAATATTTTTGACAAATCTATCGAATGGCACCAAACACGACTCACCACGGAGGTGGGGTGGGGGATTATTTTAAAATCCTAAATGGGAGCCCCCATTTTTATTGCAGATTTGGATTCGTTACGTAAAAATAAGTAACTTTTATTCGAGACATTTTTTCGAATCATGGATAGATGGCGGTATAATCTAAAAAAAAAAGATTGTTGGAAATGGAAAATTAAATTAAAAATGGAAAGTCCCCACTAAAATGGAAAACTTTACTTACTTAACTTTGTTTGGTTTTAGGACCTACTCTTCTCAACCCATTAGGTCCCCATAACGCTCGAGTGACTGCACATTTAGCATACTTTTTGCTCCCCTACCGTTAGCAATAGATCAATGTTGAAAAGTTGAGTTTTGACCGGCGCGGCGGTTAGTATACATATATGCAACCCACACTTATATGTCCTTTATTGAATATATTATATATGAGAACGTGTAAACGATCTGCAAAACAAATAAATAAAACTTCACTCAAAATGTCGGTTGTTCCTATTTTTCATATGCGTTCAATTTTGCCGGATTAAATGGTCATCGATGCATTTATACCCTCAGCGTGTTATTTAATAATAATCACAATATCGAATATTATATATTCAAATATTTTGCCGGATAATTAATAGGGCTTTCATTAGCGTTCAGTCCATCGGAAAATAGAGAGAGGACAAAACGTAATCGGTAATAATTGCAAATATGCGGTCGAATGAGTACCCGTTATTTGCAGTAGTTCGGTATTGATTTCGAATTGTTGCATTTTATTTTGTCGTGCATATTAATATGTGCCGCTCGATTGTTTATCAAAATTAACACCGCGATACGGCTACAGGGTAGCACGATTTAGCCCTATTTCACATAACTGTTTTTATAGTTACAATTTGTCAATTATGTACTCCCAAATTTGCGGTAAAAACACTTTTCTTAGGATTGATTAAATAAGTGCTACACAATCATCGGAGATGATGAGTTTGGATTCAGAGCCGGCATGGGATCGAGAGAAGCCCTTTTCAGTTTAATAATTATGGCTCAAAAATGCTACGACTAGCAGAAATATATATAACTATACGCTAGGCTAGACGTTGACAGAGCAAGACACGACCTACTATTAGAACGTTTGCCAAAAGTCGGTTTAGATGAGAAAGATATCAAACTATTAAAAAACTTGCATTGGAACCAAAATGTCAGAGTTAGGACCGAAGGTTCCACGTCCACACAAATAGAAATTAGAAGGGGAGTTAGACAAGGACGTGTTCTGTCACCTTTGTATTTAATCTTTACTCCGAGTTTCTATCTAAAGAGGCACTGGCAGATTCCAAGGATGGTCAAGGTGAATGGCGTAAATCTCAACAGCATCAGATATGCCGATGATACGGTTTTGATTCCGGATTCCGGCTTATACATACCTAAAATGTACCTAAACATTGCACAATAAACGGTGACATTTTAGGTCAACTAAGTACGTGGGATGTTGGATCGATGCAGCCTAAATTCTGCTATGTGATTCTCGAATTCGACTACGGTTATCAAAATGCTACAACGAGAACTTTTCAACAAGTGAAAGTTAGAAAAACAACATACCTAGGCCACGTACTGAGAAATAATAAGTACCAATAGGCTCATCTAATAGTGAAAGGAAATATGTCATATCATGATCGGCATTGTTGTTTACCGACACAGAAACTAGGCTTTGGCCATCATGACCAATCGGTCTTCATCCTCAGTGGAAAATTTTTAATGATTGAGCGCAACAATTTTATATTAGTTTAGAGGGGTTCATATGGAAAGTAACACTTACCTAATTTGAAAACTCTTCTTGTATTACTCAATGCGATCCTAAATTTTTTTGCGATTCTGTCGCTCTGTTTCACATAAAAGTTTGTAACCTTTCTAAGCGATATAAGGGCTTTTAATTAATTTTTCACGTAGCATACACTGTTATTAAGAAAAATGGCGCTGAGTGAACGTGCAAAATTAGACAATTAAATCGACATTTTCGAATGCTTTCCATAAAGGCTGACGACAATCAAATGATCAGGGGCACTTTTTATTTTTTTATACCTACCGTCAATAGAAAGGTCATTACATGTATTTTGAAATTTCGCATCAGAATCGTACAAAAATCTAGAAATATACTGTATGATGCAAAAACTTTTAAATAATGTATTACCTGCTATAGGATTATTTTAAAAAAAATTGCAAAAAGCCACCGTTCGCCATATGCATTGATTGCTAAAATATTATAACAACTATTAGTCCTGTCGCCAGGGGAGTACAACGGCCTCCTTTATTCAGATAGATTTACCCAAGTTTTTTTTATGTATTTTCACCCGTAGAACACGAATTTTTTGGGTAACAGTTGATCCGGATGTCGGTAAGATTCTTATAAACAAAGAACTTAAGGAATTACTCAACAGCGATTTTTCGCAAAACAAAACATTTTTTTGTATTTTTTGGGTCATTCTAAGCAAAAAATGCTCTTTTTCGTAGGATGCATAGTTTTCGAGATAAACGCAGTTGAACTTTCAAAAAATCGAAAAATTGCAATTTTTAAACCCGAATAACTTTTGATTCAAATATAAAATTAGCAATTCTGCTTACCGCATTTGAAAGTTAAAGTCAAATTCTATCGGTTTTGATTATATGCATTGCTAAAAATTAATTTTTTTATTGTTAATCAAAGCTATAAACACATAGTGCTTGAGTGATGTTTTCAATGCATCTCTCATTTAAAATCGAATTAGTAGGCGCGCCTACAAACCGGCAATTTCTTAGAACGTAGCATGCCATAAAACGCATGCATTGGGCACGGAAAACACGACTTGTTTATAGCTTTGTTTGACAATAAAAAAATTAATTTTTAGCAACGCAAATAATCAAAACCGGTCAAAGTTGACTTGAACTTTCAAATGCGGTAAGCAGAATAATTGCTATTTTATTTTTTAATCAAAAGTTATTCGGGTTCAAAAATTGCAATTTTTCGGTTTTTTTAAAGTTGAACCGCGTTTATCTCGAAAACTAAGCATGCTACGAAAAAACTTAAGAGCATTTTTTTGTTTAGAATGACCCAAAAATACAAAAAAATGTTTTGTTTTGCGAAAAATCGCTGTTATGTAATTCCTCAAGTTCTTTGTATATCACAATCTTATCGACATCTGGATCTACTGTTACCCAAAAAATTCGTGTTCTAGGGATCAAAATACATAAAAAAAGCTTGGGTAAGTCCACCTGAATAAGGGAGGTAGTTGTACCCCTTCCTGGCTACAGGATTATATATGTACAGATGTCTTAGTTCAGTTCCTAAAAAATAACTCGAAACAACCGAAATGAAAAGACTTACAGATGGATGGTCAAGTATATTAATTTATAACTAGGTATTCAAAAGAAAAAATTGTGGAATGAAATATATTAACAGACTTGAAGAAAGAAGAATCGTTAGAATCGCCCAAGGAACATTACAAGTAGGATATCGTAGCGTGGAACGTACTCGCTATAAAAGGAGCGGTGACTAAGCATGAAAGTGGCACGTTTATGAAGATAAAATAAGCCTCTTCTTCTTCTTTCTTAGCTTTTCCATTTTCAGCGGTCGCTGTGCCTTACTCTTCTTCGCCACTCATTTCTGTCTATCGCGTCTTCTTCACCTAAACCTTTCTCTGTCACGTCCCCTTCTATGCATTCGTTCCATCTTCTCTTCGGTTTTTCACTACCTCTCCTTCCATCAGCGTCTAATAGATTTAGATAATTAGATTTATCCTTCGTTCCACATAGTTTTCATTTCTGCGTCTAATGTGACCAGACTTTGTTCTTAAATCTTTGTTGAGACTGTAGTCACCCCGGTTCTTTCCCTAGGGAAAGTGCCGGGTTTCAGTCATTCCTGAACCTATCCCTGCTAGTTTTACCAGCTTCTACCGTAACATTTTCATTTCCGCTACCCCCATCTTCTTTCCTGAATCTTCTTTATGGGACACACTTCACCGCTGTACACAAACATAGGGCTCTCCACACTATTCCTCCAAACTAGGCCTCATCCACTCTTGATAATCACAAACTACTTTTGACAAGAAATTAATCATCATCATTCTCTCGAAAGTAGGATTGCACCAAGGCTCTGTGCTTAGTCCGTATTTATTCTCTTTTGTTTTGGACCAGATAACAGCGAAACTACAGGGTAACATTCCATGGTGCTTAATGTATGCTGATGATGTCGTGTTAGTAGGAAATAGTGAAAGAGACTTAGAACAAAAACTGGAATAGTGGAGGCAAGCTCTGGAGGAAAAATGTTTAAAACTTCGTAGGACAAAAGCAGAGTAATTGGAATGTTCATTTAAAGATGAGTTACTACAAATAAAATGGTATTTTTGGATGATGAACTGATTGTAAAAAACAATAGTTTTTAAGTACCTGAAATCGGTATTATAGAGTAATGGAGAAATAGATGGAGATGCATGCAGTAGAATTAGGGCTGGATGGATGAAGTGGAAAGAAGCGAGTGGTGTGTTGTGTGACAGAAAAATTAGAAAAACAGCCATAAGACCGGCTATGATGTACGGAACTGAATGTTGGGCAGTGAAGAAGAAAGAGGAACAACGAATGCATGTGGCAGAAATGAGAATGCTTAGATGGATGAGTGGAGTGACAAAGAAGGATAAAATTAGAAATGAGTATATTAGGGGAAGTCTAGGTGTGGTACCAATTGATGCCAAAATGAGAGAGCATAGGTTAAGATGGTTTGGTCATGTTCAACGTCGAGACATTAATCACCCAATACGAAGAATAGCTGAAGTGCAGATTCCTGGAAGGAGTAGGAGAGGAAGACCAAAGAAGACCTGGGGGAGACGATAAGGCAGGACATGTTGGTAAAAGGGATTGACATTGATATGACCCAAGATAGAATTGTGTGGAGAAATGCAATTAGGGAAGCCGACCCCGCATAGGGATAAGGCAAAGAGAATGATGAAGAAATTAATGTTCGTCTTTAATTTGAATGTTAAATTTACACTTAAAAATTGTTGTTTCGTTTTTTGATATTCACCGTGTACATTCAGATCGGCTGTTTATCAAAATTAACAGCGTAAAAGTATTAACATATACATACATATATATGTTGTGTTAGGCTTTACGAGTTGAAATTAATATTAATTGTTCAATTAGAAATAATAGGATAAAACCATTGTGTTTTCGGTATAGATAGGAATAATTTTGTGTTGATATCAAAGCAGACATTTGGCTTTTTAGGGACGATATTTATGTAATTAATTTGTTTGAATATTTATGAGGCTCTATCGAAAAAGGCAATTGTTGTTGTGACGATACTTACACCATATTTTGTTTGCCCGTCGATGTATCGATTATGGGTTTTATTATATTGTTACAGGTTAATAAAAATACGGATTCGGTACTATATACAGGGTGTC
Source organism: Diabrotica virgifera virgifera (assembly GCF_917563875.1). Taxonomy (NCBI): domain Eukaryota; kingdom Metazoa; phylum Arthropoda; class Insecta; order Coleoptera; family Chrysomelidae; genus Diabrotica; species Diabrotica virgifera. Next base: position 202,014,466 of record NC_065443.1, on the reverse strand, counting down.
TGGTAAAGAATGGGCCATAGCTTAACCTCAGATACCTGAGGTTAAAATGGGTCGATTTAAGCTAACTTACCTTAGTTCGAAAGTTGATAATAACCGAAATACAGGGTGTCAAAGTTAAACTTTTATTTTACTTATTCTTGAATATTTCCTGACAGGCATGGGATAACAACACGAAATTTGGTAAGCGGGTGTTTTTTGGGATGAGAAATCTAAATTCGCCACCAAAAATGATGTATTACCCAGAGAGCGCCACATACGTCTTTCAGTGCTCATTTGATAGATTGCTATCATCTACCTTTATTCAGACTCTTTCCTAAAATCGTCACTCAATCTCTTCTGAGCTCTTCCTTTCGTGGCCGTGCCAAAAACATGCTAAAAATATTTATGAAGATCTCTGTTCTAAACTTTCAAAATCAGAAGTAATTACGGAAACATGCTCTTTAGCGAAAATGACAAAATCTACAGTTTATGCGATTATAGGAGGTCTACTGCGAGGTCTATATGCGATCTACTATTCAATGTATAGTCCGTCTAGAAAGTATCCGGAAAAAAGAAAGCAGAATTTTAATTTTACGGTATTTATTTATATCACTTGAAATATAAAATTTCAATCAATGACCGAATCAAACCTTCTTTATCTCGTGGCGCTGCTCGTTTCACTTCAATCTTCATCAGTCCCCATATGTTTTCAATGGGGCTAAGACCTGGAGATGCTGCTGGCCACGGAATTGTTGCCAATTCGTGTTCTTGCATCCAAGCTTGAGTATAAGCAGAAGTATGGCATCTTGCATTATCTTGCTGAAAACGCCACCCCTCTGGATATAAAACATGAGCCGTTTCAAGAAGAAAACCATTTACGATGTCACAATATTTCGCACTATCAACAGTACCATTAACTATACAGAGAGGTGTAGCACCACGCTGAGATATTGCTCCCCAAACCATTATTTTAGTGGGAAATTTGGAAATTTGAACGGTAACATTTGTAGGGATTTTTGTAGGTCATTGGTCATTGTAGGGATTTTTTTTGATTCCTTGATATGTAGCCTTGCTTTTTCAGTGACATGCGGACAGTTTCTGGGCACACTTTTATTCTTCGTTGATTTCCAAATCTGTTCGCTAATTTTCGAAACCCTAGGCGCGGATTTTGTCGTCCTAAAGCCACTAAAGCATTTAAATTGTTTCCGCGAATTTTACGCGGTCTACCCGAAACTGGTCTATGTCTCATATCTATGCCATTTTTAATCCTCTTTATTGTCTCATACCCTGCACTTTTTCCGAGTTCAGTCAATTGCACTATTTTTTTAAGGTTTTGGACACCCTTTCTATACAAATATTCCACCACTTTTCTTTTTTCTACTTGCGACATTATTTCACAAATCTTAAGTCTGTTTACAAACAAAAATATTTGACAGATGGTGTTGTCATGCGATTTTGTCCATAACATACTATCGGTACAACCTACTTGATGCATTACTTTTGTCTTAAAATGTTACAAAAGGAAATCTATTAAAATTAGGAAAAATATAAAATTCCGGATACTTACTGGACGGACTATATATAGCGAAACAATATGTCAGAAAGCGCTCCTAGAGCAAAACATTGGTATGAACATTAACGGAGAGTTAATTAACAATATACGATACGCTGATGACAAACTAATAGTAACACATAACCTAGGAAATTTACAGTATTTGCTGGAAAACATAAACACTCATACCACTCTAACATGGTCTAACATTGAACATCAAAAAGACTAAATATTTATGATTGTATCGAATAAGCTATACACCAATGTTAACTTAACCATAAATAATAAGCAAGTGGAAAGAGTTACGTCCTACGAATATTTAGGGGTTTGCTTCACTGATACTAATGACCAGACAAGAGAAATCAAGAGGCGAATTGAGATAGCGAGACAATCGTTTGTCAAAATGAAAAAGTTCCTATGCTGCCGGGACATAAATTTGAAATTAAAAACGAGAATGTTAAGGTGCTATGTTTTCTCCGTACTGTTGTACGGCATGGAAGCTTGGACACTGAAAAAGATAAACATCAAGAACATTGAGGCATTCGAGATGTGGTGCTACAGGAGAATGTGGAAAATACCATGGACAGATAGAGTAACAAATCAAAATGTTTTTCTGAAGATGGGGAGGGAATGCGAAGTCATGACACCAATACAAACGATAAAACTGGAATATATAGGCCACATAATGAGAGGGGAAAAGTACCTACTCCCTGCTAAGGCTCTTAATCCAGAGAAAGATCTCGGGAAGAGGAAATGTGGGACGTAGAAGGATTTCCTGGTTGCGAAATTTAAGTGAGTGGTACGGGTGCAGTTCAATACAATTGTTTAGAGCTGCAGCCAACAAAGTTAAAATTGCTGTGATGGTAGCCAACCTCCGATAGGAGACGGTAATGCAAGAAGAAGAAGGAGGAACATCTTCATCGAGGAAGAAGAGAAAGGATATTGGCAAGTTCAGTAAAATAGAACTCCACCTTATTGAACCTTTGACAAGAATACGGTATGTACGCTAGGGTGGGTCGAAAAAAATCGATATTTTTTTTTCGGATCGTAATACCGCGGAAAAGTTGCTAAATGGTATGACTAAATAGGGGAAAAAATATTAAAATTATCGGATGTTATCTTCCGTTCGCGCATGAGCTCTAAAGTTTGATTAAATTTTGAAAAAATTAAAGTTTTTTGGAAATTTTTAATAATTTTTTTTATTACGATATTTAATATGTAATAGGGAAAAATGTCATCTACGACACACTAATGAATTAATATAAAAATACTGGTAATGAGTTTTAACATCTTCCGTTCGCGCATGGGCTGTAAAAATAGCAAAAAAGTGTTGAAAACCTCAAAAATGTGGACTTAGGAAAAATAAATATATACAAGCTTCAACATATTATTGATCTATTATCCAATAAATACAAAGTACATATTTCACTTACGAATAGATTACATGTCTGGTAGTTTGAACTGTCTTTTGTTATCAAAGGCTGGTATCGTGGACCTTGACTTAAGTGTCGTTCTTATGTACCCGTCTCGAGCTGCAGATCCGCAAACCTTAGCAGAAGCCTCGCTCACCAACTTGACGCTTCTCTCCACTGCTTGAGTATGGACTGGCATCTTCTGTGATAGGATTTCCCACTTCGGTACTTCTTCTGTTTTGATGTAGGTTTTTAGTTCATCATCAGTGACATCTTTCAATAGAGGCGGCGAAGAAAATTCACAGTTTGTCCAATAATTTAATTCCGTGTAGTCTGTTGCGGAAAAGTTTAGCTTAGGTGCCACGTACGTTCGAATTGTTTTCCTCTTTTGGTCTCTTTCTCTTGCCTTAATGATGCGGCGGAGGCCCAGTTCTCTTATATGTTTTCTGGGATCTTGAGTCATAGTAATCATAACATGTTCTGGATGCGCAAAGAACCCATTTCTCTCTATAACTGGGTCAATTACAGCTTTGAGTTCATCTTTAAGATATCTTGAGGTTTCAATACATTGGTGCACGAGCTTAGGGCCATCAGTAAAAAGTTTGGTCTTCTTAATACAAAACCACATCGGCATATATGACTTCAGAATGAATATTACTATTTCCTGGAACTCAGCAGTTGGATTTTCTTGACTAATGTAGAGTCTTAAAGCACGGTTCGCTGTTGTTAGCCACCTTGAGTGAGACAAAGGTCCTGGATCCCTGATTGATAAATCTTTTGGGCATTCACCTGATTTAATCGCTTCTGATATTTCCAGCAAATACTTCTGATCCTTACTAAGAGTTTTTTTGTCTATCTCAGGGATTTGGCAATCAATACTTTCAAACTGCACTACTGGAAGTGTTTCACATTTGATCAATTTCCCACCAATCGGTCCTTTCAAAGAATTTGGCCCGGTCGACTTACCATCTAAATACTGAAATAAATGGCGGAAGGGTAGTTCATTAAAATGAAGAAGACAAACTGCCCATTGCAGAGGCTTACCTAAGTGTGTTTCAATACGGCGTATTATACCGTTTTTCAATCCGGTGTTAACATTGGTGCCATCACAGCCAATAACGACTAATTCGTCCAAAGAAATGTCATTGCTTGTCAAATAGGATATAATAGAGGTCGCAATATCCTCTGAACTTCCTGAATTCGGGGTCACGTGACCCAGAAATATATTACCAGGTTCTTGTATAAGCACGTAATGTTCCTCCTTTACCACTCTTTTAAATCGTTTTGAATGTGCCTCTTGTACCACAATAGTGTCGTCTTTACGGCCATCAAAATATAGCCCAATTAGCTTATTTTCTGTTATAGAACTGGACAAATCAGCCCTAACATTGTGTTTTTCTCTTCTTATTTTACACTTGTCAACTACTTGTGAATTGTCGCTATTAGTTACCACGCCAACGTCCTGCAAAACACTTGAGGCTATTGCTGCTGTAGCACGATCGGAAACACCGTAACGATCACTAGTTAATGCAGTAGATTTAAGGTTAATCCTCATTTGCCAACCGGATTTCTTTTTTGGAGATTCAGGTATGAATTCTTGGTCACTGTCACTGCAATCGTCACTGGAGGTCAAGGATTCATCACGTTGTTCAGTTTCGGAAACTTGGACATCTACTTTTGGTTTTGGACAGCTGGAACGAGATTTCCTCTGTAAAGATTTGGCACGTTTCTTTGTTTCATTTAAGTCCACACCTCCAATTTTGCCAATGCCGTGAGTGCGTAGTGAATAGATAAATTTCAGCTCAAGTAAAGGTATTTTTTTAAGCTTTTCACAAGTACAAGTTATTGAGCAGATACACTGGCATTGATCCGATGTTTTATGACAGGTACATTCAAGGGCAATGGGGCATTTGCATGCCGCAATGTCAAAAAGCAAACAGCATTTTTTCTTAAAATCATCAAGGTTTCTCTTAAAGACTTCCTTGTTTTTGTCTCGAGTATGAGATTTTCTTAAACTATAATACTTGTCATGCAGTGCAGTCAACAGTTGTACTACTCTCTTATCACTTACGGTGGGAATTGATGCTCTATTGTACAAACACACTATTTTGCCAGCTACTGTATTGGCTACTTGTCCAAAACTAACTCTTTTGTTGTTTACTTTAACTGCTAAATTATACCTCTCATTCGATATACATCGAAGAACGTCCTCTCCTATCGGGAGCTTGTTAGGCGGCAAGTCTCTTGGTGTACCGAAAAACGGACACTGGAATTCTTGTCTAGTGATCACTGTCTTTGATAATGCCATCATTCATTGCACAATTGTTCAAAAAACTACACCAAAATATGAAATTTGGAACACACACTACGCAACACATCCACCGCACTCAAGAGACAACAGCAGACTGGCACACAAAATTGCGCGGCGGACCAGTGTAATGGCTGCCTGCAGCGGAGAGGGGGTATCACGTGACGCGGCGTGGGTCGTTGACCCGCTAGTGGCGCTGACAGTAAGTTTTGTATCGCTGTGCGCGATCGAAAAACCAAGCCTAATTACGTCTGAATTTTTTTCTTTAACTATCAGAACATGTATAATCAGATATTAGGTATTACATTATTGATATCTGTAACTATACATGAAAAGAAAATAGGACAAAAATCCGATTTTCTTGTATTTTGGCTATATTTGGATGTCCATGTGCGAACGGAAGATGTTGAAGTGCAATACCGGTATTTTTATATTACTTTATTAGTGTGTCGTAGATGAAATTTTTCACTATTACATATTAAATATCGTAAAAAAAAATTATTACAAATTTTCAAAAAAAAATTATTTTTTTCAAAACTTTAGAGCTTATGCGCGAACGGAAGATAACATCCGATAATTTTAATATTTTTTCCCCTTTTTAGTCATACCATTTAGCAACTTTTCCGCGGTATTACGATCCGAAAAAAAAAATATCGATTTTTTTCGACCCACCCTAATGTACGCACGCAGCGAATGTTTTCCAACTATTGAAATAGACCAGGGCGCATCTGTAAAAATATTAGTACATTTGGACGTTGAGAGGTGACTCAAATTTTTTTGCAGAAATTGCTTAAAAATAACTCAAATAATAATATTTAAGTTATCCTCCCTCTCAAAAAGGTCCGGAACATTGTTTAAATAATCAAAATGTCAAAAAATGAAGGAAAAATTCGATTTTTCTCTTTGGTTTTTGATTATAACTTTAAAAGGATTTATTTCCGAGAAAAGTTGTACTGACATAAAAGTTGCGTAATTAAGTTTCCTACAATATAGAATTGGTTACAAATTAAAAAAAAAAGTCACCCTTGTTGCAAAATGCAATAATTGCGAAAAAACCATACAAAAACAAGTATTCGCATTTTACGTTTTCAAACCATTTGTGCTACACTTAGGACCTTCATATTTCACCCAAAAAATTGTATGGTACAGTAAAACAATGCCGTAAATTTGATTAAGATCGGTTCAAGAGATTTTGCAAAATAAATTTTGCAATGCAGCTTTCGAAAAAAAAATTCATTTTTTCAAAATGTTACTGGACTGAAAATAAAGCAGATAGCAAGTTGAAATTTTTATTGCGTATAGAAGTGTACTGTACCTTTCATTTGCAATTTGCAAAATTAAAATCGATTAACTACCACGGCGTCAGGATTTTTTTAAATAACATTAATTATTGGTGCTACGCGCAGGACAGCGGATAGTTTGCTCTGATTGGGCATTCCAGTGACCTTTGATAATGATTGATACATTTTAATTTTTATTACATTTCGATATAAATCAATAAATTCGTTTATTGCAAAATAAAAACACATACTCTATCCTTTGAAATAACACTTTTTTAGCAAAAACTTTCTTTTTTCAATATATTTTAACTTAGAGAATAAAAGTCTATTATTTTTAAACATATTATGCAATTGTTTAAACCATATTTCACAAACAATAATAAAATTAGTTTGATTTTTGTGGAATTAAAATATTAAAATACATAAAATATAGAGTAAGAAAATAATATATTACTTGTGTGAATCGAACACCGCTGTCCTGCGCATAGCACCAAAAATTAATGTTTACATATTTAAAAAATTTCCTGACGCCGTGGTAATTACTCGATTTTAATTTTGTAAATTGCAAATGAAAGGTACAGTACACTTCTATAAGCAAAAAAAAATTAAACTTGCTATCTGCTTTATTTTCAGTCCTGCAATATTAAAAAAAAAATGAATTTTTTTTGCGAAAGCTGGATTGCAAAATTTATTTTGCAAAATCTATTAAACCGATCTTAATGAAATTTACGGTGTTGTTTTACTATATCATAAAGTTTTTCTGGGTAAAATATGAAGGTCCTAAGTATAGCATAAATTGTTGAAAAACGTAAAATGCGAATACTTGTTTTTGTATGGTTTTTTTCGCAATTATTGCTATTTTGCAACAAGGGTGACTATTTTTTAAATTTTTAAAAAATTCTATATTGTAGGAAAATTATTTACGCAACTTTTATGTCAGTACAACTTTTCTCAGAAATGAATAGTTTTAAAGTTATAATCAAAAAACCAATAAAAAAATCGAATTTTTGCTTCATATTTTGACATTTTGGTTATTTAAACAATGTTCAGGACCATTTTGAGTGGGAGGATAACTCAAATATTATTATTTGAATTATTTTCAAGCAATTTCTGCAAAAAATTTGAGTCACCTCTCAACGTCCATCTCAAAACAGATGCGTCCTGGACTAAAAAAAGTCTTTGAAATGAGTTGGTGCGGTATGTTTTTGAATTATTTCATAACTATTTCAAGATTCCGTTAATTTGTGAACTTTTTGTGTTCTCATGTTTTGTAAATATCATTTATAACGACGATACATAAATCAATTTATCTCCATGACAAAGTTATCAATCCACTACTGGACGTTCTGTCCGATAAACGGAAACTTGAATTTCCTGAAATCCTCATATCTCCGAGTCTGTTTCGATCGAGTTACCTGATACTCCTTGTCATCAAATTCCATTCTAGATATCTACTTTTTGTGCCGCAGAATTTATTCTCACGTTCGTAAAGAAATCGCAACAGGTTTTTACAATGGCGAAGTATCCCAAGAAGATAATACCAGTCATTTAATGTCGAATAGTCTAGAGGTCTAGATGTAATCGGTCAGAAAGTAGTACATAGTAGTGCTTTATAAATTGAACATTTTAAATGCTATTTTTAAGGCCATCGGTACATAAGTCGCAAATATTTTACGGCTATCCCTACTTTTTTGTCTGTACACGGCAAATTACGTGTAATAAAATTCACACTGGTATGGATATGTAAACATAACTAGAATGTCATTCTGCTTGACAATGTCATCATTAACTTTAAAGAGATGGCTTTTGAATGTTCTTGGATAACTGTTTTTTGTGTAATTGCAAATTATTAATTCAGTTAATAAATGTGATTATTTTTTCACTAACTATGTATTCAGTGATTGTAATAATTTATATGTACAACAAAAACTAATACTCAATCGAGAAAAGAGGAAAAGTGTTAAAGTGATTTTTTAATAATATATTGTTACTAAGGAACACTTACAATTTTGAACATCTTTAACAAAAAAATACTTGGATCACATAATATATCCTGATGTATTCTCTGCTTGGATCTTCCATAAATAATAAACAATAAATAACTTTTTATTAAGTTCACGTCTTAAATCAATTATTTATCAAATACACTATCAATATTATTTAATCAACAACTCAAAATATTCCCGATGCCATGTCAAATATTTAAAACTGTCACTGTCTTGTCATCATATTCTATTTCACTCAGTGCGTTGTATGACAAAGATAGCCAATGTTCGATTTGGAAAATATCACCACGGACATGGTGTCCATTTTTTTCGAATCCTGAAAAAACTAATAAATATTTTTAAAAAATTTAAACTCAGAATTAAAGACTAAATTATTATCGAGTGCTGAAAGTTCCTTAGAATAAATAAAAAGATTCTTTTGAATGAGATATTTGAAATTAAAAATCACACTACATTTTCTCTTAGTTTTTCACCCCTGTAATTTATTGAAATAAACATTATAGAAGTTTTCAGGAACTTTCGGCCCTCGACAAGAACGTAATCTTTCATTCTGTGTTTAAATTTTTCAAAAATACTTATTAGTTTTCTCAGGATTCGAAAAAAATGAATCCCCATTTGAATAGCATTGCAGCCGAAAATACGTACCCATCCCCTTAAGGAAAAATTAAGAACAATTTTTTTAAAAACTGGTTTTATTTTGTTACGAATAGGTATGTACTTAAATTAAACTTATTGTATATGTTACAGTTCAAGTTGATTCTCAGTTAGAGTTGACTATTCCTAGTTCGAGTCAACTCAAACTAAAACGAGCAGTAAGAGTTGATTTGAAAAATTTAACTCAACTTTTACTAGTTGAAGTAGACTCTTTCTAACTCTTGTTAGTGAAAGTAGATCGCGGGAAAAAATAAATCAACTCTTACTAGTTTGAGTTGACTATTCCTGGATCTATTTAGTAAATGTAGAATCTCACGTGTTTTTTTTTATGAGTGCGCATCTCTTTGTTTTGACTGTTTTAACTACTTATCACGATTTGAACATGTCCAATAACATTTTATTTTTAGAATCGGTCGTTTGTGTTTGTATGTTGTGAAAGAATCAACTCTTATCTACTAAATGGCATTGGGAGAGTATACTTTTTCTAGTTCAAGTCTACTTTTACTAGGAAATGTTGATTAAAAATCTTCATTGTAATATTTAAAATCAACTTTGACTAAAACCAGCCGTTTGAGTTACTAGGAATAGGATTATCAACTTAAACTGTAACATACAGGGTGTTTGGTAAAGAATGGGCCATAGCTTCACCTTGGATTCCTGAGGTTAAAATGGGTGGATTAAAGCTAACTTACCTTAGTACGAAAGTTGACAGTAACCAAAATACAGGGTGTCAAAGTTAAAATTTTATTTTATTTATTGTTGAATATTACCTAACAGGCATGGCATAATAACAGGATATTTAGTAAGCGGGGTTTTTTTGGGACAAGAAATCTAAATTCGCCACCAAAAATGATGTGTTACCCAGAGGGCGCCACATACCTACGTCTTTCAGCGCTCATTTAATACGTTCAATTTTAAATTTAACGCATTTTAAATCTGCGAGGCAATAATTTTTTGGCATTGTAGTTACACCCGAAAAATAACTTAAAACCATAAAAATTTCCAAAAATGGATCGCAAATTTTTTTAAATGGAATTTGCGATGCAATGACATAAATATGAGAACTGACACAATTATTAACCCGGCACCGGCCACGTGGCTTTGCAAGGCGCCAACTGCCACGTGGGGTGCTCACAGCACCCCTTAAAAATGTTCTGTGATCTACTTGTTTAAAAAGCAAAATAATGTGTTGAGTAACACAAGAATATAAATAAACATGTTTTATTACCTTATTAGCCACTAATATGTTATAAAAGGTAAAAAATAAAATGAAAAAGGTGTTATAAGCAAATTAGCAAGTTCCAAGCCATAATAAATGAAGTCAAGTAAAATATCTAAAAAAATTATGATTTAGTGAGTATAGAGTCTATATTAATAATAATTTAAATCAGTTATTTCAATAAAAAAATGTAAATTTGACCTGTTTATCAAAAATACAAAAAAAGTTTAAAACTTAAAGTGCCAGATGATGACACCCCAATTCGACTTTAGAGCTATAAGTTCAGAATGACACTAAATAACCACTTCAAACACTAACACATATATGCTATATAATATTATAGAAAGCTACTGTGACGCACAGCTCGGTTACCAAACTTGAAATACCAAATGTTTGATAAAAATGTGTTATGGGGTGCTGGTAGCACCCCACGTGGCAGGTGCCGGGTTAAATTAAAGTGCGGAAATCGTTCTCCAAATGCAAGTAACCTGATGATAAATATTGTGAATCCTCGTATTGCAAGCTTCTTTCATTTTACATTCTGTCATTTTGATTTTTACATTATTATTAATTTTTGTTTATGTAACTACCTTTCTTAACGGCTTATGCGTAAAATGTCGCCTGTCAAAATGTTCAGTGTGTTTTAAATGTATTCATTTTTTTCGAATCCTGAGAAAACTAATAAATATTTTTAAAAACTTTAAACCCAGAAAGAAAAACTGCATTATTACCGAGGGCCTAAAGTCCCTTAGGATAACCAAAAAGTTTATTTGAATGAGATATTTGAAATTAAAAATCACGCTAAATTTTTTCTTTTTTTTTTCACCCCTGTAACTTATAAACATTAGGTATAGAAGTTTTCGGGGACTTTCGGTCCTCGGCAATAACGTAATCTTTCATTCTGCGTTTAAATGTTTCAAAAATATTTATTAGTTTTCTCAGGATTCGAAAAAAATGAATACATTTAAAACACATTGAACATTTTGACAGACGAAATTTTGCACTCTCCTTTTATATTCGAAAAAAAAATATTCTGAAAAGCACCACTACTAGTAAAAATGAAACAAAAACTGTACGAAATGGATTGCACTTTAATGCAGAGATTCTTCTTTTTAACATTTTACAATAATTTTACCGTTCTCTTTCATGCCAAATGCTATCTTCTGTTAAATTTGCCAATCCATATAACCCAAAAAATAGCTCACTCTTTTGGATTTAAGATATTTGTAGGCGTGGTGTTTAATTTTGCTACTCTTGCTATGTTCTATGATTCTATGTTATTAAAAGCAATAAAGTAAATAAAAAAAAAGAATGTGTGTACTTTGTACGCACGTAAGAAGTTATACTTCTATTATATGATTTCAACGAAATCAATATAAACAGTTTCTCTACTACTTTCCAAAAATTTTTATTAAAACAATACCAAAAATTAAAAAAATAAAAGAATAAAACACACACAAACACATTGAAAAATGCCACAAATGATTTCTGAACAATAATTGTTGCCAAAAATTATATAACTATATAAAAATATAAATTATATAAAAAAGTATATAATAATATACTTACAATCATAAAATCTATAAAAAAAATAAAAAAAATGATATAACTTGCATTGGGCTTGAACCTACTTCCCGTGTATCCCGCCGTACGAGAGTCGAAGCGAGTTCAAACTGCACCACCTTCACGTATACGTCATGTGGGAATATACACAAACTGAACAACTTTTTGACATTTTGTTTATATGAATTTATATTAGTTTGATTTTTGTCGAATTAAAGTACAACAATATATAGAGTAAGAAAACGAAACATTAGATGAAAATTTGTAGAAAGTTTGTTCGTAATCAGGTTATGTAAATTAAAGCATTGCCTACTAGGGGTATAGCATAGCAAGTACTAGGTAAGTACATTATTTTTTTTACATTTTCGAAATGAAGGTATGAAGATAATTTTTTATTGGAATACAACTGAAACATTTAGAATTACGTACCTGCAGCTTTTCAAAACTATTTAAAAAGTCACTATAATTATAAATTTTATTTTATTTCTGTCCTCACAACAATAAAAACTAATATATTATACAACATTTTTGTTTACCGATAACCTCCATATTGAACAATTATTGACAGATCATTTCAACACCCAATCAGAGCCCGTATAACGACTAATACCAAACTGTCGGTGTGCGCATGCGCGCAGATCAATATAAATTCTCAATCTCAATCGCGCCTAAAGAAGTATAACTTCAAAAATGTTCGAAAAAAATTCGAAATATTCTTGTATAAATTTTTCTTGCCTTTTTGGTATTACCTGTCTGCTTCGTTGATTGTTACATCTGCCACAACGACAATCACTTTATGACCGCAGTCCTGCAACTACCTTTTACTCTTGCGATAGCAGATCTCATCAGTATTCCGCTCTCTGAATCTCAAAACTAAAATCACGGGTTTCTCCATGTATCGCAACGTAAACAGTCGTTTACTTCTTCTTCGTCGAGCCATGGCCATAAATATCAGTGCCACCTTTCGCCATTTAGACCGGATTCCGTGCGTTTATAAATGACAAAAACTTAAAGTAAGTGCTGAGCTTTTTGTCGGTCTCATATTCGCACTCTTTTTGTCACATCCGAAGAAACAACAGAGCTGTTTAATGATGTGGGTATGGGTACTGGATTCTTGTGATTCTTGGAAAGCGTTAAAACATACGAATAATAACTTACGGTTTTCATAATAGTATAATTGTTGCTACTTGAAGAAATGGGCGGATCTTACGTATAAATATGCTATGATTTTATAATGTGGTTCTGATTCTAAATACACTGAAATATTATATAGTTGAGCCAGAGCTAAATACTTGCATCTACTTAAAATTAATGGCAATTACAACGCACTTCTTTGTTCTTTCTTGTTCATTATTATAGTCCAAGAGTTGATTACTGTGATTGTGTAGAGAAACATACCGCGGTCGGTCAAGCGAAACGAAGAACAGGAGTTACTGAGAGGGTATCAAAGTTGCTTTCCTACGAAGGTAATTAAATTTACTAAGGCTGAAAATCAGTACACACATTCTAAATTGAATATATATAAAAGTTATTATAGTCGGTCAGCTGTATGACGGGACAGAGCCGGTCGGTCGGCCCCAGTGAATGTACAGGGTTATTCACTATATTTTGACCCCCTTGTAGACTGCTTTATTTGCAGAATTAGAAAAAAATGTAAAATACAAAAGTTATTCGATTTTTAAATTATGATGTTTTGACATATACAGGGTGTTTCATTAATAATTGTCCATATAGTAACTGGAGAAACCTTAGCACAAAATACGAAGATTTAACCTAAAACACTTAAATAAAATGTGGTTCCTTACTGAGTTACAGGGTGTTTTATCTAAAAATTTAAAAAGTATTTTTGCTCAGCATTTTAAAACTATTCCACGTATCTTTTTCATACTTGGCAGAAAGTATAGGTACTATACAAACTACTAAATTACGTTAAACAAACGTTTCTGGCTATTACCAGAGGCGTACGACGGGGGAAAGTGAATGGTTGAACCTTTCCAAATTCTACGCCACTAGCGGAATTGCTATTTTAGTTCAATTTTTGGATTCTCCAATACTTTCTATGAAAATAATATTCTCTTCATTCGTAACGATAAAGTCATTAGTTTTCGAGATCTTTGAAGTTAAAAATGAAACGACACGGTTATTTTGATTAATGTATTGTGTCGCTTCATTTTTAATTTCAAATATCTCGAAAACTAATCATTTTATCGTTACGAATGAAGAATATATTATTTACATAAAAAGTATTGGAAAATCAAAAAATTACACTAAAATAGCAATTTCGTCAGTTGCGTAGAATTTGGGAAGGGTCAACCAGCCACTATCCCCTGTCGTACGCCTCTGGTAGTAGCTAGAAACGTTTATTTATCTTAATTTAGTAGGGTGTTCAGTGCCTACACTTTCTGCCAAGTATGATAAGGATACGCCAAATAGTTTTAAAGTACTGGGTACAAATAATTTTTTAATTTTAATCACATGAATCATATCATAAATTAATCTGTGCCGTTTCATATTTAACTTCAAATATCTCGAAAACTAATAACTTTATCGTTACCAATGAAGAGTATATTATTTACGTAGAAAGTATTGGAGAATCTAAAAATGGCACTAAAATAGTAATTCCTCCAGTGGCGTAGAATTTGGGAAGGGTCAACCATTAACTATCCCCTGTCGTACGCCTCTGATAGTAGCTAGAAACGTTTGTTTATCATAATTTAGTAGCTTGTGCAGTATCTATATTTCCTGCCAAGTATGAAAACGATACGTCGAATAGTTTTAAAATGCTGAGCAAAAATACTTTTTAAATTTTTAGATAAAACACCCTGTAACTCAGTAAGGAACCACATTTTATTTAAGTGTTTTAGGTTAAATCTTCGTGTTTTGTGCTAAGGTTTCTCCAGTTACTATATGGACAATTATTAATGAAACACCCTGTATATCGTACTAGTGACGCCATCCATTTGGGCGTGATGACGTAATCGACTATTTTTTTAAATGGGAATAGAGGTCGAGTGCTTTGAAAGGTTATTCAATTCCCTATTTAGTAATATAAAAATTAACATGAATAATTATACAGGGTGTCCAAAATTTTTTTTAAATTAAATTAATTGTTTAATTAATAATTCAAAAAAATTTTTTGGACAACCTGTATAAATAATGATCTTAATGTTTATAGTACTGTATAGAGAATTGAATAACCATTCAAATGAGCTGCAGACGACCCCTATTTTTGTTTAAAAAAATAGTCGATTACGTCATCACACGTCATATATATGTCAAAAAATCATAATTAAAAAATGGAATATATTTTGCATTTTACGTTTTTTTCTAATTCTGTAAATAAAGCAGTTTACAAAGGGGTCAAAATATAGTGAATAACCCTGTACATTCATTGGGGCCTACCGACCGGCTCTGTCCCGTCATATAGCTGACCGACTATAATAACTTTTATTTATATTCAATTTAGAATGTGTGTACTGATTTTCAGCCTTAGTAAATGGATTTAGTTACTTTCGTAAGAAAGCAACTTTGATACCATCTCCGTAACCCCTGTTCTACGTTTCGCTTGACCGACCGCAATATGTTTCTCTACACAATCACAGTAATCAACTGTGAAAAATCTAGCTTTAGTAAATTCAAAGAGAATTTTCAGCGCTGCCTCTCCGTCTATTAGTTTTAGTTTGAGAATTTATTTTAGAATTCTATTTTTATAATATACTTTGTGGATGCAAACATTTTTATATAGGTGAAACATCAAGACCATTAAACGTTAGAATAAGTGAACATAAATCTTATATTAAAAATACAGAATTCGATAGATCTCAAAACATGTATAGCACAATGAAAATAGAGTTCAGTGGAAAGATTTAAGTAAAGTGCTGAGAGAAACAGATGGCAAAAAGAGAAATATCAAAGAAGCAGCTATAATTATGTTGATATATTCTGAAGTACAATAGTTTCCGAGCTTCTGAACAATATTAATAATAATTGACGTTAATGCTGAAATAACTGCTTATAACCAGCTCTTTCTGTTTTTGTAAATTATTTTCAAATAATTGATAGTTTTTTGTGGGCAGATTATTTACACTGTTCTAAAAATAATTGAACTGTACCCTGTCCGATTATCGATCGTTGGTCATATTGGCAATAATAACTTTGTTTACGGCAGCCCTAAACAGATTAGCGGAGGTCTCTTGGTCAGGCCCGGCCCTAAGGATTTTGCCGCCCTGGGCAAGATCGGCGACCGCCGCCCTTCCCCCTTGGTATGCCTGAAAACTAAAAACTTTCACCATGGCTCTTAATTTGCTGAAATCTATCACTTAATGCATTAACAATTGTGTCTATAATTTTTAAATAGAAGTCAACTATATCATGTCTCTGGATCTAGGTCCATACTTTTATCTTCAGCCTCCTTTTCGGATTCTCAATTTCTAACTTTGATGAGCCCTTTTGCGTCTGTCAAATATACCTGGAATTTTAAATTACTTCCGAGAGACTTAAAATGGATATCAATACTCTGCATATGCGACTACGTTGATGTAGTCATGCCATATTACCACAGAGCAAAGAAAAGTAAAATCACGGATTTGATTTGCCAAACAGCTTGCCTCATGAGCAACCATTTTATCGTAGTTTTTGTTCACAGTGATTTCTACAAGAGCATCGTAAATTTCTTCAATTTGGTCTCTAATGGGAGTAATTGCATCAATTATTCTACTTTTCCATATAGTTTCGGATAAAGGTTTCAATGTTAGGCTAGAAATATGATTTTTTAAGCATAGTCCAACGATGAATAGATGCTGAGAAAAAGTTGTAAATTTTGTCACTAAGGAAAAGAAAGAAACTGCAAACTGTGAGGCTTTAGCAGCACCTTTTACGACTAAGTTAAGTGAATGGCTAGAACAAGGGACAAAAAATGCTCTAGGATTCATGTTCAAAATTCTGTTTTGAACTCCTAAGTTCTTCTCTTGCATGCTTGCCCCATTATCATACCCTTGTCCTCTCATATCTTCCAAAGATATTCCCAGTTCTTTCTGGGACTCTGTAACTCCCAAGCCAGTGGTTTCCACTACAGGCACAAATCTAAGGAAATGTTCTTCAATTTTAACACTTTGTGAACAAGAACCTAAATCGACAAAATGTACAACAATAGTCATCTGTTCCACCCCAGCAATATCAGATATACGATCTAAAATTATGCTATAATACTTTGCTGATTTCAAAAAGTTTAAAATTTTATTTTTGATTTGGTCATGGAGGAGCTGAATAATTTTGTTTTGAATCCGTTTTTCCAAGTAGTGATGCTGCTTGTTACTCCCATTGGTTATTCTCCTAATGTGCTCTTGTAACACAGAATCAAAATTTTTAAAGAGCTCAAAAAGCTTAAAAGAATTACCATTGTTTTGATGAAAATGTTTATCAGAATCGCCCCTTATTGGATGACACTGATGTGCTAAGAACTGTATTACTAATATAAGTCGTTGTATTAAATTTTTTTAAATGACCCTGTTTCTGAATTTAGAACTTTTTTTGTTTCTTCATCTATGATTTTGCCCCATTCTAGTCTAATTGCTAGTTCTACCCACTGTCGCTGTGACTGTAGATGAGCTGGAGACTTATCGTGGCTGAACAAAGCTTCAGCCATATGTTTCTAATTATTATATCCATTTTCAGTAAAGTTAATTTTAAGTGAATTTTAGTGAATTTAGTTTAGTTCTGATTCCACTATTCTTATGCGATGAAGAAGAAGGCGGTGTTGTCGATTTTCCGTCGAATTGCAATTCCGAACCTTGCAATTGTTATTGTTTCACTTACTTAATTCTCGTTTTTACAGTTGCATTTTTTCCGCTCTTGTTCATAATATTGATTTTTTATAATATTAAAAACATAAATTAGTATTTCTTCAATTTCAAAAATTGGCTGTCCTCTAAAATTTGCCGCCCCTGAATTTGCCGCCCTGGGCGGCCGCCCAGTTCGCCCACCCCTGGGGCCGGGCCTGCTCCTGGTAATACCACTTTTGGAGCCAGGATGTTCTTTTTCGACCTGGGCCACTCCTTCCGGCGATCTTGCCCTGTATTATGATTTGTAGAAGGTTATACCTCTCTGGATGTCTCATTACATGACCGAAGTATTGTAACTTTCGAATTTTTATCGTTTTTTTTTATTTCTGTGCTCTTTTTCATTCAATGTAAAACTATTTCACATCTTGAAATGAAGAAGAAACAGAGCTACAGATATATACGATAACATAGAACATATGTACGATATACAGTTTAAAGGATTAAATACTTGAATACACTTTGTCCACTTTCTCCACTTGCTTTGATTTTACTTATTTTTTTGTCCTTAATATTTCGTTTATATAACCACGTTGAGGTGTTTCTGAGGGCATCAGAAAATCACATGAGGAGAAACCTCGTACCCTTAAATGTACCGTTATTTACCATATTATGGACTCTTAATGCAGAGGCGTGTGTTGGGAGCAGTCCGTAAAAAATCTATCCTTAGAAAAACTCGAACACGTAGATTAAGACAAGGTATTGATTATATTCAAAATAAGATAGCTAAAAGGAACTACAACGTTAACAGGGTTTTATTATTTCATATGGTCAATGGACATCTATGTATGAAAAAACCGCGGAGTGCTTCCATTTAAAGGGGTGCGTTTTTGAGGAATGAGTGAATTAGTCCCTGGGCACAGGTTAGATTAGGGCGAGTTCTATGCACTTTTGGTACAAACATATCTACATAAAAATTCTTCCTGGTTTAATTTCCTATCTAAATATCACTTTTTAAAGTCAATGATACTTTTTTTTACAAAAATATATTCAAAAGAAAAAGCACAAAGAAACCCAAAAGAAAGAAATTTTGTTTTTTGCCCCATAACTTTTGTCCACGAGGATATAGGTATAGACATTGCTTTACAGAAAAAGAACCTACATATTTCTTCTTTAAAATTTTGTTCAGTAGAGGTAATTAGGATTTATAGTTTTCGAAATATGATTTTTCAAAATTCACTACTCACAGCAATTTTGGGCAATTTTCCTTGTTATTTCGCAAATATTGTCCTGTAACTTTTTTCTACGTAACTTTAGGTATATGCACGTAATAGGAACAAAAATCAATTACCTTTAAAATGGTCTACTGTATAACGTTGTACGACTTTTTTAAAGAGATTATGGTTTTTCAAGGTTTTAAGGTTTTATACTTTTAACGATTTTTTATAATATAATATAAAAATAAAATAATGTTATTATATGTATAATATATTATATATTATATAGTATTATATTATATATAGTATATATAATATTATATTATCTATTGTATAATACGTAATATAAAAAAATATTATTTTTTACATTTTTTAGGATAATTTTTGAAATTTCTTATTATAACTTTTTATTTCTTTTACATGAATATACTATATATTGCTCAATAAAGAGGGCTGGCTTACTTTCTGTTCTTTAAAATGGTGTATCATATATATTTAAATAATCGAAACCGAGTGATTCTTTGATATTTTTTTACCTGTATTATTTAAAATTATTTCTTTTACAAAAATTACATACACATTAGTCTTAGAAAACATCACTTTAGTTAAAATTATTTAAACGTTAACATTTAAAAAAATTTCAAAATCAAAGTCCATCTCTTCGTTAGCATTAGCTTCAATATCATCCTCTGACACCTCAGTTATCTTAGAGTTGCCACAATTAGTACCCATGCACATGCACCCTTGGCAGAAAATTAAACAACTAATTCCTATCTTCCTACAATCGCAGTTTTTTGTACATCCTTTGGTACATTTACATGCTATTTTTTCAAGCAAAGCTTTGTGGTGCAGGAGCTTTGACAGTACCTAAATATTGGTATTAATCCATATTTTGAAGTTTGTCCGGCCGAGTCAAGTGGATCCAAAGTATTACCTATAAAAAATAAGATTCAATCATAACACACAATCACATAAAAAAGTTATAATGAGAAATTTAAAAAATAATCCTAAAATCAAAAATCGTTGCAAGTACTTATTACATTTTGAAAAAGCATATCTTATTCAAAAATAATCCTAGAATTTTTTATAATACACCATTTTAAAGTAAACAGAATAAGCTTTCTTTTTTATTATTTATAATATATACCTAAATGTAGAAAAAAAAAGTTATAATGGGAAATTTAAAAAATAATCGTAAGAAATATAAAAACTCGTTAAAAGTATAAAATTTTGAAAAGATAACCTCTTTAAAAGAAGTCGTACAACATTATACAGTAGAACATTTTAAAGGTAATTGATTTCTATTCTTCTTACATGTACCATTGCATATGCCTAAAGTTACGTAGAAAAAATTACAGAACAATATTTGCGAAATAACAAGGAAAATTGCCCAAAATTGCTGTGAGTGGCGAACTTTGAAAAATCATATTTCGAAAACTGTAGATCCTAATGACCTCTACCAACATCATTTTAAAGAGAAAATATGTAAGTTTTTTTTCTGTGAAGCAATATCTATACCTATATCCCCGTGGACAAAAGTTACGGGACAAAAAACAAAATTTCTTTCTTTTGGGTTTCTTTGTGCTTTTTCTTTTGAATATATTTTTGTAAAAAAAGTATCTTTGACTTTAAAAAGTTATATTTAGATAGGAAATTTAACCAGGAACAATTTGTATGTAGACGTGTTTGTACCAAACGTGCATAGAACTCACCCTAATATAACCTGTGCCCAGGGACTAATTCACCCATTTCTCAAAAACGCACCCCTTTAAATGGTAGCACTCCGCGGTTTTTTCATATATAGAGATTCATTGACCATATGAAATAATAAAACCCCGTTAACGTTGTAGTTCCTTTCTATAGTACATAATCAATAGCCTATAAGTACAGTACATGAAGATTAGTGTATATTTTAAAAATCTGACGATTTGAGAAGGGTGTAAGCAAATGGATGAGTCACAAAGTTTCACAAAGAAAGCGAATATTTCGCGAAATGAACATCAGATCAAAAAACTGAAAAATACATATTCAATATTTTTCAAAAATCTATCGAATGATACCTAACACGACCTTCCACGGAAAGAGTAACTTTAAAATGTTAAATAGGAACCTCACGATATTTCGCGAAATAAACATCAAACCGAAAAACTGAAAAATACGTAAACAAAGTAAGTTATCAATCAAAGTAGCACAGAAAACGACAGTAAATATCGTCTCCATACCACCAGATTGACAACAGGTGGAATACTTTCTTTGGTTACACCTCCCAGGGGCGGCCCGTCGGGGTAGGCAAGGTAGGCGCCGCCTACCCTCTTCAAATGTAGTACAATAATATAAATTATTAATATAAATTACTTATTTCAAAATTGTAATTTATAAATTTTGACACAATACTACAATAAAATAGCAAAAATTATCCAAATTATTTGTAAAAATATCCAAAAAATTTTCTCCGTAGTTATAATTATTGTACGCTCCTTGTAGTATCAGTAGTACTGTATAAGATTCTATATTCTTCCTGGGTCAGGCACTTGAAAACGTAGCCTGAAATAGAACGACGCCAACACCCGAATTGACGTGCGACCTCTCTCTGTTTACGCGATCAGACTTGCTGCAGGTCTCGCGTATTCTACAATTTTGAAAGGGCGCATAGGCACAGAGTCTTATAGCCGGACCTACAAAATTTTATCAGTTGCTTCTCTTGTGTCTTGTGAAACTGTTTTAAATAATTTTGTTTTTTGATTTTGGCTGTTATTAGTAGGTTAAGTATTGATTAAAACTAGGTAGGACAAATTAAATTTGTTTATGAAAACTGAATAATAAACAGGTAAATTTGAGATCGGTCTATTGAAGGGCATTTTAATTTTATATTAATTTAGTAATAATTCACTAACGACAAATAAATCTGTGAATAGTTATTTGTCAGTCGTCCATTATATTTTATAGATATAGATAGAAGTGTTATTAGAATTTATAGATAATTAAAAATTTAAAGCGAGGTTAATTGTTAACTTATCAATTTATTCGAAGAGTAAATTATTATTTAATACAAAAATAAAATAAGTAATATTTGACGTTGTTGAAACGTAGGTGTGTTAGTTTTATTGGTGGAAAAACTTTAGTCATCGAATATGAATATTTTAAACGATGTAATATGCAGTTTGATCGAGACGCCTTATTCAAGGCGCCAAAATCAAGAAAGGTCAGAAATTATTTCAATGGGCCGGCCTTTACCAAATTTAACAATTTTATCCACAGATAAGACAAAAGACAATCGACCATTTTCGAGATCGTTTAAAACAATATGGTATGAAAATCATAAATGGCTAAGCGGAAGTTATTTTAAAAATTCACTTTTCTGTTGGCCTTGTCTGTTGCTCTCAAATTTGAAGCAAAATGTTTGGGTGAGTCAGGGATATTCAGATTTGAAAAATTTATCAGCTAGTGTAAAAAACATGAATCTTCGAAAGAACATTTAAACAATTGCTTAGGTTTAAAACGGTTAGAAAAAAATAAACAAACTATTGACAGTGCTTTAGCTGGACAAATTTCTCTATCTAATAAGATATATAATGAAGAAGTTGAAAAAGATTGAAGAAGTTGAAGAAATTGATGTTACAATTCTGTTAGTAAAACAAGAACCTGCATTTCGCGGTCGTGATGAGAGCCATAATTCTTCAAACATGGGTAATTTTAAAGAAATTTTTAATTTAGTAGTTAAACGCGATCAGGAAATCCAGGATCATGTTAAAAAATAGAAGGGGTGTTCACGGGTTTGTCAAAAACAATACAAAATGATTTAATAGATTGCCTTGCCGATTACGTAAAAAATGAAATTTCAACAGAAATTAATGAAACTCAATTTTTTTCTATACTAGCGGACGATACTACTGATATAACCGAAAAATCACAGTGTACTTTAACAATCCGTTTTGTTAAAAAAGTTGGTCAGGTAACAGAAAGATTTTTAGGGTTTTTTGATGTTAGCGAGAATAGATCTGCAGACGCTCTATATAGTTTAATTTCAAACGTGCTTGAGCCATATGATTACAAAAATAAATAAATTGCTCAATTTTACGATGGTGCAAGTGTAATGGCTGGCTCTTTAAACGGATTACAATCAAAAATTAAAGTAGATGCTCCAAAAGCAATTTTTACACATTGTTGCGCTCATAGATTACATTTAGTATTGCAAGACGGCTCAAAATGTATTACAAATTGTAGGATATTTTTTGTCGCCTACCCGAAGTATATGTGTAGCCTACCCGCATACTGAGGTCGCGAGCCGCCACTGGACACCTCCTGAGATTTTCAAAATTTATAAATCAAACAGGATGCCGAGGAAATTAAGATAAGAGAATTTTAAATAATTCACAACTCATCTGCTCAGCGTGGTAAAAGCTCCAACAAGAAAGATACCTTAATACTCAAACAAAAGAGTAAATGAATTAAAAATGTATAAACATTTTCAATTTCTTTTCAACACGAAAATGCAGCAGCTGCATAATACTCTGGTTAAATCGGAGAGTGCAGGAAGAGTCTATACCGGTTACGGAGGTCTTTTCCCCCTCATCAGTAGTCCCATATCCTCTTCTCTCCGATTTCTCCAGGTATCACACTTTGGGCCTTTCCGAATTACCAAGAAAGAAATGTCACGGATGAACTAAAGCCATCTACCGAAAAACAAAGTAACTTTGGTTTTCGGTAGATGGCTCTAGTTGTGAATACCTGGAGAAATCGGAGAGAAGAGGATATGGGACTACTGATGAGGGGGAAAAGACCTCCGAAACCGGTATAGACTCTTCCTGCACTCTCCGATTTAACCAGAGTATTATGCAGCTGCTGCATTTTCGTGTTGCAAAGAAATTGAAAATGTTTATACATTTTTAATTCACTTACTCTTTTGTAGGAGTATTAAGGAATCTTTCTTGTTGGAACTTTTACCACGCTGAGCAGATGAGTTGCGAATTATTCAAAAATTCTCTCTTCTTAATTTCCTCGGCATCTTGTTTGATTTATAAATTTTGAAAATCTCAGGAGATGTAACCAAAGAAAGTATTCCACCTGTTGTCAATCTGGTGGTGTGGGACCGATATTTATTGTCGTTTTCTGTGCTACTTCGATTGATAACTTACTTTGTTTTTCGGTAGATGGCTCTATTTTATCCGTGACATTTCTTTCTTTGCAATTCGGAAAGGCCCAAAGTGTGATACCGGGAGAAATCGGAGAGAAGAGGATATGGGACTACTGATGAGGGGGAAAAGACCTCCGAAACTGGTATAGACTCTTCCTGCACTATCCGATTTAACCAGAGTATTATGCAGCTGCTGCATTTTCGTGTTGCAAAGAAATTGAAAATGTTTATACCTTTTTTGAATAATACGTGTTTAATATTTTTCAAAAATCTATCGAATGACACCAAACACGAACCCCCCACGGAGTTGGGGTGGGGTTTACTTTAAAATCTTAAATAATAACCCCCATTTTTTATTGCAGATTTGAATTCCTTGCGTAAAAATAAGTAACTTTTATTCGAGATATTTTTTCGAATTATGGATAGATGGCGCTATAATCGGAAAAAGCGATTTTTGGAAATCAACAATTAAATTAACAAATGGAAAATCCCCACTAAAATGAAAAACTTAACGTAACTTTTTTTGGTCTAATCTTCACAACCCAGTAGGTCCCCATGACGCTTTAGTAACTGCAAATTTAGCATCCTAGGTTCCCCTATTATTAAATTTGCAAAATTTATTTATTTTTGCAAAAATTGAATATGTGAGTTATTTTCTTTGGAGCGATAATGTGTAAAGGGGCCTTTAGACGGGCTAGTTTTTAAAACAATATGTTGCCGGCAATATATATTCGGTATGTTGCTGGCAACATTGCAGCATCTAATGAAAATATCGCCGTAGGGCCGAGCCATGTGGCCGAAATATTGCCGGTATTTGAACACTATTGCAGTTAGTGGCTGATGCGTTGCCGATAAGTTCCGACTGCTGTGGAAAATCTTGCATGTTGTTCGGCTATTCTGTAGAAATTTAATTTGGTTTTGTCAAAACATACAAAGAAAAAATGAATACGTGGTCAAATGAAAACACAATAAGTTTTATTAATGCAGTACATTTACGTCCAGAGTTGTGGGATGTAGAAAATACATCATACAAAGACAGAAATGCAAAAAAAGATAGTTGGACGGCCATTGCACAAGAATTCAATATAACACCGGACGAAGCTTATAAAAAATTCAGAAGTTTAAGGACATATGCGAAAAATGAACACAAAAAGGTAATTCAAAATAAAAGTCAAGGTGGCAAAATTGTACATTGGTTTGCATATGAAGCAATTCAATTTAATTTATCTCGGGATATACCAGAAACGGGTATTGATAGTGTAAACATTCGTCTCGTCAATACTTACAAGGGTATTTTTCGTCTAAAACGGATATATAATGCAACAAGCATTGCTGGAAATATTGCAGTAAATAAATATTTTTTATTATTGTTGACAGACCATACGTAAATATTTCTTTTTTCACAAATATCACTGAGCAATATTTCCACTAAATATTGCCGAAAATATGCAATTTTAGTGGCCCGGGTAAAGGACCCTTAAGATTTAATTATTGTGATATAGCGTATCTTCACGCCATGAGTTGTGCGTGATTTAACCAGCTAATAAATAATATTTAAAAGCAATTACCTAAATTCTCACGAGGTTTCAAGAAAGATTAATCGTCCAGGTCGTATCACTTAATTGCATTTAAATACATCAATTATCAGCTAAAAGTTATTACCTAATATGATTATACACGTAATTTCACGTGTTTATTTCTTGGTAATGGCTGGTCCGCTTTGTAGCAGCCTTCCAATACTTCGAAAGAGGCGTATCTGAAGTGCAGATCAGTACATGCATTTTGTTTTGTTGCTCTTTTAACATCATTTTAGTGACATAGTGTTGCAAGGACAAACATAACAGATTTGTTATACACACCGTTTAGTTTTTAAGTAGATATAAGAGGCTGAAGGAAGCGTTAAAAACCTTCCAATACTTTGAAAGAAATAGGCGTGTCTGAAGTGCAAATCAGTACATGCATTTTGTTTTGTTGCTCTTTTAACATCATTTTAGTGACATTGTGTTGCCAGGACACACATAACAGATTTGTTATACACACCGTTTAGTTTTTAAGTAGATATAAGAGGCTGAAGGAAGCGTTAAAAACCTTCCAATACTTCGAAAGAAAGAGGCGTGTCTGAAGCGCAGATCAGTACATGCATTTTGTTTTGTTGCTCTTTTAACATCATTTTAGTAACATAGTGTTGCAAGGACAAACATAACAGATTTGTTATACACACCGTTTAGTTTTTAATTAGATATAAGAGGCTGAAGGAAGCGTTATAATCAACATTGCTGTTTACTATAAATGTATTTTAATTTGTTAAACATGTTTAAAATTTATCTACGCGTTCCGATAGCAACAGTTATTAAAATCACTTTAACAGTTTTTCTCTTTCCTCGATTATTAGTTTTTATTGCATAGTATATAAATTATTGTAATCAGTTATTACATAGTTAGTGAAAAAATAATTCTATTAATTAAATTAATGAATAATTTAAGCGATTATGCCATCTCTAATCTCTACTTTGCTTGTGAACTTTATGTTTATCGCGCAGTGCTGTCATTTAAAGTTAAAGCATTTATATCTAATTTAAATCTAAACAGTCTGTTATAAAAACCGGTGGACCGTCGCGTCGGATTGATATCAAATTCTGTTGTCTCTGGTCTTCTATTAACTCAATAATGTTGGTATATTGTTACTGCTGACTTTTTCTTTCAGAATTGATTATCAGATCTTGGTACATTTTGTTGATGAGTTTGGTACGCATGTTTCTTCATATAGTAAGATGAGGACTGCTTCTTTGATTTCCCCCTTTTGTCGTCTGTTTCTTTCATAACTATTCATGCATGTTTCCATTGTATTCTGTACTCATCCCAGGCATGTGTGCGTATAGGATCTGTCAAAGTCTCTGTTTATGATGATTCATGCTCATTTATCCTAACACTTAATGGTCTTGAAGTTTCTCCCAAATAAAAATTTATGGATACACAATTATTCCGTATTCTGGTATTCAGCAAATGCACGCACAAGATCGAGAACGATATCGGCAAATTGTTATGGAAGCTACCCACGCCTAAATTTGGGCACGGTACTTAAGAAGAAGAAGTGTAATGTATTCCGTAGATGCAGTACTTTGATATCTCTTGCGTGTTGTTGGGTGTTGTTGTGGAGTGGACATAATATATATATCAGTGTGTTAATTATTTTAAATGTTGTTGTGATGTATTTATTTACTATCCTTTTTAATTTTTCTGAAAATCCCCTTACATATTATTGATTTGCTATTATCTCCAAATCCCTTCTAGATCATTTTTAGTGCTTTGTTCTTTCTATTCTTCAATCTTGTGAAATTCCTTATGTCTAAATGACAATAGATAAACATTTTTTGGTTAAGATCTGTGGCGACACGCTTCAATTACTATTTTTAATTTTTAATAACTTTTTCAAAATTAAACAATATACATAAACTGTTCAGTTTATGTATGGGAAACAAAAATTCCACATTCAATAAATTACCTCATCAGACCTTATGTCAATAAATCACTTTTTTAAATGCATTTGAAGACGGTTCTTAAAACCACATAATGACAAACTGATGTTAGTAGTTCAGTAGAGTCACAGCAGGCACCCTGTGCGGTCACACCCTCGCTAGAATAACAAACCCTCTTTCGAGACATTTTCACGTCTTTTTACCGATTAAAATAAATATATTATTGACAGACAGTTTGTTGTTTTTACATTTATTTTAATTTCATTTAATCGTTTCCGTGGACAATAAGATCACACGCGTGACCACCACACCACGGAACAGATCTTCTGGTTAGCAGAGTTTTTTTCTTCCTGAAATGTATTTTCTGGACTCATTTTAATATGTATGTTGTGGTTTGGTTTTCTGTAGACTGTAGATACATTATTATACTTTTCTCTGTGATTAACAAATCCAGAAAAGATAGAAGTTGTTGTTTTCTTTTTCTATGGTGAATTTTAATGACTGAAAGCATTGAAAACATTTTAGAAGATAATGTTTTGGCATTTGCCAGCCATATTGAATATGACAGATCCGTGCTAATGCACAATAACGCACGTCTTCATGTCGTTAAAATAGGGAACTTGCACAATTTTTTTTATTACATAATAATGTTCAGTTTTGTTTAAAAATGAGATTTTCAAAATTTCACGCTTCAAAAACTCGTAATAACTTAGAAACACAAATTTGAAGTCTTCTGCGGTATAAAATAGTTCAAACGACCCGTGACGTCACATAGTTTTATTATATAGTTATGATTATGGTTATATTTAGGTATATTCTTCTTCTCCTTCTTTAGTTTATTGGCCTCCACCTACTTGGGTATTTGGCCAGCTCATCGTCGCGGAATAAGGCAAAAAGATTTATATTCTAATGACATTTATCGTATGTCATTGTAAAAATATGGAGATTGGAGTTTGATACAGTTTTTGAAGGAAAGGAAAGAAGGTTTACTATGGAAAATAAAACCATTTTGTAAAAGTACAAGTTTTCTATGAATAGTTCAAACGATCAAAATCACTTGTGACGTCACATAACTGTATTTTCTTCTGACGTCTACTGATGTCTAATTTAAAATTATATACAATTTTGTTTGCATTGTTGGTGAGAATGTAAACATATAATCGGATGACGTCACGACGCGTTTTGGGCTGGCTGGTATAATTTGAATTTTTAATCGTCTTTAGGGGCCAAACGAAAGACAAACAAAACTGTTTTATCTTGATACATGTTTTAAATTGTTCTGTTGCGATTTATAACATTTTTTTCGAATTTTTAAAATTTTATGCAAGTTCCCTATATAGTCCTGTCGCCAGGAGGGGTACAACAGCCTCGTTAATTCAGATGGACTTACCCAAGTTTTTTTTATGTATTTTGACCCGTAGAACACGAATTTTTTGGGTAACAGTTGATCCGGATGTCGATAAGATTGTTATAGACCAAGAACTTGAGGAATCAAATAACAGCGATTTTTGGCAAAACAAAACAATATTTTGTATTTTTTGGGTCATTTTAAGCAAAAAATATTTCTACAAGTTTTTTAGTAGGATGCACAGTTTTCGAGATAAACGCGGTTGAACTTTCAAAAAATCGAAAAACTGCAATTTTTAAACCCGAATAACTTTTGATTAAAAAATAAAATAGCAATTCTGCTTAGCGCCTTTGAAAGTTCAAGTCAAATTATGTCGGTTTTAATTATTTGCATTGCTAAAAATTTATTGTGTTATTGTTAAACAAAGCTACAAATAACTAGTGCGTGAGTGATGTTTCTATGATTTCTCATTTAAAATCGAACGAGTAGGTAGACTAGTGCAATCAAGACTATTTCTACGTTACATGCGTTAAAACGCATGTAAAAGCACGGGAAACCCTACGTGTTTATAGCTTTGTTAAACAATAAAAAAATAAATTTTTACCAATGCAAATAATCAAAACCGATATAATTTGACTTAAACTTTCAAATGCGGTAAGCAGACTTGCTATTTTATTTTTTAATCAAAAGTTATTCGGGTTCAAAAATTTCAATTTTTCGATTTTTTTAAAGTTCAACCGCGTTTATCTCGAAAACTGTGCATCCTACGAAAAAACTTGTAGAAATATTTTTTACTTAAAATGGCCCAAAAAATACAAAACATTGTTTTGTTTTGCCAAAAATCGCTGTTATTTGATTCCTCAAGTTCTTGGTCTATAACAATCTTATCGACATCCGGATCAACTGTTACCCAAAAAATTCGTGTTCTACGGGTCAAAATACATAAAAAAAACTTGAGTAAGTCCATCTGAATTAACGAGGCCGTTGTACCCCCCCTGGCGACAGGACTAATAATGAATATGAGATTAAATTTCAAAGATTATATTTTTGCCACCATATTTATATAGCCCATATCATATCAGATATAAATCTGATCAAGAATTTATGTAACACTTTAAAACATCGCATTCGGAAAAGAAATCTTATTCATATGACACTGAGAGGGCTGTAACACAAAAAATTTCACTTTACATCATAATTTCAAAATAGTCCATATTTTTGTCCATGAGTGTAGAAATAAAAAAATCCTATTAAAAATCGATTGAAACATGTTTTTCAATCCAAACAATCTTGATTTATATCGACACTTTTGTCAGATATTTTTTCTAAAATGCCGTAAGAACATCAAAGATACCAGAAATGTCTGCTCCATCGTCCGACTGGATTATTGGCGTGCTTCAGAGTCTTTCGTGTAATAGCAGGCATAAATTCTGAGAATATTTAAGGCTGCGTCTCTGTAGGCCGACCATCATCAGATATCGGGGTTAGCGGATAATATTTACTATAATTATAGTAATTGAGGCAAAGAAACTGGATTTTTAAATTAATCCACTTGTAGTTTTGTTTTCGTGATGACGTTTTATAGGAGTGGCTAATGACCCGTATGAAGTTGCTGTCGATATAGAACTTTGCTTTTACTTATCGACTTAATTGTTAAAAGTATTAAAAGGGATGTATATGATTTGTATCAATAATAAAAAAAGTAAGATTGACGTTGAGTGGACTGGTCTTCTTCATTTTCAAAATATTTGGCAATGATTAAAATATTTTTGCAATTGAACTGTTTACAACGTTTACTCAATTCGATTACCTAATTATTTTTAGGTATTAGATGTTTCTTTTCCGAAATGTTTTAAATTTTTTGGATCTCGATTAATCTGTATTATGTGATCAAGTTTAATTCTGGCCAACGTAAATCATTGGTTCACAATTCCAGTCTGAATCCCTTCTAATATATACCCCCACCCCAATCTCATTATTTCTTCTTCGACCACGGCATTATTGGGATAATCATTCCTTTATATTGCTTTATTCTGTATTCCAAACTATTAAGTCTAGGCTGATATATTAGCTCAAATACAAATTTTGCTTATGGTACTACCCGTAGGGTCTGGCCACCAACCTCCACCAAAATTTTTTGTCTTCTTTTGGATGACCTAAAACTTAGGATGACCTAAAAAAATAAAAACCTGTTTTTTATTTTTTCATAAAGCTAACTATCTTATTTTATTAACTAACCTATTCTAACTACTTCACTTACCAGGCCCAGTGCAATGCTAACCAGTAGGTCCCTTTTCCTACTAAGTGACTACCTTTTCATATTTTACTCTTCAGGTTGATTCCCTACTAGGTCTACTAGTTGGTGTCTGGGTCTTATATGTCTCGCTGGTCTGTTTGCGTAGTAGTTCGTCAAGTTCCTTACTACTTCATTCGGATAATTTCTTAGTTCGTTGAATATTCCGGACGATTTTTCAGTCATTTTATCTAGGATCCTTATCTCTTTAGTTTATCTGTATAGGAACTTTTCGGATACGTATGTGGGAATTCACAGCCTCTCTTCTAATGTGGTTATGTGCTACTTGAATCTTCTTACTGTTGGTTTTGCAGGTTTGGCCCCAAGCTACTGATTCCTATGTTATGGCTGGTATGATGATGCTGCTTGCCACTCTTAGCTTCGTTTTCAGACTTAACTTGCTTTTTCTTCCAATGAGAAATCTTAGCGTACTTCTTAATTTCTTAATGTCTTGCCCTTAGTGACAGCGCTGACGACACTTTGTGTGGATGTCATTTTTTTGTCCATTAGTCAAGCCCGGCGCTGGTGATTTTGCTGTCCTGGGCAAGATCGGCGACCGCGCCTTTCTCACTTAGTAGACACTTGGTAGGCAAACATTGCCTGTCCTCTAAAATTTGCCGCCTAGTTCGCACACCCCTGGGACCAGCCGTGCCATTAGTACTCCTAGATATTTGCTTGATTAAAAAATCATTCCATGTGTGTGTTGAACATCCTTATTTGGCAGTCCGGACTTCTTGGAATATCTGTGTTTACTGCGATCTTCCATTGAATGCTCCAATCTTCCAACTGATTTAGAGCATCTTCTTGCTAGGTCTGGATCTAGACTTCTTGCTGCTATTGCTCCGTCATCAGCATATATTATACTGAGCATGGTTTGCGGGGTGGTTATATGTTCCCGGTGAGTAAGTCGCTGACATGATTAATGTAGTAGACTATAAAATTAAGTTCAATGGTCTGAGCTGGGAAACATAGCCAAGCGCACAAACACAAGTATTTATGGAATATTTCAAAAAATAGACGCAAGTAGTACAAAACCCAAAATTTCAAATTTAATAGTATTCCCTTTTTTCCGATCATTGAAAGCTACTTTTCAATTTTCAATAAATAAACTTCTGTCATAATTACATAGCCTTTGTCACAAAACTTGTGTGAAGTTGCTCAGTTTTATTAACTATATATTTAAATTATTTTCTTTATGTTTGTAGAATAACCTGGTCACTAAATATAATTATTATGTTTATTAATAAATAAAGTTTTGCGGTCATTAAGGGGCGTTTAAACACAGCGATAAGTCCAGCAACTAGTTGTGATGACAAGTTGCTGTGATTTGTTGAGGCAGGGTCGTTTAAACACAGCGATAAATCAAACAACTTATCAAGGTCAATCGAGTTGTTGCAACTTATCATTGTGTGTAAACGGTGCATCGCACAACTTATCAAAGTTGGAGTTGGGTTGAAGGTGGTATCGCATTGAATCGCAGCGTCTAAACAGTGTTTCAACTTGTCATCACAACTAGTTGCTGTGACTTATCGTTGTGTTTAAACGACGCTTTAGACGCTGCGATAAGTTGACCACAACAAGTTGAAGAGGGGACCATTGTGTACATTAGACCCTTTTAGACCCTTCAATGAATTATAACTAGTTTTCATCGTAAACAAATAGATCCTGTTACTTTCAAAATATAAAGGTTGGGTATGTTATACAGGGTATTTACAAAGTTATAACCAATTTTATATGAAAATCGTAACAAGTTCAACTCACTGTATAAATAAAAATAAGCACAACGGCAATGGTTTATTGATGCCATATTTTATTTATTGTCAAAATTTTTAAAAATGATTGATATTGCTAATTTACTTTATATCTAATAAAGGGTGAGTTAAAACTCAAGTAGGTAGGTACATTATTTTTTCAGTAAAATTTAAATGGGATACCCTGTATTTTATATCACTATTAAAAAGTACCATTACCGTACTTTAATTTGTATACAACATTCCCTATTCGTCTGTCTACGCAAAAGAAAAAGTAATTAAAAATGCGTGATCAAGGGATCAGGCACGTCAACTTCTGTCGGTTTTTCAACAAAAGCTTTGATGGTTCGCAATACGTATTTGGACGGGTTTGCGAGTGGTTTGTTGATTTTGGAGCGCCTGAGTTGAAAATATCAACAAAAAACATTCATACATTAAAAATTTAACTTTGTTTCTGGTGAAGCAACACAGTTGGAAAAAGCAGCTGATATAATATTATAATTGTCACCGGAAAGCAAAAAAGGTAACGCACAACTTGGAAGAACCTATAGTTTTCTAACTTCGCTTCTGGTGAAGCAACAGGGTTGGAAAAACCAGATATATTATAATTGTGTCACCGGAAAGTGAAAAAGGTAACTCACAACTTGGAAGAGCCTATAGTTTTCTAACTTCGCTTCTGGTGAAGCAACGGAGTTGGAACAAGCAGATATATTATAATTGTGTCACCGGGAAGCGAAAAAGGTAACGCACAACCTGGAAGAACCTATAGTTTTCTAACTTCACTTCTGGTGAAGCAACAGGGTTGGAACAACCAGATATATTATAATTGTGTCACCGGAAAGTGAAAAAGGTAACTCACAACTTGGAAGAGCCTATACTTTTCTAACTTCGCTTCTGGTGAAGCAACGGAGTTGGAACAAGCAGATATATTATAATTGTGTCACCGGGAAGCAAAAAAGGTAACGCACAACTTGGAAGAACCTATACTTTTCTAACTTCGTTTCTGGTGAAGCAATGGAGTTGGAACAAGCAGATATATTATAATTGTGTCTCCAGAAAGCGAAAAAGGTAACGCACAACTTGGAAGAATCTATAGTTTTCTAACTTCGCTTCTGGTGAAGCAACAGGGTTGGAACAACCAGATATATTATAATTGTGTCACCGGAAAGTGAAAAAGGTAACTCACAACTTGGAAGACCCTATAGTTTTCTAACTTCGCTTCTGGTGAAGCAACGAGTTGGAACAAGCAGATATATTATAATTGTGTCACCGGTAAGCGAAAAAGGTAACGCACAACTTGGAAAAACCTATAGTTTTCAGGGACTACCTTTTTCGCTTTCCGGTGACACAATTATAATATATCTGATTGTTCCAACTGCGTTGCTTCACCAGAAACGAAGTTAGAAAACTATAGGCTCTTCCAAGTTATTCGTTACCTTTTTCGCTTTCCGGTGACACAATTATAATATATCTGCTTGTTCCAACTGCGTTCCTTCACCAGAAACCATGTTGGAAATCTATAGGTTCTCCCAAGTTGTGCGTTACCTTTTTCGCTTTCCGGTGACACAACTATAATATATCTGCTTGTTCCAACTGCGTTGCTTCACCAGAAACGAAGTTAGAAATATATAAGTTCTTTCAAGTTGTGCGTTACCTTTTTCGCTTTCCGGTGACAATAATTATAATATTCTGCTTGTTCCAACTGCGTTGCTTCACCAGAAACAAAAGTTAAATTTTTAATTTATGAATGTTTTTTTATATACTGATAACGATTTCCGAAGTGAAACTCGAAACGTCAAGTAAACTTGATTTCAAACTCGAATTGTGACTTATGTCCAAATAAAATAGTAAATCTTATTTTGTATTTCTCACGCCGGTAAGAAGACAACAATGAAATGACCTTTTCTACATTGGTCCGCATGTATATTTTTTATTTCAGCTTCGAGATGGATGACGTCACTAGTATGTAAATGCCAAAAAATCATAATTTAAAAATATGTCCGGATTTTTTAGTCGTCGGTTTACGAAATAATGAATTTATTCCATTTGGTTTTGCCACACTGTAGAACGTAGAACTAATAATAATTATTAAGTTACATAATATTTATTTAATTATAAAATTGCATAAAGTTATAAATTTAAAAAGCCATCGTCGTCATCTGAATAGGGAATCTTACTGATTCAAAAACAGCTTTCTTTGAAACACTTCAGATATCAGGACATCGAGATTCATTTTTCGGAAAAATAACAAAGAGTGCGAGCGGAGAAATCAAACTTGTTTGGTTTCGCTGTTTTGCTCTATGATTTCTGCCACTATGTTATCGAACACCCTATGTAACATTCTAATTAATTTTATAAATGTGAATCTAAAAGTTGGCTACAATTTTTGTTATTAACTTTTATTGCTATCTATTACTATAACGGATCTACGTAGCTTTACCCCACTAATCAATCACCCTGTACATTATTTAATTATATATGTAAATAAATTCTAATACGGTAAGATTCTCCTAAATTGATACGACCCAAGTCCAATGATAAATCGCTGTACCGTTTAGACACGACGATAAATTAAAACAACTCGATCCTTGTGATAAGTTGATACCAACCTCAACCCAACTCCAACTTTGATAAGTCGTGCGATGCACCGTTTACACACAATGATAAGTTGCAACAACTCGATTGACCTTGATAAGTTGTTTGATATATCGCTGTGTTTAAACGATCCTTTACTTGTGAACCGGCTCAATGTTACTAGAAAATTTATGAAAACACGCCATCACCATGTAGTAATTTGTTCTATCCGACGACGCAATAAATAACAACTGTGGTATGGTATAACGACTACGATTTCAGGTGTGTCGAAAAATGTTAACAAGCTAAACTCTAATTCTCTAATTCAATTCTCTGGCCTACGAATTGAAAAACGCCATTTATCAACTTTGGTTACAAAAAATTAATAATTTATGTAGATGTAACCAACATTAATTTACATATCTTCCCACATCCATTCGTCATAAAAACTATGAGGAGTTTCATAATATTTATGATTTGTTGTGTACATTTTTTGCACAGAATTCGTATTGTGTATCTCTTAAAAATAATCACCTGAGTATTTCTGTTTTGAATTGTAATAAAATATTGGGGACAAGAATATTTTATAATCCACTGACACAATAAGCGCACTTCAAAAATTTCAGATTATTTTCACTAGTAATACCACTAGAGGTCAAATTATTTCCGGAAATTTTCTAAAAATATTCATGATCAAAAAAAAATTTCCGGATATTAATTTGACTTCGCGTGGTATTCGGTAAGAAAATTCCACACCAAATTTGCATTTGAAAATCCAAAGCTGCATGAACAGATTAATAGCGCGCCATAGCTTTGTCAGCAATTATTTAGGCTTTCAAATTCGTAATTTCTACTCATTGTAGTTGCATGGGAATACCATTTCAAGATAGAAAATAGTATATTCTTCAATTTTACATAAGTTTTGAGTAACTACAAGTGATAGAAAATGAATCAAAACTAAATTATGTAAACAAATAAAAACCAGTCTGTCAAAAATGTTCTGTTATTGTAAACGTCAAAAAATTTCCACTATAATTCGCTGTTGGGTACCCCACGAGCAAAAAATTTCCGATAAAATACCTCCGTTGCCATGGTGATCTGTCAAAATAACGTATTTTGATTGGTTCAAAATTACAGGTGTGGAATTTTCACTAGTAATACCACTAGAGGTCAAATTATTTCCGGAAATTTTTTTGAGATCATGAATATTTTGAAAATTTCCCGAGTCGCAGACTCGGGAAATTTTCTAAAAATATTCATGATCAAAAAAAATTTCCGGATATTAATTTGACTTCGCGTGGTATTCAGTAAGAAAATTCCACACCAAATTTGCATTTGAAAATCCAAAGCTGCATGAACAGATTAATAGCGCGCCATAGCTTTGTCAGCAATTATTTAGGCTTTCAAATTCGTAATTTCTACTCATTGTGGTTGCATGGGAATACCATTTCAAGATAGAAAATAGTATATTCTTCAATTTTACATAAGTTTTGAGTAACTACAAGTGATAGAAAATGAATCAAAACTAAATTATGTAAACAAATAAAAACCAGTCTGTCAAAAATGTTCTGTTATTGTAAACGTCAAAAAATTTCCACTATAATTCGCTGTTGGGTACCCCACGAGCAAAAAATTTCCGATAAAATACCTCCGTTGCCATGGTGATCTGTCAAAATAACGTATTTTGATTGGTTCAAAATTACAGGTGTGGAATTTTCAGTAAAATTTAAACAATTGATGGATTCGATTATTCTTAGATAAATTCAAATATGTAGTTCACACCCAAACCATATCAGAGACGTCGTGTTCCCGACAAGTCAACCACGATTGTATCCCTTATTATGCCTTTGCGAGGAAAGATGAAATCATGTAGAGCCAAATATGTGAAAACTGGAGTTTCTTAGGAAATTTTCCTAGGAAAATTTAATTTTCTTTTGTAAAGAAAATCGCATGTGCTGCGACGATTTTTGCTCTTGTCATTTACAAGTCAATAGAGGAGTATTGATTTTATTTTTTTAAATTTTGGGGTAAGGGCTGGTGTCCTAAGGGTGTTTACTATGACCTAAACATATAAGGCTAATAGGTCGGTGTCCGTGATTTTCTTCAGCATGCTACTTGAAAGTTTGTTAGTTAGTTTTCACGATAAGGAATCTGCAAAAAATGGCACATCAGGTTGTGAAAACAAACGAACGAAAAAAGACTAATTTCAGGGCTTTCTTTATACAGTCCACCAGCGAAAAATACCAGTATAGTCGAAACACAAATCGATCAGAATGCGCAACAAAGTGTCGGTATCAAATGTTGATATATGAAATTCGATCATCATCATTCTCTTTGCCTTATCCCTATGCGGGGTCGGCTTCCCTAATTGCATTTCTCCACACAACTCTATCTTGGGTCATAGCAATGTTAATCCCCTTTACCAGCATGTCCTGCCTTATCGTCTCCACCCAGGTCTTCTTTGGTCTTCCTCACCTACTCCTTCCAGGAATCTGCACTTCAGCTATTCTTTGTATTGGGTGATTAACGTCTCGACGTTGAACATGACCAAACCATCTTAACCTATGCTCTCTCATTTTGGCATCAATTGGTGCCACACCTAGACTTCCCCTAATATACTCATTTCTAATTTTATCCTTCTTTGTCACTCCACTCATCCATCTAAGCATTCTCATTTCCGCCACATGCATTCGTTGTTCCTCTTTCTTTTTCACTGCCCAACATTCAGTCCCGTGCATCATAGCCGGTCTTATGGCTGTTTTATAGAATTTTCCCTTCAGCTTCATTGGAATTTTTCTGTCACACAACACACCACTCGCTTCTTTCCACTTCATCCATCCAGCCCTAATTCTACTGCATGCATCTCCATCTATTTCTCCATTACTCTGTATATGAAATTCGATATGTTTAAGAAATTCCAGGAGCCGCTTCAACCCATTCGCTGCCGATCACGCGCCAGCGCGTGATATGATTACTTCAGTCAGGTGCCATTCACGTGCCAGCGAGTGATATGGTTATTTTGGTCAGGTGCCGTTTAACAGAAGAAGTGCCGTTTAACAGAACGGGTCCTTGCCGAATTCCATCCTTTTCGATAGACAGCGAATGGGTTAAAATATAAGATGTTTTAACATCCCATTAGTCATTGGGAATTAGTAGATGGATTTTAGTACAATTAAACTAATTAGACGATAGAGATTATGCAAGAGAAATTAAACAGTTTTTCTAGTTTTAAGGACAAAAATAAGCCAGTTCGTTAGCGGAATCGAATTAAAAATTATTTTGTACATCATATTTGAAAGATTATTTGGTTACAACAACTCATTTTTGTTGGTAAATTGTGTAAATCTCATATTGTGTCTGAACTACATTACGGTTCTGTTGATACCCTATAAGGCTTGGTATTCACACAATGTTGCCAAACTGAATTTGGTTATATTCGGTATAGATTTTCTAGTCAATTTCCGACAGTACTATACCCTCTGCTCGATTAGCTCGATTACATATCAGGCAATACATAAACAAGAATGGAATATTACCAGCTTTCAGAATAAACAACAACGTAATCAAATACATTAAGGGAGTAGGTGCAAAATTTCGACTCCAATGCTTTTTCAATGCATTCATTTTTTCTAATGCTGAGAAAACTAATAAATATTTTTGAAAAATTTATACGCAGAATGGAAGATTACATTATTACCGAGGGCCCAAAGTCCCTTAGAATCACCAAAAAGTTTCTTTTGAATGAGATATTTGAAATTAAAAATCACACTAAATTTTCTCTTTTTTTTCACCCCTGTAACTTATTAAAATTAACATTATAAAAGTCTTCAGGGACTTCCGGCCCTCGGTAATACCGTAATCTTTTATACTGCATTTAAATTTTTTAAAGATACTTTTAGGTTTCTCAGGATTCGAAAAAAATGAATCCATTTAAAAAGCATTAAAGGCGAAGTTTTGCAACTTCGCCCTTAAGAACAATAGGCGCCAAATGAAAAAGCAATGGACGGCCGGAGTGATGACGTAGAAGTGTCAATTTTTATTGACATGTCATGTCAGATTTTTCCAAACCTTTCCAAACAAACGTTGTTTAGTGTGTCAAATTCGTATTTTTTATTATTTTTTCAGTTTTTACAGAGAATATTTCCGTTTTTTGCAATAATATGTAAGTATTGTTATAGTTACTACAACAATTTTACAAGGTTGTGTAAATAATAAAGCATGATGTTTTATATAAATAGCAATAAAATGTATGTATGGGTGAAGTAAGGTTAGAATTTATTTGATTTTTAGAAATTTTAGATTTTATATTTTATTTTGTTTTTTTAGATTTTATACTAATTAAAAAGTCTTGAGATTCGGTAAAACCTTACTTTTCAACGTGTTTACAATCTTTGTTTGGAAAGTGATCATAACACTGAATATAGCCGCAGTTGGCCGTGACGTCACACTCCGGCCGTCTATTCTAGAGTGGTGTTTACAAACTTACATGTGGTGTCTTTTCAAAAACTTACACCGGTCAAACTAGTAGAATCTTTTAACAGACGTAGTGCAGAACACAACAGAACTTTCTAGTTAACAGAAAAAGAGATTCTACGTACGCTTTTCACCTTCTAGATTATAATAATTTTTTTAATGAACAGTGTCAAATTCTCCATATTCAAAGTAAAGGCCTTAAGTTATCTTTACTAGAATCTGTGGGAATTAGTAAATAAAAAAATACAAAAATATCACAAGGAAAAAATATCACATACAAAAAAATACAGTTAAAATTCTTAATGACGAACTTGAGACAAACAGCTCCCCACTCCTCAACCTAGTCAGTTAAAAACAATAAAATGTAGATATACTGTAAAATACATCACTTAAGAAAAGCATTCTGACGAAACAGATGTAGTGACATTAATTTGCAATAAATTTTGGGCAGCTTGTATCTTAGTGCACCCTATGTAACCTACAGCTGAATCTTACGTTTGTGCGTCACAGTTTTGCCATACTTTTTTCTTTCTTTCTTTCTTTCATAATTTCGATCAATGTTAAATGTACCTACAAGAATAATAGAATAATTTTATAAGAACGTTTAAATTGAACCAAATTTTGAAAAAATGTGAAAACTTTAAATTATCCACGTCCATCTGTCCGTCCGTCCATCTGCCTGTTTGTTTGTAAACTCAACTCCTCCGTCATTATACCAGGTAGAATGACAAATGAGGTGTCAAATGAAAGCTTATAATCCAAGGATGGTAATAATGGTGATTTTTTAGGCTGTTTGTCCGTCTGTCCGATTAAAAGCTTTCATTTGACACCTCATTTGTCATTTTACCTGGTATAGTGACGAAGGAGTTGAGTTTACAAACAGACAGACAAGACGGACGGACGGACAGACGGCCGTGGATAATTAAGCGTTTAAACAACAACATAAAAAACTTTACTTAATAAATTGGTGTACAAAACTATTTTTTAAATGCAACTTTGTGTAATGTGATAGTATGAAAAAATAGAGGATATGGCAACGGTTTTACATGTGATGCTCGGATCCAATGTCAAAATCTACACATAAATATTAGGGTGCAGTAATATACAAGCTGTCCTAAATTTTATGGAAGTATTTAAAACAAAAGTTTTTAGTGTTTTATTGTTAAGCCCGCACTTCACTCTCGCCGAAGTCGATCGAGGTTCAACATGTACGAGAGTGTAGACGGCCACCTTGAGTAACTTTGCCTGACTTCGTTCTACTTCCATTCTCTGTCGGTCTGGTCAAAGGGATCTTTGTCGGTATCGCACTTCGAACGAGTGTGTAGAGAGGGTACTTCGGACTTCGGTCAACTTTGGCGAAGTAACTTCGCCGAGAGTGTAGAGCCCGTTTTAGATAAAATAATGAACTGCCACCAAGTAACAGTCGAATCCATCAACAATTTGTTTAGCTTCACAAATGATACTTTGGCTATATGAAGTTTTTACATCTCTGACTGACTCTTATGGCGCGTCCGCATTGGTAAATTTTTCGTGCATACCAGCTGTTCGTCGCAAATATTTGCGCGCTCGAACTAAATTGTGCTAATGTGGACGTATTCGTCGCATAAATCGAACGCAAGAATTTTCGATCCACACAACGCACACGCTCCATAGAGAATTAACATATCGGAAAAAAAACGGGAAAAATTGGGGAATCCGTTTTTTTCCAGACCATTGGAAAAATTGGAAAAATGGGAAAATTTGAAAATATTTTTTAATTGAGACTTTTAAGAGACTTGTAAGTGTCAAAACCGAAACTTCAAACGTAGAAAACACATTATTTAACCAAATTGCTCAGTGGTATATTTTTATCTGAGTCTGAATCTTCAAACCAAGCATCTGAGTCAGACTCGATCTCCGCTTCACTATCCTGAACGGATAACACAACATGATTTTTGTCAGTCGCTTTTAAAAGTGGATCTGGTCTAGTATCGTAAATAAATATCTGTTTTTCGTTTATAACCAAATTTAAATGAATAGCAACAACTTATTTTTATCCTGTGATAACATTTTTTTTTGCTTGTATATATGAGGCCGTGTAAACACCAGTTTCTTTCTGAAGAGGCGGGAGATGGAGGTCCATTTAAAATTCGGGAAGCAATTGGCAAAAGTGGCTGCGATGTACATAAACCTTGCTACCATATAACGGAATTAGTACTACATATTTGCACTATCCCATAAAGAATTTCGACTAAAAAATCCAGTTTTTGTTCTAAATTGGGCTAGATTTGCCACCACCTTCCCTACATCTAGGTTTAGGCCCAGTCTTTTCACCTCCGAATAAATAGTTATCGGGAAGTTTATCCGGCAGATTACATGTAAATCTGTCAAATAAACTTCCCGATAACTAGATATTCAGAGGTGAAAACACCGGGGGGCCTTAGTGAGCAAGCCATTTCAGTAATGAAGTCTATGGCTTCCATTAGTTGGTCTTCATCCAATTATTCTTCTTTAAAGCGAGCATCAAGAGGCTGCAAAGTAAATCAGAACAAAATTCGTAGCGATTTTCAACATACATATTTTAGCAAGCTTTCGATAAGAGAACTAGTCTGGTTAACTTGTTGGAGAATATTTTTTAATATTGTGTCTTATATACCTACTTAAAGACAAAAGGCACTTCTGATAATATAGATCTATCGAATTCTACTAAATTTATCGATTTTGATACGGGATGCAGAATTTGTTTAGCATATTGTAACAAATGTTAATTTTTCCGTATTTTTCCATGTTTTCCTGTTTTTTTTTCCGGAAAAAAACAGGTTTTTTTCCTGTACTTAATTTTCCGGAAATTTAAAATCTTTAACGCTCCATCATCGGTTATCGTTTTCGAGCGAAGATCAAAAATGTACTGAGCACCTCGTCCCCACTGGTGAAAATTTGCGACGAACCACGAGTTCAATACGCACGAAAAATTTACCAATGCGGACGCGCCATTAGAGGCTAATGGATAATTAAATGTCTTGTGGCAATTTAAAGACAGTATTTCAATATTCATACATTTAACCATGCAGCAAGAAACTCTTGAATACTCAAATTACAGTAAAAAGAACCCACTATAATAACTAATTATTTTCAACGATTTTTTCCACTGTCGGTGTCGGATGCTTGCATTCCGGGACAAGAAGTTAAAAAACGGTTCGTTAACATAAAATTCGTTCCAAAACCGGTGGTCCGTAATGTTTTTCCAATAAGGTATGTCGAGTCTGTCAGCATAAACGATTTTGTTAGTTTTTACGAAGCATAACATTCGCACAGGGACGTTACGGGTCATTTTCGAGAACGTTTAAAGTAGAGGTAGTCGATAAAGGGACTGAAGACTATAAAAATCATTTTAAGAATGTTTCTAAAAAGCATTAAATCAAATTAATGAAAACTACGAAGTAATAGGAATATCAGTAAATCATCATCATCATCGTTCAGCCTCAAAAGTCCACTGCTGAACATATACATCTTCCTCATGTTTCCAACCCGTGTATTTTGTGCCGTTCTGATCAAGTTTTTAGCTTTCCTAATGGTAGGGGAGCCCAAGCGGGGATTTTTGCAGTTACTCGAGCGCGTCAGATTATCACATGGGAAGAAACCTTGTACCCTGTAAATGTACCTCTACCCTATGTTGGCTCTTAATGCAGGGGAGTTCGTTAAAGAGGGTCCGAAAAAAATCTATCCTTAGAAAAACTTGAAATCGTCAGATGAAGATAAGGTAAGTTTAGTACATGCAAAACAGTGTATATTTAAAAAATCTGACGATTTGAGCGGGGCGTAAGGAAATGGGTGAGTCACAAAGTTTCACAAAAAAAGCGAATATTTCGCGAAACGAACGTCAGATCGAAAAACTAAAAAATACGTGTTAAATATTTTTCAAAAAACTATGGAATTCTACCAAACACAACCCCCTCCCTTTAAAATTTTAAATACGAACACCTTGATGTTTCGCGAAATGAACATCAGATCGAAAAATTGAAAAATACACGTAGGTATTCAATATTTTTGAAAAATCTATCGAATGGCACCAAACACGACACCCCAGGGAGTTGGGGTGGGGGGTTACTTTAAAATTTTAAATAGGAGCCCCATTTTTTATTGCATATTTGTATTTCTTACGTAAAAATAAGTAACTTTTATTCGAGACATTTTTTCGAATTATGGATAGATGGCGCTATAATCGGAAAAAAGGATTGTTGGGAATGGAAAATTAAATTAAAAACAGTCCCCCACTTTGTGGAAAACCTAACTTAACTTTTTTTGGTTTTAGGACCTATTCTTCACAACCCAATAGGTCCCCATAACGCTCGAGTAACTGCAAATTTAGCATACTTTCCTCCCCTACTATAAATCGTCCGTCGATCGTGTAGGTGGTCGACCGACGATTTTTTTGTCTTCCCTTGTCTCCATTCAACAACCTGTTTATATTAGAAGTATAAGATAATAAAAAGTACAACAGAGATATGAACTATTTATTAACCGAATCCTATTTATTATTATACAAAGAAATTAAGATGTTCATTCTACAAAATATTCTGACAGACTAAATACCAAAATGTGACAACACAATTCGTACACATTCATATGACACCCACGCTTTATACTAGTGAATCGATAATTGCCTTTCATATTCATTTGAAGTTGGCCCGTCGCACAAAGACTGTTTGTATAAGTTATTTAAGCAACGTAAATAAACTAATTATAGTTGAATATTTAGATTCCAACAGTTTGTCCCTTGCCCATCTGTCATTCTAGTTATGTGTCCTACCCATCTCCATTTTAGTCTGGTTATCCTTTCGATGACGTCAGTCAACTTGGTTCTTCTCCTGATCTCTTCGTTTTTTATTTGGTCTTGCAGAGTTATTCCTAACATGGATCGCACATTCT
Organism: Diabrotica virgifera virgifera; assembly: GCF_917563875.1. NCBI lineage: Eukaryota > Metazoa > Arthropoda > Insecta > Coleoptera > Chrysomelidae > Diabrotica > Diabrotica virgifera. The sequence continues at coordinate 201,969,542 of NC_065443.1, read as the reverse complement.
CCTGTGTAACTAACCTAAGAGAGTAAGTACGATCCTAACATTTTTCTCTGTGTAACTCTCAGTTTGGTAGCCGAGGCTTTTGTTAAGATAAGTATTTCTGCTCCGTTTGTCGACACTTGCAGGACGCATTGATCAAATGCTTTTTCTCTTCGGACATGTGAGCAGCTCACTTTCACATGAGAAATTTCTCTCAGTTTTTCATATGCTGTCCACCCAAGACCGAATCTTTTCCTCAGTTCATGGGTCTGATTATCCCTGCGAATCATAATTTTATATCCTAGATATTTATATTTATCTACAAGTTCTATTTCTTGCCCACTAATACTGATGTTCTGGTTGCGTACCATAATTTGTCAATATTTTTGTAGCCAACACGAGTTCCTGCCATTCATTTCAAGGTGCAATGAGGATTTTCCAGATACACTACTGTTCTTGTTATGTTATATCTCCATCTGCATTTATTTTATTGCTTTGACTATAAGTTTGTTGTGTTTAGTAATATTTCAACTGTATCAATCTGTCAAGTTGGTGATCGAACTAATAGACTTCTTTTTCCTCCTTGTTTTTCTTGGACCATTATTCTGTCCATATTAGATATACTTTGTGGATTACTGAATATATTTAAAGTCGATATTCTTTTTAAACATTACATCGCAATAGCATCTATTCGTTCTTTATCCGCTGTTCGAATGTTCCAAAGGACCCGCAGAAACCTTATGGGAAATGGCTCTTTATCAAATGCTCTGAAACTTTGGGTTCTGGTAGTCCTTGATGTGTAGAACAAAAGACTCAATGGGCGCGTAGCTCTAAAAAATCCTAGTTTTAAGATATAAGCCTCTGAAGTTATTGTACCTATAAATTCAGAGGCTTATATCTTAAAACCATGATTTTTGGAGCTACGCTCCCATTGAGTCTTTTGTTCTACACATAAAGGACTACCAGAACCCAAAGTTTCAGAGCATTTGATAAAGAGCCATTTCCCATAAGGTTTCTGCGGGGTCCTTTAGAAGGCATAACCAAATATTGGGAAAATATGTTTTCGTACTAGATTGATCTTAGTGTTTTTATTATTGTTTGTCCTTTCCATATTTTGATGATATTAGACATAGCGGTTCAACCCATCTGTATACTCTTAATATGGGTGGAAAATAGTTATCGTTTTCAGAGTGCCTTCTGGAAAGTTTTGTAAATTCATGACTAGGTACTTTATATTATCGCAAAATAACTGTGTCATCTACATACGTGATTGCGTTTACTGAAACCTGTTCTTTTTTACATTAACGTGTTTGCTTTAGGACGTTTTAATTCAATCAATTATTTTTAATCAGACTTTCTACAATTTCCATAAATATTATTGGCAAGTGCCCCTTGTAAGTAGGTAGTTATCGTGCAGAGTACAGATGTTATTAATAGCAGCGAATTTTTTCAATAAAACCACTACTCCCCAGTAACGTATTTATATTATTATGATAAAGGTAACTGCTAAATCGCGTGACGGACCGGCATCAACGGTAACAAAAAAGGCCTTAATAACCTCTGCTAAGGGAAATAATTCAGGCTGGCGGCCAGGGACGGAATAAGACCTATTATAATTATTATATAAATACTTTCGATTTGACGAAAATATGGTCGCTGTTTGGTTTCGGCGTTATTTTGGAAAATCCAGTGGCCCACATGTTTTAGGATGTATGTAAAAACAAAATAAAAACAATAAAACTCATAGTGTGGTCATACTATGAGTTTTGGGATTTTTATGCAAAGATATTGATCAGTAAGGACCGTCAAAAGAAAGTGAAACGGCCTTATTTGGTAAATAAAAAAGTACTACATATGATTAAGGGGATGGGTACGAACTTTCGGCTTCAATTCTATTTAAATGGGATTCATTTTTTTTCGAATTCTAAGAAAACTACACCCATACCTCGCTTTACGGCCTAGATACGTTCCACAAAACTTGGCGGCAAAGCGAAAAGCCGTGTAACGAATCAATTATTCTAATACAAATTCATATAAATTAAATGGGATCGGTTCCAAATTTGTTAAATATGTTAAATGTAACATACTCCAAAAACGAACAAAAATCTATAAACAAAAATGAAACAACTTCAAATTACATAAAATATGTGTATGTATGCACACATTTTTTTAAATGGCTTTAATCTGAAGAACGATGAAGAAATGGTACCCTGCAGATGACTGCTGTCATCATTTTTCGCTGGTAAGGATGGACCTGGCTTAGAAAAATTGTCCAACATTGTTTGTGTTGACATGTTGTCTATTTCGTTCTTCAGTTGTTTATATCAGCTAATTCCTCGAGAAACTTTCGCGTTACATTCGACTTCAGGATCGTTTTCAAGAAGGATATTTATTCCTTGTTCGAAATAGGAAAAGCTTTCGACAAATGTTTTAATGTTAGCTGTTTGGAAACAACAGTCTCTTCATCAAGTGCCAGTTCTGTTTACAACTGAATGAGTTCTTCAAATGAAGCGGGTTCCCTATCAGCTCCAAGTAGATCCAGCACATCTCGTTCGTTCAAACCTTCAAAGCCGAGATTATGTGCTAGATACAAAATGTTTGGCCTAATTTCAGGAAGGATTCTAACTTCTGCTTCAGTAGGATGTGTACTTTTACACATTCTGGCCATATTTTTTTTTTCAAAATTCAAATATGCTTTAATGTCTTCTTTTTAATTGCAAATTTCAAAAAATTTCTCTCCAGCTAGCCGTTATAGCGAAACATTTTAGGCCGTATATCGAAAACGTGCCTTAATTGAAGAGGGCCGTTATAGCGAAATGCCGTATAAAGAGTGGCCGTATAGCGAGGTATGGGTGTAATAAGTATTTTTGAAAGGAACGGGACCTCTAGTAAGATGAAGCTATTTCTTTAATTAATAATGAGGTATAAAATGTTACAGTGTAGATACCTTCTGATTTTTGCATCGTTTTATGTATTTGGAAACGTTGCAAATATCGGAAAATGCCAGTCTGGTTCTGGTAAAGGAAATCATTCGACCGATTTCTATCAGAGCACTTTTTATCACCGCTGTATGTCAGAGCTTGTATATAGCATGCCGTGTTCTTTTTGTTGTGTTAACGGGATATTCACGTCGTGCTGATGCGATCTTTTACCTGCTTTCATAACTATTAAATTTATTGATAATATAAGAGAATTTAATTCGCTTTTTTGTAATTGATATTTATGTCTACGGGGGCTTTCGTGCTCGTTACCAACACGGGAGTCTGCGTAACTTAAATCAGTTAGATAAGATCACGGAATTAGGGTTTTGAGAATACTTTTACAAATATTAATTTAATGTGTGTAATACAGGTAAATAAAACAAATATGTGTATAGGTGCAAATCCCATGTGTAAATTAAATATGATTGATAGGGATTTCCGGGACAGGTGAACAGGCCATATAGAAGTGACGCGAATAAAATGGCTAGTAATGCATAATATACGAAAGAAGATTGAATTGAGTATATAAGAATTGCCTAAGTGAAGTGACTCTACGCCTCCTTTCTTTTCATAAATCTTTAGAGCAAGTTATATCTCTCTCCTTGGAATGTAACAACTATAGGAGAATAACCCCCCTTAATACAGCTTACAAAATATGTTCGAGTATCTTATATGGTCGCCTAAGTGCACATTCAAATGAGCTGCTTGGAGAACATCAAAGTGGTTTTAAGCCTGGTCTATCAACAACATACCAGATCTTTGTGCTAAGGCAAATACTGGAAAAAACCAATGAATTCAATATCGACACATACCATCTTTTCGTAGATTTTAAATCGGCCTCTGATAGTGCCCTTAAAAATAAATTGTATGAAGCCATGAATGAATTCCACATCCCTGATAAACTGATAAGATTAGTTAAGGCTACAATGAGTAAAGTCGTTTGCAAACTCGAAATACAGGGCGAACAATCACAGACGTTTGAAACAAATGTTGGGATGCGACAGAGAGATGCGCTGGCGTGTCTCCTCTTCAACATAGCTCTGGAAAAGACGGTCAGAGATGCACGAATAGACAACAGAGGAAATATTTTTAATAAATCATCCCAAATTTTGGCATATGCAGATGACGTGGACCTAGTTGCCCGCCCACACAACACGCAAACATTAAGAAATGTATGCCACCTTCTCAAATGCCTCAAAAAATATGGGCCTGAAAGTAAACGAGGAGAAAACTAAGATGTTGGCACCAACAATAGAGCCAGAAACATCGGTCACCAATTCACTGTTGATAACTCTACCTTTAAAGTGGTGGACAAATTCACCTACTTAGGCTCCCTGATCACCAAGGAGAACGTCATGACGGAAGAAATCAAGCGAAGGATAATCCTAGCGAACAAATGCTATTTTGGACTGAGTAGACATATAAGAAGCAGGAACTTAAGCCAAAAAAACAAAAATAACCATATACAAAACCCTTATACAACCAGTGTTGACATATGGATCGGAGACATGGACCATCTCCAAGGCAGATGAAAACCGTCTGCTTATATTTGAACGAAGGATCCTGAGAGGAATATTCGGTGGCATCTGTGAAAATGGTATTTGGAGGAGGAGGTACAACTACGAGGTATACCACAGATATAAACATATATTTTTTGGTAAAGCCGTAGTATCTCTTATAAGAATAGGAAGACTAAGATGGGCAGGACATCTAGCAAGATCACAGCATAAAAACCCTCCTAGAAGAATCCATATGTCACAACCTGTGGGAAGTAGAAATATGGGTAGGCCAAAACTTAGATGGAAGGATGGTGTAGATGAGGATGGGAGAAAAATAGGCGCAGCAAACTGGCAACGGTTGGCAATGGATAGGACTGACTGGCGTAATAGACTTGGGAAGGTCGAGGCTCTTTCATAGGGCTGTAGCACTAGCATCATTGATGATGATGATAATGGTACCTCTTTCCACTTTGTAATATCTACGGGATATTCCAATTTTCCTGTTTTGATTGTTCATCTTTCTCACAACCTCTTTAATAGTGACGTTCTGTCCACAATTTTTTCAGAATTTTTCTATAAACCCACAACTAGAATGATTCCAGTTTTTTCATTGATGTCCCATTCAAGGTCCAAGCTTCTATGCCATAAAGCAAAGTGGAGAAAACGTAGCCGCTAGCCAATTTAACTCTTAGTTTCAACTTCAAATACCTTGTGCAGAGCACTCTTCTCATTTTATTAAAATTCGCTCTAGCCTTTTCTATTCTGATATTGATTTCCTGGAAGTAATTATTATTCTCGCTATTTCTTTAATTTTTCAATATTATCATAAATTTAGTCTTGTTGACGTTCATTGTTAGACCGTATTATTGTCCATACTTTTGATCCAGCTTTTGGTCAACAGTCTCTAAAGATCTTCAATATTTTCGGGTAAGATGACGGTGTCATCCGCATAGCTAATGTAGATAATGGGAACGTCATTTACGTTTATTCCAGTTGTTTCACCCTCAAGATCATTTTTAAGATCTCTTCCGAGTAGGCATTAAAGATAATTGGCGGCAATATACATCTCTGTCTCACCACACCTATAATTTAAATTTCCCTTGAAAGCTGTTCGTTAACACGTATTTTTGCGTGCTGCTTATAGTATAAATTTGAGCCGATTGTAGTCTATCTTCTTTGATTTCAGGACGTTTCTTAATTGTTCATATCGTACTTTATCGAATGCTTTATTATAGTCAATAAAACACGCATATATCTTGACGTCACGGTACCTTTGTATTATTATATTTATTAAGCGAAAAAAAGCTTCACGCGTTCCTAGGCCTTTGCGAAACCAAAATTGTGTATCATTAATGTCTATTATACGCTGTGAGCTCGTACGTAGAGGGGATATTTAAAAGTTCATGAGCGCCAGTAGTGACAAGTCAGTGAACTTTTTCTGGAAATTTGGCATAAATGTCAAAGTGATTAATTTAAAATATTGAAAAATATAAAGGCAGTTTTTGTTTTTATTTAATTCAGAGTTGGACCTCCATCTCCATATAGCTATTTCAGCATCTATGCATCCTCGGTGAAGCTATGCAGTCGCAACTCTGAAACAAATATCAACAATCCTGCCTATTTAAGGCAAAACATCAAGGGGAAACAAAATATTGAAATTAAAAACATTAATAGGAAAAAATATTAGCTGGTCAAAGCTGTGCTATATATATTTTTACCTTAAATATACTTACGTTTTAAATACAGAATTAAAGTTTTTTTAATATTTCGTAATATGTAATTATAAATTAATCTATTAATCTAAGCGCCATCTACACGACAGTTGTGAAAGTATCCGAAGTAAGAAACTAATATTTCATCAATAGAACATCAAAATGAGTAGCAAAATCTTTAAAAAAATCGATTACAATTTAATTACTTTTTTGCGTTGTTAATATTACGCGATAAAAATTAAATAATAAATTAAAAAATTTCCAACGAGAGTTGCATTAGTAATCCGTTAGCAATACCAGCGAAGCTCAGAACGAATATCCAGTTTATGATATTTATATTCGGTTATGGATGACTTTCAGCAGCAACTTTAGCACATGGGACATCATGTTAATATGGTGCAATAATTATCTAATTCTCGTGGTTTTTCTTTTTGGGGAGACAATCTGTGCGTTCCAGGTCCCCTCTTTCATCGTCGAACAGTTGTTAGTCGATGTATTCTGCCCAGCGCTGTACATTCTCATCTGTCTGTGTTATAGTAATCCGGTGTCTATGCAGAAGTGCACCAATGAGATTTTTTTAGTCCTGCTATTTCTTTGACTTTCTTGTGTAGATTAAATAGATCGTATCTTTTTTGAAGGTTCTCTATCTCTTTGCATTTTTCTTTAAAGTGTTTCTCTGTTGCCTGCTTTATCATTTTCCTTATCTCGTGGTTAAACTCCCGTGGTTATTTGTTGTTATCTTTGTTCTTATATTGCCTCCTATAAGAATTAATGAAGAACGTTTTATTATAAGGATCAGTTGATCATTACTGTCACAAATAGAGATCAATAATTAAGATGCATCGTAATTGAAAATACACTTTTTTATCATTGTAAAAACTAATATTATTTTTTTATTTGTTTCAGTATTACGAAATGTCATATGGTCTCAACGTTGAAATGCATAAACAGGTAAGTCTGAACAATTGTTTTTTCACTTTTTCTTCAGTGTTACGATTTATTTAAAATGTGCCAATTTTCCTTAATAAAGCTAGTAAGAAAAAATGATAACTTACTTAAAATGAGGCTAAGCTATCTAGCATTAAAGGCTAAGCTATCTAGCATTAAAATATAAAACGGGATATTCAATGGATTATAGGTCTGGATCCCGCGTATGAAAAAAAAGTTGATTAATAGCAAGCTGAAAATTTGTTAATAGCTTAAGGGTGTCTAGTCGGATAAACTTGGATATATGGGAACACTGGAACAGGGGCAGTTTTAATTGTGGAACAGGTTAAAAATTTGGAACGGTCAGACCACGAAAACGGCACTTTTATTTTGTCCGACAGAATAGACTTAAACTCTCCTAACAGAGATTAAACTCTCATGCAAAAATCAGACTGCTATTTATCACCTGTCATAATTCCTGTCATTTGACATATTCTACATGTTCCACTCATTAAAACGCCCATTTGGTGATAAATAGCAGTCTGATTTTTGCATGAGAGTTTAATCTCTGTTCGGAGAGTTTAAGTCTGTTCTGTCGGACAAAATACATGTGCCGTTTTCGTGGTGTGACCGTTCCAAATTTTTAACCTGTTCCACAATTAAAACTTCCCCTGTTCCAGTGTTCCCATATATCAAAGTTTGTCCGACTAGACACCCTTAAGCTATTAACAAATTTTCAGCTTGCTATTAATCAACTTTTTTTTCATATGCGGGATCCAGACCTATTAAGTTATTATCACAATTTGACAGCTACAATTTAAAAATAAATCAAGTAATTTTTTGGCGGTTTGTGATAACACTGCAAAATCAAGAACTTTTGAAAATGTTCATAGGATTGTTTATAACTTTAATTTCACGAGAGCATATCAAAGAAGCTTCATTTAATTTTCGCTAGTGAAGCACTCATAGAAGATTGTTTATTATTTGGGTCTGCAATTTTTTTGTTCTTCGGTTGATTAAACGGTAATTTGATATTTTATAGCAGACATAATTTCCTTTCATTTTCTATCAGTTCCTGGACTATCACTTAAATTGCTACTCACTAATCTCCCGAACTGATACAGATAGTAACCAAAAAAAGATCACGTTTGTTTTACAAGGGCCATTTAAAAGGCCTCTCCTTGTAAAATTCAACGGCGACCAAAGTGGAACGTTTAAAATGTTTCGGAATATTCGGTGATTTGGGCAGAGACAAAGAGAACCTGTCAAAAAATTCCGTAAAAACATCTCGATGTCATTGAAATCCGCTCTAATACCAACGACATGTTTTTGATGAAAAAGAGCGAGACGGGAAGGAAAAGAATGCGGCACCGAAGCCTCGGGTTTAGTTAGATGTATTTAAAAAATGACGTGCATTTAGGCTGGAATAAAAAATGAATTAGGTGAAAAATAACCGAATATTTAAAGGCCCGATTAGGCCAGTTTATAGGTTTATTCGGTGGAATTAACATCAATAATAGCAGCACTGGAACCTGGAACAATTAAGTGGATTGTAGATACACGAGGCTGATAAAATACATATGTGTACAACAATGCCGCCTTAACTGTGAAAATTCACGACACGACCAAAAAGTAAAGGCGCGTTTACATGTATCCAGTAACTGGCGCCAGTAGCACTGGAACGACAGTGCTGGCATCATGTAAACGCTTTTTTGTTCCAGTCCAGCGCTGTCTGCCAGCGCTGTCTCGAATAGAAGGCTGGTCTATTTTTCGTGCCAGTGGCACTCGTCCGCGTCCCCTCTAACCCCGTGCCAGTGGTTGTAGACACGTGTAAACACAGCGTTCCATTCGCTGGCGCTGTCGTACCTGTGGTTTCAGTGGCCGTATTAGGATTTTTAATAAGAGTGCCAGTGAGATTGGCGCCAGTTACTGGATACGTGTAAACGAACCTATCCAGCGCTGTCTTAGTCAAGCACTCGCATTCCAGTGAGACTGGCACCAGTTACTGGATACGTGTAAACGTTACTTAAAGTGAAGTGAACAGAGAAGTTCGACAGGGGAACACCATTTCGCCTAAAATTTTCACAGATGTCCTTGAATAAGCAATGCAATCATTGTCTTGTGGTTATAGAGGCATTAATATTGATGTCGAAAGATAGACGCACCTTACGTTCGCAGATGACATCATTCTGATCACGGATAACACCGGCACGGCAAATCATATGCTTGAAGTCATGGCACAAGCTGATTAATAGCAAGCTGAAAATTTGTTAATAGCTTAACGGTGTCTAGTCGGACAAACTTTGATGTATGGGAACACTGGAACAGGGAAAGTTTTAATTGTGGAACAGGTTAAAAATTTGGAACGCCAGACTACGAAAACGTTCCATGTATTTTGTCGGACAAAACTTCCATTTAATTTGTTACCATTTCATTACATTCTTATGCAAAAATCAGACTGGTGTTTATCACCAACTGGGCATTTTAATGAGTGGAACACGAAGAACATGTCAAAGGACAGGAATCAGGTTAGTTAGTAATAGCAGTCTGATTTTTGCATGAGAGTTTAATGAAAGGGTAACAAATCAATTGGATGTTCTGTCCGACAAAATACATGGGACGTGTTTTCGTAATCTGATGTTTCAAATTTATAAACCGTTCCACAATTAAAACTTCCCCTGTTCCAGTGTTCCCGTGCATCAAAGTTTGTCTGACTAAACACCGTTAAGCTATTAATAAATTTTCAGCTTGCTATTTTTTTTTTATTTAAACAATATAAATACACCTAATCTACAAGATTAATCAGTATTTTTTCTTTAACCTAATTTCCCTAAAAATGTTTGTAAACTAGATGTCACCTGGTCCATCCTAGCTTTTTTTTACATGAAGTGTCCACTTCTTTGTTGTGGCTACACAGCACAGCACTGACTCTGCTTTTCACTAATTGCTCACGTATTTGTTGTGGCTACAATACAATGCACAACACTAACTAAGCCCGGCACAACTTCACACATTACACGAGCTCGAACGGTTTAGTCCTCTTGAGCCTTCGCATCTGGGGTTCGTTGACAAGGAGCTGAAGTGCTTCATGGTTAGGATGCTTATGGAGCCTGTCTTCATGTATCCTGGCGACTTTCTTAATTTCATTTGGAATAGATTCGATTTTAAGATCTCTACGCAAATCGTCGTTCCGAACATACCAAGGAGCACATACAATATTCCTTAATATTCGGTTCTGGAGCGTTTCTAAATTTCGGTAATTACTTTTTTTGGTACAGCCCCATAATTGTAGGCCATAGGTCCACACCGGTTTCAATATCTGTTGGTAAATTAGTACTTTGTTCTGGATGGAAAGTTGAGAGTACCTACCTATTAGCCAATACATATTTTTGTACTTTATCTTCATCTGTTCAGTTTTCTTTTTAACGTGCTCCTTCCATTTTAGTTTGACGTCGAGATTTAAACCCAGGTATTTCGCTGTTTTTTTATTAGGAACAACGTTGTTGTTTAGGATAATTGGAAGATTATTGATTTTCTTGTTAGTGAAGTTAATATGAACTGACTTCTGTTCATTAAACTTTATACGCCATTTTTTGGACCAGCCTTCTATGCCATTAATTGCATTTTGTAAGTTAATTGTAGATTCCTCTATAGTTGCTCCTATTGTCATGACTGCTGTATCATCAGCAAATGTGGCCAGTTGGATGTTTTCCCTCTCCGGAATGTCAGATGTGTACAAAAGGTATAGTATTGGTCCAAGAACGCTACCTTGTGGAACCCCTGCATTTATTTGCTTTAACTCAGAGTACTCGTTTTCCATTTTAACTCTAAATGTTCGCTGGTGTAGGTATGATTTCAATATTTCAACTTCAGCTTGCTATTAATCAACTTTTTTTGGTACGCGGGATCCAGGTCTATAAGCATAACTCAAATAATGACAAAAGTGCAAAAAGAAACATACAGAGTGAGTTTTATGTATGGAAACATTATCTCGAAAACGGCTTGCACGATTCTTATAGATTTTGGTAGATAGAAGTTGTCTAATGCGGCCAATATTATAGTGGTAATTACATTGTTGTCATGTCTTCCGTTGTTCTGAAAATCTAATGAACTTTCTTATTTACAATGGAATACCCTGTATATTTTTGCGTTTTGAAGTTCTTAAGAAATACTGATTATTTATGGTGTATATTCCCTATACCTAAATGCCATAATTTAGGTATAAGAACGTAAAATAATGTCTAACATTATTTTACGTTCTTTGGATCATTGGGAACAAAAAAGGTTTTTTGTAATTTTTCTCTAAAATTAATCGTTCTCGACTAATAAACAATTTAAAACTGAAAAATCGATTAATGACGATTTTCAAGGTTCAAAAACACAAGTAAAAAATGTAATTTTTGAAATTACTAAGTACCTTAATTCAAGCTCAACTCTTCTTCTAATAAGAAGAGTTATATATCATAAGAGTTTTTGGCTAGTTTTATTCTAAAACATTGTTTTTTAATTGTTAATGAAGGACATATGAGAGCACGGGCGATCGGGCTGCATTAACAACTAACAAACAATGTTTTACAATGAAACAAGCTCAAATTACTTATCGGTAGCTGATAAAATAAGGCTTGAATTTGAATTTGGGTAGGTACTTCGCAGTTTGAAAATAGTATTTTTTATTTATGTTCGATTTTTTTCAGTTTTAAATTGTTTATAACTTGGAAACGATTAATTTTAGAGAAAAATTACAGATCCTTTTGATTCCCAATGACCCAAACAGCCTAAAATAATGTTTACCCAGGCCAAAAAAAATTGATTTTTATAATTTGTTTAATTTTTTTATTAAATAAATGTAGCAATATCTCTTAAAGTTTAATTTAACATTAGCTCTTAAAGTACGCCTAACAAAATGTTCCGTATATAGTGTACTATACTATGGACTGGAATCATGGACGTTAGATGTAGAGACAATGAGACGACTTAACGCCTTTGAAATGTGGACATATAGAAGAATTATGAGGGTTTCCTGGGTAGATAGAGTTACGAACAATGAAGTACTGAGAAGAATAGGTAAAGAGAAGGAAGTTGAACTTACAATTAAAGAAAGAAAACTACAGTACCTCGGACATGTAATGCGGGGCGAGAAGTATGGCATCCTGCGACTCATAATGCAGGGAAAGATATATGGCAGAAGAAGCATCGGCAGAAGACGAATTTCATGGCTGAAGAACCTGAGAGAATGGTTTGGATGCAGCTCAAAACAACTATTTAGAGCTACTGCCTCAAAAATTAAAATAGCTATGATGACTGCCAACCTCCGTAGCGGAGATGGCACCTGAAGAAGAAGAAGAAGCAATATCTCCGAAACTATGGCATTTCGGTATAGGGAATATAACATAAAAAATAATTAATATTTCTTAAGGACTTCAAAACGCAAAAAAATATACAGGGTATTCTATTTGAAATAAGAAAGTTCATTAGATTTACAGAAAAACGGAAGATCTGACAACAATGTAATTAGCACTATAATATCGGCCGTCGTATTAGAAAACCCCTATCTACCAAAATCTATAAAAATCGTGCAAGCCTTTTTTGAGATAATTGAGTGTTTCCATACATAAAACTCACTCTGTGTGTATAAATGTGTACCTTGGAAACGAGATACAAATTGGAAAGAATAACCAAACGCACGAGATACAGCAATAGGTTTGGTAAACTACGGGAAATACGTAAAAATGATATGTCCATATGTCTGAAGAGATAAGTTTATGAACAATGCGTATTGCCACTGATAACATACGGAGCAGAGACCCTAACATTACCGAAAAGGGAGAGAGCCGCCATGCTAGGAATCACAAGAAGAGACAGAATACCAAATAGTACTACCATCAGTCAAAGAACAAAAATCAATAAAGAGTAGAACATGTAGCTAAAAAGAAATGGAGATGGGCAGGTCATGTGGCAAGAACACCGTATGGCTGATGGGCTAGCTAGAACATTATTGGAATGGCGCTTGCTGGCGGCAAACGAAGCAGAAATCTACCACCAACCCGCTGGAGTGACGATGTAAAAATAACTTCCGGGAACTGGATGATGGTAGCTCAAGGGAAGGAAGACATTCAGCAATGGACGATAACGCTAGATGATGATGATGATGATGATGATGATGATAGGTTGTTAGATTAAATTTAGACATAATAAACTAGGCTCTTAGTAAACGCTAAAGAAAATATTAAAGTCACCAACTATTATAATATACTAAATTAACCGAATTAACAAAACGACAGAATAACACAACCATACGACATCACAGTATTCATCAAAATAAATAGTACCGAAATTTATATAAAATTGTAATCGTACGCTGTAGTTGTCATTTTTATCATTGATTATTATAAAACTAATTGTTATCTTCCCATTGATATAATATTCAAATTGTCTCGAAATTTTAAACAACTGAGAACTTTCAAACAACAACGCTGTTAAGAACTGTCGAGAAATTTCGCCATATTAGCAGTGCGTTGTTTCAATGCTAAGGCTCTTTGGTAATCGAAGCTTACATTTTATCAACAATAATCAAGGATCCGTTCTTGGCCAGGGTCTACAATTTCGAAAAATCCGACGACCAACTGCGTATGAACAAAGTGACATATTCAGATATCTACTGTTAATATTTATTGTTGATTGTCAGAATTAGACTTTTCAGACAAATATACCACAAGACAGGTTTTGACGATTGTTTAGCCTTGTGCACGTTGATGCATGACATTTATGGATGCATTTGTTTCGAATGTTGTTTATTGAGCTGATGACTTGCTGTACCTAATCAAATAGATGATATATTGAGTTTTTTGTATATTGAGTTTGTTTTATTGTGAACAAAATTAGCCCTTTGATCATTTACTCAATTTTAAAGCTTCTTACTGTCTGACCTATGTATACTTAAGTATGTACTACAAGTGATCTTATACACTCCTAAACTTCGGTCTCTATATTTTCGATTTTTATTTTTATATACTTACTTACCCAATTTTAACCATTTGAGATGTGGCTATATCGGAGAATACTAAAAATCCCGTGGTCACAAATAAGGAGGTCCTCAAAAGAATGAACAAGAACCGATAGGTTCTTCCATCAAACCACGAAAGCACCACACAATCTCGAAAGTTACAATACTTCGGAGACATTATGCGAAATGAATCCAGGTATGAACTCCTACAAGCCGCCCTGCAAAGAAAAATATTTGGGAAGCGAGGTCCAGGAAGAAGAACAGCCCGGTTAAATAACTTCAGAACCTGGTTCAACACAACATCTGTGCAACTTTTCTGCGTTTCTGCAGATAAGATAAAGATTGCCATGATGATCGCCAACATTCCTCACCGATAGGCACATCAAGAAGAAGACTTACCTAGTAACTCTTACTTAAGACTTACTCATTTTCGGCTAAGTTTAAACCAGAGACCACTATCCTACTTCTTCATTTCTTCTCTTCTTGCAGTACCGTCTCCTATCGGAGGTTGGCTACCATCACAGCAATCTTAACTTTGTTGACTGCAGCTCTGAACAACTGTATTGAACTGCACCCATACCACTCCCTTAAAGTTCGCAACCAGGAAATCCTCCTACGTCCCACATTTCTCTTTCCCGAGATTTTTCCTTGGATTATGAGTCTTAACAGAGAGAAAACATCGTGATTTGTTACTCCTTCTGTCCATGGTATTTTCCACATTCTCCTGTAACACCACATCTCGAATGCCTCAATGTTTTTGATGTTTATCTTTTTAAGTGTCCAAGCTTCCATGCCGTACAGCAGCACGGAGAAAACATAGCATCTTAACATTCTCGTTCTTAAGTTTAATAGAGATATTTATATCCCGGCTGCATAGGAACTTTTTCATTTTAACAAACGATTGTCTCGCTATCTCAATTCGCCTCTTGATTTCTCTTGTCTGGTCATTAGTATCAGTGAAGCAAACCCCTAAATATTTGTAGGACGTAACTCTTTCAACTGGCTGATTATTTATGGTTTAATTCACATTGCTGTATAGCTTCTTTGTTGCAATCATGAATTTAGTCTTTTTGATGTTCAGTTTTAGACCATACTTATTGGTCTGAGTGTTTATGTTTTCCATCAAATACTGTAAATTTGCTAGGTTATCTGTTACTATTAGCGTGTCATCAACGTATCGTATATTGTTAATTAACTCTCCGGTAATGTTCATACCAATGTTTTGCTCTAGGAGCGCTTCCTGACATATTGTTTCGCTGTATATATTGAATAGTAGTGGATTTATCTAATGCCAATAACTTGAAGACCTCGGCAGTAATGAATTTTCAATCCTATATTGCCATGTGTCTATTCGTTTTTCCTTTTCTTCATGTGCTACGTGATCTTCGAACGTTGGAAACCATCAACATGACATGACAAGTTCATCCACGGCCTTTGTAAAGACCAAAGTTCTGCTAAGTCCGTTTTTTACTTTGTTTTATAATATCTATTGAGACATATGCATTTTACAATTCAGACCTATTTTTGGCGTCGTCCAAGTTACGTCTACAAGAAAAGTTGAGTCTGGTTAAACGTTAAAGTAAATTTCCGTGTAGGGATTTACCATTCGCGCATTTAAAATAATAAAGCCATTAACGTAACTACTTTAGAACTGAATATTTTACACGAACGTGCTTGCTGGTCGAGCGTAGGGAATGCTGCTTGCCGAATAGTTTATACAACTAAGTCCATAAGGCAGTTTAATTGATGTTACAAAGAAAATTTGTTTTTCGAGGGTTTTTACGCTTCTGGTCATTATTTACTGTTACCTTTAATATTAATCATTTGCGTTGGGTGGATTTATCTCGTTTGATCCGGTCACACATTTTGATCAAAGCTAAACACTGTTATTTCCCTTAATTTCATTATTAATAATAATTGTTGTCGATAAAATTAATATCTACACAATAGGACAGACATGAAGAATGTCCCCAAATTAAAGGGAGAGTAAAACATACATAGGTTGCTGATTACAAAAAATAATATGAGAACTCTTACCTGTAATAATTAAGAATGTCTTAAATCCTAAAATATCTTAAATCTTAAAAGATATCCAAAGGTACTAACAATTTATTAACGAGAGAGAAATACAAAAAAGTCAAACAAACTAGGAAATTAAGAGAAACAAAATAAACATCAACAAAACTAGAGCTACAGTATTACTTACTAGTTAGTCTTTTGAATGTCTATGTTCACTATTGTTGGGAAGTCACTGTCACGCAGATCCTGACTGTAAAGGGGCGGGGACGAAAAAAACCCGAAGAAAACTTCTGACATTTTGGTACATAAAAGTAGCACCACCCAACTTTTAACCAATTGCTTTTTAACAAAAGCGGACAATCCTTGATAGAGTGTAGAGCACGTGGAGTAAATGTACAGTGTACATTAAAAACTCTTAATGGATTTGTGAGAACTGAGATGTGGCTTGGTCTACGTGCTAATTTGATCTGAACGTAGGCCGACTGCCTGGTGTATTAATTAGTCTTTTTTTTGAAAACATATGTCTTATAGGCACACTAAGTACTAAACAATTATTTACAAAGTGGGCAAATTAGCGATAGAAACCTATAAATTTACATTATATTTATTGTTTCACACCTCCTTTAGACGTATTGGACGAGTTTGGCAACTACCACTGTGACACTTTTAGTTGACATACTCCTCTGATACGTCTAAAGATGGGAAACAGTCAATATAACGTAAATTTATAGGTTTCTATCGCTAAATTTCCCACCTCTACTAGTTTCATCTTTTTTTTATCTTACAACTTAATATGTTTTCCATCTTTTGCGTTATTTTGCCGGTTATTAACGCGCTCATCGCTGTATGTTGACAAATCAGCTGACAATAAACGCAAATGCACACAATACACGTAGTAAAGAGAACTCTACGCCTAAACACGACCGAGATATTCTATCTATTTTTCATTTATATTATACGTGACTTATAATTTCGGTGAACATTGAAAGTCACAGAGACAGATGTCGCTCACACACTCGATGGACAGATCAAGTGCAGAAAGCCGGTAGCAAGACATTCGGCAGCACTCAGCAGCAACCAGCAACCAGTATTCGCTGTGTGCAAGTAATTGGAGGGGAGACGAGAAACGTTCGTGCGCGAGTAACGGAGAAATCTTAAAACTTTCTTAGCATATTTCTTAAATAATTCATATTGTCAATTGAAATTTTGACATATTTCATACCTACTGTCATTATGAAATCGGACATTAATGTTGCTCCACAATATTGATATGATATGTAATTATTAATGTGAATTTAATTAATTGTAGGTATTTTACTTGTAATACTTCATTCTAATAATTAATTGTATTTAATACATACAATGTTTACCTTTTAATTACATAATCTCAATCTTACTTTTTCTTCTTATTCTTTTTTTGGGCTATGGCCTTGACAATTACGAAACCAAGTGCCGATCTTCCAAACTTGCACGGTCAAAATAGAAGCCGATGAAAAGAGGTGGGTAAGAAATCACGACACTTGATCAAACAACGATCAACTATTAGAGAGAGGGAAAGAGAGAGAGAGAGAGAGAGAGAGAGAGAGAGAGAGAGAGAGAGAGAGAGACACTAAATTTCAAAAGTCCGTTATTTATGTATATGGAATATTACATGAAAAATAATCAGTATTTCTTAAGGACTTCAAAACGCAAAAATATACAGGATGTCCCATTTGAAATCAGAAATTTCATTAGATTTCCAGAAAAACGAACAAGATCTGACAACAATGCAAATACCACCATAATATCGGCAGCATCACAAGATCCTTACTCACTACAATCATAAAAATCGTGAAAATCGTTTGCGGGATAATTGAGCCTTTCCATACATAAAACTCACTCTGTATAAAACATACTTTAACTTCCTGTTGTTTTTAAGTAGAATTTCTATTGTTGTCAGATAATGTTCTAGGTAAATTTTCTAGGGAACTTTAAATCTTGTTATATCTCACAAAATTCGCTCGACTTGATCTTGTCCGATTTCAACCTCTCACCTTTATTTAATTTCTCCAGATCCACTTCGTCAGAATTAAATTTACATTCTGGACCCGCAGCGCAGAGACGTCGTCATCTCACTAAATCTCTTCCTACGTGCTTAGGTAGAACGCTACCACTCGATAACACCACGAGATAATGTCGCTCTCCCTCTTTGCGATCGTTCAAAAACCACAAACTTCCATTAAACAACAAAATTAAACACCCGACCATATTCAAATCAAGTCTCAGGGGGCGGCTAACATTGGCCCCTTCAACTCGACGCGAAGCGTGGAAATACGTAGGCCAGGCGGCACATCATGTTCAATAAAATGTGAAACTTAGGTCATTAGGTCGTAGTTAGTATTCTTTAAATTAATTTTACAACGTTTTTATAATACTGTCTGTCTCTTTGCCACTTTGTCCGGGAAAAATCGTGTAATCGATTTTAAACATACTTCCCGAATAGCTAGAGATCTGAAATTTTCAGAATATCTCAGAACTCGATGACAATGCGATATTCAACAGCTTTTACGTGGATGCATTTATTTGGAATTTTAAGTCATTTTAAATTTTATATGGTAAAGAATAGAAGAATTAAGACGGTTTTGGGAATAACAATAAACAGTTTCGGAATAAAATAAGAAGCATGAAAGGAACAAAAAGGAAAGAACAAATAAGAGGAATTAGAAATGAGCGAAATGAATTGAAAACAAACATACAGGACATACTAACCATATGGAATAAGCACTATAAAAAAAAATTCGAGGCAAGCAACCAACAAAATAAGGGGAGAGGACAACAGGAAAGAGAAGAGGATAGGGACAATCGAGTAGACGAAATTCATATCAAAGATATTGAAGAAGGATTGGCAAGAATAAAGATTGGAAAAGCGGTAGGTGCAGATGACATAGATCCGGAGATGATGAAGTACGTGGGAGAACGAGGCAAGTTTGGCTACTACAAATAATGAGGGAAACATGGAGAACAGACAAGACACCGAAAGATTGGGAAGAAAATGTATTGATACCAATACACATTGCAGATACATACATCCTTTTTTTGTGTCAATTAATTTAACTCAATAATTTTTCTTGGACACCCTGTATAAATAATTATATCAATGCTAATATTACTGGATAGAGAATTGGCTAACCTTTCAAATGACCTAGCACACGACCCCTATTCCCTATTTAAAAATACGGGGTGGGGGAAGTGGAATGGAAGGGGTTGACAAATGACAGATATGTGTGCCTTAAAAATGTGTCCCCCTTAGATCAAAAATCGACCTGTTTCGTCATTTCCTTAAAATCTAATAGATACTGCCAAATATCGAGGTGGACTGTTTTCCTTGGCCCACTCTGTATATAAAGTGAGCACGTAAAGGTTGGAATAAATTCATTTTTTCATGAATGGGCCATTTTAAAAAAAATCCCGAAATAAGTCAATTTTTATTTTTAAATTAGGACTTTTTGACATGATATATCATACTAGTGACGTCACCCATCTCGGCGTGATGACGTCATCGATATTTTTTTAACGAGAATAGGGGTCATGTGATAGCTCATTTGAAAGGTAATTTAGTTCTCTATTCAGTAATATAAATATTAACATAATTATTTATACAGGGTGTCCAAAACAAATTTGTTTGGATTAAATTTATTGACATAAAAAGAAGAATGAATGTAATTTATTTAATTTCAAATACACTTTCCTGTTCTCAGAAAACAAAAAAAAAATGTTTATTTGAAAAATAATCATAGCTTTTCTCTTAAATTAAATGTTCAAACTGTCAAGAGGCAGGTGGGTGGCTGCTTTAATATTGAATTTAAGAAAAAAACAATATATATTTGTCAAATAAACATTTTTTTCCTGTTTTCTGATGGCAGTAAAATGGTCTGTCCAAAACAAATTTGTTTGGATTAAATTTATTGACATAAAAAGAAGAATGAATGTAATTTATTTAATTTCAAATACACTTTACTGCTCTCAGAAAACAGAAAAAAAGTTTATTTGAAAACTAGTCATCGCTTTTCTCTTAAATTAAATGTTCAAACTGCCAAGAGGCAGGTTTGTGGCTGCTTTAATATTGAATTTAAGCAAAAAAACAATATTTATTTGTCAAATAAACATTTTTTCCTGTTTTCTGATGGCAGTAAAATGTATTTTGAATTAAACAAATTACACACATTCTTCTTTACATGTCAATAAATCATCCTCCGTAATTTGTAATCCGTTTCCAAGAGCCTGGCCTACCGGAATTTGACATCTCTCAGTAAACACGTGATGCTTACATATGCAAACATGGATGGGGTAACATCGGCATACACAGACCGCGTCGTCGGCAATTAACGCACCCTATACTGCCAACAGACCCTCTTCATACATGAACAACATGATTCTGGCAACGTTGCTATCCCACGTAAAGATATACACACTTGACAGTAGCGCCGCTGGAAAACCTTTGTATGTAAGTGTACAATTAAGGCATGTACATATTATATGAAATTATTAATATAATTTCAGTTGTGTAGACTGTATATTTTAGGTTGCTGGTTCAAGTGGAAATTTAGTGAGGGGTGAGGGATTATAGTGATTATGATGAGATAGTGCTGGGTGAAAAGGAGAAAATTCATATATGGGAAACCTATAGTAAGTAAGGTCTCGTTTTATGCGGTGGATACGTTCTACAGAAAAGCGCATATAAAAAAATCGCATTAAAAAAGACTTTACTTGTAATGAAAAAGTAGGGATACGTTCCGTAATTTTCTAAAATCATGTGGAACCAAAACGTTTGTCCACCAAAATTTCAAATAAAATCTTAAAAAAGAAATAAAAAAATAGACTTAGGATATTGAGTTGGCAAAAACCTCTTCTTATGAAAAGTAAAACTTGACGACACTCGCTTTAAACGTTTCAAAGTTTCAATCTAGAAATAAAAAAGTGCTGCATATAAAGCAGCGTCCTCAGTGGTAAATTTTTACGTGCGTATTGAACTGATGGTTTGTCGTAAAAATTTGCGTCGCGAATTTACCTGCTCGACCATCAAAAATTTGTTTATCGTTCTTTCACACTGCAAACCGTATGCGACGCAAATCCTTTTATCTTCGCTCAAAAACCGACAATCGATGAAGCTTGTGTATTGTGTGCGTCTAAAATTAGCACAATTTACCTCGAGAATGAAAATCTTTGCGACGAACAGCTGGTTCGTTGTAAATTTTTACCAGTGAGGACGCGGCTTTATACTGCAACTTGAAATCAGCAAAATTTAAACTCGTCACTTATAAAAATTAACGAAGCACCGCTACGAGAAAATTTAATTTCAAAACAACTACAGTCGGAAAATGAAATAATACCCATGAACGAACATATAAAACACGCTGTATTTTCCTGTCACCGTGTCACAAAGAAAATTGTCCAGTGCAAGTACATGTAACAATAATTATTACATGTACTTGCGCTAGCCAATTTTTTGTGTGACACGGTGACAGGAAAATACAGCGCGTATATGTTCGTTCATGGGTATTCTTTCATTTTTCCTACTGTAGGTACAAGTTATACCTTTCAATGTGGAACTCATAATGATGTCATAGCGACATCATGTAATAAGTGGAATCCCCAAATCAAATTGCAAACGCTCACTTTACTGATATCTGGATGTGAATAGTTAATATTAATTATAGGCCTGGATCCCGCGTATGAAAAAAAGTTGATTAATAGCAAGCTGAAAATTTCTTAATAGCTTAAGGGTGTCTAGTCGAACAAACTTTGATATATGGGAACACTGGAACAGGGGCAGTTTTAATTGTGGAACAGGTTAAGAATTTGGAACGGTCACACCACGAAAACGGCACATTTATTTTGTCCGACAGAACAGACTTAAACTCTCCAAACAGAGATTAAACTCTCATGCAAAAATCAGACTGCTATTTATCACCAAATGGGCGTTTTAATGAGTGGAACATGTAGAATATGTCAAATGACAGGAATTATGACACGTGATAAATAGCAGTCTGATTTTTGCATGAGAGTTTAATCTCTGTTCGGAGAGTTTAAGTCTGTTCTGTCGGACAAAATAAATGTGCCGTTTTCGTGGTGTGACCGTTCCAAATTTTTAACCTGTTCCACAATTAAAACTGCCCCTGTTCCAGTGTTTCCATATATCAAAGTTTATCCGACTAGACACCCTTAAGCTATTAACAAATTTTCAGCTTGCTATTAATCAACTTTTTTTTCATACGCGTGATCCAGACCTATTATAATAGTTGTTATTAATAGAAATTTTTGAATGAAATAAAAACCGCACAATTTCAAAATTGCATTAAAAAAATCCGCATAAAAAGAGACCTTAGTGTATACAGGAGCTCTTCCATGACGAAAGACCCATGGGTGAAGCTTATGCCAATGACCAGCTGACTGGCCCGTCAATCACTAAAGAGGAGATAGAAAAGGCAATATGAAATTCAAAAAACAATAAGGCACCTGGACAAGATGAAATCCCTTCAGAAATACTCAAACTGCTGGATGAAAGGAGAATTTCAGCACTATACAAAATATTTAATTATTTATGAAACTGGTTGCTATCCTCAACAGTGGTTACGCTCTACCTTTATTCCCTTACCCAAAAAAATCAATGCAAAAAGTTGTGAGGATCACAGACTCATTACCCTAATGACTCACACTTTAAAGATATTCTTAAAAATACTACATCAAAGATTATACAAAAAATGTGAATGGGATATTAGTAATTTTCAGTTCGGGTTTAGGCAAGGCTTAAGAACAAGAGAAGCAATATTAGCAACACAGGTGCTGGTCCAAAATTGTTACGACTAGAAGAAGGACGTGTTCCTACGCTTTTTAGATTACGAAAAAGCGTTTGATCGTTCCTAACACAAGTTAATGCAGATCTTCAAAAACTTGATATAGAGACCAAAAAGACAATATGCATTGAAAACTTGTACTGGTATCAAACGGCACAGTTAGAAATAGACAATTCTATATCCAAACCCATACATATAAGAAGGGGTATTCGACAGGGATGTGTGCTTTCCCCTCTTTTATTTAACATTTATTCGGAAGACATATTTCAAGAGTCTTTGGAAGATGCAGAGATGGGAATCAAAGTGAATAGAGTATTGATAAACAACATAAGATATGCTGATGACGGTGTCTTAATTTGTGACAACATAGTCGATCTTCAACAACTTGTCACTATAATCGGAGAATACAGTAAGCGAATGGGATTAGAGGTTAATATCAAAAAGACCAAATTCATGATCATCTCCAGAAACCTGGATGCACTTGAAATCTCCACCATAACACTGAATGCCAAGTCTATTGAAAGAGTGAGCAAATTTAAATACCTGTGAACGTGGTTTTTTGAAGACTGGGCATCGGACAGGGAAGTAGAATATCGCATTGAGCAAGCTCGACAAGCTTTCTTAAAATTCATGAAGGTACTGACCTGTTCAGAGTTCGATCTTCAACTGAGATTAACGTGTACTAAGTGTTACGTATGTTCGGTGCTGCTATATGGAGTAGAGGGCTGGACACTCAAAACGAGGGATATAAACAAATTGGAAGCCTTCGAAATGTGGCTTTATCGTCGTATCCTAAAGATACCATGGACGGCGAAAGTCACAAATGTAGATGTCCTTAAAAGAATCAACCAAGAACGCCAACTTTTCGAAACCATCAAGAAAAGGAAGACGGCGTATCTGGGTCACATCATGCGAAACGAAAAATACCAGTTCTTTCAACTTATAATCGAGGGTAAAATTGAAGGCAAGAGAGGAATAGGAAGCAAGAAAATGTTCTGGCTCCGAAACATAAGGCAATGGACAGGGATTAACGACATTCAATCTCTGATAGACATTGCAAGAAATAGAGAGTTAATGGAAAATGTGATCGATAACAACCATTAGTAGATTTACATCTGAAGAATAACAAGAGGGATTATAATAATACAGACAATATTATAAGTTCGTAAAAAATCTTAACCAAAGTTTTGTTTGGTCACCGTTCACCTCCGTCTCGATCCACTATATATGCCGGTTTCACAGGCGGATTACTGTTTCTTGCACAAGTTTTAATCGTTTTTAATGAATTACCAGATATTTTATGTCGGATTATTGTCTTACACTAGTGCAGACCGAAAAAGGAACTTTAGGTCAAACGTGGAAAAGACAAACGCAAGACAGAGATAAACGGACACGATCCGCTATAGACAGATAGTTTGGTTGTGAAATGCTCAACTATCTCTAGAACACAAGAAAAAAAATATCTAAAGCATCACAAGCTCTATAGTAAAAGCCAGAGATAGAATGCAGTGTTAGTCTTATGGCGAGCATGGATGTCGCTCATGTCGGCACAGTGGTATACAACCGTAGGCAATTGTGGTGTGCGCGTATATTCCAGTGCTATGATTCTTAAATCCGGTCCTAATGCACCGCTCGGGGCAAACCGACAACGTGGTCGGCCGTTCTCCGGAAAGAAATACATTGTCCTATGCTACCCTTTCCTATGTGTCCTATGTGACTTTTAGTATAGTAGTCACAAATGCAAATTGTGGTAAGTACTAATTATGTGGTAAATGCCCATTGGTTTAAAGCCTGGAGTTTTCAAGAACTGACTAAAATCATATTGAACTTTTCTTTGCTGCCCTTTATCGTCAAAGGTCATTGTAGATCATATAAGGTCTTATAGGCTATTCAACTAATCTATACCTCGATCTAACAAGATATTATGTTTCGCTTCCTAATCTAATTAAAAGCTTTTGGCCAAGTTCTTCTTCTTATTCTTTTGGCATTATAATCCCGGATCGGCCTTTGCCTGCCTGGCTATGTCCTTCCATTGAGACCTCTGCTGTGCCTTGATCTTCCATTGTGACCTCTCTTGTGCCCTTCTTGTTCTGGGTTTTCCTTTTTTTTTGTCTTCCTATCGGCGTCTATGGTAATATGTCCTCTGTTGATTTTGTATCCTCTTGTCTCTGGATATGTCGAGCCATGACAGTCTCTGACTTTTAACAAATCTTACTTTGTCGTGCCCTTCATTCAATTCATTAATGGTCTTCCTCTTTCACCGCGTCATATGCTTTTCTCGATATCTTTTTGGCGACGTTGATTAAGCGAAATATCCTCCATTTAATTGGCTATACGAGTATAAATCCTTTTAAAGACATAATCCGTTTACAAAACAATGCTATGCAGGTTGTCATACACCCCTTTCTTTACCTTCGCCACTATGTGGAGCCAGTATAATTATTTTTCTCTAGATGTTTCTATTTTGGACATATCAATAATAATCCTTGTTACAAATATATTTTTCATCTCCAGGTTGTGGGTGAAAAAACGTGATATAATTCAGGAATTTTTGAAACCTATCAGGTGTTGTAAAGGACGATGCCAGGAATAACTTCTACTAAAATGTGACCAAAAATATTGTGAGCTTTTCTTTTTATTGCGATTTTCATTTGTTAAATTTGAAATTTTTAAAGATTTTTAATTTTGCAGCTTAGGATATTGATTCTAGAGAAAACATTTTGATAGAAATTTGTAGTAAATTAAAAAACCTACAATTTGAGCTATGGTAAGTTTATTTCGTTTATTGGTTATTGAAAAAACAGCCTGCGAAAGGTCCAAAATAGCCGTTTTTTACACATGCGGTATTTATTGTACAAATATATTTTTTTAATTTTTTAAAGCTTTAAAATGAAGATCTTTCAATTCCAAACATAAAAAAAAATGTACGGCCGGATTAACGAATTTGTTGCTTAGATATCTTGGTCAAATGTCGAAGGCTCTAACTTTTTGAAAAAAAAATCGTAGAGAGTTGGTGAAACATCCAGTCTCCTTCTAAAGAGTTATATTTTCATATTCTGATGTAAATAAATGTGTAAAACATTTTTGAACCTCTAATTTTTGGGTTTGAAAATAAGGGGGCAAATTTCGTTATAAACATTTAGAGCTGAAGCGGCCCTGTACATCCTACGAGTTTTTAACTTACAGATTATTGTTACTGAAGACGAATCGAAGATTTATAAAAAAATAAAAAATTTCTACGACCCACTGAAGCCGAGCTAAATGTTGGGTTTGAAAATAAGGGGGCAAATTTCGTTATAAACATTTAGAGCTGAAGCGGCCCTGTACAACCTATTAGTTTCTAACTTACAGATTATTGTTGCTGAAGACGAAACGAAGATATATAAAAAAATAAAAATTTTCTACAACCAACTGAAGCCGAGATAATTGTTTCTTTTTTCTTAAATCGTAGTGCCTCTATTTATAACAATTAAGAAATTATTTTACAGTCATTGACTAAAGAAAGACTTATATTATCTTAAAATTATTATAAAATATAGTTACATTTAATTATTAAAAATTATTTTTAAAATCGGTGCTTTTGCAAGCGGCCGAATTTTGCAAATCGCCCGGCTCGGTTCAAATCCGCGCTCGGAAAATTTTTACGTAACTTATATTAAATTTTGACCGAAAACAATTTAATAATATTACCATTATAATATACAATCTATTTACCACTGTATTTGTTTTTCTTGATAAACTTTTATTAGTCCATTCTTTCACGGTTTTTGCTCTAAATTTTAAAGAACCGCTTGGATTGACATGAAATTTGGCATGCGTATAGCTTACATGTCAAAGAAAAAAAGTGATATTGTGCCGATGTGTGCTTTTGCCCTGGGGGTGACTTTCACCCCCTTTTGGGGGTGAAAAAATATATGTCCAAAATAAGTCCGGAAATGGGTAAACTGACTAATTTTAAGTAACTTTTGTTCTATAGAGCTTTTTCGCCAAGTCAACACTTTTCGAGTTATTTGCGAGTGAATATGTTCATTTTTCAACAAAATAACCACATTTTTAGACGGCTTTTCGCAAATAACTCAGAAAGTAAGTATTTTGTCGAAAAAAACTTTCTTAGCAAAAATATAGCCTATAAAAAAGTAAAAAAAATGGTGTACGCGTTAGGTCTTTGGATCTCGTAGAACCAGAGTTATAGCCAATGAAAAATAGATTCATATTCACCAAATTTCAAATAGAATATTTCGACGTGAAATATCCAAAAAATTAAGCACTTTTTGGGGAAAACCCATTATAACTTTTTTAAATTGTTTAAAAAAAGCTTTATTTTTGTTTTTACAAAAAGTTTCTAGCATTAAATTTAAGCAAGTTACGCTCAAAATAAAGTTGGTCCCTTTTGTTATTGCAAAAAAAATCGGGAAGACCCACCCCTAATTTTAGCAACTTAAATGAAATTAATCGTTACCGCTCCACAAATTATTTTACTTATGTTGTGTTTATATGATCTGTAAGTTTCATCGATTCAAAGTGCTTATTTTTGAAAAAAATTGGTTTAAAGTAAAATCTTTAAAAATTTAAATTTTGAAAAATATGCTATTTTTCAAAATAACTTAAAAATTGTTAGAGATACCAAAAATCTCGATAAACAGAAAAAGTCAGATTTACTTTTCTGAATATCATGTATTTTTTTGTTTTTCTGTTAGACAAAAATTGATTAAGATTTGGTGTTTCTAAATTTGCATATATTCGTGATCAGTGACTCGTTCAACCCCTTTTAACTACAGCCCTTTCAATAATAAGGACTTTGAACCGATGAAACTTACAGATCATATAAACAATATATACACGAGTCAAGAAACTTGTGAAGTCGTAACGATTAAGTTCATTTAAGATACTAATTAGGGGGTGATTTTTCTCGATTTTTTTACCAAAACCAAAAGGGACTAACTTTATTTTGAGCGTAACTTGTTTAATTTTGATGCTAGAAATTTTTTTTATAAAACAAAAATGAAGCTTTTTTTAATCACTTTAAATAAGTTGTAATGAGTTTTCCCCGAAATGTGCTTCATTTTTGGTTATTTCACGTTAAATTATTCCATTTGGAATTTGACGAATATGAACCTATTTTTCATTAGCTATAACTCTGCTTCTACTAGGTATAGAGACGTGATATATACACCATTTTTTTAAAAATTTTTTACAGGCTTTATTTTTGCTAAGAATGTTTTTTTGACAAAATACTTACTATTTGAGTTATTTGCGAAAAACCGTCTAGAAGCGTGGTTAGGTTGTTGAAAAAATGAACATATTCACTGCCAAATAACTCGAAAAGTATTGACTTAATGAAAAAACTCTATAGAACAAAAGTTACTTAAAATTAGCCAGTTTATCCATTTCCTGACTTTCTTTGGACGAATATATTTTCACCCCCAAGAGGGGGTGAAAATCACCCCCAGAGCAAAAGCACATATCGGCACAATATCACTTTTTTTCTTTGACTTGTTAGCTATGTGTATACCAAACTTCATGTTAATCCAAGCGGTTCTTTAAAATTTAGAGGTTTTGCAATATTTTACCGTTAAAGAACGGACTATATAAATATGTGAAATCTCATTTCTGAAGAAATAATATTACAAAAATGATACATAATATATATGAAATATAAATATAACTATATTTTTAATTTTTTCATTGTTATATAAATATAATAATAATAATAATGTTACTTCTTATTATACAATATAAAACTTTCTCTTCTTGTAGTGACTATCCGTTTTGGATGTTGGCGACCATCATGGCAATTTGGCAAACCCAATTTGGAAACAGAACCAGGACGGCGAAGGATTACCTTTGCTAGAAAATTTACTTACGTCGTTCAACACAACAACTACAAATATTTTTAGAGCAGCAGTAACGATTTAGTGTGCAAGTACTGATTGCCATGATGGTCACCAACATCCAAAACGGATAGTCACTACAAGAAGAAAAAGTTTTATATTGTATAATAAGAAGTAACATTATTATGTATTATTATATTTATATAACAATGAGAAAATTAAAAATATATTTATTTATATATTTCATATATTATATGTATCATTTTTGTAATATTATTTCTTCAGAAATGAGATTTCACATATAAAAGTTTATCAAGAAAAACAAATACAGTGGTAAATAGACTGTATATTATAATGGTAATATTATTAAATTGTTTTCGGTCAAAATTTAATAAAAGTTACGTAAAAATTTTCCGAGCGCGAGGATTTGAAGCGAGCCGGGCGATTTGCAAAATTCGGCCGCTCGCAAAAGCACCGAATTTAAAAATAATTTTAAATAATTAAATGTAACTATATTTAATAATAATTTTTATTTTAATATAATATAAGTCTTTCTTTAGTCAATGACTGTAAAATAATTTCGTGACTGTTATAAATAAAGGCACTACGATTTAAGAAAAAAGAAACAATTATTCCGGCTTCAGTTGGTTGTAGAAAATTTTTATTTTTTTATAAATCTTCGTTTCGTCTTCAGCAACAATAATCTGTAAGTTAGAAACTCATAGGATGCACAGGGCCGCTTCAGCTCTAAATGTTTATAACGAAATTTGCCCAATTATTTTCAAACCCAACATTTAGCTCGGCTTCAGTTGGTGGTAGAAATTTTTTATTTTTTTATAAATCTTCGTTTCGTCTTCAGCAACAATAATCTGTAAGTTAAAAACTCATAGGATGTATAGGGCCGCTTCAGCTCTAAATGTTTATAACTATATTTGCCCCCTTATTTTCAAACACAAAAATTAGAGGTCTAAAAATGTTTTACGCATTTATTTACATCAGAATATGAAAATATAACTCTTTAGAAGGAGATTGGATGTTTCACCAACTCTCTACGATTTTTTTTCAAAAAGTTATAGCCTTCGACATTTGACCTCTTGGGATAAACAATTTATAATATCTAAGCAACAAATTCGTTAATCCAGCCTTACAATTTTTTTTATGTTTGGAATTGAAAGATCATCATTTTAAAGATTTAAAAAATAAAAAAAAAATTATTTCTACAATAAATAACGCAATTGTAAAAACGGCCATTTTGGACATTTCGCAGGCTGTTTTGTAATAACCAATAAACGAAATTAAACTTACCATAGCTCAAATTGTAGGTTTTTTAATTTACTACAACTTTCTATTAAAAAGTTTTTCTCTAGAATCAATATCCTAAGCTGGAAAATTAAAAATCTTTAAAAATTGCAAATTTAACAAATGAAAATCCCAATAAAAAAAAAGCTCACAATATTTTTGGTCGCATTTTAGTAAAAGTTATTCCTGGCATCGTCCTTTACAACACCTGATAGGTTTCAAAAATTCCTGAATTATATCCTGAAATCGACCTATTTTTCACCCACAGCCTGGAGTACTAGCTCTCTTCCAGCGTCCTTCCACTTCCGTCGTTATTTGCGTTTTTTTAATTATTCAACAAATAATTTTGCAGTTCAGTTAAGAAATTTACTTTGAAACCTGTCATGAATTGTTTAATATTTTTTGAGTAAATTTAAAAGAAAGAAAGTTGCGGTTTTCTATTAAAAAACAAAACTGTTTTCTTTTGAAAGTAGCTCAAAATTATTCAACTTCGCTCCTCTTGCCACAATAATAAAATTATACTTCGAGCGAAATAAAAACACAAACAAAATCCTTCGGTGCTTCACTGCGTCCTCTCACGAACAACCCCTAGAGCCAAATGAGTATGTTTGGGGCATCAAATGCGCTACAATACACCCCGATAATACGATAATCAAGCAGCCGTTGGTGTACCCACCGCCGTAATGGGTCGCAAACGTGGCCTGGTTCGTAATTTTCGTAATTCCTACAGGAGACTTATTCCAGGCACGATTTGCTTCCCGGCAACCTGTCCAGAATTTAGGACAGGAGCCGCGAAATAGTAGGAGCGCTGCTTGTCCGGTGCATTCAGATGTGTCTTAATTGAGATATTAAAAATGTTCCTCCGTTTGTGTGTGTTTTTGAGTCTCGCAAAACAATTGTCTTGGTAATAGACATTTCCATGGGCGGGTTTTGTTAATACAACATACCCAATATGAAAACTATTCTACTTTCAATATTTACCAAGATCATACATAACTAAAGGATATACTAATGTTTTAGTCAATCTTTTTTGGAGGTTTCTTATATTATGAATTAGAAGTCATTTCTAATTTTATAATGTTATTAAGTAGGTCTTAAGATGAACTTGGAAAAAACAAAAGTAATGACGAATACACCAAACACTACAAAAATAATGTTGAATGACATGGATTTAGAAGCAGTAAGCGAATACATCTACCTGGGACAGATAAAGAAAGTTAACAAAAAAAAACAAACTGCCGAAATTACCAGAAGAATAAGGCTAGCGTGGGCAGGATTTGGAAAACTGAGTTGGATCTTGAAAAACACTAAAATATAACAATATTTGAGAACCAGAGTTTACGATCAGTGTATCCTCCCTATACTTAGGTATGGTTCACAGACGTGGACACTCACCAAGGCCATTATGGATAAAATAGTAAAGGCACAGAGAGCGATAGAAAGATCAATGCTCGGTGTGAGGCTCATAGATAAAAAACAAATAAATGGATTAGAAGCAAAACCAAAGTAAAAGACGCAGGAGAACATGCTGCCAAATTAAAATGGAGCTTCGCAGCACACAATGCCCGACTGAAGGATAAAAGATGGAATCACGAAATACAACAATGGAGACCGTGGTTAGGAAGAAGAAGTAGATTAAGGCCACAAATGAGATAGGCTGATGACATAAAGAAGTTTGGAGGACACAACTGGAAACAGATGGCGCAAAATAGACAACACTGGATTAAATTGGGGGAGATCTATGTCCAAAGTTGGATTACTAAAGGCTGAAGAAGAAAAAGAAGAATGAATTAGGAAAGGGTTTTAGTAATATAATTTCAGCATGTCTCTATAAGCTTTCATTTGCTCTTAAGTTGTTATCCATTTCAAGACATCAAAATTATCAGCGTTATCATCATCATTCTCTTCATCCCCATGCAGGATCAGTTTCCCTCATCACATGTTCTTAACTTGGATCATAAAAGTATCAATCACCTTAACAAACATCAAACCATTTCCAATCATGTCTTTTTTTGGTTTTCCTTTCTTTTTCATTCAAGAAACTTACTGAACGATTCTTCGTATTTTACTCATGCTTTACTAATGTACAGCGCGGCCAAAAACACAAAACAGTTTAGTACTAGAACTCTAACTTCTATATTTACACAAAACACAAAACGAAATGTGAAGAATGACCAGAGGACAAGGAAAAGAGACGAAAGAACTAATAAAAACGAAACACTTTCAGAAGAAGACATGAGCAGACTACTTTCGATTCATATTTACTAAAGATAAAGATAATGAACCACCAACACCACAAGTGACATAAGACAAAGAAATAAACCTTGAGGAGGGAGAGATAAAGGAAGCATTAAGGAAAGTAAAACTTAAAAAAATCATCAGAATACGACAGAATATCGAATGAACTCCTAAAGTACGGAGGACCAGATCTTACTAATTAAACTAATCCAAAAAATAATGAATAACAAAATACCACAAGAATAGAGATCAAGCATCCTAAACACTAAACTGTTTAGTACTAGAACTCTAACTTCTATATTTACACAAAACACAAAACGACGAAATGTGGAGAATGACCAGAGGACAAGGAAAAGAGACGAAAGAACTAATAAAAACGAAACACTTTCAGAAGAAGACATGAGCAGACTACTTTCGATTCATATTTACTAAAGATAAAGATAATGAACCACCAACACCACAAGTGACGTAAAACAAAGAAATAAACCTTGAGGAGGGAGATATAAAGGAAGCATTAAGGAAAGTAAAACTTAAAGAAATCATCAGAATACGACAGAATATCGAATGAACTCCTAAAGTACGGAGGACCAGATCATACTAATTAAAACAATCCAATAAATAATAGAATAACAAAATACCACAAGAATAGAGATCAATCAGTCAAGCATCCTAATACTTCTTTTCAAAAAGGGTTACAAATCGGACCCGGAGAATGACAGAAGATAATTTATTAAACACAGCACTAAAATGCACAATCAATCTAATAACAAATATACTGGATGAAATTATAACACTAGCACAAGAACAACAAGGTTTAAGTCTGAAAGAACATGCGCCAACGCAATATTTATAAGGAGCTAGTGTAAGAGAAATCATTAGAATAGAAAAAACCATTTGACAGAAAATATCTATCAGAACAACAGACTAAAAGTAAAAGTAGAAGAAAAATTAACTGACCCAATTGAACAGTTTGGCTCAACAAAAACGAATTTTAAGCACTGCCTAACAAGATTCACCAGCGGAAGTGCAAAAGACAAATAATGACGGTGTGAACCGTTCTTAGAAGGTCTGGCTTCGAACGACTGGTCGATGCTTTTCATTGAATGATCACGCCACCTTGGATTCCATTTTTTAAACGGCTTGAGTATAGTGCCATTAGAATTTTGATACGAAATGTATTACATATCGTTCATTTGGAAGAAGAGGGTTACATATCAAAATGCTAAAGTTTTGTTTTATTGCATCAATACCTTCCAAATAATGACTTCTACTATGGAAAAAATAGTTACATGTGTAAGTACAGTGATATCCGAGAGATGGCAAATGTAACTCTTTGGTTTTCCCCTAATTTTCTTTACATCATTATATTTGCTTTAACGAAAACAGTTATATCTTGGAATATACTAGACAAAAATAAGTTAATTTAATTAAAAGGGTGATTTATTTTTGGGATATAGAGTTATAAGTAAAGTTATAACCATTTTTCTTAAAAGTTATAACACTAAAAGTTAACAGTATGTTCTGATAGAAGGATACTTTCTTAGTTGTAACTTTTTTTTTTTGGTAATTTATTATAAAAAAGAAGCAATATAATGTGCGTAAAAAGTGGTTTTGTGAAGTGTAATTGTATTCTTCATAGTTATTTTGTTATAGGTGTGTGAATTATCTTTTTTTGCATTGGGTAAATTATTTTAAATTAAACTGTAGTATTATTTAAGGATTAATTTAATTTAACAACAAATTATTGTTGTCTTTAATAAAGAAACGCAATGTTTTCCTGAGTACTAATTTAAGTTTTCACAAAAATTTGTAAAGAAAAACAATTATTAGGTATTATTATTACTTTATGTTTCATTTTGTGTTGTACGAACTATTTAATTAGTTTTTTTTTAAATGTTTTATTAATAAGTTATATTAAATCATAATTGATATAATGGCATTTTTAATAATACTTTATTAATATAATTCCTAAAATGTAACTTTATAAGCAAACATAGTGTATTAAAAAAATAATAATTCTTTATTCAAGAAGGTTATATCTAAGTTTTTTTTTTCTAAACCTGAAATCTTAAAAAATAAAATTCTCGTCAGAGCGATAAGAAGATCAGAAATCTATCATACTCAATCATTAAATCCTATAATATCAATAAACACTGCACAAAATAAATGAAATAAACTAATTAGAGACCGACCGAATGTGACTTTTTTGGCCGAAGCCGAAGCCGATGCCGAAGTTCGGCCTGAAGGATACCTTCGGCCGAAGCCGAAGCCTAAGCCGAAGGTGACTAAATATTTGCATTTATAGTAGGGATAGTCGATGTTTTGCCATTAATATTTAGGTAGTCAAAACACCAGTAATCTTGAGTTTTAACAAATACAATAATAGGTCTGGATCCCTCGTATGAAAAAAAAGTTGATTAATAGCAAGCTGAAAATTTGTTAATAGCTTAAGGGTGTCTAGTCGGATAAACTTTGATATATGGGAACACTGGAACAGGGGTAGTTTTAATTATGGAACAGGTTAAAAATTTGGAACGGTCACACCACGAAAACGGCACATTTATTTTGTCCGACAGAACAGACTTAAACTCTTCGAACAGAGATTAAACTCTCATGCAAAAATCAGACTGCAATTTATCACCAAATGGGCATATTAATGAGTGGAACACGTAGAATATGTCAAATGACAGGAATTATGACAGGTGATAAATAGCAGTCTGATTTTTGCATGAGAGTTAAATCTCTGTTCGGAGAGTTTAAGTCTGTTCTGTCGGACAAAATACATTTGCCGTTTTCGTGGTCTGACCGTTCCAAATTTTTAACCTGTTCCACAATTAAAACTTCCCCTGCTCCAGTGTTCCCATACATCAAAGTTTGTCCGACTAGACACCCCTAAGCTATTAACAAATTTTCAGCTTGCTATTAATCAACTTTTTTTCATACGCGGGATCCAGACCTATAAAATTATTATAGTTTAAATTTATATCCTACCTACTACCTGAAAGTTTGTAAAACGTTTTGGTTTATTAGGGTATAAAATAGGGTGTAAATAATATTCAAAGTATCAAAGGCTCGCCGAAGCATATTGTTTAGAGATTATTTATATAGTATAGTATACTCGGAGCATTTTATTACTCCACCTTCGGCGAAACCTTCGGCTTCGTTTTGGCCGAAGCCGAATTTTGGCCGAAGGTTTAAATATTGGCCGAAGGTGGCCGAAGCCGATGCCGAAGCCGATTAATCGGTCGGTCTCTAAAACTAATATGAATCTTAAAACCTCTCTACTGAAAAAGTGAAAATTCTCAGTTATAACCCTCTTCTTCCAAATGAACGATATGTCTTTTATCGTTATAGTTTGAATTTATAAAATTTAAAGTTTATTAATTTATAAAAGTTAGACAATCAATTCCCTTTTGAAAAATTTCGGATCATATGGAAAGGGTCGCGGACGTTTCCCCAACTGTCATCAATACGACTAACTTCACGCGTAACTTTGGTACGAGAATTATAAAAAAAATATGAATTGAAATCCAGATCCCGTAATTCGTTAAGCGTGATCAGGAGCGTCATTTGAAATTTTGTTTGGGGGGGGCAAGCACTATATATGTTATACATTATATATGATGTTATGATGAATATTGATGTATTTTTTGTAAATTTCAGTCATTTTTTAGGGCCAGGGGGGGGCAAATGCCCCCCCCTGGACGCCCAAATGACGCCCCTGAGCGTGATAAAGTGAGTACAAAGACATACATATTTCCTTTTTTGTAATTACAGCTTAAATTTACCGTACACTTCTCGTAGACTCTGCCGATAAGGTAGAGTCGTGTTGGGGAAAAGTCGCGTGCCCATATGGAAAAATGGTCTCATTAGTCTCCATAAAAATATAGTATAATCATTGAAATGAAAAAGATATTAAAACTATCGCCTATACTATAAAACTTCCAAATTTCCTCTAGTCCGAAGAACTGACTATATTCGTTGATACGCGAATATGGTATAAAATTTATATACATGGGGTAAGAAGTTCATAGAATTAGGTCATTTCGACGACGATAAAAAAAGAAGGCAGGATATTGATTGACGTGTCGAGTTCGCTAGAATTGATTTAGTTTTATGGGATCAGATTTTTAGGAAGGGAAGGATCTGCGGAATGGGGGAAAAGGAAATGGATGGAGTTGATGGGGAGTGACTTGCAACTTATGATAAAAACTCGGAAATAGAAAGATGATTTATTTCATTTTTCTTTTGACGGGTAAAAAGAGGTTAAAAGCTTTTTAAAAGTAGTGTCTTCGATTAAGAGGTTTGAATATTAAGAGATTTTGTGAGGATTTAATGGATGTGAACCATCTAAGTTATTAGCTCAAATAATAATTTATACCTAATATCATCCTTAAAAAGTACATAATTTTTCTTCATTTTATTAGAGTCCTCATAGTATTTTCAGTATTCTTGTATATGTGGAAAATAATTCATTTTTCCAATACATTATTCTCTTTTTGAAGTTGATTTCTAACTAATTAAAAAAAATCCTTCAAAACATTCAATAGATTCTTGTATACTCAATAATATTTAATGTTTGTATATTTTTATTCAATTTCATTGTCCCGAAAAGATTGGTCATAAATTATACCACAGATTCTGGGATCAAAAATAGGTTGATTGAACCTCACTTACATATATACAATAGTGCACACAAAAAAAGTTACAGCCCTTTAAAGTTACAAACTGACAATTGATTTTTTTTCATATATCGAAAACTCTTAGAGATTTTTTATTGAAAATAGGCATGTGGCATTCTTAATAGTAGCAACATCTTAAAAAAATTAAAGTGAAATTTGTGCACCCCATAAAAATTTTATGGGGGTTTTGTTCCCTTAAACCCCCCCAAACTTCTGTGTACGTTCCAATTAAATTATTATTGTTGCACTATTAGGTAAACACTATATTTTTAAAACTTTTTTGGCTTCTAGTACTTTTTTGATAAGCCAATGTTTATCGAGATATTTTGAATATTTGTCGAATCCACCACATATTTGTATATGTACATAGAGAGCTGTTAATAATCTGAAAACTTATTTATAATTTACATTATTAGGTATATTTTGAAAAAGAAGCCACATCTCGATAAAAGGTGACTTATCAAAAAAAGACTAAGAGGCAAAAAGTTTTAAAAACACTGTGTTAGCTAATGGTACCACAATAATAGTGTAATTGGAACGTACACAAACATTTGGGGGGTTTAAAGGAACAACATCCCCATAAAATTTTTATATAAACATATTAAAAAAGAAGCCACGTCTCGATAAAAAATGGCTTATCTAAAAAATACCAAGAGGCAAAAAAGTTTTAGAAACGTTGTGTTTAACTAATGGTATCACAATAATGAATTAATTGGAACGTACACAAAAGTTTGTGGGGGGGGGGTTTAAGGGAACCAAACCCCCATAAAATTTTTATGGGGTGGACAAATTTTACTTTAATTTTGTTTTAAGATGATCCTGCCATAAGAAAGCCCCATGTCCATTTTCAATAAAAAATCTCTAATAGTTTTCGATATATTGAAAAAAATCGATTTTCATTTTGTAACTTCAAAGGGCTGTAACTGTTTTTATGAGCACATTTGTACTAAGGTAAGTTAGGTTCAATCGAACTATTTTTGACCCCAGAATGTGTGGTATAATTTATGACCAATCTTTTCGGGACACCCTGTATATGCAGTATGGTGCAAATGAAAGAATAAATTCATGTTAGTTGGCGACTTTAAGAAAAAATCGTGAAACAGAGTGATTTTTATTTTCAAATTATGATTTTTTGACATATAAATTATACTAGTGACGTCATCCATCTGGGCGTGAAGATGTAATCGATTATGTTTTTAAATGAGAATAGGATTCGTGTGCTAGCTTATTTAAAAGGTTATTAAATTCTCTGTACAGTAATATAGTTATTAAAATATTTATTTATTTAGACAGGGTTGCCAAAAAAATATTTTTTGAATTAAATGAATTGACACAAAACGAAGAATATATATTATGTAATTTATTTAATTCAATACATTTACATTTTATTGCTGTCAGAAAACATATTTACATAAAATATACATATTTATTTAATAAATAAACATTGCTTTTCGCTTAAATTTAATGTGCAAACTGCCAAGAGACAGGTGGGTGGCAGCTTAAACATTGAATTTAAGCGAAAAGCAGTGTTTATTTGTCAAATAAACATTTTTTTCTGTTTTCAGACAGCAGTAAAATGTATTTTAAATTAAATAAATTATATACATTCTTTTTTTGTGTCAATTAATTTAAGTCAAAAAATATATTTTGGTGGAAGCTCTGTATACATAATTATGTAAATATTTTATACTACTGAACAGAGAATTGAATAAACTTTCAAATGAGCTAGCAAACGACCCCTGTTCTCATTAAAAAAATCATCGATTCCGTCATCTCGTCCAAATGGATGACGTCACTACTATGACTATATAATATGTCAAAAAATTATAATTTAAAAATAAAAATCGCCCGTTTTCAGGATTTTTCCCTAAAGTTGCCGGCTAACGAATTTATTCCTTGCATTTGCATCATACTGTATGTATACGAAGAGCGTCGTGAATTGTACTGTATTTGCGATTTCTGCTATTGTCATGTCTTATTCGGTATTGCCATTTGTTTCCTTGTTCCGGTATTTTCAAATATTGTTTTGCATTATTTTATATTCTGTAGGGTCTTTTATTGATTTCTTTTATTGTCTGGTATTGTCTCTACGGTGGTAGGTGTAAGTGTTAACTTTTTTAACTATTCGAAGATTTACCTTCCCGTTCAAAATATTACCAGTTCCAATATAATCTAGTGATATGAGCAGACTGTTTGTTGATTTGTGAAAATTACCTATTGTTAAAATTAATGGTTAGCGGATAAGGGTGAACAGTGGGCAATTCTAGTAATGTATGGATCCATATAAGACGCCTTATTAACGGCAGATTGGAAAATAATGCATTTTTCTAGTTTTGCCAGTTTTGACTAGCAAAACAACGAACAAAATAAGTCAAGCAGATTGGTGAACAAAATAAATTAAACAAGAAATAAAAGTTAAGTGGCGAAAATATCTAAAAACTAAAACAGTTAAAAACTATGAAGGGAAACAACAAAGAAATTAAGAAAAGAAAACACAATTAGCAAAGGAAAAGTCATGGAAGAATTTTGGAGAAAATCTAGAAATTCTTATTATGAACAACCAGAACTTTTTTTATAAGATGGTTAAATCATTTATAAAAACAAAAATCACCGACAGGATGACAGGTAGAGATGATAAGGTCACTTACTAAATGAGAACAAGGCAGTAATGAGACGAAGACATCCTTATTTAAGCTTCCGCACTTGTATTTCTTTCGTTTTTTATAGTTTTCTAATTTTCCGTGCTCATTTTTCCTTCTATCCATCCATCTATCAGTTATACTAATATTTGTTTTTAATTACAGCTGGTTCCAAAAAAAACTGATACGACTCTTGAAGCGTATTTTGTAGAAAATTGAGCAGTGTACTTTCTTCTTCTTCTTCTTTTTGTTTTTGGTCTCACTGCAAGGCAATTACCAGCACGATTTATAGGCGATCTTGATGTAGTCTGGCTCTAAGCCATATCAAAATCGCTGACTATGTTCTTGTAAAAAGTTTTTGATGAGGTGTGATATAATGAATATGAGTTTAATTATATTTAATTTATTATATTTAGAATGATTAATACTTATTATTTACATACTATGTCATTGTCACTGCCAAATCTTAAAATTTGTCAGATAACTTCAACCTCAAAAATGGCTGTTTGTTTGTTTATTTTATTATTTGTCTGTCATAATAAATATAATATAATGTCAGACCAATCATACACTGCTCAAAATGATCAAATCTTACTAAGAGTCATATCAGTTTTTTTAGGAACCAGCTGTACATTAAAATAACTTTTTAAAATCCAGAACATAATCACAATCTCCCTAATATTTCAACATAAAAATCCGTAACACACTGGTTAATATTCTGATGTTACACCGATAAAAAAGTTTATACCCCAACGAAAAAGACTGAATTAATGACCAACTGCTAACAAATTAAATCAAAGCGAGCCGGGGCTCCCCTTAGCTGTCCCCGTTCTGTTTAAATTACCCCTGGGCTTTTTCATCGATGCGGGAAGTGAGTGAAAAAGGGAATAGGTGGGCAGTGACCTGTAAAAAGTAAACATGTTGTACAAGTAATAAAGGGAGCCTCGGAAATTAGGCTTTTAAACACGTGCATCTGGCGGCAAACGTGACAATTGATCTGGTGGTTAATTAGCACATAATATCTAAGAACTCAGTGTTTTGTTTTGAAAAAATATGTTATATAGTGAATAATAGTAAAACGAAAATTATGACACACAGATAAAGACTCATCAAATTAAACAAGTGTTAATGAAATATGGATGAGCTCGTTATATTCAGCTTTTAATACCACTTACTCGCATTTATATGCCACCTTCTGTAGAAAGTTAATAATAATCACGGAAATACGTATTTTGGATGGGTTACTGTTCTAAATCAACCCACATATTAAATCACACACATAAATTATTCACCCACGAGATATATCTTCTCCCTCTGCTTCTTTTTTCTTGTATTGTCACCTTTCTCTTTTCCCTGTATTATCTCAACGTTCACCTCTCATAACATACTTACATACAAAGTTACTTATACTTTCCTAATTATTGTTACTTTCTAATTTTAATTATTGTATTCATTACTTCCTCCTTTTTTTCCCCATTCTTCTCAATAGTTCGACATTTCTAACACGATTCACCCAACTTGTCCTTAAGATTATTCTGTAGGCATATACTTCGGATGCTTTCAGTTTTTTCTGTAATAGATTTCTTTAGAGTCCACGCTTTCATACCGTAATATAAAATAAAGAATATCCCATCCTATTAGTCTTATCTTTAAAGGCATTGTGATGTGTCTACTGCAGAAACCTTTCCTCATTTTGTTGAATCCACTTCGTGCTTGTCCCATTCTTGTGCTAACTTCTTCCACGTAGTCATTATTTTTGGTAATTTTGTTTACCAGATATCTACATGTTTTGACTTTTTTTTATTTGCTTACCGTGTGTTTAGATAATACCATCACAACATGACAATAGGACGTTCATAAAGGACATCCTAAAAAAGGAGAGAGATGTACAAAATATACGTGCTGGTTGTAAAGGAATGTGAGGCTATTACCTGTAATAAAAGGGGGTTTCTAGAACTATGGTTCAAAAAAAGCTTTTACAAAAAGGATACTAAATAATTTATTGTAGAGAAAAACAAGCATTTAAAACGAGCATTGTTAAATGTCGATTTCATTCAAACTCAGCGGGATATCGACGGCGCAAAGGCAGGACCTCGTAACTGACAAATTTGCCTAACACGAGTTATTTCAGCTTTCGCTTTAGAATAAGTGTGTATCTATTAACCAGCGGTTAAAGCTGGGAAAATTTCCGGAAGGCTTTAAATTACAAAAAACGGTACTACTAAACATAATAAGATACGCCCTAAATGGAAAATGATTCGGATTTTTTGGTCTCTTGTAAAATCATCATCTTACACTTACGAGGTGCTGCTTTTCCGCCGTCGCGTCGATATGGTGCAAAAAAATGATGACTAATGTATTTTAAGGAAAAATGAGATGTATATTTAACCCCACATCTACCAGAATTTAAATGCATCGTTATCCTTCTACAATACTTTTTATTATAGTGTTGTTTCTATGTTCAAAAAGTTGGACGGGTTTAAAATGAATGCTTTTGGAAAAAAACAAGATCAAATTATAAAGCGCATTTTTAAATTTTCTTAAAAATCTTCCTTTTTCTCCATGTACCTCGAAAATTATAAGAGATACGAAAAAAAGATACAGTACAAAAATGTAGGGTTTTTTCAGATATAATTTTTGTTTTATCTTTCGTTACTGTATCTTTTTATCATTTTCGAGTTACATGGCGACAAAGAAAGATTTTAAAGAACATTTAAAAATGCGCTCTATAATTTGATCTTATTTCTTTCAAAAACCATGCATTTTAAACCCGTCCAACTTTTTGAACATAAAACACTAGATATAATAAAAAATATTGTAGAAGTAAAATGATGCATTTAAATCTGGTTGATGAGGGGTTAAGTATACTTCCCATTTTATCTTAAAATAAATTAGCCATCAATTTTTTTGTACCATATCTCGCTTAGTTTGAATGTAATAGACATTTAACACTGCTCGTTTTAAAGGTCTTTTCAAGCACTACAAAAGATGTTTGTAGCATTATACCCTTAAAATCGACCATTTCTCTTTTTAACCATTTTAAGTTTAACACACTGATTTGAGCAAGCCCCCCAAAAAAATCTACCACGATCAATCAATCTCTTTTCAACCACGAATAACTCAAAAATTATTGAGTTTTCAAAAAAAAATTATAGAACAGTTTTTGCTTAGAATTAGGTTCTCTAGTCACTTTCATGGTAATTTGAACCAAAAAATTTTCCACTCTCGAGAAGGGGTGGGAACCACCCCCAAGATAAAAGCGCACATCTGCATAGGGTAGACTTTGAATTAGGAGATAAGTGGAGGCTATTTCCAACAATTCGTTAAAATCCATGCAGTAGGATATAATTCGGAGATAATATCCTGTTTTTGCTCTTAGCGTATAATAGGTATGCACTACTGGTTTTCTCCGTGAATGAGTCTAATGATTCGCCAGTCTAGGAACTAATCAATGGAAATATTGATTGGCTGAAAGACAAGTGGAAAAGATAATGAGATATCTATATCCAAAAATGAATAGAATAAGAAATAAAAAGATGTTTTTTAATATAATACTTTTCCCATTTCCCAAAACTCATTAGCCGACGTTTACTTCTCAAATTTCACTTTGATATTCAACACTCTTTAAAACAACCGTTCTGACGACCCTGTTTTCGACAAGAGAAAATTCGCTATTCAAATTCCTGCGGCATGTCCTCTTGAAACTTTCCAAGAAAACGCCAAATCTTTCCGAAATAAAAGCCACCCGTAGCATTTCCATATGGAAAGCCTTGTCTCCATCGATACATCCGTAGCCGAAACTGATTTCAAATTCAAATAATATTATTACGCTTGGGCCTTCTGAGGATATTTCCATATCCACAAAATCCTGAAAAGTTTTCCTTGTTATATCAAACATTGTGGAACTGTGATCAAAGCAGTAAAAAATCCGTGTTGGTGGCAAGGGATTCATGCTGAATTTACAACTCATTATTTCTGCCAATCTAGATTGCCAATTCTGAAACAAAATTTGTATTTGATGAATTTTAAATCTCAACTAAGAT
Source organism: Diabrotica virgifera virgifera (assembly GCF_917563875.1). Lineage (NCBI taxonomy): Eukaryota > Metazoa > Arthropoda > Insecta > Coleoptera > Chrysomelidae > Diabrotica > Diabrotica virgifera. The sequence goes on along the minus strand of NC_065443.1, from coordinate 201,925,860 downwards.
CATATATTATATTCTAATAAATTATATTCAAAAAAGTTATTTATGTGAACCTATAAGTTCACTTCTTCTTCTTAAGGTTCCATCTTCTATCAAAGGTTGGATATCATCAAGGCAATTCTTATTTTACTTACAGCAGCTCTAAATAGATGGTTAGAGCTCAGACTAAACCATTCTCTTAGATTTCGTAACCAGGAGATTTCAGGAGAAAATTTGTATTCGATAAATTTTAAATTTCAACGAAGATCATATTATATATTCTATACTAAATTTACAATAAAGATCCAGTAGAAATAAACAAACCAAGACACGTTAAGCGCCGGACTTCACTTGCGATTTTCTAGTCGCGCGATTGTTTTGTCGCCAAGATTGAATACATTGTTTCAAATACAAGTCAATCCACGATTATTTAGTCGCAAATGGATTGACTTGTATTTGAAACAATGTGTCCAATCTTCGCGGCAAAACAATCGCGCGACTACAAATCGCAAGTGGAGTCCGGCGCTAAAGGCTACTATAGGAGCACTCCTGAATCATAATTTACAATGTATTTACATACATTGTAAATCCCAAATCATGATTTCCAAGGTTTATACATTGTAAATTATGATTTTGGAGTGCCTCTAGTAGCATTTAACGTGTATTGGTTTTTGTTTATTTCTACTGCATCTTGTTTGTAAATTTAGTATATTATAATTATATTTCAACAGTTAATTTCAAAATGTCCAAAAAAGTTATTTATGTGAACCTCTTCACTTCTTCTTAAGGTTCACTTCTTCTTCTTAAGGGTTCTTCTATCAAGGGTTGGATATCATCAAGGCAATTCTTATTTTACTTACAGCAGCTCTAAATAGATGGTTAGAGCTCAGACTAAACCATTCCCTTAGATTCCGCAACCAGGAGATTCGTCTTCTTTCTACATCTCTTTTACCTTTTATTTTACCCTTCATAATCAAACGCAGCATTCTACAACGAGGACCTCTTACTATATGACCAAAATATTCACGCTTCCGCCTCGTAATTGTGTGTATAATTTCTTCCTAACCCTATCGAGGACTTTAATATTGCTAATCTTATCTACCCATGATATTCGTAGCATTCTTCGATATCACCAACGCTCAATCCGATTTCTTAATTTTTGATTGCTTCAATGTCTTTCAGTTTTAAGATATTAATAATTAATTTATCGTATTGGTCCTTGTAATATGCTTTTTCGAAATCAATAAAACATGTTAACATGTGCTGATTCATGTCTAGATTTCTTTGCATAAGCACATTTATACGGAATAATGCTTACCTATTAGGTTAAGTATTATACGAATAAGTTCAACATAACGCAATAAATTTTCTTATGGCATTAAAACTATCGTGTCGCTTTTACTTTTATGATTGGTTTTTATAATCGTTTTTTTATAATTATCCCTACCATGGTGTCGATATTTGTTAATAGGTTATTCCTAAGTGCTAAGTTTTAATCGATATATTTCTTGTTAGTCTGTCAGTCATCTGCAGATGTAAAGTATATAAATAACCACAATATTGCTGTAAAGTATTTACTGTAACAAAGAGTTTCTTCGTAGGATGCTTAATAAATTTTATGGTATCGCTGTTTGGACCAGACACTTAAAATCCCCTTTCTGATCTCCCGTCTGACCTTACAACTCTGTTAAAACCACTCTCCTTCTGACACAACACTGGCAATTAAGCAGTAAGTGAAGACCAGTTACCAAGCTCCTTTACAACACGAGAGAGAGCTTGTAAATCTCCGGTCGCCGTGTCGGTGAGTAACTGCAATGTAAACTTCCTCGCAACTCCAGGAAATGACTTCTGTTCCGGTCTCTAGATCGTGGCCCACCGGAACTTTTATTGCGGAACACGTTCATCGACTGCGCCATGTGTCATGGCGTCGTGAAAGAATTACCTATGAGTTTCGAGTGGTGTTTCGTGTTAGGTGACACGAGGGAGAAAGATTGGGGATAAGATGAGGGAAGGTTGTGTGATTTCCGGCGAAAAGTGTATTTCTCGAGAATTGCCGTTCGTAAATAAACTAGGGGTTTCTTAATTGTGCTACGATGATAGTATACAATTTCACAAATTAGTAATCAATTTAAAGGTTAATAATAAACTAGTTGTAAAAATATAATTATTATTCTTCTTTTTTAAGTTCCATCTTCTATCGAAGGTTGGAAATCATCATGGCAATGCGGACCATGTTGACTGCCGCTCCGAACCATGCCTTAAGTTCTTAAGCCAGGATGTTCTTCGTCTTCCTACATTTTGCTTTCCTATGATTGTTAAAAGCATATAACGGATGAGTCGTATACAATTACTATGTAATAGTTTTTGTAACAGATTTTAGAGAAAATAAAAAAAACGAATTTAATAATCATAGCTTCGCTATAATTATTAAAAGAATATAATAGATCAGTAGTATACAATTACTACGTAATGCTATTTGTAACCGATTTTAGAGAAAAGAAAAAAATGAATCAGTTCATTCAATAACATTGGGCTCGTGACACCTTTGCAGCAAGCCCTGTCCTTTCATTAGAATCCAGCAAGAAGTCCTGTGTTTTTGGTAAAATCAAGTAATTTCGCATTTCGTGCACCTAAAGATTCATTTCCCCACCTATCTCCTCACCACCTATCGTATCTCCTCACCACCTATCGTATCTCCTCACCACCTACCACCTCTCTGACTGTCCTTAGCCTTCGTGTGCTAACATTGATTAGACAAAATCCTCCTGCCAGTGTTGCTAATTGACTTAAAGAAACCATCTGACAGAGTAAGATTCAAAGATGTAATCTATCTTCTGCATGATAGAGAAGTTGCCCTAAATATCATAGGGACCGTTCAAGTATTACGTAACACGATTTTTGAAGATTTTTGACCACCTCTCCCCCTACTTAACGCACTGTAATGGGCGTTTAACTATTGCGTAAAGCAATTTTTGAAGATTTTTGACCCCCCCCCCCATCTGCGTTACTTAATACTTGAACGCTCCCATAACAACAAATTGAGAACATCTACCTTAACAACAAAATGGAAATCAGAATAGATGGACAACTTACTGAACTTATAGACACAGCCAACGGAATAAGACTCATTGAGCCCTATGCTTTTCAATTTAATCATGGATGGAGTTATCAAAAGTGTCAACAAAGAAAGAGGATACATAATGGGAAACACATAAGTAAACATACTTTGTTACGCAGAGGACGCAATCCTGGTAGCCCAAGAAAAAGATAGTCTGCAAAGATTAGTCCACAGATTTATCATAAGAGCAAAATAATTTAGTATGATAATCTCATCTCAGAAAACTAAAACGATAGTAATCAGCAAAGAGTCCATCAGATAGAAAATAAAAATTGGTGGAATTATTATTGAACAAGTAATGGAAATAAATTACATTGGAATTACACTGTCCAGCTACAGAGACCTGGACAAAAATAAGTGTGAGATAAATCATAAAAAGCTAGTAGACTGGCAGGATGCCAGTAATAAGACTGTATAATGAAACTGACAGATTAATAATGAGATGAAGTCAAAAATTATTAAGCCAGTGTAAGACGTATCCATCTGAAGCAAGACCCGATACAGCAACAACACAAAAACTACTGGAAACGACAGAGACGAGAATACTGAGAAGAATTACAGTAAATACGTTAAGTGATCTAAAGAGGAGTGAAGACATTAGAAGAAAATGTAACGAACAGTGTATAAACGAATGTACACTAAATAGAAAAAAGAATGGAATAATCATATAAGCAGAATGGGGGCGGCAAGTCAGGCAAGTGTGGTCAAAATAGCAAGAGATAAATCACCAATCGGCAGAAGAGGTATTGAACTACCGAGTAAAATATGGAGTGACGACCTTCCAGAGAGGTATCAGTCCGCCAATGAACAAGCAGAATTGCTAGTACAGAGAAAGAGAAGATGAAGAAGAGTATTGCTGATAATTAAAATTGGTTTTTCTACTGAATGATATCCATTTTATATTTTTACTCTTTTCCAGCCACTTTTTAATTTCAGTTCTAGCCGCGTCTTTCATTATCTTCTTCTTTAAGTGCCATCTCCGCGACGAAGGTTGGCAATCACCATGGCTATGTTGACCTTCGAGGCAGCTGCTCTGACCTTTTTCCTCAGGTTCTTCAACCAGGAAACGCGTCCCCTTTCTTCGCTTCTCCTACCCTCTATTTTTACTTGAATTATTGAGTCTCAAGATGTTATATCTTTCGCCTTTCATCACATGTCTGATATATTGCAATTTCCTTTTTTTATTGTGTTTTCAATTTCCCTCTCTCTGCTTATTCTCCTTAGCACTTCTATATTCGTGACTCTATCTGGCCCATGAAATTCTTAACACTCTTCTAAATGTCCACATTTCAAACGAGTTAAGTCGATTTATTGCATTTCGGTTTAATGTCCATGATTCGACTCTTTCATGATGCTGCAGTATATTTTTGTGCTTTAAAGATTTTTGTAGGGCATTGCTTTACTACAAGTATTTTAATTCGTTTCTTTAGACTTCTTCATGCCACTGTATATACTCGTGCTAGTTTATTAAGGACAAGATCCGTGCAGATCCGTGTATATAGAGAAGAATAGAGTAAGTCGATTGGAGAGAGTGATGTGTTGTGTGATAGAAAAAATCCTGTAAAAGAAACAAGTAAGTTCTGTAGAATTGCCGTACAACCAGGTACGATATAAAACCTAGCCCCTAGCCAATCTAAAAATATAAGTATAACGAGAAATAAAATAAATATTTATTTTCTTTAGTATTTTACAATAACATGAATAACATAATATAACATATTCTCCGTATTTTGTATTTTCTTAGATACTTTTGGTTTTCAAAGTGAAAGATTCTTTGTTTCACTAAAATACAGTTTACAATGTCGAAGATGGACAAAATAAAGAGAGATTCTTATCATTTGAAATCGCTCTCTCTCCACTCCACCACTGAAACCTCTTCCTTCACTGATCACAAACTGAAATTGGAGACGGATCAGTTTCGTGTCTTGTTAAAAGAAACAACGATGCTATCGCATTGAAAAATAGTCTGGCGAATCCCACAAGCGGTAATAGCGCTCTACAAACATGACGTTTTCCTTTCTGTATTTTATTAGTCGAAATCGATTCCCCGGAGCGTGATAAAAGGGCTCTTATCGTGACATGCAGTGAAGTTGGACCTTTATTGCCAATAAAAAAGAAGAGAAGCGCACAGAAGAGACGAGGAGGAATCAATGACTGGGGCCGATTTCGGGTCTTCTCTTTCGCAATGTTGCAACGTTGCAATATATTTAATACCTCGTGATTCATTTTACTACAGTCTCTGAGATATTACTTAAATTTATTGTCTTTCACGAGATTTGTTGAAGAACCAGTTAAATAATTCTTTTTTCATATCATATTTATACTACTTTATGGTTTATTTAAGGTGCAATTGTGCAAAATATTACCTATAATTCTAAAGGCGGATCCACATCATTGTGTGTGTGCTGTATTTTAAAATAGAGAAAAAATATTTGATGCACAAATTTAAATCTGGTCAAGCATTTTTATGACGTAAATATTTATTTTGTGTGTTGTATCGCCGAATCCATTTAGCGACAAGTGGATAATTAAGTCCATATTAACGCTTTGTCCACATGGGCGATTTTTTACGGCGCGATAATTTACGGCGCCCATTGGTTTGACTACCTCCTCCACCAATTTTAGATGAATTTCATCTAAAATTGGTGGAGGAGGTAGTCAAACCAAGGGGCGCCGTAAATTATCGCGCCGTAAAAAATCGCCTGTTTGGCCAAAGCCTTACACTGCTGTGCGACGAAAATTTCTTTGAAGTCGACTGAAAAATCGACAGCACGACGGATAGTGTGCGTTGTTCGTCCCGAAAATATTTTTGCGTTAATCCATGCGGCGCACAGTCCAACAAAAAGTTCAACGCCCACGAGCAAATTTGTGTCAAATACAAAAATACAACGTACAACATAAATTTCTATTGATGTGGATCCGTCTTTAGGAGATTTACATATTATTGTAGTTAATTCACGCAAAGTATATGAAATGTAATAATATTTTAACTATAAAGCATTTAGCATCTTTTTACAGCAATATGTTTTTGCAGTAAAAAGAAAAGCATGTAGCTTCACGGACGGTCGTTTGTAATGTTACATTATATTCTAGATTTATAGCCCGTCATCAAGAATTATTTCTTCCTGACATTACGTCTGCAACTTCGGCAGACCTTATCAAAGGCGATGTGTTGCCTTCGTCTGCTTCCGCATAGTCATTAATCAGTTGCTGTTTCAGACGAAACCTCAAAAAATACAAATGTAGACCGCGGCATATAAACCCTGACTTGTTTTGCCATGAGTCTGCTTCAATATATCTCCTGTTGTTGGCTACATTGATTCCTTGTATCCCTAAACTTTTATTTATTAAAAAAATAGTAAATCCTTTATAAAAGGTATATGTTTAAAATCCCTAAAAAGGGCTACATCACAATCATATAACTAGTTTTCGACTGGTTTACCAGTCATCATCAGTGCTTACGTGAAGTTTACATGCTAACCACCAAGATATAGTTTAACAGAAATATGTGGGTCAAAGCCCTGTATAAGTGGTCCGTTAAGGAAACATCAGTTAAAAATGCCAATTAGAGCATGGATGTTTAAACTATTTTAAAATAATGCCCCAGGTAACATCTGAGCTGTGGTATGACTAGATTACATGGTGAAAGTCTGGTAGCAAATGTTTCATCCATTTTGGTCCAAGGGTGTGGATTTTACGGCCCTTCCTATTTAGGGTCTGTTTTTCGTTCTCGTCCCCAAAACTCCCAAAATCTTCGAAAATTTAAGTCCGACCTTTACGGCTTCTAATAGTACTGATCATTACCTTTCCAACGCATGTCTAATTTTGAAAATCGGTTATACCATTCAAAAGTTACCGAGCTCAGAAATATGACTCAATTTCTAGTTAAAAAAGGGAAAATGTTTGTGGATAATGTATGTATGTATGTGTGTGGAAAAATTAAACCGATCTGAATTTTTTTCTGTGTTTGAAGAGGGGGTCAGAGCTGATTCAGAACTGGTGTAGTTTGTGACTTTTGACCACCCATATGCATGCTATAGGACTTGGTAGGTACAAAATGGCATATTTTTTGGGGGTATATATCTTCGGTTCAAGAAGAGACAGGAGATCCGCAAATACACCAAATCAATAGGGTTCAGTTAAGCTTTCAAATGATGTGTAAGCCGTCATGATCAGACACACGGCTCAGTAGAGCCGAAAAACTGAAAAACTAATCGTTGAAAATTTTGGTATTTCGAAAATTACTCAAAATTTCAACCTACGAATTGCGCCAATAACTGAGCGTTTGTACAAGGACTCTAGACGAATCTAACGGTGTATACCTCATATCGGGGAAAATTCGAATTTTTAAGTTATAGGCTTCATAAATATGATTAAATATATTATCTATGGGAAAAAACGGTTTTTTAAGCTCAATAATTCTTGTAATAGCTTCAGTTATCATTCTTGACCTTAGATGCATCAGTTACTACTTATCAATACGTTTCAAACTCATGTTTAGTGATAAAAATCGGTTAAGCCGTTTAGAAGTTATTAAGCTACAAAAGTATAATCCAATTAACGATTATTCCCGAAATGGTTTATGTAGTTGTAGTGGTTACGACGCTAAATTTGATCTGGCCACGGGCAATCCGAGTTTATTTACCGACCATCCCAATATTTTTTTCAATCTATTTCGAATAGAAAAAAATCTAGTGTACATTCGATGGACACTAGATCATTTGGGAGGTAATGCGACAAAGGCGACCATTTATAAAGCATAACGTGTAATCAAAAAACATTGCATTCAACTTCATACATTTAATTTATAAATAACTTCGAAAAACTGCTGATACAAGAATGAAAACCGCTAAATGCCGTAAAAATGAGTGGCGCATACAATATTCCAGCTACAAAAGATCTGATATAAATATTACGTGGCGCGAAAATGTATTTTCATTTTGACGCAAAACAAAATTCTAGTTTTATTTTAAAAGATTTTTCCATAATATTTGCTAAATTTGAAGTAAAAGTGCCACAAAAGAGTTTCAAAATTCAAACTGTATCAAAGTTACTCTTTTGTGGCGCGGTTTACTTCAAATTTAGCAAATATTATGGAAAAATCTTCTAAGATAAAACTAGAGTTTTGTTTTGAATCAAAATGAAAATACATTTTCGCGCCACGTAATATTCATATCAGATCTTTTGTAGCTGGAATATTGTATGCGCCACTCATTTTTACGGCGTTTAGCGGTTTTTTATTCTTGTAAAATAGACAACTACTTTCGCTGTAAATTCTATTTCAGCATGAACAAAAACCGTAAAAACCACATTTTCCACGACTATGGAGCACCGTTCTAAAAATCTCTTTCGTTTCACCTGCCTAATGGCGAAAAGATCAGAGTCAAGTTTCCCGAGCATCAATACCGGGGGGATTCACCCTAGTTTTCTCATCACCTCCGCACGGCGACGCGGTCAAATAAAGCTCCCTTGCTTTTTGTATCACGTTCGGGAGATCATGAGCGCTCCCCTCTAACTCTGCTAATTAATTTAAGTGAAGATCAATTCATTGCTGTTTTCGAGCAACATATTTTTTACGAAACGATGCGAGTCTACCCTATGGGGTTTTAATTAAATGAAAAAAAGGGATTTTAGTTCCGGGAGAAAACAAGGCATAGCGGCGGAGTTTAACGCCGAGGCAAAGTTTTTTAATATTACTCCTAAGCCTGACAGCTTTCTATTGTTGATATGGATTATTATGAAAACAGGAAAATCATCAAATTAAAGATATGAGTATGTACATTGACTATAATAATATAATCTATCGTAAAAACCAGTAAATTTAGCACTAAAAACACCGGAATAAATCGATTTTTAAATACACCATCTAGAGACTTGCGTTGTGTTCAGGATGATGTCAGAAAAAAGTCTACAATGGAAAGATGGTTCGAGATGCATAATTGCGTTTTAAAGTGCATAAAATGCACCCAAAAGTGCATAAATATATCAGAATAAGCATATTAAGTGCTAACTTATATATTCGGGGATTTTTGGGTTGCTGAACACGACTACGCCATCAGTACCTACCCCGGAGCCTCTGGTGCCAGCGGTTACTACTAAGGCACGTCATCTTCTGGGATTTCGAAGGCGCTGAATGCATGCAAATAGATTACTAGCCGGTTTTGGGGGTCACTAAATACGAATACGCCATCAAAACTGACCCCCGGCCACGTGGTGCCCAATGTCACTGCTGAGACATGTTTTCTTCCGGAGTTTGGAGGGTTTTTGAGCATCAGTTGCACCGGGGGAACGGTTTTGATGGAACGTATTCGTTATTCAGCTATCCCAAAAGTCCCCGAGTAATTTGTTTGCATCAATTTATATCTGAAAACCCCCAAAACTCTAGATGACGTGCCTTAGCAGTGAACCTGGGCACATGGCTCTCCGGTGGTCGGTTCTGATGGCGTATTCGTCCTTGTCGACCCCAAAAACACCCGAATATCAAAATCTGACCTTAATACACCTATTTTGACATGTTTATGCACTTTTGGTTGCATAATATGCACTTTAAACTGCAATTATGCATTTCCACCCATTTTTCTATTGTAGACTTTTTTCATGATATCATCCTGAACACAATGAAAAAAGTTTCTTTCTGGTCTAATTTAGTAATCACACCACTGATTCATTTGTCAAGGTCGTTAAGTCAAATGTTTACGCTCGCGTACTTGTAAATTGTACAGGTCGTGTGAGTGCCCTGCTTGCCATTGCAATTTCTATCCCATATACCATAATACTTGCCAAGTAGGCGAATAATTTTGTACTTGCCAAGTACACTAGTCGTTTGAGCCCGCCTTAATATCTTCTTAACATTAAATTTAATTCAAAACTAAATTGGTAATATAATTTTAAGTATATCAATACTGTTTAAGATTTTTGCGAAGTAGTTTCCCGGTAGATTTTTTATATTGAGAGCTTTTGGCAGGTTTTATCAAATATCAGTTAACAATGTTTATAGGTCTGGATCCCGCGTATGAAAGAAAAGTTGATTCATAGCAAGCTGAAAATTTGTTAATAGTTTAAGGGTGTCTAGTCGGATAAACGTTGATATATGGGAACACTGGAACAGAGGCAGTTTTTATTGTGGAACAGGTTAAAAATTTGGAACGGTCACACCGTGAAAACGGCACATTTATTTTGTCCGACAGAACAGATTTAAAGTCTTCGAACAGAGATTAAACTCTCATGCAAAAATCAGACTGCTATTTATCACCAAATGGGCGTTTTAATGAGTGGAACATGTAGAATATGTCAAATGACAGGAATTGTGACAGGTGATAAATAGCAGTCTGATTTTTGCATGAGAGTTTAATCTCTGTTCGGAGAGTTTAAGTCTGTTCTGTCGGACAAAATAAATGTGCCGTTTTCGTGGTGTGACCGTTCCAAATTTTTAACCTGTTCCACAATTAAAACTGCCCCTGTTCCAGTGTTCCCATATATCAAAGTTTATCCGACTAGACACCCTTAAGCTATTAACAAATTTTCAGCTTGCTATTATTCAACTTTTTTTTTCATACGCGGGATCCAGACCTATTACTTATATCAAGTTCTTAATAATTTGCTTTTGACCCATATTAATGTAGGTATATTAAAAAAAGTAATACCAAAAATTCAATTTTTAAAATATCCACAAGGCTGCACATCTGTTCAAGACAGTAGATTTTATCCCTATTGACATAAGATTCTTTTAAATTGTAAATGACGTGTCGTATAGTGTTAGTATCATAAAACAAATTAGTAAAACAGTTTCCTGTACCCTCAAGAGCGTATTTTATTACGACATCCTCTTTTTCCCCGCTAATGTATAATATTACTCTTCAAACCGCTCATCTGCGAAGCAAATTTCTCTAAGAAACCAGCAATTTTTGTTCTCTCGTCTTTTAACTCCCTGCGACTACGACTCATATTACTTGAAGCTTCGAGTGTGCCAATGAGGCGAGAAAATCCTGACAAAGCCTTCGGCAGTGCCAGGAAGGGTCTCAAACAACGTGAGGCAAAAAGGCGGAAACGAAGGGTAAGGCTAAAGAAATGGAGTTAGAAATTCTGTTGTTAGTGTTATTTATTTAAAAAACTTACAGAGAAGTAAAAACGTCGTTTGTAAAATTATATGCTTACTTACTTAGTCCTAAGCCTTTCTACCTTTAGGTGTAAGGCTGGTGGAGTTGAGTTTTTCATTGTAGTCTCCATGCTTTCCGATCTTGCGTTAGGTTTCTTGCACTTTCCAATGTCAATCCCTTCTTCTCGATTTCTTTCCTGATTTCATCTACCCACATAACTCTTGGTCTCCCTCTTGTTTTCCCCTGCACTCTCGTTTCGAACACTCGTTTTGTTAGCCTCTCGTTCGACATTCTACACACGTGCCCGAACCATCTAAGTTGTCCTTCTACTATTTTTTCATTTATTGGTTCTAGTTTTAGGTTTTGTCTAATTGTTTCGTTTCGTATTTGGTCTGTCCTCTTTCTGCTTGCTATTTTCCTCAGGAACCTCATTTCCATAGCATTGACTCTGGATTTTTGTCTCTCCGTCAATGTCCATGTCTCGCTGCTATACATGATTGTTGGTATAACTACTGATTTAACGACTGCAGTTTTTACTTTTTCCGGTATCTCTTTTTTCCCAAAAAATGTTGTTTTCATAGTGTTAAATAAGCTTCCTGTTCGTCCCATTCTCTCGTTTATTTCCATGTCCTGTTTACCATTTGATTCGATTATTACTCCTAGGTATTTAAAATATTCCACTTGCTCTAGTTGTTTCCCGTCTAATTCTATTGCGTGTGTCTTCCTCGTATTTGAAATTATCATTGTTTTTGTTTTCTCTGAATTAATTTTCATATTTATGTTTGATAGTTCTTCTTCTAGGATTTCAAGATTGTTCTGTAAGTCTTCTCTGTTTTCTGCTATCAATACCATGTCGTCTGCAAATAGTAGCTCCGATAGTTGAGTCTGTTTCATTTGCCAGTATCCTAATGTTAGTTTTCTCATTCTTCTCTTGGCTTTCTTTATCGCTTCATCCAGTACCACTGAGAATAGCAGTGGACTCAGCACGCATCCCTGTTTGACGCCTTGACTTGTAGTAAATTCTCTGGATTCCTCGTTATTGGTTCTTACTGTATTTGCATTATTTTTGTACATATCCTTTATTACTTCTATTATGTGTCTGTCGACTCCCCTTTCTTTTAGTGTCTTCCAAACGTCCTTTCTTCGGATTCTGTCAAACGCCTTTTCCAGGTCAATGAAGCACATATGTATCTCTCTATTCTTCTTGATTATCTTCTCACTTACTTGTCTTAATGTGAATATTAGGTCTTGCGTGCTTCTGTCCTTCCTGAATCCACACTGTGTGTCTTCCACAGTTGTTTCTATTTGGGTTTTTATTCTTGTCTCTATTATTCTTGCGAATACCTTCCCAGGGATACTTGATATGGTGATACCTCGGTAATTATTACAGTTTCTCTTGTCTCCCTTTTTGTGTATTGGTAATATAATGTCTTTCTTCAAGTCCTTTGGTAATTCTCCTCTATTTATGATATCATTCATTAGTTCTTTCATGCTATCCATTCCCTCTGTCCCCATGAATTTTATCATTTCCGGGGTGATATGATCCTTGCCTGGTGCTTTGCCCAGTTTTACTCTTTCTATTGTTTTATCTAATTCCTCTCTTGTTATGGATTCCACTTGTTGTTCTACATTCCTTTCTTGTATCTCCCCTATGTTGTCCTTGTCTACATGAGTTAGCTCTTTGAAATGTTCTCTCCATCTTTCCATTATTTGTTTTTCTTCTGTTAGTACGTTTTTATTCTTGTCCTTTATATTTGGCATAATGTGCTCTTTCTTTTGTCTGAGTTGTTTTAATGCACCGTAGAAGAGTTTTTGGTTTTCCCTATAATTTTTTGTCATTTTTTGTACAAATCTTTCCCATGACCTTTCCTTTCCTGCTTTCACCTCTATTTTAACCTCTTTCCTTTTTTCTTTATATGCTTCGTAATCTTCCGGGTGTTTTGTGCTTAGGTATCTCTTCCATTTGTCTTTTTTGTTCTTTATTTTCTCTCGTATTTCTTCCGTCCACCATTCTGTTCTCCTCATGTTAGTATTTGCTATTTTTGCTTTCCCGCAAGTTTCCTCAGCTGCTTTGATTATGCTGGTTTTTAGATTATATAATGTTTATTAAAAACTTTAAATAGTCATCCAAATGGATTATATAATTGCATCAGAACGTCTTCGATCTTATTAGATCATCATCAGTGACATTCTGTCATTCTGTGACACTAGTTGAAAATAAAACTTCAATATTTCATGTTTTTTAAGAGGAAATTTAAATCTGTCAAACGACACTACGTCGATTTTAGCAGATTTTTACTTATGGAGCAACATTGCTTTCCTGCTCGAAAGAATAAAAGTAGTACTTATCATTTGGCTAATAAAGACCGAATGGTTCATTTCACAAAATGACGAATTTCCCAAATTTAAATTTCACAAACCGACCGAATGATTCATTTCACAAAATGATGATGCAATATTGAAGCTTTATTTTCAACTAGTGGGGTAGTTTCAACTACTAGGCACACATAATGTCACTGATGATGATCTGATAGGACCAAAAACGTTCTGATGCAATTTTATAATCCATTTGGATGACTTTTTAAAATGGTTCATAAATACCTATACTATTTTACAAAGTTTTTAATTCTCTCTAAGTTTTTTATAACTATGGTATACAGCCAACTACTGGGACTTTCGCTTTAATTTTGTTATTTTTTTTATTGATTTCAACGAGCTGTAAGTTACAGTTTATACTATACCATAAAGCTATTTGTCAAATTCTAAATACAAACTGTAATCTCACAAATTACAAAATTGCAAACTATTTCATTTAGATACTTTTCTCAATTTTCTTACAACCGATACATAGTTTATTCAATCTTCTACCTTTATTTCTTTTAAAGTATTAACATCATTACTCCATCTTTGTAAGAGGGAGAAATGAAAGAACTGGTAGAAATCGTCCACATCAAATAAAATGAGTGGATCGCTTTTCTTGCAAATTTGATTAAAATGAAACCGGAAATGGCTTTGCCAGAAACACCAAACATAACAACATGTGAAAGGACATAGATCTAAAAATAAAAATTAGACAACAACGACAACAACTCTCCCGAAAAATAAAATTCGGAAATCATTAAGACAAGCTCAAATAGAGAAAGATTTCTGATGAAAGAGAAATAATGCTATTGTGTTTCCTATTGATCATAGAAGATTCTGTTTCCTTTTTGGAAAGTGTCTTCTTTCACCAGCTTTTTATTGAGCCTACTTATTTTTATTAAGTCACACTTACGTGTGACATAAAAAATGTCGAAGTATAATAAATGTTTATAAGCTAAACAGTTAGCTCCTTTTCAAGTTACAGTTTTTTTCATATAAGTAAATTAAAAATGAAGTCTATTGCGACTTCATTTTTGAAGAACCGATTGCGATTTATATAATACAACCTCTACAGTCCAGGCTGTATCGTCGCCCTCGTTAGGTAAATTATTCCGGTTCGACGTTTTTGCACAAACTTACTCAAAAAGAGGTCTTTATAACAAATCCACAGGGTGCCAGGCGGTACCGTGGTTGAAAAATTGTTTAAACAATTTTTTTTAAACAAATTCACAAATATAATTTTTTTAAAATCCACGAGGAAAATAAACTTCCTGTAGCTGGCTGTATACCATAAATTACAAAAATACTATGTTAAAATACTGTTGGAGTTAAAGTTATTTAACATATCCAAATAATAATCTTTAAACGTTGTGGCTGAAATAATAATACAACTAGGTTACATTTACAGTTCTTAACGTCATTCTGGGTTGCTCTTGAATTCAGTTGTCAGTTGGCCATTGAAATCCAATATGTGAGGTTTTCTTCAAAAAAATTCCAACCACGTGGGAAGAGTCCTGTGTTGCCCTGGGTAACATCCAGGCATATCTAGAACATCATTTGCATTTTATATAAATATGTAACATAACATAATCATTTACATTTAAAGGGTTTTTACCCAACACATTTTGGTGGCTCAGGCCTGCTATTTTTTGTAAGTATGGCCTCTTATTTTTTAAAACCTCTGTCAGTTTTTAACTTTTTCTCAATTAATTAAGTTATACTTAATTTTAGGGCTTTTGGAACACTGATGATGGATTTCTTAATCCGAAAACGTTGTTGTCTTGTTACCCTTATTTAGGGTATTTTAAAATATACCTTTTACAACAAATCTAGTATTCTTTTTATAATTTTTTTACTTCGGACAATTTTTTTAGGTCATTTGTGAGCAAAAAAGGTCTCCTGTGATTTTTCTCTAAAATTAATTGTTGTCGAGTTATACGCGATTTAATATTTTAAAAACGCGAAAATAGCCATTTTCAAGGCTTAATAACTCATTTAAAAGTTATTATTATGAAAGTCAGGAAGTGACCAAATCAAAGTTTGAAGTCCCCCCAATGAGCGCTAAGCACGTATTAGGCGGACGTCAATGGTGAGTGTAAAATAGATGCACTCGCACTCACATTGTTGACGAACATTGTTGATAATAATTAAAAATACCAGCTTAATAAAACCTAACATAATGACAAAAATTTCTTCAGAATCTTGTAGGGGGAAGGGGGGCTTCAAACTTTGATTTGGTGACTTTCTGATTTTCATAATAATATTTTTTAATCGAGTTATTAAGCCTTGAAAATGGTCATTTTCGCATTTTTCAAATTTTAAATCTCGTATAACTCGACAACAATCAATTTTAGAGAAAAATCACAAGAAACATTTTTTGCTCAGCATGACCCAAATGATCTAACAAAAAATTCCGAAGTAAAAAAACTATTTTTGTGAATTTGTTTAAAAAAAATTGTTTAAACAATTTTTTGACCACGGTACCGCCTGGCGCACTGTGGATTTGTTATAAGGACCTCTTTTTGAGTAATTTTGTGCAAAAAAATTGAATCGGAATAGTTTACCTAACGGGCACGACGATATAGCCTGGACTACTAGTAGTGTGACCAAACGTCCCGTAAAAACGGGAATTTCCCGTTTTTTAACAATCGTACACGGGGTCCCGAAAAAGTCCGGGACGTCCAAATGTCCCCTTTTACGTTGGGTTGATGATAAAAGCTCCAAACATTTTGTTAACATTTTTTAATAATTTTTTAGCTGCGGCATACCTATGGTTTGTCCATAACCAATTCAATATTTTTCAGCAATGAATGGAAAGGTACTGAAACAGGTGTAGTGACGTTAATTGATAGTAAATTTTGTGGAAGTATTGAAAAAACAAATTTTCAGTGTTTTTTGTTAGATATATTGACTGATGCAGAGCTATTTTCTTGTGGCATCTTATGCAATTTACTATTTTAGTTGGGAATAAGTCACAATTTTAGGTTGAAATTAAGTTTATTTGACGTTTCGAGTTTCATTTCGGAATATTATAGTACCTATTGTATCAATATCTTTTCCCAGTCGCCAAATTTCACCGTCTACGAACAAATAGAAACATATCTATTTAGTATTTAGTATAAGAAGTTTCATTGAAAATGGTAATTCAAAATTTTATCAATATGTTATATTACCCCCTATCTAATTATTCATTTTTGTTTCAGGTATGTAATTTAATGATTTACTAAAATTGGTAAGTTGATTACAGCATATTTTGTAAGCACTCTGAAAATAATTATTGTTACAAATTATAATATACAGTATGTAAAAGCCAAATGGAATAAATTCATTATTTCGTGAATGAACAATTTTGGAAATAAATCCCGGAACAGATCGATTTTTATTTCTCAATTATGATTTTTATATACAGCGTGTCTACTTAAGTTGGAAACATATGGGAAACTTTTTTATTATTAATTTTACGAAAAAAAGTTATTCTTTATAAAAAGTTCTGCATGCTCCAAAACCTAAGATTCAATCATCAGATATCAAATTTTCTCAATATTATACGAGGTATGTCAAAAAATATGAATTTCGGTCAAGGATAAAGTAGGTACCTTTATTTCTCTCAATATCGAAAATTCTTATGATAAAAAGTTGTTTTGAATTTAAAACTAAGATCAAATATGCAATTACATGCTTTTAATTGGAAAAAAATTTTTTCTCAAATTTATTAAATTAAAAACATCGTTTTTAATTATTACAAATATGATAACTCGTTTATTATTCATTTTATGAAAAAAACTTATTCTTCATAAAAAGCTTTGCATGGTCTAAAATCAAAGACACAACCATGATATATCAACTTTTATTAATTTTATACGAGGTGTGTCAAAAAATATGAAATTCGCTCAAGATTATAGTATCTTTATATTTCACAATATTTCAATTAGAAGGATGTTATTGCATATTGAAACATAGTTTTTAATTCTAAACAACTTTTTAATAACCGTTTTCAATATTGTGAAAAATAAAGGTACTTTACTCTTGAGTGAAATTCATTCTTTTGACATACCTCGTATAAAATTAATAAAATGTGATATCTGATGGTTGCATCTTCGGCCTTAGGACATACAGAGCTTTTTATAAAGAATACCTTTTTTTCGTAAAAGTAATAATAAAAGAGTTATCGTATGTGTAATAAATAAAAACGAAGTTAGTATCAATAAATTTGAGAAAAATTTGGAAAATGCATGTGATTGCATATTTGATCTTAGTTTATTTTTCCAAACAACTTTTCATAATAAGAATTTTCGATATTGAGAGAAATAAAGGTACTTTACTCTTGAACAAAGTTCATATTTTTTGACATACCTCGTATAATATTGACAAAATTTGATATCTGATGATTAAATCTTAGGTTTTAGAGCATGCAGAACTTTTTATAAAAAATAACTTTTTTTCGTAAAATGCGTAACAAAAAAGTCTCCCATATGTTTCCAACTTAAGTAGACACGCTGTATATCACATATACATATCACACTAGTGGCGTCATCCATCTGGCCGTGATGACGTAATGAATGACTTTTTAATGAGAATAGGTTTCGCGTGCTAGCTCATTTGAAAGGTTATTAAATTCACTATTCATTAATATTAACATTAACATAATTATTTATACAAGTTTCAGTTTTAGGCCTGGATCCCGCGTACCAAAAAAAGTTCATTAATATCAAGCTGAAAATTTTTTAATAGCTTAACGGTGTCTAGTCGGACAAACTTTGATGTATGGGAACATTGGAACAGTGGAAGTTTTAATTGTGGAACAGATTACAGGTTTCGAACGTCAGATTACGAAAACGTCCCATATACACAGAACGCAAAAGTCTAGGGATATTTTTATAAATAGATGTATTTTGTTTATCTGTAATCATCTTAAAAAAAGTAATACAAAATTTGTAGTTTAAATTGTTATTTAATATCGACGGCCTAATTAACAAACCACGTAACTCCAAAAAATTTTTGGATTTTAATGTTATTACAATGATCTATGGTAGCTCTACATTGCTGCCTGAACAATAAACTCCAAAAAAATTTAACTAATTCTAGAAATCATAAAAACAAAACACGTATCTTTTTTGGTGGGAAATTTATTAATGCAAACCTGGTAACTCCTGGCTGTGTCAGCCTGTTTCCATAGTGTAGCATGTGCGTTGTGTGGTGCTTGGCTGATTCATTCTGCCTGTGTAAATCTATGTTTCCAGTTCATCCAGTGACTCTCAAATTTGATGGTAAGTTACTTTAATGTTCTAACCTCAGCTTATTCTCGCCTGTTTAAGCTCAAATATATTAGCAAATCGATAAATTCCAAGGGCATTATAGGTACTTGGTTTGCTTACAAATCAAAATGTTTGGTTAGTTTCCTATTCAGCGGAGTTACGGGTTTTGTTACTTACCAACGTACTGTTAAAGTACCACGTATCTGTTAAAGTAATACAACGTAACTCCGTAACTAAATCTGGAAAAACTCATAACTCCAATAAAGAATTATATTAGGTATATTTATACAAAGAAAAGATCCTACTGATATTAGAATTATATTTATATTGGTGTTTTTAAAAATATAAAGTCACTAAGTCCTACTTTTTCAAGTTTATTTAGTTTTTTGTTGCTCGTGTAAAAACAGGATAATGTGAGTTACGTGGTTTGTTAATTAAGCCGTCGATATGTCAAACACCATAAATTGCAAAAGAAACAGAAAATTGGAGCAAAAAAAAAATATATTGCAAATCACCCATGTTTCACATACCACCATAAAATGTCAAAAATACGAATAAAGTATGGCCACCACGTTGGTTTATCACAGCTCTACATCTAGTGTTCATGCTCTGAATCACATTGTTAATGTCTGCTTGAGGTAGTTTTGTCCATTGTTCTCTCAGAAGCTCTTTTAATTGAAACTCATTGTAGATATTGCCCATATGTGGAGTAATCCTTCGTTGGAGCATGTCTCATACATGCTCAATGGGATTCAAGTCCGGTGATTGTGCTGGCCACGGCAATACATCAATACCCTCGTTATCCAACCAGTTTGTTACAATATGCGCAACACGTGGTCGAGCGTTATCATGCATAAAGTAAAAAATTTTCTCCAACTGCAGCAGCAATCGGGCGCACAACAGGTTCAAGAATGGTGTCCAAATATTGCTGACTTCTGAGAAAGCCACGTGGGAAAATGAGGTCAGTTCTTCCGTCAAGAATGGTATAAAGTGACTAAAATTAAAAATAAACAAAACATAAAAATGTAGATTTTTTTGTCCCTTATAAAAACTATTGCTATCAGTTTTACATTTTTTTTTGATAAGAAGTGAGTGTCTGTATCAACAATTATAGTACAAGCAATTTTATATGGTCATGAAATTTCTGTCATTGGTATTGTCAAATTATTAAAATATCCTTAGACTTTTGCGTTGTGTGTATTTTGTCGAACAGAACTTCCAATATTTGATTTGTTACCCTTTCATTAAAGTCTTATGCAAAAATCAGACTGTTATTTATCACTAACATAATTCCTGTCATTTCACATGTTCTACGGATCGGACTTATTAAAATCCCCAACATATTTTTCGGACAAACATTTTTTCATATATTATATAGTTTGCTATTGAATAAACTTAAAAACAACCTGCTAGTTTACGGAATCATAAACTTGTCAGGATGACAAGTTCCACAATTAAAATCACGTTCTACAATTAAAACTTCTCCTGTTCCAATGTTCCCACACATTGGTCCGACTAGATGCCGTTAAGCTATTAACAAATTTTTAGCTTGCTATTAATAAACTTTTTTTTGTACACGGGATTCAGGCCTATTTATACAAGAAACAACATGTTTCTATTTTCTATTACGGAATAGAGAATTGAATAACCTTTGAGCTACCTCACCACCCCTATTCTCATTTAAAAAAATCATCGATTTCGTCATCACGCCCAAATGGATAAAATCACTATTATGGCATATATATGTCAAATAATCATAACAATAACAATTGACCTGTCTCAGGATTTTTCTCAAAAGTGGCCTATTCTCTAAAAAATAAATTTATTCCATAATTTTTAACCTCTTTAAATACATATAGATCTATGTCGTATTCATAAGCTTTTTCTTGTATCGTTCTTAGTATGCATATATGTATTATCTGGAGTGGTTCTATTTGGTCTGAATCCATTTTGATAATCACCAATTATATTTTCGGAGTATTCTACCAATCTACATATTGTAGATATACCAGAAAGAATTTTGTAAATTACATTTAGCAATGTAATTGGCCTATAATTCTGGCATTCCCTCTTATCTCCTTTTTTTTTTGTTACAACGTGTATTTATATGCACTCTTGTCTGTTTGCGTAATTTTTATATTTTATTAGACGAAGAAATCAAGTAAATATCCAACCTCTATGAATTTAAATAAGAAATTATAAAATTAGAAATTAAAATTACGTATAAAAATATAGAATGTAATACATAATTGAATAATTAAATAAATATTTATATAATAAAAAATAAAAAATTAATATAAAATATAAAATAAAATAAATCAAAAATCAAAAATTATTAATAAAAAAAATATAACTAAATACCTGAATTTGTGTTAAAACTCAATGGATATTTTCGAAGGGTCTGATGCTCACCGAAATACCTTTGGGAATATCATAAAAGTCGAATACATCTACACTTAGAATTATTCTTAACTATTTTTTGGTGAATAGTGCTGGCATTTCTCATCTGAGAATGAGAACTGGAAGCACTTTTATAAAAATTATAATATGTTCACAAAAAAAATTAAAAAATTATATTTTTTTATTAGAATTGTTTATTAAAATTGTTCATTATAATGATTTATTAGAATTATTTATAATTTATAATTTTCAGATTAGTAATAGTGTAGAGGATTTATATTAGCATAAAATAAAAGTAATCCATATCGATTTAATTTTTAAAAGTCTTAAACAAACATTGTCTACATGCATTGTTTACATTACATAAATAGGTGACATTGATGTTTCAATGTAGGCCACTCGTTTTGAAAACTCCAAAGTCAGCGATTCTAATATTATTAGTAATTCACGGTCACATTCGAGTGTCGTCAATCATAACAAAACAATTACGATATTTTTATAGTTACGGAGAAATTAAAGAAGGAATAGATTCATTATTCAGACATAGACGGGGTTAGATCATAGACTTTGTCCACCAACTAGTTACTGGCGTATTTAGTGTTCTAAATAAATATATGTCTGGTAAATAGTGTTTTCAACTTAATCAACCCCATCATCGGGGCTGTCAACCCCCAGTACCAAGAAAATAGATTCAGAAAATAAAAATTATGTAAAAGTTAACTACTGTAATCCCATCAGGAAACGACCTGGATTAGTCACAAGAGGCCAGGTCATTTGTATAATACTATAAATAAAAATAAATTGGTTTTGAAAAATGGATTTAAAAAAACACGCATTTAATTGATTGGATTGGCTTATAATATAGTTTTCCATTTGATATTTTATATAAACCTAGCAAATTTGCCTTTTTTGACAAATAAAATAATTAGTAATTTGTTCGCAACTAATCCATTACGCAGACATGCAGCAGCGTATGCAACTGAAACCGCGATAACATTCACAAAAGAGAACCAACCATAAAACGTTTTTTATCGTCATGTACGAGCATCAATTTTTTGTGAGTTCCCAGTTTAAAACAAATAGACACAAAAATTAAAAGGCCTATAAAAATAGACCCAAATTCTCCCTCAGCGTTAAAAAATAACAACCGGCTAGATAGAAGTATAATTTATAAACTACCAAATCGAAACAACAACGAAATAGACCGATAAAAGAGAGATAAACTATACGAAAGTCCCCATAAAAACGCCAAAATACCGCTGATATATCCTATTAACGATTGAACGCAGCACCATATGTCACTTGCTTGTCTGGAATGGGATACAGTAAAAAGCAAATTCGGCATGTATTATTAAACGGTCCAGCAAGCACGCCGTTGTCTATCTCTTTCCAGCACGGTTTTTATCCTGGACACACATTTTCTGGCACGATTTATGTATACATTGAATTTTATGAAGAGATTCTTTTGGGAAGTATTAAAAAACGTATTCAAAAATATTTTTTTATAAGATACTTCTTTTTTTAAAGCCAAAACATACAAACAATAAAGTAACTAGCGTTAATTATTAGACGATGTGACGATATATGATACATGGATGAATGATAATAAACGACGATCGGGTGTATTTGAAATCGTACTTATTTATTAATGTGAAATGGACAAATAAGGAGAGGATATCTCGCTCAACTCGCCAGGGGGAAAGACATGTAAGGATCTACGATCAGCTCTCGTAAGGAATGCTCGAAATCGCTCAGCTTGCCAAGACGACGGGGTTCGGAAGGTTTCGGAATATACTTAACTCACCTACTATACCTTGTTGATTATTCTCCGTTCAACGCACCGAGAATAATCAAATGGCTTTTCATTTCGTCTTTTATACTGTTAGAGACGGTACAAATTCTAAATTCACAATCAAGGTGCAGTAGAAATAAACAAACCAAGACACGTTAAATATTACTAGGAGCACTCCCAAATCATAATATACAATGTATTTACATTGTTAATCCCAAATTATGATTTACAAAGTTTATACATTGTAAATTATGATTCGGGAGTGGTCCTTGTAACATTTAACGCGTCTCGGTTTGTTTATTTCTACTGCAGCTTGATTGTGAATTTAGAGTAGGTACAAACGGTAACACATTACATTATCGTCACACTACTTATCTTTATTTATATCTGTATGATATAAGTTCATTATTCTCTTTTGATGATTTATTTACTAACTACATAGTGGTGTACTTTATATCCGTGTGGGCATATAATACACTTAATGGCCCAAGCGGAATAAATAATAAGAAAACATTTTTTGATAACTTATAATAATCTGTATTAATAAGGTCCAAAATAGAAAATTCCGTAATTTTCATGAAAATGACGTACCGATTTAATCATGAATGCTTAAGGCCATTCGCACACACAGCTGCTAAAAAGAAACCAGTTGGTAATTTTAGTTACCAATCAGTTACTTAGTAGTCACTGTCCATGTATTTTAATGAGCGTCCGCACACAGCACTACTAGTTAGCAGCCGGTCTATAATGCGGGAATGATCAGTCGACAGCGGACTGGACATGCAGGTCGCTGGGGGACTAGTTTGTAAACATTTGGAAAATGAATAAGGCCATTCGCACACACAGCTGCTAAAAAGAAACCAGTTGGTAATTTTAGTTACCAATCAGTTACTTAGTAGTCACTGTCCATGTATTTTAATGAGCGTCCGCACACAGCACTACTAGTTAGCAGCCGGTCTATAATGCGGGAATGATCAGTCGACAGCGGACTGGACATGCAGGTCGCTGGGGGACTAGTTTGTAAACATTTGGAAAATGAATAAAGGATTGAATGGTCGAACTTTGGTGCTCAGCGAGAGGTAGGTATTTATTACGGATATAGGTAAAGAAATAGTGGGAATTGGTTTACATGTTCTATTGTTGTTTACATTAAAAATAAAAGATGGTTATTTTTGATATTTTAAATAAGCTTAAGATATGAACATGGTTTGTTTGGATTATGCGTGTAAAATTTTTTTATGAGTAGATATTTCAAAGCTAGTATTTTGCAGTAAATTAACACGTTGACGGACAGTGCGTCAAATGTATAAGCAAGTGTTGGGACACTATATGTATTTTGCAAAGTAAAATAGGGAAAAGTGCAACGTCTATAGACGTTGTGTCACTTTACATCAATGGAAATTAGACGTCTATAGACGTTCTGTCCGTCAACGTGTTAAGCTAAGTCAAATTATTTTGTGTGAATTATTGCTCTTATACAGTAAAATTATAAAGGCTCTTAACGATATAATTTCTTATTTGCAGTAAACCTTATTACCTATCTCAGAGAAAAAAGTGTCATATTTTGTTAAAGTTTAACACGCAAAATCAGCGGAATCGTTTAATATAAAATTAGTGCAAGAAGTGGAAAACATCCGTGCCTATATAAACTTAATTAACTAGTACCTATCTATCTATCTAATCAGCCCTAAACATCCATCCTTGGATATAGGCCTCCTCTTCCTTCTTCCATGCCTCTCTATCTTGGGCAATTTGCATCCATTTTGACCCAGTGTGTTTCTTCAGGTCATCTGACCATCGCATCTGTGGCCTTCCCCTTTTTCGTTTGTGGTTCCATGGTCTCCAATGTATTACCATCTTAGTCCATCTTTCATCCTTCTGCCGTAGGGTGTGTCTGGCGAACTTCCATTTAAGCTTTGCTACTTGGGTAGAGACGTCTTTCACTTTTGTTTTGTTACGGATCCATTCGTTTCTTTTCCTGTCTGATAATTTAATGTTCAGCATTTGTCTTTCCATGGCTCTTTCTGTCTTTGCTATTTTTTCCATATTCTCTTTTGTAAACGTCCATGTCTGAGAGCCATATATTAAAACAGGGAGTATACATTGATTAAAGACTTTTGTTTTTAGGTATTGCGGGTATTTTCTGTTCTTTAGAATATAAGACAGTTTTCCGAATGATGCCCAGGCCAACCTTATTCTTCCCTTTATTTCTTCGGTCTGATTTTCTTTATTTAATCTAGTGATTTGTCCTAGATATATATATTCTTTTACTTGTTCTATTCTTGTTTGTGCCACTGTAATTACTAGTTCTTCTTGTTGATTGGTCATGGTTTATGTTTTACTGTAATTCATCTTCAGTCCTATCTTTGTCGATTCTCTATCTAGTTCTTCCATCATTCTTTGTAATTCTTCACTTCTTTCTGCTATTAATACAATATCATCAGCATATCGTAAGTGATTCAGATATTGCCCGTTTATGTTTATACCCAAACCATCCCAGTGCAGTTGTTTGAACACATCTTCTACCGCTTGGTTGAATAGCTAGGGCGCTTTTAATGTCAAAACCCTCTTCAAAGAAAAACATGTCGAATCACAAAACAAACGGAATATTACCCCAGGTGGGTAGAGATAACTAGTGCCTATTGAGGGGAAATAATCCACAATTTTACTAAAAAAAAATGATTTTATTAACGTTTCATAGTCCAAATCGGATGCCGTTGTCAAAATACAAAAAATATTAATGAATTAAACAAAAATGTTGTTGCTGTTGTTGTAAAAAGTCTTCTACGTTAAAATGTATAATATATGTCTAAATTTCCGATATAAATGAGTCAGATTAAATAAATTATTAGAAGAATTTTTTACTAAGCAACAACATTTTTGTTTAATTCATTAATATTTTTTGTACTTTGACAACGGCATCCGATTTGGACGTCGAAATATTAATAAAATTATTTTTTAGTAAAATCGTGGCTTCTTTCCCATCAAAAACTAGTTAATTACAAAAATTTCACAAGAAAATAGATTCAGGACTCAGGACAACATAATATATAAACTTAAACACCGCCTAACAAAGCTACTCAGTACAAAGTACAGTCAAGAAGTGACTCGTTTTATTAATTTTCGGTAGCGTAATGTGCGAGCCATAGTTGATAACCCGTTGATAACTCTGATTACCAACTAGTTTAGTTTCTTTTTAGTAGCTGTGTGTGCGAAAGGCCTAACCCTGTTATCACATTTCTCCAGTAAATACTGCGATATTGTTGCTATGTCAAAAATAGTCTTCTTTCCTAACGATTATCTTGGCGTTCAGATATGTGACAATTTCGTCATATTCTTCACGTGCCTACTATGTTTTGATATTTTATGAATTTTGTATTCTTCTTCTTTACGTGCCATCTCCGCGACGAAGGTTGGCAATCATCATTACTATTCTCACTTTCGACACTACAGGCCGAAAGAGTTCAGTTGAGCTGCATCCAAACCATTCTCTGAGATTTCTCAGCCAGGACATTTTTCTTCTATCTATGCTGCGCCTTGTGTTATATGACCTAAGTATTGAAGTTTTCTTATTTTGATGGAATCCAGTATCTCCCTGCTGTTCTGTAGTCTCATTAGTACTTCCTGGAGATTCTCAGCATTCTTCGATACGTCCACATCTCAAATGCTTCCAATCTATTAAGCATTAAGGTATTGTTTATTGAGAGTCCATGTCTCCACACCATACAGAAGAACAGAAAATACATAACATTTTAGTACTCGCTCTTTTAAGTTCTAGGCTGAGGTCTCTACTACACAATATTTGTTTCATATTAGTGATGCACTTCTAGCCTTTTCTATTCTAATTCGGATTTCTTTGGTATAATCGTTTGTTTCACTAATGTTCGTCCCTAAATAGTTATAATTCTGAACTCGTTCTATCGTCTTATTATTTACGTGTAGATTGATGTTTCTAATATTTTTCTTTGATATAACCATGAATTTCGTTTTCTTTATGTTTAGTGACAGACCAAATTCTTCACTTGTTGTAACAACCTAATTTAAAATTCTTTGTAGATCTTTAATAGTTTCTGTTATTAGTATTGTGTCATCGGCGTATCTAATTTCACATATGGGTAGGCCATTTATTTTTATGCTTGCTACTTCATCTTCTAATGCTTTTTTGAATATTTCTTCTGAGTATGCATTAAACAGTGATGGCGACAAGACACAGCCCTGTCTAACGCCTCTTTTGATTTTTATTTTATTGGTGTTTAAATTATTTATTCTTATGACAGCTTCTTGTCCGTAATACAGATTATGTATTATTCTTATATCCCGTGTGTCGATGTTCTTTGTTCTCAGTAGTTTTATTAACGGATTATGTTTCACCGTATCGAATGCCTTGTTATAATCTAGGAAGCAGACATAGATGTCCTGGTTTACATCTAAACATCTCTGTATTAGCACATTTACTGCCAATAATGCTTCTCTGGTTCCTTCAGCATTTCTAAATCCGAACTGAGTTTGTCCAATGTCTTGTTCTAACTTTTTGTATATTCTACGATGGTGGCACATTAGACTGATGGTACGGTGTTCGCAACATTGTCTGGCGTTTCTCTTTTTCGGTATAGTCACGAATGTTGATAGAAGCCATTCTTTAGGTAATATACCTGTTCTGTATATGATATTAAATAATTCGACAATTACATGTATATTGCAGTCGGCTATAAGTTGCAATATTTCTGTCGTTATTTCGTCCGATCCTACAGCTTTCCCAGTTTTCAGTTCTTTAATGGTGTGTTTTACTTTACTTTCTGTTATTTCTGGTCCAGTCCCTTCAACGAAATATTCGTTATCTATTGTGCCTCGGTTGTCGTTAAACAGCTGCTCTATATAGTTTGTCCATACCAACAATTTGTTTTCTGTATCCATTACTATGTCTCCCTTTTCATCAACTAGTATATTTTGTTTGTATTCTGGTTTTCTAGTTAATTCTTTTATTTTCCTGTGTACATTAAAGCTGTCATGTTTATGTTGTAGCGTTTCTATTTCATCACATTTTTATTTTAACCAATTTTCTTTTGCTATGCGAATTTGTCGCCGTATTTCGTTTTGTGTTTGCTGGTATAACGATTTATTTTTGTCCTTATATGCTCTTCTTTTGTTCATTAAGTTTAGTATTTCGTCTGTCATCCAATCTTTTTTCTTTTCTTTGGGTTTGCGTAGATACTTTTTTGAAGGTTCTATTAAGTCAGCCCTTATTTTTTTCCAGTTTTTGTTGATATTTTCTTCACTGTATTCCCCCTCAATATGTACGGTGTTTAGACGCTCGTTAATTCTTTCTTTAATATTTTCTCTGATTTCTGGATTTCTTAGTGCACTTATATCAGTTCTTTCTTCTTTTGCTGTTTTCTCTATTCTTTTCATTTTAATTTTCATGTGAGCTACTAAGAGATTATGATTAGATGATATATCTGCTCCAGGTTGTGTTTTGACTGCTGTAATACTATTCCGATATCTTTCTTTGATCATGATATAATCTATTTGAATTCTCATTATCTGATGTTCATTATCTCTTGGCGATTTCCACGTGTACAAACGTCTATTAGGTAATTCAAAGAACGTGTTTGTAACAATCATATTATTATCTTGGCAGAATTGTATCAACCTATCTCCTCTTTGATTTCTATCACCTAATCCAAAATTTCACACTACGTTACTTGTGCTACCCTTTCCATTTTGTATACATCTGCCCAAAATAGTTGATTAGAGTTGCCGTGAACTTTTTCTTGTCCCTATATTATTTTCCCACAATCTTTCCTTGGATGATAAATTCATAATTCAAATGGTTCTGTATTATTGCGGCAGTACTTATTTACTGTCTAAGTCTTTACAAAATACACTCGGTTGCAATGTATGAAACATTTTTCTAGTTGTACTTTTAGTTCGATTCTCTTCCTACAATCAAACAACGTAGCTAGACATGAGAATATAACTGTCATGGGCAGCTTACGGAAAACTTAGGGAAGTCTTTAGATTACATATTCTCCTGTGCTGGAAAAGGCAGCCTTTTGATTAATGTGTACTCCCAGTTCTAAGGTCTGGAGCAGAAACATCGACCAGAAAAGTAATCAATAAAATACAAGTGACAATGTTAAATATATTCCTCAAAGACAGTTTCAAATCCAATAGTCTTGAATAGTTATAGGAGAAAAACTGGTGTTACGTACACAGTTAAAAGAATTACAACCCTGAAATGAACATATTTATGTAGATCTCCCGCACTATTTTGACTCAGTTGCTCTGTTGACTATTATTATAGCCACGTGGCTTGCTCAAGTTTGTGACCGTATTGCTATTCTCTCTATAATATCAGTCACTTCTGATATTCGCCATATCTCGCAGTTTAAGATCTTGTCTCATAAAGAAACGCCCAATAGTACATGCTCCATAATAATTATTTGTGTCACTTCGATATTCTGATATTCTGAATAGTTGTTCGGAGGACGGCCAGCTTTTTTTAATTTCATAGGTCAAAATTTATTACACAAATTGATAGAACGTTTTTTAAGGCATATTGGAAGATCAGATTTGAAAACACTTCATCTTATCGAAAGCTGCTTCTTTATATCTTCTTATGCAAACATCAGTCATAGGTTGTATTCTTTGCAACTCTGCGTGAGTAGGTACAATAATTTCTCCTCAATAAGCCTTCTCTTTAATAAGTCTTCCCTATCCATCGCTTTCCTCGGCCAAGCATGTATTTCCATATTTTTCATGTCTTATATGTTACCAAGGAACCTTGTTCTGAGTCCTCCCCTTCTACTCCAACCAATCGGTCTATCAATGTGTATGTTTTACTAATAGCAGGTACTGTACGAGACAATTAATAAAAATCAAAAACAAGCAATAAACACTAATTACAACACCTGCTAATGAGCTTTTATTCCTTCTGATAGCCAATATTCAGAGAAAGTGGAATTTCTCACTAAGCGCAATACAATAATAATATACACAAATTCAAATTAAATTGGTTGGTAAATATTTCAAAAACGAAACAAAGGAGATATATAGGTAGTAACAAATAAAAGGTAAAAACTTACAATCAAAGCATCAACGGCGAAACCAACACTATTTCACGTGTGTACACATTCGAGTTCTGAAGGCAGCTCTTTCTTATATCATAGGGGAAGAATTTTTGGATGTCAAGTGGTAAGCGTCCGATCCTCTTCTTCGCGACACATGTGAATTTCGATAACATGCTAGCAAGGAACAACACAGGCGTCGACAAGGGAAAAAAAGGGATATGATTTCGAACTATTTAAACAACCAAATCAATTTTACGGGATTTCCAACACAATGGGTTATTCAATAATAGTGTGTTCCATCCGCATTACATGCCCTACTCACCTCAGACGTGATATCTTAATGTATTCTACGATATCTGGTTCCTGGTATAGGTATTCGATAAAATTCGAAGTTGTATCGTTTTCTTCACACTCCACTGTCATTCACCGCTCTTTCCCTTCCCTTTTAAAGGGTATTTATTTTCAAGTCAATAAAATGTAAAATGAGATATTAAATTAAAAACTTTATTGGTGACCCCCGTGGCTTCAAAAATGCAAGCCAAGCGGATGCTGGAGCTAGGAAGAGGAAGAAATTCTATAATTTGCAATTCACATCCCATCTGTCCAGCGCGGAAAAATTCCAACGAAAATGGAATCTTACAGACTCAGATAGGAGTATCTAATATTAATAGAAATAAAAATTAATAACCATTTTCATATCGTTGCAATACGAAGCCAAAGCCGTCTTATATTTCAGTTCGTTTAGAGAACGCAACAAGTTATTTATTTATTTTATTGATCTTCCTTTTTTTTATTTGTTTTTCACAAATTTGTTTAAAACAAATAAAAATCCTCTGTTATGCTGACGACGCAATCTTAATCTCCGATAACGAGGATAACCTACAGCGAATGGCACAAGCTTTCAATACAGTGGCGAAGAACTACATCATGAAAATATCAACAGCCAAGACAAAATCTCTGGTAGTGTCAAGGGAACCCATAAGATGCAAATTAGTAATTAACAACGATCTAATTGAACAAGTCTCGAGATTCCAATATCTGGGAATCCAAATATGTAGTTATGGAGATGTTAAAGAGAGCGTCCGAAAGCAAGCAAATAAAGCCAATTACGTGTCAGATCAGAATGTCTGAGGGATGTCATCTGGAGAAACAAAGATATGAGGCTGGAAGGGAAAGTACGCATATACAAATCATGTGTAAGTCGGCGCACACAGTGGAGGCGGTTTCCGCTAGCGGGCAAAGCAGGTCCGCGCGGTCCAACCGCCTCAACCCGCCTGACCGCTTTTGCTAGAATGAGAATTTAGTTTTTTCCACGCGGTTTTAATGTTTACTGCAATGATAATTTAGTTTATTCGCTCTTTTACAATAAGAATTAATAGTTCTCCATGGATTAATTTTATAAATAATTGTACATTATAATAAACAAAAGTAATAAAGTCAATCTTATTGAAACCGTAATTTTGTGTGACTTAGGTATTTCTAAAACCATTCCAGTATTAACTATTAACTAAATCAGTACTTGAAAAATAAATTTACAACAAAACTACTTACCTCAATGTTATAACAAGCCTTTCTTCCGGAAGGATAGCCTGCTTATGTAAATTACACCAGTTTTTAATTAA
Source organism: Diabrotica virgifera virgifera (assembly GCF_917563875.1). Taxonomy (NCBI): domain Eukaryota; kingdom Metazoa; phylum Arthropoda; class Insecta; order Coleoptera; family Chrysomelidae; genus Diabrotica; species Diabrotica virgifera. The sequence goes on along the minus strand of NC_065443.1, from coordinate 201,894,170 downwards.
ACGATACTCCTTCTTCTTCTTAAAGTGCCTATCCGTTCCGGATGTTGGCGATCATCATGGCTATCTTGACTTTGTCTACCGCAGCGCGGAACAGTTCAGTGGTATACCACTTTTGTAAATTTTGAAGCCAGGAATTGCGTCTTCTTCCCGGTCCTCTTTTACCATTTACATACCTTCCCTTGGAGAATCAGTTGGAGAAGGCCGTAACGTTCTTGATTTCTCATTACATGTCCTAGATATTCTAATTTTTTTGTTTTGATGGTTATGAGAAATTCACACTATTTCCCCATTCTACGCAGGAATTCCATGTTAGTAATTCGGTCAACGCAGGATATACGTAAGATGCTCCTATAACACCACGTTTCAAAGCTTCGAGCCGATTCATAGATGTAACAGTTAGTGTCCAAGCTTCCATTCCGTAGAGCAGAACTGTGAATATATAGCATTTCAACAGACGGTATTTTGTTTTTAATGATATGTCTCGACTGTTGAAAATGGGTCTCATTCTAAAGTATGCTCCTTTCGCTTTTATTATTCGCTGTTTAATTTCTGAGTAGTCCCATTCGCTATTTAAATTCGTACCCAGTTATGTATATTCTCAACTCTTTCGATATTCTGTTGGTTGACTGTAAGTTGAGCGTTTAATATTGTTTTTAACGATACTCCACTTTCTCCAAAATATATTTAAAAGTCTCTTGAGTCATTCTCATATACTGGAAGAATCGTTCATTATCTTTTAATTTTTGAAATAGATGATGATATTCTCCATAAATTAATCTTTCTCGATTAATAGGATGTACATCAACTCTCTTTTCAGTTTAGTCAAAACAGAATCTAAAGCAATTATATCATCATCGGAAGACGACATTTTGCTACAAGTAGTAGACGCAACTGCCAGATTTGAACGATCTCTCTCGCTTTTACCCGTCGTCACTATGTTACCATACCCGCGCGCGAGAACCGCGCGGTTTGACCGCTAGCGGAAACCGCTTTCACTATGTGTGCCGCCTAAGACCGATCATGACGTACGCGATAGAAACAAGATGTGACACAGCAGAAACCAAGAGGATACTGAGAACATCAGAAATGAGAACGCTGAGGTCAATAACTGGGAAAACACTGGGAGACAGAATACCGAACGACAGAATAAGAGATCTCTGTAACATACAAGATATAGTACGGTGGGAAAGAGAGAGATGACGAGAGTGGAATCAGCATGTAACGAGAATGTACAGCGAGAGAATAGCCCGTATAGCCAGGGATTCGAAGCCAACAGGCAAGCGACCAATAGGAAGGCCCTTTAAAAGGTGGCGAGATAGCTGGCAGTCAATATCACAGCTACGAATACAAGCGCAAAATCGGTAAGGAACAGGCCAAGAGGCCTATTATAAGAAGAAGAAGAAGATCTTCCTTTGATTTATATTGATGCTTGATTATGGTAAAGGTTGGTAATTATTCTAAGTATGCCACTATAATCTAAATTTTACTCTTAAAGTTGTTGATGGCTTACCGTATCAAATGCTTTGCTGGAATCCATAAAGCATACATAGACATCCCGATTTACATCTAAAGCATGTTGTGTAAGTAAATTTTATGTAAAGAGTGTGTGTGTGTGTGTGTGTGTGAAATACTTCAAAGTGATATTTCGTACCTAGAAAAAGAGAAACACAGTTAGTGTACAATTAGGACATGTACAATGTACATATACGAAATTATTAATATAATTTCAGTTGTGTGGACTTTTATGTTTTTAGGTTGCTGGTACAAATGGAATTTAGAGAGGGATTATGATATACAGACAATATTATGTTTATAAAAAATCTTACCAAAGTCACTGTTTCACCATTCGCGATTCTATCACATCACATATGCCGGTTTCACACGCGGTTGCTTCGTGCACGAGTTTGAATTGTTTTTAGCGGATTAACGGTTTGTCTATATCGGAGTATCGTCTTATACTATTGCAGATAATGGAACCCAGAGAAAGGTTCTTGTTAATAGTTGAACCCAGAAGAAGGTCAGCGTACTTGGAGAGATGTGTTGCCAACAAAAGCTAACACAAGATATGTCTTCACCCTTCCGCGGGTAGTACAAGAAGCTTATATATTTCTGTTGCCTGTGCTGGTCAACAGATAAGAGTGTGTCTTTCATTTTTCAATGTTTCAAAACTGTACGTAGGTAGCGAGTGAGGTGGAGTCAGTAGTAGGATACTAGTAAGGGTTGGATTAAGGAATAGTTTAAAATCGAGAATTGCAATTATGGGTTTAACACATTCAAATATAAAACATTTTTTGCATGTGAAAAATTAAATAGTCAGTTTTCGACGCACAATGTTTGTCTTTTAGTTCTTTCAATTGTAAAGTTAACTTCCTATTCTATTCTATAAAAAATGAATACCATTTTATCTGATCAGGGCTATTTTGTCGCCCCATCGAAATCATACTTGATTTGTACAAGTGATAGCACATATAACCGTTTACAACAGTTTTATTAATGGCATTATCCTTCGGTATGAACGTAAATTTGCGAGGGTTCCAGTATATGACGGGAAGCGTAATCAAATTGATGATACCCGGGAAAGTCTAAGTGTTATACTCTTGTATCTTTGATGGCTGTCCATAAATATTTCAATTTACTACCTGTATTTTGAACTTTATGGGAAGTTTATTCACACTTTGAATTTTAACACGTATAGTTGTCTGAGTTTTTAAAATTAACGAGTTTCAATTGTTAGATAATATTGTATTATTAGATAATACTATTTGAAAAATATTGATACATCAAAAGAGGTTTAAGGTATACCTGAAAGTGGTAAAAACTGAAACGATTGTAGGTCTCTCTGTTCAAGTAATAACTATTTTCTCTATTTTTTACTTTTCATATATTTTATACAAGAATAAAAATCGCTAAACGCCGTGAAAATGAGTGGCGCATACAATATTCCAGCTACAAATGATTTCATATGAATACTCATTTTGATGCAAAATAAAATTTTAGTTTTATTTTAAAAGATTTTTCCATAATATTTGCTAAATTTGAAGTAAAACGCGCCACAAAAGAGTAACTTTGATACAGTTTGAATGTTGAAACTTTTTGTGGCGCGTTTACTTCAAATTTAGCAAATATTATGAAAAAATCTTTTAGAATTTTATTTTGCATCAAAATGAAAATATATTTTCGCGCCACGTAATATTCGTATCAGATCTTTTGTAGCTGGAATATTGTATGCGCCACTCATTTTTACGACGTTTAGCGGTTTTTATTTTTGTATCAGGAGTTTTTCAGTTTTTTTTATAAATTAAATGTATGAAGTTGAATGCAATTTTTCTCTATTACACGTTAAGCTTTATAAATGGTCGCCTTTGTCGCATTATCTCCCAAATGATCTAGTCTCCATCGAATGTAGGTACACTAGATTTTTTTCTATTCGAAATAGATTGAAAACAATTATTGGAATGGCCGGTTAATGAACTCGGATTGCCCGTTGCCAGATCAAAGTTAGCGTCGTAACCACTACAACTACATAAAGCATTTCGGGAGTAATCATTAATTTTATTATACATTTGTAGCTTAATAACTTCTAAACGGCTTAACCGATTTTGATCACTAAACATGAGTTTGAAACGTATTGACAAGTAGTATCTGATGCATCTAAGGTTAAGTATGATAACTGAAGCTACTACAGGAATTATTGAGCTTGAAAAACCGTTTTCCCATAGGAAATAGATTTGATCATACTTATGAAACCTATAACTTAAAAGTTCGAATTTTCCCGGATATGAGGTATACACCGTCAAATTCGTCTAGAGTCCTTCTACAAACGCTCAGTTATTGGCGCAATTCGTAGGTTGAAATTTTGAGTAATTGTCGAAAAACCAAAATTTTCAAAGTTTAGTTTTTCAGTTTTTTGACGATACTGAGCGCTGTGTGTGTCTGATCCTAACGGCTTAAACACCATTTGAAAGCTTAACTCAACACTATTGATTTGGTGTATTTGCGGTTCTCCTGTCTCTTCTTGAACCGAAGATATACGAGGGTCGTTTTTTTCCCTTCAAACCTTCGGGTTTGACAAACCTTCGTTTGTCCATAAAAAATTCCCGTGAAGCGTTTCGCCATTGCGGTGCGCAGTGGACGACAGCGCATCTCCCCCGCTACACTCTACATTAATCCCGACTTCCAGGCATCAGTCTGTACTGTGCTACACACAAAACAACATGGCCGCGACAATTAGTTCTCCCGCCAAGTGTGAATTACGCGCTGTCATTCGCTTTTTGCAGGCAGAAGGCAATAGTGCAGCTGCAATTCATCGAAGGATGTGTCAAGTGTACGGAGAAGGGTTTATGAGTGATGGACTTGTGCGTGAATGGTGCCGAAAATTCAAAGAAGGACGAAGGGGGTCAAGGTCGCAAGTCTGTCGTTACAGATGAGCTTGTTCAACGTGTTGATGAAGCGGTGAGAAACAACCGTCGTTTCACTTTAACATCGTTGGCAATGGAATTTCCACAAGTTTCATTTGACACATCCTTGATGTGTCAAATGAAAGCGAATGACAGCGCGTAATTCACACTTGGCGGGAGAACTAATTGTCGCGGCCATGTTGTTTCGTGTGTAGCACAGTACAGACTACTGCCTGGAAGTCGGGATTAATGTAGAGCACAGCCTCCTACATTTACGTCGAGTGTAGCGGGGGAGATGCGCTGTCGCCCACTGCGCACCGCAATGGCGAAACGGTTCACGGGAATTTTTTATGGACAAACGGAGGTTGAAAAAAAAACGACTATACCCCCAAAAAATATGCCGTTTTGTACCTACCAAGTCCTATAGCTGGCTTACGGGTGGTCAAAAGTCACAAACTACACCGGTTCTGAATCGGCTCTGACACCCTCTTCAAACACAGAAAAAAAATTCAGATCGGTTTAACTTTTCCAGCCACATACATACATATCCACAAACATTTTCCCTTTTTTAAATAGAAATTGAGTCATATTTCTGAGCTCGGTAACTTTTGAACGGTATAACCGATTTTCAAAATTAGACATGCGTTGGAAAGGTAATGATCAGTACTATTAGGAGCCGCAAAGGTCGGACTTAAATTTTCGAATTTTTTGGGAGTTTTGGGGACGAGAACGAAAAACAGGCCCTAAATAGTAGTGATGAGCAAAACAAGACCAAGACCAGGCTAGTCTTGGTCTTGGTCTTGTTCTTGCAAGCTTGGTCTTGGTCTTGGTCTTGCAGCTAAAAGGCAGTCTTGGTCTTGGTCTTGTCTTGCACTAGCCGGTCTTGTTCTTGGTCTTGGTCTTGCTGCAAGAGTCTTGCTGCTCTTGCTTTTTTGGTAGTAATAATTTGAACCAAACAATTTCGAATAAAATGTACATTGAAATAAATAAAGATGTGAAGAATGAAACTATATTTTTTGCTTTAAAATTTTAACAGAATGTAGAATGTAGTTTCAAACGGATACCAATTTTAACATTATACATTCACCTAATGACCTAATTATTTCTCTCTATATAAAGAGATTAGAGTATATTTTTATAATGGTAATGTTTATCAGTAGGAAAAACCTGCATTTACAACCCTTGTTGCAATTGCCAGCCTTCGGTTGTGTCACGTTGTGTTTTGCATGCTGTCGATACCTGCCGCCTGCCTTCAGACCACGTCTTGAGTCTGGATTATTGTTGCCCCTGTATTTTAATAAAATGTTAAAGAAAAAGAGCTTCTTAAAGGTGCCACAAATGGTCGGGTACCTTCAATTCACGGATTTTACGAAAAGGGATAAACGGTTTATAGTTGTTAACAGATAATGATCTGCTCCTTTCACTCGAACACTGTAGTATTTATCCTACGAGGGTCAAATTTAAGAACATAAATTAAATTTTTTTAAGATAACACAAAAATCAAATATTTTTTACTCTATTTAATCATTATTTAATATAATTAACTTTTTTTATAAACTAACTAAAACATACTTTTTAGTAAATACGTACATATTTACCATACCTATTTGTAGACCTAATACTATAACATAATAACTAAACCTAATGGGGAGTTATAAACGCTTAATTCTGTAATTTGTTATCTTGCAGTTCTTTAATTTTATTTAAACTACATACATTGCTCTCGTAACACGAGGTATTCGCACTTTTTATTTTCACATATTTTTGGATTGAATACCCATTATGACATTTAAAAAGTTGAAAATATTCGGATGTGGGTAATAAAAACTAGAATTTAAAACACACTGAAATGATGCGCATGCATTTCAAGTGCGGCACATACTATTTGTACTACTGGCCCTTTCTGGGGAAAACCTAGATTCTTCCAAATAGTTTTCAACTATGAAATCAGTAAAATTCTTTACACGTTTGTCATCCGGGATTTTCACAAATAATTCAACTTCCAACTTTCGTTGATTGTAAAAAATTAATCCAAAAAATAATTTTAAAAATTTCCCAGTATCGGAATTTTTGTCATTATATTCAGAAACTGAACCTAAGCTTTGGATTTGGCGATACCAAGCTTGACACATTACAATCGACAACCAGATATTTTTTATTCAGGCCACAATGCTTTCACAGCATTGTGAATCCCATTTCAAAATCTATTATGATATTTTTTGTATTCATTTTAAATTTAACGACCTACATTTTTCTTCGATTATGCGAAAAGAATTGAAATAAGTGTCAGTATTTTTATTAGACAAAAAAGCGAAAACTACTGGTACATAAAAATGGTTTTAATTGCATTTTTTTAAATGGATTACCCTATCTATAATTACATTTTTTTGTCTTACAAGTAATTGCAATTGTCCTTGAACTGTCGCCGTTTGAAAACTTGCCTTCTGGACATTTTGAAGGTTGAGAAAATTCAAACCGTTTGACTTAATCAAAACGACTTAAAAATATAACCAAAATATTATGTATTTTAAAAATTTGATATTGTTTAAGGTTTCTTACAATGTCAGTATATATTATTGAACTAAAAAAATAAAGTTAAATAATAAAAACCAATTTTTCTCAAAAAAGTGCAAGAGTCTTGCAGGTTGGTCTTGGTCTTGCGTGGTCTTGCAAGGTTCGGTCTTGGTCTTGGTCTTGTTCTTGCAAGCTTGGTCTTGGTCTTGGTCTTGCAACCAAAAGGTGGTCTTGGTCTTGGTCTTGGTCTTGCTGCAAGACCAAGACCAAGACCGCAAGGCCAAGACCAGTCTCGCTCATCACTACTAAATAGGAAGGGCCGTCAAATTCCACACCCCTGGACCAAAATGGATGGTTGATATATGAATGGGTGAGTCTTTTCTTGAACTGTAACATGGGAGTTGGTACAATTTTCAATTCCGTCAGATTTAGAAAATCGAAAATTTCGTGTATATATAGTGTCGCGTGTAGGAGGGTGTGGGTGTGCGCCACTGGCGAGAACTGCCGTTCTCTGGTAATTATTCCGAAAAAGTAATATTAATTCTAATATCTACACATATGATTTAAACAAATTAGTAGACACGCTAAAAGAATTCCAAGTACATACCAGAAAAAATAATAAGATTGATAAAAATGACAGTTAGAAAAACCATTTGTGCTGTGAAATGCCACAAATGAAAAAAGGTGTTCGCCAAGGAGACCAGTTGTCTACCTTGCTATTCAATATATGTACATTAGTTCTAGAAAACAATGTAAGGTATGGTGGGATAAATAGGTCCGGTACCATTTTCTATAAAGAGCACCAATGCTTAGTGTACGCTGATGATGTGGTTCTTATTGTAAGAAATGGAAAGGAACTGGCAAGTACATATACAGGGTAGTGAATTGGAAAACAGGCCATAGGAAACTCAATGTAAAATTCTAAACTGTTGAATTTCTGCTTCCCTAATTATTCTACATCAAAAGACATGAGAAACTATTTGTTGAGGATTGAAATCTTTATTGAAAACAATTGTTAAAATTGTTCTACGAATTAAACACATTTCAAAATTTTGTAAAATATAATAAATTTTATCAAAGTATTTGCTAAATTTAGGCCGCACACAGTGCAAGAATGTGTATAAGGTTGCCTTCGATCACAATGAAATTATTATATTAACAATATTTTGAACTGTCAGTATTTTTATTTTATGGTTTTTATTGTTTAAAAAGCAATAAAGTCGAAAAGATGTCCTCAGTTGAGGAGAAAGTAGTAATAATAAAGATGTTTTATTCAGTCAATAGTTTGCGTACTGTTAGAAATAGTAACGTGTGGCCTTATATTTACGCACTTACTTAGGTGTGGTAAATGTATTCTATTTTTCAAAATTTTGGACTCAGTTTAAATCGTAGAACAATTTTAACTTTTGTTTTTAACACAGATTTTAATCCTCTACAAATAGTTTCTCATGACTTTTGATGTAAAATAATTAGGGAAGCAGGAATTCAACAATTTAGAATTTTACATTGAGTTTCCTATGGCCCGTTTTCCAATTCACCACCCGGTATATAGCAAAAAGACTGATTCGGGAAAGCTCCAAAATGCGACTGAAAGTTAATATTAATAAATCGAAGCACATAAAAATCTCGAGCCAAAATGAAATTATCACCGGGGGCTCCTTTTAATTGAAGTTGAAGGATGGATCACTGTAGAATTCGAGATGTAAGACAGCTAAGAACAGAAAATGATGGAAATTATCCATCCAGCCATGGGCCTAAAAAGTCTGTTAACGTTATACATAAACACATCTAAAATTCTTTTATAAACATAGTTTTGTCCACAGTTTTTTCGTCTGTGTTACTAAAATTGAAAAATCTTGGCTCCTTACTCTCACTATGTTCTTAAGCTGCTTTAAGCTGAATTATTTCGGGCTGTAGTGTCAAAAGTGTGAATAGCAATGATGATTTCCAACCCAAAGAAGAAGAATCATACCGAGAATCGTATTTCTCAGTAGGTAGGTATTTTGTATAAAGTAACCATTTACAGTATTCGTTACTTTGATTACTATAATTACTTTTGTTACTTTTGTATTTGAGTACCGGTAATCATATCTAGAATCGTATACCCTATTCCACGAACATACGCCTGTTTTGGATTACTTCGACAACGAATACTTTACTGTGCAAAATAAGAAGAACGAAAGTAAATTGCAAATTACATTGTTGTTTATTGGAATACTTATTAGCGCCATTTACTTTTGTACTTCTTATGTTGCACAGTAAAATATTCGTTGTCGAAGTAATCCAAAACATGCGTATGTTCGTGGAATGGCCCATATTTCTGAGTAGGTAGCTATTTTGTATAGGTATTCCGATATAACAACGACCTTCACCGATCTGTTTAAGGGATAAAAATGATTTGATTACTATGATTATTTTTGTTACTTTTGCATTTGAGTACCGGTAATCATATCGAGAATCGTATTTCTCAGTAGGTAGGTATTTTGTATAGGTATTTCGATATAATAACGACCTTCACGAAGTACGAAGTAATCAGAGTAATCAAAGTAGATACAATAGTCGTTACTCGCTCTGTTACGATTGGTACGAAGTAATCATAGTAATCAAAGTAATCAAAGTAGATGTAATAGTCGTTACTCACTCTGATACGATTGGTACGAAGTAATCAGAGTAATCAAAGCAGATACAATAGTCGTTACTCGCTCTAATACGATTGGTATGAAGTAACGAAGTAATCAGAGTAATCAAAGTAGATACAATAGTCGTTACTAGCTCTGATACGAAGTAACGAAGTAATCAGAGTAATCAAAGTAACGATTTGCCTCTCTGTATAGTAATCGTTACTTTCGGTATTCGTAAGTAACGAGTTCTTTGTAACGAATAGTTACTTTTTCAACATCACTAATTGACAGCTTTAATCCATCTGTAATATTATTTCACGATATTTGGCGTAATACACATACTCGTACATTTAGCAACAAACATTGATTGGAAACCGTTTGTAATACTGTGCCGTGATTGGATTTCTAGCCAGGTGTCGTACACATCGTTGGCAGGTGCCGCTGTTAAACATGTTTATACCATTTTCAAACCGTTGCGTTGCTTTCGAACGATTTCCAATCTGATTGCCGAGTTGACATTGCGAAAGGGTGGCATACGATGGGATGAGGGATGACTAGTGTGACGTGCGATGAAGTGAATGCTAGTTAATTCAGTTGTTTTCCTGAATTATTGATGCTTGTGATCGCTACCAGATTGTTTTGTTATACATTTAGGTACCGGCGGTATTACATAATAAATTTGTTGTTGGGGTGGGGGAGAGTGGATGCGTTGTCTGGTTTTGGGTGTGCGACGTGGCGATTAGAATGTCGATATTAGCGTAACTAAACACTGGAAGGGGATGATAAATAAAATTGACATGAAACTAAAAAAAAATATCCAATAAAAAGCGATTGGTTGGCAAGATGCGTGTGTTATTCGGTAATCTCGTTCACGTACACTAATAAAGATTATTTCATTCATAGGAGATTCTGACCAATAGAAAGCTACAGAAATGCAAATTAAGGTGATAATTTTTGATAATATCCCGTCGTCAAGTATATTACGTCAGACACCCTTCGTTGCTACGAAAAAATACATTCAGTGACATTAATGACAATTAATGTTTTAAAACTTATAAAACTGATGACTTTCAACCGTAAAATATTTTATATCAACTGTATGTTTAACAGTATTAATTTGTACTTACATAAATAAATTACAATAAAATTTTGGTTTTGAACATTTTATTCATGAAATAGTCGCAACAAATTGCACTCGATCTCTAAAATTAATATAGAATTTTTGCCCTCGTGACACTTTCACATAATTTCACTCGCCTTCGGCTCGTGAAATTAAAACTGTCAAAGTGTCACTCGGGAAGCATTCAATAATTTTAGAGCTCTTGTGCAATTACTACTGAAAATGCAATTTTTTTAACATGCCAATTAATTCTAAATTGCATAAATATTTAATGTTACTCCATTTTTTGATATTTAGTTATTTATTAAACGGTTTTATTTAAAAATGAATAACCATTTTCAATTTTTTGTTTAGTTCAGTCGTTTGCGTCAAATCTTTAGACGTTAATTTGACTGCCTTTTCTTCAATGGAAATGAATGAAATTTTACAGACATATGGATTCGCGGGAACAATACACGAATAGTCGATCAATTTTTTTTATGTTAATGAATTGTTTAAATAAAAAAAAAACGATTTTAATGGAAAATGCTTAAACTCTCTTGTTTTTTACAATGTAGAAACTTGAAACTTTTACAGATTGTAGCTAATTATATGAACTATACATAATTTCACTTTTTACTTTATTTGTTTAAGTTATGCTTTATATATAAACATAAAAGTTTCAAATTTATCCAGTTTCTGTCCGATTTCTATCCAGTTTTCAGCGAAAAAAAGTTATGGCATCGCACAGGGACGAATGCTGCCCTTAGTATTGTCGTGGGCTTCGACTGTCCATAAAACGCAAGGTTCGACACTGTTGACTACTGTCGAATAATCGTTTGATTTTTTTTATTTTTTGCTTTTTAGTTGATTTTTTTATATTTAAACTTTTAGTCACTCATAACTAAATAAAAGCGTTTCTTAAATTTTTTTTTTCATATTGTTTTATTTTCGAATTATCATCTGATTTTAAAATTTTTCATTATGGTCTCTTGGTGAAATTGTTCACACCTGTCAATGAGGAAATTAATTTTCTGGTAGACAATAGTCAGTAAAGTTAGATTTGAAAATATTTAAATTGTCTTTGTTGGCTAAACTCACCTGTTGGAGTAAGATTTCCATATAAATTTCCAAATAGTCATTGTTCTCTTTTGATAAATACTTTCATGTTTTTTGTTCATGATTTTTTCGAATAATTTTCTTATATTTCTATTTTAAATGTAATTTATGCGCACGTGGATGTATACCTACTAGTGATGTAACGAATATTGGTATTCGCATTCGCATTCGCGAATATTCGCATGTTTTTGCATATTCGCATTCGCATCCGCATTCGCGAAATTTGTGCGAATGTTTTGCGAATATGAAAACCAGAAAAAATAATAATTTTAAGATAATATTAGGTTAATAAAATCAAAATCTATTCACTTCCCATCATTTTTATTAAGAAAAGGTAACTTAACCTCAAACATGCAGCCTCAAATGGAAATATGCAGGACACAACAGCAGACAAAGAGACGGAAGATGGAATGAAGCGATAACTCACTGGAGACCTTGGGACTACAAAAGAGGAAAGGGCAGACCACAGACGAGATGGTGGGATATCCTAAAAAGATATGCAGGGACCAGATCGACAGCATTATCACTGAACCGAGAAGAGTGGAAAAATAAAGGGGAAGCTTACGTTCAACTTTGGACAAATGAAGGGCAATAGATAGATTGAACTTAACCTTGTATAATTACATTATCAGCCTTCACTTTTTTTATTATTTGGTATTATGTAATAAAGCGTAAGATTCAGATTGCTTTACACTAAATATCAATTAACTTTTCATTATAAATTTAAGAAACATTATAAAAATAGAAACAAATTAAAAAAACTGAATATTCGCATCCGCATTCGCGAATGTCGGTAGCAGATATTAGCATTCGCATTCGTATTCGCGAATGTTCAAAAAATGACATTCGTTACATCACTAATACCTACAACAACTGTTATCATCATCATCCAGCCTTCTGTGTTCAAAGTTTAACATAGGCCTCCCCGATTTTTTTCCAGTTCTGTCTGTCCATCGTATATGCGGTATATGCGGGTAAGTGAAGCAGCAAAAATGGCCACAAAAAAAGGGGCCCAGGAAAAGGGCCCTGCGAAGTTCAAAAAGGGATCAGATAAAGGTCCCAAAAGCCAGTAAAATGGTTTCCAACAAAAATATTAGGTTTCTGCAGTTAAATCTCCATCACGCAAAAGCCGCAACTAGTGTGCTTAACAGGAGTTTTAGCAGAAACTTAACTGACATCGGGCTCATTCAAGAGCCCTGGGCTGACAAAGGACTTATCAATGGACTTCCAAATAATACATGTAAGTTGATTTATTCACAAATGCATGACTTGCCAAGAGCAGCTTTGCTCATCTCTAAAAAACTAAAATTCATTTCTGTTCCGGAGTTTATCACAAGAGACTTAGCGACAGCTGAAGTGGAGCTCGCCACGGAAAGGGGCAAAAGGCAAATTATAATTGCCTCTGCCTATTTCCCGGGTGATGAAGATCAACCTCCGCTAGAGGAAGTGAAAGGCCTCATCAGTTGGTGCAACAAAAAGAACAGACAACTTATCCTTGGATGTGATGCGAACTCCCACAGCATAGTATGGGGCAGCACAAACACGAACAAACGTGGGGAGTACCTTTTAGAATATTTGGCTAACTCCAATATAGACATTATCAATAGAGGTAACAAACCAACTTTTATCACTGCAAATAGGAAAGAGGTGCTTGACATCACCTTAACTAGTTGCTCTGCTACAAATCTAATACAGAACTGGCATGTCTCCGATGAGGTATCGATGTCGGATCATAGAACCATAAGGTTCGATGTCGAGGCTGAGCGGGAACAGATACAGTCCTGTCGAATACCGAAACATACTGACTGGTGTGCATATAAGGACACCCTAAGGTCAGATGTTGAAGGCGTAACTTATTCGATTGAAACCATAGAGGAACTGGAAGGTGTCTCACAATGGCTAAATCGTACGATAATTAGCTGCTTTAAGGGGGCCTGTCACATCAAGACCAAAGCCGTCAAAAGAGATGTGTCATGGTGGAACAGGGAACTCAGTAAGTTAAAAGCTCTAACTCGTAAAGCTTTTAATAGAGCCAAAAGTATAGGTAACTGGGATGACTACAAAAAGGCTCTAACAGAATACAATAAAGAACTTAGAAGGTCTAAGAGAAGAACATGGAGGCAATTCTGCGAGGGGATAACTGAATTAGCCCCAGCAGTACGCCTCCAGAAAGTAATCTCAAAGGACCACTCAAACGGTATTGGACTTCTAAAAAAGCCAAACGGAGAGTTTACTGAAACCATAGAGGAAAGCATGAGTTGCTTATTACAATCTCACTTTCCTGGGTCAACACTCATTGAAGATGACCCAAGGGTTAATCTTGATGAATCTAATTACAGAACATCAAGAGCTGCAAAAAGCCTAGCGGGAAAAATCTTCACCAAAAATAGAATTAAATGGGCAATAAATAGCTTTAAGCCCTACAAATCTCCTGGAGAGGATGGTATCTTTCCAGCCCTGCTACAACAGGGCGTTGATACATTAACTCCTCATCTAGTCAAAATATTGAAGATGAGCTTCATCTTGGGCTACATTCCAAAAGGGTGGAGAGAGGTTAGGGTATGCTTCATTCCTAAGACTGGTAAACGCCCTCCAGAGGAGCCGAAGTCATATAGACCCATAAGCCTTACCTCCTTTCTACTTAAAAGTATGGAAAAAATACTTGATACATATATAAGAAGCGAATATTTAACAAATATACCGCTTCACAAAGAACAATTTGCCTACCAATCAGGCAAATCCACCGTGGATGCCTTGCACTGTCTCGTAAAAGACATAGAAAAGGCAATAGGATCAAAGGAAGTGGCGCTATGTGCATTCATAGACATAGAGGGTGCGTTTGACAACACCTCATATGAATCAATCAGCGCCGCCGCAACAGCAAAAGGTATCCAACCTTCCATAACTAAATGGATTCAATCCATGCTAAACACTAGGAAAATTATTACCTACCTAGGAGGCAAATCAACTACTATAAAAGCAGTAAAAGGTTGTCCTCAAGGAGGAGTCTTATCACCTCTACTGTGGTCGCTAGTGGTTGACGACCTCCTAACAAAGCTCAAAAGAGCAGGATTTCGTGCTCTGGGCTATGCTGACGATCTAGTTATAGTGGTTAGAGGCAAACATGACGGTATTATTGCCGAACGCATGCAGCAGGCCTTAAACATTATAACCACTTGGTGTTCGAGGGAAGGGCTATCAGTCAATCCCAACAAAACGACACTTATTCCGTTCACTAACAGGAGGAAACTAACATTACAGCCTCCGATCATGAATGGAATAACCCTTTCTTTCTCAGAAGAGGTTAAGTACCTAGGAGTCATCCTTGATAGGAGACTTACGTGGAATGCACACCTCACTCATATTACCACAAAAGCAACAAGGGCTTTCTGGATGTGCCGTAGGCTTTTTGGGAAAACCTGGGGTCTGAAGCCAAAAATGATCTACTGGTCATATTTAACGGTTGTCAGACCCATTATCACTTATGCTGCGATGGTTTGGTGGACCAAAACAAAGCAGCAAAAGGCAATAAACGAGTTGCAAAAAGTGCAACGACTTGCCTGTATTGGGATCACGGGTGCAATGAGATCGTGTCCTACCGCAGCCTTAGAGGCAATGCTAGACCTTCCTCCACTACATTTACATGTACAGAGGATCGCTCTAGAAAATGCCTATAGGCTGACACAGAATAAATCTCTAAAACCCGGTGACTTAACGGGACATCTTGAGGTATTAAGGGCTGGAACAACCCAAATCATGAAGATGCCTACAGACGTAATGCCTGCAAAACAAGATTTCGAACTCGCGTTAGATGTTATTATTAACGACCGCGAGTTGACAGCAAACGAAATCGCTCAAATCACAAAAGGTGCCTTCACTTACTATACTGATGGGTCAAAAACAAACGAAGGAGTAGGAATAGGGATCACAGGTCCTAATATTAGGATATCCGCAGCCCTTGGAAATGCTCCAACAATATTTCAAGCAGAACTATTAGCAATAGAGTTCTGTGCTCAAGAGTGCCTAAGGAAAGGCCTCAACTCAGCAAGAATATTTATTGCATCTGATAGTCAGGCTGCTTTGAAGGCTCTGAAGTCCACAACTTACGAGTCAAAAATAGCCTGGAATTGCAAACAATCCCTTAAACAACTGGCAAGTCGCAACAAACTAACGTTGCTATGGGTGCCAGGGCATAAAGGAATTGTCGGAAATGAGATTGCCGATAGTCTCGCAAAGGAAGGAGCTTGTACTCCTTTCATCGGACCCGAACCATTTTGTGGCATACCAAAAAGCCGCATAATGGAAGAAGTTCGAGAATATGAAAAGGAACTCGGTGCAGCCTACTGGAAAAATGTTCCAGGCCAAAGACAGGCAAAAAGGTTATTACGACCCTCTGCCCGGTACGCGAAATTACTCTTAGAGCTTCAGAAATCTGATCTCAGAGTAATCACAGGAATTCTCACTGGACACTGCTCACTCAGATATCATCTCTGTAAAATGGGCATACTGGACAGTGGGACATGTAGATTCTGCGATGAGGCAGATGAGACGTCAGAACATATTATCTGCAATTGCAGAGTAATTGTTCGGCAACGCCATAAATATCTGGAACAGGTATTTCTTGATCCTGATCAGATTACAAACCTAGCTCCAAAACGGATAATGGACTTTCTTAGAAGCCTAGACCTTTTGGACTAAAATATAGATGTAGGGTATACACAAAAGATCTTATAGGTCGCAGTGTAGTAAGGTCAACTGGGCCAATCGACCCCTTTTGCAATCTACAATCTACAATCGTATATGCGGTTACCTCTACTTCTTATGTCTGCCCTGGTCTCCACACTGTAATTCTTTGGGTCCACTTGCGGTCCTTCATGCTGGCCACATGGCCCGCCCAATTCCCTTTCAACCATGCTATTCGCCTAATTGAACCTAACTTACCTTAGTACAAATGTGCTCATAAAAAAAGTTACAGCCCTTTAAAAATCGATTTTTTTCAATATATCGAAAACTATTAAAGATTTTTTATTGAAAACGGACATGTATCTTTCTTATATCAGAAACATCTTAAAACAAAATTATAGTGAAATTTGTCCACCCCATAAAAATTTTATGGGGGTTTTGTTCCTTTAAACCCCCCAAACTTTTGTGTACGTTCCAATTAATTCATTATTGTGGTACCATTAGTTAAACACAAAATTTTTAAAACATTTTTGTCTCCTAGTATTTCTTCGATAAGCCAGTTTTTATCGAGATGCGGCTTCTTTTTTAATATACATACATGCATAAAAATTTTCTGTGGGTTTTGCTCCTTTAAACCCCCCAAATGTTTGTGTACGTTCCAATTAAACTTTTATTGTGGTACCATTAGTTAAACACAGTGTTTTTAAAACTTTTTTGTCTCTTAGTCTTTTTTTGATAAGTCACCTTTTATCGAGATTCTTTTTCAAAATATACCTAAAAATGTAAATTATAAATACATTTTCAGATTATTAACAGGTCTCTACAGGGTGTAACAAAAATACAGGTCATAAATTTAATGACATATTCTGGGATCAAAAATTGTTCGATTGAACCTAACTTACCTTAGTACAAATGTGCACATAAAAAAAGTTACAGCCCTTTGAAGTTACAAAATGAAAATCGATTTTTTCCAATATATCGAAAACTATTAAAGATATTTTATTGAAAATAGACATGTGGTATTCTTAAGGTAGTAAATAGTATCTTAAGAAAAAATTATAGTAAAATTTGGATACCCCATAAAAATTTTATGGGGGTTTGTTTCCTTTAAACCCCCCCCCCCCCAAACTTTTGTGTACGTTCCAATTTAATTATTATTGTTGTACCAGTAGTTAAACACAATATTTTAAAAACTCTTTTGCCTCTCAGTACTTTTTCGAAAAGTCAGTTTTTATCGAGATATTTTGAATATTTGTCAAATCCACCACATATTTGTATATGGCTAAGTACGATTATGGAGACTTGGTAATAATATGAAAATTTATTTATGATTTACATTTTTAGGTATATTTTGAACCATATTAAAGAAGACGTAATATCTCGATAAAAAGTGCCTTCTCGAGAAAATACAAAGAGGCAAAAAAGTTTTAAAAACACTGTGTTTAACTAATGGTACTGCAGTAAAACTTTAATTGGAACATACACAAACATTTGGGGGGTTTAAAGGAACAAAACCCCCATAAAATTTTTATGTAAACATATTAAAAAAGAAGCTGCAACTCGATAAAAACTGCCTTATCGAAAAAATACTGAGAGGCAAAGAAGTTTTAGAAATAATGAATTTAACTAATGGTACCTACCACAATAATAATTTAATTGGAACGTATACAAAAGTTTGGGGGGGTTTAAGGTAACAAAACCCCCATAAAATTTTTATGGGGTACACAAATTTCACTATAATTCTTTTTTAAGATATTTCTGCCATAAGAATGCCACATGTCCATTTTCAATAAAAAATCTCTAATAGTTTTCGATATATTCGAAAAAATCGATTTTCATTTTGTAAATTCAAAGGGCTGTAACTTTTTTTATGTGCATATTTGTACTAAAGTTCATTCGAACTATTTTTGGTCTCAGAATATGAGATTTAATGTATGACCTGTATTTTCGTTACACCCTGTATAATCGTACTTAACCATATACAAATATGTGGTGGATTCGACCAATATTCAAAATATCTCGATAAACACTGGTTTATAGAAAAATTACTAAGAGGCAAAAAAGTTGTAAAAATATTGTGTTGAACTAACGGTAACACAATAACACAATTAATTTAATCGGAACGTACACAAAACTTTTGGCGGGTTTAAGGGAACAAAACCCCCATACAATTTTTATGGGGTGCATAAATTTCACTTTAATTTTTTTTAAGATGTTGCTGCTATTAGAATGCCACATGTCCATTTTTAATAAAAAATCGCTAATAGTTTTCGATATATGAAAAAAAATCGATTTTCATTTTGTAACTTCAAAGGGATGTAACTTTTTTTGTGTGCACTATTGTATATAGGTATGTGAGCTTCAATCAACCTTATTTTGACCCCAGAATCTGTGGTATAATTTATGACCAATCTTTTCGGGACACCCTGTATAATAATAATAGTCTCCCGTTTTATACCGCTCACGTGGCTTTGGGAGTATAGCAGGGTAGCCTGCTATATCTAGGGCCTACGGTATACAAGGAAGGTAACAGGGCCAGTGCTACGCTTCAACCGCCTATTATTACCCGTGGTTTTACCCAAGGGACTCATTTTATTCAATCTGAGTCGACCTGGGGCCTATAAACATTTTAAAAATGTCTAGTTGTTCTTGCCGGCGGTAGAATTTGAACTCCGGACCACCGGCACGCGAGCCAAGCACACTACCGCTTAGCTACGCCGTCCCTCTATACTCTATACTTTAGTAATTTAAAATTATTTTCTCGGCATATAAAACCTTTATTGCCTTTGCGTTTTGGTAATTCTATAATTGTATGCATTTTGCATTTATTCGCAAAGGTGAAGAACAACTTATAATTGATTCCTGGACAAGTTCTTTCCTGAAACATCTTATCCATCATCAACTTTGACACGTAAGAACTCTTCTTTTTAACATGTAAAAAACATTCACCTGCATCAAGACATTATGACATGTATTTAGGAAGCATTTGTGTACAGCATGAACTAGCAGCGTTCTTCAGCAAAACCCTAATGAATATAAGTAAATACTACAGGAAACAGTATTTATTATTTATGCAGATTTGATTTTTTTTATTTTGTTCCGTTTTAAAGCATCGGTAAGTATTGCTTACTTTTTATATGTTAATAAGTATGGAAAACTAATTATCATTTCAATTGATACGCAAATTGGGACCCAACGATCTTTCAGTACACGATAAAGCCCTTCTTATCATTAACAGGGGAGCAGTTGCGGCGTCAGAAAAAACCTAACATTTTATCCTTTTCCGTGATAACTTGATGAAAAATTTTGCAACATAACTTTCCACTCGTAAATGCTTCGAGGAAGATTGCAGTAATGCGTGGGAATTTGGCACCTCTAGCTATTGTGTGACCTTCCACATACCGTACGTCTTTCTCCACCTATTCCACGTATATCGTGCTTCCGCCAGAATGTTCTGGAGATGGAACCGTTTGGAGCTGCTACTTGCGGCCGGTGATTCATTCTTTTGCTACAATATTATAAAAGAGAAATTTGTTTTAAATTGTTTCATTAGATTTTAAATTCGTATTGTTCGATTTTTCTCTTTACGCGCTACTACTTGACGTGACTGCTCCCGGGTTAAAGTGATTAGTGCAGAAGCAGACTACGCTAGGCAGGTCACCTTATAAGAATGGATAATGACAGAACACCTAGTAGAACGCTTAGCGGGACTATGATGGGACGTAGGCCAGTAGGAAGACCAAGGATTAAACGAAGTAAAAACCGATAGTAAAGAAATCTTGGGTGGATAATTGGAGGAGAGCAGCCAGGGACAAAGGTACTTGGTGGCGAATACGGGGGGAGACAAATACGGTACTTAAGCTGTAGCACCATAAGAGAGAGCGAGAGAGAGAGAGAGAGAGAGAGAGAGACAGACAGACAGAGATAGAGGGGACAGAGAGAGCGAGAGAGAGGGGACAGAGAGAGCGAGAGAGACAGAGAGAGAGGGAGAAAGAAATAATGTGAAAGCAATAAGTAACTGTAGTTGCATGTCTACTTATTCTTTTTCTTATTAAGGATCTGTCTATGTGTTAATACCGATTCATTTCTGAACATTTCTTGGCTAAACTAACTGCCAACTATCTCCTAATCTTTTCGGTAGACTTCTTAATGTGTTTTCTCCAACTGGATTTCCCTTAAGAGGAACGGGTAGTATATTTTACGATCATAAATGTAAAATCTGATAGAACTGCATTGATTTGTATTGATCCTTCTGATCACATTCCAGTATTGCGATCTTTTAAGCTAAACATATATTCTTTAAATTTTTCGTCAAATCTCATCACACAGGACCATAAATTTCTTAAATCTTTAAATTAATTACACTAAAGCCCTATTGTCCACCAATTTGAATGAAACCCCTGCTCGTTATTTACAACCAAAAACCGTCAACATAAAATCTTACCATTCGTACTTGACGCACCCCAACCCTTGTAAATAATAAATGGAAAATTAAATTATACCCAAAATACTTCCATCAACATAAATTATAGAGTTCCAACCCCTTACACGTTACACACACAGAAATACACACACACACTCTCGCCCTCTTTGAAAAGCGTATCCCACCCCATGCTCGCAGATACTGAAAAGATCATGCCTGGAATACATTACAGGTATATCCCATTTGATAAGCTGCCATAGGGTCAGATTAGGAAATATATCAGAGTCGTATAGTGCTTAAGTCAGACTCTGTCAAGGGTGAATTTTTAATTGGGGTAGATTCATAAGTAATTGCAAATCTATTTTTAGTGTTAAACATTCATTAAAGCTTAAGCGTTAATTTAAAATACGTTAGGTGCTATAAAATATGACGCCTTGAGAAGAACTTTGCTTGATTTGTGAATTATGAAAAAGCTTTCAGTATACAGTGTGAAAACTTATTAAATCTCTCTAGAAGGTAGGGGTAGATTCTGGGGACAGAGATAAATTATGTGACAACAGAGAGTTATCAAGTAACTCTCGGAGAATACGGTAACGGTATAATAACGTATCGTATAAAGTATAAAGTAAAATAACGTTACCGTATTCTCCTACAGTTACTTGATAACTCTCTATTAAACCTGAATGAAACCAAAAAGCAGTCGATTGGATGGGATGATTAACAAACAGGATGATTACAGGGTGGTCAATAATTTATATAATGGAGTTCAGTATTTCTGTTAGCAGAATAGATACAGAAAAAACACGTTTGATAGAAAAATCATAGATACGCAGCATAGCTTCGGGTCTATACACTACAATGACCAAACGTCCCGTAAAAACAGGATGGTCCCGTTTTTAACCAATTGTACCTGGGGTCCCGAAAAAGTCTCCTGGGACGTCTAATTGTCCCGTTTGCGAATTTACAAAACCTATACCATTTCAGTCATTTGGACGACTGAATTCGAGTAGGTTTTGTATGCAGAATATTAGTTACATATTCCATTCTATTTCGGTCCAGAAATGAACTGTATTGGTGTAGGATTTGTAAGCGAAATTTTTGATTAGTATTGGGCAAATGTCTATACTGTTTCAGTCATGTAAGTAAAACTAATCAAATATTTACTAAGTGGATTTATTATTATATAATAAAATTTAGATATGTTTTGAAAATTAAAAAATGAATAATATAATATTGGATATGATTAAGAATTAAAAACAAATGAATAACTACTAATGTACAAGTATATACAGTATGTCCCTGTAAGTTGGAACTATATGGAAAACTTTTTTATTATTGATTTTACGAAAAAAAGTTATTCTTCATAAAAAGTTCTGCATGGTCTAAAACCTAAGGTCTGATATTAATTTTTATCAATAGCATAAGAGAGATGTCAAAAAATATGAATTTCTGTCAAGAGTCAAGTATCTTTATACAGTGATGAGCGAGTTAATATCCGGAAAAATAACACAAAAGATGGAAAACGTATTAAGTTGTGAGATAAAAAGAAATGAGACTAATCGAGTTGGGAAATTTAGCGACACTAACGTATAAATTTACATTATATTGATTGTTTCCCACCTTTAGACGTATCGCACGAGTGTGGCAACTACCACTGTCATAGTGACAGTTTTAGTTGACATGCTCCTCTGATATGGGTAAAGGTGGGAAACAATAAATATAATGTAAATTTATTGGTTAATATTGCTAAATTTCCCAACTCGATTAGTTTAATTTCTTTTTATCTCACAACTTAATACACGTTTTCTATCTTTTGTGCTATTTTGTAGGTTAGTAGCGCGCTCATCACTGTATATATGTATTTCACAAAATTGAAAATTGTTATCACGAAAATTTATTTGGACTTAAAAATAATGTTCTAATATGCCACTACATTCTTCGAATTGAAAAAAAAAATTTCTCAAATTATCTCAAATTAATTTTCCCGATATTATTAGTTTTACAAAAAAAAAAGTTATTCTTTATAAAAAGTTTTGCATGGTCCAGAAACTAAGATATGTACAACCATAATTTATTAAATTTATCAATTTTATACGAGGTTTGTCAAAAAATATGAATTTTGTTCAAGAGTAAAATACCTTTATAGTTCACAATATTTCAATTAAGAAGATGTAATTGTATACTCATACATGTTTTTGAATTCTGAACAAGTTTTCATATAAAATTTTTCGATATTGTGCAAAATAAAGGTACTTTTTTTCGTAAAACTAATAATATCGGAGATATCATAAATAAAAATGATGTTGAGTATCTGTAATTTGAAAAAAAAATTAATTTTTTTTTTCAATTAGAAGAATGTAGTTGCATATTAGAACATTATTTTTAAGTCCAAACAAATTTTCGTAATAACAATTTTCAATCTTGTGAAATATATAAAGGTACCTACTGTACTCTTGAGACAAAATCATATTTTTTGACATCCCTCGTATACTATTGATAAACCTTGATATCAGATGACTGCATCTTCGGTTCTAGACCATGCAGAACTTTTTATGAAGAATAACTTTTTTTGTAAAGTCAATAATAAAAAAGTTTTCCATATGGTTCCAACTTACAGGGACATACTGCATATACTCGTACACTAGTAATTATTGATTTGTTTTTAATTTTTAATATTATCCAAATATATATTATTCATTTTAATTTTCAAAACCTATCTAAATTTTATGATATAGTAATAAATCCACGTAAGTAAATATTTGATAAGTTTTCTTACATGACTGAAACAGTATAGACATTTGCTCAATAATACTCAAAAATTTCGCTTACAAATCCTACACCAATACAGTTAATTTCTGGACCGAAATAGAATAGAATATGTAAGTAATATTCTGCATACAAAACCTACTCGAATTCAGTCGCCCCCATGACTGAAATGGTACAGCTTTTGTAAATTCGCGTCCCGTTTTTACATTGGGTTGATGATACACTTCTTTGAAGATACACAAAAGCTCCAAACATTTTGTTAGTTAACATTTTTTAATAATCCTATGGCATACCTATGGTTGAGTGGCAACAACGCATTGTGCGAAATAAAAGTGTTAAACATTTTCACCAGAGTTTATTCCGATTTTTGAGGTAATAGTGCGAAATAAAATATTAACTATATGCGAACATTTGTATAAGGTCATAAACTATCTAAAGTGCAAAAAATAGTGGCAAAAATCGGCCTATAAGTAACTTATAGAACATTTTATGTTAATCAAAACAAACGACATTTTATAAATTCCAGTTCTTTTGACAACAGATAAGAGAACAAGTCTTGATCAAATTAAAAGCGACGTTGCCGGTTTTCCAAAAAGTTTTAAAAATCCAAGAAAGGAAATCAATCAATTAATAATAAACTAAGTAAACAAGATTTCGAAGTAAAAAGAATTTTAATATATTTAAAGTCATACTCAATTATTGCTTGAGAAGTTCTAGAGCCTTCGCCGGGTCGACTGGGGAACTAGAGCTTATCGCTTGCTTTAATATAGAGTACAAATACATAAAAAATGGTGGATAGTGATAATGATTACACCTCAGAAGACAGTAAAAAGAGAAGTCTAGAGATAGATGCAGACAATATTTTTAACAAGAGCAAGAAACTATCCAGAACACCAACCAAACAACAGAAAGATGAAAACAAAATTGATCAGCTTTTAAAAATGATGCAAAATTTAACAGATCAAACACAAAGTTTAACATCGGAGGTAAAAGGAATAAAAGAAGAACAACGAGAATATAGAAATGACCTCCGAGAATTAAGAAAAGAAATAAATGAATTCAAACAAAGTAACCAACAACTACAAAAAGAAAATGATGAAATGAAACAGGAACTAAAGATAGTGAAAATGAAGGTAGAAAAGTTCGAGAAAGAGAGAAAAGCTAACAATGTTATTGTCCAGGGTCTACCGATGGATACAAATAACCCAAATGTAGTCAATGAGGTTATGGCAGATTTCGTGGAAAGAGAATTAGGTATTAAAGTAGAAATAGAAGAAGCTTATAAAATAGGGGACAAAACATGTCTTGTAAAACTAAAAAACAAAAATGAAAAAATAAAAATTATGAAGAACAAAAACAAACTAAGGAATTCAAAGCCGGAAATATATATCAATAACGATCTAACGCAAGAAGAGATGAAAATACAACAAGAAATACGGAGAATTGCAAAATTTCAAAAAGAAAACGGTAAGAACACTAGAGTAGGTTATCAAAAATTAATTATTGACGGGACTGAATGGAAATGGAACAAAGAGAAGAATGAACTGGAAAGGGCAAAGCAGGACACGCCAAAAAACTGATAAAAAAACAAATATTGGATACAACACAAAAAACGGACACGAAAATGGCAAAGGAAAAGGACCTGAACAGATTAGATAAAATAAAACATACGAACACAAAAAAATATAATAAAAAACCGAAA
Organism: Diabrotica virgifera virgifera; assembly: GCF_917563875.1. Lineage (NCBI taxonomy): Eukaryota > Metazoa > Arthropoda > Insecta > Coleoptera > Chrysomelidae > Diabrotica > Diabrotica virgifera. The sequence continues at coordinate 201,868,846 of NC_065443.1, read as the reverse complement.
AAATGTGATCAACTAAAAATAAGTACGTGGAACATCAGAACAATGCTTGAACCAGGAAAAATGCAGGATATCGTCTCAGAACTAGAAAGATACCAAATTGATATTGCAGTGATTCAAGAAATCAGATGGGCAGGTCAAGGAGAAATAAATAGAAAAAACTACACACTACAGTACTCGGGACATGAAAAACAAGGTCAATATGGAGTTGCTTTCATAATTATGGGAAAAATAAAAAATAACATTATGCAATTTAAACCAATAAATGAACGTATGGCTTACCTGAGAATTAACGCCAAACCATTTAATATATCAATCATAAACGTATATGCCCCAACTGAAAGTGCTACTGCGGAGGAAAAAGACAAATTGTATGAGGAACTCGAACGAGAAATGGAGAAGTTACCTAGAGAAGACACAATACTGGTAATGGGAGATTTTAATGCCCAAATAGGTAAGGAAGACTACATTAACCAAGTAGCAGGTAAGCACACAATACACGAAAAAACTAACGACAATGGCCAACGATTATGTAATCTAGCATCTAGTACCAATATGATTATCGTTAGTACAAAATTCGAACATCCCAAATACCATAAAGTGACGTGGATTTCCCCAGACCAAAAAACATGGTCACAAATAGACCATATTCTGATTACAAGAAGGAAGCAAACATCGGTAACAGACGTGAGGTCCTACAGAGGTGCACATGCAGACACAGACCATTTTATGGTGACTGCAAAAGTAAGACAAAAAGTCAAAAGAACACTAAAAAACACGACAACAAAAAATAAATGGCACGTAGAAAAACTGAATACTCCAGACATAAGGATTAAATATGCTGATGACATGAACAAAAAACTGAAGGAACAATCTAAACCTACAAAGGATATAGAAACAGAATGGAGAAATATAAAAAAATGTATAAATGAAACAGCGGAAGTACACGTAGGGATAAAAAGAAACAAAAAAAGACAAGAATGGTATAATGAAGAATGCCATAAAATGTTAAAAAAGAAGGTAGAAATGAGACAAATGTGGATAAGAACAAATAGACAGGATTATAGGGAAGAATACAATATAATAAGGCATGCATGTAAGAAAAAAATAAGGAAAATTAGACGTGAGTGGTTGGATGATAAGATAAAAGAAATAGAAAAAGAGAGTAAGAACAGAAACACAAAAGAATTCTATAAGAAAATTAGTGAGCAGAACAAAACGTTTAAAGGAAAGATAAAAAGCATAAAAGATAAAAATGGAAAAGTATCAGAAAACGATGAAGAGTATAAAGAAATTTGGACTAACTATTTTAAAGAATTATTAACAGAACAACAAGATCAAGACCTAAATGAAAACAGAGGAGAAGAGACAATGATGTTAGGAAACCAGCTACAAATACCAACAAAAGAGGAAGTTGAGGAAATTATTAATAGCAGCCGTAATGGTAAAGCCTCAGGATCGGACTGTATCAATATGGAGCTTATAAAATATGGTGGTGAAGAATTAAAAGATAGATTATACAATTTAATAAAAGACATATGGGACGAAGAAAAAATGCCGGAAGAATGGTACAAAGGACAAATTATCACGATTCATAAAAAAGGAGATCAACAGATGTGTAAAAACTACAGAGGACTGACGCTATTAAACACAGCATATAAAATCATGTCCGCCTTAATACAACGAAGACTGACCGAAGCTACCACGAATATCATAGGACACTATCAATGCGGATTTGTTAAGGGAAAGTCTACAACAGATGCCATACATACAGTTAAACAAATTATGGAAAAAGCTCATGGATATAAAATAGAAATTGAACTGCTTTTTATAGATTTTCGACAAGCATTTGATACAATAAATAGATCAAAACTAATGGTAGCTCTGAAAGAAATGGGAATACAACATAAATTAAGAAGATTAATACAAATGACAATGAGTAGAACTGTAGTTAGTATAAAAACTCAAGTAGGCGACACAGAAGAATTTGTCATCAATAAAGGGGTGAGACAAGGAGATTCATTATCAGCAACTCTGTTTAATCTTGCCCTAGAATACGTCGTCAGGAAGATCAACAAAGGCACCCTCCGAACGAGAGAAGGACAAATAATAGCATACGCTGATGATATTGTGCTAATAACAAAAAATAGAAAAACAATGGAACGAATGTTAAACGAAATGGTAACAGAAGGAAAAGTAATGGGATTAAAAATAAACCAAGAGAAAACCAAAATAATGAGATTTGACAAAAACTTTGAAAACAGAAAGGTTAGAGTAGGAGAATACACTTTTGAAGAAGTCGAAAAATTTAAATATTTAGGAATATTAATAACAAACAATGGAGAAACAGAAACCGAAATCAAAGAAAGGATTATTACAGCAAATAAGAGCTTCCATGCAAATAAAAAATTACTTAAAAATAAGTTATTGAGTAAGAAATCAAAAATGAAAGTATACAAAACAATAATTCGACCGACGATGATGTATGCAGCCGAAACTCTTAGCATGACAAAAAAACAAGAGGAAAACCTTAGAATACAAGAAAGAAAAATACTAAGAGCAATATTAGGACCAATAAAAATAAATGACAATGAATTTAGACAAAGAACGAACCTTGAGTTACTGGAAGAAATTGAGGAGGATATAGTATGTAAAATAAAACAGCAAAGAGCAAAATGGCTAGGACACATATGGAGATCCGGATCAACTACGACGATATACTCAATATTGGAATGGACACCAGCTGGCAAAAGAAGACGTGGAAGACCAAGATCTACATGGTTACAAGAAGTAGTAAGTGATCTCAACAATGCGGGCATACGACATTGGAAAGGGAAAACCAGAGACAGGAATGAGTGGAGAAAAATAACACAGAAAATTAAATAACGAACATGAGGACTGATCTACCTCAAAACATAGATCTAGAGAGCGTAAGCGGCGTAACCCCTAAAGGGGTGTTTAGCCACTATATATATATATATATATATATATATATATATATATATATATATATATATATATACCTATGGTTTGTCCATAGCCAATTCAATATTTCTCAGCAAGGAATTAAAAAGATTGAAGCAGGAGTTGTAATGACATTAATTTATAATCACTTTTCATCAATAGGCATCACTTTTCTCAGTCGCCAAATTTCACGGTCTACTAACAAGTAGAAACAAATTCTTTTATTAATCTTACACTCTTAAAATTAAGATATTTAAACAAAATTTCATCAATATTTTATATTACCCCCTATCTAATTATTCATTTTTGTTTCAGGTATGTAATTTAATGATTTCCTAAAATTGGTAAGTGATTACATCATATTTTGTAAGCACTCTGAAAATAATTAAAATTATATACAGTATGTAAAAGCCAAATGGAATAAATTCATTATTTCGTGAATGAACGATTTTTAAAATAAATCCCGAAACAGGTCGATTTTATTTTTAAATTATAATTTTTTGGCATATATATCACACTAGTGACGCCATCCATCTGGTCGTGATGACGTAATGAATAATTTTTAATGAGAATAGGGGTCGCGTGCGTAAGGAAACAAAAAATATAGTCGCACGTATTCTTTCAGGCAGCTAAGTAACATGGAGCAAACATATAAAGAAAACAAAAACATTTAAAAATTATTTAAAATTACTAGGTTGACGTGGTTTTAACATTTTTAAAAAATAACTAAATATCAGTTGAGAGGTTAAAAACATATATTTGTTATTAGCTAATAAATAAATTCTTAACCCAATAAATCGAAATATGTCAAAACAAAATTTACAATTGTCAATTGTCAGTAGATAAATCAATTACCGACCATCGACTGTATTTGTTCTATGCGTGGCGTTGTGTATGAACAGACGGCTTAAGTTAAAGCCGGATTTATCTTATGGCGGGGAGTGCACGACATGAGCCGTAGAACAATAGACGGCGCACGTCCCCATTGTTGATCCGTCCCATTCTACGATAAACTAGCCAATGCTTTTCATATTAGACGATTTTTCAACGTGCCCCGTAAGACAGCCGTATCGTCCACGTACCTGTCCTAAGATGTGAGTAGAAAAGAGACGTAATATAAAAAATAATTCGTGAATAATGTCATACTTGTGCAAGGATCCAACGAATCCACTGTATGTCATAATATAAATATTTCTATAGGTATCAAATAGGTAAATTAATATTTTTTTAGAATAATTCCACTGCTATAACCCTTCTCAAATTAAAGGCTCAAAATATTCTACCTCTTTGATCACAGTGCTCCACTAGACTAATTACATCTGTATTCATATATGTAGCTTCTGTGTAAGATGCTTAGTAGTTGGTTTCGATCGAAACCGCAACAATATCGAATAAAATCATAGATAATAAACTTTTATATCGACCCTTTTTATGTCACTTTTTTAATCTTGAACTTCATCTAACAGCATCGTCCTTTTCATTATCGCTGCTCGGCGCTCATGCCCTCACCATTACCCTTACCCCTCGTATACATTTTTGAATCGAACAAAGACGAGATTACGAGATATGGCTGGAGTACAATGGACGCATTACGCGAATACTCCGTGAGGGATGAAAGAATTAGGGAGAATTGGGAATGAAAGAAATCCAGATTTAGTCGTTGAGGATGGATTTTTTCATTTCGGTTGAACAGCGGAAGTTATAATAGTGTAGGAGCTGATAGGATTTGGGAGTGGAACTCAATTTGACTGAAAACTTAAGGAAGTAAAAACAACCAGATAAATGGTTGGGTAGTAGTGAGGGCAGGACATAGGTGAAAATTGCACTAGATTCAAAATAGAGACCAGAAATAGCGAAAACAAAGAATTACTGAGTATCAACTTCTGTTTAATCTCAAATATTCATAATTCATATCCGATATTAAACAATAGTTATATCACCCCGTATATCACATTAACGTAATTTGTTATTGTATAATTACAGGTGCGACCTGCTAATTTAGTTTAATTATTGCAAATCATAAACAATATTTTTGGCTAGGGCACACTCATTTTGCTGACTAAATAAAATCCTTTGTTCGTTAGTCGCGTGGACTATGACCCTATTCATATTGACACCAAGAGAGAACATACATTTAGAATCATTCCTTCGATTCACTCAAAACATGTAGCATCGTCAATGATTATCAGTTTAACCGTCAAACCAGTCGCGTAGTAAGGCTCCATCAATCAGTAAAAATTTGAGGGCTCCCGGATATAGTGTGTTGTTAGAGAAATAAAGTTTCATCTTTAATTTGGTGTTTCACTATAATAGGCGATCGAAGGTAAGCTGAGCCGATCTTATACAACTCCCGTAAGGGAGTCATACCTTTGAAGGGTGTTAATATTGGTAAGAACTTCTTCTTTATGTGCCGTCTTCTACCGAAGGTTGGCGACCATCAAGCGATAGGTTTCTCTGTTTTGTGCCGCATGTATTATGTTCGCATCTTCTGGTATTTGAAACCATTCTCTCAAGTTTCTCAGCCAGGATTTTTTCTTTCTGCCCAAACCTCTTCTACATTCAATCTTGCCTTCCTCGATAAGCTGTAGCAGACTGTACTTATCATTAGGGAACACATGGCCCAGGTATGACGCCTTCCTCCTTTTAACAGTTGTTAACAATTCCACCTCTTTACCCATTCTTCTCAATACCTCTGTGTTGGTCACTCTGTCTGTCCAAGGTATTCTCAGTATGCGTCGATACAGCCACATTTCTAGAGCCGCTAACTTCTTTATAGTTGGTGCTGTTAACGTCCACCCTTCTACTCCGTAAAGTAGCGTAGAGAGTACGTAGCATTTCGTGGCGCGCCATCGGAGGTTAATGCTTAGGTTGCGGTTGCTTAAGAGCTTTCTCATTTTTATGAATTTGGATCTTGCTATTTCAATTCGGATCCTAATCTCTACGTCTGGGTCCCACTTATCATTTACTGTATATCCCAGATATTTGAATCGGTGTACTCTTTCAATACGTTTGGCTTCAATATTCAGGTCGATATGTTGAATGTTCTTTTTACTGATCACCATAAATTTAGTTTTCTTTCTATTGATCTTCAGTCCAAATCGGTTGCCAGTTGTATTTACTCTATTTAGCATCATATGTAAATCTTCGATGTTATCGGCCAGTATAACAGTATCATCTGCATATCGAAAATTACTTATTGGTACGCCATTAATCTTGATGCCCTCATTGTACTCTTCCAGTGCCTCTAGAAAGAGTCTAAGGTAAGAACCTATGATAGAAAATATTACAAATGCAGAGAAACACCGACTCCGCTGAAGGGATTGGTAAAGAAGGAATATCGGTATTTTTCACAGATAAACTTAGCAGAAAACCAGAATAACACGACAAGGTACAGATGAGGATTATGCTGATGAGGATGAACGGTATAATTTAAATACCAAAACATAGGTGAAGATTGCAGCACGTTCAACATAGGTATCAGAATTAGCCGAAACGAAGAATGGCGGACTATCAACTTCCCGTAAGGAGTAGGAGAGTATGGCAACAAAACTTAGTAGTCAAACCAGCAATATCTTTAAAGGGTGTTAAAATTAGTAAGTGCCTAAGATAGAAAATATTGAAAAATGTAATTAAAGAAAAATCGATTTTTCATAAAATAACTTCTGCTTAAAAATAACAGGTTAAGGCAAAGATAGGTATTTTTCGTAAATAAACTTAGCAGAAAACCAGAATGAATAAAAGGATAAGGCCAAGATGATATCGATTCTGATGTCGATAAAACGTGAGAAAATTATTAAGTATAGAGCGCTTAGATTTTCTTCTTAGGTTATTTGAAAATAACAGACAAATAACATATACAAAAATCACACAGTCACATGCCAAGATCTTCTAAAGTATACCTTCTTTTTCTCAGTCTCTAGCCTGTTACAAATATTGTGTCATTCTCGCTCATTTTGACAAACAGAGCAACATGTGTTTGCCAGTAAGTACAGAGCTGTATAAAATTATACGAGTACTCACATACCTGTCAAAGTAGATACAAAATAACTATTACTTCACCTCGATGAAAAAATCGTGGAAACAAGTATAAAAGCCAAAAGACATCTACAAGAGCTAAAAATCAAAACATGACCTGGTCTGTAAGCTATGAAATGAGTAGGAATGATAATATTATGAAATATAACTACAGGGAGCATTAAACCATCCAACAACAATATAGTACTTACATACGTTCTAATAAAATGCTCAGAATCGTAACTGATGCTGCATGGTATGTCTGAATCCAAACTTTACATAATGATCTAAACAATGAAAACAAATACCAATATCTTGTTAGAGATTATGTTAACCATTTGATAAGAAAACTCTTCAAATCACCAGTGGAAAAAAGGTCCTGACCAAAAGCTTTTCCCAAGTATGTACTAGATCTACTTCTTACAGGATACTTACTAGTACAGTATGCTTTTATTGACATTTATATTTTATAAATTGCAGTAAATACATAAATAAATAAATAAACACAAGCAGCAAGATTTAATTGGATATTCGTGGGATATATCTTGAGACAAAATATGTAAGGCTGAATATAATCTTCTTCTTCTTCTAGTGTCGACTCCACTAATAAAGGTTGGCTATAACCATTGCAAATTCGTCTGTATCTTCTGTTTTTTTAAAGCGTCTATGTGTTTAACCCGGTCCAGTCGCGAATGTTTTTCAGCTAGGATATTTGTCGTCTACCAGGAACCAGGACTCCTTTTTCCCTCGATTTTACCCTCCATAATCAGCTGTAATAACTCGTACTTATCATTGCTAAGTGAGCCACAAATATGCGGTTTTTATCTTTTTAATGTTGGTCAAAAGTTCTCTGTCTTTTCACATTCTGTGCAACACCATTTCGTTCGTAATAGGATCGGTCAACAGTATTTTCAATATTCTTCTAAAAAGCCACATCTCAAAAGCTTCCAGCTTTCTCATTAAGTCAACATTAACAGTCCAAGCTTCGACACCGTAAAGAAAAAGAGAGTGGATACAACATTTTACCATGCGATGTCGGATTTGCAGATTGAGTCTTTGCTTACTCACAAATTTCCTCATCTTCAAAAAGGCTGCTCTTGATTACTCTATTCTTGATAGAATTTCTGATTTCGGATTTAGATCTTCTGTAATCCAGACTCCTAAGTATTTCATTTTTCTCGACTTATTCGATATCTTCATTTTTTATCCAGATCTGGATCCTTGTTACGACTTTACCCCTCTTACTGATCACCATGATTTTTGTTTTCTTTTTGTTTATTGTTAACCCAAGTACCGAATAGAATAAGATAATTATACTATGAGGAACTTCGGTAAAAAAGGAAGATTACGACTTACTCACTTGACTACAAACAACATGCTGGCCAAAAGTGCTCATTACAGAAATGAATGAAAGTAACGAAAATCCTATATTCAAATATGGATTTTTATATCTAATTAGGTAGACACTCTTTGGTCATAAAATACTTAAGGTCATTAATATATAAACTGGCCCGTATTATCCCCTGCAGAAAGATAATTAACCTCATTGACAACATGCTGACAAACAGAGCCTTCCAGGTTATAATGGGAAAGGAGACGAGTAGACAGATGAAACTTAACAATGGTCTTCCACAGGGTGCTGTACTTGCCCCTTTACTTTTCAGCCTCTATATTGCTGACATGCCTGAAACCGAATCTCGGAAGTTTGGATATGCTGACGACTGGACCCTTGCAACAAGCCACCAATCTTTAGAAACTACAGAAATCACTCTCACGAATGACTTGTCCATCCTCAGCGAATACCGTAAGAAATGGAGACTACAGCCAAGTACGACAAAAACTGAAGTATCAGTTTTTCATTTCAACAACAAGCTGGCAAACAGAGAATTGTGAGTGTATTTTAATAACAAGCTGTTAAAACACAATAAATACCCGAAATACCTTGGGGTTACTCTAGACAGAACGCTCACATTCAGAGAACACCTGACGAAAACAGCAGCAAAATTGAAAACACGCAACAATATAATACAGAAACTCTGCGGCACTACATGGGGGTCCACAGCATCAACATTAAGATCCTTTGCTCTTGGCCTGATATATCCGGTGGCAGAATACTGTGATCCAGTGTGGCTAAATAGCAGGCATACCCACCTGGTCGACACCCAACTAAACCGTGCTATGCGTATGATAATAGGCACAATTAAGCCCACCCCTACAATGTGGCTACACCGTTAGTAATATAGCACCACCCAACCTACGCCGCGAACATGCATTGGTTAAAGAATATAACAAAATAATGGACAGTCGCCAGCTTCTAGTCCACAACGACATCCCCGATATTCTTGAGAACCGTCTCCGATCCAGGTTACCCCCTCTACAATCTGCTTAAGCGCTGCAGCAATCCAACTTTGACTTCAATACCCGATGGAGAGAAGATTGGGAAAGTAGGACAGATCCGCATTACCATAGTCTACCGGACATCATAGGGAAACCTGGCGAATTTGAACGTCCCCGTAAGATTTGGGCAGCCCTTAATCGAATTCGAACAAACTGTGGAAGATGCGCCGACTCCCTCTACAGATGGGGTAAACTCCCCTCGCCTTCTTGTGACTGCGGCGCTGCAAGACAGACGATCAGTCACATTGTTCAGGACTGCCCACGCAGAGCATACAAAGGCGACCCTATAGACTTGTAATGGCAACCGTAGGGTCAATCGAATATATAAAAAAATTGGACATCTGTTTGTGATGCATTGTATAATGCATAAATCTAAATGTATTCTGTGACGTACTTAAGCCATACGCTAAATAAATAAACTTAAGGTAAATTCTTAAGCTTTTTGAACCGCTGGAAATGTCTGTGCAAAAAAGTTCCCTACTTTCATCGCTTCTTCTGAACATCCACACCCACTGTAGCCGCTGGACTATATTTCCTCCTCCTGTTTAACCATAGCGACGAAAAAAGTGTTTGATCGGCTCACGGCGAGAGAGAAAAGTTATTTTAATTTTCCAGTCGAAATTTTCATTAAAACAACAAAAGGTCCGCCTCGAATTGAAAAAGAATACTCCTTAATTGGATATTTCACCGTTGAAAAGGAGATTTCCAGAGCGCCGCAATTAAAGGAACTAAGCAGTAAAAGAAAACTGTCTTAATGTTTCTCCATTAAGGAGTAATTAAAAATTTAAACGGAGAAATGTTAAATAAAAGGCATTATTATAATATTAGATTTTGTTGGAAGATGTAGATAATTCTTTTTACGATTAGAATAAAATGAATTGCAGTAATTTAAGAAGAATATGCTTTACTGTTTTTTTTTTATCCAGGAACAAAACTATTTTTAGAGCACCTTCTGTTACTTATTCGTTTGATTAGGAAATAGTACCTACTGGTAGGGAAATAAACTACTAATTCTTCTTCTTCTTTAAGTTTCATCTTCTATCGAAGGTTGGAAATCATCATGGCTATGCGGACCCTGTTGATTTGCCGCTCTAAATAGCTCTGCACTACTGCATTCGAACCATTTCCTTAAGTTTTTAAGCCAGGATGTTCTTCGTCTTCCCACATTTCGCTTTCCTCGGGTTTTGCCTTGCATAATAACTTGTAATAATGAGTATTTTTGCCCTCTCATCACATGTCCTAAGTATATACTCAAGTTTTCGTCTTTGATAGTCAATATTAGGTTTGTTCTAGCATCAGTTTCAAACGGTTTGAAACCATCAGTGAATAGTGGACCAACGCGAGTAGAGGGGATAGCACTGGTGACTGTATTATGTTCTCTCACTGACCAACTGTTTGCTGACGGTTTCTGACTAATTTGACTGTTTGCTAGAACAAACCTATTATTTTCGCTTCATTTACTATCCGTCTAGTTACTTCCACGTTTGACATTCTTTGAATCCATGATATTCGTAGGATTCTTCTGTAACACCAAAATTCAAATGCTACCGACTTATTCAGATGGACTTGTTTTAATGTCTACGCTTCCAAGCAATAAAGAAGAGTAGAGAACACGTAACACCAAAGCATCCTTAGGAGTAGTTCTAACCTTATATCCCGACAACAAAGAAACATTTTAAGTTTAATGAATGATGCACGTGCTATTTCAATACGTGTCTTAATTTCTTTGGTTGGGTCTACATTTGATGTTATCCAATTGGATGTTTGCGTGTACTGATTTAGTCATAATCATGCATTTAGTTTTCTTTAAATTTATCTTCAGTCCGTACTCATGACAGCGTTCATTTAAGCGTTGCATTACGTTCTGTAAATCATTGTTGTTATCCGTTGTATCGTCTGCAAAACGTAAGTTGTTCAAAACTTTTCGATTGATAGATATACCTTCTATTGAATCTGAAAGCGCGTCTTGAAATACAGCTTCACTGTAGACATTGAAGAGTAGTGGGGACAGCACGCAACCCTGACGGTGTTCTGGTTGTCAACTCTTACTTTGGCAGTTTCATTCCAATATAGATTAAATATAATTTTCATATCGAACTATGAACATCGGGCAGTGGCGAAGGAAAGTATCAGACAGGGTAGAATCGAAGAACATTGTTAAGCAGGCCAAGACTTACAAAGGGTTGTAGCGCCATTTGAAGAAGAAGAAGATAATTTTCATATCACGACTGTCAATATTTTTGCTTTTTAATATATCTACAAGCTTTCTATGTTGAACCTTACCAAACTTTTTTTCAAAGTCTACAAAACGTAAGTACATATCCTGATTCATGGCCATGCATCTCTGGGCCAGCACATTCAGGCCGAATAAAGTATCGCTTGTGCTCATATTATCTCTACAGCCAAACTGTGTGCCACTAATTTCAAGAATTTTAACAATAATTGTGCTCTGTATTATTTTCAAAAATGTTTTAAGTGTGTGACTCATTAAAGATATTGTTCTGTAATCTGAGCAGGTTGTTGAACTTGACTTTTTGGGAATTGCTACAAAGGTCGATTGCAGCCATTGTCTGGGAATTGTAGCAGTCTGATATATTAGATTAAAGAGGTCAACAATTAAATCAATAACATCTTCATCAGTGAGTTTTAATAATTTGATGGACTAGTGATGTTGATTATAGTTACTTTCAAGTATTCGTTACAAATCGTTACTGTTGTATAAAGTAATCATTTACAGTATTCGTTACTTTGATTACTATATTTACTTTTGTTACTTTTGTATTTCAGTACCGGTAATCATATCGAGAATCGTATTTCTCAATAGAGGTATTCCGATATAACAACGACCTTCACCGATCTGTTTAAGGGATAAAAATGATTTGATTACTATGATTACTTTCGTTACTTTTGTATTTGATTACCGATAATCATGTCGAGACTCGTATTTCTCAGTCCTCACCCTCACACCCTTAAAACGCTTCATACCGATAACGATATTCGATAACACTCTAAAATACCGGTCCCGTCCGTTACTCGCTGGGATACGATTGGTAGAAAGTAATCAAGTGTACTGGTTGTAGATAAATATTCGTTACTCGCTCTGATACGATTAGTACGAAGTAATCAGAGTAATCAAAGTAACGATTTGCCTCTCTGTATAGTAATCGTTACTTTCGGTATTCGTAAGTAACGAGTACTTTGTAACGAATACATACTATTTCAACATCTCTATGATGGACACATCATGTGGTCCAGTAGCAAACTACTAATTACAAGATCGTAAAGGTCCGGACTAACGGAGTGTGTTGAGCCGCGCTTTACCAGTCTACCAATTTCAACGTCGACAAAGAGAGATAGAAAATATGTAATAGTGAAAAAGATAGAGAACACGGTTAGCACCCCTTATTAATGTGCAATTAATAAATATTTACTTTTTGATAAAATCGGTCGGACCCAGAGTATGGTTACATGGTACACCACAGTGCAGGCGGTAGAAATTTTATTAAGTTGATTAATTCATTGTTCTTGTCCTTTGTGTGCCGTGCTTGTTTTCAAGCGTTGGCTATTATCGTATTAACAAGCTGATGAAATGTTTCTCTGAAATGTTTCTCGGTCGGCAGCTATATGAAACAATTTCTTGACCTTCGACCTGTCCATTGTGTAATGTTACGGTTAATTCATAGAATTATAAAAATCTTAACACAACATGGTTAGATCACTACATAGTAAAATTACCAGGTACTGATGGTATTAGTCCCTAGCTCCGTCGGAAGGGTGGACGCCTTGGTACCTTTATGTCCTTTGAACCGTGTGATTTCACCGACAATTCACGGGAAAAAACGCGCCTTTCAACGAGGTTATAAAAATAGGGGTTGTATTAGCTTAAGAATCATAAACATCAAATTTTGAGAGAAATTTCGCTATTTCACGTTGCGTTGATTTCCGTCTTCAGTTTTTATCTTTTTCTGTTACATTTTTCTATTTTGTAAAGCGTGCCTCAACGCGCTCCGTTGGAATTCTTTTTAATATAAACTTAGCCGAAACAAAAAGGAACTTCGAAGAACTAAAAATTTGAACTATTACACAATACAGTCGAACCCGCTTATTGGAATAGCCTTCGTGCCAAGCAAAAGTATTCCTATATCCGGGATATTATAATAACCGATCATTGGTGGCCAGTAGAAACGTTTCGAGACCTCAAATTTCTATTCCTTAAAGCGGGATATTCCTTTAACAGGTATTCTAATACACCGCTACTTTACTGCGGTGTAGCTATACTAACAGGCAAGAAGCTTCCTGTCAAGAAAAAAATTAAAAAAAAAATTAAAATTAATATCCAAAAGGACTAGCTTTTAGAAAAAGTTCTTACAATAATAGCCAATTTAAAAAATTACGAAAATTACGTAAGTACAATAAAGTATACATAAGATTACAAAATGTATTCTCATGAAGAGAAAACATAAAATATATCAAAATTCATAAAAGAGAAGGCCAAAGGGAAAATTGCTAAGATGGGATATCAAAAGTTAATTTTGGATAATAAAGTATGGAAATGGAACAGAGAAAGAGAAAAGTTGGAAAGAGTAAATTATAACCGCTCAAAAAACTAATAAGCAATAACGGACAGAACAATACTATAAAGACGACACGGCAAAGAAAAAGGAGACAAGAGGGAAAAGACGAAACAAAAAAGAAAACAATAAAATCAAACGAAGTAATACGTATGGCGACATGGAATATAAGAGGAAGTCACAAAGAAGGAAAATTAAAACAAATGGTACTTGAACTTAAGAGATACAGTTTTCAGATCGTCGCATTACAAGAAACAAAGCAATTAGGGCAATACAGTCAGGAAATAGAAGATTACTTATTCTTCAATAGTGGAGGGCAAAATAGAATGCTGGGTACAGGCTTTTTAATACATAAAAACTTTAGAGCATCAATTGTAGAATTCAGAGCAATATCCGATAGACTTAGTGTTCTTAGAGTAAACGGAAAATTCCAAAAAATTTCATTTGTAAATATTCATGCACCTTCAGAAGAAAAAGAAATAGAGGTAAAGGAAGAGTTTTATAACCTACTGGACCAAGTATATGAAAGCATCCCCAAATATGATCTCAAAATAGTCCTTGGAGATACCAATGCCAAAATAGGTAGAGAGGACATATTTAAGCCTACTATAGGAAAATACAGCTTGCATCCAACAACGAATCAAAATGGACACATGCTCATCGACTTTGCAAGAGAAAAAAACCTTTTAATAAAAAGTACCTACTTCCAGAGAAAGGAAATACACAAGGGCACTTGGAGATCGCCGGACGGTCAAACGGTAAACCAAATAGACCATGTTTTAATAGAGAAGGATGTAGAAAAAAGCATAATGCATATACGTACATATAGAGGGCCAGATATAGATTCAGACCACTTTTTAGTGGGAATAAAAATGAACCAAATAATACCTATAAATAGAAACAGAAACAGAGAAAAACGCATGATGAACAAGCTAGTCAGGTTACAAACAGAAGAAGAAAAAAAGGTATACCAGTTGACACTTAACAAGAAACTGGAACTTATTACAGAAAATGACAATGTAGAACAAACATGGGACTTAATTAAAAATACTTTAAAAGCCGTAGCAGATGATACTGACAAGTCAATCAAGAAACAACAAAAGGCATGGTTCGACGATGAATGCAAACTAGAAATAGAGAAACGGAACAAGCTACGATTAGAAAGTCTAAGACTGAAATCAAAAACAGCGGAAACACTTTACATAGAGCAAAGAAGAAAAACCAGCGCAATTTTAAGAAATAAAAAGAGAAAATTTTACGAAGATAAGTTGAAAGACATTGAAGAGAATTACAAAAATAATCTTATTAGAAACTTATATCAAGGCATTAAAAATCAAAAAAGAGAATATAAACCACAGCCCATTTATTACAAAGATAAAGAAGGAAAAATGATATTTGATGACCAAGAAATATTAAAACGATGGAAACAATATTTTGATGAATTGTTAAACGGGGAGTACACAAATAATCACAATGAAGAAGACACAGATGATGGAAATGAAGAACACATAAATCACGATAATGAAGGATACACAGACGAAATAATGAATATGCAAAGAGACAGTACGGAAGATATAGCACCATCCCTAAATGAAGTTGAAATTATTATTAAGAATCTAAAAAACTATAAATGTCCTGGAAGTGATTCTATAACAGCGGAAATGTTAAAATATGGAGGAGCGCAGCTGACAGACAAAATACACAAATTACTAAAAAACATATGGGAAAAGGAAGAACTACCAATGGAGTGGAAGCAAGCAGTGATATGTCCTCTTTATAAAAAGGGGGACAAAGCAGAATGTCAAAATTATAGGGGCGTGGCACTATTAAATGTAATATATAAGATATTAGCAGTCCACATCAAAAACAAGCTAGCAAGAAGTCTTAACAATAGCATAGGTGAATACCAGTGTGGCTTTAGAAAAGGAAGAAGTACTATAGACAACATCTTTACTTTAAGAGAAATACAAGCTGAGAGCTATGAATATAATAAACCAACAATGGCACTCTTCTTAGATTTTAAGCAAGCTTTTGATGGAATAAAAAGAAAAGAAATATATAAAGCGTTAAAAAATCTAGAAGTTTCACCAAAAATAATAAGAATGATAAAGCTTACACTTACGAAAACAGAAAATAAAGTAAAAGTAAATAACAAACTAACAGAAAATTTCGAAGTGCAAGAAGGAGTACGACAAGGGGATCCGTTGTCATCACTGCTATTTAATGTAGTATTGGAAATAATAATAAAAGAGGCTAATATTAACAGATCAGGACATATATATCACAAAAAACATCAATGTTTGGCATTCGCGGATGATGTAGTAATTCTATCCAGAAGCAAGGAACAATTAAAAGAGGTAGTAGAACGACTAGAAAAGGCAGCTCGAGAAAAAGGACTTTATATAAATGAAACAAAAACTAAGTATATGGAATGGACCGACAAAAAATTTGAACAAGGGCAATATTTAATGATAACAACGAATGAAGGAACAATGTATAAATTTGAAAAGGTAGACAGATTTGAATATTTAGGGACCTTATTTTCTAGTAAACCAAACATCCGGGATGAAATACACAAAAGTCTAATGTCAGGGAATCGTTGCATGTATGCACTCAATAGAATACTCAGAAGCAAAAATATATCCAAAGCAGCTAAATTAAGAACGTATAAAACTGTGATACGACCAATAGTTACGTATGCCTCAGAAACTTGGACTATGACAAAAACCGAGCAATCAATGTTACAAGTATGGGAAAGAAAAATACTTAGAAGGATATTTGGGGGAAAAATAATCAACAATCAGTGGACACGAAGAACAAACAAGGAATTAGAAGAATTGTATAAGGAGCCTAATATAATTGCAGTTGTAAGATCACAAAGACTTAGATGGTTAGGACATGTCCAAAGAATGGCCCAAGTTAGAATGCCTAAAATCATGTTAAGCGCTACAATAGGTAGTAAAAAGAGAAAAGGAAGACCTAGGACCAGATGGAGCCATGAAGTTAATGATGACCTGAAGTATCTCAATGCAACCAATTGGAAAGAAAAAGCGAAGAACAAGCAAGAATGGAGGAAGATTGTAAACCAAGCCATGAGCCTGCTTGGCTCGAAGTGCTAATGTATATAATCAGAGTAATCAAGGTAACGATTTGCCTCTCTGTATAGTAATCGTTACTTTCGGTATTCGTAAGTAACGAGTACTTTGTAACGAATACATACTATTTCAACATCTCTATGATGGACACATCATGTGGTCCAGTAGCAAACTACTAATTACAAGATCGTAAAGGTCCGGACTAACGGAGTGTGTTGAGCCGCGCTTTACCAGTTTACCAATTTCAACGTCGACAAAGAGAGATAGAAAATATGTAATAGTGAAAAAGATAGAGAACACGGTTAGCACCCCTTATTAATGTGCAATTAATAAATATTTACTTTTTGATAAAATCGGTCGGACCCAGACTATGGTTACATGGTACACCACAGTGCAGGCGGTAGAAATTTTATTAAGTTGATTAATTCATTGTTCTTGTTCTTTGTGTGCCGTGCTTGTTTTCAAGCGTTGGCTATTATCGTATTAACAAGCTGATGAAATGTTTCTCTGAAATGTTTCTCGGTCGGCAGCTATATGAAACAATTTCTTGACCTTCGACCTGTCCATTGTGTAATGTTACGGTTAATTCATAGAATTATAAAAATCTTAACACAACATGGTTAGATCACTACATAGTAAAATTACCAGGTACTGATGGTATTAGTCCCTAGCTCCGTCGGAAGGGTGGACGTCTTGGTACCTTTATGTCCTTTGAACCGTGTGATTTCACCGACAATTCACGGGAAAAAACGCGCCTCTCAACGAGGTTATAAAAATAGGGGTTGTATTAGCTTAAGAATCATAAACATCAAATTTTGAGAGAAATTTCGCTATTTCACGTTGCGTTGATTTCCGTCTTCAGTTTTTATCTTTTTCTGTTACATTTTTCTATTTTGTAAAGCGTGCCTCAACGCGCTCCGTTGGAATTCTTTTTAATATAAACTTAGCCGAAACAAAAAGGAACTTCGAAGAACTAAAAATTTGAACTATTACACAATACAGTCGAACCCGCTTATTGGAATAGCCTTCGTGCCAAGCAAAAGTATTCCTATATCCGGGATATTATAATAACCGATCATTGGTGGCCAGTAGAAACGTTTCGAGACCTCAAATTTCTATTCCTTAAAGCGGGATATTCCTTTAACAGGTATTCTAATACACCGCTACTTTACTGCGGTGTAGCTATACTAACAGGCAAGAAGCTTCCTGTCAAGAAAAAAATTTAAAAAAAAATTAAAATTAATATCCAAAAGGATTAGCTTTTAGAAAAAGTTCTTACAATAATAGCCAATTTAAAAAATTACGAAAATTACGTAAGTACAATAAAGTATACATAAGATTACAAAATGTATTCTCATGAAGAGAAAACATAAAATATATCAAAATTGGAAAAAATCTTTTGTAAAAGGTATAAAATTTTATTAAAATCCCTTTAAAGGGCTACATCACAACAAGACGTTTTAGATTTTTTTAAAAAAATCATCATCAGTGTTAGATCTAAAAATAAGTATAACCGATTTAATAAATGTAAAGTTGGTATTTAAATTTTGACTTAGGTTAGAGCAAGTTGGTTATACTTACAAACTGGATGCTAGCTGAGCCACAAAAGAAAAATATTCGGGTAAAAACCCTTTAAATATAACATAGATGCGTTAAAAGTGCATACTTTAATAAAATGCCTTATGATGGTCACATGGCAACTAGGATAATGCCCTAAGGTAATAAAATGAATTTCCCAACACGTGGGATCCAAATTGAGTTGTTTACATTCCAATGAATTAATGGCAACTAAATGCAAAATGAGTGAAGTTTCTGAAATGTGTCAAAAGACAAACCGACAAACTGACGTAGAAGTTACCCTGTATTACCACAGCCAACTAATTGTAATAAAAGATTTTATTTTTTTTTAACAGTAATAACAAACATCAACAAAGTTGTGGCTATAAATACATTTAAGTACCTTGATTATGTAAGATGTAGGTAGAGTATAAAATGATTTTTATAATGCAAATAGAGAATTAGCCAGAATGTATGTAGCCATCTATACATAATTCAAATGAAGTTGAATTAATTAGCAAATAATGGATCCATTTATGTTAAAGAACATCTGGGACCAAATAATTAAGTGGAAAATATTTTTGCTAAGATGTTTTATTTATATGAATAGGTTGATGATTGTGGTTCCTATTCAAAATTGAAGTAAGTCCAACTGTGTTGATTGTACTAATTGGCAGAGTAAATTAGAGAGTCTATAGTATATGGAAGTCTGATATCAAATAGTGCTGAAATTAAGATAAGTAGTATAAGTCACAGGAGGAGACTGATATGATATAATGATATGTAAATTAATTGGTTATAGATAGCTGAGTGTTGAAATTGGAAGTGAAGACAGAATATCAATTGAACAACCCAAGCAAAAGTATGATATCCTTTTATGTAACGTAGACATCTGAAGCGTTCAACTGGACAAGACAACAACTGGATACTGAAGGAGGCAGAAAAATGAATCGGCCTCACACGTTGGGTGCCAGTTGAAGCGTTTTACCTGTCTGCTCTAATGGGATCAAGGAAAGACTATCTATAGAGATACTGGGGAGTCGAAATGGGGCTAGCAGAAGGAACAGACACGCAAACCTTCATGCGAACGGCAGCTCATTTTTTGTGCGGTGGCAGGTCGTAGATTCGTTGGGAGGGGTAGGAGGGTTTAAAGAAGACTAAACTACATAACCAAATAAGCAAAGGATACTTACACAGACTTGAGGACTTTCCTACTATTTAAACAAATTGGGACGCCGTTTGAAAAATCCTCAAATTCTCATATCGAGTACTTACTGGAAAGCAACTGGGGGACATTCATCGTAGATTCCTCATTGGGGTTATAGTGGGCTACAAATTATCATCATTTGGCTTCTATGCCATTATATTTTCTTCTGTTCTTGTTAAAACAAAAATCCATGTCACAACACTTGGAACTTCAAAATTTTCCATTCAGACGGGGCTGGGAGGGGAAGATATTCAAATCATTACAAAACTGGATAAAATCGATACCAAATAATATCATCTGGGCATTTCTTACTGGAACATGAACAAATCAAAACATCATAAAAATAGCAACAGCTACATAAAGGACAGGAACCAGGAAACCACGCACTTCTTTTACCGGCAAATCAAACTGCATAACAATAGAACTGTTTCACAATAATATATCCATTAAAATGCCGTGAAACTATTGTCATTATATTCCTTGACATGTTAGAAATCCATTAGTTCTTTTACTATAAGAAGAAAACCATTTTGGCCGGCAAAGTGCGACTTTTTGAGTTCTAACAAAAAGATGCTTACTGAGCTGATGTACTTTTAGAACTAACTTTACATCGTCACGTCTCTCTCGCGTCCAAACGATGCATTTCTTCTCGATCGTTCGGCCAAAACTATTGACCAATCGTCAACTACAACTCAAGGATCTTTCAAAATGCAGACCAATAATAACATGGGATTTTTATCGCTCAAAACTTAAAGGAAAAACACCAAACCTTTTAGAGGATTCATTCTCGAATAATGAATGATTTCACAATAACTATCTACGTAGTTGGTAAATGCTACTCAAATAAATAGGAACTTTCCTATGATTTTACTTTGTTGCGAAAATATTCTGAAATATTTCGAACAGGAGCGGCTTAGGAAATTTTAAAGATATTTAAACTGACAAAATAAATTAGAAAAATTGATATTTTTCTTGGGATAGGATTAAAATTAATGGATATTTTTTATAAAATATTGTAGTAGAAATCCATCTGCTACAATAGCCTCCTCGGAAGAGAGGAAACTGGATTACCAATTCAGTTTTCGATAACTACAAAAATAAACATTGACTTCTTGGGTATGACAGGATAAACAATACTAAAATTATTAAATAATGGCTAGTGGGGATTAAACAAAAACAAAACATCATTAGGGAGTGGGCTAGCGTGCCATCAATCGCCAGACTCTTTAAAGTCGAGTAGACTTAAATGTTTAAAGAATCTACTGAGAACTGTAGGTGACAAGAGTTTCTGTGTCTTGGGAAAGAAATAATCTTGTGCCCTATGTGGACCTCGCTGACATCCACTGTAGTAACACAAGTGATATATATATACCATATATACCATATAATATATACCATATAGCAGGGCAGACACAGCCTCATCACCTCGTTGCCTAACTAGGATTGGTTTTCAAAAACTAAAAAATCTTTCTGAGCTCTTGGCTCAGCAGATAGGCATCTGCTTAAACTCTAAACACCTAGCGAGTTTCACGGGACATTCGGCAACGGTTCTGCAAAAGGAGGATTTAGACAATGCAGTCTAAATACCTCGTTGAGATAAAATGTCAAAAATGACATCTCAACAACTCATTCAAACAAGACCAACAAGGGGGGGGAACGCGTGTGACAACATACAAAAGACCAAAAAAACTAGTATACTGGATTCAAACGGGATATCAAACTATTTAATCAAGACCAAAAAAAAATGAACGTAACACATGACATAGGAAATACTACATCATTACGTTTTCAATCAACAGTCCTACCTAGGACATAAAAGCCTTTCATGAAAGTTCACAAGACAACTTTCTCATTTTCAAATCACAAACTGGGATATTCTTTATTTTTCAAAACCGGGGATATGATCTTACTTTTCCAAAACATGAGTAGATCTTACTTTTCCAAAACAATGGGTAGACTTTATTTTTCCAAAACATGAGTAGACTTCACTCTTCCAAACTGGGGTTAGACTACTTTTTCAAAACAGGGATGAAAGCAAACACAAGGGAAAGACCTAAGGGACATTGGAAAGAATGACAGTTCCGACGAACGACCACTTCCATTTATCCACCGAAAGCAAACTTCACCTGTACTCAACGCGGCCAGATCCTAAGCTCACCAGCCTTGTCACAGCTTCTGCTCTTAGCCTACTTTCAATAAACAAACACAAGAGAGGTCAACGAACTATTCGCCAAAAAAAATCAAACTCTATCATGGACAGGGGCTAACAGAACAATACGGGATAACAGACTCTAAAATTTCCAGACTAAACAGGGATAGACAAACAAGCAGGGAACAAACAGATTCATAAGACATTTAGACATTCTTCATATACATGGGCTTACAAACACAAATAATATTGAAACTTGGTTCTTAGTCATACTCCATATACATGGGCTTACAAACACAAATAATATTGAAACTTGGTTCTTAGTCATACTCCATATACATGGGCTTACAAACACAAATAAATATTGAAATTTGGTTCTTATATGAGCTTACACAAATAAAACTGTTCTTGCTCCGACTATTAATGGGAGTATTCCCAGACAACTGAACAACACTTCCTCATCACGAGTATTACACTTGTGATATGCCAGATACAAGAAAACATACATCATTTTATTAATAAGTGGAGGGGCCTCGCCACGGTTTCCCTCTTCACTTCTTCATGAACAAGTGGAGGGGCCTCGCCACGGTTTCCCTCTTCACTTCTTCATGGGGTTACTTTTTCTTCACTTCTAACATGAACAAATCCATATATCAAGGGTTATTTTCAAAACAGTGTCGACAGAGTACGCTATCTTCAAATCAAAAAGTGATAGCTTTTCTCCTGGCTGCTTGAAAAAACAAGGGGTCTACTTCTTCATTAATAAGTGGAGGGGCCTCGCCACGGTTTCCCTCTTCACTTCTTCATGGGGTTACTTCTTCAAGGATGACTTCTCCAACTAACCTGTGGCAATAATATACCCAAATATAGATAGGCTTCGCTGGAAAATCACGGGACT
This sequence comes from Diabrotica virgifera virgifera, assembly GCF_917563875.1. Lineage (NCBI taxonomy): Eukaryota > Metazoa > Arthropoda > Insecta > Coleoptera > Chrysomelidae > Diabrotica > Diabrotica virgifera. The sequence continues at coordinate 201,845,997 of NC_065443.1, read as the reverse complement.
TACACACACAGACCATACCGAATTAGCTCATACACGGACCATACCAACTATTATCACACATCTACTCAAACGACCAAATCAATAATCACAAAAAACGTTTATTCTGTAAAAAACTGTTGATCTATAAGAATACATGCAAAAAAATATAACATATTGTTATACTCTATAAGTGGATTCAATATTAAAAACATTTTAATTGTAACTTTTAGCAAAATTTTCAAAAAAAAAAATTTTTAACGTTACTTTTTTACCAAAATTTTCTAAAAAAAATTTTTTACTTTATTTTTTACTCATCTGTTTGTCTATATAATTAATCAATATTTTCCAAAAAATTTAACCAATGCTTTCATCATGGGTACAATATCAATACAATATAGTAAGTACGCTACAATATTAAACATACTATTCTCTTGTACGATACATACAATACAATACAAGTATACTACGGTTTACATAATATGGGGTTACAAGTTAAATACACTATGATGTATGAAATGGTACATGCCTATACAATCAGCAGCATGACCAAATAAACACCACAACAAAATGTGTACATACTTACACCTCCTTGGAAAAATTATTAACATTCTGCAACAAAAAATACAAAAATGGGCTCTTTCATGGGGACTAACAGACTGAAACAGTTTCGGGGGCACTAAAAGACATGAAACAGTTTCTGGGGGCAAGACAAGAGGAATCTGGGCTAAACTACTGGGGAAGACTGGGGCGATATTTACTCAGGTCAAACTTCAGGGTGTATGTTACAAATGTAACACTAAGTGGGGGGTGGCTAAAGACATTGGGGACTAGTAGATAGGCTAACTACTAGTTGAACATGTCTACAAGCTAGACTTGTAACAGTGGGCGTACACAAAATATGACAAAAGTCAAGCTTCCATGTTATCGGAAACACCTGCACCACAAACTGAGATCGGCTGCCCAAGGGGACGGGCACTGCCTAACAGTTGTAGTACAAATGAGACCGAAAGGAGGCTAAAAGGACATGGTAGTGGGAACATGCAAATGGGGTCTGAGGGAGGCAAAAAAGACATGCCCCACGTTCTAGGGCGACAGTTGAAGCGTTCAACTGGACAAGACAACAACTGGATACTGAAGGAGGCAGAAAAATGAATCGGCCTCACACGTTGGGTGCCAGTTGAAGCGTTTTACCTGTCTGCTCTAATGGGATCAAGGAAAGACTATCTATAGAGATACTGGGGAGTCGAAATGGGGCTAGCAGAAGGAACAGACACGCAAACCTTCATGCGAACGGCAGCTCATTTTTTGTGCGGTGGCAGGTCGTAGATTCGTTGGGAGGGGTAGGAGGGTTTAAAGAAGACTAAACTACATAACCAAATAAGCAAAGGATACTTACACAGACTTGAGGACTTTCCTACTATTTAAACAAATTGGGACGCCGTTTGAAAAATCCTCAAATTCTCATATCGAGTACTTACTGGAAAGCAACTGGGGGACATTCATCGTAGATTCCTCATTGGGGTTATAGTGGGCTACAAATTATCATCATTTGGCTTCTATGCCATTATATTTTCTTCTGTTCTTGTTAAAACAAAAATCCATGTCACAACACTTGGAACTTCAAAATTTTCCATTCAGACGGGGCTGGGAGGGGAAGATATTCAAATCATTACAAAACTGGATAAAATCGATACCAAATAATATCATCTGGGCATTTCTTACTGGAACATGAACAAATCAAAACATCATAAAAATAGCAACAGCTACATAAAGGACAGGAACCAGGAAACCACGCACTTCTTTTACCGGCAAATCAAACTGCATAACAATAGAACTGTTTCACAATAATATATCCATTAAAATGCCGTGAAACTATTGTCATTATATTCCTTGACATGTTAGAAATCCATTAGTTCTTTTACTATAAGAAGAAAACCATTTTGGCCGGCAAAGTGCGACTTTTTGAGTTCTAACAAAAAGATGCTTACTGAGCTGATGTACTTTTAGAACTAACTTTACATCGTCACGTCTCTCTCGCGTCCAAACGATGCATTTCTTCTCGATCGTTCGGCCAAAACTATTGACCAATCGTCAACTACAACTCAAGGATCTTTCAAAATGCAGACCAATAATAACATGGGATTTTTATCGCTCAAAACTTAAAGGAAAAACACCAAACCTTTTAGAGGATTCATTCTCGAATAATGAATGATTTCACAATAACTATCTACGTAGTTGGTAAATGCTACTCAAATAAATAGGAACTTTCCTATGATTTTACTTTGTTGCGAAAATATTCTGAAATATTTCGAACAGGAGCGGCTTAGGAAATTTTAAAGATATTTAAACTGACAAAATAAATTAGAAAAATTGATATTTTTCTTGGGATAGGATTAAAATTAATGGATATTTTTTATAAAATATTGTAGTAGAAATCCATCTGCTACACATCTAGGACTAAAAATGTTTTTGAATTAGGGATTTTTTTAACCAAGTTATTGAGTTGAATTGAAAAGGTTTAAAAATGGATGGATGTATGATGGTGTTTTGGAAAAAAATAACATTATTGGTAAAAAATGGTAGGTAATGAATAATGAATAATTTTGTTATCAGCATTGTTTACTGTAATGAGGTGTGATAAGAAAGGCTGGGTGCCCCAGAAGCCAGACCCCACACCCTATGGGTAAGAGAGTCGAAGTATTAGGATGAAAAATTTTTTTCTATTTTTTTCTGAAGTTTAGTAAAAAAAATAAAAAGAAAAAAAAATAGAAAAAAATTTTTTTTTTCATTCTGATACTTCCACTCTCTTACTCATAGGGTGTGGGGTCTGGCTTCTGGGGCACCCTGCCTTTTTTATCACACCTCATTACAGTAAACAATTTTGATATCAAACCATAATTTATTACCTTAGGGCATTATCCTAGTTGTCATGTGACCATCATAAGGCATTTTATTAAAATATGCACTTTTAACGCATCTATGTTATATTTAAAGGATTTTTGCCCGAATATTTTTCTTTTGTGGCTCAGCTAGCATCCAGTTTGTAAGTATAACCAACTTGCTATAACCTTAGTCGAAATTTAAATACCAGCTTTAGGTACATTCATTAAATCGGTTATACTTATTTTTAGATCTAACATTGATGATGATTTTTTTAAAAAATCGGAAACATTTTGTTGTGATGTAGCCCTTTAAAGGGATTTTAATAAAATTTTATACCTTTTACAAAGGATTTTTTCAAATTTTGTGATTGATGGTATATAGACAACTCCAGGAAAAACATTTTCTTTCCTTGTGGATTTTATAAAATATATCCTTACATTTATAACTGTTTTCATAAAAAATTGCAAACATTATACAAAGTTAACATAAGATTAGGTACAATATCCAGTTAGTTTTCATCAAACTTGATTTTGAAAAACTATGTGGTGACAACTAATGTGGTGACCAAACTGATACTGCAAATTCTAGGCGAGGTCTGATATAGCTTTTGCAGAGTTTCAAAAACAAGTCAACATGATATGGAGAAATGATTTTATTTTTAAATTTTTTAGATAGCACAATACACAGATACCACCATGTTAAAATCTTTCTATTATAGTTAAAATCACAACGATTTAGTTAGTCGCCGCTGGACACCAAATTGAATTTATTTCCAATTTGTCCGTGACAATCCAAACTATGACCACACACAATTAAAGCTGGACGAAATTGCGTTTATTGGACAAACCGGTAATTTTGGTTATTTGTTTCTGTCGACCACAACGGCAATGGTAATGGTACACCATTTCGCTACACCAACATTCCAATAAAATATATATACGAGTATTATAAACCTGGAGATCGTATTTATTTGGCGCGATTGTTGTGGTCAAAAATTATTTTTTTAAAATCATTTACGCTACCTATATATAATTTTGTGACCGTGAATTTTTAAATAGGAAGTTTTTTAATTCCTGGGTTTGTAGGTCTATTATAAATAAAACAATTTATTTTTCTTAAACGTTTCGGCTTATTGAAAATGGTAAATAGCCGAAACGTTTAAGGAAAATAACAGCGAATGTAGTGGAGTCACTGAAGGTTTTCACCTCTGATTTCGTTGAACCTCCATCGATTTTCATGAAAATTGGTGAGTAGTTAGAGAATACCTCAAGCAATAAAGCTTTTTTTCCAATACCGATTTCATGATTTAAGTTAATTTAATAGCTCCCGAGATATTCTATTTGTTTATAAGGCAAATAATTGTTTATAATTTTAAAATATTCCTGAGGCCGCTTAAATGATCCAATTTCAATTTTGTAAAGTACATTAGATAGGTACATTGTCTTGTTATACAAAAATCATAGTTATTCTTATGTATAATAATTATTGTGGTTATTATAGCGAACGTAATTTTTTAATTAACAATTCAATTGTTGCTAAATTGTTCATTTAATTTTCATCGGCTTCTGGAACTATAATCTATACGAAAAGAGCTTTTATATTACCAAGTTATTTAATTATTGATAAACAATTACTCATCTAAAATTTTAGTTGAAAATTAAAGATTTTGTTGGAAAATCCCGCATTTGCCGGAGAAAATTTTAGTTGAAGTAAATCGGGAAAAACACGCCACTATGCAGAATTTAATTACGGTGAATTTTTATTTGGGTGTTTTTGGTGTAAAGTTAAAATCTTGGGAGTTATAGAGCAAAAATTGAAAAATTGACACGATTTTCGGGCGCCATTCTGTTTATAAAAAAAGTAGCACACTATCTGCGGACTTTGCATACCTATATTATTAAATACAATCATAAGATTCGATTCCAGCAATAAAATTGCTGGTAAATAACTTTTCCCAAAAATGGCCTATTCTCCGATAATCTGCCCAGACTACAATGTACTTTAACGTTTCTTTCATCAAATGTGTGGAGCAAAACTGTATTATTTCAAATCAAAATGTCTTTTTTGGTTCTTATTTTCTTTTAACAAATATTTTTCTAAACTAAAACTAAAATAAAAATATTCAAATAACAATATGTATTTACAATAAAAATAACAATAGCGAAAACAAATATGTTGTTTTCGCTCTCGTGTAAAGTTTTGAGTTGTTGTTATGGTTTAGAACGGATGTGCGACAATCTTCGTTCTTTGATTATGACGGTAAATAATAGGAAAATGGGATGTCAAATAGATTATAAATCCTCTAGTTTTTTAATAACGGGTAGATTTGTGAAAAAAATATTATCTTGCAACGATTTTCTAAATGCTTCATACTCTTAACCATAAAACAAACGAATCGCCACAGAATATGTAATCGAGCGTGTTGTTTTTCTCCAGTCAACTGGTAAATACACGAAGCAAATGAAGCGGCACATCTCAAGCAAATCCTTTTTCGAAGGCAAACAGCAGCGTTTATTGTCTATTTGGTAGTTTGTTCTTGTCTCTGGGTTCGAATTGAGCGAACCTCACGTTGATCCAGTTCGCGTATGTTTATCAACGCTTAATCACGGAAGCATACTATCGCTGGTTCATAACAAAAGGGGCAATTATTGGAGTTTTTAGTGTGTCATCGAGATGCGCTGGCGAGAACGTCGTCGCCAACGACGTACAAGTATTTGCAGAGTTAGGTCGTCCGCACATGGATCGATCGAAGACACGTCTCGAAGTTCGCGCGTCTTGCTAGTCTTGTACGAACCCTGCGGCACAAGCGATTGCTCTCCGCACACATTTTATAATAAACACCTAGAAACAGAAGTTCAATGTTTTTAGAATTTTATATTCCAAACAAATATTTCCACAAAGCTACTAGCACTACAATCAACGAACATAACATGCACCGATCTTAAAAAAACTAAAACTTAATTTAGCGCAAAAATCAAGAAAAAACTGAGGAAACAAATAAAATAAACATACCTCCGTGACAGGAAACGTGCGGCTCATCATACCGATCGCAAGGGACGAGAGTCGTACAAGTAGGAGATTTGCAATCCTGGACAACAGTTAACGCCCCGTCTACGGAGCTCAATGCCACAACGAAGGAACTTGAGTATTGGGGAGAGACCTACGCGACTGGAACCGAGTCGACCACTTCGAGCGTGGACCCGTGTGCGGACGGTCTTAGCCTCCCGAAAGCCTTTCGTAAAGAATAGCCAAAAAGTATAGTTGAAATAAGAAATATAGTAGAATGATCAGATTTGTAAGTTTAGATAGTTCTGCTTTAAGACATTAATATAGGGTGAGGCAGATAACTGGCCTATTAGAAATATCTCGAGAACTAAAGGCAACAGAATCATGAAAATTGGAATAAAGGGGTTTTGAAGGATGATCTATTAAATGAAAATATTTTCATCTCTTTGCAACTTCCGGTTATACCGGAAGTTGCTTATAACTTCGTTTTTTTAAATGGGACACCCTGTATATTTTTACATTTTTGGATACTCTTCGATGCATTCTTTCTTAAAATATGAGGTTTTGTAATATTATACAGGGTATTTTAAAAGATAATTACGTTTTTTTTATTAATCTCGTAGCAACATTCACACCCTGTAGAATTGTAGTAGTTTGACATCTAAAACTCTACTTACATTCAAATGATTTTTAATATACTCTACTATTGTTAAGAATCATTAGTATAGCTAAATTTTTAATTTTAGTATACAGGGTTGGTCGAAACTCGGAATGAGTATTTTCTGAGTTTTCTTAAATTGAACACCCTGTATTTTTGTATTGTAGTGAAATGATATTTTATAGTACTTTTTTATTTCTTAAGCATTCCCTATACCTAACTGCTTTAATTTGTGAGTTATTGGTGATTCAAGCTAAACATTAATTGCAACAAAAAATACGTAAAATTTTATTAGGTTGGCCGTGAAAATACTCAATCCCAAATAATTTTTCAGAAATAAATACATATTAATCCAGACTGGTCCTTAAAATTACCAATAATGGTTTAGCTATCGAAATACCTACTTAGTTAAGATTGTTGGTGCGATTAACAATTAAGCACAAATTAAAGCAGTTAGGTATAGGGAATGCTTAAGAAATAAAAAAGTACCATAAAATATCATTTCACTACAATACTAAAATACAGGGTGTTCCATTTAAGAAAACTCAGAAAATACTCATTCCGAGTTTCGACCAACCCTGTATACTAAAATTAAAAATTTAGCTATACTAATGATTCTTAACAATAGTAGAGTATATTAAAAATCATTTGAACGTAAGTAGAGTTTTAGATGTCAAACTACTACAATTCTACAGGATGTTAATTTTGCTACGTGTTGATCACCAAATACTCTTGGAAAAGCTGGTGTCTGTGGGTTTTGATGTTAACTTTGTCGAGTGGATTAAGAACTCCTCATCGGGGCGTACTCAACGAGTGAAGATTGGTAGCTATTTATCTGACATTATTACATAAGCTCCGGAGTTGCTCAGGGTGGCCATACTTCTCCGCTTCTTTTTATCATCTTTATTAATGATATAAATAATTGCTTTTTGAATAGTAAATGCTTAATGCTAGCTGATGATCTGAAATTCTGGAGACCTGTGGATGGTTTGTTGGACCAGGCGTTGTTGCAGGAGGATCTTGATAGACTGCAGGAGTGGTGTGTTCGAAACAAACTTTTCTTGAATGCCAGGAAATGCTGTTTTATAAGCTTCTTTCGGAAAGTCAGTAGAATTGAATCAGGTTACATCATTAATAATCAGCCACTTGAATATGTATCTTCCGTTAGGGATTTGGGTGTTGTTTTGGATGAGAAGCTTTCTTTTGTGGAGCATATAAATGCTGTATCTGTGAAGGCATCTAAACTTTTGGGATTTGTTACAAGAAATTGCAAATTCTTCTCTATTGAATCTACTAGGCTTGTTTACTGTAGTAAGGTCCCTCTTGGAGTACAGTTCTGTGGTTTGGTCACCCTATTTCCAGACTCATATTGATACTATCGAGAGAATACAACATAGATTCTTGAGATCATGTGCTTACTATACACAAACTATCATTGTCAATCACGATTATTCTTTTCTTGAACAACAGCTGTCCCTACCTCCACTTAAGGTACGCCGTGACATAGCAGGTGCTGTTTTCATTTTTAGGATCATAAATGGACTTATAGATTCTCCCAAACTTTTAAGTCAGATTAATTTTAATGTTCCTTATCAAGCTCTCCGTTACCATAATATGTTTAAAATACCTTTCCATAGAACATTGTATGGCGTTCACAACCCACTTGATAGGTATATGGGATTGTTAAATAATTACGAACTTGATTTATTTAATATAACTCTAAATCAATTAAAAAGATCTCTTGCTCTGTGATGTTATTTTTATACTCTTAAGTGTTATGTTTGTATGTTGTATATTTTTTTGTAGTCAATATTTATGTTATATATTAATTTTCGTGACATATGAAATTTGTCAGTGTTTTTATACTTTTCTAACTCTCTATTTTTTAGATTAATTAAGTCATATTTAACACATTGAATTTATTATTACCTTTTGGAAATGTATCAATATTTTACTGTAATTTTTCTGTTAATGGGGTTATCCCGTATAATAATAAATAAATAAATAAAAAAACGTAATTATCTTTTAAATACCCTGTATAATATTACAAAACCTCATATTTTAAAAAAGAAGACATCGAAGAGAATCCAAAAATGTAAAAATATACAGGGTGTCCCATTTAAAAAAACGAAGTTATAAGCAACTTCCGGTATAACCGGAAGTTGCAAAGAGATGAAAATATTTTCATTTAATAGATCATCCTTCAAAACCCCTTTATTCCAATTTTCATGATTCTGTTTTCTTTAGTTCTCGAGATATTTCTAATAGGCCCTTTATTTGCCTCACCCTAACTGACGTGCATGTTTCAGGACGTAGACTCTGAGATGCGGTATGTCATACCGTTACCGATTCTCCTTTGTTGTCAATATCAATTTATTTTATATCACTGTATTAGTTTTTACATCAACTACGGAATGCTTCACACTGCTGTAGAATAAAATACTGCTCCAAGTAGAATAAACTTTATTATTTCAAAAAGTTATAAATGCATGCATATTATTAAAAAAAATGGTGGAGGTTCTTGCAAAATCCTTTATAAGCTGAATTACAAAAACTGGATTATTGGTAACTCAAAAATAGTCAAATATGTAGTGCTTTCCACTTGAAGGTAGAACAACTGAATGAACTTGGTGCCATACTAATATTGAATGACTACACTGTACTGCTTTTAACTATAGAAACGTAAACACTGACATGCGGTACGTGATACCGCCAGAAATCTTTACGTCAACCTAGCTCAAAAACTAAGCCGTACTAAAACTGCAGCAGTTGGGAGCAGGTGCAATTACACACCACTTAGGTACACAGATGGTGTTCTGGAAATCTTATATAAAACATGTTTTATACCAATAGCTATTTGTATAACAAGGGAACAAAGTGCTACTTTTCCTCCCGAGCACGAAGTTTACTTCATTATCATGATTACTACTTAATCATTCAAGAGAGGAAAAGGCACTTTTCTCCAATATTATACATATGATTTTTCCTCCCCCCTCAAATAACAAGTAATTTTTTCCATGTTTAAATAATGGTAGGGGAGCCCAAGCGGGGATTTTTGCAGTTACTCGAGCGCGTCAGATTATCATAAGGGGAGAAACCTGGTACCCTGCAGATGTACCTCTACCATATATTGGCTCTTAACACAGGGGAGTTCGTTAAGGGGGGCCCGAAAATAAAAATCTATCCTTAAAAAAACTCGAAATTGTCAGATTAAGATAAGGTAAGTTAAGTACATACAAAAGAAAGTATATTTCAAAAATCTGACGATTTGAGCCGGGCGTAAGGAAATGGGCGAGTCCCAAAATTTCACAAGAATAAAGCGAATATTTCGCCGAAATGAATGACAGATCGAAAAACTAAAAAACATGTGCTCAATATTTTTTAAAAATCTATCAAATGATACCAAACACGACTTCCCACGGAGAGGGGTGGGGGGTAAATTTAATATTTTAAATACGAATCCCGCGATATTTCGCGAAATGAACATCAGATCGAAAAACTGTAAAATACACTTATTTAATATTTTTAAAAAATGTATCGAATGGCACCAAACACGACCCCCCACGGAAGTGGGGTGGGGGGCTACTTTAAAATCTTAAGTAGGAGTCCTCATTTTTTATTGCAGATTTGGATTCCTTACGAAAAAATAAGTAACTTTTATTCGAAACATTTTTTCGAATTATGCATAGATGGCGTTATAATCGGAAAAAACGATTGTTGGAAATGGAAAATTAAATTAAAAAATGGCAAGCGCCCACTAAAATGGAAAATGTTATTTAACTTTTTTTGGTTTTAGGACCTACTCTTCACAACCCCATAGGTCTCCAAAGCGCTCGAGTGACTGCACATTTAGCATACTTTGCTCCCCTACCATAATGTATGTACACTTAAGTCCACGAGTCTTTACCCGTGCGTCATTCATATCTGGCGAGATAAAACACATACTTTTTACCTAGCATAATTCTCTTCCACGCATGAAACTAATGACAAACCAGCTACCGCCTGTTATTAAGTAAAAACGGGTCCGACAGCCAAAAGTTCGACGGCCATAATCCTGACAGGCCTGAATCCCGACAAGCCAAAATCCCGACACGCCAGAATCCTGACACGCCAAAATGCCGACCGCCGACAGCCAAAATCCCGACACATGTTGGAGTGTAGGTACAGAATAATTTCAGAATTTCAAAAAGAACAACAAACCAATTACCAAGTGGAATATGTAGGTACTTCGTAGAGAACCTGCACCAAAACGTAGAAAAAAAAACAATTGAAAGAGAAAACAGAATAATAGTTTTATATAGTTTAATAAACAGATAGTTTTTAATAATCGTCCAATAGACCTGTTTTAGATTTTCTTCGCGAAATTGCTCATAACTTATCATAATTAGTACCCGTACTTATTAGTAAGTAAGTACATAATTAATTTTTCAATTTCAATACTTTATATATGATTTGGTACTTCATTTGAAAAGGAAACAATAAATATTCAAAATATGGTGGTAGGGATTTTTACTTATGCGAGGATTGTGGGATGTCGGGATTTTGGCATGTCGAGATTTTGGAATGTCGGGATTTTGGCGTGTCGGGATTCTGGCATGTCGGAATTCTGGCGTGTCGGGATTTTGGCTGTCGGGTTTTGGGTGCCACCGAGTAAAAACACATGTTATTTTTATAAACGATCTAGACTCAGTACATTGAAAAGAGATAGGTGCAAAAAAGACAATTGGGGATGTTTTCACATATTTTAAGTACAAGTACAATTTCTGACGTTTTTGTTTGTTTATTTTTGTGGCTGTCAGTTTGTTGAATTTTTTGTTGTTAGTTTGTCGAATTTTTGCATTTTGAAGTTTTTTATAGTATACAAACAGTTGTTTCACAACTAATTTTATATTGGAGTTTGAAATTTTATGGTAAGTTTATGTTATTTTACGATTAATTTTGACAACGTACAAAGCTATCCTCATTGACACAGTTCAGGAATGCTTGTGTTTAATATTCCGCCAAAGTGAATAAAATAACAAAAAGAAAATATTATGTTATTGCATTTTTTTATAAATTGTTTATTTATTTATTAATCAATGATAATAAAATAATTTATTAAGCTACTTCAAATGTAGCTGTAATTATGCACTAAAATTATAAAACAAAACAAATTTGACATTCTATTTATTTGATAACGTCAAATTTTATACTATAACCCGTAATCGGAGTAATACCCACTTTCTGTCACTTGCTGTTGCGTTTAGTAAATTTCCGACTTATTTCGTATGCTTTAAATGATGACGCACGGGTAAAGACTCGTGAACTCAACTGGAACTAACAAAATTTATTCGAGAATTAAAACTAACAAGTAGGTACAGAATAACTGTCAACTGTCAAATATAAGTCAAATTATTAATGTAAACAATATTAAATGAAAATAACAATTTACTGTTTTTTACCATTCTGCAAAATACAACAGGGTGTTCTATAAATAAACGTTAAAATGTGTAGATACTTACGTAATAGAAAATAGAATATTGTATAGGACTAAGGACACCGTTAAGCCTTGCAATTTTCGCATCTTTGGACCGCTGATAAAGGTATTAAAAAGTAATAGGCCTGGATCCAGCGTACCAAAAAAAAGTTCATTAATAGCAAGCTGAAAATTTGTTAATAGCTTAACAGTGTCTAGTCGGACAAACTTTGATGTATGGGAACACTTGAACATTGATGTAAGTTTTAATTGTGGTACAGGTTAAAAATTTGGAACGTGAGACTATGAAAACCTTTGTATTTTGTCGGAAAGAACTTTCAATTGATTTGTTACCATATCACTAAACTCTCATGCAAAAATCAGGATGGTATTTATCACCTGGGCATTTTAATAAGTCAAACACGAAGAACATGTTAAATGACGGGAATTATATTGGTGATAAATAATATCTGTCTGATTTTTGCATGAGAGTTTAATAAAACGGTTAACAAATCAATTGGAAGTTCTGTCCGACAAAATACATGGGGCGTTTTCGTAACCTGACGTTCCAAATTTTTAAACTGTTCTACAATTAAAACTGCCCCTGTTCCAGTGTTCCCATATATCAAAGTTTATCCGACTAGACACCCTTAAGCTATTAACAAATTTTCAGCTTGCTATTAATGAACTTTTTTTTGGTACGCGGGATCTAGGCCTATAATCGTTTTCAGTCGGACGAACAAATAAAAAATGCAGTAAAAGAGCTTCGAGCAACAGCAACAAGAATTTTGGAAGCAGGTTATACATCGGTTCGAGAAACCATGGGATACGTGCCTTAAAAGTAGTGATAATTATTTGAACATATCGTTGCTGATTTGCAAAAAGGTGCCAAGTGACATTTTATTCAAAAGAGGGGTTATATGCAAAAATGATAGGGACGAAGGTTCTACCTATTCTGTAAAAAGTGGTCAAGTGTATTACTTATTGTTGTTCAAATAGTCTCATAATTTTTTGGTGCCAAGTAACATTTTTTTAAAACTGGTTGTGTAAAATGGAGCTAAGTTCCACTTAGTAAAAATATAAAAATGTTACCTAACCCCTTTTTGCAAATCAGCGACTATATTTGCCAATAAATTTTTTCTGGGGCAAATATGGGTTTCATTTGAACAAGCCTCGTACTATCGATCATCTTCAATGCATTTAAATGCATTTTTTAGATTTATTCCAACATCTAAACTACAACGACAGAAGTTGTTGTCGTCGGCAGAGGATTATCGTGAGCAATTTATCTGGCTCTTCTTACTCTATTGTCGCCCTTTAGCGTTCCCGATTCCCGTGGAATGGCGACGAGGCCGTTAAAGGTTATCGGGTTTTTCGGAATGGAAGGACATAAGATGATTGATTAAATTGATAAAGCTGCTCCATCGAAAGTTTGCTAGAAATCTTTTTGATTATGTTTAAGTCAGTATGAAGGAGATTTGAAAAACTTATTTTTGAGCGGGTGAACTGATTCTGTCCAATTCAACCCGAATTTCAGTAGTTTTTTTACCCCGAAGTTTTTTTACAAAACAATCCATCCTTACGTACAGCACGGAACTCCTCCTCTATGTGTATTTTAACAGCTTTAATTCTACTACTTTTCATAAAATAAATATTTTTTAATGATCTCCAATATACCCATGAACGAACATATAAAACACGCTGTATTTTCCGGTCACCGTGTCACACAGAAAATTGTCCAGTGCAAGTACATGTAACAATAATTATTACATGTACTTGCGCTGGCCAATTTTTTGTGTGACACGGTGACAGGAAAATACAGCGTGTTTTATATGTTCGTTCATGGGTATTCTTTCATTTTTCCTACTGTAACTACAATTATATCATAAAACAAAAACAATGACAAACACACAAGATAATACACTGAACCAAAAAAGTACGTAAATATAATGAAAAAAACATTGATTTAAAAACGGGGAGCATTAATTTTCGTCCAAAGATCAGTATCACTGGTCCAATGTAAGTAGATACATTGACTGATGCTCTAGAACATTAATTTTTATGAATTAGTACGTTCATTCAGTGTAATTTCTAGTTAAGAATCAATGTATCGGTACATTGAATCAATGTATCGGTACATTGAATCAATGGATAGGTACATTGAATCAATGTATCGGTACATTAATTCTTAACTAGAAAGTACATTGAATGAACGTACTAATTCTTAGAAGTTAATGTTTTTGAGCATTAGTTAATGTATCTACTTACATTGGACCAACGATACTGATCTTCGGACGAAAATTTAATGCTCACCGTTTTTGAATCGATGTTTTTTTCATTATATTTACGTACTTTTTGATTCAGTGAATATCATCTTCATGTATATTTATATATAACATACAAATAGTTAATAAGTAAACAAAATGACGACTTAATATCTACATAAATATTACAAATATAGGTTGAAGCAACGATTTTTTGCCGATTCTCAAACTAATGTTAAGTATCTATAAGTTTAAAGAAAAAAAAACATATATTTTTAATTAACACAAACAACTTTTTATAATGTAATTTGGAAAAAACTGAATAACTAAATATAACAGAAATTGATTCTTCTTATAAAATATATAAAAATATATATAAGTAAATTGATATTATATAAAAAATGTATACCTGATACTGTGAAAATAAATACATCTACAATAACATCTACGTAAATACAACATCTCTCTGGGATTAATTATCACCACCCATACAAAAAACAAATGGTTCAATGGCATTTTTCTTTGATTTCAAAAATCTAATATGATCTTCGACTTCTTGCTGGGTCTTCCCGATGTAAGAATGATTACTGGAAATCTCTGATGGTATATTTTATTATATATTTGGTTGTCCATTAAGATCTTTTTTAACCATTTTATTAGTTCGTACAAAATATCGATGTAGAACCCAAAGAAGGACTGCATGTTCAACTAAATAGTGAACATACTTGTATTTTTGGATATATCACTTTTTTTATAGAAATATTTTAATTTATCCTGAAAAAAATTGCTAGATGTTGAGATGTTTATTTTCACTTTGATAGATACTACCGACTGCAAGAGTTAATAATATTTTTCAATTATTTACGGTTTAATCAATTAAAGATTTAATTTACTAATCTTTTATAAAATTTTAGAAATATTTTCAAATGGTTCCTATTTTCCTTTACCTATGTGTCGAATTAGCTTTTGAAAAAATTTACAGAGAACAAAAATTAATTAACACTAGATATGCAGGATTGAATAATGATATAGGTACTTACATTCCATAATGTCTTTATGGGTAATCTTTTCAAATAAAAATTTATTTGTTTTATCCTTGATATGACTTTCACACCGAAGAAAGGAGATAATTCTTTCGAAATTGCGTAAAACTTTTTTTTATAGAAATCCAACAAAATAATTTATAAATAGTTAAAAATATAATATGTAAATACATACCTTAGAATAATCAACCAAATCACTAGTGCCAAACACCGCTCCTCAGAGTCTGCAGGGTGACTGCTGCTCGGAGGCTGAAACTGTTGTCACGTGATTTTTTTACACCAATAAAACACTTATAGAGTTTTAAGAAATGTACCGGTTTATGTACAGAATTATTACTACAATGTATTGATCATTGATTCAGGTATATTAAATTAATACAATGATTGCGTTACATCAAAACACTGTATCGAGTTATTAATCAAAGTCGAAAACATTGATTTAATGTTACAAAAGCATTGATTCAATAAACGAGTTCGTAATTTAAAGAACACTGTACATTAGTACAACGTTTTGTATTCATTAATTTAATCGCATAATCCTGATGTATAGTTTCATATATACAATGAACAAATTATTAGTATTATGAAAAAAGTCATTGGATAGATAAAACGATTCATTGGATTAATGATTCTATTCATTATTTTTTAATGAATAGAATTACATTGTAATAATGAACATGGTCATTACTTAATGACTACGTGTTTATAGTATTAACGAGATTTTCATTGAATCAATGTAAAAAAGTCAATGATTGGCGTTCATTGTTGCTATGTACAATATTTTTTTCAGTGTAGAAACGTAATACTAAACGATACCACAATAGAAGCGGTTAATGATTATACAGGGTGTCCAGAAACTTTACCGACAAACGAAGACAGGAGATTCCTCAGATAATTTTAAGACAATTTAACCCAATTTACCTAGTCCGAAAATGCTTCTTAAGGGAGCTAGAGCTCTTTGAAGATGGCGTCATGAAATTAGTTTTTCTTAAATACCTCTAGAACGCTTAGATTTAGAAAAACGAAAATTGGTATGCATATTTAGTTTTCAGAGATGAGTCGATTCCATCTATCGCAAAATTCTAGTACCGGTCATGGGCGTCCGTTTTGGGTAGAGCAACGGGTATTTTAACGCATAACTTTTTTGTTCTTAACTTTTATGCATTTTTGACACCGTATTATTAAATTGTGAGGTATTCTAGTACTAAAAGGTACTCTTGCTTTAAGTCGGTAGGACACACCGTTTTCTAGAAAAATCGATTTGAAATTTTTCATTTTTAGAATTTGAAAAAAAAATGAAAAGAACTTTTCAACAAAAAACGAAGTATTTTACCAACATAAAGTAAGAGTAACTTTTAGTACTCGAATACCTCATAATTTAATAATCTAGTGTCAAAAATGCTCAAAAATTCAAGATAAAAAAGTTATGCTATAAAATAACTGTTGACCTACCCAAAACGGACGCCTATGACCAGTACTAGAAATTCGCAATTAATGAAATCGATTTATCTCTGGAATATAAATAAATGTACCAGTTTTGGTCTTTCTAAACAGTTTTTTTTTGAAAAAAATTTTTTTAATTCAAAGAGCGAAAAATTTTCAAATCGATTTTTCTAGAAAACGGTGTGTCCTACAGATTTAAAACAAGAGTACCTTTTAGTACTAGAATACTCCATAATTTAATAATCCAGTGTCAGAAATGCATAAAAGTTAAAGATAAAAACGTTATGTGATAAAATAACCGTTGCCCTACCCAAAACGGACGCCTATGATCGGTACTAGAAATTTGTAATGGATGGATTAGATTTATATCTTGAAGATAAATACGCGTACCAACTTTTGTTTTTCTAAATGGAAGCGTTCTGGAGGTATTTAAGAAAAACTAATTACAAGACGCCATCTTCAAAGAGCTCTAGCTCCCTTAGGAAGCATTTTCGGACTAAGTGAATTGGGTTAAATTAACTTAAAATTATCTGAGGAATCTCCTGTCTTCGTTTGTCGGTAGAGTTTCTGGACACCCTGTATATATTTGGGACAGATGATAAAAATAAATCAGGAAAACCAAACAGCGGAGGTAAAAAGAAGGGTCAGATTAGCCTGGACAGGAATTGGGAAATTAAAATGGGTCCTAAAGAATAAAAGAATACAACAATATTTAAAAACAAGAGTGTTTGACTTAGTGCATACTCCCAGTTCTCACATACGCATGCCAAACATGGACCTTGACCAAGGCAAACATGGATAAAATAATAAAGATACAAAGAGCCATGGAGAGAGCAATGTTAGGAGTAAAATTGACAGACAAAAAGCAAAACAACTGGGTAAGAAATAAAACAAAAGTCAGAGACGCAGGACAACATATAGCGAGGCTAAAATGGAGTTTCGCAAGTCATAACGCTAGACAAACGGACAATAGTGGAATACCACGATACAACGATGGAGACCATGGACAGGAAAGAGAGCAAGAGGACGACGCCAGATGAGATGGGGAGACGACATTAAAAAGATATTAGGAACGCACTGGAAACAGAAAGCACTAAACAGAAGCGAATGGAGGAAACTGGGGGAAGACTATGTTCAAAATTGGACGAATTAAAGGGCAAAAGAAGAAGACAATCAGATCGAAGTTCTGTGACAATTGCCAAAATAAAACCTCACAACACGAAGTTTTGGAACAGACCAGGAATCAAAAATAAAAAAAAAACTATGGGTGAATAGATCTTAACATTCGTGTAATAATACAAATACGTAAAATTATAACTAGTCAGGAACATCTAATACCTAGCCGCTGAGATGGATTTTTGGAGAAGGTCAGAAGGAAGATCTAGACTAGAACACGTAAGAAACGACGACATTAGACAACAAATGAGAATAGAAAGGACAATCATAGATGACATCGAAAGACAACAGCTAGTTTGGTACGGACACGTAAGACGAATGGAGAAAAGAAGAATCGTCATTAAAGCCGTCTGTTTTTAATATCTGGATAGAGTTTATTTGTAGCAATTAGTACATAATAATAAACCCAAGTTCTCACTGAAGTTGTTAGTCACATGGACTACAACTTGTGCGTGAGGGTTAAATTTTGATTATAAAACAACATTAATTTATCTTAAAGTTTACAAAAAGGAATTAAATAGTCTGTTTCGCTCATCTGTCTTCAAATTTGGGCTCCTCTTCTCACTAATTCAGTTAATATCTAGTATGTATATAATATTGGTTAACCCTGTAAAAATAAAATATTCGCAAAATACATCGTTGCAAAGCCGATTAAGAGACTTTTCAAATTAGGTGTCCCGTGATCTCGGTTTGTGTTTTAAAAATATCGTTGATTAGGTCATTACTCGAATAGTGATGACGTAATATCCAAAGCGTATAGCAATTTGACGGCCATTTAAAAACTAAAATTGACTTAATTTAAGATTTTGTTAAAGTTGTCTGTTTCTGAAATAATTAATTTATTTCACAATTTAGTATCAGACTATATAGAGTGTCCCCGAAAATAGTGCGTTCCGTAAAGGTATATATAGAAGGCACCATGTAGAGCAAAAAAGTCTTATAACATTTTTTTCTAAATTCAACCGTTTGGCCAAAAAACCAAAATACATTTTGGTATGCAAATTGAAATCTGGCAACTACGTGTAATACAAGAATCTAAAGATAGACAGTCACAATTCAAAAATAGTAGGTTTCTTTGTATTACAGTTGTATCGCATAGCCAAAATTAAATGGAAGTGGGCAGGATACGTTGCTAGAACGAGAGATGATAGGTGGACCAAGAAAATCTTAAAGTGAAGACCGAAAGCGGATAGACGAAACCCGGGAAGACCACCCACAAGATGGACTGACGACGACATAAAGAGGATTTGTACCAACTGGATTGCAGCAGTGGACGACTATGAGCTGATGATGATTATAGTTGTATCTGGTAGTAAAGTAATAAATCATGTAAATATCAACGAAGCCGATGTCCATTTCGGCACGCGCCTTTAGTATTTACATTACACCCTGTCTTCGTCCTCAACATCCTCAACAAATTCTTGTTTAGTTTGATTTTCAAACAGAGGGGGTATGGTTTGAAATAACATTTCAAGCACATTTTTGTGACTTTTTTTAAACTATGGTAGTTTATTTTATTTTTAAATTAAATAGGCTTATTAAGTACAATTCAAAGAATGTTTAAAAAAAGAATGTGTGTGTACTTTGTACGTACGTAAGAAGTTATACTTCTGTTATATGATTTCAACGAAATCAATATACTTTAAACAGTTTCTCTACTACTTTCAAAAAATTTGTATTAAAACAATACCAAAAATTAAAAAAATAAAAGAATAAAACACACACAAACACATTGAAAAATGCCACAAATGATTTCTGAACAATAATTGTTGCCAAAAATTTTAATTAAATACGTATTTTCTGAAAAAAATTATATAATAATATACTTACAATCATAAAATCTATAAAAAAATAAAAAAATAACAACTTGCTTGGAGCTTGAACCCACTTCACATCTACCGCGCCGTACGAGAGTTGAAGCGATTTCCCACTACACCTCATTCGCGTATACGTCATGTGGGAATATACACAACCTAAACGTTTACACCATAAACTTTTTGACATTTTGTTTATTTATATGAATCAAATTATTAGTTTGATTTTTGTCGAATTAAAATAGAACAAAATATAGAGTAAGAAAACGATATATTAGATGAAGATTTGTAGAAAGTTTGTTCGTAATCAGATTATGTAAATTAAAGCATTGCCTACTAATAGGTAACTACATTATTTTTTTTACATTTTCCAAATAGATAGGTATGCAGATAATTTTTTATTGGAATACAACTGAAACATTTAGAATTACGTACCTGCGGCTTTTCAAAACTATTAAAAAAGTCACTATAATTATAAATTTTATTTTATTTCTGTCCTCACAACAATAAAAACTAATATATACAATATTTTTGTTTACCGATAACTTCCATATTGAACAATTATTGACAGATCATTTCAACACCCAATCAGAGCCCGTATAACGACTAATACCATACTGTCAGTGTGCGCATGCGCGCAGATCAATACAATTTCACCCTCAATGAAATCGCGCCTAAAAAAGTATAACTTCAAAAAATTCAAGGAAAAATATTGAAATTAAGCCAACGGCAAATTTTTACAGACACCTTAAAAATATGAAGTTTGCGATGGACATCAGAACTGGATCATGTGAAACAAAAAACTCAAAAATATTTTATTAGCTTATGAGTTTCTCGAGACAACGCTGTCGAGTTATTTTATTTTTAACGATTTTTGAGTTCTTGGTATCACTCGGAAGTAACAAAAAACGAAATTATTTGTAACAAAAGAATGAAAATCAAAAATTCTTAGGTCCGGTTTCACCAACAACAAATAAATCAATGAATTTCGTCGATTAAAATTTATTTTTTATTTTATATTTATATTTTGTTTCAAAATAATTTTGATAATTTAAAGGTAAACTGGCGAATTTACTTCCTTCTTAATATTTACAGCGAGATCAACTTACCAATTTATTCGAAGAGTAAGTATTTATTTGATAAATACATAAAATAAGTCTCATTTGACGTTAGTAAAATGGAGAAATGTCAGTTTATTGGTCGATTAATTTTATTCATAGAATAAACTACTATTTGTCGTTGGTGAAACCGGCCCCTTAGGCGCAATAATTGCATTTTAGGAATTAAACCATAGATACTTAAGTAAAAGTCATAATTTATGTAATACTTAGAGCCCTAATCCAATACCTTCATTAATTCAGATAATAGCAAATGCCACATTATTAAAGCAAGAAATACTTATTTTGCAGGTAGGTATACATTTCCGGTGTCAATAACCTTAAAATCACATCTCAAATAGTAAATAAACAAGGGGTTCGATTACGTTAAATTTCCAAAGCCACAAACGAGTTCTTATACGACGATGCCAGATTATTTAATTTTATGAAAATAAAAGTTCACTTATATGTAGCAATGTAATTTTTTTTTGGAACCGGTTAACTTTAGAAAAAAAATGTTATAGGACTTTTTTGTTCTACATTGTGTATTATATTTATACCTTAAAGGAACGCACTATTTTCGGGGACAACCTGTATATTTATTTTTGCATTGTTTGATACCACTAAAACAGATAAAAATATATTATGACTTTTTCGTTTTCCCTATACAGGGTGTTTTAAAAAATGGTAACACCGTCTTTAGGATAGGTAAAAATTGAAAAATAATTGGAGTTTGCTTAGTAAAAAATTTTGTAACGCCAAGTACGTAATTTTCCAAGATACAGGGCGTTGAAGAAAAAAAATTACACCTTTTTTACGGTTTTGCCGAAGCTATTGGCACCATTGTAATGAAATTTGGTGGGTTTTAAGAAGTAGTTATTGCGTATTTTTTTACATATAATTAAGAATTTTATGTACTTATCATTGGTGCGCATACGAGTAAGCGTCTGAATTTTTTTAAAGAAAAAAAAAACAGTTACTTAGATATTTTAAATCAAAAATAATTTTTAAATTTCTCGTTTAATGCGTGACAAAAATCTATCTTCCCTTTTTCTCACATGACGCGTTTTCATGCAAAAAAAAATAAAATATCTGAACGCTTCCAAAGTATTCGAATTAAGTTTCTGTAATGGATGGATAGAAACTTATTTCGAATCGAACGAATCATAGAACGGCACGTCGTATGAAAACAAAAGTGAAGATAGACTTTTTCTTAAAAATTGAACGAGGAATTCAAAAATGATTTTTAACTTGAAATATCTCAGACAATTCAGACCATTACCCGTACCCGTATGCGCGACAATGATGAATATAAAATTCTTAACTGTATGTCAAAAAATGCACAATAACTACCTCTTACAACCCACCAAATTTCATTACAATGTTGACAGTAGTTTCGGCAAAATCGTAAAAAATGTGCAAAATTATTTTTTCTTCAACGCCCTATATGTGTAAAAACGGATAGAGTTACAAAAATTTTTTACTATTAAGCCTAGATACAGCATATTAAAAAAAGTTGATTAATAGCAAGCTGAAAATTTGTTAATAGTTTAACGGTGTCTAGTCGGACAAACTTTGATGTTTGGGAATACTGGAACAAGGGAAGTTTTAATTGTGGAACAGGTTAAAAATTTGAAATGCCAGACTACGAAAACGTCACATGTATTTTTTATTTATTATTCTAGAGACGGTGTTACCTTTTTCGAAACACCCTGTATAGGTCTAGATCGACCATTTAAGTAATAGAACAAACAATCGATCGTTTCCTAACACTCGCTCTCTCCTGTCACCCTCGTACATTTGGGGAAGCTTATCGAGCATCAAAACGTGACCTATCATTATGTTGCTCTACCATGTTGAATAACTGTCTGTTTAATTATTAATTCACGGTTTGGTTTTGATTGCCTGTCCGAACAGAACATGAATAATTGTTTATTTCCAAAGCGCCAATCCCCATTTATTCCCTGATACATTGAGTATTTTTGTCCGGATGGGTCTGTTCTCGGATGCGAGTAATGATGTTGCTAGTAGTCCAGTAGAATGTTACAAAAAAATCAACCAAAACAAAAAAAAAGAGTCAAACTCATTGTACTCATAATAATTTTGGAATTGTTTTTGTTTTTGCACTAGGATCTAAAATGTGTGACAGCTCATGAGTGACGAAATTAGAATGTCTCATTCGTGCACACATTTTTTCCGGACTTCTTGTTTATTCTTTTCTATTTATTCTATTATGTTTATTCTATTCTTGTCTGCGATACCACGCCACTCTTGTGCCTTTAGTTCATCTAGCGTCAGCTAGTTAGAGTTTATTTCCGCCACGTTGCCGATCCACTTCATGTGTCCTATCCTTTCCATAACTTTTTCTGGCTCTTAAATTTTTTTTTTCTTCTCTGGAAGCCATCTTCTGGCAGTGGAAAGGCTTACTGTACATATTCCATTAACTGTTATACAACAGTCTAAAATACGATATAAGGTCTGTTTACATCGATCTGTAATGGATAAAAATTATTGGATATGTAATTTAGCATGATAACAATTACAAAAATCAAGGGTTGCCCGATCTAATCTTGTTCTAACTATAATTAATTAATAATTAAAAAATAACATTTTTTTTATAAATTAAAAAAAATTTCGACCCGGGCAGATATTATTTCAGATTTTTTAGGTCATTCTAAACAAAAAATATCTTTTGTAATAATTATTGTTCTCTAAAGTTGATCGTTTTCTAGTTATAAACAATTTAAAACTGAAAAAAGAACGAAAGATGACGATTTTCAATGCTTAAAAACATAAATATAAAATATCATTTTTGAAATTACGAAGTACCTAAATTCAAGTTCAAACCTTATTCTATTAGTTCTTGATAAGTCTTTTGGAGTTACTTCATTCTGAAAAATTGTTTTCTAGTTGTTAATGCCCGTCTCCCCATAAGAAACCTTCCTCATTAACAATTAAAAAAATATGTTTAATATCTGTTATAAATACTCTGCAAACACGCGATGGTCCTGTTATTAGACAGCAAGGCTGGCCATGCTGTCTCTACTCGGTGCCGGCGCGGTGCGGGCTCGGTGCCGGCGCGGTGCGGGCTCGGTGCGGATATGTGTGTCCCAACCTTTAGTCGGATATATTTTGCTTAGTCAGTAGTAGTGCGGCAGATTCGTGCAAATATTATAAGAATTGCACATTTAAGCAAGAAACCCATTATGAACGGCCAGCACGGCACAGCCCGGCACAGCCCGGCACTGCACAGCACAGGCCGGCCCGTCCAAAAACCCATTTGTAACGGCCAGCGCGGCACGGCACCGGAAAAATGATCATTTGCCATAAATGATAATGTATTTTTATTAATAAAATATATACAGAGAGGGGCTAAATTACCGAATAAATTCATTTTCTCTAAAATGGACGGCTTTGGAAGAAAATACCAAAACAGGTCGATTTTTACTTTTAAATTACAATTTTTTGGCATATACAGTGGAACCTCGATTATCCGTCACCTCTGTTAACCGTCAGGGTCCATTAAGTTATATTGTATACACAAGTAAAAATTGAGTCATCAATTCATTTTGTTTGAGCATTGCGATAAGCCAAACGAAATTCATTGAAATGTACACGTGCAGTTATGCCATCACCGCATTTTTTTATGTAAATAATTTTTGTTCTTATTCAGGGCTCTGGATTAAATTTCAATGAAATAGGTAATGATAAATGATACCATACTTTTAGAGTTCTATTTTTAGAATCGCAAGCCGAAAATAAAAATGTACATCACACAAATTATTAGTTAATATCTGTGTGTCACCATAACAGTATGATTTTTATTTTTTTAATGTTCTGTTAACCGTCTTCTCGATTATCCGTCATACCCTTGGTCCGGTGCTCTGACGGATAATCGAGGTTCCACTGTATTTCATACTAGAGACGTCATTCATCTGAGCTTAATGATGTAATCGATGATTTTTTTAAATGGGAATAGGGGTTGTGTGGCATCTTATTTGAAAGGGTGTTCAATCCTCTATTCAGTAATATAAACAATAATATCATTATTTATACAGGGTAGCCAAAACAATAATTTTTAAATTACAATAATTGACGCAAAAAGAAGAATGTATGTAATTTATTTAACTCAAAATACATTGTACTGCTGTCAGTAAATAGAAAAAAATGTTTATTTCACAAATAAACATTTCGTTTCACTTAAATTAAATCACAAACAGCCTCCCACCTACCTCTTGACAGTTTAAACATTTAATTTAAGCGAAAAGCAATGTTTTTTTGCCAAATAAACATTTTTTCTATTTTCTGACATCATTAGAAAGTATTTTGAGTTAAATAAATTGCATACATTCTTCTTTTTTCGTCAATTAATTTAATTAAAAAAGTATTTTTTGGCCACAAATGAGATGTCACACGACCCATATTCCCATTTAAAATAATCATAGATTACGTCATTACGCTCAGATGGATAACGTCACTAGTATGAAATATATGCCAAAAAATTGTAATTTAAAAATAAAAATCGACGTGTTTCGGGATTTTTCTCCAAAGCCGTCCATTTTAGAGAAAATGAATTTATTCCATAATTTAGCCCATCTCTATATAGGAGAAAAATGTTATGTATTGTTTTAATTTTATTTTAGAAACGCATCATGTCATCTATGATATATTTTAAAAACTATCGTAAAATAAAAGTTTTTAAAAGACATAAACTACACAATTTTAATGAATATGCATCATGTTAAAAAAACGAATTCATGGTTAAAAGATAATGTACGTACCTGTCCATTGATCAAAATGTTCGGATATTTGTACCCATGCATTGTCCTTTTTCTTGCTATCGTGATAACCTGGGTCCGATGCATCATACAAAAATGGGTATTCTCTGACACTCTCAATTAAAAGTTCGTCCATATTATTTCAAAAGAAACAACGCGCTTTCAATTAAAAAATCAACAATATAATATTTTATAACAATTATGACACACTGGCGCCGACTGGCCGTTCAGAGGCCGTTCGACTCCAACGATTTTATTCTACTCGGAGAATTTCGGCCGTTCCGTTTGCGTGCTGGCCTGTGCCGGGCCGGGCTGGCTGCTCATAATGGGTTATGTTGCATTTAAAACTATACAAATGAATTTGGACTGTCCTGTGCCGTGCCGGGCTGTGCCGTGCTGGCTGTTCATAATGGGTTTCTTGCTTTAATGATACAAGCATATAATTTGGTCCACATATACTGCACATATAAAGGTACAAATTTAGATATGAGGCCATCTCAGATTTTGCCTTTTACAAAAATGGCGGTAATTCAAAATGGGCGACTATACATATGTGACTAATAGCACGATATCTTTTGAATGAAAAGTCCGATTTCAACCAAATTTGCTACATAGGTTCCTTTTGTGATTTACAATATCAATATCGTGAACTGGAAGAATCGGTTTACCAGAAGTTATGTTTTATCTGGTTTCTTATGTAACACTATTTTATATTATGTAAATAATTTATTTTCAATTTTTTCACCCTGTGTATATTCATTTTTCAAAATGGTAATACAACCATTGAAGAGAGCGTAAGAATATGTTTTAGGAAATATTTTGAACGTTTTAGTTATGTTAATTACCATTTAATAAATGCATAACGTATCTTCACATGTACCTATGTGTGGTAGATTCGTGCAAATATTATAAAAATTATTGTGCATTTAATGGTAGAAGCATATAACTTGGACCACATATACTACACATACCAAAGTTTAAATTTAGATATGAGGCCATCTCTTTTACAAAAATGGCGAGGATTCAAAATGGCGGCTGTAGATATGTGACTATTAGCACGATAACTTTTGAACAAAAGGTCCGATTTCAGCCAAATTTGGCACCAAGGTTCTTTTTTTGATGAGTAAGATCTAGGTTTTGAACCGGAAGAATCGGTATACCAGAAGGTGTGTTTTTACTGTTTTTTTATGTAAAAATATGTTTTTTTTTTCAATTCTTCCACCCTGTATATATTAATTTTTCAAAAAGGTAATACCGCCATTGAAAAAAGTGTAAAAATATTTTTAAGGAAAGATTTTGAACTTTTTAGTTATGTTAATTACCTTTTAATAAATGCATAACGTATCTTCACATGTAAAAGACGAAATCTGAGATGGCCTCATATCTAAATTTGAATCTTTGTATGTGTAGTGTATGTGGTCCAAATTATATGCTTTTAGCATTAAGTGCACAATAATTCTTATATTATTTGCATGAATCTGCAGCACATAGGTTCATAGGTACATGTGAAGATACGTTATGCATTTATTAATTGGTAATAAACATAACTAACGAGTTTAAAATATTTGCTAAAAATATTTTTACGATCTTTTCAACGCCGGTATTACCTTTTTGAAAAATTAATATATACAGGGTGAAATAATTGGTAAAAAAACAACATGTTTTTACATAAAAATTAGGAAAAACACAACTTCTGGTAAATCAATTCTTTTGGTTCAAAACCTTGGTCTTACACATCAAAAGAAGAACCTATATACCAAATTTGGTTGAAATCAGACTTTTCGTTCAAAAGTTATCGTGCTATTAGTCACATACGTATGATCGCCATTTTGAATGCCCGCCATTTTTGTAAAAGGTAAAATCTGAGATGGCTCTAAACCTGTTGTCCGATTTAAGTGATTTTTTTAATATGTTATAGTCTTGTTCCTTGACAATATCGTTATAATAATATTGTTGTTAAAGAGGTACATTTTCATTGTATACCGTGTGTACGAATCAAACTGTGTTTTTTTCTTAAAGTTTGCATCACCCTGTGGAATATTCTAGTATTTTTAGAACACTTAAACTAAAACCTAACTATAGCCTCATACTTTCTCAACATTTTGTTGTTTGATTGATTCTCTTATGTTGGATAATAAAAAAGTTAGGTGCTTTAACAATTAGACATGTTTTTATCGATACAGGGTGCTTTTAAAAAAATTTGGCAAAGTTTAAGGGGTAATTCTGCATGTAAAAATAATGACAGTTTGCTTTATAAACTTATGTCCGCAAATGCTTCGTTTCCGAGATGGGGGGTCTTGAAATTTTTCTGACAAACTGACGATTTATTTATTACTTTAAAACCAATTGAGACATGCACATGAAATTTGGTGGGTTTTAGTACTTAGTTATTGCACATTTTTTGGCATACAATGAAGCATTTAATATTCACCATTGGCGCGCATAACGGTAATATGATGTCTCATATTACCCGTATGGGCGCCAATGGTGAATATTAAATTCTTAATTGTATATAAAAAAATATGCAATAACTACGTCATAAAACCAACCAAAATTCATTTGCGTATCTCAACCGGTTTTAAAGCAATAAATAAATCATCAGTTTGTCAGAAAAATTTCAACACCCCCTATCTCGGAAACGAAGCATTTGCGGACATAAGTTTATAAAGCAAACTGTCATTATTTTTTCATGCAGAATTACCCCTTAAACTTTTCCAAAAATTTTTAAAAACACCCTCTATTGATAAAAAACATGTCTAGTTGTTAAAGCACCTAACTTTTTTATTATCCAACATAAGAGAATCAATCAAACAACAAAATGTTGAGAAAGTATGAGGCTATAGTTAGGTTTTAGTTTAAGTGTTCTAAAATACTAGAATATTCCACAGGGTGATGCAAACTTTAAGAAAAAAACACAGTTTGATTCGTACACCCGGTATACAATGAAAATGTACCTCTTTAACAACAATATTATTATAACGATATTGTCAAGGAACAAGGCTATAACATATTAAAAAAATCACTTAAATCGGACAACAGGTTTAGGAGATATAAGACATGAAAAATGACCCATTTTTAGAGGCTCGTTAATTTTGGCCCAGAGTGTATTTGCACGAATCTGCCACACATAGGTACATGTGAAGATACGTTATGCATTAATTAAATGGTAATTAACATAACTAAAAAGTTCAAAATATTTTCTACAAAATATTTTTACGCTCTTTTCAATTGCGGTATTACCTTTTTGAAAAATTAATATAAATAGAGGGAAAAAATTGAAAAAAAAAATATTTTTACATAAACAACCAGTAAAAACACAACTTTTTGTGAACAGATTCTTCTGGTTCACCACATCCATATTGTAAATCAAAAAAATAACCTATATACCAAATTTGGTTGAAATCAGACCTTTCGTTTAACAGTTATGGTACTATTAAACACATATGTATAGTCGCCATTTTGAATGCCCGCCATTTTTGTAAAAGGCAAAATCTGAGATGGCCTCATATCTAAATTTGAACCTTTATATGTGTAGTATATGTGGTCCAAATTATATGCTTGTATCATTAAATGTGCAATTGTTTCACATATCGGCCGCACTATAGCCCCTTCCACTTCTGAAACTAGAATCGGTGGTCCCTTGTCACTTTTATGTGTTAATTCTTCGTAGATGCTTTGATCGTATTCAAAGAATCATTTTATAAAACCTTAATATCACCTAATATTCTAAATACTGCGTTTACTCGTTATTTATTCTAGTTTCGCCTCCAAATGGAAGCCGATCTGTTGTTACTCCAAGTTCTCAGTTTCTAGAGAGGATTCTTGCAGCCATTGGTCTTTTACTGCTTAATTCTTCTTCCGGATTTCCGGATCCGGATCTTCTTTCCTGGATTTGTATTTTCTTTTCACCTCCATTAGGTCTAAAATGGTTTGTGTCATTAACTGCTGTGAGAAGATTTTCTTAAGCTGTAGTAATCACTGTCGTTTTCATTATTTGCTTCCAACAATAATTTATGTTTAAACTTTACCACTTTATCTCTTCTATTCTATTTTTTTTGCTAGATTGCTGTCAAGCCAATTTGCCTGGACTATCTCTTCGATGATCAATTTTGTTTTGAGTATGTACTGCTACTAAACGAGTTGTTTTTCTGATTGAATATCCACGTTTTGTTATCGAATAATGCCAAAAATATTGTTTTGCTCTTTATTTTGAAAATGGTTATTTGTTAGTGACGATTAGATTGTCACTAAAAAATTGAATTATCAATCAGCAGCGTAGGGTTATTCTATTAGGATTTTTTTTTGTAAACTATTGCTTTAGCAAAAATAAAAGTGTGCTTGAGGTCTATATGTGTGTTTAGATTTATGCTTTACAGATCGAGGTCTAAATTTAAGACACTACTTTTTCATTTTTTGTCTTTTGAGTTTGCCTAATCAGATTAAAAAAATGGTTAGGAAAAATCTGATTAGAAACGAAACACATTCACTTGTAAAAAAAAATAAAAAAAGATCAATGGCAGGGTTTTTCGACAGAAATGGATCATAATTTTTATGGCCTGTAAAAGGAATATGGCGCTTTATTACAGGTCAAAGAACGGATGTAAAGGAATAGAACCAAAACAGATAGAAAAGGATACATGGATTGATTATCTAAAACGGCTCTATGTAGAAGAAGAACAAATGACGCTATAACCGGAAATACCAGAAATGATCACAAATGAATAAGTTAAAATAAATAGGTACACAGGAAGTTCGGAAAACTCTTGAAAAGCTGAAGAACCGGAAAGCTGCAGGTAAAGATGGAATACCAAACGAACTATTGAAATATTCTGGAGCAGCAATGACAGAACAATTAGGAACATTGGTTAATAATATTATTATTATTATCCCGGTTATTTATAGCGTTCTTCTCCTTCCGGTTCCCAGTTTCCAGCTTCGTCGGTCGTTCCATTCGCCAGGGTGAAGATTCCTTTTCGACATTGCCTTCTGAATGCCGCCTAGCCATGATTGTTTCGGCCTTCCTCTCTTCCTTCTTTCCCTAGGCGTCCATTTTAGAATTTGTTTTGGCAGTCTGTCGTCGTCCATTCTTTCTACATGGCCATACCAGATCAGTTGTCTCCTTAGAATTTCGTCTATGATGGTTGACTTGACTCCCATTATATTTCTGATTTGGTAATTTTGTATTTTTTCAAGCCTTGATTTCCTAGCCGATCTTCTCCAGAAGTCCATTTCCAATGCAAGTAGGCGTCGTTCCAGGGATTTAGTAAGTTGCCATGTTTCGCATCCATAGAGCACTATACTTTTAAAGATCTAGTTAATGATAAGATGTTTTCTTTGATTAGATAGTTCTTTTGACCATAGCATCGGGTTTAGGCATCCAATCACCCTTTTTCCTTTCACGATCCTTTGCTCTATCTCTTTTTCGGTGCGCCCACTCGTGTTGATTGTTGGTCCCAAATATACATATTCCTTACAGTTTACAGTTCTTGATTGTCTCTTGTTCGTTAACTATTAGATCTTCTACTTCAGTCCCGATGCATAGTATTGCGTTTTGTTTCTATTTACAGAAAGGCCCCACTCTTCATAATATGTTTGAAATAACCGTCTTGTCATGAATTCTAAATCTTCCATATCCGCTGCTACTACGACCTGGTCGTCCGCGAAATGTAGAGTATACAATGTTGTATCATCGTCAAGTTGAATTCCTATCCCTGAACAAGATCTTCTCCAGTGTTTTAGTGCTTCATTTAAATAGATCTTAAATAGTACTGGGGAGAGGCAGCATCCTTGTCGTAATCCTTTTGTTACTGGAAATTCTTCTGATAAGGTGTTGTTTAGTTTGAGTTTTGATGTGACTTTATTGTATAGTTGTTTGACCGCGGTGGTGATCGTGTTATTTAAGGAAGATCGTTCAAGAGACTGCCACAGCTTTCTCACAGGAATCGTGTCAGATTCCTGTCCATTGACAACATACTCAACAAATTAAGGAATAAAAGGAACAGATCTCTAGCTTATAATGCTACTCCTGACAATTCCAATTCAGAAGTTATGTATAGATCTATATCATACATAGGTTATCCTTCAGACAATATAGCCAAAATCTTAAATAACATTCCTAACTTAAAACTCTCATTTAAATGTAAAGAAAACATCAGGTCTATTTTTTCTCATACTAAAGACAGAATTAAAAAACGTCTAAAAGTGGCATATATAAATTGTCATGTGGTGACTGCCCTGTGACCTACGTGGGTAGAACGATGCGACCGTTGGATACACGTATTAAAAAACATCTTTCAAAGATCGATAAATCTAGTTTTGGTCATCATTTGCATGCATCGAAACTCAGCTTTAGTCCCCAAAGAGATAGTAGGATCCTACATAGCATACCAAATAATAACTATACTAAAATGAATCTACTAGAAGATCTAGAAATAAGTAGAGAAATGAAAAGAAATCCTCAAAACTGTGTTAACACTCAGATTCAATTAAATTGTAAATTTGATCCTATCTTTAAGAAATTTCTTTAATAATTTTGGTTTAGTATACAGTATACCCAACAATTGCTGTAGGTATTTTGAACATTACTTTTTCGGTATTCTTGAGTTTTCTTTCATTGGTTACATATAAGTAGAATATTTGAGATTTGACCCAATCTATTGGTAAATTTGTTAATTTTATAAAATAACAGCTTTCGAACTCTGAACTTGACAAATGAGACTTCTCCTTGGTTTGTTTTCATCTAACTTCTTCCACACTTGGTCAAACCATAACGGTTTGTTTTTTAAAAGAATTTTGATAACTTACATACACGTTAACATTTCACTTCAATATTAATATTTGTAATTTTGAAAATTTAACTTTAAAAAATTTAGTATCTTCACTTAGAATTAATTTAACCAACACATGGCTTTTTAGCCATTTTCAATCTAATTAATTTTTAATTTTTATTTACATACCAATATAGAGGGCGCATAAATTAGTGGTTCCTTCTTTATCATTTGAATGAATGACAGCGCTCAGCTGTTCACGTGAACTCACAATGGTTTGACGCAGCCATGTTGTAATTTTAAACTAAAAAAGAATTTAGATGTGATAAACTTTTAATTTTAAGGGTTTTATACCCGATATCTGTGGCTTTTGCCCAGTATCCATGATTTATCATGTGAATTTTAACAATTACTCTTCTATGAAGGATTTATAAGAGGACGTAAGTTTTTTCAATCTTTTGTTTATAAAAAATCTCTTATCTTAAATGTCCTTTTAGGAAGCTCTGATGATGGCACGTTATGTGTTGAAAGTACTTAGCTGATTATTAAAAATTTTTTTGCACACTTTCAATTTCTTTGAGAACATACACAAAATAGCAAGAGGTAAATCAGCAATCGGTAGAAGTATCGGCCGACCACGCAAAAGATGGAGAATCAACTTTCCATAGACGTATCAATCCGCCAATTAACAAACAGAATTGCTTATAAAGAAGAAGAAGAAGAAGATTAAAGAATCGTGAGAGGAATTATTTTACAGCGTTTTAAACGAGGGAAGTCTGACCAACTAGCTTAAGAATTTATGTAAGATATTCTAGAGTAGGAAACTAAAGCAATGAAAAATATAAGAATAATACAAAGAAAAAGCATCTATATCTATATATTTTGAAGTTATTTTTTATGATGATTTCAGAAAGATGTAGTCCTCCGACAAACCTAGGCATTTATCAACGTGCGACTCCGGTCCGTTTACAAATGCATTACGTCAAATTGTTCACCCGAACTACATATGTTAATGTTAATACAACCGCCAACCACATTCGGAGCGGTTAACCGCGCCGCGTGACGTCATCGTGTTGTCGCGGTTAACCGACACGTAACCGCATGGACCGTCCATCGTAGTAGCAGGCCGGGGCTGCAGGCGGCGTTACTTGCAACTTAACCGAACCGTGTAGCGGAAGGAAAATAGAGAGTCCGGAATCAAACTCAATTATTTCATGTTATACAAAATATACGTCCGTTATTTGGCTAGGCTGTTATTCAGAGAGCAGTGAAATGCCTTCCAGTATAATAGAGAATTCCACAATATATTTTACTTTCCTCATTATTAGTGAATATGTACATATAGTCGGTTCGCTAAACTCAGACACAACTGGCTAGTGATTTTAGTAAGTAATTTTGCCAATTTGGTAAAATTGGCAAAAAAATAATTGAAATAAATGGCGACTCGATTCTAGTTTTCTGTTGACCTAGATATCAAAATATCAACAGGCACCGCTGGGAAATATTCCAAAAATGCGGTTCAGAGAAACTATATGAAACGAGTCTTTGTACTCTTATACAGAGTATGGCATTAGTAAAAATACAAAAATAGACGGTTTAATTTTGATTTAAATCCGTCTCCTGCCATCCCCCGATAGCGCTATTTCTAGGTCTACCTTTTGTCAAGGAGGCTATGCAAGAAGACAAATTTAAATCAAAACTTCCGTAGTTCTCGGTATACAATAAAACTATTTATACCGGAGTAAGGTTAGAACGCCCTCTAACGGGGAATAAGTGAAATAAATGGCGACTCGATTCTAGTTTTCTGTTGACCTAGATATCAAAATATCAACAGGCACCGCTGGGAAATATTCCAAAAATGCGGTTCAGAGAAACTATATGAAACGAGTCTTTGTACTCTTATACAGAGTATGGCATTAGTAAAAATACAAAAATAGACGGTTTAATTTTGATTTAAATCCGTCTCCTGCCATCCCCCGATAGCGCTATTTCTAGGTCTACCTTTTGTCAAGGAGGCTATGCAAGAAGACAAATTTAAATCAAAACTTCCGTAGTTCTCGGTATACAATAAAACTATTTATACCGGAGTAAGGTTAGAACGCCCTCTAACGGGGAATAAGTGAAATAAATGGCGACTCGATTCTAGTTTTCTGTTGACCTAGATATCAAAATATCAACAGGCACCGCTGGGAAATATTCCAAAAATGCGGTTCAGAGAAACTATATGAAACGAGTCTTTGTACTCTTATACAGAGTATGGCATTAGTAAAAATACAAAAATAGACGGTTTAATTTTGATTTAAATCCGTCTCCTGCCATCCCCCGATAGCGCTATTTCTAGGTCTACCTTTTGTCAAGGAGGCTATGCAAGAAGACAAATTTAAATCAAAACTTCTTTTGATTTAAAAACTCTAGAAGTTTTGATTTAAATTTGTCTTCTTGCATAGCCTCCTTGACAAAAGGTAGACCTAGAAATAGCGCTATCGGGGGATGGCAGGAGACGGATTTAAATCAAAATTAAACCGTCTATTTTTGTATTTTTACTAATGCCATACTCTGTATAAGAGTACAAAGACTCGTTTCATATAGTTTCTCTGAACCGCATTTTTGGAATATTTCCCAGCGGTGCCTGTTGATATTTTGATATCTAGGTCAACAGAAAACTAGAATCGAGTCGCCATTTATTTCACTTATTCCCCGTTAGAGGGCGTTCTAACCTTACTCCGGTATAAATAGTTTTATTGTATACCGAGAACTACGGAAGTTTTGATTTAAATTTGTCTTCTTGCATAGCCTCCTTGACAAAAGGTAGACCTAGAAATAGCGCTATCGGGGGATGGCAGGAGACGGATTTAAATCAAAATTAAACCGTCTATTTTTGTATTTTTACTAATGCCATACTCTGTATAAGAGTACAAAGACTCGTTTCATATAGTTTCTCTGAACCGCATTTTTGGAATATTTCCCAGCGGTGCCTGTTGATATTTTGATATCTAGGTCAACAGAAAACTAGAATCGAGTCGCCATTTATTTCACTTATTCCCCGTTAGAGGGCGTTCTAACCTTACTCCGGTATAAATAGTTTTATTGTATACCGAGAACTACGGAAGTTTTGATTTAAATTTGTCTTCTTGCATAGCCTCCTTGACAAAAGGTAGACCTAGAAATAGCGCTATCGGGGGATGGCAGGAGACGGATTTAAATCAAAATTAAACCGTCTATTTTTGTATTTTTACTAATGCCATACTCTGTATAAGAGTACAAAGACTCGTTTCATATAGTTTCTCTGAACCGCATTTTTGGAATATTTCCCAGCGGTGCCTGTTGATATTTTGATATCTAGGTCAACAGAAAACTAGAATCGAGTCGCCATTTATTTCACTTATTCCCCGTTAGAGGGCGTTCTAACCTTACTCCGGTATAAATAGTTTTATTGTATACCGAGAACTACGGAAGTTTTGATTTAAACTTGTCTTCTTGCATAGCCTCCTTGACAAAAGGTAGACCTAGAAATAGCGCTATCGGGGGATGGCAGGAGACGGATTTAAATCAAAATTAAACCGTCTATTTTTGTATTTTTAAAAAAATAATTACTAAATAGTTATATTTTTAAAAATATAATTATATTTTTATTTCAATTATTCTAATTGTTTACAAAGTAGTAAACTTTGTATCTAGGGCTTTTCGTTATGATCCTCGTTTTGCGAGAGATGTCGCTAGATTGCGTCTCAAAAGGTGGAATCATTATATCGCGATAGTTTCCCTTAAATAGGCAGGGTTGTTAATATTCGCTTCAGAGTTGTGACTGCATAGCTTCACTCGAAGAAGAACGTCATGGCTTAAAAACCTGAGAGAATGGTATAACAGATCCTCTGCATCCCTTTTCCGAGCTGCCGTTAACAAAATTACTATAGCCAATTTGATAGCCAACGTTCGATAATCGAGCACGGCACATGAGAGATGTCGCTGATTTGCGTCTCAAAAGGTGGGTTCATTGCATCGCGATGTTTTGCCTTAAAAGAGGCAGAATGTATATATTCCCTTCAGAGTTGTGACTGCATAATCTTCACTGATGATGCATAAGGATGCTGAAATAGTTGCTATATAGAGATGGTAGTCCAACTCTGAATCGAATATAAACAAAACCTGCCTTGAACCCTTTTTAATCTTTTTCATTTTACTCAGTTTTTGAGTATTTAGAAACTGTCTTTCGGTCCTTTTCCTAGACGAAGAGAAGGTAAATGCGTGGCCTAAGTGTCCTCTATTTGCTTTCTCCTATTTTCGTCGTCTCTACATGATTATATATTGTAAAATCCGGAGATATGGGATGCAGCCAGAAAGCAGTTTATTAACGAAAAGTCTTAGATTTAAAATATTGTTTATTATATTTTTATTTCAATTATTCTAATTGTTTAAGAAGTAGTAAACTTTGTATCTGGGGCTTTTCGTTGTTTTCCTCGTAATACGAGAGATGTCGCTGATTTGCGTCTCAAAAGGTGGGTTCATTGCATCGCGATGTTTTGCCTTAAAAGAGGCAGAATGTTTATATTCCCTTCAGAGTTGTGACTGCATAATCTTCACTGATGATGCATAAGGATGCTGAAATAGTTGCTATATGGAGATGGTAGTCCAACTCTGAATCGAATATAAACAAAACCTGCCTTGAACCCTTTTTAATCTTTTTCATTTTACTCAGTTTTTGAGTATTTAGAAACTGTCTTTCGGTCCTTTTCCTAGACGAAGAGAAGGTAAATGCGTGGCCTAAGTGTCCTCTATTTGCTTTCTCCTATTTTCGTCGTCTCTACGTGATTATATATTGTAAAATCCGGAGATATGGGATGCAGCCAGAAAGCAGTTTATTAACGAAAAGTCTTAGATTTAAAATATTGTTTATTATATTTTTATTTCAATTATTCTAATTGTTTAAGAAGTAGTAAACTTTGTATCTGGGGCTTTTCGTTGTTTTCCTCGTAATACGAGAGATGTCGCTGATTTGCGTCTCAAAAGGTGGGTTCATTGCATCGCGATGTTTTGCCTTAAAAGAGGCAGAATGTTTATATTCCCTTCAGAGTTGTGACTGCATAATCTTCACTGAAGATGCATGGGATGCTAAAATAGCTATATGGAGATGGTGGTCCAACTCTGAGTCGAATAAAAACAAAAACTGCCTTTATTATTTTTCATCTTTACTCAGAATTGAGTATTTAGAAACTGTCTTTCGGTCCTTTTCCTTGACGGAGAGAAGGTAAATGCGTGGCCAAAGTGTCCTATTTTCTTTCTCCTATTTTCGTCGTCTCTTGTGGTTATATATTGTAAAAGCCAGAGATACAGGATGCAGCCAGAAAGCAGGTTATTAACGAAAAGTCTTGGATTTAAAATATTGTTTATTATATTTTTATTTCAATTATTCTAATTGTTTAAAAAGTAGTACACTTTGTATCAAGGGCTTTTCGTTGTTTTCCTCGTTTTGCGAGAGATGTCGCTAGATTGCGTCTCAAAAGGTGGAATTATTGTATAGCGATGGTTTCCCTTAAATAGGCAGGGTTGTTAATATTCGCTTCAAAGTTTTGACTGCATAGCTTCACTGAAGATGCATGGGATGCTGAAATAGCTATATAAAGATGATGGTCCAACTCTTGAGTCGAATAAAAACAAAAACTGCCTTTATTATTTTTCATCTTTACTCAGAATTGAGTATTTAGAAACTGTCTTTCGGTCCTTTTCCTTGACGAAAAGAAGGTAAATGCGTGGCCAAAGTGTCCTATTTGCTTTCTCCTATTTTCGTCGTCTCTTGGGCTTATATTATATTGTAAAAGCCAGAGATACAGGATGCAGTCAGAAAGCAGTTTATCAACGAAAAGTCTTGGATTTAAAATATTGGTTATTATATTTTTATTTCATTTATTCTAATTGTTTAAAAAGTAGTAAACTTTGTATCTAGGGCTTTTCGTTGTTTTCCTCGTTTTGCGAGAGATGTCGCTAGATTGCGTCTCAAAAGGTGGAATCATTGTGTCGCGATGGTTTCCCTTAAATAGGCAGGGTTGTTAATATTCGCTTCAGAGTTGTGACTGCATAGCTTCACTGAAGATGCATAGGATGCTGAAATAGCTGTATGGAGATGGTGGTCCAACTCTGAGTCGAATAAAAACAAAAACTGCCTTTATTACTTTATTATTATTAAATTACTAAATAGTTAATAATTACTAAATAGTTAGTTAAACAAAAAAAAATACCTACTAAAATCACTAGACTGAGTCTGAGTTTAGCGAACCAACTATACAAGCTGCACGTAAAAGATGTTGCTGTTTTTGTTGTACTTATTTCTTTTTATGTGCTGCTTTAGTCCAGTGCGAATTGTTTTATTAGTTGTTGGTGTCTTTTTCATTATTTTCTCCTTTCTTTTATTTAATTTTCCCATATTTCCATCGCTTTTATGCCTTTATCAAGTTTTCAGTTATTTCATCTTATATCCATATGGCCGTACCATTTTTTTTATAGTAATAGTTGGTCAACGCAACGAATAAATTTGTTTGATTCTAATCGAGACAGTTTACCAGATGTCACCACCATAGACACCAAGTTGGATACGATCCTATTCATAACACATCAATTCGCATACATATTAAGAAAAATAAATATATGGAAGAATATACTATTTAGAAATTGAATTAATGATGTCATGCTACACTGCGGTGCAAAAAAATCGATCCACTAAAAATTTTGTCATTTTTGAAGTTTCGAATTTCCTAAACCTGTTGTTGGATTTAAGTGATTTTTTACCACGTTATAGCCTTATTCATTGACAATATCGCTGTAGTAATATTGTTGCTAGACAGTCAAACTGTGATTGTATACCGGGACCGGGTGTACGAATCAAACTGTGCCTTTTTCTCAAAGTTCGCATCACCCTGTGGACTATTCTAGCATTTATAAAATACTAAAATTAAAACCTAACTATAGCCTCAGGTTTTCTTAACATTTTGTCTTTCGATTCATTCGCTTATGTTGGATAATAAAAAAGTTAGGTACTTTAACAACTGGCCATGTTCGTCATCAGTACAGGGTTTTTTTGAAATAAGTGCGGCAAACTTAAAGGGGTAATTTTACACATTTGCTTAATAATCATATGTCCGCAAACGCTTCGTTTCCGAGATAAGGGATGTTCAATATTTTTTTACAAACTGACGATTTATTTATTGCTGTAAAACCAGTTGAGATATGCAAATCAAATTTGGTGGGTTTTAAGACGTAGTTATGGCACATTTTTTAAAATACAATTAAGACTATTACCCGTACGCAAGCCAATGGTGAATATAAAATTCTTAATTGTATGTCAAAAAATGTGCAATAACTACGTCTTAAAACCCACCAAATTTGATTTGCATATTTCAACTGGTTTTAAAGCAATAAATAAATTGTCAGTTTGTAAAAAAATATTGAACATCCCTTATCTCGGAAACGAAGCGTTTGCGGACATATGATTATTAAGCAAATGTGTAAAATTACCCCTTTAAGTTTGCCGCACTTATTTCAAAAAAACCCTGTACTGATGACGAACATGGCCAGTTGTTAAAGTACCTAACTTTTTTATTATCCAACATAAGCGAATGAATCGAAAGACAAAATGTTAAGAAAACCTGAGGCTATAGTTAGGTTTTAATTTCAGTATTATAAGTGCTAGAATAGTCCACAAGGTGATGCGAATTTTGAGAAAAAACCACAGTTTGATTCGTACACTCAGTATACAATGACAGTTTGACTGTCTAGCAACAATATTATTACAGCGATATTGTCAATGAATAAGGCTATAACGTGGTAAAAAAATCGCTTAAAACTAACAGTTTTAGAAATTTCGAAACTTCAAAAATGACCAAATTTTTAGTGGATCGATTTTTTTGCATCGCAGTGTATTATATGTATAATTCATAGTAGCATGACATCATTATTTCAATATCTAAATAAGTATATATTCTTTCATACATTTATTTTTCTTAATATGTATGCGAGTTGGTGTGTTATGAATAAGATCGTTTCCAACTTGGTGTCTATTACTACATAGACAATGGCCATACATAATATAAAAACATACGTATTCTCTGTATGTTTTTATATTCTATGTATCCATCTTTCTCTGTCCTGCGCCAGTCTCATCTACTTTTTTCCCGTCACTCCTCGTCAAGCCATCTCTTTTGAGGTCTTCCTGAACTTTTTTATATGGTATAATATTGAAAATGTCATCATCATAATCAATTAGCCCATATTTATCCACTGCTGTACGTAGGCCTACCATAAAATGTTCCACTTATTTCTATATTATTCTTCTTGCATCCAATTTGTAGCTTTATATCATCCGGCCATTTAGTCAGTGGTCGTCACTTGCGTCGATATGCCTCTTGCCTTGGAACCAGGATGTTCTTCTTTTTTCTGAACCTCTATTACCAAATATTTTTCGTTGAAACATGCCTTGTAGGAAGGCAAGTCTGGATTCATGTTAGTTAATGTGTCAGAAGTACTCGAGATGTGATTGTGGTCAGTAACTTTCGGTTCTTCTTCATTCTTCTGAGGACCTACTCATTTGTGATTCGTTCACTCGACGGGATCCTAAGTGTTCTTCGATATATCCACATCACAAATCCTTCCAACCTGCACATGCTTTTGTTCAACATCATCGCCAAAAGGATAGAAAAAACGTAACATCGCACCTTTCTTACTTTTATACCAAGAGAAAGGTTGTAGAAAGAAAACTACAGTATCTCGGTCATGTGATGCGGGGCGAGAAGTATGGCATCCTGCGACTCATAATGCAAGGAAAGATAGATGGCAGAAGAAGCATCGGAAGAAGACGAATTTCATGGCTGAAGAACCTGAGAGAATGGTTTGGATGCAGCTCAAAACAACTATTTAGAGCTACTGCCTCAAAAATTAAAATAGCTATGATGATTGCCAACCTCCGTAGCGGAGATGGCACCTGAAGAAGAAGAATAAAGGTTATAGCTCTTAAAGAAGGCCGGCTGAAGCCTACTTTTCGATGCACGCTCTCCTGGTTGTTGGTCCTTCTTTTATTATGGTACCGAGGTAGTTGTAATGCGTCATTCTTCCTACTGGGGTTTGGTTGATGTAGAGGGTTTGAATTAGTGATCGTTACTTGTAGTTCCTCGGGTAGGTCTAAA
The DNA here is from genome assembly GCF_917563875.1 of Diabrotica virgifera virgifera. Lineage (NCBI taxonomy): Eukaryota > Metazoa > Arthropoda > Insecta > Coleoptera > Chrysomelidae > Diabrotica > Diabrotica virgifera. The sequence continues at coordinate 201,804,464 of NC_065443.1, read as the reverse complement.
ACTAAAATAGCCTGCAAAAATATGGTCCATAACTATTTTAGTTGAAAATCGTCCAATGACAGTCGATGACACAGCAGCTATAGATAACAGCAGACACTGAAGCTACTCATCATCATCCACCCTTAAAAGTTCACTGCTGAACATATGCCTCTTTCTCGTGTTTCCAACTCCATTTATCTTGCGCCGCTTTCATCCAGTTCTTATTTAGCCTTCTTAAATCGTCAGTCCATCGTGTAGGTGGTCGACATCGCTTCGCTTGTCTTCCCTTGATCCATATATTAATAACCTCTTTGTTCATCGCCCATCTGCTGTTCTAGCTATGTGTCTTGCCCATCTCCATTTTCTTCTTCTTCTTCATCTTCTTCTTCCTCTTTATAAGCAATTCTGCTTGTTCATTGGCGGATTGATACCTCTATGGAAGGTTGTCACTCCATCTTTTGCGCTGTCGGCCGATACTTCTTCTACCGATTGGTGATTTATCTCGTGCTATTTTGACCACACGTGTCTCCTCCACTTTGGTTGTTTCATTCTTTTTTTCTATTTAGTGTCCATTCGTTTATACACCGTACGTTACATTGTCTTCTAATATCTTCGCCCCTCTTTCGATCTCTCAGTGTATTTCCTGTAATTCTTCTCAGTACTCTCATCTCTGCCGTTTCCAGTAGTCTTTGTGTTGTGGCTTTATCGGGTCTTGTTTCTGATGCATATGTCATTATTGGTCTTACACTGGCTTTATAAATTCTTGACTTTATCTCAGTGTTAATATGTCGGTTTCGCCATATAATGTTATTAAGGCATCCTGCCAATCTATTTGTACTTGATTTCTCACTTCTTTGTCTAAGTCTCCGTAACTTGACAATGTAATTCCAAGGTATTTTACTTCCATTACTTGTTCAATACTGATACCATCAATTTCTATTTTGCATCTGATTGGTTCTTTACTGATTACTATTGTTTTGGTTTTCTGAGATGAAATTCTCATATTGAATTCTTTTGCTCTTATGTTAAATCTGTGAACTAATCTGCAGACTATCTTCATCTTGAGCTATCAATATTTCGTCGTCTGCGTAGCATAGTATTTTTACTTCTTTGTTTCCCATTCTATATCCTCTTCCTTTGTTGACGTTTTTGATGATTTCATCCATGATTAAATTGAACAGCATAGGACTCAATGAGTCTCCCTGTCTTATTCCGCTGCCTATATCTATAGGTTCTGTAAGTTGTCCATCTATTCTGACTTCCATTTTGTTGTTTTGGTAGATGTTCTCAATAGTTTTTATGATATCTAGAGGGACTTCTCTATTATACAGAAGATGGATTACATTTTTGAGTCTTACTCTGTCAAATGCTTTCTTTTTATGTCAATCAGGCATAGAAATGCTGGTTTATTATACTCAAGTAATTTCTCAGTAATTTGCTTTATGACGAATATTGCATCTGTACATGATCTTCCAGTACGAAAACCCTGTTGTTCATCTGCTAAACTTATCTTCTGATTCATTACGCCTTGTAAGATTTTAGTTGTAAGTTTTAGGGTAGTATTTAACAAGTTGATACCTCTGTAGTTTTCTGACTGCTTTTTATCTCCTTTTTTGAATCGTAGAATTAGTTCGCTCGTTCTCCATTCTTCCGGTATTTTATTATGTTTTATGATTTTGTTAATTAATGTTGTTAATTGTTCTGTCATTGCTGCTCCACAATATTTCAGTAATTCGTAATATTCAGTAAATAGTCAATCCATGTATCCTTTTCTATGTGTTTTGGTTCTATTAGTTCCTTTACCTCCGTTCTTTGACCTCTTATAAAGCATCTCCATTTTAGTCTGGCTATACTTTTGATGACGTCAGTCACCTTGGTTCTTCTCCCGTTTTTTATGTTGTCTTTTATTGAGTTATCTAACATGGATCCCTCCATTCTTCTTTGTGTGACTCTCTAACTAATTGGAAAGAAATTAAATTACCATGCGTCAAAGGAAAATATCCTTTATAATATTTATTGTGTATGTTTAGGTTTTTAAAAATACGTTATTAAATTGGAATCCTTTAAATCGCACTAAAGCTGTATAAAATCAAAATATTCAACAAAACCAAATTCCATTTTCGGTGAGGTGAAGCCAGAGATACTCGAACCTTTCAATCCTAATCTGTCTACTCTCTGTTAATCCCCTTCCGGAGACCTGACTAGTTATTAGACACCACCCGGGGCGATTTTTGCAGTTTCCCCTGCTCCCGCGCCGTGTTCATACGGTAAGACAAACAAACCCCGACTGAATCCAAACATAATTATCATATCATTTATATTCAGAGCCGGAGCGTTAATCAGTAGTAGCAAGACGAGAAGGTATCATCATTTCCACCCTATTTCTCGCCGACAAACTCAAATATTCCTGCAATCTGCTGTAATCGGTATATTATCCGTTTCTGGATAAAATGTGCTAGAGTGAAAGCGCGCTATGCTATGAGGTTCTTGAGAGGGATGGGTTACGCCAGATCATTAATAGAATATATTATAATAAAATACTGTTCTGGAGGTATGCGCCATAGAAATTGTGGAATAATCCATGGAATATTGTGGAAGAAGTCATAAGTTTACTTTATATTAAGTTTAAAAGAAAAATAATAAAAAATAAAATTGAAAAAGAGATGACAGATGTAGAAGAACAAAATGGCTTTCGTGCAGGCAGATCCTGTATGGACAGCATATTTTCTCTAAAGCAGGTTATTGAGAAAAGATTAGCCCACAACCTTTCCACCCATATAGTTTTTATTGATCTGACAAAGGCATAAGATAGTGTACCACTTTCAATGCTCTGGATAGCAATGGAAAAACAAGGAATAAGCAAAAAAAATATACCAAGCAGTACAACAGCTTTACAAAAATATGACGGTAAACATTAAAACTGGAAACAAATTAACGAGAGAAATTCCTATTAGTAAGGGCCTAAAGCAAGGCTGCTGCATAGCACCTACACTCTTTAAAATATATCGATGACGATAGATTGCACACAATACACTTCGCTGACTACCAAGCCATTCTAGCTGAAGACGAGAGTGATATAGACTATATGCTCAGAAAACTGGAAGAGGAGTACACTAAGAGGGGTCTTACAATTAATATACAAAAAACCGAGTACTTAGTTGTAGGAGAAACACCAGAACACCTACAAATTGAAATGGGAACTATAAACCCAACAGAAGTCTTAAAATACTTAGGAGTCCAAATAACTTCAAAAGCAGGGAGTAACGATAAAATACATTCCAGGATTTGCCAAGCAAGATCAGCCACCAGACAGCTACACGGACTATTGTGGAGTAATAAAATAACAAAAGAAAATAAAAGAAGAATGTATAAAACAATAATAGAAAGTATTAGTAAATCATAATAAGTAAATCATGATAAGTAAATCAACCAAAGAAACAAGTCAAAAATTAAGGCCATGGAAATGAACTATTGGAGACGATGTCGCCGACTCACTAGACTTGATAGGGTGAGAAACGAAGATATTAGGAGACAAATGGAAATTGATCTAGATATAATAGACACAATCGAAGCTAAAAGACTTAACTGGTATGGACACCTTCAGAGAATGCCCGAAAATAGATGGCCGAACAAAATAGAAAAATGGACTCCACCCACTAGAAGAAAACGAGGTAGACCAAAACGATCCTGGAGAGAAGATGTCGAAGATGCAATGACCGCTAGAGACCTAAAAACTGAAGATTGCTTCGACAGAAAACGCTGGAAATTAGGATACGAGAAGCGGCGACAGCTGTAGAAGACTCGCTTATTATATATATAATTAAGTTTATTTGACGTTTCGATTTCCATTTCGGAAATCGTGATCAAAATACAAAACATTAATAAATTAAACCAACTTTGTTTTTGTTGCGTGGTAAAAAAAATCTTCTAATGATTTAATTTTATCTGACTCATTCTTATTGACAATTTAGACATATATATTATACATTTTAAAGTAGGTATATAGATGACTTTAAATGGCATTGAAAAATGTTTATGAGTTGCGTTCCTGGGACGACTTTATTGGAAGATAGTTCATTCCATTACATGAAATCCACTTTAATTTTAAAAATAAATAAAAATAAATATTCAACATAAATAAATTCAACATTTCAACAACATTCAAAATAATACTTTGTGAATGCTAATATTTTTAATTAAGTGAAACAAATTCCTGAGTCGCAAATTCCTCGGCAGAATGCAGTAGGATGTTATTAGAAGAAGAAATCAATAGAAAGAAAATACCACGATTAGTAAGTCAATAACAGATTATATCGAGGAAACTTCGATCACGATATACGAGGATCATTTAAATTTTAAAATGAGATACACATAAAATCAGAATTTGGTGTTAATTTTGAGAGTAAAATAAATATAAGACCAAATACTTACCATGTCGGGATAGTATCATGAGGTTTTTTTCCTGGTTTTTCCTTGTGATTTACTATGGCCCAGGGGTGGCCAAGCTCCTTGATAATCGAGCCATTTTTCAAAATTTGAAATTTTTCTCGAGCCGCAATTAAACAATAATTTAAAAAGTGTAAAAAAGGTATTATTTTTTTCTCTCACTGTTTGAACTACACAAATTTTAAAGTGAAATAAAATGGTTCACATCATTGTTTCAAATATGCAAATAATGCTACAAGCAACCTTTACTAATTCAGGATACTTCAATTCTTCATCATCCTTCAATCTTTTTCTCGGACGGCTACTGACCTTCTACCGTCTCTCAAAAAACACTGTCTTCCTCTAATCTTACCACATGACCTGTCCATCTTTTCTTAGCTTTTATGTCTCTTACGATGTTTTCAGTCCATACACAGTCACCAAATTCAGCTTTGAGGCGCCTTCTCTACTCTCCTGTCAGTTCATCTCTTTGAGGGCCAAATATCATTCTGAGAACTTTCCTTTCAAACACCAGTAGCTCATTTATTTCCCGCTGATGTAGAGTCACATGTTTCACTTCCATATGTAACAATTGAGCGAATAATTGACATACAGTCTTAATTTAGGTTGCCTTTTTAGCAGCTTAAGATCTTAATAATGATGATAGGAAGTATTATGCTCTTTTCCACGCAGCTATTCTTGCTGAGACCTCTTTTTGTTGTGGTCATTATTAGTTATGTTCTGCAAAACTCATGGTCTTGGATTTTTGGTAACTAGCATGTATTTCCTCTTTTGCGCTGATAGTAACGGTGATAAGGGGTCTCCTTGTTTAAGTCATTATGTTACACAGTCTTTTATATAATTTGTTGTCAGTAATTTAAGACATTTTAAAACACTAAAATTAAAAGTAATTCAGGTACATTTATTGAGAGCCACAAATAATCCTTCAAAGAGCCACATGTGGCTCGCGAGCCACAGTTTGGCCACCCCTTATAGGATCACTAACATGAGAATTTTACTGTCATCTTTGTATGTGCTTGTCTTTTTAAAGACAAATGACATGCTAAGATTTTTCTGACGGATATTCTAAGTTAAAGTTGATTTCATGTAATCGGATGCACTCTAATGTATGTCGTTCCAAAAAAGTAAGTCATAAATATTGGCAACATTATTTTAAAGTCATCTACATTATACATAATGTATACTATATGTCTGAATCGTCAATATGAATGGGTCAGATAAAATTAAATTATTAGAAGAATTTTTTTACTAAGCAACACAACAAAATTTGTTAAATTTATTAATGTTTTGTACTTTGATAACGATTTCCGAAGTGGAAATCGAAACATCAAATAAATTTAATTTCAAACTTAAATTTTGGCTTATTCCCACCGAAAATAGTAAATTGTGTGTATCCATTTAGCTTAGTTTGATAATCATTGCTGTATAATCAGACACATATTATATGCAGAACTTTCGTGAAAAAATTTGAAAGTTTTAATGAGGATTTCATCACGAATATGAAATCAAACGGACAGGAAAGAAAAATACGGTATAGTCCGTTCGTTCAGCCGATTCCCAAGTGATAAGCACCGTAGTAATTTGTTTTGTTTTGTAACTAAAAGTTGAATACACAGGGAATGACTATACAACCAAATTTGATTTAAAACTCAACATTATTCATTCGTTGGAAAAACAATTACATAGATAATAACATTTGATCAAAAATCGAAGAAAAAGTTGTGTTGATCGAAAGCAAATTTCATGAATTAAAGGTGTCTATACATGAATTAATGAAACTAAAAAAATACAGATCATCCCAAACCTTTTTTTAATGTGTCACAGATTATCGAATTCTCTCTAACGCATTATAGTTGGAAATGACAAAAAAAAAACGTAACTCTGTGATTATTATAGGTACATTGAACTTAGAAAATTATGTATTCCTTGACGGGTATTTGCATATTAAAACGAACGGTTTAATTGGTTGGCGATTACAATACTCTAAATCGCCGTTTCCCAAACTTATTTTTCCGTAGCCCGGTTATTTTTGAGCTTATCCTTCGTGACCCACTAATTTTTTTGTATACCCTGTTATGTGTGTGTGCAAGAAAACATTTATTTTAGTTTTATAAAATATACACTCACCGGCACAAAATTCTGCCACCCAAAATTTTTGATTAAGTTTGACAATTTATAACTTTATTATTTGTGCTCCGATTCTTGCACCAGTTTGTAGGTACATGTATTGATATCGTTTGGTATTATTCCGTTAAAAACAAAAATTTGCTTGCATGGCATTATACAGGGGTGAATGGAAGCGTTGTATTTTCTCCTTACTTTAAAAAATTCTTTGGAAAAATGGAAGAGCTGATTTTGTTTCATAGTCCGGTCATATTATCCCCGAGGGATCACTAAAATTTTGTTTTTGAATTATCCGAATATGTATCTCTTTTCTTATAAGAGCTGTACCATTTTTTGTAAATAAAAACACTGATTGACTCATAAAATAGAAGTTGGATTGATAAGATTAGAATGGCCTGCACGCAGCCCAGATCTCAATCCTATTGAGCATTTATGGGATGAATTAAAAAAAGGTATTCGCCGTCATCCTAGGCCTCCAGAAAATTTTGTATAGTTATGGCCCTGGTAGAGGAATATCGAGCTATTCCCCAGGCAAGGATAACACATCTTCATCAATGACATCAGTCGTTGCTGCAAGAGGTGGACTTACCCACTATTGAATTGTTTTGTTTTGCTGTTAATTTTAGTGCGTTTGATATTTTTAATTAAATAAACCTTCAAAGCAGTGTTTTGATTTACAGCTCTTACAAGAAAAGAGGTATTCGGATAATTCAAAAAACAAAACCCTAGTAATACCTCCAGAATAATACAAAAGGAGTATGAAAAAAAATCAGCCCTCCAATTTTTCCACAGAATTTTTTAAAGTTAGGAGAAAATATAACGCTTTCATTTTGATACTGGAATAATTACAAATGACATCAATACATGTACCTATAAACTGATGCAAGAATCTTGAAAATCGGAGTACAAATACATAATAAAGTTACATATTGTCAAAATTAATCAAAAATTTTGGATGGCGGAATTTTGTGCCGGCGGGTGTATTTTAATAAAGAATCATTAGCTCAAACAAAAATGTAATAAAACAAAATAAAAATCAAATACTTTATTAATGAGAAGTATCCAGTTGTTTCTGGTTAACTAAAAATTTCACGTTTGGAGGAAAAGATGTTAATGTTAATTTTATCCTCAGATACTTCCAAATGGTTTCTATATTTATTTTTGAGAAAACCGGTGTTGAAAACCCCACCTCACACTTATAGGTTGTAACAAAAGGAATTAGAAACTCTATCGCTTTTTCTGCTAGAGCTGGGTACTCCTGGTGGCAGGACAACCAAGAATCTATCAGTGGTATTTTGTCAAATATGCATGTCTTTGAATGCCCTATCACACGATTGTTTAATTACTGACTTAATATCTATATAAGGATGTTCTGTGTCGCATGCTACTTTAAATGGATTCCTTATCCATGCTTTATTGCTGTGGATGGGGAGAAAATATTCCTTCAGATTTGCCTCCAGTCCTAGCAGGGGTTCCCTGAAAGCCGCTGAAATCTCATCCGACAATGAATTCACGTTATACTCTTTTTGTTTTGTAGTTCTGTTAGCTTTGTAATTTCCTGCTTCTGCGCGACGTGCCCACAAATTAAGTTTTTTTGTTGCAGCTTTTTCCTTCTGTACTTTAAATACAGTTACATTGCTACCTTTTAATGTCATATTTAAATTATTGTTGGAGAAGTCAAAACTATCACAAAGATAGCAGTGGCATTAGTCAGAGCGCGGCCTTAAAAAGCAAGATGTGAAACGGCGAAGCTAGACGACCCGGCATTTTGCTTTCGTGGCCCGGTACCGGGTCGCGACCCACCATTTGGGAAACGCTGACTAAATAGATAACCGATCAATGATGCTAATAAAGATAATTTGACACAAAAGTAATCGATTATGTCAGGTATTCCAATATCATATGGTAAAATGACAATTTTAATTTCTAGGTGAGTATTTTTCAGCGACGTAAATATAAATATTTTATGTCATTGGTATATTCGGACACTCCATAGTGAAATTTGATTTTATTGATCATTGATCATTGATTGATTTTATTGATCTTGATATAAATATAAACATAAATATTCTGACAACTGTCAGATTTAACTAAAATGTCATGTAATGAATTGCGACATTCTTAAAATCCTATATGACGTCAAAATTAATGACGCACTGAAAAAAGGGTTTAAGATCCACTGTACATAATAATTATAAATGTAGGTAATACAATCCATTAAATATAGGCAAAATATTTGATGATAGTTGTAGTTTCGAAGATGAATATAATATGAACAAAAATATAATTGATCAAAATGATACTGTTTTCCTTTCCAGTAGCAAGTCTTTCCTTCATTTTTTAATTTTCTACTACTCATGTCGTCGAGGTGATTTTCTCCATCGCCATGTGATCTTATACTAATTTGTCGAGATCTCCCTTACATAACTTTTGTTTTCGAATTCGTAGTCTTTTCATATGTTTTAGTCGTTATCTCAGAAGAATAAGTTAGACATCAATCTCATGGTGTATCAATCTCAACGTATCGCAGCTGGATGAAAACAATATTGCGATATTCTATTCTCTAATAACGACCAAGACAATAATACAGAGAAAAAAAGTTTTGATAAAGAACCACAAATAGTGAAGTCAGAAATGCAGCCTGCGCTAAAAAAGTCACAGACGAAAGAGAAGATGGAATAACAGCTGAGGTACTCAAAGAAATGGGAGAGGTAGGGGTTGAAGTAATGCTTAGAGTCTGAAATGAAATCTCTAAATTGACCGTACACTACACAATACTACCCTAAAACACAACAATAAGTATACTGAATAGTGAGCACTCCCGTATACTCCTTAAGAGTCGAGAGTCAAACTACAACGATAGGAGATTAGTTTTCTGTGGTTTCCCAATATCATTACACAATGATACATGCTCGTAGGTGCGGAATCTAGGCACAGCTAATCTCCACACGATTTTCAAAAATAAAAAACGCTAAAATTCTGAAATAGTAAGGGAGGAAAGTATGCTAAATTTGCAATTACTCGTGCGTTATGGGGACCTATTGGGTTGTGAAGAGTAGGTCCTAAAACCAAAAAAAGTTAAGTTAAGGTTACCATTTTTTAATTTAATTTTCCATTTCCAACAATAGTTTTTTCCGATTATAGCGCCATTTATCCATAATTCGAAAAAAATGTCTTGAATAAAAGTTGCTTATTTTTACGTAAAAAATCCAAATCTGCAATACAAATTGGGGGCTCCTATTTAAGATCTTAAAGTAACCTCCACCCCACCTCCGTGGGGGTCGTGTTTGGTGCCATTCGATAGATGTTCCAAAAATATTAAATACGTGTATTTTGCAGTTTTTCGGGGGGTTCGTATTTAAAATTTTAAATTTACCCCCCACTCCTCTCCATGGGGGGTCGTGTTTGGTATCATTCGATAGATTTTTGAAAAATATTGAACACGTACTTTTAAGTTTTTTGATCTGACGTTCATTTCGCGATATATTCGCTTTTTTTTGTGAAACTTTGTGACTCGACCATTTCCTTAGCCCCGTTCAAATCGTCAGATTTTTTTAAATATACACTGTTTTGCATATATGTACTTAACTTACCTTACCTTAATCTGACAATTTCGAGTTTTTTTATGGATAGATTTTTTTTCGGACCCCCCTTAATGAATTCTCCTGTATTAAGAACCAATATATGGTAGAGGTACACCGTATAATGTTTGTCCCCATGTGATAATCTGACGCGCTCGAGTAACTGCAAAAATCCCCTACCAGAAGGAATAGTTTGTTATCCAAGGAACGTGTACTTTTGTGGCAGGCTTGGTACAGGAAACAACGGAAGAAGGGGAGCTGGGATATGGAAATGTTGGAACGCAAGCTGATGTTAAACAGCTTAAATATCCCCCTCCCTTGAATAGGCAGAGTTCATAACTGTCAACCAAAATATACTAAGATATTTTGGACATATAACTAGAAAAAGAGAAAACATAGAATAAATGATATACACGCAATGTAGCGGGCAAAATGTCCAGAGGAATATCTCCAGCACGATTGTCCGGCCAAATAAATGATATGACTGGTTAATCATTCTCCGAAGCAAAACAACACGAGCAGGAGAGGGATAATTGGACAACGATAGTTGAAAGAATTACATGACGCCACTACATCCTTACGAAGGCGAAAATATAGAGAGGGAGGAGGCCTTGTGGTCTGCTTTTTGAAAATATCCAAAACCTCAGATCGATTCCCTTTCTCCTATGGCGCTAGAGCCCAAATCGGGACCTTGCCTCTCCCAGCATTCGCCTCTAAGTTTCTCTGTCCCTGGCTGCTCTCCCCCAGTTATCCATCCTCAATATCTCTTTAGTATCGGTTTTTACTTCGTATATCCACCTCTTGCTTGGTCTTCCTACTCGCCGATATCCCACCATGTTCCCACCCTACAAGGTGTTCTGTCAGTATCCATTCTTATAAGGTGACCTGCCCAGCGTAATTGATTACGGTGCTGGTTAACAACTAAACTGTTTTCGCGGTATAAAAATTACATTTTTATTATGATAAATCACAATGCTGACAAATGGCAAGATATATGAATGACATATGGCATTTAAATATGAAAAGTACAGGTTACATTTTTAAAGACCATTTACCAAATTCATTGAGGATGTAAATTTTGTCTTAACCCTGTGTGCTAGGAAACTCTGCGGAGATAGAACATCGTAAGTTGAGTTGTTTGTAGATAAACGAACCACATTTTCATCACAGATAATACTGAGGGTAAACATCGGCCCGTTAGTTTTGTTAGTTCAGCAACTCAAATAATTTACCCAATAGAACTGCAGCAGTTTGTTTGTCGAAGATCGGTGGGGGGAAGGGGACGCGTAGCGAGGGCGATGACGAGACAGTGTGACTTGCGGTTAGCGAAAACCAAATACTTTGGCTTCGGAGCTTCTAGACAATTGACAGTTATAATTATTGGTGACTTAGAAATTTTACACCCGTATTTTGAATTTCTGTAATAGATGGTTTGTTTAAACCCTAAATTTTCCTTTAAGGTTTTTATTGTTATTAATTGAAAACAATCATTTTTGTTTAAGAATATTTTTATTATGTGAAATATTTATGTTTTTCTTTGGTAGTAGGTACCTACTGTTTTTGATGTGGTAATAATATAACTTTTATAATATGGTTAATTATTTGACTGTAATTTATAACTTTCCTATGGTTAATTATTTTATAGAGAAATTCAAAATACTGGTAAAATTGCTAAGTCTCCAAGAGGTACCGAACTATAAGTAACATATCCTATACATATAAGTACATATTATTATAAGGTACCTACATGACAAAGTTTTTTATTTAAAATATTGCTAATATGTACTATATAATTAGATTAATAAGTATATTTTGAATTTCATTTACATTTATATAGATAATCTACCAAGCGAAGTGAGGTTTTTCATTTACTGTCTTAAACTCAATGATGTATAAGTTGTATAGGATGTATAAGTAGTATAGGTACAATATATATATTTTCAAATTGCCCGCCAAATCCAGAGAACTGTCAATTGTCTAGAAGCTCCGAAGCAAAGTATTTGGTTTTCTCTAGACGCAAGTGACAGTGTGTACCGACCACGAAGTGTCAATATTTGGTCATATAGAAAGACGGCTGTTATTAGGAACGATGGTCTCTGAGGGGTGTTTGTACAATGCCTTTCGTATCGGATATTTCTCGGAGTGTGTGTCGTCTGGTGTCAGGATTTGAAAGCTCAACGTTTTGAGGACGCAATTACAACGAAAGAGGAAATAAAAGCAAAGGAAACAAACAGAGATCAGTATAATAAGAAATGTTTTCTTGAATAGATCTCACAATACGAAGAACTACAGTCATCATTAAAATAATCGGTAACACTCACAATAGGTATTTATGTACCAAATCAGTAAAGTTACTCTTTATCGAACGAGTCTGATATATGAGCAGAGCGAGCCTAGCGAGCGAGGCGAATAAGAGACGAGTTCGATAAACAGTCTTTACTGACGTGGTGCATACAAAATTTTATCGCCAGCAATTTGATATTGGTTTTAATACTTTCTTACAATTTACAATTTAGGAATTTTTTAAATTTTAGACGTAATAAAAATTTCATGAAAGTGATGACAGGTGACTTCTGCATGATGGCCGCTTTCGATTTTTAATCAATAGTTATCAATCGGTAAAGTGTTGATTTATTTTATATGAATATAATTACAAAATACTACAGAATTTCACTTTTCGACATCAGTTTAATTAACAATGTCTTAAATTTTGTACAATATTTTTAATAATTTAAGTAAATACATTGTAAGTTAACTCAAATAAATAATCGATTACTGCCATCGACCACTTACATTCATAGTCGGAGAGATAGAAGCGGATTTTGTGCGTGATAAGTAATATGGAAAAACTATACGGGGATATGTTGAATTAGTTGTGTACATGACTTTTCCCAATCACAGAAAACCAGAGTGGGGGACGAGGGTAGTTATAAGGGGTCAAAGTCGCAATTTTTATTATTTTTTTGTGACACCGTGACACATAGGTGTCACCGAATAAGCATTCGCTGTTTGATTAGTAATTGTACAAAGTGTTATGATCAGATGTTAGAGATATTTAGACTTAAAGCGAGAATCCAACGGAACGTGGTGCGGCGCTCTTCATCGGTTCACAGCTGGCGAAGAGAAATACCGGAGAATCAGCCGGTTGCCTTCACTTTAGATAGTAGGATATTAACCTTAGCATAATCAAAAAAAATTTAATGTGTTTTTTGTGAAAGTCCCATGTACTGTTCTGGATGTTTTTGAACTTTCTTAAGGTACGATTCCGACATCGACGGCAGGCGGCAGACGGCAACTGCAGGGCGGCAGTTGCAGTTGTCGCCTGGACGACGTCATTACTTTGCACTATTAATTTGTATATTTCTTAGCAGCTGACGTTCTGCCGAACAGCAGTTGCTAATAAATATACAAATTAATACTGCAAAGTAATGACGTCGTTATGGTAACAACTCTAACTGCCGCTTGCAGTTGCCGTCTGCCGCCTACCGTCGATGTCGAAATCGTGCCTTTAGGCCCAAACCAGACGGGCCACTCTGCAGCGCTACTCTGTGGATCCACAAAGCAGCTTCCGATGATTTACCATGGGTTCTTATGTGAAGTGGACGTCGCACCACAGACGAGCGACTGTGGCAGCCACAGTCGCCGAACCTCATTGCTAGTGGCGTTCACTAGTGGCAAACGCCATTCAGACGGACCACTTTTGTAGCTGCCGCAGATGTTTACGAGAATTTGTAGGGTGAGCACCTAAAATGAATTTCGATTCGGAAAGGTTTTTGATTGAAGTGCAAAACAGACCGGTTATATGTGATACAAGAATCCGAGGGCATATTTATAGGGCATTCAAAGGAAAAGCGTGAGACGTCATCTTAAAATTATTTGTTTATGATTTTAAAGAAGGTAGCCCTATCGAAAATAATAAATCCCATAAACAATGTTTTCTCTATTTATATTTTCATTTTATTATACACTGGATGCATTTGAACTGAACAAAACAAATACAATCTTGTTTGTTTATTTATGTTAAATAGTGTGGTCCCATCCTAGGTCAAAAAAGGTTTTATTGTTTGTTGTTGAAAACAAAACGATAAGATATCAGTTAAAAGGGGGTTGCAAGCTAACATGTTTTTCACTTTCACTCAGTTGTCAGGTTGTATCAAACTATTTTACGCCTGTAGGATACCCGATGTACTGGTTGATTTTTTATGTGCTTCTTTCTGTGATATAGCTGTTTTTGTCTGGTTCTTCTTAATTTCATTTATTGAGTTTATTGGTATTTTTTCAAAAGCGTTGAAATTTTATAATATATTTAAAACTATGGACATTGCAAACACTGACTTTGACGAACACACTTTTTTAAAAGATTATTAGCCGGCAAGTTTTTAATAATTTGAACAAGCTTACTTTTTTTTCTCACTCATTACATTAAACGCCGCACCCTTCCAAACGATCTACTTCGCAGCATAGTCGCCGGCGCTAGAAAATCGCCTGTTTCAGCCACTCTAGTCTGGTTTGGGCCTTACACTTTTTTACATATATAAAATTCAACCTCCAACCAAGTAAACTACATAAGGAATGTTTTTCAATACAAAAAATGGGATCTCTCTCTTTGTAGTGCCACTACCGTTGACCCTGAAGATGGCTTTGTAAACCGAAAGCGCTCAGCTAGGAAATTAATAAATTTTACACACTTCAAAAATACTTTTTTTTTCCATTCATCTAGTCAGTTTATATTATTATCAAATTTTTCTTAAAACTTTTATAACAAAAATGATTTTTTATAATTACTTCTTCTGTTTCACGTTTTATGGAAATGGCTCCCAATAGTTTTAGTTTAAACCTTGCATAGAGCAATCCTGTAATATTTATCTTTCCAGATCATTACCCATTCGTAGACCACAGCACTAATCGACGGGTAAACTCGGAACTCTGTTGAAATTGTAGCATATTCATAAATTCATGGGAATTGCCGTGAAATCAGATAGAGTATCATATAATATTTGTAATGCTTTCCCTAATACGATTTAGGATAATGAATTATTTCTGGATCCGGCCAAAGTCGATGCACGTCCCGAAATAATTAATGGACCACTTCGATCAGTTGGCTTTTAGTGGTAGAAATTATTTATTTCTGGCGGTTGCTAACTATGTACGGGAATTAATACCCACAGAAATTAACAACTTGATTTTGAGTTGCGGAAACATCGATTAATGTTTCATCGAGAAATGATATGTTCTGATTAATCATGTATTCAACTGGATGGAACTGTTCCAATACAAGAACTGTCGGCAGTGGAGTAGCACGCATAGTCCAGAGAAATAAGATTTTTCTCGTGACACATCCCCCTCCAGGCCGAAACCAAATTGTTTGAATAGTATGGACATCTATATTAATAACCTATATGTTTCCTGCAGCCGATTTTGATGATATACATAGTTATAAACAAATGAAGATCAAAAAACGGTAAATTTTCGCCTTTTTCGTCTATTACCAAAAAGTTAGCATTTTAAACAAATTTGAGAGTAAGAAACTCATAAATCGTATAAAATACTTCAATGTGACGTTCGCTGAATATGTCTATCCTTATTTGTTGCTTAGAAAATTGCAAAATAAGTCATAAATTTTGAGATTTTATAAATGTTCATAACTTATGTAAAAATTAACTTAGTACCTTCTTATTACACGGAATTCTGAGACATATTGTGCTTAAATTATATTTTAAATTTCAAAGCAATTGGTCAAATAGTTTTTAATTCGTTTATACCCAATTAATTTTTTTTGTAACACTATAAGTCAGAAAATTATGAGGTTACAGTAATACTTCGGACATTTTATGAAAGGAGAACATTTATTATACTATTAACTTAATTAAAAAAAAATGACAAAAGTAATTTTAATAGGGACGAAGTTAGCCCCCTTTTTTTAATTCACATGTTTTTGCAAAATAATTTTGCAATATTTAGAATTATTTTGTGTCATTTTTTTAATTAAATTAATAGTGTAAATCTTCTTCTTTCATAAACTATCCAAAGTATTACTGTAACTTCATCATTTTCGGACTTATAGTGTTGCAAAAAAAATTAATTTGGGATAAACAAATTAAATAACTTTTAAACTATTTGACCAATTGCTTTGAAATTTAGGGTATGATTTAAGCACCATAAGTCTCAGCATTCCGTGTAATAAGAAAGTTCGAAGTTAATTTGTACATAAGTTATGAATATTTATAAAAACTCAAAATTTAAGATTTATTTTGCAATTTTCTAAGCAACTAATAAGGATAGACATATTCAGCGAACGCCATATTGAAGTTTTTTATACGATTTATGAGTTTCTTACTCTCAAATTTGTTTAAAATGCTTATCTTTTTGCTAATAGACGAAAAAAGCGAAAATTTACCGTTTTTTGAAGTTTTTTTGGGTTATGATTGAAAATTATTCTCTGAAATCTTCTCTTTCCAACGATATATATAGTGGAATATATAGTGGATATATATTCCATTATAGTGTTTTAGGGATATAGAAAATATCCATGGTTACAAAATTATTTGTTTTTTGAACGTCTGCACTTAACTTACCGTGTACCGTCTATAGTCTATTGGAGGGTTTTATGTTTTTGCGATTTCCCGAATACTAGGTTTTTAACTTTTGATGTCAAATATCTCTGGATCGTTATATCGCTGGTACCTATGATTAATGTGATTGCTAATACATTTCCAGTGAAAATAATAACTCTTCAATAAGTATTGGCGATTACAATTTTTTTTATGCGTGTCCGCGAAAATTATAACTCCCAAAATATTTATAATGAAAAGATTTAGTTCATAATAGATGCCGACGAAAACAATTATTTCCCTTTCTGTTTCTGTTTCTGCCGACGAAAACAATTATTTCTGAGAACTTTTTACTAATTATAATTTTCGTGGACCCACAAACAGAAATGATGTTTTTTGCCGATACTCCTCAAAAAATAAATTTTTTCGGTAACACTTTATTAGGGAATATAATTTTCACAATCATATAATCGAAAATAATATTTTTCGCGGCGTTCATTGAAAGTTCTACTCTTAACGGCATTTTTCGGAGTTATACTTTTTGTAGGCGGCGGCGATATGATGGAAGGTCCAAATTTTTACAGTAGTTGTAGATAGATAATATCAAGTCCCGCGTAAAGTTTTATTGAGAAATGTACAAAAACAAGTAAAATAAAAAATAAAATCTAAACTTTTTTGGGTTTTTTTGTAAGAGTATTTTAAAAAAATTTAAAATAAACGTTTCTTTCACTCTAACTTTACAGAAATCTACGCGGGACTAAACAATACATCTAGTTTCAAAATAAATAAAAAATTTGGTCTCTAGGTGCTTTGGTTACAGAGCTATGTGACATAATGTTAACATTGTCGTTAAATGGGACTTCGGGTGCCCTTAAACCTAGCACTTAACATGCACATGACTCTACTTGCTGTTTACACTAACTTTTACTATTTACACTAAATCAAATGGTTATACGCTATCTCGAAACATATAGTTCTCTTGAGTCTTCTCAATATTCCATGCTGATCCAGGAGTTGAATGGACTCTACGTTTGCATGGTTATGAAGTCTGTTTTCATGTTTCTTTGCGAATACTTTAATTACATGTGCCACCATTTCCACACCTAAGTCTCTGTGTAGGTCGTTACTTTTTATGTACCGCAGGGAGCATTTACAATTTACAATGTCTCTTAGTACTTTATTCTGAAAACTTTGGATCATTTTGATGTTACTCGCACTGGCACATCCCCAGAGCTGTATGCCATAAGTCCATACCGGCTTCAGTACTTGTTTATATATCAGGGGTGGCCAAGCTCCTTGATAGTCCGAGTCGTTTTTCAAAATTTGAAATTTTTCGCGAGCCGCAATTAAACAATTATCTAAAAAGTGTATAAAAGGTATTCAATTTTTCTCTTACCGTTTGGATTTCACGAATTTTAAAGTGAAATAAAATGGTTCACATCGTTGTTTCAAATATGCAAATAATTCTACAAACAGCCTTTACTAATTCAGAATACTTCGATTCTTCATCATCCTTTCAACTTTCTCTGGGATGTCCTATTGATCTTCTATCGCCTCTCAAAAAACACCGTCTTTAACACTATGTCTTCCTCTGATCTACCACATGACCTGCCCATCTTATCTTAGCTTTTGTATATCTGACGATGTTTTCAGTATCACTCTCCTGTCAATTCATCTCTTTGAGGACCAAATATCATTCTGATGACTTTGCGTTCAAATACCAGCAGATTATTTATTTCCCAGTAGCTTATTTATTTCATTTGTGACAACATAGCCGATCTTCAACAACTTGTCACTATAATTGGATAATACAATAAGAGAATGAGATTAGAGATTAATACCAAAAAGACCAAATTCATGATCATCTCCAGAAACATGGATGCACTTTAAAACTCCATCATAACACTGTGTCCATTGAAAAAGTGAGCTAATTTAAATACCTGGGAACGTAGCTTTTTGAAGACTGGACATCGGACAGGGAAGTAAAAGGTCGCATTGAGCAAGCTCGACAAGCTTTCGTAAAATTCAGGAAGGTACTGACCTCTTCAGAGTTCGATCTTCAACTGAGACTAAGGTTTACTAAGTGCTACGTATGGTCGGTGCTGATATATGGCGTAGAGGGCTGGACACTTAAAACGAGAGATATAAACAGATTAGAAGCTTTCGAAATGTGGCTTTATCGCCATATCCTAAAGATACAATGGACAGCGAAAGTCCCAAATGTAGATGTCCTTTGAAGAATCAACCAAGAACGCCAACTTTTCGAAACCATCAAGAAAAGGAAAACTGTGTATCAAGGTCACACCATGTGAAATGAAAAGTACCAGTTCCTCCAACTTATAATCGAGGGTAAAATTTAAGGCAAGAGAGGAATGGGACGCAAGAAAGGAATGGGACGCAAGAAAATGTCCTGGCTCCGAAACATAAGGCAATGGACAGGGATTAACGACAATCAATCTCCGATACATTTTGCAAGAAACAGAGAGTTAATGAAAAATGCCATCGCTAACATCCATTACTGGATTTGCATCTGAAAAATATTTATTTCCCACTGTTGTAGAGTCCAAGTTTCACTTCTATATTTAACTACTGGGCGAATAATTGGCTGTATAGTCTGAATTTAGATTGTTTTTTTAGCAGCTTAGATCTTAGTAATGATGATAGGGAGCATAATACTCTATTCCATGCAGCTATCCTTGCTAAGACCTCTTTTTATAATGTGATTGTCATCTGTGATTACCGTTCCTAGATATTTAAACTCTTTTACTACTTCGAAGTTGTGGTCATTAATAGTTATGTTCTGCCTAACTCTTGATCTTAGATTGCTGGTTACTAGCATGTATTTTGTGTTCTCTTCATTAATTCGAAGGCCCAGACTACCTGTTTCTTCCTCGAGTTGTGAAAACACCTCTCTCACTTCTCTCTTGTAGAATGATCGATTGCACATATATCATCAGCAACGGCCAACAATGGTTTTGATCCTCGATTTGCAAATCCTCCTGTCAGCTCAGATGATATTTTACTTATTAGATATTCTAAGGCCAAAATAGCAACAGTGATAACGGGTCTCCTTGGCCAAGTCCTGATGTTACGCTTAGTCTTTTATATTTGTTGCCACATTTTGAAAAAAAAAATTAAAAGTAATTCAAGGACATTTATTGAGCCACAAATAATCCTTCAAAGAGGCACATGTGGCTCGCGAGCCACAGTTTGGCCACCCATGTTATATATCATGAGCTTATTATGTACTGACAGTTCTGAATTTCTTCCGAGGAGCCAGAACAATTTTCTATATTTGATGTGCAATTCTATTGTTTTCTTTTTGATGTCTTCTTCCCATCTCACCCTGACATCTAGATTCATACCCAAATATTTTGCTGCATTGGTATATGGTATAGTAGTGCCATTTAGTACTATTGGTGTTTTTTTTTTTTTTTTTTTTTTTTGGTGAAAGCTACATGTACTGATTTAGTCTCATTGAGTTGGATACGCCATTTCTTGGTCCATGAATTAACCTCATTGTCTTTTACAATTTTACTTTTGCTTCAATTTCATCATCGATAGAGCTGCATTCCCGGTAAATTCCCGGGACACATTTCCCGGGAAATCAGTAAAAAATGGAAATCCCGATTCCCGGGAATTTTTACAGATTTCCCGGGATTTTAAAATATTTTATTTTAAATTATGAGTTAATAGATATTACTAACAATGAATAAATGATTCTGATACAATTATTATCTCTGCTTAATAATCATTTTAAATCGTTCCACTTAAAATATTTATTTTTTAATTATATTTTAACCCGGGAGCAGTCGCACTCACTTCTGTCACGTAAGTAGTCGCGCGTAGAGAAAAAACTCAGAATACGAATTTAAATGCGAATTTAAAAAAAATTCTATTGTATAATATTTTTATTGACTTGTTACGTTAAAAATATCTATTTCTAACAATGTTGAAGCTATGGTTCTCACTAAAGCGGTAAATTTCACAAAAAAAAAATAAAAAAATAAAAAAAATTAAAAAAATTCCCACGCATTACTACAATCTTCCTCGGGGCACTTACGAGTGAAAAGTTATATTCAAAATTTTTCTTCAAGTTATCACGGAACATGATAAAATGTTAGATTTTTTGGTGCGACTGCTCCTGTGTTAAACCTTCCAATTTTGGGGTAAAATCAGAATGTATCATATCCGTCAGCATAAACATTCTTTTGTTTATGCGACGATTTGATTTATTTTGAAGCATTCAGAATTATAACATAAATATTTATTTTGAATTAAAATTATGTTATGAAGAATTAGTGCATAGGAAATTTAATACGGTATTAGATTAGTGCAAATCAGCTGACCTGAAGTTTAAAAAATTACTCACTTCACTAAAAAGCATCAGACCTACATCAACAGAAAGTGAGTTTTCAACTTCAGCAAATTTCTGTGCAAAAAAAGAGCCAGCCTGAACGATCAAACACTCAACAATTTATGTTTTTTTAAAACATATTTCAATAATAAAAACAACGAAAATTCAGATTACACAAATTTATAATTTTTCTATTTTTAAAATTTTCTTTAAAATTTTTAATTTTCTTTTAAATTTTTGAATTTTTCTAAACATTATTAATTTGTAATCAAATTTTTTATACTAATTGCATTGAAAGATTAGAACAAAAACAATGTTTTTTTTATTTTTAAATTTCCCGATTCCCGGGAATTCCCGGGAAATCTAAATTACCAACTCTCGATTCCCGGGATATCAAAAGGGGCCGGGAAAATGGAGCTCTAATCATCAACTGCTAATATATTTGTGTCATCAGCAAACGTAGCAGCTGTCGTTGTATCTAATACTGGTATATCGAAGTTGTACAGCAGATAAAGTAATGGACTTAAAACTACTTTGGGGTACTCCAGCACCAATTATTGTTCTCAATTCAGAGTAACAGTCTTCATATTTTATTCTAAACAATCCTTCACTAATATACGATTTTAGTAATTGACTATGTTCTTTAGGTAAAATTAAATGCAATTTGTATTCTAGCCAGACTTTATCAAAAGCCTGGGCAACATCCAGAAAAACTGCCGAACATACTTTTTTTTCCTTACATATAATTTTTCTTCTTCAATGACAGTAGATATGAAATGTACGTCAATTTGACAATTTCAATTGACAATATGAATTATTTAAGAAAGTTGCAATATTTCTCCGCTATTTGCGCACGATCGTTTCTCAATTCCCTTCCAAGTACTTGCACACCGCGATTGCTTATACATTTGACGCACTGTCCGTCAACGTGTTAAGAATTACTGACGGATTTTGATGTGCTTGGAAGGCCCCGAAGGCGCAGAGTGTATCTCACTGAAATTCAAATTGCTAGGGTAATAACTTAAATTGAAGAAAACTACTCAAGATGCCGTACAGCAGAAATGTTAAAAGCTAGTCGTGGTTAGATAAATAGAGTCTGGACCAGACATGAAATGTATGGAGTTATTAGAAGACAACCTTATACTCATCGTGCAAGGGTGACTGTGACTTCAGCTAGAGAGGATCGACTATTACAACTATGGACCATCAAAAATCGTCGAAGTACTGCTCGAACGCTGAAAAAACTGCTCAAACTATTTATACGTAATCGGCTTCACGAACATGGGTTGAAAGCAAAAAGGCCAGCTAGAGTAAAGTTCAAGTGGAAATCGGTGGGACTGTGCATTTTATCAATGAAATAAGATATGTCTCAGACACTCCAGAAGCCGCTAACGATAAAATGTTTTAATCATCGCATTAATCATTGTCAATGAGTCGAGGGATATTAGTATAGTGAAAATAATAAGACGAGAACTGGACGATAATTATTATAAAGAATAAATTTTAAAGTTTTTTCTACTTTAATGAAAAAAAAGCAAGCTTATTAGCAGAAACCAATTCAAAATTATTTTGCACATCATATTATGTGAAACAATATTTGGTTGAAAAGTCTCATTTTTGTTGGCACAAAAATATATTAATTTGTCTGGACTAAATTACAGTTATGTTTATCTTGTTACTATCAACATCCACACAGTGTTGCCAAACTGAATTTTGTTATTTTGGGTGTAAATTTTTTCCACGGATCTCCGATGGTACAATACCTCCTTTGACCCCCGCACATCGTAGAGACACACGCTCGTTTGTAGAAGAACACATGAATTGGACCATGGCACAATGGAGTAACGTAATGCTTACTGATGAGTTCAGATATAATCACTTCTTGAAAATATCTTGAGAAACTGTTTGGTGGAAGAATTTTGGCGAAATATTATCTCCTTGTCCTACACTCCTTTTTGTAGGTATGGGAGATATATTTTAATGAATTAAAATCCATTATACAATCTTTATATAAAAGAGGAAACTGATTATACAAAAAATACGGGTATATAGGACAAAGTATCAAGTAAACCACTTGAGGTGAAGGACGAAAAGAAACAACAATCAATTGATTAAACATTAAACGTTAACATAGGTCACAAAAATTTTTTTAAAACGATTTCCGCATTGGAAACTAATGTACAATGTAACATTCATTATAAATCGATTGTGATTTAATCCCATTTAGATACAATATTTAACTTTTCAATTTTGACGAATTTTTACTTTTTACGAATTTGACGAAAGTTACTTCAGTTAGAAGATAAAGAGGAATTGCTAAAAACTAGTCCGCATAACCGTGATGACGCTTGGCAAAAGTCGGAAAAAGGTCCAGTAAAGCGCTGGTTTCCTCGAAAGCGGTGCCGACAACCTGCGATCGTAGCACTGCGATGAATGACATCATAAAAAACTGTACCATGCAAAATGATAGCGTTGGTTTCCAAGGATGCGTTGGAAGCCACCGCTT
Organism: Diabrotica virgifera virgifera; assembly: GCF_917563875.1. NCBI lineage: Eukaryota > Metazoa > Arthropoda > Insecta > Coleoptera > Chrysomelidae > Diabrotica > Diabrotica virgifera. The sequence goes on along the minus strand of NC_065443.1, from coordinate 201,780,920 downwards.
GCTGAGCTTGCACATTCCATTGCCGCAGTGAAGAACCTTGAATTTTTCACCGTAATCTGACGTAATTCATCGCAGTGCTACGGTCGCTGTTTGTCGGTGCCGCTTTCGAGGAAACCAGCGCTTAAGCGAGCATTTGCGGCGCAGTGAGGAAAATGTTAAGTACCTGTTGAAGCAAGGCTTCGACTCAAAAGAGGTTTAACGGCAGGCCCTGCAACCTGTCCGAAAGTCACATAGGTGTAAGTTCTGCACAAAAGATGTTTCAGGTTGCAGTGTCGAAAGGTCTTCTAGTCCAAATGACATTTTTATCTAGAATCTACAACTAACACTGTAGCCTTTACATGTCAAAATACTTTATAATTACAGTTTATTCGCATAAGCTATGCATTAGATGTAAACATTAGTTGACAGCGATGTCGTCACCAGGAACACAGAGATGACTATTTCATTTTTGAATATTTTTGGATAACAGTTACTTGTATAATGGCGTAAATTATTCATTAATTTAATTAACCCGTTCGTGTGATACGGGTACCTTAGTTAGGTGCTGTTCAACAAAATGGCTCCTAGCCGAGTTCCATCCTCTTCGATCGGCATCGAATGGGTTAATATGATTATTTTTTCATCTTCTATGTATTCAGTGAATACAATAAATTATATAATATGCAATAAAAACTAATAATCGAGAAAAGAGAAAAAGTGATAAAGTTATTTTACTAATATACTGTTACCATGAAACGAGTAAATAAATTTTTAACACCTTTAACAAATAAAATCGTTGTTTACATGCACTTCATGTCTTATTGAAATTTAGTATAGAAGTCGAATAGACGACATTTACAAAAATGTATTAAATATATTTTATTAATAAAATTTTCTTATTGTTTTAGGTAAGTCTCCAAAATTATAGAAAAATCATGTGAGTATCAAAAAATTTTATTTTCTAATCTACGTATTTTTGTCATTTTTTTTTAAGAATTTCTGTTTATATCCAGTGAACTACATATAATTCTTACTTTTCGAATATTTACGAGTGTTTAACAGTTCAAAAGTTGTTTTCTCTTTAGTAGGAAATTTTTGCAGATATTTCGGCGACATAGCTGCTGGTCGGCTAACTGCTAATCCTGTTTAAGTTTTCAAGGTTAACAGTCAACATGCCACATATCTACTAGATTGTTCAATAAGTTTTGCGGTTCGATAAGAGAGGACGTTGCTACTAGCCTAATTTTTGTTTCTTATGTTGGTACACTCTTCATATGAACCTATGTGAAGTTTTATTTCAATCTGTCAATTCATTATATTTTTAGAAGCCATTTAGTATCGATGGGTCACAGCATTTTTTACAATGGATATAATCAAGTATCGTGCAGCGATTTAATTTTTATTTTTGGAAGGTTTAAAAGCAAAGAAAATTTTTGAACGAATGTTGAGGTCTCTTCTTGTTGAAGTGTATAAGGACTCTTCGCCTTGAACTATTACAGTAGAAATTGAGCTGCTCAATTTAAACGTGGTCGTTCAAGCCTTGAAGACGATCCACATCAAGAACGCCCAAAAACAGCAACAACACTAGAAATCGTACAAAAAACACAGGGTGTTGGTTATTAGCAGGTATTGAACGAAACAATTAATAAAAAATCAAAGACAAGCAATAAACATATTACAACACCTGCTAGTGCCTTCGGATAGCTTCTATTGGTAAAAATGAATGGAAATTCTCATAGGTGCAATAAACATAATAATAATACACACATGTTCAAATCAATTGGTGGTTAAATAGCTCAAAAAAAACGAAACAAAGGAAACAAGGGATAAATAATATAGGTAATTAAAACCACTTACTTGTCTAATGCGAAACATTAGCGAACGAACGAACCTCGATGGGTGCACACAGGTTTCTCGTCTCAATGTGTCTCTTTTCTTGTCTCAGGGGGAGAGCATTTCTGGCTTCAAGTGGTTTACCCCGAACCCCGAACGTCCTCGATTTGTGGGGTATTTTCGATATGGTCAGAGAAAGGAACACAGGGGTAGCGGAAAAGGGATCTGATTTCGAACTATTTAAAACAACCAAATCAATTCTAATGGAATTCAAACACAGGGTATGGTGTTGGAAACTCGTCGAGTAACTGAAAGTGATTTAGTAGAATCTCTAGGCATTACATTGGGCCGTGTAAGCAATATTTTGTCTGAAGTATTGGGTTTCAAAAAGTTGTGGTCACAATGGGTGCCGCATTTGCTGACAACGGAACAAAAAAACATTCGGATGTGACTTTCTCAGTAATATTTAGGGCGTTTCCGAAAGGATAAAGTAGATTTTGTGTGTCGATTCATCACAATGGCTGAGACTTGGTCTATCACCATGATCCTGAATCAATACAAGAGGTTAAAGAGTGGTAGACTCTGGTTTTTCGGCTCCAAAACGAGATTGTGTCCAGAAATCGACCAAAAAGATTTTAGCATCAGTCTTTGGGATGTTAGAGGATTTTTTTTGTGGATTACTTGCAAACTGACCAAACAATAAGTTCTGGATATTATTGTAACCTTTTAGACCAGCAGAAGGAAAAAAATCATGAAAAAAAAACCCGGTTTCCAAAAGAAAAAAATCCTTTTTCATCAGAACAATCCACCATGTCTTATGAGCATTTTACCAATGACTAAAATGCATGAAGTAAAGTTCGAATTGTTGGAGCATCCACAGTATTCATCAGATTTGGTTCCTAGCGACTTCCATTTGTTTCAATACCTAAAAAAATGTATGCATGGAAAACGTTTTTCATCAAATGATGAGTATATAGCAGCTGTGGAAGCGTATTTTGCAGCCCTTTCTAATTTTCCCTTTACGGATGGAATTTATAAATTGAAATCTCGTTGAAACCTGTGTATTGATGTTCAGGGAGACTATACTGAATAATAAAGTGTATTTCAAGTCATTAAATTGTGTTTTTCTTATCGAACCGCAAAACTCATTGAACAACCTAGTATAGCTATTTTTGGAAGAACTGTCAAGCAATTCTAATTTATTTGACTAATTTTTTTCAATTTTTATGTCATACCTCTTAGGGCAAAGAGTAAGAAAAACTATCACAGATCAGTGGTATTCATTACTTTAGATCTTTCTCAACAATGTTCTTAATTTTCTGCTTTCTGCCAACGGTTTATCTAGTCTCTAGTCAGTGATTGTCTACGGTTTTTTTTCTAGAGCCTGGTGGTCTCTATACAAATATTACCTATACTGCTGGATGTGTGTATCCCCTTCATTCTTTCAATTTTTTCTCTTCCTTATTAGTTAGTTCTAATCCTCTTGCATTGATATCGTGCAGCTGTCTTTTACTAGTTGATGTCAGTCAGAGTCTGTTAACTTTTGCTTTTATATCTTGTTCATCTGTCATTTCTCTGTCGTGATACGTCCCCTACCCAGTTCCATTAAATTTGTGAAATATTTCTGATTACATTTTTCACTTTTGTTCTAGTTTTTGACTTCATGTAAGTTTGTTATTTTAGAGCACTTCTTCAGACTGTCCATTGTCCGATGTTTCTTAGCCTTGATAGTCCAGGGTAATAAGGTTTTTTTCATGACACTCGAGCAGCCAGGGTACTGAAGCGTTTTTTCGACAGGTAAAACCTATAAGAGCAAATTGTAACTATTTCCTGCGTAGGATCTGGCGGCCATTTTTATTTATAAACAATTAAGTATCAAAAATGGCATTTTTCCCTTTTTTTCAAATCAATGGAAAACAGTGAAACTTATGGTTTTTTTAGTACAAATATCTTTGAGATTCTGGAAAAGGCTTTAAAATGACGTATTCCAAAGTTTGATATACTCATTTATTGTTAATATAGTTGCAAAAAAAGGTCGGAATTACAAAAAAAATTAATTTCGCAATATCTATTGTAAAAATTAGTGTACAGCTTTGAAATTTGTCATATAAGGGTTCTTTGGTGCTTAATATGTGATAAAAATTTCAAAGCGATTCATTCAATTGTTTAAATTTTATTCACATTGTTTATCCCAGAGAGCATTTTTTTGCAATAACATAAGTCAGAAAAAAATGACGTTAGAACCATTCCACAGGTGTCAAATGAAAGAGAATGAACTATATTTTCAACTTGGTTTAAAAAAGCGAATAAAAAATGCATTTATTAGTAATAAATAATTATGCAAAAGTATCGTAAATCTTTCCTTATAAACTTTTTATTTTGTTATATAAGAAATTATATATATTTATTACAATTTTTTATCAATTATGATATAAATAACATTACTTGGTAGTTGTGCACTTAAAACAGGGTAAAAAAGTTAATTTTTTTGGAAAAAGTTATTCAAAAGGTTTATAAGGAAATATTTACGATACTTTTGCATAATTATTTGTTACTGATAAATGCATTGTTTATTCGCTTTTTTTAAACCAAGTTGAAAATATAGCTCATGCTCTTCCATTTGACACCTGTGGAATGGTTCTAACGCCATTTATTTCTGACTTATGTTATTGCAAAAAAAATGTTCTCTGAGATAAACAATTCGAATAAAATTTAAACAATTGAATGAATCGCTTTGAAATTTTTATCACATATTAAGCACCAAAGAACCCTCATTTGACAAAAATTTCAAACCTGTACACCAATTTTTACATCAGTTATTGCGAAAATATTTTTTTTTTGCAATTCCGAACTTTTTTTGCAATTATATTAACAATAAATGAGTATATCAAACTTTGTAATATGTCATTTTAAAGCTTTTTCCATAATCTCAAAGATATTTGTACTAAAAAAATCTCTAAAAAAAGTTTCACTATTTTCCATTGATTTAAAAAATGGGAGAAATGCCATTTTTTGACAGTTAATTGTTTATAAATAAAAATGGCCGCCAGATCCTACGCAGGAAATAGTTACAATTTGTTCCTATAGGTATTACTTGTCGAAAAAACGCTTCATTACCCTGGCTGCTGAAGTGTCACGAACAGGGTATTTTTTTGTCTTATTAGCCTGGCCTATGATAGTCTTTTCCTTCGTAGTCCTCTCTTTACCTCGATTTTTCTTTTCACTATTAGTTGAGCATATTAGTACTAATTATTTCTTAGTATGTGGCCTAGGTATGATGTTTTTCTAACGTTCACTGTGTTAAAAAGTTTTGTTTCTTGTCTGTTCTTTTCAGCACTTCGTTTGAGGTATGCAATGTAGGCCAGGGTAATAAGACAAAAATATATCCTGTTCGTGACACTTCAACAGCCAGGGTACTGAAGCGTTTTTTCGACAGGCAATACGTGTAAGAACAAATTGTAACTATTTCCTGCGTAGGATCTGGCGGCCATTTTTATTTATAAACAATTTAGTGTCAAAAAACGGCCTTTTTTCCTTTGTTTTTCAAATCAGTGGTAAACATTAAGACTTACCTATTTATGGTTTTCTTAGTACAAACATCTTCGAGAGAATAGAAAACTTTAGAATGGCGAATTACAGAGTTTGATAGACTCATTTATTGTTAATATAATTTCAAAAAAGATCGAAATTGCAAAAAAATTAATTTCTCAATAACTTTTGTAAAAATAAGTGTACAGCTTTGAAATTTTTGTCAAATGAGGGTTCTTTGGTGCTTAATATGTGACACAAATTTCAAAGCGATTTATTCAATTGTTTAAATTTTATTCAAATTGTTTATCCCAGAGAGCAATATTGTTATTGCATTAACATAAGTCAGAACAAAATTTTTAGAACCATTCTAGAGATGTCAAATGAAAGAGGATGAGCTAAACTTTCAAATTGGTTTAAAAAAAATTAATAAAAAATGCATTTACTACTAATAAATATTTATGCAAAAGTATCGTAAATTTTCCTTATAAACTTTTTGAATAACTTTTTTCAAAAAAATCTATTTTTACCGTGTTTTAGGTGCACAACTACCAAGTAATGTTATTAATATATGATGAAAAATGGTAATAAATATATATAATTTATTATATTAAAATATAAAACGTTTATAAGGAAAAATTAACCATTAATCAATCAATCAATCAATATTCTTTATTTCATCTGACTTTTACAAGTACTGAAATGCGTCAAATACAATCTATGAGTAAAAACTATAAGTATCATAAAAACAGTTAACATAAAAACATATAAAATGTACACAAAAACATACAAATTGTTAAAAAGATGCCTGCAAGTATTCCTCTAACGAATAGAAAGTGTTTACCAGAAGTAAGTCCTTAACAGTTACTGTTCTCTTAAATACATAAATATTTGACTCTTTAACATAATTAGGTAATTTATTATACAAACGAACGCATGTTGGGTAAGGACCCTTGCCCACAACGATCAAGTGGCGAACAGGGGTCACCAAATCATTTCTGTAACGAAAATTGTAGCCACTCATTAAAGAATACCATAGGAAAACAGAAAAAATTTAAACAATTGAATGAATCGTTTTGAAATTTTTGTCACATATTAAGCACCAAAGAACCCTATTTGACAAAAATTTCAAAGCTGCACACTTATTTTTACAATAGTTATTGCAAAATAATTTTTTTTTTTAATTTTTTGATCTTTTTCGCAATTATATTAACAATAAATGAGTATATTAAACTTTGTAATACGCTATTTTAAAGCTTTTTCCATTCTCTCGAAGGTGTTTGTACTAAGAAAAATTGTACTAAAAAAAAGTAATATTTTTTGACATTAAATTGTTTATAAATAAAAATGGCCGCCAGATCCTACGCAGGAAATAGTTATAATTTCTTCTTATAGGTATTACCTGTCGAGGAAACGCTTCAGTACCTGGCTGTTGACGTGTCATGGAAAAAACTCTATTACCCTGGACTGTCCATGGAATTTTGAAGATTCTCCACTAGATCCATATTTCAAATGCCTCCAATTTATTCAAGGTTGATGTTTTAAGACGTTTCAACTGCATGGAGAAGAGTTGGCCAGACGTAGCATTTTGACAAATGTAGTCGAATTTCGTGTTTGATTCGAGAATCACATTCGAGAATCAAATTTATTTTCATACCAAATTGCTCACAGGCATATTTGGTCGTGTCGATGAGTCGTTGGAGACCCTAGATGGAATCCGCAATCAACACCGTATCATGGACGTATCTGATGCTGTTAATATTTACGCCATTCACCTTGACTCTATTCTTGGAATACTTTTAATAATTTTACTTAAATGTTTTGGAATGCCAATGTTTAGATGTCATAGTTACCATACCATTCTGTCGGCACTATAATCAGACCATTTTGGAAAGGTTCTGTTTTAATCCTGCCATGTATCGAATAGCATTACTGCTGACTAGGTTAATCGTATCGATGTCGGGCAACGCCCAGTTAGCATGTCGAAAATCATTTGCTGATTTATCTCATTATAGATCTGTATAGAAAATTAGTTTCGGAAAAGAGAGAGACACTGTTTGCATGTAGTAATTTATCGTGAAATAGCCGACGCCGACGTGTACGTGCGTATTATCGAAATTAACAGCTTCGCAAAACAAGTGAAGCTTGTTTACAAGCAGTTAACATTCACTAATATTTCGGTCGTTGGGAGAGGGTTGTGGCTGTCACGGTGACAGTGACAATCGGGGGTGTCAGAGGGTGTCCATTAGGGTGAATCGATTGGATTAATAAAAGTGTATAATGGAATTTGTTAAATATAAATTGTTTGGTCTATGCCTTAGTAGACGAGCGGCACACCCAAAAAAAACGCTAACGAAAATAAGGTTTATTTTGAATTTTATGTGGGGAAACATTGTCAAAATCACACTTTTACCCTAAAAATAAACAAAATGAAATCACGTTTTTTTGCGTATAAGCAATCTTCAAAATAATGCTTATTTTTCGAGGTACTGACCATGGGTAGTGAATGGCTAATTTTGGTCTTACATTATGTTTTTGATGGTGTTAAAACGCAATTTTACCCTAGAAATAAAAAAAATGAAATCACGTTTTTTTTGCTTTCAGCTCGCTACAACTCTGTTTGATTTTAATATTTTTTTTTTGAATTTTTTACAGTATATAGCTCTTACGATTCTGAAGACAAAGGTACCTGTTTCAAGCTTTTAGTCTTATTATTGTAAAAGTTATGAATTTTTTATAGTAAAAGGTGCAGATTCGTGAATTGCAAAGTTTAATCGCAAAAGTTAACTGACAAAATTTGAAATTCAGATTTTTAATTATATTAACTTTTGTGCAACTTTTAACAACGACGTTATAAATCCCCATGCTTGCTATTGCTTTTTTGAATTAAAACGCCATTATACATGGCATTGGAGCACAAGTTAGTCATACCTTCCGCGATTTAACAGGTACATCGATATCTCTGGGTCTCCCCGTCATTAGTCACTCGAGCTGGTACTACAAATTAAATCACGGAAGGCTCTCATACCGTCTCCAAAAACTTCGCCACTCTAGTGGCAGCTTACAGAGGCGCCATCTCTTTTGATGGTAGGGAACGGAGACGATTTAATAATATCGTTTCCTATCCTCTGAGCTATCGAAATGTGCAAAAAGAATGAAAGAGAAGCTTTTATGAATTAAAACGCCATTATACATGGCATTGGAGCACAAATTAGTCAAACCTTCCGCGATTTAACAGGTACCAACAGGCGCGGATCTATAAATTCATAATAGGGGGGTCAGACGTACCGCAAATATTTTATTGTCCAGATTTAGCCATACAACCCACACTTACTCTAAGGATAAAATTCAGTCATCTCATATACCTACGGTATCAAAAGAATTGAACTCTGGTTGACAGAAAAAAAAATAATAAATAATAAAAATAATACTTACTGACTAAATACAATAGGGGGGTCTATGGACCCCTTGACTTCCCTCTGTATCCGCGCCTGGGTACCAATATATCGATATTTCCCGTCATCAGTCACTCGATCTGGCATTACAAATTAAATCACGGAAGGCTTTCATAACGGAAGGCTCTCATATAATACGATATCAGAAATAAATAAATAAAATAAAATAAATAGATAATAAAAATATATATTCTACAGGTTCTTACATATTACATAAAGACCTTATATGTTTTACTAAGAGATAGATTAGAACATACGGGGGTATTCGTAATAATAAATTGACTTTTTTTACAAATGTACAAAATTCTTATAGCAGAATTGTATTTCCAGATCATGCTAAGCATTTTATATGCTGAATTTCCTGAAACTCGATTTTTATTGATTTTTATTACATCTATATAGTTGTATAGTTGTGAACAAATTAGATTGTATGAACAATATCAGATAGGCAGATTACACCTTGTTCGGGACAGGATCAATTGAACTTCTTCAAACGTTATTGAACCGAATGGTGGTGATCTGTGCGATATATGGACTCAAACTCAATACAAGAAAAACAAAGTTTAGCGAAAGGCCACACGGGCGATAATTTACGGCGCCGTAAGAGTAGTAAACCTGACGAGGCATTGGTTGACTATTTCATCTACAATTGGTAATGACTCATTTGAACGCTAAGTCAGTGGCGGCCCGTGAGGTAGTGCCATAGAGCATGGCACTACCTTGCTAACTATGCAGAAACATATTTTTTATCTTCAAAACTTTTTAATTCCTGTTAATTTTTTTGTGTGTATTTCTTTTGATCTTCATAAATTATATAAAATATGGCAACTATGGGCGTAATACAATCCCTGCCGATAACGGAGAGTATTCGACAGGAGAATCTCCTTCGGGCCGAAGTCAGTACTGGCACAACTAAAGAGAGAAAGATTTTACGAGCATTCTATGTAAGTGACAGAGAAAGAGCTATATTGGACTATTAGTATACCTTAAAATTAGAATATATGTGCCAGGCACGAGGGTATGATGCCAGGTCTATTTATTTTGAGTTTCTTTACTTGCTGGTTTGTCGCTTTTATTATGTATATTTTCTGTTAAAAAGTTTTTGTATTTATAATTAAACTTTTAGTGCATTATGATCGTGGGTATTTTGATAATTTTTTGATTATTTCTTAAGTTTAATTTATTAATTGACAATGAAGATTAGTATCTTAAAACATTTTTTTGGTGGTTTTTGCTAGAAAAAAAAAACTACAAATGTTATAAGGTGTTGTGGAGCTTTCGAGTTAGCTTTAAGAGGTCACGACGAAAAAGAAAATTCAGAAAATAGAGGCATATTTAAGGAGCTGGTCAATTTTAGCGAATTAGACAACGGCTTAAAGGTTCATATTATTCAAAGTACCAGATCTTTCAAAGGTCTACCTTCTCCGGACATTTGTTCCTAATTTATTTATGTCGGAGAAGTTTTCTGCTTATAAGCATCAGTTCTCCGAATAATTTCTTAATGAAACATGGAGACAATTTTAATTTTTAAGCAAAACTCGGTTTAAAACTGAATTAGAAGAGGTACTGTATTAGCGAGACGAATTAAGTACTACCTCTGGGGCTGTTTCGCTATCGGTTTTATTGTAGAGGGAAGGTTTAAAAAGCACATTTGAAGAAACTATTAAACTTTTAAGTATTTTAGTTACCATTCCTATATCAGCATCTGGAGCAGAACGCTGTTTTTCGATGTTAAAACATAGTGCTTTAGGTATGCTATCTGCAGAAAAGCATTTTGTAAATTGTATTGATAATTTTAATTATAAAGTCATTGAAAACTTTGCAACCAAAAAATAGAAGAATGAACTTCATATATCGTAAACTTTAAAAGTGGCATTACAAAAATTTGTGCATGTGTGTGAATAATGAAATAGTGTTATTTTTATAAATTGGTAAATAGAGACTAAATCGTAATAACAATTTTCAAGCACTATCAGCAGCAAATGCTGGTGGTAGGTTAAGAGGTTTTTATTATTAATTAATTTACGGAACTGTTTTGATCAATGTTGGACAATTGCTTGGCACCTCAGATCAATAAACTTAAGATACATAAGATAAAAGTATCCGCGCATATTTTTTTTTTAGTTTTTGTTGTCAGTATACCTTTTTTGACAATATCGTGAATCCGTCACTAAAAATTATGGCGGCTGCCCGAGTTCTGGCACTACCTTCTTAAAGTGGTACGAGCCGCCACTGTCTGGGTACTCATATTAATGAAAGCTGGAACCCTGGAGTACAGAAATAAAAAGTAGAATTGCCAAAGCAAGAACAAGTTTTGTGAAATTTAAGAAAATCCTTTGCATTCATAATCTCAATTTGGAACTTCGCATAATTGTTCGATGATATTATATTCCCAGTACTACTTTACGGGGTTGAAGCATGGATCCTCACAGAATCGCTTTTGAAGAACCTAGAAGCATTTGAGATGTGGGTCTACCGCCGTATTCTGAAGATCATTTGGGTAGAAAGAGTCACAAACGAAAGGGTTTTGCAACGTTTAAATAAAAATTGTGAAGTAATGAACACGGATAAAAGGTGTAAATTTGAATACTTCGGTCATGTAATGAGTCACCCAGGAAAATATGACATACTTCAATTTGTCATGCAAGGTAAAATAATGCGAAAAAAGAAGTGTGGGCCGCCGTACAACTTCTTGGCTTAAAAACCTACGCCAATGGTTTGGGAAAACTAGCACTGAACCATTTCGTGCGGCTGTAGATAAGACAATGATTGTTAATATGCTGGGCAACATGAGAGCCAACGATCGACAAGCGGTCTCGGCACCTTAAGCAAGCACCACATCCTCGCGAAGTTACTTCGAGAAAGTTGACCGAAGTCTGAATTACCCGTTACTACACACTCGTTCAACTTCGCGAGGAACACATAGAAGAAGATTTATACTATACCGATCTTCCACTATTTAGTAAATTTCAGTTGTTAAAGCATAAATCAACACCTTGTCATTAAGTACATAAATGACTCATCAAATTATTAGATCAAGTCGCAAGAATTTGAGTAATGTTTATGACCAACAAAAGTAAAAAACGATCCATTAACAGATCATTTAAACCCACACGGAAAATGTTAATAGAATAACAACTAAATTATGCCAAGAATTCAATTATCTAGGAGAGACCGAGACATACTGAAATGTCGGCGGTTTGTGTGGTCTGCTTGAGGCTTGAGGTTCGCTATAATATGCTAAGAGGACTTGAATACTTCTATAATAATTACACACTGAAAAATACACTTCTCATAAAAACTCCCGAGAATAAACAAGAACAGAAATGTAACTACTATTAACACGCAGATTACTGTTTAAACAAAATTACAAGGAAACACTGAATCTCAACATTTATCTTAATACGGAACTTAAATAGAAAAAAAAGAAAAAACAATTTTTGATTAATTTCATATTTCACAGTGCAAAACTCTCGCCTTTACTCTTTACAACTGATAGGATGGCACAACAAGTCATCAAGTGCAGCTGTTGTAGTGTACATATAAATATACAGGGTGATTCATTAAGAATGTCAAATCACTGAAAGTATTTCACGAAAAATGGATGAAAGAACAGTTAATCCCCAATTTGCCTCTGGGACCTGTTGTTGTTACTGATAATGCGTCATATCATAATTCATAATGTACAAATTAATAAAGCACCCACCAGTAATTCTAAAAAAACCGATATGATATCTGGGTTGCCAGAAAAAAAAGTTGCCATTTGTAACGACAATGTTCAAACCGCAATTGTATGAAATCATCAAACGATATGAACCAGATCATATATTTAATATAAATTTTACAAAGTACTGCAGGCATGGGGACATGTTTCTTTAAAACTCCGGCCATATCATCCAGACTTGAACCCTATAGAAATGGTTTAGGCGCAATTAAGAAGTGGAGTTGCAAAACAAAATGTTTATTTTAACTTGGGAACACGTAAAAGTGTTGGTGAAACAGGAAGTTGCTAAAGTAACAGTAGACAACTGGAAGAAAGTGTGTGAACATATTGTCCAGGTCGAAGATAGGTATTTGGAAAATAAACGTCACATAGACGTAATTACTGCAGAATTAAGGATCGAGTTAAATTATTTTAGTGACGACAATAGTGCATCTGATTAAGAAAGTGAATAACATAATTTAACATTATGATGTACCTACCTATATCAATATAAGTTTTCAAAACTGTCTTTCATGTTTACTTAAAAAAGTTAAGTGACAATCTTTTTAGCTTATAATTTTAACCAACACAACAATAAAACATAAATCATGAAGAAATTATGCAATAGGAAAAAAGTTACGTGACTTTATAGATGAGAGGCACACAAAAAAACGTTTATTTCCTGAGATACTGTGTGGTGTGATGACCACGGTGTGGTGAATGGCTAATTTTGGTCATACTTTATGTTTTTGATGGTGCTGAAAACGAAAATTAGGTTTATTTTGAATTTTACGTGGGTGAACATTGGCAAAATCGAAATTTTACCCTAAAAATAAAAAAAAATGAAATCATATTTTTTGCGTTTAATAACTCTGTTCCATTTTAACTTACCTTTCTGAAGACAATGGTACCTGTTTCAATCCTTCTGTCTCATTACAATAAAAGCTATGAATTGTTTAAAGTGAAAGGTGCAGATTTCTGAATTTCAAAGTTTAATCGCAAAAGTTGAGTGACACAATTTTAAATTTAGCTTTTTAATCAAGTTTATGTTAAAATATAGGGTACAAAAAATAAAATATTTTATAGAAAAAAAAAATATGCAACTTTTAATTTTAAGAAAAACGTGATTTCATTTTTTTTATTTTTAGGGTAAAATTCCGATTTTGACAATGTTCCTCCGTCTAAAATTAAAAATAAACCTTATTTTCGTTTTCAGCACCATCAAAAACATAAGATAAGACGAAAATTAGCCATTCACCACATTTTGGAAGAGTGCCACTAGTCTATAAAGTCACATAACTTTTTTCTTATTGCATATTTTGACTTGAAAGTTTCCAAAAAACTTCTGAATTATATTTTATTGCAGTGTTGGTTAAAATTTTTAAACTAAAAAGTTTGTCACTCAACTTTTTTAAGTAAACATGAAACTAACGAAATCTGACAACAAAATGTTTAAAAATTAACAACTCCTCTTTTAATTTGTATAAAAATTTTGTTTAAAGCTAGTTGTTATCTAAATATTTCAAAGATGACACAGTAAAATTTTCAAGAGGAAATATTTACAGCGACCAAAGATACAGCGAGGTAAAGTTGAAAAATCATCAAATTTGATTTTTTTCACTTTTGCAAAAAAATTTTATTTTTGAACATGTTCCACCAATTCTAGATAAAAATAAACTTCATACTCAGATTCAGCGACCTCGAAAATATAAAGAATGATCAAAATTTGCCATTCACCTATCACGGTCGCTTTTTCGATTTCTAAGCCTCAAATTAGGGATGTGCCTAAGTCTAATATCATTGTTTAGTACATTGTGTACCTATCTTTAACAATTTGATTTCAATCATAAGTATTTTTAGCAACGCCACTGCTTTGTTAAGTGAGATTTTACTGTTCCTAAAAATTTCCGTCACTCCAGTTGAAACGTACTCTATAATACATTTATACAGGGTGTTCCGAAAAGGTTGGTCATAAATTATACCACAGATTCTGGGGTCAAAAATAGGTTGATTAACCTCACTTACCTATATACAATAGTGCCCACAAAAAAAGTTACAGCCCTTTGAAGTTACAAAATGAAAATCGATTTTTCTTCATATATCGAAAACTATTAGAGATTTTTTTATTGAAAATGGACATGTGGTTTTCTTATGGCAGCAACATCTTAAACAAAAATTAAAGTGAAATTTGTGCACCCCATAAAAATTTTATGGGGGTTTTGTTCCCTTAAACGCCCCCAAACTTTCGTGTACGTTCCAAGTAAATTATTATTGTGGCACCATTAGTTAAACACAGTGTTTTTAAAACTTTTTTGCCTCTTAGTACTTTTTCGATAAGCCAGTGTTTATCGAGATATTTTGAATATTTTTCGAATCCACCACATATTTGTATATTATGGTTAAGAGGAAACAGTAGCGATCAACAGGTAGCGAAAACGCGTTCCAAGATTGCGGCTGTAATTTTGAATATTTTTTCGAGATATTTAGCACACGTATTCGTAATATAATAAAGAATGGCGGTACAGAGCTCAATTTGAAAAATATATTAGTATGTGGAAATTACTCTGTAATTAAATACAATATTAAAAAAACGAACCTGTACCGCCATTAAGAAGAACAAAAAATACACTTTCTTCAAATAAACTTTTTTATCCGATGCCTAGATTTTGTGTCATTTTGGAACTACTAATGAAATAAAAAATTTACTAGTTCCAAAATGACACAAAATCTAGGCATCGGATAAAAAAGTTTATTTGAAGAAAGTGTATTTTTTTGTTATTCTTAATGGCGGTACAGGCTCGTTTTTTTAACATTGTATTTAATTACAGAGTAATTTCCACATATTAATATATTTTTCAAAATGGACTCTGTACCGCCATTTTTTATTATATTACGAATACGTGTGCCAAATATCTCGAAAAAATATTCAAAATTACAGCCGCAATCTTGGAACGCGTTTTTGCTACCTGTTGATCGCTACTGTATCACCTTAAGTACGATTATAGAGACCTGTTATAATCAGAAAATTTATTTATAATGTACATTTTTAAGTATATTTTGAAAAGGAAGCCACATCTCGATAAAAGGTGACATCAAAAAAAGATTAAGAGGCAAAAGA
Source organism: Diabrotica virgifera virgifera (assembly GCF_917563875.1). NCBI lineage: Eukaryota > Metazoa > Arthropoda > Insecta > Coleoptera > Chrysomelidae > Diabrotica > Diabrotica virgifera. The sequence continues at coordinate 201,765,304 of NC_065443.1, read as the reverse complement.
GTTTTAAAAACACTGTGTTTAACTAATGGATCCACAATGATAGTTTAATTGGAATGTACACAAACATTTAGGGGGTTTAAAGGAACAAAACCCCCATAATATTTGTATGTAAATATATTAAAAAAGAAGCCGCATCTCGATAAAAACTCACTTATAGAAAAAATACTAAGAGGCAAAAAAGTTTTAAAAACGTGGTGTTTAACTAATGGTACCACAACAATGAATTAATTGGAACGTACACAAAAGTTTGGGGGAGGTTTAAGGGAACAAAACCCCCATAAAATTTTTATGGGGTGGACAAATCTCACTATAATTTTGTTTTAAGATGCTCCTCCCATGAAAAGGATACATGTCCATTTTCAATAAAAAATATTTGATAGTTTTGGATATATTAAAAAAAATCGATTTTCATTTTGAACTTCAAAGGGCTGTAACTTTTTTTATGAGCACATTTTTGTACTAAGGTAAGTTAGGCTCAATCGAACTATTTTTGACTCCGGAATGTCTGGTATAATTATTTATGACCAATCTTTTCGGGACACCCTGTATAATATATTAATATGTGTATTAGCAATCGATCAATTTTTCTCTAACAAGAACTATTTTCTTGTTTTCCTATATCGCAAACATATGTTTAATTCATTACAACTGAATGGTTTTCCGTCCCTTCAAAGTCTTCAATCGATTTCTTTATCTCAAAGGATACCTAGTTTTATTTGTGTTACGAATTCTCCAAGGAAGAGCGATATTCTTGGAAAGAAAGCGTACGCGAAACGATTCATATGGAAATTTAGATAATAACTTCGACAGAAAGCTTTTATATTCCTATATAAACATTTTAATACTGTACGTTGCGTTCGAGAAACTGTAATTTTTTATTTGTACTGCATAAATTGGAATTCATGATATGCAATCATTTTAGAGTAAATAAGCTATGATACTAATCGATGTATCGAGAGTGGATAGAGCAACGAATGTGTTTATTTGTTAAATTATCTCGTATACAAAGTTGAATACAATGTTCATTGTAGTGATATAGGGTAGCTGTATTCTAGAGTATAGTGAGTACAGCAGCGGCAGCGTTCATATCATTGTCGTATAAAACTTGTTTTAGGAAAGTAAGACTTTAAATATTCAATTTACTAAAATTGATTTACGTTCGTTTAGATTGTCATTTTATATGTTTTTTAACAATATATAAAAATATTGACTCGAATTCTTTAATGCTGGATCTATTAGAAAAGGAATAGTAATACTCAATATGTATTAAGGAGTAGCTTGGGTACAAGAGGAGCATTGTTCACTTTATTCAGTATCCAAGTACTAATACAGAGATGCGGACATATAAATGAAAATGTATACATCAGTTCAATCGATTTTAAAAAGGCTTTTGACAAGGTCCGACATAACAAAATGCTCGAAATATTGAAAACAGCTGGATTGGACGATACAGATTTGCAAATAATTACAAATCTATACTGGCATCAAGTGACAAGAATAAAAGTTGAACAAGAACTGTCGGATGAAATGTAAAAAAAAGAGGAGTGATACAAGGCTGTATACCTACTACGGCTTTTGATAGTTTTGCTAATGAACAAAATGTGATGCATTAAAACTCAATGTTAAGAAAACTAAATACATATATGATAGTTCTTCTTCGTCTTCACGTGCCATCTCCTCTAAGAAAGTCGGCAACCATCATGGCAATTCGCACTTTCGATACCGCTGCTCTAAAGAGATCAGCAGAAGCGTAGTTGCAGTTAAACCAAGCTCTCAAATTGTTTAACCAGGAGATGCATCTTCTTTCACGACTCCTTCTACCCTGTATTCTTCCTTGTATTATTAATTGCAACAAGTTATAACGCTCGCCCTCATGACATGTCCCAGATATTGCAGTTTTCTAACCTTAGTTGTATTTAAAACCTCTCTTTCCTTTCTCATTCTTCTCAACACCTCGACATTCGTGACTCTATTCAGCCAATTTATACTTCATATCCTTCTGTAGGCCCATAAGAACCTAAGAATAATGGGTAGGTTTTTGGTTATCCATGTGATTTTTGTAAAAAAGTTTTATGTAAAAGTTGCTCAGGTGTCAGTGCTACAGAGATTCGTTGCCTCGTGTTGTCATCACGCATTTTTCCTTACCTTTGTGGAGATTGTGTGTCGGTAATAAAGTCAGCAGTAAGTCTTGATAACAGAGTTAGAGCCCTGGAGGATGCCTTATGTGAGGTCAAAATTGACAACAGCCAGAAAATCGAGGAGCTCGAGAAACAAGTTGGTGTGATAGTAGACGAAGTTAAGAGTATGGGAACTAGTTTTTCATCATGTCTTGATAATATTAAAAAGGATCTTTCCATTATTAAAAGTTCCACCACCTCATCGTCGACACAGGGTGGCTCCGGAAATACTGCACCAGTGGTACATAATAATGTGATAATAATGTGATGTTAATTTGTTCTCCATGTATTGTTATGCTTTCTTGTCGCTGTTGGGCTTTTGTTATTACCATAAATTGTGTCTTTTTTGTATTCAAAGACAGTCCGTTTTCGTCGCTGACTTCTAGCACTCTGTCAACCATTTGTTATAAATCTTCAAGACATTACGCTAATAAAATAGTGTCATCGGCAAACCGTATATTATTGATTGGTCGACCATTTACTTTTATTCCCGTAGTTAGTTCTTGTAGTGCTTCCTGGATTATTTCCCCTGAATACAAATTGAACAAAGTAGGGGACAGAACACAGTCCTGCCTGGCGCCCCTCTCAATCTGTATTTCATTGGGAAAGAGGTTGTTCTCTTTTACCACAGCGATCTGATTATAATAGATAGTGCTAATATTATCCTGATGTCTCTCATCAGGTCGGCTAAAGCTGCATTAGGGTAAGAACAGAACAAGTATGTCGCGGTGGAAGTGGAGGTGGAGGTCGCGGTCGATGTCGATATCCATGTAAAACAAATACATTGTAGTGAATGGAATAGAACAGCGCAGGTAAGTCGCGGTGGAGGTTTAGCGCGATGCCATCCAGGAGGTTTACATCGATGCTTTTGAAAATAAAATGAGTCTGTTTTACATGGATGTCTACTGCGCGGCTTACAAGGATGCTTCCCTGTGATTAGTCCGTTCGAAGCCAAGTTGTCATTACCTGCTCTATCTGAGTTGATACTTTTTATATAATCCCTTTTTTGTATTCAGTTTATTTTTGAATTTCATTAAACTACTTCACTTGATAGTGGTTCGAGCTCGACTTACAGCGCAGGTGACCTCCTCGCTATGTGCTGTCGACATCCACCGCGACTTACACCTCCACCTCGACCCACTTGTTCTGTTCTTATCCTTACTGTGCTGAAGGTACACCTGTTGGAACTTGGACCCTGATTGAGGTTCTTGAATGCTATTTGGAACAGGGACAGATTACGCCATCGGGATTGTCTCTTTACAAGTTTCCTTTGTATTTTCGTTGTAGCCACTGACAATCTATTAAAAGAGAACAACCACTAACAGCTTCCATTAGGAAAAGGAAAAGTATTATTCGTAAGAAGCCACGTACCAATTTTCTCGAAATAATAGGGCAAGTAAGAAATTTACAGACCGGCCTACAAAGGTACCCGCAGAGACATTATGTTAAAATTAATTTCTAATTAAATCCTAAAAAAACAATGAAATCAAGACACCGCTGGAATCATGGAATTTCCCAACAGTGAACTGTCTAATATTTGAGTGTCGTCAATTAGTCACCCTCTTCACTTAATTGTTGACTATGAAATATAGTCCGTTCGAAGCCAAGTTGTCATTACCTGCTCTATCTGAGTTGATACTTTTTATATAATCCCTTTTTTGTATTCAGTTTATTTTTGAATTTCATTAAACTACTTCACTTGATAGTGGTTCGAGCTCGACTTACAGCGCAGGTGACCTCCTCGCTATGTGCTGTCGACATCCACCGCGACTTAACTAGTAGCATTCACCCTCTTGACTATAGTACCAGTAGTAGCCGTATGATGGCGATGGCGATGGAATATTTATTTATGTACGTACATTGATTATTCGGCTACAGTCACATCAAAATCATACCATTAACGACTTCTGTTATTTGATTTGCGTGCATATTCCTTATATAACTTCATCATAAAATATTCTGTTACGTGCACAATTGCACTTAATATGCTTTTCCTAGGGCACATGAACGGATTTGTTTTAATATGCCCCTACCTTTTGACTATGAAATATCGTCTATTATTTTAAACCCGATAATGATGTGGCATTATGAATACACGAGTGAAACGGCTGCACGTAGATGTAAAAAATTAATAACCTTTTTGCTTGATTGATTTTCGCCTTTTCGTGAAATGAAAGGTGGAAAATATGAGTAATATTTTAGATTCGTTTATCGAGTTACTAATAAAAATTCCGTTTCGCGAATTTTGATAACAACTATCGGGCACACGGTTCGATAGCTTAAGCTTCAGTGGAAGTTTACAGTTATGAGGACGGAACGGACAGCGGTTCCCTTGAATTGCTTAAGGGGCTATCCTAGTGTAAAAGTACGAAATTCATATACTTTTCTAGGCAACTTCTAAAATAAAAATTACTGTACTACCTGTTTTTAAAATGAGGATGATCATTTATTATAAAAAGAAGTATATGGAAAACAATCTTCATAAAAAAATATTGAAAATTAAACGATTTATGCGCCATCTACTGGCACCGTGAAAAAAAAAATCATAGGTCCACTGCTGCAGTGATTGGGACTAATAGAGATCCTGAAACATAAAATTTCAAAGTGAATATTGAAGTATAAGTTATTTCCTATACCATCAACTAGGATTTTTGAAAAATATTAAAATTTGGAAAAATGACGAAGTGTTGATTTTTTTTTAAATTAGCTAAAACATTTTCAGTTTCAAAAACCGCCAAATTGACATTTTTTATCCGAGCAAAAAGCCCTAGTTGATGGTATAGAAAATAACTTATATTTCAATAATATCTAACAATAAAACACTGAAAACGTTTGTTTTCTATACTTCCACAAAATTTATGACAACTATGTGACTACAGCTGTTTCGGTAGAGTGCCTTTCTCAAGTGATTTAGATTACTATGGGTTTGTCTTTTTAAAGTCTTTAACTGAAGAGGTTGAGGAGTGGGGAGCTGTTTGTCTCGAGTTGGTCATTCAGAATTATATCTGTATTTTTCAATTTATTAATTTCCATAGATTCTAATAAAGATAGTTTAAGGCCTTTATTTTGAATATGCAAAATTTGAAACTGTTCATTAAAAGAATGATTATGATCTCTAGAAGGTGAAGTGCCTATGTTGAAGTGTCTGTTTTTCTATTGTTGAAAGCCATTTTGTGTTTTGCTATCCGTTTGTCAAAGGTTCTGCCAGTTTGACCGATGTAAGTTTTCGGACAGTCACCACAAGTTAGTTTGTAAACACGACTCTGTAGTTGTTTTCTCTTTCGGCTCTTATTGTTCTTAATATATTTGCTTAAGTTGTTGTTAGTTTTGTAAGCTGGTGTTATTCTTTCCTTTTTTATGTATCTGGCTATTTTTGTTGTTATTTTGCCAGTATATATATTATGATAGAGCAGAAGGTACTGGGTTCTTTCTGTGGGCCAGATACATAAAATAGCTAAAATAGCCAGATACATCAAAAGGAAAGGAATAACACCAGCTTTCAGAACTAACAAAAACTTAGGCAAATATATTAAGAACAATAAGAGCCGAAAGAGAAAACAACTACAGAGTCGTGTTTACAAACTAACTTGTGGTGACTGTCCGAAAACTTACATCGGTCAAACTGGCAGAACCTTTGACAAACGGATAGCAAAACACAAAATGGCTTTCAACAATAGAAAAACAGACACTTCAACATAGGCACTTCGCCTTCTAGAGATCATAATCATTCTTTTAATGAACAGTTTCAAATTTTTGCATATTCAAAATAAAGGCCTTAAACTATCTTTATTAGAATCTATGGAAATTAATAAATTGAAAAATACAGATATAATTCTGAATGACCAACTCGAGACAAACAGCTCCCCACTCCTCCAACCTCTTCAGTTAAAGACTTTAAAAAGACAAACCCATAGTAATCTAAATCACTTGAGAAAGGCACTCTACCGAAACAGCTGTAGTCACATAGTTGTCATAAATTTTGTGGAAGTATAGAAAACAAACGTTTTCAGTGTTTTATTGTTAGATAAAATGAATTTCCATCAAGTAACGGTCGAATCCATCGATTATTTCAATAATAACTGAAATTTTATGTTTCAGGATCTCTATTAGTCCTAATCACTGCAGCAGTGGAGCTATGTTTTTATTTTCACGATGCCAGTAGATGGTGCACAAATCGTTTAATTTTCAATATTTTTTTACGAAAATTGTTTCACGTATACTCCTTTTTATAATAAATGCTCATTCAAATTTTCAAAATAATTGCTACAGTACTTTTTATTTTACAAATTCCCAAAAAAGTATATGAATTTCGTACCTTTACACTAGGATAGCCCCTTAATTTTGAGTGATTACCCATTAACTGTACTGTCTATGCATTTGTTAATTTGTTAAAATTTTAAAAGAATGGTTGATCTGCGGCTTAAATTAGAATATACGCCAAAGGCCGATGGATGGTAGTAGTGTAAGAGATGGGAACGGCTCAGTGTGTCTCTACAAATGATAAAACGATATATAAAAAACAAATATCGGTCTTTAGAACTAAAATTTATCCATCACTAAATTCACTTATTAATAAATGGTGTAATAAACATCGACCTAAACTGAAAAAAAAAACTTTCACAATGACACTGCTTCTTATATCCTTTACCTTGGATGCCAAGGATATCAGAGTCATCGTCAATTTCTATTGGAACACGACAGCAACAGAATAGTATATACGTCTTCAAAATTTCAACGAAACGGAAGATTTCTCAATTAAAAAAGGAGTAAGGCAAGGTTGTGTACTGTCTCCAATGTTGTTCAACTTATATGTACGTAGAAAAAGCCTTGACAGAAGTAGTGGCAGACTCTAATAAGACTATTAAAATAAACCGCATATTTCTTAACATCGGGAACACCGATGACACAGCGATAGTGGCAGATATCATCGAAGATCTTAAATGCCTTTTAAACGATCTATCTTTTGCAAGTGAAGCTCTGAGTTTGAAAATACATATCAAGATGACAAAAACAATGATTACTTATAGTTAGGAAGAAATAATTACCCAAACGCAAAGATATGTGTAGCTGGAGAAGAAATTGTCAAATACAGGCAATTTAAATACTTGGGTTGTCTGCTAAACGAGAGTTGGGACCCTGAGAGTGAAATAAAAAGCAGAGTAGAACAAGCCTGAAATTATTTTTTGAGGCTTCGTAAATTTCTGACTGATTCAAGTTGCATTTCAACTTGAGCTCAGTCAGAAGATCTGAGATACCAGATGCTAAAGTGTTACGATTGGCCTGTTCTCTTGTACGGACTGGAAGCATGATGTTAAAGGCTTCTTCATTAACAGATTTAAAGTTTGGATTTTTCAGGATAGGAGGGAACTTTTTGATTCTATGCATACTTAGGAAACGTCTTACGAGTAGAACGATACACTTTTTAGCAACTGGTACTCTAAGAAAAGGTAGAGGCTAAGAGAAATCTAGGACGTAAAGAGATATCATGGCTGCGTAATTTTCGCCAATAGATAGGAATCAATAACGATACACTTTTTAGCAACTGGTACTCTAAGAAAAGGTAGAGGCTAAGAGAAATCTAGGACGTAAAAAGATATGGCTGCGTAATTTTCGCCAATAGATAGGAATCAATATCTATGAAATGCTTCACAATGCTGCTAAGAACAACATACAATGTCAAATAAACGTCAAATTGAAAGGCAGTTTATTTAGAAGTTCTCCTAAAAATTATTAATTTTTAAGGTTTTTTCTTAACTTTTTGAGTATTACGAGTAGTATAAAGAAGTACTAAACCAGTGATCTGTAAGAAAGTGTGAAATTTAGCGCCTAGAAGTTAAATTTCAGAAAACAAATAATATGGAAGGTATACCACCCGAACCTCCAGATAAAGGTAAATTTTATGTAGAAATGGAAGGAGATGGGATGATGGAATATGAGGAATTAAATAAAAATAACAATAGAGTAAATAATAAGGTAACAAACAAACAAAACCAAACAAGTAGTACTATTGAGGTAAGTAACAAATTTAGTTGCAATAACGATGAAACTTTGACAAATTTAAATCAAACAGATAAGTCAGGTAAGCAAAATTTAAATAAAGTAATAAATTTAAGATTAAAACATAGATATCAATTTGGAGATAATGCACCTTATATAGTACACATAGAAAATAAAAACGGTAACATTGGTCGATTACACAGGATCGGCACGGCCCGTTTGATTTTAAGTGCAGTACCTGAAATTGAAAATAATATCACACAAATTACAGTAGTTGGTAGAAATAAAATCAAGGTAGAACTAAATAATTTTGCTAGTGCTAATAAATTAATTGATTCTCAAATTCTTAAAAGCAAAGAGTATGAGGCATATATTCCAACGTTTTTTACTCAAAAGAAAGGTGTTATAAAATTGGTAGATAAAGAGATAGAAGATAATGATTTATTATCATTAATTAAACCTAGATTTGGAATTAAATTCGAAGTATTACATGTAAAAAGAATTATGCGGAAAGTGATTCAAGATAATGGTAATACTAATTATGTAAAAACAGGAACCGTAATTGTCACTTTTAAAGGTCAGTCTATACCAAAAAATGTAATAATAGAAAAAATGATATACGAGGTGGAAAATTATACACCCAGAATAATCCAATGTTTAAAGTGTTTGAGATTTGGGCATATAAGTGCCCAATGTAGAGGAAAAGATAGGTGTGAAAGATGTGGCGAAGAACACAACAAATCTAATTGTTCCAATCCGAATAATTTACTTTGTGTATTGTGCAAAGGAAAACACAGCGCTACTGACAAGGGAGCAGATTGTACAGAAAGACAAAAACAGGAATATATTAAAAAAGTTATGAATAATGAAAATATAACATATTATGAAGCTAATAATAAATATAAAAAATGTTATTCAACAGTAAGTAAAGACCAAGAAAATACTTCAAATAAATATACAATATCTAAACGAAAAAGATCAAGTAGTATTGATTCTAGTAGTGTAGATAAAGAAACAATGGAAGCACGCAGAAAAATTTTGCAAACACCAAGAATACAAAGTCAGCCTTGTTATAATTTTAATAATCCCATTTATTCTAACACAACACAAACACAAAACGATAATCAAAATAATATAGGAGAAATAATAGTAAACTTTATTTCAGCAACATTAAATCAAATTAATCACAATTTAGATAAAAAAACGTTGGAATTATTAAAAAACAATATTTCACAATTATTATTACCTCGTGATGGCTAACGTTTCATTTCTTCAATGGAATGCGAGATCAATTAAAACAAATAAGGGTTATTTAGAAAAATTCTTGTATGACAATAAAATAGATATAAGATTAATATCAGAAACTTGGTTAAAAAAAAGTAATTTTATTAACTTTACTGGTTATAATGTCTTTAGGAATGATAGAGATGATGGATATGGTGGAGTAGCCATCCTTTTGAAAAAATTAATAAAATTTTACAACAGTCCTACTTTTCACCAAATTAATGACATAATGTGCAATAGCATATCAATTAAAATTCAATCCGGAAAAAAGTTAAACATTTATTCAATATACGTAAAACCAAATCTTAAAATCACTCTAAATGAATGGAAAAAGTTTTTTAATAGTCTAGAGAAGCCTTTTATAATTGGTGGTGATTTTAATAGCCACAATTATGTTTGGGGTTGTAGTACTGTAGATACTATAGGAAAAAATCTGTTAGAAGCTATTGAGGACTGTAATCTTGTAATTTTAAATAATGGTAAAGAAACTTTGATGCGTAGACCGAATAGCAATAATAAATCTGCAATAGATCTTACAATATGCTCAGCAAATATTAGTCATTTTTTCGATTGGGATGTTGTGGACGAGACATTAGGATCAAATCATTTTGCTATTATTATTAAGCCAAATATTAATGTTAATAAAGCGGAATATGTAAATACAAAATTCCAATGGAACATAAATAAAGCGGATTGGTCTCTTTTCTCTTCTATCACTGATAATTTCATGGAAATAGATAATAATTTAAATTACCAACAATTTTTAAATAAATTAAACGAATATTGTAAGATATGTATACCGGAGAAGAGAACAGGGACTAATCCACGATTTAGAAAAACTTGGTGGAATGACAATTGTAAAAAGGTAATAGAAGAACAAAAACTAGCTTTACGCAAGTTTAAACTACAGTCTAATATACAAAATTATATAAATTATAATAAATGTGTAGCGAAAACCAAAAAAGTTGTATTAGAGAGTAAGCGTAATGCATGGAGAAATTTTTGTAAAACTTTAAACAAAAATACACCAATTAAAGATATGTGGAATCAAGCCAAACGATTACAAAACATTTTTAAACCACAAGTAAATCCAGTGACTGAAGGAGAATGGGTTGAGGAGTTTTTAAGAAAATTATGTCCAGATAATATATTTTCAAAAATTAATGTAATGGAAAGAAAAAACTCTATGCATCCACTTTCAATTCCATTTAGTTTCTGTGAATTAGAAATAAGCCTTAAGAATAAGAAAAATACTTCTCCAGGTATAGATAATGTACATTATATTATGTTGGCCAATTTACATCAAAAAGGGAAAGAAACACTATTAAATTTTTTTAATCAAATATGGTTATCAGAAGATATTCCAGATAACTGGAGAGAGTACCGGGTGATTCCTATTCTCAAAACAAATCGGAATCCTGATTCAGCAGAATCTTATAGAGGTATTTCATTGAGCTCCTGCATAACAAAAACACTGGAAAGAATGATAAAACTTAGGCTCGAAAGTTGGCTAGAAAAAAACAATAAATTATCACAAACACAATTTGGATTTCGAAAAAATCATTCTACTGTGGAAGCTGTGAGTCATTTGGTAACAGATATAAATTTAGCGTTTACGAAAAATTCTTCAGTAATCGCTCTTTTATTAGATGTTGAAGCAGCATACGACAACGTTAATTTAAATATACTATATAACAAAATGATACAAATAGGTCTGCCAGAATGCTTCTGTCAAAAAATAATAAAATTGTATGACTGTAGAAAAATTTATATATCGGTAAATAATAACACATTTGGTCCAAGACTAGCGATGGGTGGTTTACCTCAAGGAGGAATATTAAGCCCTTTGTTATATTTAATTTACACTTCTGATATAGAAAAAAATTTAAACTCAACAAAAATTTTACAATTTGCAGATGATATAGTTATTTATCAAGAAAACATTAAAATAGAAAATGCAGTCAAATCCATTGAAGAAGGAGACAAACATATTAAAATATGGAGTGAATTACATGGACTAAATATATCTGATTCCAAAACCAAATTATGTATTTTTACAAGAAAACGAAAAGAAATACCCAATCACATCTTAATAAACAATATATCCTATCCTGTGCAAAGTTATGTTAAATATTTGGGTATTACTCTGGATAGACAGCTTCTCTGGAAAGAACATATAGACCATATAGTTAAAAAAACAGAAAAAGGAATAAACCTTCTTCGATTCGTATCACACTTACGTTGGGGAGCAGATCCAAATATTTCTTTGTTGTTATTTAAAAATAATATAAGAGCTATATTCGACTACGGATCAATATTATACAGTGACGCATCACAGTGTCATTTAAATAAAATAGACAAAATCATTAATAAATCCCTTAGATTGTGTATAGGAGCCCTAAGAAGTACACCGATAAATAATCTACAAGTTGAATGCTGTGAAATGCCGATGGATATAAGACGAAAAAAACTTGGCATCAACCTTTTAGTTAGATTGTATGAAAAAAAGGCAAGTTTAATTTCCAAAATACATCAACTGTTTTTAGCAGACTTGACAGAAAAATATTGGATAAAAAAGAAAACTCTAAATATGGTAGATTTATATTCAAAAATGACAATATATGATAAACAACTTTATAAATATGACATAAACCCAAATTATAATATTGACTTTAATAGTATGGAACAAGTTCAGGTATACTTTTTAAGGGACTATAGCAAGTTGCCTATATCTTTAAGAAAATTAGTGTTTATCTCCGACAGTTCACAAATGTTCAAAGATTATTGTATGCTATATACAGATGCATCAAAAAATATTGAAGGTGTGGGATGTGCCTATTGGGATAGCAGTAATAAAATTAGTAAAATGTTTAAACTAAATTCTATTATGAGTATATACACAGCTGAATTAATAGCGATAATGGAAGCACTAAAATATTTATCTAATATAAATCATTCAAAGTTTATAATTTTTAGTGACAGTAAAAGTTCTCTTAGTAAAATTAGTGCTATAAATCCTAAATCAAAAGTGAACTACATTGAATTATATATCATAAATAAAATTAAAGAACTTCAGCAACAAGGAAAGTCTGTTAAGTTGGCATGGGTTAAAAGCCACTGTGGAATAACTGGAAATGAAATGGTAGATGAATTGGCTAAAAACGCGGTGACACAAGGAGTATTAACCCATTATCTTTGTACGCCAAAAGATATTGAATCAAATTTATTCAAAGAGATTAAGAAAGAATGGAAAGAAAGATATATTGATGAAAACGTAAATACAGGAAACCACTACAGATCAATCAGAAACTATATAACGGATAAACCTTGGTTTTCTAAAATGGAGTCGACAAAAGATATGATAAGAACCATATGCAGAATGAGATTTGACCACTGTCTTACTCCATCATATTTATTTAAAATTAATATAGCTGATAGTCCACAATGTATTTGTGGACAGTTGGGCAATCTACAACACAAAATTTTGACCTGTTCTCTTATCTCTAATAAAGTTAATATGTTTTTAAATTCACTGTATTCTTTGACTGATGTCCACCATCCCATTAATTTAAATTATTTATTAACATTAGAAAATAATGAGTTGGTATACCGACTATTGTATAAACATATTTTAGATATTAAGCTTAAATTGTAATTGTAAAATATAGAGTAGTATTTCTTGTAAATTGTTATATGTTAAAAGAAAAAGAAAAGAAAAGAAAAGAAAAAAAAGAAAAGAAATATAAAAAAAAAATAATAAAATAAAAATAAAAAAAAAAATAAAAAAATAATAAAAAAAAAGAAAGAAAAAATATAAAAAAAAGATATATAAAAAAAATAGAAAAAAAAATATAATAATTAAAAAAATATAAAAAAAATATGTAGATAAAAATGAATGACGAACTTGGACAGTCCATAGTAAAATAGCTTTCGAATGAAGTAGAGGGCTAAAGAAGAATGTTGCAGTTTTTACTGTGGAACTCTGAGAACATCATTTGGAAAAAAATTAATAAAAATATATATATAAAAAATTATTAAAAAAAAATACAAAAATAATTATTTATTAGTAGAATTGTTTATTATATTAGTATTAGTTTTAGGATAAGATACGAAAAAATGACTAATAAAATAAAAAATAGTAAAATTGGCGAATGGATTTAGTGTCCGCAGTCATATAAACCCAAACAAACAACAACAAGAACAACATAATAATTTAATCTAATCTAGACTCACATTTCACCTGACAAGACAATGTACGGACGACGCCTACACAAAAATTCACATCACGTTAAGATGAAGAAGTATACAGGGTGTCCAGAAACTCTACCAACAAACAAAGACAGGAGATTCCTCAGATAATTTTAAGACAATTTAAAACAGACAATTTTAAGACAATTTAAGACAAATTCACCAAGTCTAGAGCCAAGTCTATTCAAGAGCTAGAGCTCTTTGAAGATGGCGTCTTGTAATTAGTTTTTCTTAAATACCTCCAGAACGTTTCTAGTAAGAAAAACTAAAATTGGTACAGATATTTATCTTCCAGAGATAAATCGATTCCATCTATTGTGAATTTCTAGTACCAGTCATAGGCGTCCGTTTTGGGTGGGGCAACGGTTATTTTATCGTATAACGTTTTTGTCTTTAATTTTTAAGCATTTCTGATACTGGAATATTAAATTGTAAGGTATTCTAGTATTAATAGGTACTCTTGCTTTAAGTCGGTAGGACACACAGTTTTCTAGAAAAAACAATTTGAAAATTTTTCGTTTCCTGGATTTGAAAAAAGACTGAATAAAATTTTCAAAAAAAAAAAACGGTGTATTTTGCCAACTTAAAGCAATAGTAACTTTTAGTACTAGAATACCTCATAATTTGATAATCTAGTGTCAATAATTCTTAAAAATTAAAGACAAAAAAGTTATGCGATAAAATAACCGTTGCCCTACCCAAAACGAACGCATATGACTCCTACTAGAAATTCGCAATTAATGAAATCGATTCATCTCTCGAATATAAATAAACGTACCAGTTTTCGTTTTTCTAAATAGTTTTTTTTTGAAATTTTTTTTTGATATTCAAAAAACGAAAAATTTTCAAACCGCTTTTTCTAGAAAACGGTGTATTCTATCGACTTAAAGTAAGAGTACCTTTTAGTGCTATAATACCTTTAGAGATTTAAAATTTCCAGAAAAATTGAATGCAGGAAAAAAACCTGTTTTTCTGGAAAAAAAAACAGGAAAAAAAGGAAAAATACGGAAAAATTAAAATTTGTTACAATATACATACCTACTAAACAAATTCTGCATAACGTATCAACATCGATAAATTTAGTAGAATCGGATATATCTACATAATATATTATCAGAAGTGCCTTTTGTCTCTAAGTATATAAAAGACACAATATTAAATATTCCCCAACAAGTTGACCGACTAGTTCTCTCATCGAAAGCTTGCTAAAATACGTTGTAGAACGCTACGAATTTTGTTCTAAGCCGATTCACTTTGCAGCCAATCTTCTTGGTGCTCGCTTTAAAGAAGAACAATTATTGAATGAAGACCAACTAATGGAAGCTATAGGCTTATATTTCTGAAATGGCTCATTCACTAAACTCAATGTAGGGAAGGTGGTGGCAAATCTGGCCCAATTTAGAACAAAAACTGGATTCTTTTGATCGAAATTTTTTATGGGATAGTGCGAATAGTACTCATCCTTATGGTGGCAAGGTTTGTGTACATAGCAGCCACTTATGCCAATTGCCTCCCGAATTTTAAATGAATCTCCATCTTCCGCCTCTTCAGTAAGAAACTGGTCTTTACACTGCCTCATACATACAAGCAAAATAAATATAATTATCACAGAATAAAATTCAGAAGTTGTTGCTATTCATTTAAATTTGGTTATAAACGAAAAACAGATATTCATTTATGATGCGAGACCAGATCCACTGTTAGATCCAAGAGACTGACAAAAATCATGTTGCTTTATCCGTCCAGATCCACTATTAGATCCAAGAGACTGACAAAAATCATGTTGCTTTATCCGTCCAGGATGATGAGGCGGAGATCGAGTCTGAATCAGATGCTTGGTCTGAAGATTCAGACTCAGATGAAAATATACCACTGAGCGCTTTGGTTAAATAATGTGCTTTCTACGTTTGAAGTTTCGGTTTTCATACTTTGAATTATTAGATAATAATTATAATTTTTGACCCCATATACATGTTTGTACTTTGTATATCTTAGATATCATTATTACAAAATATATTTAAACGAGTTTAAAATTGATACTTTTCACGTTTTAAGTCTCTATGAAAAATATTTAAATTTTCCCATTTTTTTCAATTTTTTCAATAGTCGGGAAAAAAACGGAAAAAAACCTGTTTTTTTCGATATGTTATATCTCTAATCCAGACTCAAAAATGTTTAAAAATTAAAAACAAAAAAGTTATGCGATAATATAACTGTAGTCCTTCCCAAAACGGACACCTATGACCGGTACTAGAAATTTGCAATAAATGAAATCGATTTATCTCTGGAAGATAAATATGTGCACCAATTTTAGTTTTTCCAAATATAAGCGTTCTGGAGATATTTAAGAAAAACTAATTACCAGACGCCATCTTCAAATAGCTCTAGCTCCTTTAGGAACCATTTTCGGACTATATGAATTGGGTTAAATTGTCATAAAATTATCTGAGGAATCTCCTGTCTTCGTTTGTCGGTAGAGTTTCTGGACACCCTGTATAGTGCAAATATTCAAATACACACTTATCTGTCAAATTATAAAAATAATACCCGAAAACATTATTTTTATGAAATACGCAGAAAAATTAAAAACTAGTACTTAATCTTTATACAGCAGTTGAGTTATCTGTCTATATAAACAATTTGGCAATCCCAAGATAAAAAGTGGAAGCCGTGGATCGATGACAATAACATTTTTCTATCGACCGCGACGAACATTGTCGACGACAAATATTCAATTACCTTTGAACGAGTCTTTTGTTGGATAATCAGCGGGCTTCGACGTGCCATTAAGTACCATTAACTATGCATGAGATAATGATAATAATAGAATAGTCTACTACAACGACCCGCCGACAATCATTACACCAGCTAATTATTTATCATCCATACTGTGAATAATTGAAAAACAAATGAAGTGTCACGTAATCTTTGTTGTGTAGGACCGGTCGTTGTGGTGGATAACCGTAAATGATTTAGAGGTGAGAATGGATAATTCTGGAACTGACGTGTTAATATTCAGACTCAAGATGTTTTGAGCTGACAATGGAATAATTTATTTGCAGATTTACTATCTGCTTTCTAGTTTTTTTTATACCAATAAATATATAGATAGCTTCAATAAATTTTAAATTTTAAAAATAGATTTTCAAATCTATTGTGGTCCTCTAATCCTAAATAACATTATCTAGCCTGACCTTTTTTAAATGATCTAATAGCTTTGAGACTAAACCTTCTATGTCAAGAGCCGCAGATTTGCCCGGCTGTCACACTGATACAAAATGTGCTCTGTTGTTTATTCCTCTAGGTCAGTGGTTCCCAACCTTTTATGTCTGGCCACCCACCTTCCATTGTTTTTTCATATTCGCGACCCATCCCTCACCTCCATCAGTTGTAAGCCCGACACATTTGGACCAATTAGTTCCATTTTCGCGAAAACTATCCAAGGAATCCAAAATATCTTGGCCAGTTGTAGTGGTCTTTAGTGTGTGGCAAAAAAAATTTCTTCTTCAACTGATCCATTGAAATTCTACCTGACTAAGCATAATAAATTAAACTCTCCTTTATGTTAGCAGACATATCCTCAATTCTACGTTTCACTGCAGTGTTGGATAAGATATCTGTTGTTCCGATTTTTTGTCAAACAGATGTGACGAAATTATTTCTACCCCGAGCAATATAAGGTTCTCGCCCAATGCTATTAGCAAAGACAGCTGGTAAGAGATAGTGGTAATTTTATTTATTACTTTGTCCGGACGCAAGATTCTTCGTCTTCACATGTCTTCGCCCGGGTTGAAGTCATTTCTTTGAAAAAACATCAAAGGTTAATTAAGGCTTCTGGATGTTTAGTTGAACTGCGGCTGAAATTAGGTTTTAAAGGCTTCATACTTTCGTTAGCCAAGGTTTCGAAACAAGGATCACATTGGGGTATAGGTTCTCCTTCCGTACCTATGAACGTGAATCTGTATTGAAGTTATTCAGGACAATATTTTCGTAACATTTTCTTCCCTTCTTAACATTTGAAAATACTTGAGTCACTTTAGCGTCGTTATGGTTTGCGTTAGATTGCTCTACTCTAGTAGATTGCAGTTTTCTCTTAACACAACTACCCCTTTTCAGCCAGTTTTCCATCGTTAAATAGTATAAAAATTTGTGAAAATGTCATAAGTTTTAAACGAAAACAACGCTAGAAAGAGTATCAAGCCACTGTCGTATGTTATTACTAGGGCAAATACCAGAGTCAGACTGAGAACAAGAACTGAGTGTTTGGGTCCGAGTGAGAGAGCGAGTGGGAGAAAACCGGTCGGACTGGCATCCGGCAAAAAACCGGTTCTGGTCGCTACTCAGCTACTTTAAGAGCAACGCCGCGACCCACTTGAAATCCGCCCGCGACTCACTAGTGGGTCGCGACCCACCGGTTGGGAAACGCTGCTCTAGGTGACAGAATCTGCATAGATCACTATCTGCCAATCCATCAGCTTCAACTGGCAATTCAGCTTGCAGCGCCCTCTTAACATACCTATTATGGCTTTGACTATTTTCCTGTCTTTGCTAATTAAGTCTGTTGTAAATTTTGGCGAATTTTCTATAATGAATTGTTTCGCCTTTCTTTAACCTGGTGAATTCCTTCACCATTCCAGACATTTGTGTGCTACCCACATTTTTGTAACCGTTCTAATTACTGCCTTTTGCAACGCCGCAGATCCGGTCCAATGAATTACATTAATGAACCTTGTTTGGCCATTTCATCTGCTTTTCCATTGCCATTATGAGTATCATGCTCTGGTATCCAGGCTACCGTAACGTTGCTACGGTCTACTAGTTTACATTAGGTATTCTATACCATACTAGCTTAGAATTGACCTCTACAGTCTAGAGTGCCGTAAGGTCTGCCTGACTATCTGTGAATATAGCAATTTAATGATGCGTTTCTTCCATACAGTGATGGATTTCTATTATTTCCGCCAATACAATTCTGGCAGCCTTAGATAGACTTACCGGCAAATATATCCCTTGCGTTATCCCTACTATACCGACCCCTACACCCTTCGATGTTTTGTAGCCATCAGTGTACCAGATAGCTCCTGCTTGTATGGATACACTGTCCTTCCAGTGGTTCCGGTGTGATATTATATTAATTTTAAAGTTGCCGTATTACGATATCTGCTTTTAGCTCCTCGATTAGCTTTTTATTGTCAGCACTAAGCGCCTGGCTTATGTGTTGCTGGCTATATATTAATCACAGCTCTAGCTTCGCCCTGTTTAAAGATATAAAGTGGTGGAAGATTCAGTAAGTTCTTTTTATGGCCCCCTTAATACACATACACAGGCACGCTAGCCTTTGTGTATTACTTAGCAGGTTTATTGCACCCACTTGCTGTGTCTTTGTTTTCCACGACACAGACCCACAGGTTATCGTTGATCTAATAACCTTTTTGTATAACCAAAGGGTCATTTTGGAGTTAAGAAGAACATCCTGGCTACGACATCTCCGAGAGTGGTATCAAGACACATCAGCTAACCTGTTTCGTCGAGCTACTGTAAAAAAAGTTATTATTCCCAATACGATGGCCAACATTCGATAATTGGATAGGGTACTGAAAGCAGAAGAAAAAGAATCAAGATAGAGGAGTGGCAAGAATTTAGAGAGGCCTACTTTCAAGAGGATAGATAGATAGAGTGCATTTTCCCAATTTCGGATATCTTCTTTAGCAGTACTATCAGCACTAACTTATATTTTTAATCACCAATCTCGTTACCAGCAATTCGTTTATACCCTGGCAACCCTAACAAAATTACTTTGTTTTGCTTCACGAGTTGCTTAAAGTACTGTTTGCAGTTCCAAACTGCTACTCACAAGTTATAGACTTCTGAATATTTTGGTCGATTTTGATTTCTTGATCATAAAAATATGTTGCCAATAATTCCGAAATATAGTATCAAGAGTATTTCATTGGGCTATTCATAGTATAGTATAAGATCATCAACTCCTTTGTTTAAAAGAAATCTCATTTTAGAGAGATTTTGAAATATTCGATTTTCACAAAATGTTTAAATGTGGGTCATTAGACTTGCAGAATTATAGACGTATCAAAAACGTTGATCTGCCAAGCGGTTTTTGTATCATTCGTCAAACGGTTACACGTGTCTCACTTACCTCCCCATCTATCCAATTTTCCAGTCGGTGCTTCGCCTTTGTAATTCTCTGGTGATAAACTATTTATCGTCTGGTTCTGATTTTCCTGTAATATATATTGAGTCGAAATCCCGACGGCACTCGGAGATTTTTCCGATGAGGAATTCGACTGCGATAGGGTGCGAATTGGATTTCACGCCGTTTGGAAAAATGAGAGCAGGCACGTGGGGCTAGGGGCCGCGGGGTTAGGTACTCGAGCTTCCGGGGTTAAGCCTCCGCGACGTCTCGGTTGCTTTATTGCCGAACTTGCAGGAGTGGTCGGTATTTGCCGAGCAGTTTTATATGCCACTTTGGTGGAGAAAAAGCTTTTTATGCTTTACACGGAATAAGAACGAAATTTATGATTTTATACCGGTTGTCCATCAATATTTACTGAAACCATAGTAGGCAATATATTTAGTTCAAGAAATAAATTATGGTTCATGTGGAAGAACCTCTCTTGGATGTAAGTTTAGTAACCGTTTTTTTTCTTCGTTTTTTATTAAGAAACAAATTTTATTTGAAAAATTTTTGCTACTTCTTTTAGTTTATGAGCCAAAGCCTTATAAACAATTAAATTGTTTATAAGAATTTTTTGACCACTCGCTTTGGACGCCATATGACCATTTGGGAAGAAGCTGGACTGTATACTGGACTTTAAGTTCTCTCGATAACAGAGGCTTGGTTTACGTACTTATCCCGTTGTCTGAAGTAACACCATAATATTAACCATATACTGGGAAACCAATTATCTCAAATGCGCAGAAAGGACGCCATTTTTACTAAGCCTTCACATCGAAGAAATGGAGTGATCACGTTCCATGCCAGCGCACAAACGGGACAATACCTCACACCACATAAATGCCACACTTTTGTTTTTGTTTCTAAGGATCTTCATCTAACATGAAGGAATCAATACCCAACATCGGTCCCCAATTCACTATTAGTAACTCTAGCTTTGAAGATGTGCACAAATTAGTATACTTAGGTTCCCTGATGGCCAATGACAACTTAATAACGAAAGAAAGTAAAGGGAGAATAATTCTGGCAAGCAACTACTTTTTTGACCTGCGTAAACACATGAAAAGTATAAATTTAAAACAGAAAACAAAAATAACAATATACAAAACCCTTATACTTCCGGTTCTAACATATCGATCGGAAATATGGACCATCTCCAAAACAGAAGAAAACCTTTTGCTATTTTTTAAATGTATGAAGTTTTTTTGCTAAAGCTTTTTTTAATAAATTAAATATATGAAGTTGAATGCAATTTTTCTCGATTACACGTTAAGATTTATAAATGATCGCCTTTGTCGCATTATCTCCCAAATGATCTAGTGTCTATCGAATAGTACACTAGATTTTTTTCTATTCGAAATAGATTGAAAAAAAAATATAGGAATGGCCGGTTAATGAACTCGGATTGCCCGTTGCGAGATCAAATTTAGCGTCGTAACCACTACAACTACATAAACCATTTCGGGAATAATCGTTAATTTTATTATACTTTTGTAACTTAATACCTTCTAAACTGCGTAACCGATTTTGATCACTAAACATGAGTTTAAAACATATTGACAAGTAATCTGATGCATCTAAGGTCAAGTATGATAACTGAAGCTATTACAGGAATTAAAAATTCGAATTTTACCGGATATGAGGTATACACTGTCAGATTCGTCTAGAGTCCTTCTACAAACTCTCAGTTATTGGCGCAATTCGTAGGTTGAAATTTTGAGTAATTGTCGAAAAACGTTCGAAAAGTTTTTCGGCGATACTGAGCCGTGTGTATGTCTGATTCTGACGGCTTAGACACACCATTTGAAAGCTTAACTCAACACTATTGATTTGGTGTATTTGCGGTTCTCCTGTCTCTTCTTGAACCGAAGATACATACCCCAAAAAATATGCCGTTTTGTACATACCAAGTCCTATAGCTGGCTTATGGGTGGTCAAAAGTCACAAACTACACCGGTTCTGAATCGACCCTGACCCCCTCTTCAAACACAGAAAAAAATTCAGATCGGTTTAACTTTTCCAGTCACATACATAGTCCTGTCGCCAGGGGGGGTACAACGGCCTCGTTAATTCAGATGGACTTACTCAAGTTTTTTTTATGTATTTTGACCCGTAGAACACGAATTTTTTGGGTAACAGTTGATCCGGATGTCGATAAGATTGTTATAGACCAAGAACTTGAGGAATCAAATAACAGCGATTTTTGGCAAAACAAAACAATATTTTGTATTTTTTGGGCCATTTTAAGTAAAAAATATTTCTACAAGTTTTTTCGTAGGATGCACAGTTTTCGAGATAAACGCGGTTGAACTTTAAAAAAATCGAAAAATTGCAATTTTTGAACCCGAATAACTTTTGATTAAAAAATAAAATAGCAAGTCTGCTTACCGCATTTGAAAGTTTAAGTCAAATTTTATCGGTTTTGATTATTTGCATTGGTAAAAATTTATTTTTTTATTGTTTAACAAAGCTATAAACACGTAGGGTTTCCCGTGCTTTTACATGCGTTTTAACGCATGTAACGTAGAAATAGTCTTGATTGCACTAGTACCTATTCTACCTACTCGTTCGATTTTAAATGAGAAATCATAGAAACATCACTCACGCACTAGTTGTTTGTAGCTTTGTTTAACAATAACACAATAAATTTTTAGCAATGCAAATAGTCAAAACCGACATAATTTGACTTGAACTTTCAAAGGCGCTAAGCAGAATTGCTATTTTATTTTTTAATCAAAAGTTATTCGGGTTTAAAAATTGCAGTTTTTCGATTTTTTGAAAGTTCAACCGCGTTTATCTCGAAAACTGTGCATCCTACTAAAAAACTTGTAGAAATATTTTTTGCTTAAAATGACCCAAAAAATACAAAATATTGTTTTGTTTTTTGCCAAAAATCGCTGTTATTTGATTCCTCAAGTTCTTGGTCTATAACAATCTTATCGACATCCGGATCAACTGTTACCCAAAAAATTCGTGTTCTACGGGTCAAAATACATAAAAAAAACTTGGGTAAGTCCATCTGAATTAACGAGGCCGTTGTACCCCCCCTGGCGACAGGACTAACATACATATCCACAAACATTTTCCCTTTTTTAAATAGAAATTTAGTCATATTTCTGAGCTAGGTAACTTTTGAATGGTGTAACCGATTTTCAAAATTAGACATGCGTTGGAAAGGTAATGATCAGTACTATTAGAAGACGCAAATGTGGGACTTAAATTTTCGTAGTTTTTGGGAGTTTTGTGGACGAGAACGAAAAACAGGCCTTAAATAGGAAGGGCCGTAAAATCCTCACCCTTGGACCAAAATGGATGGTTGACATATGAATGGGTGAGTCTTTTACTGAACTTTAAGATGGGAGTTGGCACAATTTTTAATTCCGTCAGATTTAGAAAATCGAAAATTTCATGTAAATATAGTGTCGCGTGTAGGGGGGTGTGGGTGTGCGCCACTGGCGAGAACTGCCGTTCTCTGGTAATATAAAATTCCTACATGTATATTTGAATTTTGGAGAACATTTTCTTATTTTCTTTATATTTTTTAGTGCCATTGAAAGTTCTTAATATGATTTTCCCATGTTATTCTTTAAAAGTCTCCTCGTACCTAAATTTTATTATAAACCACGGGCTTCATTTCTTTGATGCCATCGAGGGCCCTTTCCTAATTTACAAGCCACTTCTGTCAGTATATAGAAGTTAAATTACACTTTTCCTCGTAAAATGTCTTTCATTATTATCACATCTTCGCGCAAAGAGAAAAGAGTGTATATAAAAGCAAAGTATCACGCTGAGTCAGACCGTTCTTTCGTCCGCAAAGGCTTTACACAGCTCGCTGTACACGGCGAAATCCTTCTTTGATGACACTTCAACGTCCTCTGCAGGATGTTTGGTAAAAGGACAAGTATCTTGATATGTTTGTCAGGTTTTATAGGATCAAGTGAGTCGGCGGCGGGATAAAATATGGGCGAAACTGAACTGAAACACGAGATCGAAGCTAAAAGAGAGGATTCGTGACGCGAATGGCAAGTTTGGATGTGAGATGTCATTTATCAGACGCGGAAAGCAGAATTGTTGTGAAAATTTTGTTTCGAGGTGACTGTTTATGGATTTACGTGACTGGGGATTTTGATCATGTGGGTTATTTTACTTTGCTACCACTACTATAAAATCCGGAATGGTATGCGTTCGCTAAGTCGCTATGAAATGTTAGCAGTAGCTGAAGTAGAATTTATTAAGTTATATGAAACATAGGTAGATAATATATTGTGCTACTTTTGTTCAATGAAAACACGTTTAGAGGTTATAATATATTTTTTATTTAACCAATTCTACAGATATATCAATTAACATTAAGGAGTTATTCTTGTTATTTAACCAATCCATATGAGTAAAATAATGCTCTAGTTCAATATTTTGAGCTGTGTACCACCAAGATTGGATTCAGGGTCCTAATGATAACATGCCAATACTCATCGTCGTGGCATATAGAGTTCTCAAACTGATACTCCAAATCCGAGAAAGTCTTCTAATTACATATTTGCGCATAAAGCAGTACGGTCTCAAAATTTATTCCGATGTAGCAACACGTGCAGGTTGTAAAAATTCTTATGATATTCAAGTACTATGAAACTATGAGAATAACTCTAGTTACCATACACAGCTTTGATTCTTGTATAAATATCCAATCAATATCTAAAATTATCCATCTTAAAATTACGCCTTGTTCAAGTATTAATATTTTCTATCGCCACTTACGCCTGAGTAACATGGACCATCAAATAAGCCGATTCGAAGCAAATATGTAATGGCATTTGAAATCTGGGTCTATCGTAGCATGTTGCGCATACCATGGACCACACATCGCAGAAATAATTCAATACTATTTAGAAGAATTTTTATAAAAACTAGACTCACACAACTATCAACCAAAATATACTGAGGTGTTGTGGACACATAACTAGAAGAGGAGAAGGCATGGAACTAATGATAGTTGAAGGCAACGTAACGGTCCAAATAGAGGACATGGTCGGACCAAATAGAGGACATGACTGGTTACTCATTCTCCGAAGCAAAACAACACGCAGAGGAGAAATAATTGGACATAAATAGTCAAACAAATTACATTACGCGACTATGTCCTTAAGAAGGAGAAACGGTAGAGGAGGATCTTAATATACTATAAGGATCTTCCAACACAATATTATATATACCTATACAGGGTGTCCCCGAAAATAGTGCGTTCCTTTAAGGTAGGTACCTACGATGTCAACAACCCCAAAAATCCCACCTCAAAGTAAATAAACAAGGCGTTATTCGGTTAAATTTCCACAGCCACAGCAAGTTCTAGGCTACGTTGCCATGTCATTCAAATTTATGAAAATAAAAATTCACTTTTTCTTGGAAACGGTTAACTTTAGAAAAAAATGTTATAGGACTTTTTTGTTCTAAATTGTGTATTATGCACAAAAAAATGTTATAGGACTTTTTTGTCATATAACATTTTTTCTAAAGTTAACCGTTTCCAAGAAAAAAATTACATTGTTCTCCATATAAGTGAATTTTTATTTTCATAAATTTGAATGACATGGCAAAGTAGCCTAGAAGAACTTGCTGTGGCTGTGGAAATTTAACCTAATAACGCCTTGTTTATTTACTTTGAGGTGTGATTTTTGGGGTTGTTGACATCGTAGGTGATATGCGTTTGGTTGATATTTACATTATTTTACCTACCAGATGCAACTGACCTACAAAACTACTTTTTTAATCTTTAGATTTTTGAGTTGCGCGTTGTTGCGAGACTTCAATTTGCATATCAAAATGTATTTTCGTTTTTTGGTCAAACGGATCAATTTAGAAAAAAATGTTATAAGACTTTTTTGCTCTACATTGTGCCTTCTACCTATACATTTAAGGAACGCACTATTTTCGGGGACACCCTGTATAATGTTCTTGAACTCCTAAGTGTAGCATAGAGCTTCAGTGAAAACGCGTCATCGGGTTCTATTTTGCGCTAAAGCCTTTACCTCATTCCAAGACTTTCCTTGACCACTTATCTCGTCCATGATGGATATTCTCCAAGTTTGTGCTGGAGCTTTTTTTCTTTTTCCTTGGGGATTCCACTCTAGGGCAGTCTTTGCAGTACTGGAACTATTTTTTCAGAGTGTGTAACCGATCCAATCCCACTTTCTGGACTTTATTTCGTTTTCTACCCTTTTTTGTTGGGTCAGGTGTAGCAGATCTTCGTTTCTGATGATGTTTGGCCAGAAAAAACCGACAATTCTTCGTAGACATTTGTTAACAAAGACCTGCAATAATTTGTCTGTAAGGGATTTTGTCACTTTCCAGGTTTCACATCCACAGAGTAGAACAGACATGACATTTGACTGGAATATTCGGATCTTTGTCCTTGTAGTATATTCGCCAGACCTCCAAACAGGTTTGAGCAAGCTGAATGCTTGTTGAGCTTTTCGTATCCTCATACAAATTTCGTCTTCTTTACCTCCGTTTTCTGTTATAACACTTCCAAGATATGTAAAGTTTTCCACATTTGCAATCTGCATGTTATCGATAGTAAATAGCGTGTTGTTTCTTGAATTTATTCTCATGGATTTGGTTTTACTAATATTGATTTTCAAACCTATTTTATTGGCTTCAGTGGAAAGTGTTTCAAATTGGTCCACATCTGGGAACCTTTGTCGTAACAGGCAGATATCGTCGGCGTATTCTAGATCGCTCAGGCGTCTGGTTAAAGTCCATTGTATCCCTTTTGTGTCGAAGTTTAGTTTGGAGAGAACATAGTCCATAGCTATGTTAAAAAGAAACGGAGAGAGCACGCAACGAGAAACACAATATTTTACCACTCTCAAAAAATAAATAAATACTAAAAAATGTGTAAAAATAACATACAATAATAATTAGTGGAACTAATGTTCTGAACATCTAATTTACAATAAACCTAATAGGGATACACGGAGACAAAATTCTTTTGGAAAGGCCTGGTACCAGAGAAGCATTGTTCGGTGTGCAAGATGTTTACGTGTCCTTTATTGATTTCTAAAAGGGCGTTTAACAAAGTGCAACAACATAATCTCATCGAGGTAATAGCATATTTTGTATTTCGATATTAAAAAAGATATTTACATTAAGTATAAGAAACTTTTATAAAAATCAGTGGACAAGAGTTCGTATAACGTTCTAGCGAGAACAGTATACAGGATTGTATACTTTACTATTGAGAGGTAACATAATCAATAAGTGGTAACATAATCCTTAATCTGAAATTTGCAGGCGACACCATTCTTCTAGTGAAAGTGCCAAAGGAATAAAAAAACAGTGGGCAAACATACATTGAGCTACAACAAACACAAGAAGTTCTGTAACTTTTGACGTGTCTTAAATAAGGAATCAAGTTACACCCGGACGTCAAAGTTCGAATAGAAAAGGATAAACGTTTATTCGGTTGCATGAGAAATATATTTAAATTACAATACAATGAGAAACATAAATCTCGATAATATTATCTGTCTCTTAAGCGGCGCTGACGTCAGGACTTCTTCTTTTTATGGTGCCTAGATCTGTTACGGATGTTAGAAACTAACATGGTTATTTGACTTTGTTGACTGCTGCTTGGTAATAAGTCCGGTAATGGTCAAGGAAAAATCATTTTCGTAGGTTATAAGGCCAACATATTTTTCTTCTTGGACCTCTTTTTCGATGCACCTTAGCTTGGAGTATAGTCCGAAGTAAATCGGATCGTTGTTTATTACTAGTCCAGAAACCGAAGCTATTTACCTCGCAATTTTTACAGAATAGATCAATTTGCTTGAAAATTTAAGAATAAGTAGTGGATAGTCAAAGGATCAAAATCTATATGATGCCGAAAGGCGTTTTTAACAGGGGGTGGTTGCCACCCCATCTCGGGGGTGGAAATTTTTGTTATCTTTTGACCTCAAAAGTTGATAAAAACATTCATTTTAAGCAAACAAATTTCTATACATTTTTTTGATTTTACGATTCACTCAATTTTCGCCGTAGAAAAAATTTCTACCAATTTTCAAACCAATTTCTTGGGAATTAAATAACCTACAATTTAATATTTAAATCTTTTTTCGTATCTCTAATGCTAATCTTTTTATTCTGAAGAAAATGGCATTTTTACCAAACTACAAAAATTCGTTATTCTCTTTTAACTTATTTATTTATTTTTTTTTTGAAATGACAACTTATTTATTTTTTTTTACATATGACCTGGCCTCTAGTGACTAATCCAGGTCATTTTTTCCTGATGGGATTACAGATATTTTTTTATATTTTTACATTTTTTACTAAACTACTAAATCTATTTTTACAATTTATTAACTAATTTGCCATAATCTATTAATTACAAACATTTACAAACAAATACATTTAACAAATTTAAGTAAACATAAAATATTTTTGGTACCATCAAATCCCTTCTAAGTTATAAAGACAGTCCCTCTATTTTCAGAAGAGAGTTGGTAGTCTTTTTAATTTAATGAATTATTTATTGATTTATTATTTTTATTTATTTATTTTATATTGAATTATTATTATTATAATTGTAAATATCTATTTTTGAATTTATATTTTATTTTATTTATTTTAAGTTTATCCTACTCAACTTCATCAGGGTTGGATTATTTGTTGTCTTCTTCTATTATTATAGATTTCTTGTTGTTTTTTAGATGTTATTTCTGTTAGATTGTTTAATATTCGAAAATATTCTTCATTTTGTAATATATCTCTTATTTCAATTCTTTCTAATCTTCTTCTCATTTCTCTATGTTCTTCATTTTCTATAGTATTTTCACAATGTAACACTATATGTTCTGGAGTTCTCCACATTCACAATATGCATCATCTTTTAAGTTAAATCTTTCCAAATATGTTGGGTACGGTCCATGTCCTGTTAAAAAGTGTACTAAACCTTGTTTTGGATTAAAATAATTTAGAATGTTTTCTAATATTGGTATAAAATTGTATAAACGTCTAGATTTTGTTGAATTTTCCCATTCATTTTGTCTTTTTCTATTTATTATTTCTTTTAATTCTCTTTTATTTCTTATATCTAATCCTATTATTTGTATTACTTTTTCATATTTTTCTTTTTTTAGTCAATAATTACATGCTCTTTTTTGTGTTTCTAAATGCATTGGCATTACTTCAGTTAAAACTGTGAGTGCCTGTGTTGGTTAAAAACTCCAGTTTTTTTAAAACCAATAATTCTAAGCCAGTCAAACTTCTAAAATCTATTAATAATACATAAATAAAGAAGAATGAATAAGGCCAATGACTAAAAACACCTCTAACTTACATTATTATGCTTCCTACTGGGTTTCTCCTTAAAAAAAATATATTGATTTTTAACCGTAACTTTTTCATTTTTTATCTTAGAAAGAAAAGAATTTTGTAGGTTTTTAAAAGATCTATAAGGCTATTAATGTTAAATCTTTTAAAGACCTCAGTCCCAAAAAGAGGTGACTTTGAAAAGGTTGGTAAAGGTGGTTTTTGCATGTTATTACAAGTTTTAATTGTCAATAGCTCACTCAATTTTTGGCGTAGAAAAAATTTTTGCAAACCAAGTCCTTGGGAATTAATGCCTGGTTGCACCAACAGATCTTAAGCTCCAGCTTAGGTAAGCTCTACTTATAGATAGGGCCTCCTTGAGTATCACTTACGTTGCACCATAATTTTAGATTCTTACCTTATTATCAATTATATCTATTATTATATTATGGCATTCTTATTGTAATATATTATAATTATATTATATTAATTCTTATGATATTCTCGACTTAAGCTTAAGAGCTGTTGGTACAACCGGGCATAAATAAGCTACAATTTTATATTGAAATATTTTTTCGTATCTCCGATGCTAATCTTTCTATTCTGAAGAAAAGAGCATTTTTTACCAAACTACAAAAATTCATTATTCGCTTTTAACTCCATTTTTTTTAAACTAATTATTCTAAGCCGGTCAAAGTGCTAGAACCTATTAATAATACATAAATAAAGAAGACAAAATAAGGCCCATGACTAATTTTAATTATGGTGGTGATTAGGGGCTTGTTTCCGATCACTTTTTCGCTGAAAAAAATAGGGACTGACATTTTTTTATTATAAGTCACTTAATGTTTGAGCTAGAGACTTTTTTTATTTCTGGAAATAGATATTTTTAAATATTTTAAATTAAGTTATCTTCGAAAAATTCACAGTTTTTTCGTCTTCTGATTTTGAAACTATGTACAGTATTTAGCATTTGACGAAGAAGAGCTAACATATAATAAAGTATAGCTCGATTATTGTTGGTCTTAGAGAAAATTAGAAAAAACGGTTTTGTTTATTTTTTCAAAAGGTACATTTTTGTTAAGCAAATTTGTTTTGATAAAACGAAAACTTTTTGAGTTATTAGCAGAAAACTGATTAAAAACTTTGATTTTTTCGATATAAAACTATCATTTTGGATAGCGAATAAATCAAAAACTATTAATTTTATTAAAAAAATGCATGGAACGTTTTTTTTGCATAGAATGAATGCTTTTACCAATTTTTGCGGTCAAAATATAATAAAAAATTTCCACCCCCGAGATGGGGTGGCAACCACCCCCATGGTAAAAGCGCCTTTCGGGCTCATATAGATTTTGATCCTTGGACTATCCACTACTTATTCTCAAATTTTCAAGCACATCGATCCATTCTGTAAAAATTGCGAGGTTTTGTCCTATTTTAAGCTTAATTACTTGGACTATGCGTATTATAATATGGCCCCGGTATTTTAGTTTGCGACGCGCGACGTTATGGTACTGTTACGGTTATGACTAGTTCGCACTGTTTGCCCATTTTGTGCAGAACTTTGTGTTTTGTCTATCCAGGAAATCTTAGCACCACATTTTAAATGCTTTGAGTCTCTCCAGTGATGCTTCAATTTTGTCCCATTACACGAGGTCTGGACACTGATTGATAATTTAAATAAGTACTCGCCTAAATCGTCCGAAATGTAATGCTACTACAAAGCACAAAATTACGGTATATTAGGAGAGCTTTCACCCTTCACTAATAAAACGGTGCCTACAGGAGAGAATTGAAAAAAATATTGAAATTTTGATATCAGTAAAATCTAGAAAAGCAGCGTATTTTGGACACAAGAAGCGAAATGATAACTACAGTTTGCTTAAATTAAAACTTAGGTACAATCAAAGGCTAAGAAGGTGAATGAACAACATGATGGGTCTATTGAATAAAAAGAAGTATTTGCTTTTACTTCCTCGTATTTAAGTATTTACTTAATAGTAATTGAATAAAGCAATAAAGAAATGACTTTATTCAATTAGTGTTAAGTAAATACTTAAATACTTGTAAGTAAAAGCAAATACTTCTTTTTATTCAATAGACCCCATGTCTAAAAAATTTTAGGCAATTAGGTCAACCACTAAACTCTTCAGAACAACGATTGCTAAAATGAATTAGAAACAATGTGATCGCAAACATCCAAAGATAATAAGCACTAGAAGAAGAATAAAAATATTTAGAGAAGACTAAAACTATAATATTTTTGAATAAGCGTCACTCCTACAAAAACAAAAAATTAAGACCATATTGTTTCCATCGGACAATCATCGTAATAAAAAGTTAGACCTCAGGCAGTCTTGTGCAATTTTTGTTGAAAAGTTACCACCGTGTATAAACAAAAGGGAGATGGAATAACGAACATTCGCGAGCCAATTTATTCGTGTTAGGGAAATTAGCGTAATCCATTAAGTCTCACAGGAGGGTGGGAGCCTACAAACATCGACAGAAACACAAACCCGACTGACAAGAGGAAACAGAAAGACCGCAGAAGAGCGTCGGAGAGAAGACAGAACCGCAAGGGAGAGATATATGAACGTAATTAGATAAAGTTCTGGGCTGTGGCCGAGTTAATCTGTTTCACGGCGATCGGGTAAATTATATATGCGCCTTAGGTCCGAGAGACCGCTAGATCATCCAGTGGCATTTCGTAACGACATTATAGTCACTATATGTATACTTTAAAATAGAGTTATCAGTATTTTTTAGGATTAGATCAAAATCTCAACGAGCATTTAGAAAACAACAGAATTATATCAAAATATGCTATGGACAATGCAGAAAAGTGCCAAAGAAGTGTTAGGAGACCAACCAAAAACCAAAATCAAGCAATAAACTCTGGTAGAATGAGGAAATAGAACAACTAGTTTTAACAAAAAAGAAGCTTTACCAAAATTGGTTAAATACTAAAAATGACGAAGATCGAATGGAGTACAACAGAATAAAGCGAGTAGTGCAAAACACAGTAATAAAGGTAAAAAGGTTTTATTGAAAAAAATCTCAAATGTATGGACATAAACACATATTACTCTGGGCTAATTAGGAAAATACAAGGAAAAGTTATTTACCAGCAATTTTTACTTTACACCAAAAACGCCCAAATAAAAATTCACCGTGATTAAATTCTGCATAGAGACGTGTTTTTCCCGATTTACTTCGACGAAAATTTTCTCCGGAAAATGCGGGTTTTTTCAACAAAATCTTTAATTTTCAACTAAAATTTTAGATAAGTAATTGTTTATCAATAATTAAATAACTTGGTAATATAAAAGCTCTTTTCATATAGATTATAATTCCAGAAGCCGATGGAATTGAATGAACAGTTTAGCAACAATTAAATTGTTAATTAAAAATTTATGGTCCCTATAACAACCACAATGATTATTATAAATAAGAATAACTATGATTTTTGTATAAAAAGACACTGTACCTTATCTAATGTACTTTGCAGAATTGAAATTGGACTATTTAAGCGGCCACAGGAATATTTTAAAATTATAATCAATTTTTTGGCTTATAAACAAATATTGGGAAATATTTGTTTATATCGGGAAATATTGAGTTAAATTAAATTATGAACACGGTATTGAAAAAAAGCGGCAGGATGCTTCTTTTAAAAGAAAAAACGTTTAATTGTGATGAGTGGTTCCTGATATACAACCGGTCAAAGTTGACCGGCATTTACGGCAAAGATATAAACAATAGGATCATAAATTTTAAACTATCACCTTTTTATTTTTGTTCTCTTTCTCAACACCAATTTTCATATCTTTAAAATACTCATAACATATATTATTAAAATAAAAACTGTCGATATTACGAGTGAAAATTGCCAAAAATAGCAAAATTCCAATTAAAAATTAGGTTAGAGAAAATGTAATCTCAAAGTTCAAAATCTGGATACGTTAAAAAATTTCCTCGGCTTCCCGTGGAGCAATTTTCTTCATTTTTTTTGGTTGCCAAGTAACTCGAGTAGAGCCATCTAACTAACGCATTAATAAATGTCAAGTTGCTTTTGTTTTGTTATAATAAATTAATTTATTGATTATAACAAACATTTTTAATTTGTTTAAATAAATATTGTTTAAATAATTATGCAGTTTTCAAATGAGAATATTTGTGTTTTTAACGTATTATTAAATGTCAAACTTGCTTTGGTTTTGTTATAATATATTAATTAATTCATAAGAAAAGAAACCTACATATTTTTTCCAGTTGTAGACTTTTTTTAGATAAACTTACTAAAAGTGTACCTTTTAACGTAAAAACACAAATATTCTCATTTGAAAGCTGTATAATTATTTAAAAAATCTTTATTTAAACAAATTAAAAATGTTTGTTATAATCAATAAATTAATTTATTATAACAAAACAAAAGCAACTTTGACATTTATTAATGCGTTAGTTAGATGGCTCTACTCGAGTTATTTGGGAACAAAAAAGAATGAAGAAAATTGCTCCATGGGAAGCCAAGAAAATGCATTTTTTTTAACGTATACCGATTTTGAACTTTGAGATTACATTTTCTCCAACCTAATTTTTGATTGGAATTTTGCTATTTTTGGCAATTTTCACTCGTAATATTGATAGTTTTTATTATAATAATATATGTTATGAGTATTTTAAAGATATGAAAATTGGTATGAGAAAGAGGACCGAAATAAAAAGGTGATAATTCGAAAATTATGATCCTATTGTTTATATCTATGCCGGTCAACTTTTACCGGTTGTGTCTCAGGAACCATTCATCGCAATTAAACGTTTTTTCTTTTAAAAGAAGCGTCCTGCTGCTTTTTTTTAATACCGTGGCCGCTTAAATAGTCCAATTTCAATTCTGTAAAGTATATTAGATAGGTACAGTGCCTTTTTATACAAAAATCATACTTATTCTTATGTATAATAATTCTTGTGGTTATTATAGTGACCGTAAATTTTTAATTGACAATTCAATTGTTGCTAAACTGTTCATTCAATTTCTATCGGCTTCTGGAATTATAATCTATACGAAAAGAGCTTTTATATTACCAAGTTATTTAATTATTGATAAACAATTACTTATCTAAAATTTTAGTTGAAAATTAAAGATTTTGTTGGAAAAATCCGCATTTTCCGGGAAAAATTTTTGTCGAAGTAAATCGGGAGAAACACGTCTCTATGCAGAATTTAATTACAGTAAATTTTTATTTGGGTGTTTTTGGTGTAAAGTTAAAATCTTTGGAGTTATAGAGCAAAAATTGAAAAAAACACGATTTTCGGGCGCCATTTTGTTTATAAAAAAGTAGCACACTATCTGCGGACTTTGCATACCTATACTATTAATATATACAATCATAAGATTCGATTCCAGCAATAAAATTGCTGGTAAATAACTGTTCCCAAAAATTGCCTATTCTCCGATAATTAATCTGCCCAGACTATATATAAATGGCAGGAAAACCACAAAAGCTTGGTGATTTATAAATTTCGTAAAAAAGAATGATAAAGAAAAAGTACTCATACATTATATTATACAGTAACAAAAATGGATGGACCACTATAAAAAATTATTGACACAAGAACGAGGAGAATATCTAGAAAACATAGCTACGCCAGGTATAGAAATAGAAGGAGAACATATAAATGCCGACGTAGAAAGTCTGATAAAAGCAGTGAGAAGCTTAAAGAATGGTAAAGCTTGCGATCAAGAAGGTATTTCAGCAGAACTGATTCAAAAATATTTGGAAAGCGAAGTCCAGGAAGAAGAAGAACATCCTGGTTAAAGAACCTCAGAACCTGGTTCAACACAAGATCTGTGCAGCTTTTCCGCGTTGCTGCAGATAAAGTGAAGATTGCCATGATGATCGCCAACATTCGTCACGGATAGGTACATCAAGAAGAAGAAGAGCTGATCGCTCCTGTACAGGCAATGTATTTTTTAGTTTAAAACAAATTATAGAGAATAAAACAGCCAGAAACAGAGAAGTGCACCTGACATTCGTTGACTTACAAAAAGTTTATGATAACATACCCTTAAATAAGATGTGGGAAGTTCTATATTCTTCACCAGTAAGCTACACTCTCACCCTCACCAATGAATTAAAAAATCTATATGCAGGATCACAGTCACGGGTAAAGTTAGGAAATTCACACTCC
The DNA here is from genome assembly GCF_917563875.1 of Diabrotica virgifera virgifera. Lineage (NCBI taxonomy): Eukaryota > Metazoa > Arthropoda > Insecta > Coleoptera > Chrysomelidae > Diabrotica > Diabrotica virgifera. The sequence goes on along the minus strand of NC_065443.1, from coordinate 201,729,907 downwards.
ATGCCAGATTATAGACCTCGTGGAGTAAATGTACAGTGTAGAGTAAAAAACCCTTGACGGATTTTTGAGAATAACTAAACATAGATGTTGCGTTGTTAACGTGTTACTTTGTTCTGAAGGTAGCGGGTGCCTGATGTTTGGGAAGTCTTTTTGAAAAAACATAATATGTCTTTTAGGCACACATGAACACTACAGACTATCAAACAGTCTTTTATATGTTTTCAGTGTTGTCTGTTAAAGGTCGAATTAAACGTGTAGTGGTAAATTAAAAGTATTTTTTAATAGTTTTATATTCGAATAATTATTTGTAGTAGGGGAGGAAAGTATGCTACATTTGCAGTTACTCGAGCGGTTTGGAGACCTATTGAGTTATGAAGAGTAGGTCCTAAAACCAAAAAAAAGTTAAGTTAAGTTTTCCTTAAAGTGAGGGACTTTCCATTTTTTAATTTAATTTTCCATTACCAACAATCTTTCTTCCGATTATAGTGCCATCTATCCATAATTCGAAAAAATGTCTGAAATAAAAGTTGCTTAGTTTTACGTAAAGAATCTAAATCTGCAATAAAAATTGGGGGCTCCTATTTAAGATTTTAAAGTAACCCCCCACCCCACCTCCGTGTGGGTCGTGTTTGATGCCTTTCGATAGATTTTTCAAAGATATTGAATACGTGTATTTTGCAGTTTTTCGATCTGATGTTCATTTCGAGAAATATCGCGGGGTTCGTATTTAAAATTTTAAATTTACCTCCCACCCCTCTCCGTGGGGGGTTGTGTTTGGTATCATTCGATAGATTTTTGAAAAATATTGAAAACGTATTTTTTAAAACTTTAAAGTTAGTCAGTTGGTCGTTAGCCTCTTACTTGAGCACGATCTTGTGCAATTTTCGAGCAAGGATGAACGACATCCACATGTTCATTTAAAAATCTTAAGACACCGACTTAATGTCGACTGCTTTTTAATGTCTAATGTATCAATAATGTAATTTAGAGATTTTTACACCTATTGAAGTGGCTAGTTTCAATTACATGTACACTGGACATTTACACTGATAATGGTCAATCTGACCGAAAACGTGTTGTACAATTTCCACTTCCTCGTGGATAAATTTTAAGAACGTATTTTTTAGTTTTTCGATCTGACGTTCATTTCGTGAAATATTCACTTTTTTTGTGAAACTTTGTGACTCGCCCATTTCCTTACGCCCCCGCTCAAATCGTCAAATTTTTTAAATACATAAACACTCTTTTCCATATACATACTTAACTTATTACCTTATCTTAATCTGACGATTTCGAGTTTTTCTAAGGATAGATTTTTTTTCGGACCCCCCTTAACGAACTCTCCTGTATTAAGAGCCAATATATGGTAGAGGTACATTTACAGGGTACAAGGTTTCTCCCCATGTGATAATCTGACGCGCTCGAGTAACTGCAAAAATCCCCGCTTGGGCTCCCCTACCATTAGAATATTATCAACTCAAGATATCTCTATATGATAAACAAAGCTATTTTGTACTTGTTCTTTCATTCATACGATTCTTCTATTAATCTTACATTGTTCTATGACCGTTGGTGATGAAGTACCAAATTACGCAACTTCAACACAGTCATCCTTTTGCAGCTTCAAATGTCCTTAATAGCTTAGCAGGTGGAAACAATATGGCCAATCCCATTGACGTCAATTAAGAATGTTCTTTTATGTACATTTTTGTAAAAACAGGATTAGCTAGTACTTCAGCATTATTTTTCATATCTTATAATTTCTCATTAAGATTAGATATATTTTTATTACATAGAATATTATACATGGTACAAAAGTAGTCGCTTTGAATAAAAAAACGAACATATTTTTAATATCGGCATTCCTAATCAAGCGCTCTCTACTCATTTCCTTTTATCTCTTCCATCTACTTAGCCGTACTGTGTAATTACAAATTAACTGCAAATACTCGAATTGGACATGATTTGCAACAAGCTCTTAGCAAAGAACGATAAAAAACGTTAATCAATGTGCATTGTAGATGATTACAAGAATCTGTTAACCAGTTTCTTGTGGGCAACCGACACGAATTCAACATTAGCCTGTTCGTGCAAAAAATAAAAAAAAAACGGAAGAGTTGTAGGCACATAGACGTAGAAGGTTTCCAATTTGGATTACAATTAATTAGACAACAAATATATCCAAAACGATTACATGTAAATTTATTAAAATGAAAAAATATCGCGATAACAATACATGTGGTATTGTTAGTCCAGAAAGCCACTGCGCATCCGCTAGGAAAAATATTCTAATTCGGATTTTTTGCAAAATCTTATTCAAAAAGGACTCCTTTTAACAAATTTGTATGTTGCCAGGACCAAAAGGTGGTCAAAAAATTTTTAAACGTTTTTTTTTGTTTTATTCCTAAAATTATTTTTTTGCATGGAAAAAAGTTTTTTTTAGGTTTTTTGGATCATTCCAAACAGAAAAGGTCTTTAGTGACTTTTCTTTAAAAATTATAGTTTTTGACATATAAGCGATTAAAAATTGAAAAATTGCGAAATCGGCCATTTTTAACCATCAAAAACTATGTGAAAAGCTGAAAATTTGAATGTTGCCAAGATAGGTAGATATTGTTTAAACATCGATTGATGAAATCCCGAAGAGTTTTTTGCAATACAATATTCAAAACTCCTTGGTTTTTTAATTGCTATTCAAGCGTGCGCGACACTATTTTCCACCGACAGTATGGTGCAAATGAAAGGAATAAATTCGTTATTTCGTAAACCGGCGACTTTAAAGAAAAATCCCGAAACAGGTCGATTTTTATTTTTAAGTTATGATATTGTGGCATATATGGTATACCAGTGACGTCATCCATCTGGGCGTGATGTCGTAATCGATGATTTTTTTAAATAAGTATAGGGGTCGTGCGCTAGCTCATTTGAAAGGTTCTTTAATTCTCTATTAAGTAATATAAACATTTACATAATTATTTATACAGGGTGTCCAAAAAAATTTTATTAAATTAAATTATTTGACAAAAAAAGAAGTGGAAGGACACCCTGTATAAATAATTATGTAAATGTTTACATTACTGAATAGAGAATTGAAGAACCTTTCAAATGAGCTACCACACGACCCCTACTCTTATTTAAAAAAATCATAGATTACGTCATCACGCCCAGACGGATGACGTCACTAGTATACCATATATGCCACAATATCATAACTTAAAAATAAAAATCGACCTGTTTCGGGATTTTTCCTTAAAATCGCCGGTTTACGAAATAACGAATTTATTCCTTTCATTTGCACCATACTGTCGGTGGAAAATAGTGCCGCGCACGCTTGATTAGCAATTAAAAACAAAGGAGTTTTGAATATTGTACTGCAAAAACTCTTCGGTATTTTATCAATCGATGTTTAAAGAATATGTACCTACCTTGGCAACATTCAAATTTTCAGTTTTTCACATACTTTTTGAGGGTTAAAAATGGCCGATTTCGCAATTTTTCAATTTTTAATCGCTTATATATGTCAAAAACTATCATTTTTAGAGAAAAGTCACTAAAGACCTTTTCTGTTTGGAAAGATCCAAAAAACCTAAAAAAACTTTTTTCCATGCAAAAAAAATAATTTTAGGAAAAAAAACAAAAAAAAACGTTTAAAAAATTTTTGACCAACTTTTGGTCCTGGCAACATGCAAATTTGTTAAAAGGAGTCCTTTTTGAGTAAGATTGTGCAAAAAATCCGAATTAGAATATTTTTTCTAGCGGATGCGCAGTGGTTTTCTGGACTATGTTGTTATCTTCAAATCCCTTATTGTGAGCACTTCTGGATTATTTTTGATGTTGTGTTTCCTTACTTCAATCTTACTAAATTTTAACCTAATTTTAATCATGTTTTTCTATTCTCATACTATAATATATCAATTATGATGTCACTACCTGTATACCCCAGGCTGTGGGTGAAAAATAGGTCGATTTCAGGATATAATTCAGGAATTTTTGAAACCTATCAGGTGTTGTAAAGAACGATGCCAGGAATAACTTCTACTAAAATGTAACCAAAAATATTGTGCGCTTTTTTTTAATTGCGATTTTCATTTGTTAAATTTGCAATTTTTATTGATTTTTAATTTTGTAGCTTAGGATATTGATTTTAGAAAAAAACTTTTAAATAGAAAGTTGTAGTAAATTAAAAAACCTACAATTTGAGCTATGGTATGTTTAAATTGTGTTAATTGGTTATTGCAAAACAGCCTGCCAAAGGTCCAAAATGGCCGTTTTTTACAATTGCATTATTTGTTGTACAAATAATTTTTTTTTAAAGCTTTAAAATGAAGATCTTTCAATTCCAAACGTAAAAAAAATTGTGAAGCCAGATTAACGAATTTGTTGCTTAGATATTATAAATTGTTTACCCCAAGAGGTCAAATGTCGAAGGCTATAACTTTTTGAAAAAAAAAATCGTATAGAGTTCGTGAAACATCTAGTCTCCTTCTAAAGAGTTATATTTTCATATTCTGATGTAAATAAATGCGTAAAACATTTTTAAACCTCTAATTTTTGGGTTTGAAAATAAGGGGGCAAATTTCGTTATAAACATTTAGAGCTGAAGCGGCCCTGTACATCCTATGAGTTTTTAACTTACAGATTATTGTTGCTGAAGATGAAACAAAGATTTATAAAAAAATAAAAAATTTCTACGACCAACTGAAGCCGAGATAATTTTTAGGTTTGAAAATAAGGGGGCAAATTTCGGTTATAAATAGTGTGACCAACTCCAATTCAGCCGAATTCGGGACAAGGCTAAAAAAAATACCTAAAATCCGGGACTTTTCGATGAAAATCGGGCTATTTTTTTTTTCATATAGAACTTTAATATCATTTTAGTGATTATTTAACATTTTTATGTTGACAAAAATTTTTTTGATAGATGGTTTATAATATTAATTACATTTTTGTTACTTTTTAACGTTCCGACTTTCATTCCGGAAATCGTTCTCAAAAAACGAAAAATTGAAAATCAACTGATGTTGGATTTCCATGTAAAGAGAAAGGTTAATATAAAAATATAATTATCATTGTTATCATTATTAAATATCCATGCTTTTGAATTGTCTTTTCAGAAGACGATAATTAAAATATAGAAACGGGACAAAGTTCAGAGTTTGAGTTCTCGTAGAATTATAATACAACTCTATAAAATGCATGCGTTTTGGATATGGTATTAGTATTACATTCTAGAAATTGTCGACTTTTTTTCGTCCCGCCAATTCAATTTGGTGTGAATTTTTAGAACAACGTATTCAAAATTTCAAAATAGAATTTTATCAAAACATTGAAAATTCGGATGGCCCGGAAGCCTTATCCGGGACGCCGGGACACGACTTCGTAATTCGGGCCATGTCCCGGATTTTTCGGGCTAGTTGGTCACACTAGTTATAAACATTTAGAGCTGAAGCGGCGCTGTATATCCTATGAGTTTCGAACTTACAGATTATTGTTGCTGAAGACAAAACGAAGATTTTTAAAAAAATAAAAATTTTCTACAACCAACTGAAGCCGAGATAATTGTTTTTTTTCTTAAGTCGTAGTGCCTTTATTTATAACAATTAAGAAATTATTTTACAGTCATTGACTAAAGAAAGACTTATATTATCTTAAAATAAAAATTATTATAAAATATAATTACATTTAATTATTAAAAATTATTTTTAAAATCGGTGCTTTTGCGAGCGGCCGAATTTTGCAAATCGCCCGGCTCGCTTCAAATCCGCACGGTCGGAAAATTTTTACGTAACTTGTATTAAATTTTGACAGAAAACAATTTAATAATATTACCATTATAATATACAGTCTATTTACCACTGTATTTGTTTTTCTTGATAAACTTTTATATGTGAAATTTCATTTCTGAAGAAATAATATTACAAAAATGATACATCTATATGAAATATATAACTATATTTTTAATTTTTTTATTGTTATATAAATATAATAATAATAATAATGTTACTTCTGACTATAATATACAATATAAAAATTTTTCTTCTTGTAGTGAGTATTCTTTTTGGATTTCACATATAAAAGTTTATCAAGAAAAACAAATACAGTGGTAAATAGACTGTATATTTTAATGGTAATATTATTAAATTGTTTTCTGTCAAAATTTAATACAAGTTACGTAAAAATTTTCCGAGCGCGCTGATTTGAAGCGAGCCGGGCGATTTGCAAAATTCGGCCGCTTGCAAAAGCACCGATTTAAAAAATAATTTTTAATAATTAAATGTAATTATATTTTATAATAATTTTTATTTTAAGATAATATAAGTCTTTCTTTAGTCAATGACTGTAATACAATTTCTTAATTGTTATAAATGAAGGCACTATGATTTAAGAAAAAAAAAAACAATTATCTCGGCTTCAGTTTGTTGTAGAAAATTTAAATTTTTTTATAAATCTTCGTTTCGTCTTTAGCAGCAATAATCTGTAAGTTAGAAACTCATAGGATATACAGGGCCGCTTTAGCTCTAAATGTTTATAACGAAATTTGCCCCCTTATTTTCAAACCCAAAAATTATCTCGGCTTCAGTTGGTCGTAGAAATTTTTTATTTTCTTATAAATCTTCGTTTCATCTTCAGCAACAATCATATGTAAGTTAAAAACTTATAGGATGTACAGGGCCGCTTCAGCTCTAAATGTTTATAAACAAAATTTGCCCCCTTATTTTCAAATCCAAAAATTAGAGGTTTAAAAATGTTTTACGCATTTATTTACATTGAAAATATAACTCTTTAGAAGGAGATTGGATGTTTCACCAACTTTCTACGATTTTTTTTTTCAAAAAGTTATAGCCTTTGACATTTGACCTCTTGGGATAAACAATTGATAATATCTAAGCAACAAATTCGTTAATCTGGTCTTACAATTTTTTTTTATGTTTGGAATTGAAAGATCTTCATTTTAAAGCTTTACAAAATAAAAAAAAATTATTTGTACAATAAATAATGCAATTGTAAAAAACGGCCATTTTTGACCTTTCGCAGGCTGTTTTGCAATAACCAATTAACAAAATTAAACTTACCATAGCTCAAATTGTAGGTTTTTTAATTTACTACAACCTTCTATTAAAAAGTTTTTCTCTAAAATCAATATCCTAAGCTACAAAATTAAAAATCAATAAAAATTGCAAATTTAACAAATGAAAATCGCAATTAAAAAAAAGCGCACAATATTTTTGATTACATTTTAGTAGAAGTTATTCCTGGCATCGTCCTTTACAACATCTGATAGGTTTCAAAGTTACTGAATTATATCACGTTTTTTCACCCACAGCCTGGTAGGTCTGGATCCCGCGTATGAAAAAAAAAGTTGATTAATAGCAAGCTGAAAATTTGTTAATAGCTTAAGGGTGTCTAGTCGGACAAACTTTGATATATGGGAACACTGGAACAGGGGAAGTTTTAATTGTGGAACAGGTTAAAAATTTGGAACGGTCAGACCACGAAAACGGCACATGTGTTTTGTCCGACAGAACAGACTTAAACTCTTCGAACAGAGATTAAACTCACATGCAAAAATCAGACTGCTATTTATCACCAAACGGGCGTTTTAATGAGTGGAACATGTGGAATATGTCAAGTGACAGGATTTATGACAGGTGATAAATAGCAGTCTGATTTTTGCATGAGAGTTTAATCTCTGTTCGGAGAGTTTAAGTCTGTTCTGTCGGACAAAATAAATGTGCCGTTTTCGTGGTGTAACCGTTCCAAATTTTTAACCTGTTCCACAATTAAAACTGCCCCTGTTCCAGTGTTTCCATATATCAAAGTTTATCCGACTAGACACCCTTAAGCTATTAACAAATTTTCAGCTTGCTATTAATCAACTTTTTTTCATACGCGGGATCCAGACCTATGGGGTATATCATAATTAATTTCATTATGATACAGATTTTCATTAAGATACAGATTTTTAACCAATCGAATCGCGATATGGCATTCGCGATAAAGGTGGTACACGCGCAGTGACCAATGGCGAGTCAAATACATACGCTTTGACAGTTCTCAATATGTAAACAAACCGTCAAACTGACAAACTACTGAATTTATTTGTGTTACAAAATTAATACATTTGAATATATTTTTTGTTGTGAATGATCATAGAAAAAATAGTGTATACAACTTGCACTTAATTATCATTATGAAGCTCGTACTCTATACGAAACTCGCCGCATACGGCTCGTTTCGTAACCCTCATACTCGCTTTATAATGACCATCATTAAATGATCGTTGCATAATATACTATTTTCTATTCTCATACTATAATAAATATATCCATTATGATTTCACTACCTCTATCATAATGAACTTCATTATGAGACAGATTTTCATTACGATACAGATTTTTAACCAATAGAATCGCGATATGGCGTTTGCGATGAAGGTGGCACACGCGCAGTGACCAATGGCGAGTCAAATACATACGCTTTGACAGTTCTCAATATGTAAACAAACTGACAAACTACTTAATTTATTTGCGTTACAAAATTAATAATTTTGAATATATTTTTTGTTGTGAATAATCATAGAAAAAAATCGTGTATACAACTTGCATTTAATTACCATTATGAAGCTCGTAGCGGCTCGTTTCGTATCCTTCATACTCGGTTCATAATGCCCATCATTAAATGCTGGATGCATAATATACTATTGTAAATGACAAGGGTAATCATTTTTGTTAAGACCTTTGTTAGAAGCTTTTTTTGTCCTGTAATGCATTTTTGTTGGGGCACATGTTTTGGATTCTACCATAAAATGATTTGATCATTCCCGTTTTAATATTTATGTTACGCTTTGATCGATAATGTAAATATTTGTTGGTGTGAGTGGATTTTTTGAGACTGTAGATTTTCGTTCTTTATTTCTGTGAGTTAGTATGGGTTTTTCCCTCAGGTAGGTGGCTAACCTCACCATAGGAACCCTCCTCCTTTATCCGGGCTTGGGACCGACAGTGTCTTTGGATGAGCTACTCGATCCACCCATCAGACAACCCAGACGGATGAGCCTCTTCAGAGCTCTCTCTGTTCTTTCAAATAAGCCGCCAACTAAATATGAACATTTCTACCAACAAAACTAAATGTATGACAATAGCAAAAGATCCGCTCAGATGTGAGTTAGTGGTTGAGAACAACCCCATAGAACAGGTGATGCAATTCAGATATCTGGGACGATCTATCCACGACCCAATAAAGGACCTGAGGAGTCAGATCAACAAAGCATCTGCATTGACCGGATGTCTGCGGGAGATAGTCTGGTCAAATCCGTATATGCGCACAGATAGTAAAATTAGAATCTACAAGACTTGCATACGACCGATCATGACATATGGCATAGAAGTGCCCGAAGACACCGACAAAACAAAACAGATGCTAAGAGATGCCGAAATGAAAACTCTAAGAACAATAGTGGGGAAAATAAGAAGAGACAGAGTGAGAAAGACAGACATTAGAGAGCAATGCAAAATTCAAGATATTGTAAGATGGGGAAGGCAGCGCAAGATGATTTGGTACAACCATGTAAGACGAATGGATGAAAATAGACTCCCAAAAACTGCACTAGAAAACAACCCGCCCGATTCAAGACCCCCGGGAAGACCATCTAAAAGATGGAGGGATAGTTGGCAATCTACCTCCCAGGAAATTAACCAGAGTCAGCTTCAGAATTAAACATATCGAAAGATCTCCAAGAAGTAAAAGAAGAAGAAGAAGAAGATTTTCGTTACAGTTTCTGTATCCTCCTTTTATAACGTTATGCTAAACTTTATCAAACGCCTGAGCTACGTTCAATATTATAGAAAACCAGACTTTATTTTCTTTGTAATGTTGATTCTGTTATATTGGTGATTCTAGGCACCTGATATGTAGTCGAGTATTTATTACAATAACCAAGTTGAGTGAATCGTATTATATTAGTTATTTGCTTCGTATGTAGGTTTCAATCTTGTGAGTAGTTTTTCAAAGTATTTTGACAAAGACAAGAGTATGTAATGTGGGGCTTTAACATAATTTCATGTGGCTTGGGGATCATAATCACTTCAGCAATTTGCCTTTACCTGATTTTTTACAAAATATTTACTTTATATATATTTACTTTATATTTCTTTCACTATCACCGTATGGACATATTTATGCGTGTTCTTGGATTACCTATATCCATGTTGGTTTGTCGTCCTGCTGTTCGATGGTTGTTCTAGATTGTTTGCCAATAAACGAAAAATATTCCAAAAGGAAGTAAGATCATAATTATTTGCGAACGAAATAATATGGCTTCGTAAGCAATCCATGTAGAGTATCTGCCAAAAATTGTTAAATTTAATAAACAGAAATCGGGTAAAAAAACCGGAAATATATTTGTTAAGGCCTGAAAATATTATATATCTATTAGCTATTATTAAAGATTTCCATATATTACGAGCATTCAAATAAATCAATCCTAAAGTGCAATAAGGAAGTTTTTTAACACCCTTCTCAACTAAGTATTAAGTTTTCCACTGTATACTTACCCCCAACAGAAAATATAACCGAAGCAAGTTTAGTGAAGCTTAATTCAAATTGCACGTTAAAATAATTACACGTTCCAAGAGGCTAATAAAGCCTTAAAATTCTCCACTACGACGTCGTCACCGTCGTCGTCTCCGTCACGACGCCAACGACGACGCCTCCCCTTCCCTGTGACGTCGCCGTCTCAGCGTCGGTAATGAAGTTTCGGGGGGTAATTAGTAATTTTCCGTGTTTGCGGCCCCGCTGAAACTTATATCCTTGGGGGTTGTCTTGGAATTTTTATTGTTGAAAGTATATTAATTTGAGGAGGCGCTTAAGCCGAGAACTTTAGTTTTAGGTCTTCATTAAGATATAATTGAATTTTCCAAGCCGAATTTTCGAGGCGGCGGTTTTTCGTAAATAGTTGGAAAGTTTTTGATTCGGTTATGTCTTTGATGGTGGAGTGATCCAAATTAAAAAAAAATAAATGTTTTTAAAACTATCTATTATAAACTAAAAATTAAAATCTTTAAAACATCATTATAAACATTGGCATCATCATCATTGTCGTCATCATCATCATCATCATCATTATCATCATCATCATCATCATTATCATCATCCAGCCTCTCGCTTCACTCCGAACATAAGCCTCCTATAGACTTAAAGTCAGTAGTGACTAGTAGTGAGAATAGAATCATAACATCGGAAGAAATAGAAATGCAAAGAGGTGCTCCACAAAGGTGTATACTTTCACCAATATTATTTAATATATACTCGGAGACATATTAAGTAAGGCAATGGATGAACTAAACATAGGCATTAGAATTAATGGTATGATCATAAATATCCTAAGATACGCTGATGATACAGTACTTTTAGCCGAATTACAGGAAGACCTACAGATACTGCTTAATAAAGTGACCTCGGTAAATGAAGAATATGGACTATCGCTTAACATAAGCAAGACGAAATATGATAATAACAAAGAAATCAGGACACTCATGAGATATACAGTGTGTTTGGTAAAGAATGAGCCAGAAGAAGAAGCCAGAAGTTTGGTAGAAGAATGAGCTTAACCTTGTATTCCTGAGGTTAAAATAGGTCGATTTAAGCTAACTTACCTTAGTAAAAAAGTTGAGAATAACAGAAATGCAGGGTGTCAAAGTTAAACTTTTATTTTATTTATTCTTGAATATTTCCTAACAGGCATGGGATAATAACACGAAATTTGGTGAGGGGGGGTTTTTTGGGATGAGAAATCTAAATTCGCCACCTAAAATGATGTATTATCCAAAGGGCGCCACATACGCCTAGCGGCGCTCATTTAATAGGTTCAATTTTTTTTACTACCCACTTTTTGAATCAAAACTTTTATTCTCTTAATATTTTTACTTAAAAAAGGTGTACTACATTCATCTCGCTAAACTCAACCGTTTTCGAGTTAAACGCATTTTAAATCTGTGAGGCAACATAATTTTTTGCATATCATTGTAGTGATACCCGAAAAATAACTTTAAAATTTACAAAAATGTATCGCAAATTTGTTCAAATGGAATTTGCGATGCAACGACATAAATATGAGAACTGGCGCAATTATTATGGTTTCAAGTTTATTTTTCGGGTCCAACTACAATGATATTGTGCAAAAAATTATGTTGTATCGCAGATTTAAAATGCATTTATCTCGAAAACAGTTGAGTTTAGCGAGATGAATGTAGTATCCCTTTTTTAAGTAAAAATATTAAAAGAATAAAAATTTTGATTCAAAAAGTATATAGAGTGTGGGATAAAAAAATTGAATGTATTAAATGAGCGCTGAAAAACGTATGTGGCGCCCTCTGGATAATACATAATTTTTGGTGACGAATTTAGATTTACCATCCCAAAAAACCCCCGCCTACCAAATTTTGTGTTGTTATCCCATGCCTGTCAGGAAATATTCAAGAATAAATAAAATAAAAGTTTAACTTTTGACACCCTGTATTTCGGTTATTATCAACTTTCGTACTAAAGTAAGTTAGCTTAAATCGACCTATTTTAAGCTCAGGAATCTAAGGTTAAGCTACGGCCCATTCTTTACTAAACACCCTCTATGTACACAGTCAACCTATTCAAAGAGCAAGAGAATTAAAATACCTATGTACAACCATAGGGGTAGGCCAAAACTTAGATGGAAGGATGGTGTAGATGAGGATGGGAAAAACATAGGTGCAGCAAACTGGCAACGGTTGGCAATGGATAGGACTGACTGGCGTAATAGACTTGGGAAGGTCTAGGCTCTTTCATAGGGCTGTAGCACCATTGATGATGAGGTACAACCATTAATGAAAACAAGAACAGCTCTCAAGAAATACGAATCAGAATCGAAGAGGCCAGAAGTACAATTACAAGAATGAAGGGGCTTCTCTGCTGTCGGGCCTTAAACCTTGAGTTAAAAATACGACTTTTAAGGTGGTATGTGCTATCCATATTATACTGCAGGATGAAAGCGTGGATACTGAAGAAAATTGACGTGAGGAGACTAGGGAAATGGAGATGAGGATGTACCGAAGAACGAAGAATACTGAAGATCTCATGAGTAGATAAAGTAACCAACGTAGAGGTAATGAGACGTACGCATAAGGAAAGAGAAGTATTTCTAACAATTAAGAGAAGAAAACTGAGATATATGGGACATGTGATGAGAGGAGATAAATACCTAATACTCCAGGTCATTATGCAAGGAAAAATCCGAGGAACCAGATCCATATTAAATAGACGTAACTCATGTGTGAAGAACCTTAGGGAATGGTTTGGATGTAGTAACAACGAATTATTTAGAGCCGCCGCGCGCCGTCTCAAAAGTAAAAATCGCTCTGATGATTGCCAACCTTCGAAGCGGAGACGGCACGTAAATAAGAAGAAGACTTAGAGTAATATTTTTGAGGAAAGACAGCTTTAGATTTAATTTGATTCAGTCTTTAAAACCGCCTGTTTTGTACCCTGTGGGATACCTTATTATTTTATTTTACTCATATTTGAGTAATAAGGATACATAATTTTGTTTAATTTTATCTAGATAAGCGAACAGCTGATGAATGCACATTGTAGAATTTCTTATGTCCGCTATCTATCGGCATACTTGCTTTATAAATTGTAAAAAGCTCAGGCAATTTATTTTACTCATATTTGAGTAATAAGGATACATAATTTTGTTTAATTTTATCTAGATAAGCGAACAGCTGATGAATGCACATTGTAGAATTTCTTATGTCCGCTATCTATCGGCATACTTGCTTTATAAATTGTAAAAAGCTCAGGCAATAGATTGTGACCAAGGATTCTTCATTCCGACCTAAAAGAGAATTGTGTCTTTTGCCTTTGGTAATATTCTTGATTGTTTGTCTTGTTTGCTTAGTAGATTTGTCTAAACCAATTATTTTTTGTATCCCATTTGTATTTGAGAATTTTGAAATTAATAATCGATTACTGTATATGCAACGTGCAGATTTTACGTTTTAGTGACCTCCTCTACGGAGTAGAAAGCTGGAGATCTACAGAAGAGGCCATAAAACAATTATAGGCATTTGAAATGTAGTGGACGTATGTTAAGGGTCTCATATATACCTACACAACTAGCATAACTATTCTCCAGAGGCTAAGAAAAGACAAATAAATTATTAACACCGTAAAAAAACAGAAAATTGGCTTACTTCGGCCACATTGTGCCTAATAGTACATACCGTTGATTCTACAAGGCAAGATTGGGGACAAGCCCTGGGAGTAGTAATATATATTATCCTGGCTGATTAATCTTAGGAAGTGGACTGGTCTAACGTCAACTGATTTATTTTAAGCTACTGTGAATAGAATAACATTGGCTAATGTGGTCACCAACATCACTAGAAGATTGGCATGTTTAGAAGCAGAATATGCAAGAAAAACTCAAAAATAAAGATTAGTAACGTTACAGTTAATTGAGAAGCAGAATGTGGATTTGAAATTAATCAATAAAGTTGGTTTGAAGCTATTAAGGAAGTGGATAGTACCTATAAAGCATAAAAACAAAGGGTGGCATAAAGACGTAATAGATCTTATGTGGAAAAATTTATTCTTGATGTGCCTATTCGTGACGAATGTTGGCGATCATCATGCCAATCTTCATCTTATCCGCAGCAGCGCAGATAAGTTGCACATATGTTGAGTTGAACCAGGCTCTGGGGTTCTTTAACCAGGATGTTCTTCTTCTTCCTGAATCTCGCTTTCCAAATATTTTTCCTTGCAGGATGGCTTGTAGGAGGACATATCTGGATTCATTTTGCATAATGTGTCCAAAGTACTCTAACTTTCGAGATTTGATGGTGGTCCGTACCTCTGGATTCTTCTTCGTTCTTCTGAAGACCTCCTCATTTGTAACTAGGTCAGTCTACGGGATTTTAAGTATTTTCCGATACAGCCACATCTCAAACACTTCCAATTTTCTGCACATATCTTCGTTCAAAGTCCATGATTGAACACCACAAAAAAGGACAGAGAAGACGTAGAATCGCAACATTCTTGAATCAGGCCCCCATCCGGTTGAAGGTGAATCTAGCTTTTCCGATTCAGGCTCTTTTCTCTTGGTTGTTTGCCCATTCTTCATTTATTATGGTGCCAGCTAGTTGTAGTGCGTCACTCTTTCTACAAGGGTTTGGTTGATGTAGAGTTGATCTTCTGTTATCTTTTTCTTGTGAATGATCATAAGCTTTGTCTTCTTTACGTTTATATTGAGTTCATATTGTTGACTGTACGACGTGATTTTGTTCATGAGGTCTTGTACATCTTCTACGTTGTCGGCAATACTATGGTGTCATCTGCATAGCTGATGTTATGTAGCCCGTTTAGTAGAATACCTTTTTCAGCTTCGTGCAAAGCTTCGATAAATATTCTTTTAGAGTAGAGATTGGAGATTAGAGGAGAGAAAATACAGCCTTGCAACACTTGATTTTCACATAGTATATGATAAAATAGTTATTAAAGATAATCAAAAAAGATTTTGTAGAAAAACAAAAACTTGCGTCGTTTTTATTGTAATAGGTAGTTATAGAATAGTTTTTGTAAAAATCTGCAAATTTATTATTAAAGTTGTAGTAAAAGATTAAAATTGTCCAAATCTGCAACATTAAGGAAACATTTCAAAATACATTGTGGTGTATGAATCAGAAAATCAAATGTGTATTCAAAGCTGTCCCCACGATAACCTGACAAATGTTTCAGTTCAGGTAAACTCCTATTAACAATATATATCAACCGAAGCAGCACAGATACATCATTTGCTAAAATAGATCCTTGCACCCTAATCATGCAGAATCAGTTTCCATTCGAAGCCAGAGAGTCACATTTCGCAATTATTCGTACCCAAAAGCACGTGCTTGCAAATCCGATTATGTCTCTGCGGATCCGCTCCACATTGACTACCGATATACTGAGGATTCCCCCTCGGCGTCGCCCCTTCTGCCTTTCCTCATAACTATTCAAACCGTAGAAACGACTAAACGCCGTATTCCGAAGTGAATCAACATTCACGCGAAGCCATGGTGTGAATGCAAATTCGATGGAGGGATGGAGGATGAGGAGGGGCGTGCATTAATTGACAACAACGAAAAGGCATCTACGTCACGTCGGCCGGGGCAGACACCAGGAAAACGTGGAGAAAATCCTTAAAATTACCGCACACTTAAAGATGCTGTCCGGTATTTGAGATCGAAAAAGATGGACTGCACAGAAGAGTAGAGTTTTTATAAAATTTCACAGTATTTTTTAATAATGCGCTATAAACAGTGTGTAGTAATATGTATAGATATTCCTGGGGAAGTATGGAGAGAATTGGGAGAGACAGAAATAAGTTGGCTAGCAGGTCTATTTAATAGAATTATGGAAGTTGGACAAATGCCAGACGAATGGAGAAGCAGTATATTAGTACCTGTCTACAAAAACAAGGGAGACATACAACAATGTACAAACTACAGGGCTATAAAACTACTTAACCACACCATGAAAATATGGGAGAGAGTAATTGATAGACGGATACGTGAAGAAACCGAAATATCCGATAATCAATTTGGCTTTATTTTATGCAGGGAAGATCAACAACAGATGCAGTTTTCATTGTAAGGCAACTGATGGAAAAATACAGGAATAAAGTGACCAACGTTCATATGGTATTCATTGATCTTGAGAAAGCATATGATAGAGTTCCTTGCGAGATTCTGTGGTGGGCACTCAATAAGAACGGAGTCGCTGGCAAATATGTAAAGATTGTGAGAGATATATGTATGAGGGAGTAACGACTAGTATTAGGACAGGTGTGGGAGAGACTGATAAATTTCAGGTGAAAGTAGGATTTGGCTCAGTGGGAGAGTGGTAGACTGGAGATCGAGAGGTCCTGAGTTCGAAACCCGTCTGTTACGTATCTTTTTTAATAAATGATTAAAAGTTAATAGAATTAAAATTCATATTTTATAAGTTAATTATTATATATAAATATTATATATACCATTTTAAATATTTTCTTTGATTTATGTGAGTTTAAATCCGCTAGAGAAATTATGCCTATAAAAAAGTCGATTACAAAATTCTTTTATGACATAGAAATTGAAACAACAGACTAGTTTATAATTTTATATTGGGTCCTATAAATAATGAAAAAGTTTTATTATAAAAAGTTCTTTTTTATAAAAGTGTAATTAATTATTATCTAATTTAAATGTATTGATTTTATTTAATATGTTGACTAAAAGTGCTATTTTAAAAATGTTGGTTTTTATGTCAATATTTATTACTATTAGAAAAACTAGTTGTATTTAATAATAATTATCCAGAAGCATGTCAATTATGGTAATTGTTCATCCTGTTCTTTTTATTACATTATTGCATGCCAGTGAATTCTGATGTGGAATCAAAGGGAGAAATTCTTTTATTTTTTTCCGAGAATGGGTTTATTTTTGCTGGAATTATTTTTTCAAATAACACACTTTTAAAATGTATCATGACTTCGTAAATGCCATACACCAAGGCAACCCTTCGCTAAAAATTTTGTGTAAACAAACCATAAAAGTCGAACCACGACTTATAAAAACATAACGATGGTTTTTCAGAACATTCTACCAGAAAAACTCTCGAAGGGTACAAAAAAGCGGAGCAACATCAAAATTGAAGGATTAACATAAGTAGTATGTCAACACTGCGCTCATATCAACCGTTCTGCCTCGCGGACTGTACGAAAAACAAATACTGTCTACCATTGTAACTTTTTTTATATACCAATTTTTTCCGTCTGATGCTGCCGTGCTTTTGCTGACGAGTGTTTGCTTAACCTACAGCAAACACTGTTTGTTGGCTCTCTCCTTCTGGTTTCCAGGCGTCTCTCTCTGCGTCTATGTTTATTTTTCCAGTCCGGCGGAATTTTGATTTCGTTCGTGAAAGGCGTCCTTTTTTCCCTCGCTAATTGTCAATCAAAATGTTCTCAGATTTAATTTTAGGTAGGAGCGATGTTTGTCTTTTATATTGATAATTTTTTAACGAAATGATTCGCTTTGTTAAAATGGAATCGTTTTTCAGCTTAATAACAGTTGTTGAAATGTTTATTAGTTTTAACCTAGTGGAGTATCTTGTTGCAAAGGACATTGCGAAGGCATACCTTCGTTCACATAATAGCATTCAAATCAAGAAATCCGATGATCTTTACACAGGCGTCACTACTGAATGTGTAACATTCGAACTACAATAGAAAGTTGAAGGTTGAGGCTAATTTATCTTACGACGGGACGTGGACGGCAGTGCCGTAGAACACGTCCCCATTGTCGCCCCGTTCCGTTGTACTATATACTAGCCAATGCTTTTCATATCATACGATTCTTCACCGTGCCCCGTGAGACGTGCCGTCTACGTCCCGTCGTAAGATAAATCAGCCTTTAATGTGTAACAATAAAATTCCAACTAACTATGGGATCCGATTGTTAGGACTTCATCGAGCTCAGTCACTCAGGTTCGTACCCAGGTTCGTCTTATCTTAGTCGAAAAAGTGAATAATGAGTGTTGGAAGGAACACATAAAATATAAAATTAACTAAACTTATTTATTTAACATTTAACAATAAAATATTAATTAAAACTGCAGCTGCCTTTAAGAACACATCGGCTACTTGAAGAGATTTACGTGGCAAATATCTAGAAGCCCGTCCATCATCATCATCCATGCCAAGCAAGCTATACAACAGTGTCATAAGGATCACTTAAATTTCTTGTACATATTATATAGGCAGGATTTGCTTGCTACATTAAAATCTCATTTGAAAGTTCAAGTCAAATTATACCGGCTTTGATTATTTGCATTGCTAAAAATTTTTTTTTTTATTGTCAAACAAAGCTATAAACAAAAATAGTGTTTCCCGTGCCCAATGCATGCGTTTTAATGGATGCTACGTTTGAAGAAGTTGCTTGTTTGTAGGAGCGCCTATTCGTTCGATTTTAAATGAGAGATGCATTGAAAACATCACTCAAGCACTATGTGTTTATAGCTTTGTTTAACAATAAAAAAATTAATTTTTAGAAATGCAAATAATCAAAACCGATAGAATTTGACTTGAACTTTCAAATGCGATAAGCAGAATTGCTATTTTATGTTTTAATCAAAAGTTATTCGGGTTCAAAAATTTGAATTAAAAAGTTATTCGGGTTCAAATATTACAATTTTTCGATTTTTTGAAAGTTACACCGCGTTTGTCTCGAAAACTATTCAAAATACTTGTAAGAACATTTTTTGCTTAGAATGACCCAAAAAATACAAAAAAATGTTTTGTTTGGCGAAAAATCGCTGTTATGTAATTCCTCAAGTTCTTTGTTTATAACAATCTTATCGACATCCGGATCAACTGTTACCCAAAAAATTCGTGTTCTACGGGTCAAAATACATAAAAAAAACTTGGGTAAGTCCATCTGAATAAGGGACGCCGTAGTACCCCCTGGCGACAGGACTAATTGACCTATTTTTATTTTGCTACCTATTTTTTTTTGTTTTTTAATTTTGCTATTTAATTAATCTGATTTTGCTTTTAATTTAATTTTTTCAAATAAATGATTTATTTTGCAATGTGCTGGTTATTCCCAAGAAAATATTCGAAAGAAGTAGATATCAGGAAAAAATTAGAATCTACTCAAATTCAAATACAATAGCAGGCCGATAGATATTAAATGTAGGGGACAGAGATCAGGACTCAGTACTCAAACTATTACAAAAATGTTAAAATATTAGAAATGCTTAAGGCTATGGGTACATAATTCGCAAATATTTTACGTGTATCCCTACTTTTTCTGTCTTTACACGGCAAATTACGTGTAGTAAAATTCACACTGGTATGGATATGTAAACATTACTAGAATGTCATTCTACTTGAAAATGTCATCATTAATTTAAAGAGATGGGTTTTGAATGTTCTTGGATAACTGTTATTTTTATAATTGCAAATTATTAATTCAGTTAATAAATGTGATAATTTTTTCACTAACTATGTATTCAGTGGTTGTAATAATTTATTTGTAAGTACAACAAAAACTAATACTCAATCGAGAAAAGAGGAAAAGTGTTAAAGTGATTTTTTAATAATATATTGTTATGCAACGCTTACAATTTTGAACATCTTTAACAACAAAATACTTGGATCACAGAATATATTATCCTGATGTATTCT
Source organism: Diabrotica virgifera virgifera (assembly GCF_917563875.1). Taxonomy (NCBI): domain Eukaryota; kingdom Metazoa; phylum Arthropoda; class Insecta; order Coleoptera; family Chrysomelidae; genus Diabrotica; species Diabrotica virgifera. Next base: position 201,709,668 of record NC_065443.1, on the reverse strand, counting down.
TTGCTTGGATCTTCCACAAATAATACACAATAAATAACTTTTTATTAAGTTCACGTCTTAAATCAATTATTTATCAAATACACTATATATCAATAATATTTAATCAATAACTCAAAATATACCCGATGCAATGTCAAATATTTAAAATTGTCACTGATTGTCAGTGTCTGACTGACAATATATGCTGACAATATTATATTCGCCTGAGTGCGTTGTAAGACAAAGATAGATTTGGAAAATATTACCACGGCATTGTGTTCATTTTTTTCGAATCCTGAAAAAACCAATAAATATTTTTGAAAAATTTAAACGCAGAATAAAAGACTAAATTATTACCGAGGGCCGAAAGTCCCTTAGAATAAATAAAAAGTTTATTTTGAATGAGATATTTGAAATTAAAAATCACACTAAATTTTCTCTTAGTTTTTCACCCCTGTAACTTATTAAAATAAAGATTATAGAAGTTCTCAGGGACTTTCGGCCCTCGCTAATAACGTAATCTTTCATTCTGCGTTTAAATTTTTCAAAAATACTTATTAGTTTTCTCAGGATTCGAAAAAAATGAATCCCCATTTGAATAGCATTGCAGCCGAAAATACGTACCGATCCTCTTAAAATCCATGAGTTAGTAATAAGGTAAGAATGTAAAAAAGCTAGGCCAAAGATCTAGAATACTCCCATAGTAAAGGAAAATGATACATAAATAATAAAAATAGTGACTAGCTTGATATCTTTGGAAGCGATAAATATAAGCTGAATTAACAGGATAACAGGAGTGCTTAAAAATATTGGATGTCTGAAATGTAAATACATACTGTAAAAACAAGAGTGGAAGCAAATAGTTCGAGAGCTGTTAGACATTTTTGGGTAAGTATTTGAGGTAATCTGAAAATGTTTTAGGTAACTCCTTCATGGTAGCGTATTACAAAAATGTCGGTCTGGCTGGGAGGTAGCGGTAATTTTGCTCTCCAAAGTTTTTCTTATTTTTTTCTAAACTAAGCATTCCAAACCGGTAGAATCACATGGATCGTATCAGTTGTACCTAAATAAAGTTAATTTCAAGTGGGAAGCTATTCATTTTTGTTAGATTTGTAACGACGAGGGTTTAATTTTTACATTTCAAGCAGAAAAAAGCAAAGAGCGACTTTATTCGTCATAAGTCAATCAGTTCTTATGAAAAAAACTTTTGTCAAAGCTTGTTTCAAAGTTAATTTAATGGACTTTAAAAGATCTCTCTTAAGTTTTCCCAAAAAAAATGCATCACATTCGAGTTATTTGAGAATAAAGGTTCTCCATTTCGATGTTCTTCGAAAATAACCATCCTTTAAAGAGCAATAACTCAGTCGTTATTGGGTTTACATAGGTCTTTCAGACGCGAATCTCTTTGTTTTTTATTAGCTACAATTTTGTTATTAATGATTTTTTCTATAAAATTAAATTTTTTTAAGTTATTCATGAAAAACCTTTATAAAACGTGAGTTTTTTTAATGAAAAATGCATTGTTTCAATCGCAAACAACTTTGAAAGTGTCAAATCTGCAAAAAAATTTAATAGAACAAAATTTACTCATAATTGGTCACTCTATCGATTTCCATAGTTATTTTGATTAAAAAATTTTCATCCCCTAGATGGGGCTGTTTTCAGCCCCAGGGCAAAAGCGCAGTTCGGCATAGGATAAATTTTGACAAAGTTTATAATTACTACCTAAATCCAAATTTTCAACGAAATCGACATTGGTTCTCAAAATTCCACGGGAAAATGGCTGTTGATTGGACTATAAGCCTTTCGGAATCCCGATATTAAAATCTGTAAAATCGAAGTTTCGAATCTGTAATCGAATCTGTAACATCGAACAGCCGCAGATTGATCTTCCGATTCCCAGTGCAGGCATCTCGGATTAAATCTGCGAAGTAACTAAACGTGAAAGTCCTAATTGAAATTGTAATTGCATTGAGCTTAAGTTCACGTCACAACACTAACCGTGATTATGCTGAGGATAACGATTATCCACTGAAGACGGCTTGGCTGATATCGAAACACGGTGGCGACGTAGTCGGCAAAGCCGGTCAATTTGTCGGGCTATCAGGACCGCCCGCAAGCTGTCTAACCAAGGGTGGTGAAATACAAAAGCACGTGAAATATATACAGTGAGGACGTTTGAGATGGAATAAATTCATTTTCTAGAGATTGGGCGACTGGGGATAAACCTTGAATCAGGTCGATTTTTGTTTTTAAATTTTAATTTTTTGGCATATCCAAAAATCGTCGGCCATACTAGTGACGTCATCCATCTGGGCGTGATGACGTATCAATCGATGATTTTTTAAATGAGAATTAATAGGGGTCGTGTGAAAGCTCATTCGAAAGGTTATTCAATGCTTTATTCACTAATATAAACATTAACATAATTATTTATACAGAATGCGCAAAAAAATTGTTTTTGAATTAAATTAATTCAGACAAAAAGATATTTGCCTATTTCCTGGTGGCTTCAGTCTTCAAGCTATCCCGATTTCCATGAAAAATAGCAACATGGGCCTTCAATTATGCCAAAAATATTTTCGACAGGTACATAATATTTGATGGGATCAATTTTAGAAGCTAACTTTTTATTTCGCCAACTTCAACAATTCTAAATCATTTTAGTCTTTGATCGTGTTATGGTGTTTTCTTGGCAGACAGTTCCGCATCTTGTACTTCGACCATTAATTTATTACATATGCTTTTGGTCACAGCATGGTAGTGACTTTCTTTCTTATCTGTCTCTTCCATTTGTAAAATCATTTCATAAACACGTTCTTATATCTCTGCTCTCAATCTGAACTTCGATATTATTACTAATGGTGAATAATACACAGTGGTGTAATATAACCAATAAAAACGATGAAAAACAATTAACAGTTTCACACACTACTTTGCCACCGACCGGCCGCCTTCGTCATTAACACTACCCCGAACAAGCCGTAATACATACTTGTCTCTTGCAACAATTTTAACTGGTATTCGCCAGTACATAATTCCAAAAAAGCTACTTTGAACTAGTATAAACTACTCTAAATGAAATCCGTTCGGGATTTCTAGTTTTAACTGAATTTAGCAGTCAAATCTAGTTTTGACTAGTTAAAACTAGAATTGTCTAAAGCGCATAGTTAAAACCCGAATTTACTAGGAAAAACTAGTTTTAACTGAAATCGGGTTTTAACGGTAACATATATAATTTATTTAATTCGAAATACATTTTACTGTTGTCCGAAAACAAGAAAAAATGTTTATTAGATAAATAAATATTGTCCAAAAATTATTTTAGACACCCTGTATAAATAATTATGTTAATGTTTATATTAGTGAATAAAGAATTGAATAACCTTTCGAATGAGCTATCACATGACCCCTATTCTCATTTAAAAAAATCATCGATTGCGTCATCATGCCCAGGCGGACGAACTCACTAATATGATATATATGTCAAAAAATTATAATCTAAAAATAAAAATAAAAACTATTTCGGGATTTATCTCCAGAGATTTAACTCCATATAATTCTCGATAAAATGAATTTATTTCAACTCAAACGTCCTCACTGTATGTACGTTAATGCAAACTGAATATAAGATGATTATTACATCTAAGGGAAGACCTAATACCCTCGTACTGTAGTTGCTTAGAAATTCGTCTTCGTATTGAGAGAGATTTGTCTTCGTGGGATCAGACTGTCACGGTCGGAACTGTGATCAATGATGTGACAGAGTTATGTTGTCTTATAAACTTCGGCTAATTTGGGATTAATAATTTATAGATCTGGATCCCGCGTATGAAAAAAAGTTGATTAATAGCAAGCTGAAAATTTGTTAATAGCTTAAGGGTGTCTAGTCGGACAAACTTTGATATATGGGAACACTAGAACAGGGGAAGTTTTAATTGTGGAACAGGTTAAAAATTTGGAACGGTCAGACCACGAAAACGGCACATGTATTTTGTCCGACAGAACAGACTTAAACTCTCCGAACAGAGATTAAACTCTCATGCAAAAATCAGATTGCTATTTATCACCAAATGGGCGTTTTAATGAGTGGAACATGTAGAATATGTCAAATGACAGGAATTATGACAGGTGATAAATAGCAGTCTGATTTTTGCATGAGAGTTTAATCTTTGTTCGGAGAGTTTAAGTCTATTCCGTCGGACAAAATAAACGTGCCGTTTTCGTGGTCTGACCGTTCCAAATTTTTAACCTGTTCTACAATTAAAACTGTCCCTGTTCCAGTGTTCCCATATATCAAAGTTTATCCGACTAGACACCCTTAAGCTACTAACAAATCTTCAGCTTGCTATTAATCACCTTTTTTTCATACGCGGGATCCAGACCTATTATATTATATTTATATTATATTATTATTATGGGATTAAAGTGTGGGATAACGTAGTTATCAAAATATAAAAATTAATTTTGATAACGACGTCCGAAGTGGAAGTCAAAAGGTCAGTAAGGACATTTTTTAAGTTAAATTGTAGTTTATTTCCCAATTAAAATAGTAAATTTGGTTTAGTTTTCTTTGGTTCCCTTTTTTAGACTGCTGTACAATATTTGAGGCATGTACATATTCGAAATTATTAATATGATTTCAGAGTTGTGAGGACTGTATTAGAGGTTGCTGATTCAAGGGAAAATTATTATGTTATACAGGCAGTATCTAATTAAGTTTAAACAAAATCTTACCAAAAAATACCGTTTTTGCGGATACACGTGTACACGTCCCTGTATTTCACAAGGAGAAAAACGTTTGTCCACTACGAGACGGAATCAGACCGATTCGCGCTATTTTAGCACGTGGTAATAGGCATAGGGTTATTACTAAGAAAGTAGAGACAGTGTGTTCTCTTTTACAGTCAAGTGGTTTGCGTCTGTACAGTTCGACACGTGGCAGCAGAGCGGGTCGCTGGAAGCGGAAAAGCAGTGAACAGAACTGTCGCCTGCAACGGTCAACAATCAAGAGAGTGAAATGCGGTACTTTTCACCACGCGTCTATTGCCTTCAAGCGGGGGAGGCAGAGAGAGAAAAAGTGCGTCCCTTCACGTCGAAAGAAGGCAACATAAGACCGGATTTATGTTACGACGGGAACGTTTACGGCATGGCTGTCTTACGGAGCCCGTTGAAGAATCGTCTGATATGAAAAGCATTGGCTAGATTCAGGGGTCACCAATTATGTTCCCTAAGGGTCCGTTTCGAAAACCTATGACACTTCCGGGGTCCGGACTTAATGCTATCTGTGTTCGGTTGTTCTGATTCGCTTTCTTGCGGATTCTTGTTAAAAAATATCATCCTCATTATAATAACAAATCAGAAGGGTGCCGGGCGAAATTTTTAGGCAGAAATTTGAAACACTTTTTTTTTAACAAATTCAAAACATCACGTTTTTTGCCCTCGAAAATATGTTTTTAGCATTTTTGGTCATCTTAAACAAAAAAGATCTTTTTTCTCAGAAGTTTATAGATTTCGAGTTTTAAGTGATTTAAAATTGAAAAATGCGAAAATAAGGATTTTCGAAGCTTGAAAACTCATGTGTAAATTATTATTTTTGAAGTTGTCAAGTGCCTACATTGAAGTTTAAACATTCAAATTCAAGATTCTGGTGAGTAATCGGGGCATATTTCAATTTAGACCGTTGATTTATGCGCGTCTTCTCACAATCTCACAATCTCACAATGTGGTGCTTATCGCACTATATATATATATATATATATATATATATATATATATATATATATATGATTGACCTATTTAATTAGCACATTGGCAATAATTATTTGAATAAATAAATAAATTATTAAAAAAAACTATGTTAATAATGTATTATAAAATTTTAATAAATGTAAAGTATTTGTTGGGAATTTTTCGCATAAGTATGTATAATACGAGTATGTATAGGTACATGCGACAGAGACGAAATATAAAGTGCGACGCCCGACGACTAACAATTAAAAAACAACGGTTTATATTGAAATAAGCCTCGATTATTCGTTAGAATCTTGAAATTGCATGTTTTCAAGCCTCGAAAATGCGTATGCGTATTTTCGCATTTTTCACATTTTAAATCGCTTAAACTCGAAAACTATCAACTTTTGAGAAAAATAACAAGAGACCTTTTTTGTTTAAAATCACAAAAAAAATTAAAAATACTTTTTTCGGGGCAAGATAATTTTGAATTTATTTAAAAAAAATTGTTTTCCATGTAAAAAAATGTACAACCTGTCTGAAGTCTAGAATGATTTTATTGCAATTGATTTTCATTAGGGATTTGAGATTCATCTGTTAGCTGAGATCTGTAGGTACAGATTTTTAATGAAGTTTTTAATGAAGAAAGGGACAAATTTTTGTTTTGCAATGTTTTAGCAAATGTTTGTACTTGGGTAAGGATAAAACAAGGTAGAGATAAAACTATAGTATGAACTATTATTCAGGGTTGTCTTAAATAATAATTTAACATCGAGGATGAAAATTATTGGAATGATACATCGAAAAATACATCGATTATTTGTCGCATGTGAAAATTGAGCAACCACATTGCATCTGTTGTGATAGCATTCTGCAGGTTTACATATATCATGATAATCTTCTTCTTCTTCTTATAATCGTTAGTGCCCTTCAGGGTGGTGGATATATCATGATAATAAACGCTTTATTTTGTTTCAGACTGAAATCGCCAAGAGACTGAACGCCATCATCGCCCAAATTTTACCGTTCCTTTCGCAGGAACACCAACAGCAAGTCGCGACAGCTGTGGAGAGGGCGAAACAAGTAACTATGACGGAGTTAAATCAAATTATAGGGGTAAGTATTACTAGCTGTGAACTTTAGTGAAAAATTTTAGACGGAAAACGACAAAGTTGCATATTTTTAGATGAGACTAATTCAATTTTCCTTGGTTTTATGAATAATTGTTTTCTCTGTCCTTTTCCGATATCTTGGTTTTTGTCAATAGTTGGGAATAAACCACAAATTATAAAATAGCGTTTTACTATCATTCGCGTTGCCCTTATAAACACGATATCAATGCTCGAAAAAGAAATAAATAAAAAAAGGTTTTACTTAAAAATCATAGATGTATTAAGTATTAATTATAGCTTCACGTATTAAAATTGTTTTCAAATATGTATAAGGGTGTCCCATATTGCTAGAACGAATTTATATGACCCTTTCAAAATCATGTTCACATCTTAATAATTCTATGCCCTACAATTTTAAAACCGATGCACTAATTTTTTATTGCCTATTGACAGCTAATGAAATTACAATTTTTTGGCATATATATCATACTAGTGACGTCATCCATCTGGGCGTGATGATGTAATAGATGATTTTTTTTAAATAAGAATATTGGTCATCATAGCTCATTTGAAACGGTATTTAATTCTCTATTCATCAATGTAACCGTTAACATCATTAATTATAAATGGTGGCCAGATTTTTTTTTAAATTAAATTAATTGACACAAAAATGAATGTATGTAATTGGTTTAATTCTAAATTTACTACTGTCAGAAAACATAAAAATGTTTTATTTAAGAAATAAACATTGATTTTCGCTTAAACGAAATATTCAAAATGCCAAGAGGCAGGTGGGTGGCATCTTTAACATTGAATTTAAGCGAAAAGCAATATTTATTTGTCAAATAAACATGATTTTCCTGTTTTATGGCAATAGTAAAACGTATTTTGAATTAAATAAATTACATACATTCTTCTTTTTGTCTCAATCAATATAGTTAAAAATTTTTTTTGAACACCCTGTATAAATAATTATGTTAATTGAAGTGAAGTAAAGAAACACAGACGTACTCACAATCATTTAATTAACTTCGACGACCGGTTACGATCTCTACAATATACAGATCATCTTCAGGTCGGCGATTACAAGTGATTATATGCTACAATTAAAGAAAGCCAGAGTTAGAACATTGTATGGTTGTATCAAAATGCTGATAGAAAGACAAAACTTTGAAAGGTATGTAAATGTTGACATTTCAGAACAACAAACAAATACATACGTATGCATACACATGAGCAAACATGTACTCATAAGCACGCACACGCACACGCACACAGATGACTGCTGTTTATGACTATTTGGAACATCCATAAACTACGTTGTAAAATTTTTGGAGTTTTTAATACCCTCCCCCCCTTCCGTCGTAAAGCGTCATTAACGGTTACCCCCCCCCCCCCCCTCATGCCGACGTCGCAACTGCAACTCATGACCCCCCTTTTATTTAGTGATTTTTTTTAAATTCCATGTTATTTCTGGATTTTTTAAAGTTCACTCTCAAACTTTATTGATGAATGTACCCAAATCAGTACTAATATGTAATTCATTATCCATGTACTTTTTTCCCTCAATTCACTCCACAACTAATTAGCTTTAGTTGGACAAAAGACAACAAAATATACAAAACGAGGTCGGATGTGCACTCATGGGCCCCGCCCCCTATCGTATACCGTCGTAATAAGCAAAGGCCCTCCTTTTCTACGACGTAGTTTATGGATGCTCCCTATAATTTGTTAAATTACATTAAACTTTAAAAATTTTACAATTTTGTTGAATTTTGATCTACTTACATGCCGTTACAAGGGATGAGTTGTAAGTTCATCAATAACATTTTTAAACGTCCAGATTATGCTAGTAGGATAGCTAGGTGAGGGACTGGGTAGGCGGACATGCTTCGTAGCTTCGCTTAATTGTAGCATTTAATCACTTGTAACGGCGACCTGAAGATGATCTGTATATTGTAGAGATCGAAACCGGTCGTCGAAGTAAATTAAATGATTGTGAGTACGTCTGTGTTTCTTTACTTCATTTAAAATGAACTCACATATGCAACCCATTCAACATTTGAATTATGTTAATGTTTATATTAGTGAATAGAGAATTGAATACCCTTTCAAATGAACTATCACATGACCCTTATTATCATCAATCCCAGATGGATGACGTCACTAGTATGATAAATATGCCAAAAAATTGTAATTTAAAAATAAAAATCGACCTGTTTCGGGATTTTTACTTCAAGTCGCCGGTTTACGAAATCATGAGTATATGCGTTACTTTATGGATGCACCGTATATTATATCTAGTGATATACAGGGTGTTCCCGAGAATAGTGCGTTCCTTTAGATATGGATATAATACACAACTTGTACAAAAAAGTCCTATAACATTTTTTTCTAAAGTTAACCGTTTCCAAAAAGAAAGTTACATTGTTCTTCATATAAGTGAATTTTTATTTTCATAAATTTAAATGACCTGGCAACGTGGCGTAGAAGAACTTGTTTGTGACTGTGTAAATTTAACCTAATCGAACCCCTTGTTGATTTACTATTTGTTGACATTCCAAATGTAGGTACCTAGGTACCTGCAAAATAATTATTTCTTGCTTTAATAATGTGGCATTTTTGCTATTATCTGAATTAATTGAGGTTTTGGATTAGGGCTCGAAATTTTACATAAATTATAACTTTACTTTAACTTTAAGTAACTATGGTTTAATTCCTAAAATGTAATTAATGCACCTAGGAAAAAGGATTCGTACCTAATGTTTTTTTTGAAATCTATTGAAATACTTTAAACGAATTGATAAAATGTCAATTATTTACAATAAGAAACACTTTATCTTTTAAAAAAACTGAAAAGTCTCAGATGCAGAATTCATCATTATAATAAAAATTAAAATGGTAAATAGTTATCTAAATCTGAAACTTTTATATAGAAAATTGAATATAGAAAACAAAAAGGACTCTACTACAGTGGAACCTACTTAATTCGAACTTCCATAATTCGAAATCTTCTTTAATTCGAATTTTTATTCTGGTCCCAAGCATTTCCTATATAAGTAATGGTAAAAAGTCGTGAAGAATTCGAATTATATTTTGGATAATTCGAACTTTTCTGCTATCTTTTCTGAATATCTTAGAATCTTTTGTCATTACTGAGAAGCTAAATTCTAAAAATCAGCTAAAAATATTTAGGATCTCTTTGGAAAAAAATAAAGTCGGTCTTTTTTATAGCTTGAAAATGTTTTAATTGGTATTTTTGGCCGAATTTTGTTAGCTCATTTTGTTATATTAGGTTGTCTTTATTATATTATATTAGGTTGACAAATCTCGGGCAAGAATAGGAACAAAAACATCTCCAAGCAATAAAAATGATCAACTACTGTTTTTTGCTGATCAACTACTGATATTTATCATTGGTAGATATTTTTGTAAATAATCCTTGTTTTTGTTGATTTATTTTTTAATTCGAATTTTTGGATAATTCGAATTTTTTTAACGGTCCCCTGAGATTCGAATTATCCAAGTTTCACTGTATATAATATGCAGTCAAATTCTGTTTTCATTCGTCTAGGAAAACGACAGAAAGAAACTTCCTAGTACATACTCAAATCTGAGTAAAGATAGAAAAGTAAAAGATGGTTTTTTACTACTTTTATAACAATAGAAGAGTATATAATATGAACATTTATTGTTTTCAACACATCCTCCTAACACCAATTACTAAACAATACATTTTCATTAGGCGCGAAAACGCAAACTTAAACTAATTTGTTCATTTTCATTAGCGTCTCCACGCGAAGTGACTGATACTTTTCTTAATGACGAAAGCAAACAGTTGCAAAACAAACAGAATTAATAATGTTAGTTAGTGTATACTTTAACGCAATTGTTCGTGGCTGGTTTCAAAGCGGGACCGCTAATTGTCTTAATTCGTTATATGGAGAATGTGGGTTGATATCTCTCGTCTTTCTCTTCCCTTCTTTCTCTCATTTGAAAACGTAGTCCGGTCAGTAGAAATTTAGAGTTTGTAATGTTACATCCTGTCTATATACACTGATCAAAACGAAAAAGTACACTTATAAAGTAGATTTTTTTTAATGTTGTAATATTTACAATCTGTCCTTAACTAAGAACAATAGGTAAATTATTTGACAAAAATTGAAAATTTGACCTGTAGAGGGAGATCCAGTGATCATCCTCTTTACATAAATTAAATTAAAACAAGTTAAAATAAGTTTAGTCATCACAGATTATTCGAATCTTCTTGCTAGGTCCACTACTTTGAATCTCTTCATCTCAGGCGTCGTACATCATTGTGGTCATCAGTGAGGTTGCTGGCTAACTCGTTTGGATGAGATTCTAGTCTCTTTGAATATTTTTTGTAATATTCTGTTATTACTGTTTTTATGGATGGCACATTGAGGTCTTGCTCTATCACATAGTTTGGCACGTACCAAGGGGCATTCAGCATTGTTCTAAGGACTTTGTTCTGGAATCTCTGCAGTATTTCTAGGTTAATTTGACTGGCTGTCCCCCAAAGTTGGATACCATAGGTCCACACTGGTTTTAATATAGTTTTATGTATCAGCAGTTTGTTTTCAAGAGATAGTTGAGATTTACGACCGATGATCCAGTACATATCTCGGAATTTTATTCCTAGTTGGTTTCTTTTTGTAAAAATGTGCTTTTGCCAAGTTAATCTCCTATTAATGTGGTTTCCTAGGTACTTGACAGTATCGGTTTGTGGGAGTTGCGTTTCATTTAGTGTTACAGATGGACATGTTTGTCTTTTCATGGTGAAGGTTACATGGATGGATTTACTCTCATTCGCCTTTATCTTCCATTTTTTAAGCCATCTTTGTATATTATTATGGTCTTTCTGAAGGGTTCTGGATGCTGTATTTGGATCATGGTGAGAGGCTAGTACAGCAGTGTTATCAGCAAAAGTTGCACACGTTGTTCTGTTACTTGTGGGTAGGTCAGCAGTGTAGATTGCTGTACATTATCGGTCCCAAGACACTTCCTTGTGGTACTCCGGCTTTTATTGATCTTAGGCTTGTGTATTCATTATCCTGCTTGACTAGGAAATGTCGGTTGGAACTATAGCTTTTTAGGATTTGATAAAAAGGATGGGGAGGGTTTTTCTTTAGTTTAAAGAGAATACCAGCATACCATACCTTGTCGAAGGCCTGACCAATGTCCAGGAATGCAGCAGAACAATACCTTTTATTTTCTAGATCACTTCTGATGTGTTTACCAGTCTATGTACCTATTCTATTGTTCCGTTAACCCAAATTGGTGTTGGGGAATTAGTTTCATTTCTTCTATAACTGGGGATAATTGTTTAAGGAGAAGTTTTTCCAAGATATTTGATAGAACAGGTAGCAGGCTTATTGGTCTGTATGAAGTCACCTGAGTTTTATTTTCCCTGGCTTAGGTATGAGAATAATTTGAGCAACTTTCCATTGTTCTGGGTAGTAACCTAGCCTAAATATTACATTAAATACTTGCGTTATCATTTTCAGACCTTTGCATGTCAATTGCTGCAGTACTTTCCCGTTGATCAGGTCATACCCTGGAGCATTTTTTGGACTGATTTCATGCTGGATAATATTTCTAACTTCTTTAGTGGTGATTTTTTGTATAGGTTAGTCCATCTGGTAGGGAGATTCCAGGAAGTCATTTATTTCTTCCTCTGTGTCACCATCTTCCATGGGATGTGGCTGTAATACATTAGTGAGGTGATTTGCAAATGCTTCGGCTTTTTCCTTATTATTTCTACACCAGTTTCCTTCTTGGTTCCGTATTGGTGGTATTTGTTGTTTCGGGTGTTTGATTTTTCTCGTGGCCTTCCAAAGGGAATATTCACTATCTGCGTTTGCTGATACACCCGTAAGATATTCTTGTATTTTATTATTTTTGATATTATGCAATTGTAGTTTAATTTCCTTGGTGATTTTATTTAATTTCGTCTTGTTCTCAGTCTCAGGTGTTCTTTTTCTTAGCCACCCATCCTTTATTTTTCTCTTTCTAGCAAGCATAAATCATAAAGTAGTTTTGAACTAATTCTTTTTATGAATATATTATTTATGTTTAAGAGCATAGGCGCAAAATGTCGCTCCATTGTGTTTTAGATCCATTTTTTTTTCGAAACTTAAGAAAACTAATACGTATTTTTGAAAAATTTAAACGCAGAATGAAAGATTGAATTATTACCGAGGGCCGAAAGTCCATTCAAACTTCTATAATGTTTATTTTAATAAGTTACAGGGGTGAAAAAAAAGCAGAAAATTTAGTTTGTTTTTAAATTTTAAATATCTCATTCAAAAGAAACTTTTTGGTTATTCTAAGGGACTTTCGGCCCTCGGTAATAATTCAATCTTTCATTCTGCGTTTAAATTTTTTCAAAAATACTTATTAATTTTCTCAGGATTCGAAAAAAATGAATGCATTTAAAACACATTGGTACGACATTTTGCGCTTATGCCCTTAATTATATCTAAGGCTTTTTTCTATAATAGCAAAGTTTTTGTTACTAAAATGTAAATTTTTTCGTGGAAAAAAAATAAAAAGTGACAATAGTGAAAAATTCAATTTAATTTTTTTTAATAACAGCTTTGCTAAAAAATATTTTAAATAATTGATGGATTCGACCGTTACTTGATGGAAGTTCATTTTATCTAATAATAAAACACTGAAAACGTTTGTTTTCTATACTTCCACAGAATTTATTATAACTAAGTGACTACAGCTGTTTCGGCAGAGTGCCTTTCTCAAGTGATATAGTTTACAATGTGTTTGACTTTTTAAGTCTTCAACTGAAGAGGTTGAGGAGTGGGGAGCTGTTTGTCTCGAGTTGGTCATTCAGAATTATATCTGTATTTTTCAGTTTATTAATTTCCATAGATTCTAAAAAAGATAGCTTAAGGCCTTTATTTTGAATATGCAGAATTTGAAACTCTTCATTGAAAGAATGATTATGATCTAGAAGGTGAAGTGCGTATGTAGAAGTGTCTGTTTTTCTATTGTTGAATGCCCTTTTGTGTTCTGCTATCCGTTTGTCAAAAGTTCTGCCAGTTTGACCGATGTACGTTTTCGGACAGTCACCACACGTTAGTTTGTACACACCACTCTGTAGTTGCTTTCTCTTTCGGCTTTTATTGTTCTTAATATATTTGCTTAAGTTGTTGTTAGTTCTGAAAGCTGGTGTTATTCCTTTCTTTTTTATGTATCTGGCTATTTTTGTTGTTATCTTGCCAGTATATGTGAGAGAGCAGAAGGTACTGGGTTCTTTCTGTGGTGGTGGATACACTAATTTCAGGGCTTTCTTATGGAGTTTTTGGTTTAAAATTTTGTTAACTGTTTGTTCGTTATAGCCGTTGTTTACTGCTATTTGTTTAATGACGTTTAGTTCTATCTCGAAGTTATTTTTTGTCATGGGAATTTCTGTCAGTCTATGTATCATGCTATGGTAGGCTGCTAATTTGTGTTGGGTAGGATGGGATGATGAATTGTGTATAGTTGTGTCAGTATGGGTAGGTTTATGATATACGGAGAACTCATGTTTGTTGTGTAGTCTGGAAATCGTTACATCTAGAAAGTTTATGGAGTTATTCTGTTCTGTTTCTATTGTAAACTCAATATTATTATGAAGTGAATTAATATATGATAGAAATATTTTAAAACAAAAATAATAGCATGTTTGGGTTCCTCTAACTCATCGAACTTCTGCAAAACGTTCAGGTATGCTTTCAATCACATTTCAAATAGTTTCTTGATCTAGTTCTTCCCATTCTTCCACGATAACTTAGTCGATATGTTGTAGGTTTCTTAGTCGCTGACGATGACGATCCTTCAAGCGCTTGCCGAATGTATCCCAAATGTGTTCAATGGGATTTAAATCTGAATCATATCCTGAATATTTTGGGTATTCAAATAATTTTGCACTATCCTGGCCGTGTGGGGTCTCGATTATTCTGGACCCTTATTTTCAGTAATTGTGACAACATGACATGTGATTCAGGAACTTAGTTAATGTATCGCTGTGCCGTCATGAGCCCTCGCCGAATAACTACTAGGTCACAGTGGTCATTAAAGTTACCCTTCCCACCCCAAACCATAATCGAATATCCGCCAAAAGCCTGGGTTTCTTGAATTGTGGAATTTAAAAAGCGCTCATCTCGTCTTCTCCAGACTTTAACACGTCAATCAACATGATTTAACAGAAATTTGGACTCGTCAGTAAACATCACGTAACTCCATTTTACCAAAGTCGAATTCTGTGTTCTTCTGCAAACAAGCGTCTGGTCTACGATGTACAGGGGTCAAAGGAGATACTCTAGCTGGCCATCTTGCATTCAGTTCATGTTCTGAAGCGGATTCCGTATTTTTTGAGTATTTACTCTTGCACCCATAGCTTCTACCAACTCATTTTGTAGCATTCTAGGAATACTTCGACGACCTCTGACGGTCCATAGTTGTAAAAGTCGATCCTCTCTAGCTGTGGTCGCCTTTCCACGATGAGTCTAAAATTGTCTTCTCATAATTTCATGCCTGGTCCTGGCTGTATTTATCGCAGCACAACTAACGTTTAACATTTCTGCTGTACGGCGCGCGGCGTCTTGAGAAACCTTCCTGAATTAAAGATATTGCCCTAGGAATTTGACTCTCTTAGACCAGGGTAATAAGACAAAAATATACCCTGTTCGTGACACTTCAGCAGCCAGGGTACTGAAGCGTTTTTGCGACAAGTAATACCTATAGGAACAAATTGTAACTATTTCCTGCGTATGATCTGGCGGCCATTTTTATTTATAAACAATTAACTGTCAAAAAATGGCATTTTTCACTTTTTTTTTCAAATCAATGGAAAACAATGAAACTTATGATTTCTTTAGTACAAATATCTTTGAGATTATGGAAAAAGCTTTAAAATGACATATTACAAAGTTTGATATACTCATTTATTGTTAATATAATTGAGAAAAAAGGTCGGAATTGCAAAAAAAATTATTTTCGCAATAACTGCTGTAAAAATTAGTGTACAGATTTGAAATTTTTGTCAAATGAGGGTTCTTTGGTGCTTAATATATGATAAAAATTTCAAAGCGATTCATTCAACTGTTTAAATTTTATTCGAATTGTTTATCTCAGAGAGCATTTTTTTGCATTAACATAAGTAAGAAAAAAATGGCGTTAGAACCATTCCACAGGTGTCAAATGGAAGAGCATGAGCTATGTTTTCAACTTGGTTTAGAGAAAGCGAATAAAAAATGCATTTATTAGTAATAAATAATTATGCAAAAGTATGTAAATCTTCCCTTATAAACTTTTTGAATAAATTTTTCCAAAAAAATACCTTTTTTACCCTGTTTTAAGTGCACAACTACCAAGTAATGTTATTTATATCATAATTGATTAAAAATTGTAATAAATATATATAATTTCTTATATAACAAAATAAAAAGTTTATAAGGAAAGATTTACGATACTTTTGCATAATTATTTATTACTAATAAATGCATTTTTTATTCGCTTTTTTTAAATCAAGTTGAAAATATAGCTCATGCTCTTTCATTTGACACCTGTGGAATGGTTTTAACGTCATTTTTTTCTGACTTATGTTATTGCAAAAAAATGCTCTCTGGGATAAACAATTTGAATAAAATTTAAACAATTGAATGAATCGCTTTGAAATTTTTATCACATATTAAGTACCAAAGATCCCTTATATGACAAAAATTTCAAAGCTGTACACTAATTTTTATAATAGATATTGCGAAATTATTTTTTTTGCAATCCCGACCTTCTTTCTCAATTATATTAACAATAAATGAGTATATCAAACTTTGTAATACGTCATTTTAAAGCTTTTTCCATAAGTTCTAAGATATTTGTACTAAAAAAACCATAAAATTCACTGTTTTCCATTGATTTGAAAAAAAAGGGAAAAATGCCATTTTTTGACACTTAATTGTTTATAAATAAAAATGGCCGCCAGATCCTACGCAGGAAAAAGTTACAATTTGCTCTTATAGGTATTACCTGTCGAAAAAACGCTTCAGTACCCTGGCTGCTCGAGTGTCATGGAAAAAACCTTATTACCCTGGACTATCTGTGAGATACACTCCGCGCCTTCGGGTCTTTCCAAACACATTAGAATCCATTATTAATTCTTAACAACTCTAACGTAAATATCGACAGAAATTCAATAACGGAATAGATGTGAGTCCAAAATGTTATCAAGTTTTGCTTTCTTATTGAATACAAGAAAAACGAAGATAAGAATCTTGTTTTTATTCTTTGATTTATAAAAGCTATTTGTGTGTACCGGGTAGACGTAATAAAATAAATAATTTCATTACGTCCACACGTAGTTCATTACGTCACGTAATGAAATAAAGAATTTACATTAAATTATGTCAGTGACTCCTTTTTCGCTTTGATCAGCGTACATATTCAAAATTTTAATTATTATTTTGGTTCTAATGAATTTTTTCTGTGACTGATTAATTTTGTAACTGTCTTTTGGCAAACGCTAACAAATTATAGTGTGTATTTTTTAAAGAAATCAAATATCATAAGTTTTTGGACAGTTATTTTAAACCTAAACCGACAACATTGTGACGGTACTAATATTCTCATAGACAAAAGCAGTAAATACAAACAACACCAGCTTATTTGAAGTTTAAAATGTGTGTTGTATTCAGTGGTAGTTTTTATTGTTCTCTCTGTTTGTTTTTCTTCATTTAAGTTTTCCATGAAGTCAGATTGTTTGGCAAATATCTGATATTATCCTAGTGGAAGGTATTGGAAATGATGTTTTCTTTTTGTTTGAGTTATTGCCCACTATGTTTTGTCTGTTGTGTGTTTTCTTTGTTTTATTGGAATTTTAGCAATCGTGTCACTATTCGTATGTCATGTTATTGAGTTTTTTATTACTAAAATTATTTACCAATTTTATACCTATATCAGAAGTAAAAAATATAAGTTAAAATCGTTTTGAAAAGATATCGATTGTTCACAGACTGTATCCTTTCTGATTTCTCTTATAATAGGCGAAGCAACGAAGCACTAAAAGGCCCAAGACCTAGGAATTTTGTGCAGTAAGATGAATCGTCATGCAACTTTTTGCATTCGATTCTAGAGAGTGTCAGGCAATTTTGTGAACTAAATTGATCTCCGGCAAAAATTTTTGTGCATCTCGAAGAGATGGAAAATGAAAAATTTAGAACTCAGGAAATATTGACGAAAATGAGTTCAATTTTTATATTTGGGGGTTCTATTCTAAAGCTTCTAGAAAAGGGATGGGAGTATAACAGACCCATACACAATCTCTTCATAGACTTTCGACAGGCATATGACAGCGTAGAAAAAAGCCAAGTATGGAATGCCATGGCGGAGTTCTCAATACAAAAGAAACTCATTCGGATGACTAAAGTCTGTATGGAGGTTGGAATATCAAAAGTACGTGTAAATAACAAACTGTTGTGACAGCTTCGAAATCAACAGTGGACCCAAACAGGGTGATGCGTTATTTCCACTACTTTTTAACCTTGTATTAGAGAAAGCCATGAGGTCGGACTAAATAAAAACAGAACTGCTATCGGTTCAAGGTCCCAAGTTATTACTAGCATACGCAGATGACATTGATCTCGTTGGAGACTCCATCCTATCCTCAAAAGCCATTTTCAACAAGGTGGAAGGAGCAACCAGTGAAGTAGGGCTGAGGATTAATGAAGAGAAGACGAAATATATGTGTATAAATAGAACGACACGAAGAGACAGGATAGGACAAAATGTGACGGTCAACACCTTCAATTTCGAAAGAGTACAACGTTTTAAGTATCTGGGGACCATAATCATAGCTGACAACGATTTTACTGAAGAAATAAAAGACAGAATTCAATCAGCAAATCACTGTCTATTCGCACTGTATAAGCTTATAAAATCAAAAAATCTTACAAGAAGTTCCAAGATCAAAATCTATAAATCCATCGTCAGACCTGTACTAACATATGGTTGCGAAACGTGGACCATGACCAAATCAAACGAAGAAAAGCTCAGACGTTTTGAACGAAAAATACTTAGAACAATTTTCGGACCTCACCACGACATTAACACAAACCAGTATAGGATCAGAACGAGAGACAGGCCACGTGCATAGACTTCATAACGAGAGACTTGTAAGACTGGTATGGGAGGAGATTCCTACAGGCAAAAGACCACTCGGACGTCCCAGAATGCGATGGAGAGATAACATCCAAGCAGATCTCCGAAAACTAAACATCCCATTTGACCCTAGGTTGATGGAAGACCGAACAAATTGGAAGAAAGTTGTACAGTCAGCCAGGACCCACCCAGGGTTGTAGCGCTACGTGATGTTGATGAAGTGATTCGATTGCTGCGTTAATAGGGAACGTGCACTAAAAAAATTTTTTGCATAAAATTGTTAGTTTATGTTTTAAAATGTTATATTCAAAATATTACGTCTTAACAATGAATAGTGTACGTACAACATCTGATCAAAGTTCCGCGCCTAAAATTTCCGTTTCAAACAACTTCAAAAGCGAGAGCTAGGGTCTGACGTCACAGGCCACTCGTATCGTTTGCCCGTTCGGTGGGCTATTGCATTTAATGCAGTTTGCCCATACATAAATAATATAGTTGAACTATCTTGTTTTACTCTGTGGCAAAAATGATTTTTTCTGTGACAGCAAAATATTAACATTTTATCTCTGTTGACATTTGACATGTATCAAAAAGTTCTTTTTTATGAAATTACTTTTGTCGTTTCTTGTGTTGAAGAACAAAGAAGAAACAAGTAACTTAAAAATAAACAAAACTTTTAGTAATAAAAGTAAGAGTAACTAAAAAGTATTGGTGCTACTATAGTATGCGGTCTACAGTCGGGTTTCTACTATAGCTTGCTGTATACCGAGGGATGCGGTGTAAGTATAAGCTGAGATGATAAAGATATTAACTTGTAAAATTACAATAATGATTCTTCTTATTTATGCGTATTATTAACTTTGTAAAGAAGGATTTTGTTGGCTATGTACACGTTCTATCGGTACGTCTGCTAATCACCATAATCTTTTCTCAGAAGGCTTTGAACACAATAATGAAAGGCTCCAGTAGGTACTAATAAACATTACAATAAAATATAATCTTTATTATAATGCAAATTACACCGTAATCTTTTCCAGGATATACGAAATCCTTCGATTAGAAGTAGGTAGATCAAACCCACGGGGTAAATCGTATAATATGATATAATGGTACCAAACTATTGTTATAAACGGTTTAAACATGCTTATTAATAACTTTTACTTATTTGCCTTGACACATCGCATTTCTCCAATAGAATAGCTTTCACTACTTTTTATAAAAGTTGCCACCATGAAGACATCAACGGTAGGTAAGTTAGTCAGATTGACTTTTGAAAAACCCTAGTCCGTCATATTATGCGTTTTAAACTCTTTAAACTACTCAAAGTAGCACTCAACTTTATCAATTTCAGTTTAAAACTAAGTTGATTGGGGAACTACTTATTACAATATATAAGATGAACAAATAATACCTAGGAATTTTCCATTAAAGATGATTAAAATGTAATACACCCGTGATACCTACCCTAATAGCGTTGTTTCCGACTAGCTAGCCCGGTTGACCGTGGCCCGTGACGTCGAACCAATAGAAGGACGTTCAAGAGCCTCCTAAGATATTTGAATTTTATAGCATTTTCAAAGCGTCGTAATTAGCGTACGGGTTAAAAATATTTGTTTTTTTCGCATGCAAACGTTTTAAGATCATGTTACCTTATGTTTTTTAATATCATTTTAATATTTAAAAATTTATGCAAGTTCCCTATTATGTTGTTTTAATTTTTCCCAGCTTTTCTCGATGTTATCGTTCTCTAATATTCCCTTTTCAGCAATTTTCTCCGATATGATTTTTCTGAACAAGTATTTCGTCGATTCTGTATTTAGTACTTCGACTTTGATTTTTGTTTGTGTTGCTCTCTCAGCTATGAAGTATTTCATGATGATTCCCAATTTATATAATACTAGGCTGTATCGCTATCTACATCTGCTGAGGTGAGACATGTTGTTAATTGTCAGTCTATATTCTCCCTATCAGGCCTCATTCCATATTTGAACACAGGCCTCCCCTTTTCTCCTACACTGGTTTCTATCCAGGTGGTAGGTGGCAGGTCTTCCTTGTTCTGCCTTGTATTCACTCGATCGGCAAAATACTATCTGCTTCTTCCATTCCCCACCATTTTGTCGGATGTTATTCCTTTCAGTTTTTTTATTTTTTCTTTTGCGTTGGTACTCTTATACATTTATTTCTTTTATGATTTTTAAACTTTGTATGCTAATATTTGCATTTTCAATTACATGCTATCTTTGTATCATATTGCTGTATCAATGTTTACTTAAATTTAACTACATTTTTGAAAATTTTGATTAGCTTTTTGATTTCTGTTTGGCATGATTTTTCTTGTTATAACTTTCCCCAAAAGTTTGTTATGATATTGTCTCAAAACCTCGGTTAATGTATCAATTTTTATAAATTGTCCCAATTATGTATCATTTATTGGTTTTATGTTGTTCTGTCTGACAAGGACATACATTGTTCCATGCAGTTTCATCTTCTTCTACGTTGTTTCTAAACCACTCATCTCTCTTTTGTATTTTCAAAAACCAGGTATGGTCGTTTTAGATACAAATTTTTCTCAAATAATCACAACTTTGGATCCTAGTTTCGTACGCCCCTGCTTGAGCCCATTAAGAATATCCAACAGCCTCACCGGAACCGGAAGCTGGGATTCTCAAAGAGCAGGAATTCGAACACGGCCCTTTAAACCCGCTCCGGGGATTCCCTTCGGAGCCGTTTGGAAAGCCCTCCTTTCCGACACGTGACTGAGCTTTGTGGTCCAGCATCACGGCCGGAAAATTTTTCTCGGATCCTTGAGGTCATTGCAGGCAGAATAGAATTTTTTTCTTTTCGCCTTTGTTGACTTAGGACAAGAGATGAGTGTTGTCATTACAAGTGGAATTGAGAAAAATAAGGGTAGCGGATAGATGTGGATCTGGAAGATACTAAGAGTTTTAAGATATCGTTTCAGATATGAAACAAGAAAATGCTGGAAGTATGAATGTAGTTTTCACTTCACCTTTCAAAAGAACACCACGCCCGATCAAAGAACAATCTGACCCCAAAAAAATAAAGGAAAGATGAAAATTTGGGAATAGGCAGTTCAAGGTACCCCCTCTCGAAGGTGAAAAATATACATTCAAAATAAGACCGGAATTAGATAAAATGACTAATTCTAAACAAATTTTGTTCTATAGTTTTTTCATTAAGTTAATACTTTTCGAGTTATTTGCGAGTAAATATGTGCATTTTTAACAAAATAAAACATGTTTTAAATAATGACAAGTAACCCAAAAACGGAGCACTTTTCAGGGAAAATTCATTTTAACTTTTTTTAGTGTTTAAAAAAAGGTTTATTTTGGCGAAAACCCCTTAATTAGCATCACAAATACATTTTATCATTACCACTTCAAAAGTTACTTTGCTTATATTTATATTATTTATATGATCTGTAAGTTTCATCGGTTCAAAGTGCTTACTTTTGAAAAAGCTGTAGTTGATGGCTTGAACGAGTAACTAATCACGAGTTTAGGCAAATTTTGAACAGCCATAGCATAACCAATTTTTGTCTAACAAGAAAACAAAAAATCAAAAATATTTAGAAAAGCAAAACGTACATTTTATTACTTTTTAAGATTTTTGGTATTACTAATAATTTTTAAGTTAATTCCTTAAACAATTCCATTTTTTTTTCAAAATTAAAAAAAAGGTTTTATTTTAAACCCAATTTTTTTTCCAAAAATGTGCACTTTGAACCAATGAAACTTATAGATAATATAAACAATACATAAATAAAGTAACTTGTAAAGCGGTAACGATCCAACAATATTTTGAGCGTAACTCACTTACTTTTAATGTTACAAGTTTTTTTAAAAAACAAAAATAAACCATTTTTAAAATACTTCAAAAAAGTTGTAATGAATTTTCTCCGAAAACTGCTCCGTTTTTGGGGTATTTCACATTGAAATATTTGATTTGGAATTTGACGAAGAAGAACCTACTTTTCATTAGCTACAACTCTGCTTCTACTGGGTCTGCAGACCTCACGCATACACCAGTTTTTTCAATTTTTTATAAACTATATTTTACTAACAACATTTTTTTCGCTAGAATACGTACTTTTTGAGTTATCTCCGAAAAACCGTCCAAAAACATGTTTTTTTTTGTTAAAAATGAACATATTCACTCGCAAATAACTCGAAAAGTATTGACTTAGTGAAAAAACTCTAGAACAAAAGTTGCTTAGAATTAACCATTTTATCCAATTCGGGTCTTATTTTGAACGAGAAAAGTTGCACCCCCGAGAAAATATTTTTCACCCCGTATTTCCCAACTTTTTGGAAAATGGAGGGGATGTAGAACTGTAAACTTTTTCTTATATAATAATAGACAATTTCAACTACCTATTTCCAAATTTTCATCCTTCCTTTATTTTTTTGGAGGTTTTCGTAAAATTTTGTGTTTCCTGATTGGGCTATTATCAGCACTTGATGACTGGATCCAGAAATTCAAAGTATTAGATTGTTTCAATTTTTGTTTGATAGCGCCTCTTCTAAAACAATGTATAATTTTCCACAGATTTCTGTTTCCTTTTGTATAGTTTCTAAAAAGAAACTATAAACTAAAACTATATAATACAAAAAAGATATTTAATTAAAACTTATATGCATCTTAAAACAGCTTGAAGAGTACACTGCAAAAAAGGGGAATGTCAATCAAGTAAAATTGTGGGAAAATTAGGTTTAAAGGTTTAAAGCACCATATTTTAACAAACTGTTACTTT
Source organism: Diabrotica virgifera virgifera (assembly GCF_917563875.1). Lineage (NCBI taxonomy): Eukaryota > Metazoa > Arthropoda > Insecta > Coleoptera > Chrysomelidae > Diabrotica > Diabrotica virgifera. The sequence continues at coordinate 201,685,896 of NC_065443.1, read as the reverse complement.
TGGCCACTTCTCTTATATATATTTTTTTATTGTTAGAATGTTTTTAAAAGGTAATTACTTATGCGTACAAATCCACAACTGTGGAAAGCATGAATGCATGATTACCTCTAGTCTAAAATAACATGAGATTCAAAAGATAGTAGGAACATTAAATTCAAACGAAACATTTATAATTCGCTTGCTCACATGTGGAGTTGGCAATTCAATTTCTGAACCAAAAACAAACTTTGGCAACAGAAATGAACTTTTCCAAACGATTAGCATGAAAATTCAAATAATTAGAAATGAAGAATGCTTGGAAGAGATAGAACTTGTATTGAAGATCGTCAGAAACAATTCATATTCTCTATTCTCTATACTCACGTTGATACGCATATGAGTATTATTTGTACAAATATTTCGACCGTACTGTGTTAAATAGTAGCTTTCGAATAACGGCGATTGGGTCAGATGAAATAAAACTCTATATTTCGTCACGATTTTGTGACTTCTTCAGAAGAAAACTGTAAATTTATTAAGATTAGAAATTAACAAAAGCTCAATATTTCATTACTTACAACTATGATTATTAATTTATATTTTCTGAACATATCTTTAACATTGAATTACTAATTATTAGTTTTCATTTTGACATATTATTTTTTGGGAGTTATGGTAACTGCAATAAATTTTATTTTTATATAATGTTGTCTAATATTGAAAATTTTTAGTGAATAGGTCAAAGTAAACCAGGGGAAAGTATGTACGAAATTCTAAGGTGGAAAGGTGTTTTTGAAATAGTAGAGAAATTAGAAAGGACCTGGAGTATGTTAAATTGATCTATAAAATTTAATTGATGGTACATAGTGAGTTAGTGTAAGACTGATATTTTTAGAAATCGAATAAAAATTAAGATGGATTAATTATTAGAAGATTAATTGAGTAATTTGTTTGTATTTTTAAACTTTGGGAAATGTTTTAAATGTTATGTATTACTTAGAATGTTACAGTAGATATTACTCAAATGGTTGGTGTCAGTCTTAAAATTAATAAATCAAAACGGGAACTGGTGTATGCTTTCAAAAAATTAATAGTGTGTAAAAACTTTATTATAATTCAGCTAAATATTTTTTTGAAAACATACACCAGTTCCCGTTTTGATTTATATAGAAGTGTGTATAAGTCATATAGTCTTTTTCTATTTATAATTAATAGATTCGGGAGTTTTGTTAATGTGTACCATCTCAAGGAAGAGTCGTTTTTTATAATTTTCAACTAATTCCAAGATTTTTACATTCTTAAAGTCAAATTTATGTCCTGTCTTGTAAGTGGTGTTCTACTAAGACAAACAGATTTTTCTGATATTGCAGTCCCTTTTATATTGAGTGACACGTTGCTCAGCCACTGTTTACTTTGACCAATGTAACAACCTTGACATTAAATGCAATTTATTTTGTAAATTATGTTGCTCATTAATGCGTTTGGAGTCTTAGCTTTAGTTTTTGAGAACAACTTTGAATTTTGAAGTGGATTGTACTTAACTAATTTGATGTTGGGAAATATTTTGAAAAGTGTTTTTTGTTAAGAAAAAAAATTTAACAGACCAAATTGTCCCACTTTTCGAAAGATTTCCCAATGTTGTTCTGAAACTATTTATTTGTGGCAGTTTTGTAATTAACTATTCTAAATAGAAAATAAAAAAATATGAAAAAAAATTTTTAAGAAACGCTTTTCTGTAGTTACGAGTGACTAAAATTAAAAATATTATAAAAAAAATCAACCAAAAAGCAAAAAATAAAAAAAAAATTGAAAAAATCTAACATATTCGTCAAAGAAAAGCGTGGCGCGTCTTCATCGAATAAACGGTTTTCGCCCCACGCTTTTCTTTAACGAATGTGTTAGATTTTTTCAATTTTTTTTTATTTTTTTGCTTTTTAGTTGATTTTTTTATAATATTTTTAATTTTAGTCACTCGTAACTAAAGAAAAGCGTTTCTTAAAAAAATTTTTTCATATTTTTTTATTTTTTACTTTTTAGTCTTACACTTTTCAAACATTAAAATATATCATCATGTTTATTAAAATATGTATAAAACATATTATGATGTACTAACATGAAAAGTAGTCGGAATCGGCAAAAAATTTGAAACTTTATTGTTTATTTATGAAGCATAACGTAAACAATTAACGTTAAAAGTGAAATTATGTATTGTTCATATCATTAGCTACAATCCGTAAAAGTTTCAAGTTTTTACATTGTAAAAAACAAGAGAATTTAAGCCTTTTTCATTAAATCGTTTTTTTCTTTATTTAAACAATTACTAAACATGAAAACATTTTTTTATTGACTATTCGTGTATTGTTCCCGCGAATGCATATGTCTACAAATTTTCATTCATTTGCATTGAAGAAAAGGCAGTCAAATTAACGTCTAAAGATTTGACGTAAACTATTGAAATAAATAAAAGCGTTTAAAAAGGCGTTTAATAAGCCACAATTTAACAAAAAAAAAAAGATTTTCATGCTTCATTTGTATTTAAAAGAATTTGGTTATTAAGCAGAGTGTTCATAGATTGTTTAAAATATGCGGTTCAGAATTTGATGGCAATGGAAGTTTCTTTTCAATGTGTTTCATAAAAAATAACAACTTCCAAGGATGCTCGCAATGAACATTTCCATATAACGATTCTTTCTAGAGTTGTTTTACTTTTCCTCGTAGACGGTTTTTCAAAGGCATTCAAAGAAGCAGTTTATGTAAATCATCCTTTCTCAACTGCTTAAAATGGTAATATAGCAGAAACATTTTTAACGTCCTCGATGTAATAATCTTCCAGGATTTTGAACAAATTTAAAATCTAAAAGCGCTCCCAGAGAAAATTCGCCTACGGGATTTTAATACTAATCTTGGAGCTCATTATCATTTCAAGAGGGATTTTCTATTCTACACTTTTATATAAAGTATGCACAATTCTCTCGGTTTTCTCTGGTATTTTTCGTTATGTCAAATACGTTTTTTTTGGATACTTCGTACGAATTGCTTCTTTATTAACCTCTTTCGAATAATAATTTTTCACAAATACGTTAGAACTAGCCAAATATACACTCACCGACTCAAAATTCCGTCACCCAAAATTTTTAATTAGGTTTGACAATTTATAACTTTATTATTTGTATTCCGATTTTTAAGATTCTTGCATCAGTTTGTATAGGTACATGTTTTCACGTTGTTTACTATTATTCTGGTAACAATTTTTTTTCTGCTTAGATGGCATTATACAAGGGTGAATGAAAGCGTTGTATTTTTTCCTAACTTTAAAAAATTCTGTGGAAAAACTTGGAGGGCTGATTTTGTTACATATTCATTTTGTATTATCATGGAGGTATCCCTAAGATTTTGTTTTTTGAATTATCCGAATATCTCTTTTCTTTTAAAAGATGTAAATAAAAACACTGCTTTGAAGGTTTACTTAATTAAAAATATCAAACACACTAAAATGAACAACAAAACAAAACAATATAATAGTGGGTATGTCCACCTCTTGCAGAAACGACTGCTCGCTATCTGTTTGGCATCGAATCAAGATGTGTTATCCTTGCCTCGAGAATAGCCCGATATTCCTCTACCAGGGCCATAACTGTACTAACTTTTCTAGAGGGCTAGGAGAAGGCGAATAGCTATTTCTAATTCATCACATAAATGTTCAATAGGATTGAGATCTGGGCGGCATGCCGGCCATTCTAATCTTATCAATCCAACCTCTATTTAAGATATTTATGTTTATGAGTCAATCAGTGCTTTTATTTACAAAAAATTGTACAGCTCTTACAAGAAAAGAGATATTCGGATAATTAAAAAAGTAAAATCTTAGGAATATCTTAAGGATAATATAAAAGGAGTACGTAATAAAAAACAGCTCTCCAATTTTTCCACAGAATTTTTTAAAGTTAGGAGAAAATACAACGCTTCCATTCACCCCAGTATAATGCCACCCCGGTATAATATAAAGCAAAAAAAATTTGTTACCGAATTAGTAAAAAACAACACCAACATATGTACCTATAAACTAGTATAAACTGATGCAAGAATCTTCAAAATCGGAGTACAGATAATAAAGTTATAAATTGTCAAACTTAATAAAAAATTTTGGGTAGTGGTATTTTGTGCCGGTGAGTGTATATTTTGTTAATTTCTTATTTTATTCTTAAGGGTCTTTCTGGTCGTCTGTTAGTCTTAAATACATATCTTACTGTTCTTAATAGTCTCTCACTTTCCATTCGTGTAACGTGCAGGTCCCATTTCCGTCTTCCTGTCTTCCCCATTGTACATTATCCTGTAATTTCAAGAGATTGCTTATTTGCTTATTCGATATTCTGCAAATTTTGTCGAATTATAACTTTTTTGTTTACATTACTAAGATGACACAAAAAACCTTCATTTTGTTTAAAAAATCTATTTAAGGTGATACAGTAGCGATCAACAGGTAGCCAAAACCCGTTCCAAAATTGCGGCTGTAATTTTGAATATTTTTTCGAGATATTTGGCACACATATTCGTAATATAATAAAGAATGGCGGTACAGAGCGCAATTTGAAAAATATATTAATATGTGGAAACTACTCTGTAATTAAATACAATATTAAAAAAAACGAGCCTGTACCACCATTAAGAAGAACAAAAAAATACACTTTCTTCAAATAAACTTTTTAATCCGATGCCTAGATTTTGTGTCATTTTGGAACTACTAATGAAATAAACAATTTTAGTAGTTCCAAAATGACACAAAATCTAGGCATCGGATAAAAAAGTTTATTTGAAGAAAGTGTATTTTTTTGTTCTTCTTAATGGCAGTACAGGCTCGTTTTTTTAATATTGTATTTAATTACAGAGTAATTTCCACATATTAATATATTTTTCAAATTGGGCTCTGTACCGCCATTCTTTATTATATTACGAATACGTGTGCCAAATATCTCGAAAAAATATTCAAAATTACAGCCGCAATTTTGGAACGCGTTTTCGCTACCTGTTGATCGCTACTGTTTCCTCTTAACCTAAAAAATACGATTTTAAGTAAAAAATTTTAACTAAAAACAATCAGTCATTTTTTGATTACTTCAGAATGCCATGTTTCCTTCTATTGGATGTCATGTTCATATTCTCCAGCATTGAGATTATCAGTTATTGGCCACTTCTATAATTCATAATAAAAATGTCAATATCAGGTATATGGTATATAGGATAACCGCTTACCAATATCTTGTAGCAGCACTTTTTTAAGTGATACTTTACCGGATGGATATAACAAACTATTGTGGGAAATTCAATTGATTGGTTGCTGACTTAAGAAAGTTTATACGTTTGTTCCGATAGCCTATCAATAAAAGACCTACAATCAATCACACCTTTAGCTGTTCCATAAGTATAGTACATTAAGGAACTTATGCCAAAAGATATATTTTCCTTAGCAGGTACACGTTTTCCTCTTGTTTCCTCAAAAATGCACGTCTTTTTATAGTAGATTGGCCACCAATGTTGAAAATTTAGTATATCTTCTTTGCTAACCTCTTCAACTGTAAACTTATCTATCCTATTACTCAAAGTGATGATAATTTCGGTTTAAATGTGTTTATCTATAACACAGATGTTAATAATGTTGCCTACAAAAACATTCTGTCACTGACGTAGAAATAGTTTACAATGATATATTTCAGTTCTCTATTTAACATACATGAAGGGATCAGACTTACACTGTTTTTGCACCAAAAGATGCAATTGTGTTCATAAAACCAATTTCCATCAAAATGTCAAAAATGAAAAAAAAAAACGACTTGAACCTTTTTGTTTACACGGATTCATTTCAAGTCCTTATGTCCCTATTGTAGTATCGAAAACACGTAATATTTCAAAGCTCTTATTCTCAGTTCTAATCTACGGTCTTTATAGCAGATAGTTGTTTTCATTTTTACAAACTTCTTATTATTGCTATCCTGGCCCTTATGTCTGTGAAGCCCCAGCAAATATCTAAATAGTTAATATAAGTAGGGGAGCAGGGGGCTAGTTGTAACAATTTTCATAAAATCAAATATCTTGACAGCTATTTTCCCAATTATCATTAATTAAACACTAAAGTTTAACTAGTTTAACTCTTTCTGAATAAAATTGAACTGAAGAAAAGTTAAGAAGACTGTTATTTTTTAATCAACTAGCATTTTACCAAAAAAAAGTGCATTGTTACAACTTACCCCGCACTTGGGGCTAGTTGTAACATCTATTGGGGCAGGTTGTTACATTACGAAAATTCGAGTTTTTTGGAATATTGCGAAGAAAATACTAAAGTTGGTCCTGTTGAAAGATGTTGCTCGACTTAATAAGTTGGCTTCTGGTGTTCTTAAATATAAATGTAGATTTATACACATAAAGTTTTGGACCCAATCTGGACCAACTGTATAATTTTGATACCAAGAAGAAGGAAGTTGCTTAGCACTGAATTTCACAGCATATTGGTAAGGCAGTTTTCGCATCTTCATGGGAATTAGTCCAAAATATACTTCGGTGCACTTCAGAATATACGAAGCTATTTTACTTTCTTCTTCGGCTGTAAAACTATCCCTGGTTTAGTACAGCCCACTTGTAGACTCTTTTGTTTTTCTTTTTTTCTATATCGTTATAAAGATACATGACACAGTCCGTGCTGTTTTACTTGCTTGCTTAATGCTTCACTTCCGGGCTTTGAGTTGCCCTTTCTGATTTGCTTTTATGTTGTCTCGTTCTGGACTATTACTAAACTAAATAATACCTTTTTATATTGTAGATCATAAATTTAGTAAGATTCTGTAAAAATAACTGTAAAAATATCTTGCTAATCGTAAAATCGTTAAAGCCACATCAAATTATAACTAAATTTAGAACACCGAAAGATTCATTTCCGTTTAAAACAATAGCGATAACCAAAATTTTATGAGAGTCAAATTTTAAATTACCTCATCCAAATGAAGCACGTGCACAAAACTACTATTTGCAACTATCGGAGGATGGCTGGCTAGACGGTGTCATCTGCAGGGCGATAAGAGAATAAGATTGAGTCATCTAAATTAGTTAAAAACGGTCAAATAACCTATGAAAAGCCATGTTACTACTTACCCCTGTTACAACAAGCCCCTTTTTCCCCTACCAAAGTATTTCAAGCTTTTCACACAATAATGAGTTTAATTTGTTAATATACATTATCTTCTTGTACATTTAAAATTTTAAAGCCAAAGTTAAACCTATATTTTTTTAAAGCGTATTTACTACTCACTCCGCTGCACAATTCTTTTACGAATGTACCCATTACTTCCTACGCTACAAATCCTGCTTTGTCCTCGTTTTTCCGCACTTCTTTGTCGCTGCCGGGTTTACGAGCTGCTAGAATGATGCTACTACCACTACAACAGCTCTAGAGAAGTTTTTACCTTTCAGGATTGATCACTCGCGAACCCAAAGATGTTAAAACTCTCTTTTTTGGGAGAGGCTATGTTTTGGTAGTGACTACTCCACTAGCGGAAGTTCAAAATATTTGTGTAAAGTGTATTTACCCTTCTCACCAATACATATTTTATTATTCGTAGTTGTTTTGGTAGTATTCTTTTGTGATAATAATATCAACGAACTTCGTTTGTTATAATACTTTTCATAACTTCCTGTGGCTGAGTGGCTTAAGTGGCTGAGTTATCCTAATGTCATATCACTATGAGGTATCTTAATTCTGACTCCGTACTCTTGTTCTAATACTTACTGAACATATTAATATCATTTTTTTAGTGTTTTTCTTTCTTATTTGTCATAGAATAATAAAAAAGAACTGAAAGGGTGCCAAAACCAAAAATAAAAATTTACAAAACCACCAGATAAATTGAAATATTCGGAGATAATTAGCGCATGCATACCTAAAAGAATAATTGTGCAACAGAGAGAGTCATCAATACGCATTAAAAATATTTTTATTTAATGTTTTTTAATATCAGGGCCCACTATCAATTTTACATTTTAAGACGTTAATATTTTTAGAATGTAATATTTTTTAGCTATACTGTTTTAAAAGCACCAAATTGGCAACAGCTTTTAGAAAAACAAAATTGCAGTGGTATAAATTTTTTTTTCTACAGCCGTGTTAAAAATGCAATTTTCAGCACTCCATACGAGCGTTAAAAATGATCTAGTGCTTTAAAATTTTTAAGACACTGCAGTTCGTATTGACCGTATAGGCAATTTTGATGTAATGTCAAAAAAATATAAAATGGAATGTCAGTCAAGTTCAAGTAAAAGTTTTGTAGATATTGTCCTGTAATTACAGTATTTCTCATGATCATCTTTCAGTGCGTCACAGTTTTTCGATTTCTTTCTAACGCATTAAATTGTATGTGACAGAAAAAAAGGCACGTCTGTGATTACATTTCGTCGGTGACATTTTTATAACATTTCTTCTAGTTATTCTAGTTGTCGATAGATGGCGCCATAATAAAAAAATATTTTTTTTAATTAGATAATAATAATACAAATATAATCACATTTGATTTGTTTTTATTCCAAATTGAAAATAAAATGTGACAACTGTCAGATTTAACTAAAATGTCATGTTAGAATAAATGTCATAAATCTGTATTATCACGGACTTACCCTTTTTCCTATCATTTGTTACGCACTGAAAAATGATCATGAAAAGGACAATACGTTTGTAGAAAAAATATTGTATGATATGCGTGTTAAAAAGTCCATTTTTAAGGCACTCATGTGAATTGCAGAACTCGCTTCGCTCATTCTGCAAACTTTCACATGCGTACCTTAAACCTGTACTTTTAACACTTATATCATAATTAACTATTAAATATCATTTTTTTCGGATGTCTTATCATTATTTTCAAGTTACACTCAGAAAAAGGCAGATTTTAAAGAAAATTTAAAAATGCGCTCTATAATTTGATATTCTTTTTTGCAAAAACAATGCATTTTAAACTTATTTCCCATGGCAATAACTGCAATGACGCAGGTATTTTTTTTTCGTATATCTTATCTTTATTTTCGAGTCACACGCAGAAAAAGGCAGATTTTCAAGAAAATTTAAAAATGCTCTCTATAATTTGATCTTCTTTTTTGCAAAAACCATGCATTTTAAACTTTTTTTGCATATAAATAATATTAAAATAAAAGTAGTGTATAAGAAGAGATGTATTTAAATTCTGGTGGATGCGGCTATTTATGTCTTATCATTATTTTCGAGTTCACGGAGAAAATGAAGATTTTTAAGAAAATTTATAAATGAGCTCTATAATTTGATCTTAGTTTTTACAAAAACCATGCATTTTAAACCAGTCCAACTTTTGAGCATAGAAATAACATTAAAATAAAAGTATTGTAGATAGAAAACGATGTATTTCAATTCTGGTGGATGCGGTTTTAAAAATATGCAGGTCATTTTTTCTTAAAATATATGAGCGATCAATATTTTTTATTCCGTATCTCGATTAGTTTCAATGCCATCGACATTTAATTGTGTTTCAATGCTCATTTTAAAGGTCTCTTCAAGCACTACAAAAAGTGTTCGTAGCATTCTACCCGTAAAATCAATGGTTTTTCTGTTATTTCAAGTTGAATGCATCGATTTGAGCATTCAAAAAAAGTCTCTTGTTACCTACCATATCTCGGTTTGCATTACAACTAGAATAATTCTAAAACAATAAATCTCGTTTGTTTTGTATTAGCTAGAAAAATGATAGTTACTCTTTTTTCGTTACATTCGTGGTTTTTAAGTTATTTGCAAAAAACCGTCCTTAAAAGTGTCATTTTCTATTGAAAATGGCAAATTTTCAATCATGAATAACTCAAAATGTATTTTTTTCAAAAAAAAATATAAAACATTTTTTGCTTATAAATTGGTCTTCTAACAACTCCCGGGAATACCTTGACCAAAAAATTTTCTACCTCCGAGAAGGAGTGGTGTATTTTGCCACTGGGTAGACTTTGTTTTTTGAGCTATTCCCTACATAGTGTGAACATATCAAGTAAATTGATGTATAAGGATGAAATTCGGAGCCAAATATGCTCATTGACTGCATTATTATCATCATCCAGCCTACTGCATGCAAAGTTGAACAAAGGCCTCAGCCCAATTTCCAGCAATCCTTTTGACGTCGTCTGTCCATTGTGTAGGTGGTCTATTTCTTCTGTCTGCTGGTGGTCTCCACACTGTAATTTTGTGGGTCCACCTCCATTCCTTCATTCTGGCTACACGCCCGCCCAATTCCACTTCAGCCATGCTATTCTCTCTATGACATCTGTGACGCTTATCCTTCTGATTTCCTCGTTTCTAACCATGACTCTGAGACTCAGCCCGTTCCATTTTCCTTTGGGCCACTCTAAGTTTGATTGCTGTGGCCTGGGTTAACGATAGTGTTTCGGCTCCGTAAGTCCTGACTTGAAGCACACATTGGTCGAACGTCTTCTTTTTCAGATAATTTGGCATGTTGCTCTTGAAGATGTATAGAGCTCCAGTTTGATTGTCCCTGGCAATTTGGATTTCATGCCCTAAGGATTTATATTTATGGACCAATGCTATTTCGTTGAAGCCGACTTTTGGATTTTCGCTTGGTACCAGGTTTGTCATATATTGTGTCTTTCCATGTTTAAACTAACTTTCTTGCAAACAGCATCTAACTCAGTATAGTTCTAACCTCTTTTAAAGTTGTCTGTTATAAGAACTATGTCGTCTGCGAATAGTAGGTGGGAGAGCTTTGCGCCGTCGACATTTATTCCTTTGGCGTCCCACTCCAATTGTTTGAAAGCATGTTCCAGTACTAATTCCTCTGTTGATTTTTATAGATTTGGTATCTTTTTGTAGTCGGACGGTGGTGATGGTTTTATTATTGTATAATATGTTCGCTATTAGTTTGGAGTACCGATAATCTATACGACTTTCCTTTAACGCTCTCAGTACCTATGGTGTTAATTTCTATAATATCAAATGCTTTGCGAAAGTCTACTAAAGCCAGGACCAATGGTCGGTTGTATTCGATGAATTTTTCTATAATCCCTTTTATGCAGTGGAGTCGTTAGTGGCAAAATTTTTCCTAAAACCTGCCTGTTCTCTAGGTTGGTAAAAATTTAATTTTGTTTCCAGTCTATTTGTTATTATTTTTGTGAATAACTTGAAGTGGTGGTTTAATGGGCTTAAGGGTCGGTAATTCTCGCGATCTGTTGGATCACTCTTTTTGTGTAATACGATGTGCACTGTGCCATCTTGTAGGTTTTTCACTTTGGTGCAGACATAAGTTGAGCAGAGCTCCGTGAAGTTAGCCCGAAAAAGTCGGGAAAAAAAATGCGATTGATGCCATTCGTTTGTCCATTGATTGTCCACGTTTGTCCACCATTTTATTTCGTTAGTCCACCCATCAATTCTTTTTTATAAACAAAAATTTTTTTTCGGGCTAACTTCACAAATCCACAAATTTTCGAAAATTAAAAAAAACTCTTGTTATATTGTTTGTCCATCGTTTGTCCATGTTTGTCCACCACATAATTTTTTTTGTCCACCCTCTGAAACAACCCCCTGTTAATTGTAATTATTTTTTTATTTCTTAATTCAGGCTAACTTCAAGTTCTCTTAAATAGGTATTTAAACGTTAATTCGGGTGCAGAATCACAACTACCCGTTTGTCCACCCCTTCGCAGCGTTTGTCCAACCCCTTAAAGTGCGAAACAACCCCCCTGTTAATTGCAATTATTTTTTTATTTCTTAATTCGGGCTAGCTTCACGTTCCCTTAAATGGGCATTTAAACGTTAATTCGGGTGTCGAATCACAACTACCCGTTTGTCCACAGCTTCGCAGCGTTTGTCCAACCCCTTAAAGTGCGAAACAACCCCCTCGTTAATTGTATTTTTTTTTATTTCTTTATTCGGGCTAACTTCACGCTCTCTTAAATGGGCATTTAAACGTTAATTCAGGTGCAGAATCACAACTACCCGTTTGTCCACCCCTTCGCAGCAAAAAAAATGTGATCGATGCCATTCGATTGTCCATTGATTGTCCATGTTTGTCCACCATGTTATTTCGTTAGTCCACCCATCAATTTTTTTTATTAACAAAAATTTTTTTCGGGCTAACTTCACAAATTCACAAATTTTCTAAAATTTAAAAAAACTCTTGCTATATTGTTTGTCCATCGTTTGTCCATGTTTGTCCACCACATAATTTTTTTTGTCCACCCTCTGAAACAACACCCTGTTAATTGTAATTATTTTTTTATTTCTTAATTCGGGCTAACTTCACGTTCTCTTAAATGGGCATTTAAACGTTAATTCGGGTGCAGAATCACAACTAAGCGTTGCTATATTGTTTGTCCATCGTTTGTCCATGTTTGTCCACCACATAATTTTTTTTGTCCACCCTCTGAAACAACCCCCTGTTAATTGTAATTATTTTTTTATTTCTTAATTCGGGCTAACTTCACGTTCTCTTAAATGGGCATTTAAACGTTAATTCGGGTGCAGAATAACAACTAAGCGTTTGTCCACCCCTTTTCAGCGTTTGTCCAACCCCTTAAAGTGCGAATCAACCCCCCTGTTAATTGTAATTATTTTTTTATTTCTTAATTCGGGCTAACTTCACGTCCCTTTAAAGTATTTTCAAGTTAATTCGGGTGAAGAATCACAACTACCCGTTTGTCCACTCCTTCGCAGCGTTTGTCCAACCCCTTAAAGTGCGAAACAACCCCCTCGTCAATTGTAATTATTTTTTTATTTCTTTATTCGGGCTAACTTCACGTTCTCTTAAATGGGCATTTAAACGTTAATTCGGGTGCAGAATCACAACTAAGCGTTTGTCCACCCCTTTGCAGTGTTTGTCCAACCCCTTAAAGTGCGAAACAACCCCCCTGTTAATTGTAATTATTTTTTTATTTCTTAATTCGGGCTAGCTTTTAAATGCCCATTTAAGGGAACGTGAAGTTAGCCCGAATTAAGAAATAAAAAAATAATTACAATTAACAGGGGGGTTGTTTCGCACTGTAAGGGGTTGGACAAACGCTGCGAAGGGGTGGACAAACGGGTAGTTGTGATTCTGCATTCGAATTAACGTTTAAATGCCCATTTAAGGGAACGTGAAGCTAGCCCGAATAAAGAAATAAAGAAATAATTACAATTAACAGGGGGGTTGTTTCGCACTTTAAGTGGTTGGACAAACGCTGCGAAAGGGTGGACAAACGGGCAGTTGTGATTCTGCACCCGAATTAACGTTTAAATGCCCATTTAAGAGAACGTGAAGTTAGCCCGAATAAAGAAATAAAAAAATAATTACAATTAACTAGGGGGTTGTTTCGCACTTTAAGGGGCTGGACAAACACTGCGAAGGGGTGGACAAACGAGTAGTTGTGATTCTGCACCCGAATTAACGTTTAAATGCCCATTTAAGAGAACGTGAAGTTAGCCCGAATAAAGAAATAAAAAAATAATTACAATTAACTAGGGGGTTGTTTCGCACTTTAAGGGGCTGGACAAACGCTGCGAAGGGGTGGACAAACGGGTAGTTGTGATTCTGCATCCGAATTAACGTTTAAATGCCCATTTAAGAGAACGTGAAGCTAGCCCGAATAAAGAAACAAAAAATAATTGCAATTAACAGGGGGTTGTTTCGCACTTTAAGGGGTGGGACAAACGCTGCGAAGGGGTGGACAAACGGGTAGTTGTGATTCTGCACCCGAATTAACGTTTAAATACCTATTTAAGAGAACTTGAAGTTAGCCCGAATTAAGAAATAAAAAAATAATTACAATTAACAGGGGGGTTGTTTCGCACTTTAAGGGGTTGGACAAACGCTGCGAAGGGGTGGACAAACGGGTAGTTGTGATTCTGCATTCGAATTAACGTTTAAATGCCCATTTAAGGGAACGTGAAGCTAGCCCGAATAAAGAAATAAAGAAATAATTACAATTAACAGGGGGGTTGTTTCGCACTTTAAGTGGTTGGACAAACGCTGCGAAAGGGTGGACAAACGGGCAGTTGTGATTCTGCACCCGAATTAACGTTTAAATGCCCATTTAAGAGAACGTGAAGTTAGCCCGAATAAAGAAATAAAAAAATAATTACAATTAACTAGGGGGTTGTTTCGCACTTTAAGGGGCTGGACAAACGCTGCGAAGGGGTGGACAAACGGGTAGTTGTGATTCTGCATCCGAATTAACGTTTAAATGCCCATTTAAGGGAACGTGAAGCTAGCCCGAATAAAGAAACAAAAAATAATTGCAATTAACAGGGGGTTGTTTCGCACTTTAAGGGGTGGGACAAACGCTGCGAAGGGGTGGACAAACGGGTAGTTGTGATTCTGCACCCGAATTAACGTTTAAATACCTATTTAAGAGAACTTGAAGTTAGCCCGAATTAAGAAATAAAAAAATAATTACAATTAACAGGGGGGTTGTTTCGCACTTTAAGGGGTTGGACAAACGCTGCGAAGGGGTGGACAAACGGGTAGTTGTGATTCTGCACCCGAATTAACGTTTAAATGCCCATTTAAGAGAACGTGAAGTTAGCCCGAATAAAGAAATAAAAAAATAATTACAATTAACAGGGGGGTTGTTTCGAAATTTAAGGGGTTGGACAAACGCTGCGAAGGGGTGGACAAACGGGTAGTTGTGATTATGCACCCGAATTAACGTTTAAATGCCCATTTAAGAGAACGTGAAGTTAGCCCGAATAAAGAAATTAAAAAATAATTACAATTAACGAGGGGGTTGTTTCGCACTTTAAGGGGTTGGACAAACGCTGCGAAGGGGTGGACAAACAGGTAGTTGTGATCCTGCATCCGAATTAACGTTTAAATGCCCATTTAAGGGAACGTGAAGCTAGCCCGAATAAAGAAATAAAAAAATAATTACAATTAACGAGGGGGTTGTTTCGCACTTTAAGTGGTTGGACAAACGCTGCGAAAGGGTGGACAAACGGGCAGTTGTGATTCTGCACCCGAATTAACGTTTAAATGCCCATTTAAGAGAACGTGAAGTTAGCCCGAATAAAGAAATAAAAAAATAATTACAATTAACTAGGGGGTTGTTTCGCACTTTAAGGGGCTGGACAAACGCTGCGAAGGGGTGGACAAACGGGTCGTTGTGATTCTTCACCCGAATTAAGTTTAAAATACGCGTTTAAACGGACCTGAAGTTAGCCCGAATTAAGAAATAAAAAAATAATTACAATTAACAGGGGGGTTGTTTCGCACTTTAAGGGGTTGGACAAACGCTGCGAAGGGGTGGACAAACGGGTAGTTGTGATTATGCACCCGAATTAACGTTTAAATGCCCATTTAAGAGAACGTGAAGTTAGCCCGAATAAAGAAATTAAAAAATAATTACAATTAACGAGGGGGTTGTTTCGCACTTTAAGGGGTTGGACAAACGCTGCGAAGGGGTGGACAAACGGGTAGTTGTGATTCTACACCCGAATTAACGTTTAAATACCTATTTAAGAGAATTTGAAGTTAGCCCGAATTAAGAATTAAAAAAATAATTAGGTTATACAATTAACGAGGGGGTTGTTTCGCACTTTAAGGGGCTGGACAAACGCTGCAAAGGGGTGGACAAACGGGTAGTTGTGATTCTTCACCCGAATTAACTTTAAAATACACGTTTAAATGGACGTGAAGTTAGCCTGAATTAAGAAATAAAAAAATAATTACAATTAACAGGGGGGTTGTTTCGCACTTTAAGGGGTTGGACAAACGCTGCAAAGGGTTGGACAGACGCTTAGTTGTGATTCTGCACCCGAATTAACGTTTAAATGCCCATTTAAGAGAACGTGAAGTTAGCCCGAATTAAGAAATAAAAAAATAATTACAATTAACAGGGGGTTGTTTCAGAGGGTGGACAAAAAAAATTATGTGGTGGACAAACATGGACAAACGATGGACAAACAATAAAGCAAGAGTTTTTTTAAATTTTCGAAAATTTGTGGATTTGTGAAGTTAGCCCGAAAAAAAATTTTTGTTTATAAAAAAGAACTGATGGGTGGACTAACGAAATAAAATGGTGGACAAACGTGGACAATCAATGGACAAACGAATGGCATCAATCGCATTTTTTTTCCCGACTTTTTCGGGCTAAGTTCACGGACCTGTTGAGCAGTTCCTTTATGTTCTTTAAATTATTTAAAAGTCTGTCTCTTCCAATCTTTATGGCTTCTATAAATAACGATATTGTCTTCTCCCGGAGCTTAATCTCTTTTCATTTTCCTTGCTGCATTCCTTATTTTGTCTGTTGTTATATGAGGCATTAATTCTGATCCTTGGTTGACTAATCTTTTTTCTAAATCTTCTAGTTGCTCATCATGGTTTTGTTGGCTGTTGTATAGTTCTGTCTTGTACTATCCTTAGTAATTCATCTGTGTTGGTGATGATATTTCCCTTCTTTAATTTCGTTATATCTTTTTCGCTATTTGTTAATTTTCTCCTTAGAATCTCGAGGCTCTTGTTATCTTCAATTGTTTGTTGAATTTGTTCACTTTTATGTTTTCAGTTGTCCGTCCTAGTAGATTTTCATATTATTTTACTCATCTCTCCAAGTTCATTGTGTTCTTTACTACATTACTTTACACGACTGCACTATAAATCACTATATATATATATATATATATATATATATATATATATATATATATATATATATATATATATATAACTAATTGCTAAGCCTTGTGTAATTAAAACTGTACATGAAGAAGCATCGCAGAAGTGAGAATGCTTAGGTCTAGGAGTGGTCTGACATAAAACCATAAAATTAACAAGAAATGTTTTTTAAAATATATTGCTGTGGTATTTCACTTCGTTTCAAAGTCATAGAATAATAAGGTCAATACAGATAAGAGAAAGAAGCATATTGGAAAGTGTAATTTGGAAAATGGCACTACGAAGCAATAAAGGAAAGATGACAACGCTGCTGAATGTCGATTTTAATATTACAAAGTTTTTTAAATAAAGCAGTTCAGCATACACTCCCGATTTTTTGCTTCTCGCATTAAGAGGTCTTGGAGGACTGCGCTCAGCAAATGACTCTACGACTGTTTTAATAATTCAGCCGTGGCGGTTTTATGTGAAAACAGGGAGACATCCTCACTGACTGAATTCAAAGTGGGAATGTTTTCTCTAACGCTCTAATTGGATTATTTAATGTATAAGCGATGATGAGAATTTGTCGCTTTCTGTTTTATCGCAGTAATAAGGCGCTTTATGAAATGAACGAAGAGATAAATACAGTTCTAAGGTGTTATTTTGAATGAAAAAAATGTCTATCAAAAGCTTTTTGTAGCCTGGAAAAAACCGTGAAAATAATAATAGTATATTATGCAACAAGCAATGAGCAAACGTCGTACACAACACGAGCATCATAATGGCAATTAAATGCAAGTTGTATACATAATTTTTTCTATGATCATTCACAACAATTCAAATTTATTTATTTTGGAGCAAAAACAAATTAAGTAGTTATATGATTAAATTAATTATTATTTTGTTATGTTTAAATTTTGTATATTACATACATACAAATAGTATATTATGCAACGAGCATTTAATGATAGTCATTATAATGCGAGCATGAGGTATACGAGATGCTAGAGACCAAGAATAATGGCAATTAAATGCAAGTTGTATACATAAGTTTTTCTATGATCATTCACAACAAAAAAAAACTACATATATTCAAAGTTATCTATTTTGTAACACAAACAAATTAACTAGGTAGTCATATGATTAAATTAATTATTTTGTTGATACATTTATATTTAGAATATTATAATTATTATAATGAATTTGAGGTTAAATTTTCAATATCCTTATCGTATCAAAAAGTTGACATTTGACTTGACATTGCTCATGTGCCACCTTCAACCCAGAACGTCATCTCCCGATTCTATTGGTTAAAAATCTGTATCATAATGAAGATCGGTGTCATAATGAAGCCCGTTATAAGGATGCCCGTTATGATATAGGTATTAATATAAACTGCTCGTCAAAAGTTAGGGATATAGAAAATTCTGCTGAATTTTTATATTAGTAGATTTTTTCGTAAACAGATTAACGGATTCCGCTAATTTTTTTTTATTATTTTAGACTTTTCTTTAGTATTTAAACAGTTATGCAAAGGTTTACTCAAACTTTTTTTTTTGTACTTATACCGGGTGGAAGAAAAGAAATGTTTTTCTTATGTTAAGTTTGAGACGCCCTGTAGGGAGGACGAGGTACAAATGGGAGTATATTATATCGAAATCGTATTGTAGTCTTATGTTTTCTGAACATTTTGTTTTTTGAATGTCCCTGATATCTTTAGAAATAAAAAAAATAAACGGTTTTGTAATTTAACTATAATTTCTCCCTTGTAGGGAGAAAAAGGCACAAAGGTGAGTATACCTCGATATTTTGTTGTAGTCTTATATTTTGTGAATATTTAATTTTTTTAATTTCTCTGATATCTATAATAACAAAGAAACTAGACGATATTACTCTTTAATATGTGTTTTAACTGACGACATGCGTCACATCACACATGTGAAACATAGAAAAACATATTAAAGAGTAATACCGTCTAGTTTCTTTGTTATTAAAGATATCAGAAGAATTAAAAAACAAAATATTCAAAAAATATCAGACTACAACATAATATCAGGGTATACTCACCTCTATGCCTTTTTCTCCCTACAAGGTATCTCAAACTTTTGTTTCGGTTAAAACACATGTTAAATTACAAAACCGTCTATTTTTTTGTTTCTAAAGATATCAAGGACATTCAAACAGCATGTTCACAAAACATAAGACTACAATATTATTCTGATGTATACTCACATTTTTACTTCGTTCTCCCTACAGGGTGTCTCAAACTTAATACAAGAAAAACATATTTTTTTCTTCCACACGGTATAAGTACAAACAATAAGTTTGAATAAACCTTTGCACAATTTTGTAAATACTAAAGAAAAAGCTAAAATAAAAAAAATAACGGAATCCGTCTGTTCGCGAAAAAATCAACTATGAAAATCAGCATAATTTTCTATATCCCTAACTTTTGACGAGCAGTTTATGTACAGTCTGTTCCAACGAAAATTTGACCCCCTCAGAAATTCAGAAACCAAGAGCTTCTTCAAAATTTAAAAAACACGTAAATTTTTAATGGAAGGGGGACGAATTTTCATGCAACATTCATGCCCTTAAATGTAACCCCCTACTGCCCGCATTGACCACCACTTTTTTTTTTAAATAGCAAGTGTGGTCGAGTGGCACATCATTTGAAAGGTAATTTTTTTCTCTAAACGACGCCCTATTTTTTTTAATTTACGTAATAAGTTTTAAGATAATTTTGGACTTAACAAAATTTATTATAAATTAGTTAAATCCAAAATTATCTTTAAGGTTATTCCGTAAATAAAAAAAAATAGAGGGTCCTGCAGAGAAAACAGGGAAAAAGACAACATATGCAGAAAAAAACAGAAAAGGTGACAAAAGAAGCAAGAAAAATAGGTTTAGAGATTAACACAAGAACAACCAAACTTATGAAGATAAATACGGAAAGAGAAATGGGTATATTCATTGAAGGAGAGAAGAAGTAGAAAATGTACAGAAGTTTTGCTATCTGGGAAGCATAATTGACGCTAGCGGTGGAATAGAACAGGAAATTAATGGAAGGATAACTAAAACCCAAAATGCGTTCTATAAGCTGAAGAAAACATGGGAGTCCAATAAATTAACAACCAAAACCAAAATCAGGATATTTAATACAAATGTAAAGAGCATTTTGCTGTATGCAGCAGAAACTTGGAAAATAGAGAAAAATATTATACAAAAGGTTCAAACATTTGTAAATAGATGACTTAGACGAATATTGCAAATATATTGGCCAAATCGGATAAGTAACAAGGAACTTTGGAGAAAAACT
The DNA here is from genome assembly GCF_917563875.1 of Diabrotica virgifera virgifera. Lineage (NCBI taxonomy): Eukaryota > Metazoa > Arthropoda > Insecta > Coleoptera > Chrysomelidae > Diabrotica > Diabrotica virgifera. The sequence continues at coordinate 201,665,973 of NC_065443.1, read as the reverse complement.
AATCAAGAGCCGATAGCCAAAACGATAAATAGACGCAAATGGAAGTTTATTGGACACACAATAAGGAAAAATGAAGATGATATAACCAAACAATCCCTGAATTACCAACCAACTGGAAAAAGAAAACAAGGCAGACCAATGACATCCTGGAAAAGAAATATTACCAGAGAGCTAGAAGACAATGGGTTAACATGGAAAGAGGTGAAAGCCCTGGCCAGAAACAGAGATGAATGGAGGGGGACTGTAGAGGCCCTATGTTCCAAATGGAATCAAGAGGAGTAAAGTAAGTAAGTAGAGAAAACAAATACCTTTCAAATGATATGTCACTCGACTACACTTGCTATTTAAAAAAACTGGGCGGCTGTTGCGGTGCAGGGAAAGGGGGACGAATTTTGCATGAAAATTTGTTCCCCCCTCAATACAAATTGACATGTTTCTTTTTAATTCTGAAAAAACTCTTGGTTTCTGAGTTACTGAGGTGGAGGTCTAATTTTCGTTGGAGCACTCTGTATAGATGATTTACATTATGAGTTTAGCAAAAAATATTGTGATCGTTTAAATCATTATGCTGAATTGAAATAATTAGGAGTAATTTCTTGGGTTCTGTTCTGCTCGCATAAAAATCCGGGTGGCTACTAAGATCCAAATCACTGATTCGGAACCGACAAAAGAACCAGATTTTCTATGAGACAATTACTTATAAAACAATAGGGTCACTATTGGGATCACGAAAACCAGCCAAAGGTTGATGTGTTTTTTCTTTTCTTATAATTAGGAAACTAAAACAAAGTAAGAGAACAGAAACTTTATTCAAAATATAGTGTGTTTCTTGTCTCCTTTTTATGGTCCTGAAACTATTTTCTTATAGCATTTCTACAGTCGAAAAAATGAAAGATTACCAATGAACGATCACATCAATCACTTATTTTGTATTTGCTGTCTTTTTTTTATAAATTACAAACGTTTGTTATAGAAAAAGACAGCAGATACAAAATAAGTGATTGATGTGATCGTTCATGGGTTTGTCATCCATTGTTCATTTTTCCGACTGTACGAGTATATTATCTACTACTTATATAACGGGAATAAACCACAATTTTGATTGAAAATGGGTTATATTTGGCATTTCGATTTATACCTCAACAATTGTTTTCAAAGTACAAATTAAACAAATTATTTTTTTGTTACTTGGAAATAATATTGAAAAAATATTGTATAGAATAGAATAGAATAGAATAGAAATATGCTTTATTGTCACTGAAAATACAAATTTTATGGACAAAGCTTAATTAAAGTCAGAAAAAATAAATAAATAATATCTAACAATAACAATAACAAATACAATTTTCTGAAATTTGATAAATCGTCAATATAAAAAAAATATACATAAATACAAAATATAAGTTAATAAAGTAAAGAAAAAAAAACAAAATCGATATATTGCAACAATTTATAGAAATAAATTGTACAAAGTAAACTATATCTAAATTTTGGGTCTACCCCAAAATCCCGACAGCCAAAATCCCGACAGCCAAAATCCCGACGGCCAAAATCCCGACGGCCAAAATCCCGACACGCCAGAATCCCGACACGCCAGAATCCCGAGAGGCCAGCATCCCGACAGGCCAGAATCCCGACAGGCCAGAATCCCGACAGGCCAGAATCCCGACACGCCAAAATCCCGACAGGCCAGAATCCCGGACAAATTAAAAATCCTCTCAGATTTTCAAAACTATAATACATAGTAAACTTACTAAGGAAGTAAAACTTCACTTGTAGGTAGATGGTATATAATTTTATTAAAATTTTTATCTGAAATGATCCAAATTGGATTGAAGTGGGTACATCTATAGTACAAAAAACACACAAACGTTTTCGGACCAATCAGTTCATCATCAGATAGAAACTTTAGATCCAAAGTAGTTGGAACTAGCTACATAGTTAGGTCAAAAGACCTTGATATTACAATAATTAGGCCATTTCGGCTTCAACAATGTCGACAATAAGTAGATGTTTAAAGAATTTAGAAATGTAGTGGTACTATAGTGTGGTCTTCATCTTGGCTTCAAACTTCCTGTTAGTTTGAAGCCAAGATGAAGACCACAATATAGTACCACTACATTTCTAAATTCTTTAAACATCGACTTATTGTCGACATTTTTGTAGCCGAAATGGCCTAATTATTGTAATATCAAGGTCTTTTGACCTAACTATGTAGCTAGTTCCAACTACTTTGGATCTAAAGTTTCTACCTGATGATGGACTGATGGGTCCGAAAACGTTTGTGTGTTTTTTGTACTATAGATGTACCCACTTCAATCCAATTTGGATCATTTTAGGAAAAATTTTAATAAATTTATATACCATCTACCTACAAGTGAAGTTTTACTTCCTTATTATAAATTTATTTATATTATTTATATTTATATTTAGCTAATTATACTAATATCACCTACATACTTGGAAGTAAATTAAAACTGATTAATTCGTGAAGAATTTTTCCATTATTGTTTTCACTAATTTTGAAAAAATGTGAAAACTTTGAATTATCAACGTCCGTCCGTCTGCCTGTCCTTCCGCAAACACAACTCCTCCATCATTATACCAGGTAGAATGACATTTGAGGTGTCAAATGAAAGCTTATAATCCAAGAATGGTACTAAGGGTGAAAAATTTGACCTATGCTGTCTGTCCGTCCGACCGCGAATATAACTTCTCCGTCATTATACCAGGTAGAATGGCAAATGAGAAAATCTGACAGGATTTTTATTTGTCGGGATTCTGGCCTGTCGGGATTTTGGCGTGTCGGGATTCTGGCCTGTAGGGATTCTGGCCTGTCGGGATTTTGGCGTGTCGGGATTTTGGCCGTCGGGATTTTGGCTGTCGGGATTTTGGCTGTCGGGATTTTGGGCGGCACCGCTCAATTTTATATGCCTCATTCATAATGGCAATTTAGACATACGGGGGTCGGCATAAGTCAGGCAACGCTCTCGAAAAATTGGCATAAGTCTGGCAGATCTGTCGAAAAAGATTAAAACGAAGCATGTTCGTGCTTCAGACAGTTGCGTCGGTGTCATGATAGCACGTGGGCGTCGAGCTATATGGCATGTGTGCGGGAGTACCTTAATGTTCATTTTGGAGAATGGATAGGCAGACGAGGAATCGTTGAGTGGCCCGCACGGTCATGTGACCTGATACCCTGTGATTTCCTCCTGTGGGGCCTTCTCAAGAACCGCGTTTTTGCAAGAGGACTACGCACCCTTCCCGACCTCCGAACTGTAATTGAAGACGAATTTGAATATCTTTGCGGACAGCTTGACGTGCTTCTCCGGTTCTGTTCTTCTCACTCTTTATTCGATCTCTCAGTCTATTTCCTGTAATTATTCTCATTTCTGCTGTTTCTAGCACTGTATCTGTTTTAGTTTTGTCGATCGTGTTTCCGATGCATACCTCATTATTGGTCTGTTCTTATAGATTCTTGATTTTACCTCACAGTTAACGTATCGGTTATACCATATATTGTTATTAAGGCAATGGTGTATCTTGGTTATGTTATTGATTTACTATAATGGGATCTTCATGATTTTTATTTATATAAATATAATAAGCGAGTCTTTTACAGCTGGCGCCGCTTCTCGCATCCTAGTTTCCAGCATTTTCTGTAGAAACAATCTTCAGTTTTTAGATCTCTGGAGGTCATTGCATCTTCAACATTTTCGACATATTTATTTTAATGTTTAAAACCGAATTAAAATAACTGAAAATAACCGAAAACTGATTTCTATTTTAATATTTAAAACCAAATACTACTACGTTCTACCGAGGAATTTTCGACGCATGTTTCATTTACCAAAGCAAGAGCAATTTCTTTCATTTTTCTCTTTTAACCATTTGTTTCCTTCGTGACTATATTTAATTCATTCCATTATTAAATTTCATATCTGAGACATATCTGAGATCTTTCGAATTCTTTACTTTTCTTATAGAATTGATACAGTTCTAACCCTGCATTGCAGGAGGATTAAATTGTAATCATTCAATAAGTTGTTAGTCCTGGTTAATAGATCGCATTCGTTAAGAAAAACATTACCAAGTCATTCCACTAATAACAAAAAACTTATTTAGAAAACCTTCCTTCCACATAGAGTTACACTAACTTCTAAATCACGTTCCAAACTTTGTAGGGATTCAAATCCCCGGTTAAAAATAAAACTCCCCGAATTAGATTTCCAACCAGATACAGCATCCTCTGCTTATCTCAAACTGAAAACGTATTCAATCTCCGCCGCTGGGATAAAAAGCTGCAGCCGAAGCCGAATAGAGTGGCAAGAAAATTGCGAGGAAAAGAAAACGTTCGCATCTACTTACTTCACCGCGGAGGTTTTCCGTTCGTGTCGGAATCTCCACCGCTGTCAATCCACTTATCTTTTCCTTTTGGCGTCCTTATCGGCCCCGGCCCCTCACCATCACATCGCCCGCATACATGAAATATTTATATTTGAATTTTAGCGTTTGCCGGAGAGCAAATCTCAGAGTACATGCCGAAAGATACCTTACTCGATTCCTTCTATTTTCATATTTACATTTCAATAAGGAGCTTTACACATGCCCTCTTTTGGCTTCTTTTGCAAGCGCGTCTTTCCTCAGGATATACAAAAAGTCGCTTTGAAATTTATTGGAGGAGGTGCCAGAATTTAAGAAGTTATGCTTGAGATCTCGAGATCTGATATCAAGCTGAGAGCTAATATCGTCATCGATCGTCATCATTTCATAGTTAGTTTGGCTATTCCGTCCCCAATATGTTTATTTGCCATCGTCTGGGTTGATTGATAAAATACTTATAGCTGAATAGTTTTATGAGGCAGTATGTTAACTTTCATGCATTTAATTGTGGAAACTAGTTGGTTTATATGCGGAAGACTTTCATTGTTAATTGATGGTTACTTGATGGAAGTTCATTTTATCTAACAATAAAACACTGAAAACGTTTGTTTTTCTATACTTCCACAAAATTTATTACAACTATGTGAGTACAGCTGTTTCGGCAGAGTGCCTTTCTCAAGTGATTTAGATTACTATGAGTTTGCCTTTTTAAGTCATTAACTGAAGAGGTTGAAGAGTGAGGTGCTGTTTGTCTCGAGTTGGTCATTCAGAATTATATCTGTATTTTTCAATTTATTAATTTCCATAGATTCTAATAAAGATAGCTTAAGGCCTTTATTTTGAATATGCAGAATTTAAAACGTTCATTAAAAGAATGATTATAATCTAGAAGGTGAAGTGCGTATGTAGAAGTGTCTGTTTTTCTATTGTTGAAAGCCCTTTTGTGTTCTGCTAGCCGTTTGTCAAAGGTTCTACCAGTTTGACTGATGTAAGTTTTCGGACAGTCACCACAAGTTAGTTTGTAAACACCACTCTGTACTTGTTTTCTCTTTCGGCTCTTATTGTTCTTAATATATTTGCTTAAGTTGTTGTTGGTTCTGAAAGCTGGTGTTATTCCTTGCTTTTTTATGTATCTGGCTATTTTTGTTGTTATCTTGCCAGTATATGTGATAAAGCAGAAGGTACTGGGTTCTTCCTGTGGTGGTGGACAGACTAATTTCAGGGCTTTCTTATGGAGTTTTTGGTTTAAAATTATGTTAATTGTTTGTTCGTTATAGCCATTGTTTACTGCTATTTGTTTAAATATGTTAAGTTATATCTCGAAGTTATTTTTTGACATGGGAATTTCTGTCAGTCTATGTATCATGCTATGGTAGGCTGCTAATTTGTGTTGTGTAGGATGGGATGATGAATTGTGTATAGTTGTGTCAGTATGGGTAGGTTTATGATATACGGAGAACTCATGTTTGTTGTTTAGTCTGGTAATTGTTACGTCTAGAAAGTTTATGTACTTTTCTGTTCGGTTTCTATTGTAAACTCAATATTACTATGACCATACATTAATTCACTTAATATCATAAAGTATCTCCTGCATATGTTACAAAAGTAACCAAAATGGGCTAATCTGGTTTAAATTATCTATTTGTTTTAAATTTATCTTTAAAAGAACCAGGAAATGATAAACAGCCAACTATGTTATGTTTGTGTTATATTATTTGGATTTCAATTTTTATGTGAGAGACACGATTTTTTCGATGGTTTTATACTTACCATACTATACATTTTATACTTTACATATACAGTAAAACCTCGATACAACGGACTAATTGGGGGGACGGGGTGTCCGTTAAAGCCGAAAGTCCGTTATATAAAAATAGCTTTAAAATAAATCAGATTATTTAGAAATGTGTCCTCATTTTGCTATAATAAAAAGTTTATTGAAATTCTTTGTAAAATACAACGTTTGGGATCCACGGCGACCCCGTTGTTATGCAATGTATGTTAGTAAAGGCAGGGTTAAGTATGTATAAGATTAACAGAACGTTTTAAATTTTTTTACATTTGACCTTATTTTTGGTCCGTTATATCCGAAGTCCGTTAAATAGAGGTCCGTTATATCGAGGTTTTACTGTACTATACATTTTATACCATAATATTGTGTATTGTATTATTCTTGTTCTCATGATCATTTTTCAGTGCGTCATTAATTATGACGTCATATATTGTATTGGGTGTGTCGAGACTTATTTCATGTAATTATTGACGAATCTGACAGATGCCAGAATCGTACTTTAGATGAAAAGCTTGTGGAATTAAACTAATTAGTAATTTAGTAGATTTGATTTTTACACAATATGTTAACATGTAGGTATTTTTATAAAGGGGAATAAAATTAAAAAGTAAACAATATTGTTAATTAAATTTATAAATATGGAAACATTAAAAAATGACACAAAACTATCCATACACTGTGTTTTTATCGTCTTCTCTAGGTGCTGTCTCCGCTTAAAAAGTTGGTAATCATCAGAGCGATCTTTATTTCTGAAACCGCGGCTCTAAATAATTCATTGTTATTACATCCAAACCAGTTCCTAAGTTTCTTCAGCCATGAGTTACGTCTCCTTACTATGGATATTTTTCTTGTATAATGACCTGGAGTATAAACTAACTTCTAACGAATTAAATTCTAAACCAAAATACAAAACTAACTTTTAACGAACTAAATTCTAAACCAAAACACAAAATAATGCACAAAAAAGTTGTGAACACACAAGGGAAGTCGAATTCGAAATTTCAAAATGACAGGTACACAAAATACTGACCTGAATAATAGCCGTCACTTGACTCTTTGACACTTCTAAAAAATGGCCAAAATGGACGAAGTTTTCGTCAAATGTTCGTAATACGTGTATTTGATTGGCTAGAAAAAACGCGCATTCTAAATATCAACGAATCAAACGTAGGTTAGGAATAGACATCTTATGTATATAACCATTGTAATGCTCCATTATTTTTGTGTTTAATCACGGAGCTACCGCTTTTTCCGTCTCATCAAACTTAATGCATTAGAGAGAAATCGAAAAACTGTGACGCACTGAAAAATGATCATGAGAACAAGAATATGTACTAGGTATATTGCAGTTACGCGAATATCAAGTTTTACCTATACAGGGTGAGTGGGGAGGAACGCGCCAAACTTTAAGACTATATAATATACGGAATAAGAATTAAAAATAACTCATATATTATGTTGTTATTTGATTTTCATTTGCTTCCGAGATACGGGGTGTAAACATTTTTCTTACAAACTGACGATTTATTTATTACTCTAAAACCGGTTGAGGTGTGCAAATGTAATTTGGTGGGTTTTAAGACATACTTATTGCGCGTTTTTGAACATAAAATTAAGAATATTATATTCACAATTGGCGCGCGTACGGGTAATAGTCTAAATTTTTTAAAGATAAACATGGTACGGCTCTGAAATATTTGAAATAAAAAATCTTTCTTGAAGTTCTCGTTCAACTTGTGACAAAAAATCTATCATCCCTTTTTTCATGCGACGCTTCGTTTTCATGTAAAAGATAACGCTTACAATGTATTCGACGTGCGTGTCTCTATATGAACGTGTATAGAAACTTATTTCGAATACTTTGTAAGTGTTAAGATATTTTATTTTTTGCATGAAAACGAAGCGTGCGTCGTATGAACAAACAGGAGGATAGATTGTTTGTCAGAAATTGAACAGGAAATTCAACAATAATTTTAATTTGAAATATCTCAGTGGCGTACTATTTTTTTTCTTTAAAAAATTTCAGACCATTACCCGTAGGCGCGCCATTGGTGAATATAAAATTCTTAATTGTGGGTCAAGAAATGCGCAATAAATACGTCTTAAAACCCACCAAATTTAATTTGCACGCCTCAACCGGTTTTAGAGCAATAAATAAATCGTCGGTTTGTAAGAAAAATTTTATCAGCCCGTATCTCGGAAACAAATAAAAATCGAATAACAACATATGAGTTATGTTTAATTAATATTACGTATATTATACAGTCTTAAAGTTTGGTGCGTTCCTCCCCACTCACCCTGCATATACATAGTTTAAAAACCTTTGAAACCGAAACATTTTGAAAGACATAATATGTTGACCTTATTGAACACGCAAACGGAAAAAGCCAAACCCCAATAGAGTGAGAAACACTTAAAGATACATTATTTTCTGAGACGAATTTCCCAGTACCCCAATCACCGCCTGAGCATCTCTGTAGAAACCGATTCCCGGCGCGTCCTTATTTCTCAATTTCTTTTTCATCCTCAACAGCGGAAAACATCAAAGTCATTCCTTCTCGCCCACCTCACGCCTCACCCTCACCTTATTCCCCGATCGATTGAGGAGCAAAATAAGATTGCTTGCATCAATCCGTACCAGCTCTTGACTTCATATGATTTCGACGTCACCACAAGGGGGTCCAAAGGGTCAAGATTATTAAAAAAATTCAATATTTCTAGCTGTTATAGGAAGTTAACTAAGATGTATCCCAAGAATTTAGGTGTATAGATGTATTGTTTTTTTTGAAGTTATACTTCTTTACCGGCGATAGAGGGTAAATTTTTATATGGGACAACCTAGCGACCGGGCGCATGCGCATTATAACTTTGTTCTGATTGGATGTTCAAATGACATGTCAAAAATTATTCAATATGGCGGCTGTGGCACAGCTGTAGTTAGATTATTTATGGTTGTTGCGTTTTAAAATTTGTGTGAAGAGAAACAACAAACAAAAGTTAGTTAATAGTTATACTGCCTTTTTAAATAGTTTTCATATACCTATATTTTTGGACTTTTGGACTATTTTGGGCAAGAAAAACTCATTCTAATTTGGTAAGTAGTTTTTATTATAATCATATTGTAATTATACATTTGGATTAGGTTGAAATACATACATTTATTTTCTCAAGAATGCGGATTTTAGAGAGAAATCCCAAATTAGATTCGATTTTTATTTTTAAATTATGATTTTTTGGCGTAGATTTATTTATCTAGTAGGTATGTAATGCTTTGATTTACATACTTAATTTGATTACCAACAAAAGTTCTACCAATCTTCATCTAATATATTGTTTTCTTACTGTTTTGTTATATTTTTATATTTTCTTCCACAAAAAACTACATAATTTAATTTTCAAAACAACTGTCAAACAGTAAAACGTTCAGTTACCGTATTTTTCCACTTGATAAATAATGTGGGATTGGACGAGTGAGTCTACGCTTCGGTTACGAGTCAAAGCGGCACGAAATTCAAGGGTTCAATTCCCGATGCAAGTTTTATTTTTTTATTTTTTTATGCATGTTATGATTGTAAGTATATTTGTTATATAATTTTTTTTTCAGAAAATGCGTATTTAAAATTTTTGCCAACAATTATTATCGTTCTGAAATCATCTTTTCTTTGTGGCATTTTTCAATGTGTTTGTGTGCGTTTTATTCTTTTATTTTTTTAAATTTTTGGTATTGTCTTAAAAATCACATAATATGTAGTAGAAGTATAACTTCTTACGTGCGTACAAAGTACACACACATTCTTGTTTATATAAAAGCATATCAAACAAAAAATAATTACTAATTGTAGCAACTAGCTAATACCCAATTTATTGTATAAAAAACTTAGTACTAAAAAAACTTAAAAAACAAAGTAAATTACTCTAATAAAGTAGCAACCTCACTTTAAGAAGGGTTTTGATAATAAGAACGAGCAATCAATTGTTTAGAGACGTGTATAATAGCCAAGCAGAAGACTATAGATCTGGAAATTTCACGCAAGCAAACAATAGTATTTAAACAGGTCTGAGAGACTTCCACACAATTCATAAATACAAGAATGCAAGGAAAAAGATCTGTTGAAAGACCAAAAAAGAGATACGATGACGACAGGCGCGGATACAGGGGGTCAACGGGTCCATGGACCCCCCTATTGTATTTAGTCATAAGTATTTTTTTATTATTTATTATTTTTTTCTGTTAACTCTACACTTTAAGCCATCAGTACAACACTAAATTACACGACAACCGCTTCCAAAGAATTGAAAGAAGCCATAAAATCTAATAAAACACCCTTCTCTGAAAATTAATCTGCAGGCGCATTTGTTTGGCTATCGGTGGGGCCATAAACAACGGAAATATTTTTCTCAATTCAAAGAATAACAAAAATTATATTTTAAAATGCAAATACATTACCCTGGGTATAAACCTTATCTCATGAAAAGTCACCTTTCAAATTTGCGATACAATAAAGATATAAAAATTTGTATTTTACTAGATAGTCCATGCGTACTTACCCATTGATGGTAGAAAGGTTAATCTTTATGGTAAAGAACGACCAGTGAGATTAATAGTCGTGAATTGTCTATCAATACTTTTGATACCGTAGGGTATCTGGGATTATGTAGTGTATTTTATTCTTAGAATAAGTGTGAGTCGTATGGCTAAATCTGGAAAATATAATATTTGAGCAGTGTTGTCACAGATCTTGGACAAAATTTCGGGAGACTGCTCCTATTTTGTCGGTAGAAATCGTCAAATTTCGGTAGATTTCATTTTGGCTTCTTTTGCTATCACATTGCAAAAAAATGATACTTTAGGTACCAGTATTCAAAAATAAACTACATTCATCATATAATGATCAATAATCACCATTCATCATAAAAATCATTCAAAGTTCAAAATCGGTATACCTTAAAAAATGTAATTTCTCGGCTTTCTAGGTATTATAGAGCAATTTTCTAATTTTCTTCATTTTTTTTAATCCAAAGTAACTCGAGTAGAGCCGTATAACTAACGCAATACTAAATATCAAAGATGCTTTAGTTTTGTTATAAGGAATTAATTTATTTATAATAAAATTAAACTGCATATTTTTTTCCTGTTGTAGACTTTTTAAAAAAACTTACCACACGTGTACCTATTAACGTTCAAAATACAAATATTCTTATTTGAAAGCTGTATACTTGTTTAAACAAGTTAAAAATTTTAGAATAAATAATAGTTATAAGTTATTTATAAATTACTGCAAAAATAAGGTTTATTTGCAATTATCTCCAATTATTTATGTATTTCAAATTAGAAACTATTAAGATCGAGAATATTTATTTGAAACATTTTTCTCTAAAATCTACAAGGAATGTTTTATAGGCAAAATCATGATTTTTTACACTTTATAATCATTTAAAAACAAAACAATGTCGTATATTGAAGCAATTGAGAACGAGAAAAAATTTTAATGTTCTTTAGTTATGTCAAAATACCGTAAGTTAAATAGGTGCATAATAAATTTCTCCTGTTTTAAGATTTTAATATAAAAGTACTATTTTTAGTATAGTAATCTTCTATATTAAAATAAGCCACAATCCTTCAGTATTCACTATTCAGATTCAGGTAGATACATTTTACTCCCAAAATCATAATACACTGGGGTGCAAAATTAAACGGCCACCTTAAAAATGGGTCATTTTTGATGTCTCGAATTTCTTGAATCTGTTGTCCGATTTAAGTGATTTTTTAATATATTATAGCCTTATTCTTTAACAATATCTCGGTAAGAGTATTGTTGCTAAAAGTTAAATTTTCATTGTATACCGAGTGTACCAATCAAACTGTGTTTTTTTCTCAAAGTTCGCATCACCCTGTGGAATATTCTAGCATTTATTAAATACTGAAATTAAAATCCAACTATAACCTCATGTTTTGTCAACATTTTGTTTTTGATTCATTCGCTTACATTAGACCATAAAAAAGTTAGGTACTTTAATAACTAGCCATGTTTTTCATCAATACAGGGTGTTTTTAAATAAGTATGGCAAACTTTAAGGGGTAATTCTGCATGAAAAAATTATGACAGTTTGCTTTATAAACGGTACGTCCGCAAATTCTTCGTTTCTGATATAGAGGGTGTTGAAATTATTCTTACAAACTCAAGATTTATTTATTGCTTTAAAACCGGTTGAGATATGCAAATGAAATTTGGTGGGTTTTAAAACGTAGTTATTGTACATTTTTTGACATACAAGTAAGAAATTAATATTCACCATTGGCGCCCATACGGCACCCATACCACTTCCTTAAATTTCGCAACCAGGAAATCCTCCTACGTCCCACATTTTTCTTTCCCGGGATTTTACCTTTGGATTATGAGTCTTAGCAGGGAGTTCTTTTCCCCTCTCATTATGTGACCTAGATATTCCAGTTTAACTGTTCAATTTTAACTGAAAAATAACAAATAAAAATAGAGACATACTAAAATGTTAAAAGGAACTCATTAAACCCTTTCAATAATAAAAACAACTCCACTGGCTTGCACGTGACCCTGACTGGAACCGAAATGCCGACTTCACTTAATTTTCCTGTCGGGAATTGGGGGCCCTTCAGCCGATAAAGTCCAAAGGTGATTGGAATGTTGATTAGGGAAGTCGAGAAAGGACGAAGGGGCTTGTTCGTAGTATCCCTCGGGAAGTTCTTTCTACTCTGCTTTACCCTTCGCGTCTGGGAAATATGTTTTTAGTCGTGGGCGGCAGGAGAAGGGAATGACTGGGGAAAGAAGACGGTTTGTTCTTTAAGTGGTTAAGATGAGATATGTAATTATGAAATTTGTGAAAAGGGCGCTTATTAATTCGATTTAAATTAATTAGGGAAGAGTAATGGAGTTTTCTGTGACGGAATGGGGGACAAAGTGTTGAAGAATAGGGTATGAAGTAGAAAAAGTTGAGAAGTAAAATTAAAGAAACGAGTGCTGGGTTTTCGAGTGTAAACTGAGAAAACAAATTTATATGAAATCATATTTTACCATTTATAATATAGTAATTATTTTGTAAGATGTTGAGGCCATTAAGTAGCCGCAGTAATGAAATATGAAGAGGGATGCTTGGGAATCTTACAAAAACCTTAGAAAAGCAACATTTTTGCATAACAGCCAAAAAATGTTAAAAAAGAAACTCATTTGCCTTATAACCATACTGGGGACTTAATGGAAGTGACTAATATGATGCGAATATTAAAGAGAAAAATGCCGAGAAGTATTATACAAAGGTTACCCCACGTTAAGATAGGCACAATCCCTTACTCCCGGCATTCAATTGTTTTCATTTTTTTACGTTCTGTATGATTAAAAAATAAGACTCAATAATAAAAAAAATTGAAGAAAAAGATCTTCTGTGTAAAAGGTATATTAGTTTGAAAACCCCAATGAAGGACTACATTAAAATACAGAACGTTTTCGCTCTAAAGAGAGCATCATTAGTGTTCTAAGCAAACTCTAAATGCTAAGCCACCAAAAATACATGGGTCAAAACCCTTAAAATGCCGACCAAAGGTCTTACATTGGCATATTATTTATTAAACCCTGGCGATGGGTGAAATTTAAAGAGTATACCTCAAGGCACCATATGACTATACCACAAGCATGTGGGTGGTTGAGTTGATTACTCTGTCTTCACAAAGAGAAAGGTGAAAGCTAACTGTGAGTTGGCTTTCACCTTTCTCTTTGTGAAGACAGAGAAATCAACTCAACCACCCACATGCTTGTGGTATAGTCATATGGTGCCTTGAGGTATACCCTTTAAATTTCACCCATCGCCAGGTTTTAATAAATAATATGCCAATGTAAGACCTTTGGTCGGCATTTTAAGGGTTTTAACCCATGTACTTTTGGTGGCTTAGCATGTAGAGATTGCTCAGAACACTGATGATGCTCTCTTTAGAGCGAAAACGTTCTATATTTTAATGTAGCCCTTTATTGGGTTTTCAAACTAATATACCTTTTACACAGAAGATTTTTTTCTTCAATTTTTGTAATTAATGGTATACAGCCAGCTACAGGAAAAAAATTTTTCCTTATGAACTCAATAATAAGTGCAATTTTAACCCTGCCACCTCCTTTCCTTACCACCAAAAACTTACCTTTTTTGTTTTCTATCTTTTTTTAGGTGGGATGCAAATAATTTAAAAATTTCGAAAAATTCACACGCATAATTGAGACTTTTTTTACATAACCTCAAAACAACAATAATTGTTTTGTAAGATGTTGAGGTCGTTGAGGTCATTAGGTAGCCGCAGTAATGAAATATAAAGTGGGCGCCTTATGAATCTTACAAAAAGCTTATAAAAGCAAAAGTTTCGGATAACAGCCAAAAAATGTTTTGAAAGACACTTGCCTTATAGTCATCCAGACATATAAACTTATATCCAGACTTATAAAAGCAAAAGTTCCGGATAACAGCCAAAAAATGTTTTGAAAGACATTTGCCTTACAGTCATCCAGGGGACTTAATCAAAGTGACTAATATGCTGCGAATAGTAAATAGAAAGAGGCCGAGAAGTCTTATACAAAGGTTAACCCCCTTTATTTTACACCTCCTCTTTCGAAAAATTTACACGCATAATAATTGAGGCTTTTTTATTTTTTTTACATAACCTCAACATGGATTTCTATTTTTCTTTTTTTTAAGCGAATTTTTTTTGTAGAAGGCTGCAGGTCTATTTTTTATTTTGTGTATTGCATATATATAAACTATATTTCTAATTTTTTTTCAAACATTTCCGTAAGGTGCACCACCTTTAAAAACCCGAAAAACTGTTTTAAAGGTTTTTGGGGATTTTCTCCATATTATACACTCCAAAAATAGATCAAATCGAGGTATTTTTTTAGGTTATAGTATATAATTTAGAGCAACTGAGTCTTTTATGACATGCAAAAATGGGAGAAACACGTTCAAACCCTCCAATAACGTCAGGGTTTTTTGGGAGGTTTAAGCGTTGTTTTGCCCAATTTTTGAATTGTAACATTTATTAAATTTTGTAAAAGCATACTTTATGAATTATTTTAAGATTATAACCTTTGTTTTTCATATGTAAAGAAAAAAAAACAGGACAGAAAACACAGTCTTTCTATGTTTTCTGTGTCTGCTCTCATAACATCTCCAAAGGATTTTAATTGTTGGAGATGGACTGTGCTGAAGAGCCGTTTGCTCATTTAAAATTGATTTATTTGTCCTGTGGTTGGTTCGCGAAATTCGTAACATTCTTCTCCAACAGAAAATTTCAGTGGCATCTATGTTCCTTCAACTTCTTTTAGGGTCCAAGATGTACATCCGTATGCTAGTATTGGAAATATTAATCTTTCG
Organism: Diabrotica virgifera virgifera; assembly: GCF_917563875.1. Lineage (NCBI taxonomy): Eukaryota > Metazoa > Arthropoda > Insecta > Coleoptera > Chrysomelidae > Diabrotica > Diabrotica virgifera. The sequence continues at coordinate 201,650,414 of NC_065443.1, read as the reverse complement.
TTTAAAAAATACAAAAATAATCTTATAAAGTTAAGATGCGGTATTGTCTCCGAAGCTGTTAATCCCCAGTGACGCACATAAAAATGTCATCCAATTTAATAATATTTTAACATTTATTTATTAAATCTAAAAAAAATGTTTGCCTAGCATATTTTAAAATACTTTTTCTACAAAACATTACCCAATAGCCTAGAGATGGTATATGAGCTTACTCATTTTAAACCTATCTCCTCGTTACTTACACCCTTCTTACCAATTTTCTCGAACATATGTGACACTGCCGAATCTACTCCCAACCCAGTGTAAAGAGCAAATAAATGAACACATAAACTCGGTAATATTCGCAATCCCACCTTGGTGAAAAAGGAAGAGGAGGGAATATTAATACTTTATGACTCTCGTAAGTTTATAGTGAGAGTCTTATAAAAGCCAGAGTATAATAACGTTGGGTAGTATGCCCCAGAAAAGATCATAAAGCTCCATAACGTCGGGCAAACGTTTTAGAGCAATATTTTTATTAACTTTTTTATCGCGAAGTACGCTCTGGAAGGAGTCAATGAGGTATTTTCGAGGGTCTCTCTATCTAAAATTTAGGGGATCTTCGGTTCACATCTTTTTCTACAGAAAAAGCGAAAAAATGAAACGAAGTGAAAATGCTTAGCCCTTTATTACTGACGTGGATCTTTCAGGACGTAAACTCAGACATGCGGTACATCACTGTACATATTTGTGTTTTACATCAACTACGGAATGATTCTTCACCCAGCTGTAGAACAAAATACTGCTCCAAATAAAATAAACTTTATTTTTTCAAGAAAATTATGAACGCATACAAAATCCTATATAAATTGAATTCCAAAAAAAGAGTATTGGTAACTAAAAAATCGTAAAATAATGTTGAAAGCACACGAAAGTAGAAGAACTGGATGAACTTGCTGCCATCCTAATAGCGAAAGAATACTGAATGGACTGCTTTTAACTATAGAAACGTAAACACTGACATGCGGTGAAATTGCATTTCTGAAAATACATACTTTCGGGGTAAACGTTGAAAAGCAGGGGTGACAAGAGGCATACCTGCCGTACTCCTCTTTTAATATTAAGAGCCTGTGGTTCCACGCCATCTACTAAAACTGATGTTGTTTGATTCCAATATAAATTTTAAATGATTCGAACATCTCTGCCGTCCAAGCCAATGTCTTTTAGAACTTCAATCAATATAGAGTGCTTAACACGATCAAATGCCTTTTGGAAGTCAATCTACAGATATATTTTGACATCTTTGAGGAAGTACGTTCATCCCAAACAATGCATCTCTCTTTCCAAGCCCGTTACGGAAACCAAACTGTGTGTCATTTAGGTGTTCCTAAGTGTATGTATTGTAGATACGACCATGTATTACCTTCAGAAAAATTTTCAATAAATGGTTGAATAAACTGATGGTTTTATAATCAGCACAGGTTTTTGCTGTTGTCTTCATAGGTAGAGCTATGAACAATGAATTGCACCAGCCATTAGGTAGTTGTCCTCTGGTATAAATGGTATTGAAAAACGAAGTTATAGATAGCCAGTGCCGGTTTAACCTAACTTCGGGCCCTGGGCGCTGGAGGTTTAGGGGCCCCCTTCATTGGTAGGGGAGCCCAAGCGGGGATTTTTGCAGTTACTCGAGCGCGTCAGATTATCATAGGGGAGAAACCTGGTACCCTGCAGATGTACCTCTACCATATATTGGGTCTTAACACAGGGAAGTTCGTTAAGGGGGGCCCGAAAAAAAATCTATCCTTAAAAAAACTCGAAATTGTCGGATTAAGATAAGGTAAATTAAGTGCATGCAAGAGAGTGTATATTTCAAAAATCTGACGATTTGAGCCGGGCGTAAGGAAATGGGTGAGTCCCAAAATTTCACAAGAAAAAAGCGAATATTTCGCGATATTAATGACAGATCGAAAAATTAAAAAATATGTGCTCAATACTTTTTAAAAATCTATCGAATGATACCAAACACGCCTTCCCACTAAGAGGGGTGGGGGGTAAATTTAATATTTTAAATACGAATCCCGCGATATTTCGCGAAATGAACATCAGATCGAAAAACTGTAAAATATACTTATTCAATATTTTTGAAAAATCTATCGAATAGCACCAAACACGACTCCCCACGGAGGTGGGGTGGGGGGTTACTTTAAAATCTTAAATAGGAGCCCTCATTTTTTTATTGCAGATTTGGATTCTTTACGTAAAAATAAGTAACTTTTATTCGAAACATTTTTCGAATTATGGATAGATGGCGTTATAATCGGAAAAATGATTGTTGGAAATGGAAAATTAAATTTAAAAATGTCAAGCGCCCACTAAAATTGAAAACTTTACTTAACTTTTTTTGGTTTTAGGACCTACTCTTCACAACCCAATAGGTCCCCAAAGCGCTCGAGTGACTGCACATTTAGCATACTTTGCTCCCCTACCACAAGAAAACACATGCATTAACTATAAAGGTTTATTGTAAAATCCAGAAAGTAATTTTTTTTAACAAGCAAGAAGAATAGCAAACGTAAAAAATAATCCAAAAAATACTCTTAAAAACATAAATAAAAAACAGAAAGTTCCACAAAACAACACATGACAAACAAAAAAACATATTCTAAAAAACATATAAAGACAAAAATTAGATCACATTTTTTCTTGACTTGGCATTCGAAAAGTCCCATATAATATCACAAATTCAAGTTCTCCAGTTCTTCATTCTCTATATACAATAGTGGTAATGCGTCTAGGTTTTTTTGACCCAAATTTGACCTTAAATATGTTTTTATTCTTTTTAAAGCCGAAAAAGACCACTCACCTGAACGCGTCAAATAAATTTGCAGTATCAATTCTAAAGTTGCAGTTAAGGCTAAAAATGAATTTTGCCAAAACAAAAACAATGACAAACACACAAGACAATAGAAACGTAATACTAAACGACAGCACAATAGAAGCGGTTAATGATTATATATATTTGGGACAGATTATAAAAATAAATAAGGAAAACCAAACAGCGGAGGTAAAAAGAAGGGTCAGATTAGCCTGGGCAGGATTTGGAAAATTAAAATGGGTCCTAAAGAATAAAAAAATACAACAATACTTAAAAACAAGAGTGTTTGACCAGTGCATACTCCCAATTCTCACATACGCATGCCAAACATGGACCTTGACCAAGGCAAACATGGATAAAATAATAAAGACACAAAGAGCCATGGAGAGAGCAATGTTAGGAGTAAAATTGACAGACAAAAAGCAAAACAACTGGGTCAGAAATAGAACAAAAGTCAAAGACGCAGGCCAACATATAACCAGGCTAAAATGGAGCTTCGCAGGTCATAACGCTAGACAAAAGGACAATAGGTGGAATAGCACGATACAACAATGGAGACCATGAACAGGAAAGAGAGCAAGAGGACGACCCCAGATGAGATGGGGAGACGACATTAAAAAGATAGGAGGAACGCACTGGAAACAGAAAGCACTAAACAGAAGCGAATGGAGGAAACTTGGGGAAGCCTATGTTCATAATTGGACGAATTAAAGGGCAAAAGAAGAAGAAGAAAGTTAAGATATTGGGAAAAGTTGCCTTTACATCCAGGATGGCATCAAATTTTTCATAAATTATATATTTAAATTTTTGCACAACGTTACAAAATGGGTAATTTCATTATGCAAGTTCTCTTTGGTTTCATCAACATCGTTTTTATGTTTCTCGCATAAAGTATTAATTGACGTCTTGATTTCTTCTTTATCTAGAGTAAAAAAACATCTAAACGCTGATTTCACACCCTTGTAGCATTCAATTCGCGATTCTGAAAACAGCGACTAATTTTCTAGACTCTAAATTTTCTGCGACAGCGATTTTTTGCCACCGCGACTACAAATTGCAAGTGGAGTGCTAGCCTTAGAGGCCACTGTATAATGCCAAATTGCAATTTCTGTAATCGCTTTACTTTTGAATGTTTGAAAGAGTATGTACCTATTGTTTGGGTATTGGCATTTTCGAGAATAATCTATTCTTTATCTATAAATTAGATGTATGTATATCCATTTTTGTCTTTCGTTTAATATTTTAAAAGAAATTATTTTGCTCATATTTTAAAAGAACTTATTTTAAAGCCGAAAAGTGAGATATACCTATTATTATTTAAGCCCCACAATTCAAAATGAAATTATTAGAAACTAAAAAAACTCCGTTTATGCGATTATTTTGGATACAATTCGAGATATAGCTAAATCTGACAACTTTCTGTAGTTTTTGGAAAAGGGCCCCGCCACAAATACTGACACGGGGCGCCCCTGTGGGGCTAGGCTACGCCACTGTGTATAGGCGTGAAGAGATGTAACAATAGAACATAGGCTTTTGTAGTGTATTGGTGTATCTGCGTATGAGATTTTTTTCGGAGGATATGTATATTATTTAGCGTCTTATTTTTTTTTATAATTAAAAGGAACGGGCCCCTTCGGGCCCCGGGCCCCTGGGCGCCCACCCCAAGCGCCCAGTGGATAAACCGCCACTGGTTATAGCCTCTAAAACATTGCTATCATTTATAAGCTTGATACAATAAACTACCCCAGGTAATTGAAATAATATTGAAGAATAATATTTCAATCAACTATGATAGTTATCGTCTACCCTAGACTAGCTTAATCTCCCAAGTTGTGAGTCCACCTTGTCCTAATCAAAAACATGAACAATGAAAATTCAGAATGGAGCAAATAAAACAATAATCTAACTAATCATGTTTATTTTTCATAAAAGACATAATTAATGTATTAACCCTTAAGCTCCTAGCGTTACATATTATATGTAACGCAGAAACTGCTAAAATCTTATGCCTTAAATTGGGGAAGTAATTCTAGTTTTAACTAGATGGTGATGCAAGACTTTCAATGGACACTTGTTTACTAGTTTTCGGCAGTTGGTTCGAGGATTTGATATAACCTGTTTATTTAGTTTAGAGTGTTTTATGTGACGGTGTTTATTATTTATGGTAAAAATTGATCTCAAGTTTGAGTAAGTATATTTTTACTATTCTTTTGTTATTATATTTTGTTTAAAGTGTTTTCAATTGAGAATCAATTAATGTCTTTTCTTATTGATAATATAAATTTTTAGAAATTTTATCCTGGTTTTGTAAAAAATGGCTTTAATTTTTGGTGTTACATATATGTAATATGTAACGCTAGGAACATATGGGAGCAAAAATCGGAACTTTTAGAATTTTAACGTATTTTTTGTTCCAGAACAGGGTTTTCTCTTCAAGAAGCGCTGGAGATGCTTGATGCCGTTGAAACTTTAGACGTTGATGCTATATACATACATATAGGTACTGAACCCGCAGAATTGAATGTGCTTATAGACGAGGAATCTGGTAATGAGGAATATAATGATTTTAACAGGCTGTCGGAGAGAATTATTAGAGCACCTGTTGAACTTGTTTTACGAAATAGTGAAAGAGATTCCGAAATATATGATGATATTAACGAGGCTCGCCCTTTCAGATCATAAGCAAAAGGCTAAAAAACTAGTTAAAGAAAAGTTGAAGTTGATCTTATCGACCAGAGTGTAGTTAGATACCAAGTAGGAATTTGCTCTAAAAAATGGTGGTGGTGTCTATTTACATTGATGCTGGACAGAACTATGGACATAATGGTCTATTTACATTGATGCTGGACATAACTGGATATAATAGATGCTATGATCCTATGCCACAACTAGAATTTCGAAGGTATCTAGTAACATCGTATCTTACTAAGTATGGTACCAAACCAAAAGATGCAGGCAGGCCATCTTCGTTCAAAGTAGTCGTAGATATAAGATATGATAAGATTGATCATCTCCTGACCAATATTCCTAATAAGAAAAGGAGACGTTTTGCAGATGAATGCTCCAGTTCATATGTGCGTACCATGGGTTGCAAGTACAATGTGGGAGTGTGCATCACGTGCAACATAGATTTTCATCTACAATAACTTGATTATGATTTTTCATTTATCTAGTTTTGTCTTTGTTTTATAAATTTATAATCGGAAATATTTTAAATATTTTTGCTCCTATATCTTCCTAGTGTTACATATATGTAACGGCAATTTTCTAAAAAACCAAAAATAATTAAGAAAAAATGTATGTATTTTGTGTTAAAACCTTCTCCTGAATACATCAAAATAAAAAAATAAAAATTTCTAAATAAATTAATTCAGGATCTTAAACGTTAAAAGATAGTATACAAGACCTTGCCGAAACTTAACAGATCAGAGATTATACTTATTCGATGGCACTTGGTATCTGTCTGCTGGTTCTTGGTGTCTTGCTGTTGGTTCTGCGATGGGCTCTGGGGCTTGTCGATGTTCTGGCCCCCAGGCCTGAAGGTGTTGGTTGGTTGTTAGATATCTATATGCAGCATCGATGCATCGCCGGCGACATTGGGGGCTCCAGTTTCAGTGAATCCTCCCACGAGGTGAAGGGTTGTTCTATGCTTGTGATTTGTCCAGAAAACCCAAATAAGAACGTCTGTTTGAAAATGTGGCTGTGAGGCTAGACAATGTCTTAAGTAGATTTTAAAATTGAAAGAAAAAATATTCATTCATTTTTGAACTTTTTCAACGTTGAACATTTCAACCACAGAACGATTGAATAAGAATCTTCTATGCTAAGATAGAACAAGAATATTGAGATATACCTATAAATAACGAAAGAGGGCGCCAACCAATTTTTAACGGGGAAAACAGGTAAAACAAATAGAAGAAGATTATTATTAATGAATTAATAAAGAAGCTAGAATGAAATAATTATTTAAAAATAAAATAGCAAATATGTGACGTTTGTAACGTTACAAGCTTGTATATTTCAGTTGTAATTTCATCAGGACCTGCCGCTCTGCCATATTTTGTTGATTGTATGGCTTTTATTACCTCAGAGCGTGTTATTAGGGGTCCGTCGCAGTTAGTAATATCCGGAGGTGAACTACTTCTATCGTCTTCGAATAGGTTCGTATCGTAATTTTTCCAATCTTTAAGTTTGTCCTCTGTGTATTCGCGAGACGCAAAACGCGATCAGTGACTAAACAGGACTAGGTAAGACTTTTATAAACTTATAATATTGTCTGACAGGAAACCTCATACAGTCCACGCTCACTGAAATTATATTAATAATTACATTACTAGGTTTTGCATGAATTCTTTACGGTGCTGAAATATGGACCTCTACAGATGTATCTGCAAGAAGAAAGTACTATTTTTTTCACGATTCGTTCATTCCATATTTATTAATTTCTGGCTGAACCTCAGTCCACAAAGCCGACATATACCACACTTAGAAATTAGAGAGATGGAGAGATGTTTAGCATTAAAGAAATTAATATAAAAAATATAGTTTAAATGAGACCGGAAGCAAGATATACAGGGTGTTTCATTAATAATTGTCCATATAGTAACTGGAGAAACCTTAGCACAAAATACGAAGATTTAACCTAAAACATTAAATAAAATATGGTTCCTTACTGAGTTACAGGGTGTTTTATCTAAAAATTTAAAAACTATTTTTGCTCAGCACTTTAAAACTGTTCGACGTATCCTTTTCATACTTGGCAGAAAGTGCGACTACTATACACCCTACTAAATTATGATAAACAAATGTTTCTAGCTACTACCAGAGGCGTACGACAGGGGATAGTGAATGTTTGACCCTTATCAAATTCTACGCCACTGGAGGAATTACTATTTTAGTGCCACTTTTAGATTCTCCAATACTTTCTACGTAAATAATATACAGTTCATTGGTAACGATAAAGTTATTAGTTTTCGAGATATTTGAAGTTAAATATGAAACGGCACAGTTATTTTGATTAATTTATGATATGATTCATATGATTAAAATTTAAAAATTATTTGTACCCAGTACTTTAAAACTATTTGGCGTATCCTTATCATACTTGGCAGAAAGTGTAGGAACGGTACACCCTACTAAATTAAGATAAATAAACGTTTCTAGCTAATACCAGAGGCGTACGACAGGGGATAGTGGCTGGTTGACCCTTCCCAAATTCTACGCAACTGACGAAATTGCTATGTTAGTGTAATTTTTTGATTTTCCAATACTTTTTATGTAAATAATATACTCTTCATTCGTAACGATAAAATAATTAGTTTTCGAGATATTTGAAATTAAAAATGAAGCGACACAATACATTAATCAAAATAACCGTGTAGTTTCATCTTTAACTTCAAAGATCTCGAAAACTAATGACTTTATCGTTACGAATGAAGAGTATATTATTTTCATAGAAAGTGTTGAAGAATCCAAAAATTGAACTAAAATAGCAATTCCGCCAGTGGCGTAGAATTTGGAAAGGGTCAACCATTCACTTTCCCCCGTCGTACGCCTCTGGTAATAGCCAGAAACGTTTGTTTAACGTAATTTAGTACTTTGTACAGTACCTATACTTTCTGCCAAGTATGAAAAGGATACGTCGAATAGTTTTAAAATGCTGAGCAAAAATAGTTTTTAAATTTTTAGATAAAACACCCCGTAACTCAGTAAGGAACCACATTTTATTTAAGTGTTTTAGGTTAAATCTTCGTATTTTGTGCTAAGGTTTATCCAGTTACTATATGGACAATTATTAATGAAACACCCTGTATAATTGCTGGACGCATAGTAATACATAATTTTAAAAACTAAGATACAGTGTGTGCGTATTAATATCTGTAAGAAATTATATTTTTATGAACGTTAAGTCAAATTCAAAATATCCTCAAAGAGGTATGAAAAAATCCCTTACTCCAAACAATCTCCTTAACGCTACTGAATGTTACATCTTCTCCTTTGGCGCAAACTGCACATTTCGCATTCAGGTCTCCCGTCCCTAAATTGTTTTATCTGTCGAACTTTAAGAGATTTGCGAGACCGGTCAACAAAATTTCCGACCCCAGTGTAAAATATTTGTAAGGTCCTTCTGGATAGAATTAGAATGACCAGACTACCCTCGTCTAGGTTGGGTCTCGGGGTTGTAAAACTAATCGGTAAATTATTTCGGCAGTGACCTCAAATTAGTGCTAAAAGGGAATCTCGCCTCGTAATTTATGATGAACATTTAAATCTTATTGATGGAAATTAACAAGTTGGTCGGGTAATGGAGATTCGCGTTGGGGACCTTTGTTTATTATCCTAATTTGCGATTACAATGACTTAGAAGCTCGGTAAACTTTGAGGATTCATTTAGGTATAATGTTTCGGGCTGTTATTGTTAAAATATGATGGATTGAGTTGGAAATTTGGGTAAATTGATGATCATATAGTTACTAGAGTCTAAAGCACTTTTAAATCTTCATCTATTTTAGAGCTTATCATGGGGCAAGTAATTACTGTAATTATTAGTTATTTTCGAATTCTCAGATGATTTGGAGTGGAATTCTTTTGGTCGTCTTCTTAGAAAATACTACTTAGAAAATACTACTTAGAATATTCTCACCCTTTCACGGACGAAGAAGTAACCATAGTTGTTTATCTATGTAACAGTAGTCTGGTTTTGATGATATCTTCCCCGAATTTTTAATAAACAACGGCAAATCTGCCAATGAATGGATGGCTCACTTTTTCACAGATATCATCTTCTTCTTCTTCACGTGCCATCTCCGCGACGGAGGTTGGTAATCATCATGGCTATTCTGTTCTTAGATGCTGCTGCTCTGAATAGTTCGGTTGATGTGCATCCGTACCATTCCCTCAAGTTACGCAACCACGAGATTCGTCTCCTTCCTACACTTCTCTTGCCCTGGATTTTCCTCTGTATAATCAACTGAAGTATGTTGTATCTCTCATTACGCATAAATAACATGCCCCAGGTACTGCAGCTTTCGTGTCTTGATGGTTTCCAATATTTCCAGTCTTTTGTTGACTCTTCTCATGACTTCGTTGTTTCTTATATGCTCGGTCCATGATATCTTCAGGATTCTTCTATACACCCACAGTTCAAATGCTTCCAACTTTTTAGTAGTCGATGCGTTAAGTGTCCATGCTTCTATCCCGTAAAGCAGAGTCGAGAAAATGTAGCACCTTGCCAGCCTAACTCTCAAGTCTAATTTCAGTTTTCTTGCACAAAGTACCTTTCCCATTTTATTGAAGTTTGTTCTTGCTTTCTCTATTCGAACTTTGATTTCTATGGAGTAATCGTTTGTGTGATTAATTATTGTGCCAAGAGAGTTGTAGTTTTCTAATGGTTCTAAAGTTTTACCTTTAATTCTCAGGCTTTCATCATTATTTTGGGTTTTTGATATCCTCATAAATTTAGTTTTCTTGATGTTTATTGATAATCCATATCCTTCTCCATACTATCTTGTTGATTAGCTTTTGGAGGTCTTTAAGATTGTCTGCTATTATGATAGTATCGTCCGCATATCTAATGTTGTTAATTGGCGTTCCATTTACCTTTATTCCTGCTGCTTCTCCCTCAAGAGCTCTTTTCGTAATTTCTTCAGAGTATGCATTGAATAGTAGTGGTGATAATACACACCCCTGTCGCACTCCTCTTTTAATTTCGAACTCTTCTGATGTGTGTTCGTTAATCCGTATGTGTGCCTGCTGTTTATAATATAGATTTGTTATAATTCGAAGGTCATTGTATTGCAATTGTTTTGCTTTGAGGACGTCCATTAGCTGTTTGTGGCGGACTTTATCGAAAGCCTTGTTGTAATCTATGAAACAGACGTACATATCCTGGTTCACGTCCAAGCATCTCTGGATTAGTACGTTGAATGCAAAGAAAGCTTCACGGGTACCTACGCTTCTACGGAATCCAAATTGGGTTTCTTCAATATCCATATCAAATGTTTGGTAAATGCGTTTATGAATGATCTTTAAAAACATTTTAAGTGTGTGAGACATCAGGCTTATGGTGCGGTGGTCGGTGCATTCTCTAGCATTTTTCTTTTTTGGGAGACAAATAAATGTTGAGATCAAACATTCATTGGGTATGTCACCCGACAGATAAATTTGATTAAAGAGCTTTAAGAGGACATCTATGTACTCATTTTCTATTATTTTAAGAATATCAATAGGCAGTTGATCTCGCCCGGGCTTTTTCCGTTACTGGTGTTTGTTAGTGGAGTTTAAAATGGCAAGAAACCAGATCCGACACAGATCTTCAAAACTATATGGTGGCGAAAAAGGAAGCGAAAGTAGCAGTAACAAAAGCCAAAGCAGAAGCGTATTCAAACCTATACGATCAACTTGATACCAGGGAAGGCGAAACGAAGATATATAAAATAGCCAAACAGAGAGCAAAGAAAGCAAAAGATTTTAATCAGATTAGATGTATCCGAGATGAAAATAATATATAGGTATAATACTAGTTCACGAAAAGGATGTCAAAAAGAGATGGAGAAAGTACTTTGACAGCTTATTAAATGAAGAATTTGACAGACAGCCTGTAGAGTCAACGGAGACAGTAGCAGCAATGGTCACCAATATAACAAACGAGGAACTGGCTCAAGCGCTTCAAAAAATAAAGAAAGGAAAAGCGGTAGGACCAGATGATATTCCTGGGGAAGTATGGAGAGCATTGGGAGAGACAGGAACAAGGTGGCTAGCAGGTCTGTTTAATAGAATTATGGAAGTTGGACAAATGCCAGACGAATGGAGAAGCAGTATACTGGTACCTGTTTACAAAAACAAGGGAGATATACAACAATGTACAAACTACAGGGCTATAAAACTGCTTAGCCACACCATGAAAATATGGGAAAGAGTATTTGATAGGCGGATACGTGAAGAGACCGAAATATCCAAGAATCAATTTGGCTTTAAGCAGGGCAGATCAACAACAGATGCAATTTTCATTATAAGGCAGTTGATGGAAAAATACAGGAGTAAAGAAACAAACGCTCATATGGTATTCATTGATCTTGAGAAAGCATATGATAGAGTTCCTCGAGAGATTCTGTGGTGGACACTCAATAAAAAAGGAGTCCGTGGAGAATATATAAAGATTGTGAGGGATATGTATGAGGGAGTAACGGCTAGTGTTAGGACAGCTGTGGGAGAGACTGATAAATTTCATGTGAAAGTAGGATTGCTCCAAGGTTCTGTGCTTAGTCCGTATTCATTCTCATTAGTTTTGGACCAGATAACAGCGAGACTACAGGGTAACATTCCATGGTGCTTAATGTATGCTGATGATGTCGTGTTAGTAGGAAATAGTGAAAGAGACTTAGAAGAAAAACTGGAACAGTGGAGACAAGCTCTGGAGGGAAAAGGTTTAAAACTTAGTAGGACAAAAACAGAGTATTTGGAATGTTCATTTAAAGATGGAGTTACTACAAATAAAATGGTATCTTTGGATGGTGAACTGATTGTAAAAAGCAATAGTTTTAAGTACCTGGGATCGGTATTACAGAGTAATTGAGAAATAGATGGAGATGCATGCAGTAGAATTAGGGCTGGATGGATGAAGTGAAAAGAAGGTGGTGTGTTGTGTGACAGGAAAGTTCCAATGAAGCTGAAGGGAAAATTCTATAAAACAGCCATAAGACCGGCTATGATGTACGGAACTGAATGTTGGGCAGTGAAGAAGAAAGAGGAACAACGAATGCATGTGGCGGAAATGAGAATGCTTAGATGGATGAGTGGGGTGACAAAGAAGGATAACATTAGAAATGAGTATATTAGGGGAAGTCTAGGTGTGGCACCAATTGATGCCAAAATGAGAGAGTATAGGTTAAGATGGTTTGGTCATGTTCAACGTCGAGACGTTAATCACCCAATACGAAAAATAGCTGAAGTGCAGATTCCTGGAAGGAGTAGAAGAGGAAGACCAAAGAAGACCTGGGTGGAGACGATAAGGCAGGACATGTTGGTAAAGGGGATTGACATTGATATGACCCAAGATAGAATTGTCTGGAGAAATGCAATTAGGGAAGCCGTTCCCGCATAGGGATAAGGCAAAGAGAATGATGAATAATATTTACGTTAAACTTGTCACAAAAAAACAGCTTTGCTACATTTTGGGCTTTTAACATGTTTGTTCCATACTGTGTTTTATTTAAGAAATCAGTCCTGAGTCCTATTCTATAATATATCATTTTACTAGAAGAACTCCCCAAGAGTTTTTGCAACCTAAAAGCCATACAATTTAGATCCCAATGCAGATTTATAAAATACTAATGAATTTGTCCAGATTTGATTTAACCGTAACCTCGGTTTCTTCTGTCTGTCACACAAAGATTTGGAAAGTATAATTTGTCGCTACACAGAACGTCAGAATATTAATAAAATTATAGACTAAGAGCCGCTATAGCTGAAATTTCTTAATCATTTTAGGCACGGTAAGAGCCTATAACTTAAATAGTATATCTGAAATTTCTTAATCATTTTAGGCACGGTAAGAGCCTATAACTTAAATAGTAAAATCAAACACTGGCGCATCAAACTTTCCACTTATGGACGGGATAAATAAATTAAAAGTTACCCTCCCTCACTACCAGAATTCAATTGTTTTAATTTTTTTAAGTTCTATGTGATTAACACATGAGATTCAGCGTAATTTTAACCCACCACCCCATCCCCCTGCCCCGTCCATCAAAAACTTCATTTTTCGGGGTTTTTAATTTTTTTCGGTGGGATGAAATCAATTTTAACATTTCAAAAAATTCACACGCATAGTTGAGGCTTTTATAAAACATGTCTATTTTTTATAGACCCGTAGGTTGAGTATACATAACCTCAAAAAATTTTTTTATTTATTTATTTTTTTTTTTGAAAAAAGCGTATAACTTTTTTTTTGGGGGTAGCTGCAGGACTCATTTTTTCTTATTCTTGTGTATTTTATTAAACACTATATTTCTGATTTTTTTCAGATTTTTCCGCAAGGCTTGCCATCTTCAAAAATCCAAAAAACTGTTTTTTAAGGGGGTTTTGGGGGGTTTGAATGTGTTTCTCCTATTTTTAAATGTTCTAAAGGACTCAGTTACTTCAATTTACATATAACCTATAAAAAAGAAATTGATTTGATCTATTATGAAGTCTATAAAATAGGAAAAATTCCCAAAACCCCCTGAAAAATAGTTTTTCGGAGTTTTTGAAGGTGGCGTGCCTTACGGAAAAATCTGAATAAAATAATAAATATAGTGTTTGATAAAATACATAAGATTAAGAAAAAATTAGACCTACAGCTATCCCCAAAAAAAGTTATACGCTTTTTTCCAAAAAAAAATTTTTGAGGTTATGTACACTTAACCTACGGGTCTATTAAAAATAGACATGTTTTATAAAAGCCTCAACTATGAGTGTGAATTTTTTGAAATTTTAAAATTGATTGCATCCCGCCGAAAAAAAATTAAAAACGAAAAATGAAGTTTTTGATGATGAGGGCAGGGGGAAGGGGGTGGTGGGTTAAAATTACGCTGAATCTTATGTGTAAGGTCCGGTTTCACTAACAACGAATAAATCAATGAATAGCTATTCGTCAAATAAAATTTATTAGACGTTTAAGTTTATATTTTGTTTCAATATAATTTTGATAATTGAAAGTTAAACTCGCGAATTTACTTTCTTCTAAATATTTACAGCCAGATTAACTTGCCAATTTACTCGAAGAGTAAGTATTTTTTGATAAATAAATAAAATAAGTCTTATTTGACGTTATTAAAATGGAGAAATGTCAGTTTAATGGTCGAATAACTTTAATCATAGAATAAGCTACTATTTTTGTCGTTGGTGAAATCGGCCCTTAATCACTGGCCGGTTTTTTAATAGAACTTAAAAAAAATGAAAAAGTTGAATTCTGGTAGTAAGGGAGGGTAACTTTTAATTTATTTATCCCGTCCATAAGTGGAAAGTTTGATGCGCCACTGTCGACGCATGTGCCACTGAAAAGTGACGGCACAGTGTTCAAACGTAGAACGAAAGTAAATTGCAAAATACATTGTTGTTTATTGGAACAATTATTAGAGCCATTTACTTTCGCACTTCTTATGTTTCACACTAAAATATGCGTTGTCGCGATAATCCAAGACAGTCGTATATTCGTGGAATAGCCCATAGGCTCTTATCGTGCCTAAAATGATTAAGAAATTTCACCTATAGCGGCTCTTAGTCTATTACACATATCACTGGAATCGCGCTTGTATTAAGTTGATTGTAAAAAGCACCCCGTTACTACTCACCGGATCTTAACTCTTTACCTTAAACATTATCTGTTCGGCGTTAACCAAGTGTCACACATAATTCCCACTTGATTTATCGAAATTACATCTCATCCCAATTCATTATTCGTACGTTTCACACGTATCCGCATAGCGAACACGCCAATGAAATCAGGCGACCCTTGACTGAGACCGAGAGAGCGAGAGAAGAGAACTGGGAGGTAAATTACCACATCAAGTTAGCGTAGACATTCCGATCACGGCTGCTATGATATTGCGTCGCCGACAAGACATGATGTAATTATGTAAAACGTCTGGACCTAGAGCTGCTACGTTATGGCTTGGAGTTTTGTCGAATGCCTAAGAGATAATTGGGGGCGAGTAAAGCAGTGATTGTAAAATCAAAAAAACCTGTCGACGCAGACAAAAACAGTTCATAAAAATCTTATTGGACAATTCGATGTACCTAATATATGTTTCGAATTGTTTTCTAATGCCCTGTGTCCGTTTCTTCTCGATCGACGATAATAAATCAATGTTAAAGTCGTGGAGAAAAAAAAATGGTTTTATTGACAGCTACTGAATTATTACGCTACAGTGGTTAGGTAAAATTTTATAATAGACTGCGCTCAAAAGATCCCGAATCCCCTAATTTATAACTTTACCAATAATGTATACCTCAGCATAGAGGTTATTGTATCTAGCATAGTAACAAAAACTTGGAACTTTAAAAGCTTACAAATACAATTTAAACGAGGAAGCGACCGCAACACTAGGAAGTACAATTAGAAATAACACTATTTGGCGATTTATTGAGTTTGTAAAAGTTGAATAAACTCTAATAATTAAGCTATTAATCGGTATGTTTCATAATTATACACGGCGGAACTATAAAAATTTAGCAAGTTAATATTAATGTGAGATTACAAATTAAGGGATTAATTTGTGATTGAACACTTATAAAACATAAACCAAATATATTAAAAATATAGTTTAAACTTATATCATAATCAGTAAGCAGTAAGACTCTATCAGTCTACAATGCTCTATGAATATATTTCTTATTTCTCATTATACAGTGATGAGTGCGATGATAACCAGTAAAATAACGGAAAAGACGGAAAACATCATACGTTGTGAAATAAAAGGGATGAAACTGGTAGAGGTGGGAAATTATCAATAGAAACCTATAATTTTAACAAAGTACTAAACTCCAAAAAGGTACCACAAAGTTTTTATTTTAAAATGTTAAATATTAAAAATATTAGACGCGTTTCGGCTCATTATGAGCCATCATCAGCAAAATATAAGAGAAACCAAAGAACTGATCCAACAAGAAGGAGAAAGAATCGATTAGGTTTGATTAACAAATTGTACGTACGCAAACATTTAAAAAAATTACGTTTTGTAACGATTTACATTATATTTCCGATACATAGTGGTTTTTGGTGGAGAATGTAGAAGATATCAAGAAACATGTTCATCGGGAGATGAATAGAAAATTATCTTTTAGGTCGGAATGCAGAACTCTTGGTAACAATTTATTACTTGAGCTTTTTACAATTTATAAAACAAGCAGGCCGCTATGGGAGAGTCTACAATTTGCAGTCATCCCTTGTAGATTCTCCCATGTCTGCTATTTATTGGCCTGCTTGCTGTATAAATTATAAAAAGCTCAGGCAATAGATTGCTACCAAGAATTCTACATTCCGACCTAAAAGAGAATTTTCTCTGTTGTTTAGATAGATGTCGCTAACGCATCCAACAACAAATAATTGTGTATTATTTTGCTTAGTAATACAGCCAGATTTAGTTTCTACAACATCACAGGCGGTTCTAATGACTCTAAAAAGAAGAAACATACGTCAACCGATGGTGGTGGCCCCTGAATGGAAGTAAATCTAAAGTTGTCTTTCCTTATTTCTTTAAGAATAATTATTTTTTTTAGTGAAGCTAATATTTAAATACTAAAAGGGTAAACTAAAAATGGTTAAACTAGCCTTCTTTGGCCTTTCTCTTCACTTACTACCATGAACTTAATACTCAGCGATTCTTCGTGTTGGACGATGTTGAACGTACCCTAATACTCTTAACCTAAACTCTCCCAATTTTGGTAGACATCGTTGGCCCAAGATGGTTGGTTAAGGTTCTCGTTTAGAGTTTCACAATGCTCCCAGAGGTTATCTATTAACATCGGCGTTTAGCCTTTGCAATATTACAACATCATAATGTAGATTGAATTATAATTACAACCATTGTTTGGTTCTGGGTCTATTTAACAAGTATTTGAATTCACTGATGATGGACTGATAGGTCAGAAAACGTTCTGAATGGACATATTTTATTCAATCCATTGGAATTTTTTAAGAATTTATTAAATATACCTATTACATAGAAGTGGTTTTACTTCATGTCAGAGTTTATTTTGTCTGTTTTTTGTTCTTCTAAGTTGTAGAACCTTGTTTTCAAGATGCTTTCTTTATTTTTTTATTCTGCTCTAATTCCCATTCCGTATTTATTATTAACTTCACTGTTTCTTGTTAATACATTAGTATACATTAAACAAGTGGCGGCATAGCTCAGTGGTTAGATACTGGCTTAGCAAGTCGGAGGTCCGGGTGAGTTAGGGGCAGGCATTAGAAATTTTTCAATATCTTATTTATCTGAGCCACCACCGATACGAATGGAAGATAAACAATAAGCCAATTGGCTTGCAGTTCGACCAGTTATAACCACAAATCGATTCTAAAAAAATATATTTAACAAAATATAGCACATTAGAATTTTCGTACTTTAAAATCCAGCTCTAATATGAATATAATGATAATTAAGTACTTATAGGGGAGTGCAATTAGAACGAAAACTTGCATTGTTTCGGAAAAATTCAAACAAGCTTATATTTTTCTAAAACTTTTTTTGTTAGTTTATATACATGTTAAAGTAAAAAGTTCTACTCGAGGATTTGGCCGCTAATTGTTTATTAATTGTTTAAACAATAACAATTATTTTGTATTAATAATTTTTAAAATATCGTTAAATTCATTATTTTACTTTGATCAAGTATGTTTCCATTTTGTTTTTGATTATACTGAATCCGAATATGGCATTGCAATTTGAAAATTCTTATACAGAAGCTCTTATACAGTATGTCTGCGTAGCTAGGAACCACATGGAAAACTTTTTTATTATCAATTTTACGAAAAAATGTTATTCTTCATAAAATACTCTGGATAGTCAAAAATCTAAAACTCAACCATCACATATCAAATTTTATCAATTTTATACGAGTTATGTCAAAAATATGAATTTCGTTAAAGAGTAAAGTACCTTTATATTTCAGAATATCAAAAAATGCTATTATGAAAAGTTGTTTGAAATTAAAAAATATGTTTAAATATACAATTACATTATTCTAATCGAAATTTTTTTTTTATTTATTCTCAAATTACGGATACCTACTTATCATTTTATTACAATTATGATAACTATTTTATTATCACTTTTACGAAAAAAAAAAAATATTCTTCATAAATTGCTCTCAATGGTCTAAAATCTAAGATACAACCATCAGATATTAAACTTTTTTAATTTTATACGAGGTATGTAAAAAATATGAACTTTTCTTAAGAGTTAAGTGCCATTATTATTCACAATATTTTAATTAGAAGGATGTAATTGAACACTAAAACAAATTTTTTAATTCCAAACAACTTTTCTTAATAACAATTTTCGATATTGTGAAATTTAACAATACTTTACTCTTGAGTGAACTTCATATTTTTTGACATACCTCGTATAAAATTCATTAAATTTGATATTTGATGATTTTATAAAGAATAACTTTTTTTCGTAAAACTGATAATAAAAAAGTTATCAATAGGTTCCAAGTTACGCAGACATACTGTATAAGAGCTAAAAATTTTTTTTTGCTGAACATTTATTATTGTTGAAATTATTAAATGTATTTTCGGTAAGTTTTACAGAAAAAAGTTTTGATCACTTTATATAAACATTTTTTTAGCTGGTAATTTTCGGTTTTTGTATTACATTTTTGTTATCTTTCTTAATTTTCTCAAAAAGAAATAGTGTATTTCAGTTCTAAAGTAAAATAATTTAGTGCATTTTAAAGATTACATCCTAAGCTTTAAAAAAGCACTTATAAAACTGTAACAGATATGTTCAAACTTGACTAATACCGTCTTAGAGTGATGGTAATTCTATAAAACTACGAAGATTTCAAAAATTTCATTTTTTAAGACGTCATATCATTTGAAATAAATTTTTGAGATTTTTTTTGAATGAAACATCATTTAGTACGATGCTTGAAAGGTAAGTTGTGCAAAATTGAGGGTTTTATAAGAAAAATTGTAGTAGTTACACATTTTTCATTTTTATATATAAGATAGCTTAATTATTCTTCTTTTAGGTTCAATTTGTGAAATTTCATTTGATCCATTAGTTAAAGAATTACATTAAAATAACTCAACCGTGCACTTCGCCGTATGCTAGTTTACAGTGCGCCAATGTTTGTGAGAAGGGTGACTTTAGCGTTATAAATAAAAAATTTTAGAAGATACAGATTTAATTTTAGAAAATTCTTTATATAAGGTTTTTTGTAAACTTTTCTGAATTTTTCAATGGTCAAGTCAGTTTTGTTCTAAAATTTATATTTTATATGAAATTTATTAGAAATCAAAATTTTTAATGTATTATTTATAAAATTAATTTTTATTTCGTGAATTTTTTTTTATTTACTTAAAGTACCTCGACAACTATAGCCATTGGTACAAGAAGACTAACATTAGATACATAATTAAATAACGAAAACATATAATAATTATATAACTGTAACTAATGTCTATGATATTAAATCTTCTTGTAGAGCTAAGTGAATTAATGCAATGCCTGTGTGTCAATCTTCTACGGATGACCGGTTATGCTCCAGTTTCCCCCACATTTCTGCTGTGACATCCGTTCAAGTGAATTGCTCCGAGAGCGCTCTATTAAATTGTCTGCGGATGAGGATATGGGCAATGTAGAGGGCGAAAAGCTGTTATGTATCCTGAAACAGAGCAGCAGGAGCTCGACGGTAGGATTTTGCGAATTGACAGTTGATCAGATAAGCGTTTTATCGGAAAGGTCCGCATACTACAGATATTTCACCGCTGGCGTTTATATTTTTAATGTTAAAGTAAGGAAATTAACAGAAAAAGAATAAAACAAAATTTATTGATAGTTTTCAGGAACATTATTGTAGGTTATTCCATTTTTGTTTCAGATTTCTATTGGTATGTAATGTGGAAGATCTTTTTTTAAAAGACTTCAAAAATAATTTCTTTTCTTAAGTAGATATAGGTATAATCCAAAGAATTCTCAATATTGCACTCTAACAGAACATGAGCAGTGGCGTAGCTAACATGGGTGACACCCGGGGCGGTTATCGATGGTGTCACCCCAAATCCTAAAAAGTAAAGATTATTAAAATCAACGAAAATTCGATAAACGTTATGTTTTGAATAATGAAAAAAATTAAGAATTATACTTAGCTAATGAAATTGCAGTAAATAGTATATAACAGTTTATTAATTTTTTGTTTACATTATGTGAATGAATTAAAATATTTTTTTCTAGCTTTACTAGCAGCAAGCTCTAAAATCACATTTTCTATATTTATGTTTTGTGTTGCTTCATGTTCGATATGGTTAAAACCGAGGTTATTTAAGCCATTTTTGCGTCATTGTGGCTCGCTAGTAATTCTTGATTAATTTTAGCTTACTAAAGCTTCTCTCACATGATGCAACTGATACACAAATGTTCATAAACAATAATTTTAATGCGACCCTTAAGTTTAGGTGGGATTCCACGAAGTTCCATTTCACAATGAATTTTAAAAGTTTACAGCTAACCATTTAGAGGCTGTAATATTGGCCGCTTGTAAATGCCTTCTGGGCCTTGGCATTTCTAGCAGGAGGTCTGCTTCTGATACCTCTTCATGGTAAAAGTCACACAATTTTGAAACAGCTAATTTCAACTGTTCACTGTTCGTGAAAAGCAAAGTGTGTGTCTGCACAACCTCGAACAGTGAAGCCACATCATGAATGGACTCTGATTTGGTTTCGAGTTCAATATTGAATAAGTCAATACATTCCAACATATCCTTTTTAGTTCGTCTCAAAGTGTGACTCCTTTATAGGTAGCTAACTCACCATTAATTCGTTTTTAACGTCGAATTGGTTTTTCGGTGGGAATGTCGTCCTCATATTTTTTGTTGACAAAATCTATTGCTTTATCTATAATATAACCACGTTTTTCTTCAACACAAAGACGATATGTCCCTATTTTGGTCGCTGATTGATCACGGTTATACCTTTACTTTGCAATTCAACCTGTCAAAAAATTATTTCTTTTAGTACCTACATTAGACATATCCAATAGAAACGATAATAAAGAAATGTGAAATGGCACACAGCGGGCATAAGGTTATGTGCAGCACCTCTGGTATCCAAATTTTCTTGTTGATGACATAATTTCTCAATAATTGCAGCAACAACACTATCAAAATGTTCTGCCAATAATTTAACTGCAGCATAGTGAGCACTCCGTTGTGGAAAGTCGTTTAACAGATGCTTGGCTCTGTTAATAAGCACTTCCAAGTAGCTAGTGGAAGCAGAAAAAAAAATTAAAAATGTAGTCGACAATTCCGACAAATGTTACACAAGATGTATTTTGTACAAGAGAGTGCTGGCCATATAAATTAATTAGATGGTCAATACATCCAACGAAAATGGCCTATTTGTCTTTTGCTTTAATAATAGCTTATATTTCTCCATATATGCCACTCATAACAGCTGCATTATCGTATCCCTGTGAAATTGTGAACGGCACATCATAATATCTAAACCATCAATTTCAAGCTTTTTAAGAATTTCCTTACTTAGATCAACCGCTTTTTTCCTTTTAATGAAAAAAATCCAAGAAATGCCTCTTTAACCTCGACTTTTCTGATTTCGTGTATTTACAAAAAATATCAAATTGTATTTTTATTCTTCTTTTTTATGTACCATGTCCTTTCAGAACGTTGGTTACCATCATAGCTATCTTAATTTTATTCACTGCCACCCTAAATAGCATGCTTGTATCAACACCATACCAATCTCGCAAGTTCTTCAACCATGAAGTTCTTCTTCGTCCTGGACTGCGTTTGCCTGATATTTGATTGTAAAGTGAGTAAAATTACAAATTAACGATTCATTCTTTTCTGATCGGGTCTCTCGGGTGTCACCCCGAACGGGTGACACCCGGGGCGGATCGCCCCCTCCGCCCCATCCTTGCTACGCCACTGAACATGAGCCAGTTCCATTTTGATAGATTACCTGCATCTTCTTTAGTCTATTTAGTTAAAAGCTTTGGTACAATCAATCGAACACTGATACTATATTAACGGTAAATAATTGGATTTTTATACAGACCATCATATTGTGACGCCTCACAACCCGGCCTAATTATTCTCGATGCTTCCCGGGGTTACGAATAAAGGCGAGACCTTCCACGGCGATTCGAGGCGACCGCTGTCAGAGTATTTAAGAACAGGAATTCGAGCACAGGCCAGTCAGTCAATGAACGAGCCGCGACGCGTGATATAATTGTATTCGAATCAGATTTAATGAAATGTATATATTAGTTATCGAAGTTATTATGTTTAGTTAATTAAATCATAAATTTGAGTTGTAAATAAATTAGATGTGTTAGTTGGTGTTATTTGTAATTATTAAAATAAATAAGTGATGTAAATAAAATAATATAAGTAAGTCTTGCTTTATTTAAATTAAACTTAGTGCCTAAAGATATAAATAAATAAAATAGTAGAGTCAATCGCGTAAAAAGACAATTACGCAACAATATATTTAACAGGTATTCTGTTTCGTCTCTTCCTCCTTCTCCCAATATTGTGATATTGTGACCATGAGACCATGTCTATGTCTCTTTTATTACTTATCTTGTTTTGTGTACTAATTATACTATGTAGGTATGGTTATGAGGTATTTTTTAATTTCTAACATACATTGTATCATAGCTTTAACAGAGAACGTCATCCGTTCTCAAAACTGCAGTTTTTATATTTGCAAGTTATCATCACTACTTTAATCTATCTTGGTAATATCTTTGCACTATTCAGTCCATATTTTGAAAGATATGAAAGCAGTCTGTATAATTCCATTCTGTATATTTGTAAAATGGACATTGGTTTCATTAGGACGTTAGACATTGTGGTAGTGGAGTAAAGTATGCTAAATGTGCAGTCACTCGAGCGTTATGGGGACCTATTAGATTGCGAGAAGTAGGTCCTAAAACCAAAAAAAATTGAGTAGTAAAGTAAAAAAAGTAAAGTTTTCCATTTTAGTGGGAACTTTACACTTTTTATTTAATTTTCCATTTCCAACAATCGTTTTTTTAGATTATAGCGCCATCTATCCATAATTCGAAAAAATGTCTCGAATAAAAGTTACTAATTTTTACGTAAGGAATCCAAATCTGCAATAAAAAATGGGGGCTCCCAATTAAGATTGTAAAGTACCCCACCTCCGTGGGGGTCGTGTTTAACCAAAAAATATAAAACATCAAAAATATTGAATAACTGTATTTTTCAGTTTTTCAATCTGATGTTCATTTCGCGAAATATCGCGGGATTCGTATTTAAAATTTTAAATTTACATGTGTTTTTTATGTGTTTAAATAATACGATAGTATACCAGTCAATCTCTTCTTTATAGTTTTCTCAACATAAACATTTTTTCATAACCTTAAATCACATAAATTTTAATGCTGAATCCGAATTCGTCATCAGACTTTCTATCTGCTGCAGTTCTGGCTGCACTATTCATCCTTCGATGAACAGGCGGATGGTACAAAAGTACAGAATTATCAAGATTTTTATTTTGATATCCAAACTGAAAACCCTAATGACTGGTTTTCTGTGACCATGATAGAAGAATATCGATTATTTAATATCACTTCTGATCGGTGTAAATTTAGCAACTTCCGTATAATGACATGAACGTTTTCTTCTTCTTTTTGATGTACCTATCAGTGACGAATGTTGGCGATCAACATGACAATCTTCACTTTATCTGCAGCATCGCGGAAAAGCAACACAGATGTTGTATTGAACCAGGTTCTGAGGTTCTTTAACCAGGATGTTCTTCTTCTTCCTGGACCTCGCTTTCCAAATATTTTTTCTGCAGGACTGTAGGAGGGCATATCTGGATTCATTTCGCATAATGTGTCCAAAGTATTCCATCTTTCGAGATTTGATGATGGTTAGTACCTCTCGGTTCTTCCCCATTCTTCTAAGGATCTCCTTATTTGTGACCCGATCAATCTATGAGATTTTAAGAATTCTCCGATTTAGCCACATCTCAAATGCTTCCAATTTTCGTTACATATCTTCGTTTAAGGTCCATGATTCAACACCATAAAAAAGGACAGAGAAGATGTAGCATCTCAGCATTCTTACTTTTATATCAAGAGAAAGGTTGCGGCTCTTGAAAAAGGCCCCCATACGGTGGAAGGTTGATCTAGCTTTTCCCATGCGCGCACTTATCTCTTGGTTGTTTATTACATTGGGTGCGTTCACCAGACCAGTGCGCTACGTCAGCGCTCTGAAACTGTTTAAGATTTTTCGGGTGAACGTCATGTCAATTTAGCCTAAACTTCAACGTGTTGACGAAGCGGTCGCCATTTTATTGAACGTAGTATTTGTATCGCTTCAATATTGAACGTGTTTAAGAAATATATTGTAATGGCGCGATTATTTGAAAATATTTATTTTACAATGATTTTAATTATAAAGTAATTGAAACTTAGGAGATACATAATTGGATATGCTCACGAAATTGTAAATCTGTGTATAATGAACAATATTTTCAACATAATTCATATTTACGTGATAATTATTATTTATTTATGGTGGGTCATCCAATGGTTCTGCTCTGCCAAGTCCAGCACAGCCAGCAGCACCAAAAATTATTTCTTGTTCATTTCATTCTCAAACATCAATAAAGGTAGTATATTATCCATTTTTGAATTAAATTTGTTTAAGATACGTCCAATTTATCGTTGAACGATAAGTATAATAAATCAACAAAAACAACGAATCTCGTTTTAGGTTAGGTTCATACATAGAACCATAGATATATAATACTCTAGATTGCGCCTTACGATCTTAAAATGGGTGACGGTTGCGACAGAGATAAATGAGCCTATTTGGTCGGTAGTCTCTTTCTAATTCAAGGGGAGTATCGACGACGTCACTATCCTACTCTGTCGTCGAGTATTTTAGATGGTTTGACAGTTCGAGCGGATGGCGACGAGAACTGGTCGTTTGTCTTCGGACGTGGATAATCCTGGTTCGAATCCCATACCAATCTTTACTTTTTTTATTTTTTATTTAATCAATATTGCGTTTATTAGATATTATTACATCTCTAAAGTAAATATATGCAAAGAAATATATAACAAATAAGAAAAACTGTGTAGGTACCTATAGATTTTTAAAAATATAAAAGCCAATGTTATTTTTTTTAATAAGTTAATTGTAGAATAGTATAAAGTAATTGTTAAAAATATTCGTAAAAAATTACCAATAATTAATATCAACATAATGTACCATCGATTTATTAATTGAATCGGTCATTTCAAAAACAACATGAGTCACATATTCCTAATTTTACAGAAGAGCACAGAAAACTAACTATATAGTCGAAAGATGGATGAAATGGATGACATCAAAATTCAGAGTTATATTGTAGTTTTGTTCCTAATGTTTTTACTGGACTGGTATCGTTTTTGCACACAACTTTTATCTTAAAGGAGTCTATTCCTCTCAAAAAGTTAGTTTCTGAAAATTGTGGACTTTGCTGTTTTTGAAATGACCGATTCAATTATAAGTATAATTAGACATTATTTTTATTTATGAAACTATTGTTACAATTTTTTAAAAAAGTAGAAGCAAAACAAACATTCACATCATTCGAATAAGGACGAATTTATATTAACGAATGACTTTTATTTTACTATGCAGTTCGCAAATTATGTATTCCAATATTAACTTACTATACATACATTTATTATCTGCTAGATTTACGTAGGTCCATTTTTCAGATGTAAAAATATCTAATAAACGCAATATTGATTAAATAAAAATAAAAAAAGTAAAGTTGCTATGGGATTCGAACCACGATTATCCACGTCCGAAGACCAAAGACCATTTCCCGTCACCACCCGCTCCAACTGTCAACACATATTACTCGATAAAGTGGGATATTCACGTCGTCGATATTCCCCTTAAATTAAAAAGAGACTACCGACCAAATAGGCTCATTTATCTCTGTCGCAATCGTCACCCATTTTAAGATCGCAGGGCGCAATCTAGAGTATTATATATCTATGCATAGAACAGGTGGGAACACAAAAAAACCAACTATGAAAGTGTCAAACGGAAAAATACCATTCACCAGACTAAACGTAGTTTTAAAGCGCTGCAACATAGCTGTTTAGTTGAAACTTAAACCGATTATTTCTGGTGAACGCAGCCATTCTTCATTTATTATGGTGCCGATGTAGTTGTAGTGCTTCACTCTTTCTACAGGGGTTTGGTTGATGTAGAGTTGACCTTCATGAAAGTTTATAAAGTCGAAAATAATGCTACCTATAAAATATTGCAAACACAAAACTGATTGTATAATAAACAATCCAACAACCATCCAACATCTTATGCAAGATTTATGTTCTTTTCCCTTTTTTTAAGGAAAATAATTGGTTAGGTCGGTATTACTCGACTGAATAAGTTCATCTCATTGTTCTAATTCTATTTAATAGTCTCCAGTTCCTTATTAATCATCAGTAAAGTAATCCCACCGTACGAACCCTCCTCTGAAAATAATTGGTACATTTATTTTAATTCAAGTGATTTCCAACAAATTCCCATTCTAAGACTGAGCCCATCAACTCTAACAAACAATCTTCTTTTTCTTAAAGCGGTCGGAATGGCCTGGCCGACCCACTTATTTACTAGATTGCATTTCCCGACTTTCCGAGCTTTCCTCGCTCTTCTTGCCAGTAGCGGTTATCCAGGGACTGTTAAACGGTTTGCTGCATTTACAAGGAATTTTACTTTTTCTAGCTAACTGAATTTATACCAGGTGAATTAATATAAATTCAGTTGCACAGAAATCTGTTCCTTTATTCCAGTAATCTATTCCATCTATTTCATTTCAGTTTAAGTTCCAAACGATTGCCACTAAAAAAAATGACCACAAGAATTTATTTACAAATAACTATTTTATGAATAAATTAATCTTTATAAAAAGTTCTAAATTGTATAATAATATTGATATAATTTTATTCAAATCAATAGTATTATCATAATTTACAATTTCAGTTTACTTACATTTACATTATAATAAACGTAAAAAAAGTCTTAAAAGCATAAACATGCTTGTTGACTTAACCTGTCTAATGTTGACAGATTTATGTTTATAGATTTTTTGACAAATCATTATTTTATTTTTATAGTTTCTAATCTAATTTCTGTTTATCTATAGTGTGATACAATTGATACAAAAGATGGCATAACCCAGACATCCAAAGTGAAAGTTATCCTCCAACACCAAATTGTTCTATATGGTCCACATAATGTTCAGATAAAAGTCACACCATTTTGAGCGTCGGGTTTGGGGGGGGGGGGAGAGGGGGAGAAATCGGTAAATTCGTAGTTTTTTACGTTTTTCCTCAATATTTCTAAAACTATGCGGTTTAGCATGAACAGCCTTTTATACAAAACTGTTCTACATTAAATTTGAAATGAAAAAGGTCCTATGTATAATCCTTTTAAAATGAACGGTTCCAAAGTTACGGAGGTAGTATAGTATAATTGGTTCAAAAAAATATCACCTAACCCCATCCAAAGTAAAAGTTTTCCTCCAACACCAAATTGTTCTATATGGTCCACATATTGTTCAGTAAAAAGTTAAACCATTTTGAGCGTCCGGTTTGGGGGGAGGGGGAGATGGGGGAGAAGTTGGTAAATTAGTAGTTTTTTACGTTTTTCGTCAATATTTCTAAAACTATGCTTTAGCGTAAATAATGTTGGATACAAAAATGTTCTACATAAAATTTAAAACAAAAAAGATCCTATACATAATTGTTATAAAATCAACGCGTCCAGAGTTACGGAGGGTGAAAAGTGGAGGTTTTCGATACTTTTTATATTTATTGGGTAATTGATGATGATTTTGAGTGGTGAGGTTGCCGTTTCTTCAAGGGCAAATTTTATTTACAAAACACAATCCTGCTAAAGAAAATTTATTTTATCAGTAATAATATTACAAATTGCCCAAAAAATATAAAAAGTATCGAAAATCTCCACTTTTGACCCTCCGTAACTCACTCTGGAACCGTTGATTTTATGACAATTATATATTGGACCTTTTTTGTTTTAAATTTTATGTAGAACATTTTTGTATAGAACATTGTTTACGCTAAAGCATAGTTTTAGAAATTTTGACGAAAAACGTAAAAAACTACGAATTTACCGACTTTTTCCCCTCCCTTCTAAAACCCGACGTCCAAAATGGTGTGACTTTTTTCTGAACATTATGTGGACCATATAGAACAATTTGGTGTTGGAGGATAACTTTCACTTTGGATGTCTGGGTTTGGGTCTAGTTATACCATACTACTAGTATAATTTAAATTTATCAACCATCCAAGTTGTGGAAAACTAACACAGTTTATACCAGTACAAAGACAAGGTGACTCGTTAAGCCCACTTCTCTTTAATATAACAATGGACGAAATAATAAAAGCAGTATGTAGTGGCTGGCGGGAACTGGCTTGAACATTGAATTTAAGCAAAAATCTTTGTTTATTAGAGAAAAAATATTTTTTTCTGTTTTCTGGCAACAGTAGAATGTATTTTGAATTGAATAAATTACCTACATTCTTCTTTTTTTGGCAATTAATTTAATTCAAAAAATCATCACCATCAGTTGGATGACGTCACTCGTATGATATATATGCCAAAATATCATAATTTACAAATAAAAATCGACCTGTTTCGGCATTTTTCCAAGTCGCCGGTTTACGAAATAACGAATTTATTTCTTTGATTTGCACTATACTGTATAATATAATAATATATTGTCTGGTCATTAACATCTATTCAAGGGTTCAATATTGATTTTGCCGATTTACATTGAAATTAATTTATTAGGATTACATATAAAGATTATATTATTAAGATTTGTAAATTTCATCAAAAAAATGTATAGAACGCTTTTTGCTTAGAATGAGTGTTTTTACCAACTTTTGCGGTCAAAATATAATAAAAAATTTCCACCCCGAGATGGGCTGGAAACCACCCCCATGGTAAAAGCGCCTTTCGACATCATATAGATTTTGATCCTTGGTCTAACCACTACTTATTCTCAAATCTTCAAGCAAATCTGTAATCTTAGTCTGTGAAAATTGCGGTTTTATTTTGCAAATATATTGTCTGGTCATTAACATCTATTCAAGGGTTCAATATTGATTTTGCCGATTTACATTGAAATTAATTTATTAGGATTACATATAAAGATTATATTATTAAGATTTGTAAATTTTATCAAAAAAATGTATAGAACGCTTTTTGCTTAGAATGAATGTTTTTACCAACTTTTGCGGTCAAAATATAATAAAAAATTTCCACCCCGAGATGGGCTGGAAACCACCCCCATGGTAAAAGCGCCTTTCGACATCATATAGATTTTGATCCTTGGTCTAACCACTACTTATTCTCAAATCTTCAAGCAAATCTGTAATCTTAGTCTGTAAAAATTGCGGTTTTGCCCTATTTTAAGCTTCATTACTCGGACTATAACAGTAGCATGTTAAATTATTTTTCCGTGCAGTAATATTTTTTCTGTAACAACCTCTAAGCTAATCCTTAAATAAAACATAGTTTGTTTTGTTAATATCTTTAATATATTTTTACTCAGTACCAATGCAATTTGGTGATTAGTGTATAATTCAGTTAAATGTGAATAGAGATGTTTTTTGTTAAGTGCTGTGGAGCAGCGCCACTGCCCTAGGCCAAATAAAAAGTGGCGAACAATCGGAAACACTTTTAAGGGAATTATTCGCAACCCCATCTGGCGGGTGCGCCAAAGTGGATTGCATTCGTTAAATTCCTCGGAAAGGATGGGAGTAAATTTGTGCAAAACTCGTCGAAGCGTGTTCCTTGGTGCGAGATAAAATCCTCCTTTTTGGTTGCAAAAACTCCATGTTGGGGGATTTCATTCGCCGTGAATATCAATGTGCGAGCACACCGGAAGTATAAGGAGCTGAATTGGATTTGGGGTATTGAATTTCCAGAAGTATTTCGCGAGTCATTGTCGTTTAAGTGTAGGCGAGGTTTTGGAGCATCGCTAATACTACAAGAGTGTGACGAATCGTGAAGGCAGATACAATAAATACCAAAGGAAACAAAACCACCCAACATGGCTTTGATTTATTTAAGAAATCGTATTATTCTGATTAACCGCCTACCGCTATTATATTTTATAAAATAAGTACAAAAGCTGTAAATGATCTAATAGCTTTTTCTCCTCTGAAAACTGTCTGTTTTCCATTAATAATAAATATCATCCATTAATTTCCGTAGATATGCTATATAAATATTATATGCTACCCTTTAACACCTGACAGACCTTTTCGTTTGGCCATGCTATAACCAGGAAACTTCTGTAAAGATG
This sequence comes from Diabrotica virgifera virgifera, assembly GCF_917563875.1. NCBI lineage: Eukaryota > Metazoa > Arthropoda > Insecta > Coleoptera > Chrysomelidae > Diabrotica > Diabrotica virgifera. The sequence goes on along the minus strand of NC_065443.1, from coordinate 201,619,455 downwards.
ACGTCGATACTTAAGTTACTTATAGCAATAATAAGTTCTACCAAAACTGCCTACTCTGCTGAAGGTTTGTGCTGAGTGTGGCTAGATCTGCATATGTCTTCTTCTTCTTCTTCTTCTTCTTTTTGTATAGACATGACTCTGTCTGTTTTTTCAATGTGCCTCTAGTAAGTTGTCGTTCCATCGTTTTCGTGGTCTTCGCACTTCTTCTTCTTTCGTGTCTTCCCACTGATCGTCTTCCTATTGGGGAACCGTCTCTCGCTGGCCTGACTACCCTATTTGTTGTCATTCGGCTTATGTGGTCATTCCATTCTATTTTTCTGTTTCTTACCCAGTTATTAATGTTATCCACCTTGCATCTCCGTCGTATATCTGTACTTCTAGCTCTGTCCCATAGAGTCTTACCATCGATTTTTCGAAGGGTTTTCATCTCCGCTGTTTCGAGCAATCTTTTTGTCCTCTCTGTGTTGGGTCGTGTTTCTGCCGCGTGTGTCATTATTGGTCTGATGACTGTTTTGTAAATTCTGTCTTTCATTTCTTTTCCGATATTTTTATTTCTCCATATTATGTCATTCAGACAACCTGCAGCTCTGTTTGCTCTATTCACTTGATTTTCCACTTCTTCTTAGAGCCTTCCGTAGCTGGATAGTGTGATCCCTAGGTATTTAAACTCCATCACTTGTTCTATTATCTGACCTTCCAGCTCCAATTTACATCTTATTGAATCTGCTGTTAAAACCATGCATTTTGTCTTTTTTGAGGAAATTAACATGTTAAATTTTCTGGCGATTATGTTGAATTGGCGCAGCATACGTACGGTGACCATATGTACTTATTTAAGTAGGACAGTACTTATTTTTAAATATTATCCTAATGTACTTTAAAACCTTTCTAAGGACACGCGAATGTACTTATTTTTTCTAAAAAATGAATATTTTTATGTTTTACTACTTTTAAACAAATTTCTTTGTATACTGTTCCAGGTATTGCAGCTTTTGTGTCTTGATGGTTTCCAATATTTCCATTCTTTTGTTGACTCTTCTCATGACTTCGTTGTTTGTTACAGGCTCGGTCCATGCTATCTTCAGGTACCTTCAACCACAGTTCAAATGCTTTCACCTTTTTAGTAGTTTTCGCGTTAATTGACCATGCTTCTATCCCGTAAAGCAGAGTCGAGAAAATATAACACCTTGCCAGCCTAAAGTCAACTTTACACTACATGATTTATCATGTGATTTGTCATATGATTTTTCCCATGACGAGCCGCATGACAATGCTTATGACAAAACGAGCCGTATTAACAATGCAAAATCATATGACAAATCACACAGTGTAAACATGTAAATTTCACTCCATGACCAAATCATATGACAAATCACATGATAAATCATGTAATGTAAAGTCGACTTAACTCTCAAATCTTAATTATTTCAGTTCTCTTGCACAAACTACCTTTCTCATTTTATTGAAGTTGGTTCTTGCCTTCTCTATTCGAACTTTGATTTCTTTGGAGTGATTAATTATTGTGCCAAGATAGTTGTAGTTTTCAACTTGTTCTAAAGTTTTACCTTTAATTGTCAGGCTTCTATCATTATTTTGGGTTTTTGATATCCTCATAAATTTAGTTTTCTTGATGTTTACTGATAATCCATATTGTTCTCCATACTCAACTATCTTGTTCATTAGCTTTTGGAGGTCTTGGAGGTTGTCCGCTATTATGATAGTGTCGTCAGCATATATAATGTTGTTAATTGGCGTTCCATTTAGGTACCTTTATTCCTGCTGTTCCTACCTCAAGAACTTTTTTCATAATTTCTTCAGAGTATGCATTTAATAGTAGTAGTGACAATACACACCCCCCTGTCACCCTCCTCTTTTAATCTCGAACTCTTCTGATGTGTGTTCGTTAATGCGTATGTGTGCCTGCTGTTTATAATATAGATTTGTTATAATTCAAAGGTCATTGTATTGTAATTGTTTTGCTTTGAGGACGTCCATTAGCTCTTTGTGGCGGACTTTATCGAAAGCCTTGTTGTAATCTATGAAACAGACGTACATATCCTGGTTCACATCCAAGCATCTCTGGATTAGTAGTGTAAATCCAAAGTGGGTTTCTTCAATATCCATATCAAGTGTTTGGTAAATGCGTTTATGAATGATCTTTAAAAACATTTTAAGTGTGTGAGACACCAGGCTTATGGTGCGGTGGTCGTACACAAAACTTCACTGCACAAGTGAAACATTTTTACACAAAATGTGTAACCTACCTAGAAAACTGGAGTACAAATTTTCATGAATTTAAACTATTCAAAAGCATAGATCTAAAGCGGGCTCCACACTCTCGGCGAAGTTACTTCGCCAAAGTTGACCGAAGTCCGAAGTACCGTCACTACCCACTCGTTCTACTTCGCGAGGAAGTGCGATACCGACAAAGATCGGTGCGATACCGACAAAGATCCCTTTGACCAGACCGACAGAGAATGGAAGTAGAACGAAGTGAGGCAAAGTTACACAAGGTGGCCGTCTACACTCTCGTACTTCTTGTTGAACCTCGATCGACTTCGGCGAGAGTGTGGAGCCCGCATAAGAAGTGAAATAACATGGAACGATGTTTGTTATTCTCTCGAAGCTTTTAAATTGTATATCAAGGCAACCATGTTAAACGAAGATCAACTCTTTGACGAACTGGGAATTTTGAAAGACGTGGCTACAAGTGAAAAAATTGCTGAGTGGAACAGAGAAGAAAAAAATAGTCAGGATCTATGGCTTAAAGTTTTTAAGTGTGTAGATCAATTCAAACTGAAAAACTTACAAATATTATGCGAATTTATTTTTTGTCTTCCGGGTACTAGTGCGGCTATCGAGCGTTTATTTTCTGTAATAAATAATTATTATTGGACGTCGGCAAGGTCACAAATGTCCATATCCACTCTCAAGGCAGCGATGCCGGTGTACGCAAATTTTGATGAGATTTGTATGAAATGTTTCATTTACTTCAGTCGAAGCCGGACCTTCTTAAATTCATTTTAAGTTCAGAAAAATATGAATGGTGCAGAAAACCCGAAGAAGATAAGGCTATTCCAGGTCCCTCATCTAAAAACTCTTAATTACAGGTTTGTAACTTTTTCAAAGTTAATGTAATGTGTTATGTTTAGTTTCATTGATATAATTTTTTATGTTTAGCTACATAGTTTATTTATTTTTAATGCCAAAAAGTTAGATTTGTCCAATAACAAGATACATTTTGCGTTTTTAATACATTTTTGTTTTTTGTACTTTTTTTTCTTTAAAAAGATATGGTCACCGTAAGCATACGTTGTAAATCATCTTCACTTTGCGAGATTAGTATTGCATCGTCCGCATAGCAGATTATTTTAAGTTGTTTTTCTCCCATTTGGTATCCTTTTTTAGTTCTTACTTTTTTATTATTTCGTCCATGATCAGGTTATCTGCATATGTGTATGTGTTATTTGTTTTTGTATGTGTGTCTGTGTGTGTGCGTGTGTGTAAATTTTGTTTGTAACCATTAATTTCTCAAGACACCATACGTTGGACCTGCGGGGAGTACTGGATACTCAGCTAAATACCCACAGTCTCAGACAGACACGGGATCTGACGGATATAATGGAATGTACTATAAAAAGAAGAGATAGGTTACGTGCTACGTGTCCGATAACTGAAGTAATCAGTAAAGATGGACTCAATCTGAATCAAATGACCTTTATTACCACCATTCTCTTTTCCTTCAGTACCTACCTTTTATGCGGTATCGACTTTACTAATTCCACTTCTTCGCATGTTTCTATCATGTCAATATTAATCTTCTTAATGAAGATATCTTGTTAACGGCCATCGACTATCTATTGATCGGTCTTCCTCTACTTTATTCCTAATTTGACACTCACTATTTTGAGACAGATGTCCAAGCTGGTAACTCAAACGTCAAATATAGCGTATTTTCAGTTGAAATTATAGTTTATTCCAATTAAACATTTTAGATAATATTAAAAATAAGCTTATCATATTTAACTACTGCCACTGGCTTATGTCATTTACCCTTACATTTCATTTGACTTGTTTAAAGTCAAAGTTACCTACCATCCTATTTGTATAGTCCTGTCGCCAGGGGGGGGAGTACAACGGCCTTCTTAATTCAGATGGACTTACCCAAGTTTTTTTTATGTATTTTTGCCCGTAGAACACGAATTTTTTGGGTAACAGTTGATCCGGATGTCGATAAGGTTGTTATAAACAAAGAACTTGAGGAATTACATAACAGCGATTTCTCGCAAAACAAAACATTTTTTTGTATTTTTTGGGTCATTCTAACCAAAAACTGTTGCTACAAGTTTTTTCGTAGGATGCGTAGTTTTCGAGATAAACGCGGTTGAACTTTCAAAAAATCAAAAAAATGCAATTTTTGAACCCGAATAACCTTTGAATAAAAAATAAATAAGCAATTCTGCTTACCGCCTTTAAAAGTTTGAGTCAAATTATATCTGTTTTGAATATTTGCATTGCTAAAAATTTATTTTTTGATTGTTAAAAAAAGCTATAAACACATAGTGTTTCCCGTGCTTAATACATGCGTTTTAATGAATGTTACGTAGAAATAGCCCCGCTTGCACTTTTACCTCCTCTACCTACTCGTTCGCTTTTAAATGAGAAATCATTGAAAACATCACTCAAGCACTAGGTGTTTATAGCTTTGTTTGACAATAAAATAATAAATTTTTAGCAATACAAATAATTAAAACCGGTATAATTTGACTTGAACTTTCAAATGCGGTAAGGAGAATTGTTATTTTATTTTTTAATTAAAAGTTATTCGGGTTCAAAAATTGCAATTTTTCGATTTTTGAAAGTTCAACTGCGTTTATCTCGAAAACTATGCATCCTACGAAAAAATTTGTAGGAACATTTTTTGGTTAGAATGGCTCAAAAAATACAAAAAAATGTTTTGTTTTGCGAGAAATAGCTGTTATGTGATTCCTCAACTTCTTGGTTTATAACAATCTTATCGACATCCGGATCAACTGTTACCCAAAAAATTCGTGTTCTACAGGTCAAAATACATAAAAAAAACTTGGGTAAGTCCATCTGAATACAGGAGGCCGTTGTACCCCCCCTGGCGACAGGACTAGTAGTGGCAGATTCAGTTTCAACTGGCATGCTAAATGTTCTAAATTTTTCTTCTTTATTTTTAAAGCCGATTCTCATTAGACGTGCAAGGAACCGGACCGGCAACGGCAAGGCACATGCTCGGCAAAGATTGTTTCGAAAATAACGTCGCATGCAAAGCCCGTTGGTTTGCCGGTGCCTGGCACGCATAGTGTGAATTACATCCTATAATACTATTTTGAAGTAATGCGTATTTATGTCCTCTCATCAGGTGACCCAAATATTCGGGTTTTCTTCGTTTTATCGTTAACAAAATTTCTGGGTTTTTTCCTATCCTTCGTATTACTACAAGGTTTGTGACTCTTTTAACCTAACTTATCTTCAGCATTCCACGGTAACTCCATATCTAGTGCAGTCACTGAAGGTTTTCACCTCCGATTTCGTTGAACCTCCATCGATTTTCATGAAAATGGTGAGTAATTAGAGGATACCTCAAGGAACAAAGGTGACATGATGCCACCCCTTCTCGGGGGTGAAAATTATTTTATTAAAAATAATACCATAAGTCAATAGAGGGACAAATTATAAGCAAAATTTTATTAAAATAAATCAACACTTTTTGAGTTATTAAAGACCAAAGATTTTATTTTTCGTAAAAAAATGCATGTTTTAAATCGGTTTTTCACGTATAAATCAAAAACTATAAGCTTTAACAAAAAAGTTATTATTACTAAAATTTAAGATAATAAAAAATAAAATACATTCCTCACATAAAGAACTAAACTATGTTAGTTCAAAGTGAGTTATTGGCAATTGAATGTGTATTTTTTTCGACGAGTACTCAAATCGAAGTATTTAAGCTTAAATAACGGGAAAACGATGCAATGTATAAAATATTCCTGCTAAACATTTGTCAAATGAGTTTCAGAACTAGGTAATAGCGTCAAAATTAAGCAAGTTATAATGAAAATAAAAGAACCGTTTCGAATTTTTTAGGAAAAAGTGAAAAATAAAACATACGCCATTTCCACAAAAATTAAAATTTATAGCAATCCTTACAAGAACTTGTTTATATTAGCATAAGTAATATTTTCAATAATTTTGACCGGTTTAGAATGCATATTTTTGAAAAAAAGATATAATTTAAAGAAATCATGATTTTTTAAATTATTGTAATTCTCATATTCTTTTGATAATAACTCCAAAACTACTCAATATACGTAAAAAATTATATATAACCAAATTTTAGTTTTTTCTGTGCCAAATATTTTACCTGTTTTACTATTTCTATAGGGTAAAAAATAACCGAGATAGAAACGTTTAAATCTTAAATTTTGCTGTGGGAACCATGCAACCGAGGTCATTTAACCTTTTATTTTTAAAAAACTAAGGGGTTTAAGGTGATACAGTAGCGATCAACAGGTAGCCAAAACGCGTTCCAAGATTGCGGCTGTAATTTTGAATATTTTTTCGAGATATTTGGCACACGTATTCGTAATATAATAAAGAATGGCGGTACAGAGCCCAATTTGAAAAATATAATAATATGTGGAAATTACTCTGTAATTAAATACAATATTAAAAAAACGAGCCTGTACCGCCATTAAGAACAACAAAAAAATACACATTCTTCAAATAAACTTTTTTATCCGATGCCTAGATTTTGTGTCATTTTGGAACTACTAATGAAATAAAAAATTTTAGTAGTTCCAAAATGACACAAAATCTAGGCATCGGATAAAAAAGTTTATTTGAAGAAAGTGTATTTTTTGTTCTTCTTAATGGCGGTACAGGCTCGTTTTTTTAATATTGTATTTAATTACAGAGTAATTTCCACATATTAATATATTTTTCAAATTGGGCTCTGTACCGCCATTCTTTATTATATTACGAATACGTGTGCCAAATATCTCGAAAAAATATTCAAAATTACAGCCGCTATCTTGGAACGCGTTTTCGCTACCTGCTGATCGCTACTGTTTCCTCTTAAAAGATTAGGTTTAACGTGTTTAGATAGTACTTGGAATTTACTTTCAAACAGTTTTTAGATGAAATTTTTAAAAGATAAATTTTGAAAAAATTTTGGAGCATAAATTTTAACGCTATCAACATGTTCGGGGGCTCATTCAATAGATATTTTTAAGTACTTTGACAAATGTTTAATAAGTTTATGTTATTAAATGCATCAATTTCCCGTTATTTCAGCTTGAATACTTAGAGTTTTTTACTCGATGAAAAAAATACACATTCAATTACCTATAACTCACTTTTAGTTAACATTAAAAGGTTTTTCTAGTAAGAGGTTTATTTCATTTTTTATGAGCTTCAATTTTGATAATAATAACTTTTTTGTAAAAACTTACACTTTTTGAGTTATTGATGAAAAATTGGTTAAAAACATGCATTCAAAAAAAAAATTAAAATCTTTGATCTTTAATAACTCAAAAAAGTTTCGATTTATTTTAATAACTTTATATAACACATTTTGCTTGAAATTTGTCCCTCCATCGAATTATGGGGTTATTTCATTATTTTTTATGTTGTTGTGTTTGAGAGTCCAGGCCGAGTCATACCGTATAATAGCGCATTAAATACGTAGCCTCTTAGCATTCTTAATCGTAGAAGGATGCTTATGTCTCTGTTGCACAATTTTCTCATCTTTATGAACGTGGCCCTGGCAATTTCGATACGTCTTTTTATTTCGTTGTTTTGGTCTCCAGTTTCGTTTATTAAAGTTCCCAAGTATTTGTAACTTAATACTTTTTTAATTTGAATACCGTTTATACTAATATGTGCTGGTTGTGTCATGTTTTTACTGTAGACCATATTGTTGTTTTTTTTATATTATTGATGTTTATGCTATAATTGTTGCAAACAATATTTATGTTTGTAAGTAATCGTTGCAATTCTTCTACTCTTCTTGCAACTAGTACAGTGTCGTCCGCTTATCGAATATTATTTACAACCTCTCCATTGATTACGATTCCTTAGTTTGCTTGCAAAAGGGCTTCCTGGCATATGCTTTCAATATATACATTAAATAGCAGTGGTGACAAACTGCATCCCTGTCGTACTCCTCTACGTATTTCTATTGCTTGTGATGTCTCATTTTCTATTTGGGTGTTAGCTTTCTGATTCCAATATAAATTGAGAATTATTCGCAGATCTTTATTACCTATGTCTTTTGTTTCAAGAATGTCCCTTAGCTTATCGTGGCGTACTCTGTCAAACGCTTTTCAAAATCGATAAAACTTGCATGTACTCATTAAAGATATTGTTCGACGTTCTGAACATTCTTTTGCATTGGATTTCTTTGGCAGTGTAACGAATGTAGACAACACCCACTCGTGAGGTACCTATACCTATAGGCTCAGCCTAATACCAGTATTGTATACTGTGTTAAATAATTGGGGTGAAGTCGAGTTCGCTCCGCTTCGTTCAGGTATATTTTAGAAGGGTACGAATTGGCTCCCGCATGAATGCGGGTAGGCTCTCATATAATCGCGGAAACATTAGACATTGTTGTAATCGTGTAATATTTATACTGCTTAGGAAATTTACATAGTGATATAGACTTTTTATAGGAAAATTATACTTTTAGACAAATACTTTTAGAGTTTGTTTTAGTTCAACATTGGCATATGTGGCAATTTTAACACAAATTATCGGTGTCGGCCGGTATGCGCTCGACCGTTTTGCGCTCTTACCTGAAATCGGCCGGTTTGCGCTCTACACTCTAATACCCGAAAGTTAAGTTAGGACCGAAGGGTTAGGTCTTCCTCCTTTCCCATAGATATTTCTAGGAAGGTACCTATTTCTAACAAAAAGAGAAAAGTTGAAAGAAGTGACAACGCTGGGTGATATTTTCGACATGTTTAGGTAAAATAAATTTTGTCTATGGGAGCCAATTCGGACTCTACCTTTTTTAGTTCAGGTAAAATTCTTACCATTGGGAGCGAACTCGACCCCGTCCATAATTCCAATATTATACCTATTAATTCATCATTCAAGAGCTTTAGCAATTCAGTAGGAACCTGATCAGGCCCATTTGCCTTTCCAGTTTTGACATTTCTATTTCACATTTTAGGATTTCAGGTCCCGTTTCACCATTTACCTGGACAATGATATTTCTGTTGTTCGTAAACAATTCTCTTATGTACCTATTCACTCCATCTATTAATTTTCTCTGTTAAATCTATAAACATATTTCCGTCTTTGTTCTTAAGCAAACTTTACTTTTTTATGTATATTGAATGTATCATACTTTGTTGTCATACCACATCATCATGGCACATTAAACACCAGGGTTTGTACATGTGTAATTTGAATTAATAAGCTAAGAACCAATAAGGTCAAACCAGAAGTCAAGTAGTAACAAAAAATATGGTGTCAGATGTGTTATAATATGCATTGTAATTGCATGCAAAGTTTATTGAGTTGATTTTTTTTATTTCGAAGATATTTAGTTGGTTCCATACTTTATCGCAACCCTGTATTAGGTCTGGATCCCGCGTATGAAAAAAAAGTTGATTAATAGCAAGCTGAAAATTTTTTAATAGCTTAAGGGTGTCTAGTCGAATAAACTTTGATATGTGTGAACACTGGAACAGGGGTAGTTTTAATTGTGGAACAGGTTAAAAATTTGGAACGGTCACAGCACGAAAACGGCACATTTATTTTGTCCGACAGAACAGACTTAAACTCTTCGAACAGAGATTAAACTCTCATGCAAAAATCAGACTGCTATTTATCACCAAATGGGCGTTTTAATGAGTGGAACATGTAGAATATGTCAAATGATAGGAATTATGACAGGTAGTAAATAGCAGTCTGATTTTTGCATGAGAGTTTAATCTCTGTTCGAAGAGTTTAAGTCTGTTCTGTCGGACAAAATAAATTTGCCGTTTTCGTGCTGTGACCGTTCCAAATTTTTAACCTGTTCCACAATTAAAACTACCCCTGTTTCAGTGTTCCCATATATCAAAGTTTATTCGACTAGACACCCTTAAGCTATTAACAAATTTTCAGCTTGCTATTAATCAACTTTTTTTTCATACGCGGGATCCAGACCTATATATACATATATGAAAAACTAAAAAAATATTCAAGCAATCTATAGGCTATTGCATGCATAGAGTGATACAATAAATCACTACGTTCGTAGAATAAAGATAGAAAAGCCAATTAATACAAGGTATGAGACAGAAAAAATATGCATGAAAAGAAGAAACGTTCGTCTGATCAAAATTAGAAATATTGAAAAATAATAAAGGGCGATAATATGTAGCGATAAAGCTACATAAAATAATAATAGATATAATTTGATATTTTCCGTCCATTGGAGTTTTTCTTTTTTTCACAGTCCAAAAATGCAATTGTAAATCGGGCCTCCGAACTAAAAAGCCAACTTTTTCCATTCCGCGGAGCGTCGTGGAATCTCCAAGTAGAAAAATGTAATTATAATGAAATCCATCAGGAACGACAGCAGTGGTAAAGGGGTTCACGAGGGTGCGAGATGCGGGGGAGAGCAAATGGGGGCGAAGTGGAGCGCTCGCTGTCAAAGAAATCAATTTGCAGCTTTCGGCAATAAGAATTTTTGAATAATGGCTCCGGCAGTCGGCCAAACCATTTTATAAAGCCTTAACAAGATATAGACCAGGACAAAATAACAGTATATTCAGTTTAGAAACGATAAATAACTCAATTTTGTCTTAATGGCGTATGTATATAGATTGTTTACTTAGAAACATAGTTGTTATTAAAATCATTGAGAAATTTAAAGAACGGAACTAAAGACTTCATACGTTGGAAAGCAAAATTCTGGTAACAACCTGAATCCGAGCATTATACAATTTACAAGGCATATGTAACGATAAATGAATATATATGGGTGAATCTACAATGTGTATTCCACAACCAGTTAACTTATCTAGGTAAAAAGCCGACGAATTTTGATTCGTATTATTCAAAATGTGATAGAACTAAGAAAATATAGACAATTAGGATTTAGTTTAGTTTTGTTTCAGAGACCACCACCACCCGTTTATGTACGGTTATTCTTCTTGGATTAGTCAGAACGGATCATGGTGCGCTCTGAATTAAAACCAAATCCAACTGTCTAGTAAACAAATTAATACGAAATAATTTGCCAATGGACTCAATAGCGATATCTATGAGAAACAATGAGAATCCTAAAGAAAAGAAGAACTAAAGACTTTATACGTCGGAAAGCAAAATTCTGGAAAGAACCTGAATCCGAGCCTTCTACAATTTACGAGGTATACGGAACAATAATTAGATAGACATGGGGGAATCTATCAAAGAAAGAAATAAATTAGTCCAAAATATGCCAATGAATGTCTTATATAGGCCGTTCGCTAAACTCAGACATAACTGGCTAGTGATTTTAGTAAGTAATTTTGCCAATTTCGTAAAATTGGCAAAAATAATAATTACTAAATGGTTAATAATTACTAAACAGTTAGTAATTTTGCCAAATTGGCAAAAAATAAAAAAAAATACCTATTGTCCTTTTCATGATCATTTTTCAGTGCGTAACAAATGATAGGAAAAAGGGTAAGTCCGTGATAATACACATTTATGACATTTATTCTAACATGACATTTTAGTTAAATCTGACAGTTGTCACATTTTATTTTCAATTTGGAATAAAAACAAATCAAATGTGTTTCTTGCATTTATAAAATGGTATTTTCTTTGATTTGTATAGTCTTATAAATTATACAGATTATATTTGTAATATTATTATCTAATTAAAAAAAAATATTTTTTTATTATGGCGCCATCTATCGACAACTAGAATAACTAGAATAAATGTTATAAAAATGTCACCGACGAAATGTAATCACCGACGTGCCTTTTTTTCTGTCACATACAATTTAATGCGTTAGAAAGAAATCGAAAAACTGTGACGCACTGAAAGATGATCATGAGAAATACTGTACTAGAATTACTAGCCAGTTGTGTCTGAGTTTAGCGAACCGACTATAATATTTATTATTAACTACTAATGAATCTACAGTCTTATAACTGCGGTAGATACAAACAATTTTATGACGGATTCGCATTATTAAAAGTTATTTGGAAGGAAATTATGATACCGAAAGGAAAACTTCCCAGAAAACTAAGATACAACTAAATTTCTTGTAAACTGTGAGAGCTAGAGCAATTTGAGGGGGTTCAAATGTTGGCTAAGTGGTATGTAATATTTTACTTACTATGAGGAAAATCATTCAGAATCCTTGTTAAGTCACTCTATGTTTACGAGTTACTTACTACGATCCACCAACTTTTGTAAAAGTGATAATATTTACAAAAATAATAATAAATCAAAGTGGAAGTTAATGAATACTCTTATAATGAGTTACATAGCAACAACTGTCACCACTAGAGCTACAGTGGCGATCGAAAATGGATATTGCAACAGCATATATGCCAAGATAAATATTGTGCTCCGATATCGGAAATCGGAAATAGTTTCAAAGACAAAATGCTTGAAAAAGATTTTAGAGATATAAGAAGATAATTTGCATTTAATTTTTGTAAACAGGTTATTCAATCTTGTCAACACATCTATCATTATTTCATTGGGTGTAGATGCCCCTAACGTGCTAATTATTTCCTATCGAAACGAAACTATGCTATCATTAGCGCAGTTTCAACTGTATCTGTTTTTCTTAATAGCTTTGTTGTACTGACTCTATACTTATCATCATCATTCTCTTTGCCTTTATATTTTTGCGGGGTCGGCTTCCCTAATTGCATTTCTCCACATAATTCTATCTTGGGTCGTATTAATTTCAATCCCCTTTACCGACATGTCCTGCCTAAGCATCTCCCAGCAGGTCTTTGTTGGTCTTCCTCTCCTACTCTTTCCGCTTCTTCTTCTTCTTCTTCTTTGTGCGACTAGGATTACTCCTGTCTGCCTCTTATTCTGTTTCAGTTGTTGTTATCTGTACATTGTCTTTCCACCTTTTCTGCGGCCTACCAACGGGTGTTCTGTTATACGTTTTGTTGTTTTACAGATGTTTGCTAATATATCTGGTCCCATTCGGTTTACATGTTCGTTCCGGTTTTTTTCTTGTTTGTATCCACCTGTTAATGTTTTGAATTTTGCCTTGTTCGAGTATACTTCTGTTGCTTTGTCTGTCTCTTAATGATACGTCCGCTATTGATCTTAATACTTTCATTTCGATATTGTTGATTTGTTGTTTCGTGTTTCTTGTATCGGTCCTTGTCCTCTGCATATGTTAGGATTGGTCTTACTGTTGTCTTGTATTCTTTTATTCTGCTTTCCGTGGTCAGGGTCAGATATTTGTTTCTCCATATGGTTTCTCGGAGGCAGCCACCTACTCTTGCTGCTTTTGCTGCTTGCCTTGTGGTCCCTGTTCTTATATCCCTGTCTACTAGTGATCACTAGTGATCTCTACTCCTAGGTAATTGAATTTATCTTGAATTGAGTGATCACTGATAACTCTACTCTTTCCAGCACCCGCAATTCAGCAATTCTTCGTATTGGGTGATTAACTTCTCGATGTTGAACATGACCAAACCATTTTAACCTATTCCCATCTTAACCTATTCACCCCCCTTTTGTCATCAATTGGCGAAATCTACTGACTCTACTATACACAAAAATTCTTTAGTCGAGAAATACTCCTCTGACCCTATGAGTAACCCTATCAGTTTTAATAGTTTTAAGGGTTTATACTATAGTGCAGTTACTGAAGGTGGATATGAGCTATTACCTCCGATTTCGTTGAACCTCCATCGATTTCCATGAAAATTGGTGAGTGGTTAGAGGATATCTCAAGGAACAAAGGTGACATGGTGCCAACTTGCGCTTTTATCCTGGGGGTGAAAATTATTTTATTAAAGATAATCCCACAATTCGATAGAGGGACAAATTATAAGCAAAATTTGTTGTATAAAGTTATTAAAATAAATCAGAACCTTTTGAGTTATGAAAGATCAAAGATTTTAATTTTTCTTGAGAAAAATGCATGTTTTTAACCGATTTTTCATAAATAACTCAAAAACTATAAGTTTTTACAAAAAAGTTATTATTATCAAAATTGAGGGTAATAAAAAATCAAATAAACTCCTTACTAGAAAAACTTTTCAATGTTAACTAAAAGTGAGTTATAGGTAATTGAATGTATATTTCTTTCGTCGAGTACCCAAATCTAAGTATTCAAGTTTAAATACCGGGAAAATGATGCATTTTATAACATAAACTTATTAAACATTTGTCAAAGTTCATAGAAATATCTATCAAATAAGCCCTCGAACAAGTTGGTAGCATTAAAATTTATGCACCAAAAATGTTTCAAAATGTATCTTTTAAAAATGTTTCCAAAAAATGTTATTGTTTTTTTGTAAATAACTCCGTTATTTTTTAAGATATCAGGTGCACCTAAAATCTAATCAAAAGCTGATTTAATTAGAGCTACTAAGCTCTAATTAAGAGCTATTAAAAAACGTCGAAATTAGTCTTTTAGACCTCTTACTTTTTTAAAAATAAAAGGTTAAATGGCCCCGGTTACATGGTTTTCGCAGCAAAATTGAAATTCTAAACGTTTTTATCTCGGTTATTTTTTATTCTACGGAAATAGTAAAATGAGTAAAGTATTTGGAACTGAAAAAACTAAAATTTAGTTATATATCATTTTTTACGTATATTGAGTATTTTTGGAGCTATTATCAAAAGAAATGAAAAGTACGATAATTTTAAAAATTCTGATTTTTTTAAATTATATCTTTTTTTTTCAAAAATATGCATTCTAAACCGGTCAAAATTGTTAAAATCATTAACTATGTTAACCTAAAGAAATTCTTCTGAGGATTACTACAAATTTTAATTTTTGTGGAAATGGCGTATGTTTTATTTTTCACTTTTTCCTAAAAAAATCGAAAGGGTTCTCTTATTTTCATCATAGCTTGCTTAATTTTGATGCTATTAACTTCTACTGGAGCTCATTTGATAGGTATTGATATGATAGATATAGGAACTTTGACAAGTGCTTAACAAGTATATTCTATAAAATGCATCGTTTTCCCGTTATGTAAGCTTGAATACTTCGATTTGAGTACTCGTCGAAAAAAATATACATTCAATTACCCATAACTCACTTTGAAATAACATTAGTTTAGTTTTTTAAGTGGGAATTTTATTAAATTTTTTATTATCTTTAATTTTGGTAATAATAACTTTTTTACAAAAGCTTATAGTTTTTGATTAATACGTGAAAAACAGCTTTAAAACATGCAGTTTTTTAAAGAAAAATAAAATCTTTGATATTTAATAACTCAAAAAGTATTGATTTATGTTAATAACTTTATATAACAAATTTTGCTTTGAAGTTGCCCCTCTATCGATTTCTGGTATTATTTTTAATAAAAAATTTCACCCCCGAGAAGGGTGGCATCCACCCCCAGGGTAAAAGCGCAAGTTGGCATCATGTCACCTTTGTTTCTTGAAGTATCTTCTAACTACTCACCAATTTTCATGAAAATCGATGAAGGTTCAACGAAATCGGAGGTGAAAACCTTCAGTGACTCCACTACTAATCGTTTTTTAAGATATGGTCAAAATGCTCAAATATAATACCCAAATACAGAAGTTTAAAAAAGCAAGCACCACACTCGCGAAGTTACTTCGGGAAAGTTGACCGAAGTACGAAGAACCCGTCACTACACACTCGTTCTACTTTGCGAGGAACACATTCACGGCGGGCGATACCGACTTCGACTCCTTTGACTCGATCGAAAAAAACGCCACAAATGGAAGTAGACCGAGGCGCAGCGAAGTCGCATAAGGTAGCTGTCTACACTCTCGTACTCGCTGAAATTCGATCGACTTCGCCAGTAGTATAGTGGACGTTTAATATTCAAAAATAATCCCTATGTTATTTCATCTACTACGTATGATAAATGTTTGCACTAAAACATTTCAGTTTGAATGTCTTTGTTTAAGTAGTTTAATATAATTTATCTATGTAATTCAGATCTATCTACTACATACGTAAACGTAAATTGCATAGATAAGTACAATCCCGTCTCATCTATTCATTACCCAAACCCAATTACGGTATCGCTAAGAGAAGTCGTTGATTTAGTTAACACTCTCATCCATCATTTTGTCGAGTGCACTGAAGAGGTGTTTCGGTTCTGAAAGAGTTTTCCTCTGCTCCTTCCCGACGACGCCCGCGAAGCCGTAAATGTACTGTAAACAGGGCTCGAACTTTAAATTGAGCAGAACAGATCTCAGACACGTGACAAGAAGTTATATTTTTGTCGGGACAAAAATATAGTCGACCAGATTGAAGAATTGTAATGGAAAATGTTTTAGTACAGGGGTTTTGTCAAAATGTGTAACAAAAGAACCAATGATGAATCTTCCGTAGTGATGTATGACAATTGAAAAACGTAACTTTTTTTAAGATTTTAGTTTTAATACAGGTTTTTGTCCGCTTAACACATTATTCCATAAAGGCCAATTATACAGGGTGTCCAGAAACTCTACCGACAAACGAAGATAGGAGATTCCTCAGATAATTTTAAGATACTTTAACCCAATTCACCTAGTCCGAAAATGCTTCCTTAGGGAACTACATAGAGCTCTTTGAAGATGGCGTCTTGTAATTAGTTTTTCTTAAATAGCTCCGGAACGCTTCTATTTGGAAAAACGAAAATTACGCTTATTTATCTTAATGTTGTTCTGAAGCTATTTCCTTGTGGCATTTTTATAATTAAATCTTTTATAATTTTTATAATTAAATATTTTATAAAAATATCTTCTAGAGATAAATCGATTCCATCCATTTCGAATTTCTAGTACCGGTCATAGGCGTCCGTTTTGGGTAGGGCAACGGTTATTTTATCGCATAACTTTTTTGTCTTTAATTTATAAGCATTTTTGACTCCGGATTATTAAATTGTGAGGTATTCTAGTACTAAAACGTACTCTTAATTTAAGTCGATAGGATACACCGTTTTCTAGAAAAATCGATTTAAAAATTTGTCGTTTTTTTTAATTTCAAAAAAAAATTTTCAAGAAAGACTATTTAGAAAAACGAAAACTGGTACGATTAATTATATTCCAGAGATGAATCGATTTCATCAATTGCGAATTTCTAGTAACGGTCATATGCGCCCGATTTGGGTATGTCAACGGTTATTTCACCGCATAACATTTTTGTTTTTATTTTTTAAGCATTTTTGATAATAGATTATTAAATTATAAGGCATTCTAGTAATAAAAGTTACTCTTGCTTTAAGTTGGTACAATAAACAATTTTTTTTTAATTTTTTTTTTAAATTTTTTTCAAATTCAAGAGACGAAAAATTTTCAAATCGATTTTTCTCGACAACGGTGTGTCCTACCGCCTTAAAGCAAGAGTACTTTTTAGTACTATAATACCTCACAATTTAATAATCCAGAGTCAAAAATGCTTAAAATTTAAAGATAAAAAAGTTATGTGATAAAATAACCGTTGCCCTACCCAAAACGGACGCCTTTGACAAATACTAGAAATTCGTAATGGATGGAATCGATTTAGCTCTGAAAGATAAATAAGCATACAAATTTTCGTTTTTCTAACTAGAAGCATTCTGGAGGTATTTAAGAAAAACTAATTACAAGACGCCATCTTCAAAGAGCTCTAACTCCCTTAGGAATCATTTTCGGATTAGGTAAATTTGGTTAAATTGCTTTAAAATTATCTGAGGAATCTCCTGTCTTCGTTTGTCGGTAGAGTTTCTGGACACCCTGTATATTTGGCGTCATTCAAAAATCGTGCCGCGAGTAGTAACCTTGCGGTATACCGTAATATACGTATTCATACACTTATTGTTTATTTACTATTATTTATATTTTAAACATTTACATAGGAACGTTATAATAAAACAAGAATAAAAAACCGCTAAACGCCGTAAAAATGAGTCGCGCATACAATATTCCAGATACAAAAGATCTTATATGAATATTACGTGGCGCGAAAATGTATGTTCATTTTGATGCAAAATAATATTCTAGTTCAGTGGTTCCCAACCTTGTATGTCTGGCGACCCACCTTCTGATGTTTTTTCATATTCGCGACCCACCTCTCACCCATGATGATACGCTATTCTGTACTCTGTACGCTACTCAGCTACTGTAAGAGTCACGGCGCGACCCACCGGTTGGGAAACGCTGTTCTAGTTTTATTTTAAAAGATTTTTTCATGATATTTGCTAAATTTGAAGTAAAACGCGCCACAAAACAGTAACTTTGATACAGTTTGAATTTTGAAGCTCTTCTATGGCGCGTTTACTTCAAATTTAGCAAATATTATGAAAAAATTTTTAAAATAAAACTAGAATTTTATTTTGCGTCAAAATATTCAAATTATTTATTAGCAAATAGTCAAATTTCGCGCCACGTAATATTCATATCGGATCTTTTGTAGCTGGAATATTGTATGCGCTACTCATTTTTACGGCGTTTAGCGGTTTTTTATTCTTGTATCAGGAGTTTTTCAAAGTTATTTATAAATTAACTGTATGCAGTTAAATGTAATGTTTCTCGATTACACGTTAAGCTGGGCGTAAGGAAATGGGCGAGTCACAAAGTTTCACAAAAAAGCGAATATTTCGCGAAATGAACATCAGGTCGAAAAACTGAAAAATACGTGTTCAGTATTTTTCAAAAATCTCTGACACCAAACACGACCCCCTACGGTGGTGGGGTTGGAGGTTACTTAAAAATCTTAAATAGGAACCCCCATTTTTTATTGCTGATTTGGAGTCATTACGTAAAAATAAGTAACTTTTATTCGAGACATTTTTTCGAATTAAGGATAGATGGCGCTATAATTGGAAAAAACGATTAAAAACGAAAAAACGAGGTTGGAAATGCAAAATTAAATTAAAAAAGGGATAATCGCCACTAAAATAGAAAACCTAACTTACCTTTTTTTGGTTTTAGTACCTAATCTTCACAACCCAATAGATCCCCATGACGGTTTAGTATCTGCAAATTTAGCATCCAAGGCTCCCCTTTTATTAGATAGAAACATAGAGAAAAATAGAAAGGAAATCTGTAATATTTTTTTAAATAATAATTCGGTGGATGCAAATACCTTTTATTCTTGGATCGTCATATCTTCATAAAAAATAAAATCTAAATTTTCCAATAAAATACAAATTATCCACTGCTTATGTCCCTATCAACTCACGCCTTGTTAAATAAGTCCATCATATCACATTTGACTTCAAAAAGAATACAAACAAAATCGGACGGCCTTTCGAAACGAAAAATGTCAATTTTAATTAAAAAGCAGCGCGAGAAATCTCCGCAGTGTCGTGCGGAAAGCGTGAAATATAAAACAAAGCTTTTCGAATGCCGCAAAAAAATCTACTAAGTTGAAGTATTAATCAATAATAGCTTAAACAGAAAACAACAATCGCATTAATGCAGTCTTTTTAAAACATATGGATCTTCATGCGGTCTTTAGGGGTACCGCATCTTTTCTAAAATAGGTACGTTAAGATTGTATTAAACTTTTAGAAACAATTTGATTAGTCCATATTGTTAGAGTTAGGTGACCTACTGCACGGGTAACTCCGTCTTACGTCTTCTTCTTTCAATGATGCTACAACCAATGTTGAGTCTTGCCCTCCTATAATTTCTGCCTCAAACATCGACGGTCCAGCGTCTCTCGCCTCTATGTTTTGAGTCATCAAATTTTGCATGTCAACTCCACTTTACTCTGCTATTCTCGGTACTTCGTTTTCTTTAAGTGCCGTCTCCCAATCGGATGTTGAATATCATCATCACTATCTTTACTCCATCTACCGCTGCTCTGGAGAGTTCGATAGGACTTCATTTAACCAGTCCCTTAAATTTTTCAACCATAACATTCTCCTTCTTCCTATACTCCTTCCTCCTCTTATCTTTCCCTGTATTATCAGTCTGTCTCACACAGTCAGACACTGTGTACGTATCTTTTTGTTTTATTTCTATAAGGTCTGTATATCTTCTCTGTATCTAATCTGTATCTCTTCTATCATCATCGTCATACATTTACACTCCTAGCGGAGTAATTATCGTTCTCTTTGGACTCTTCCGATTGATTTGTCGTGGGGTATCAGTCCGCATTAAAATTTTGGTTTTATAACTGGTTGTGTGACTTGGAGTCTTCTACCATATTTCTCCATTCGTTCCTGTTTTTACTTATGGTAGTCCGTTCTCTAACTTCCATCCTCTTAAGGTAAGCAATTATCTGGTTCTCTCATCTCGTTTTCGGTCTTCCCCGTGGTCTGCCTGATACTGGTCTTCATTTGGTGATTTTCTTGATAACTGCTTCTGGATTTCTTCTTTCTATATGTCCCATCCATCTGAGTCTTTGTTCCTTGATAAATCTAACGACGTCTGCTCATTTCGAAAGTTCTCTTACTTCGTATTTTATCAGTTTTCTAAATTCATTTCTAAACAAGCATGAGGAGCACTCCCAAATCATGATTTGGGAGTGCTCCTCGAACATTCAAAGTGTCTTGGTTTGTTTATTTCTATATAGTGCATTTTTATTGGGATTGTAGTGTAGACAGTTGTGTCTCAGATTAGCGAATCGACTATACCTAAGTTTAGTAGGACTTTAGGAGGAGCTCTAGGGTCCTCATTATTTCTTCATCTTTCTGTGTCAAGCGCATTACTTCAGCACCATATGTGATTACTGGCCTAATAGTTGCTCTGTAAATTTTGAGTTTGGTATTCTAAGTAATGCTCTTATCTTTGAGAAGTTTGATGCATTTTTAGTAGGTTATGTCTCCTGTCAAGATTATTTCATTGATTACTATGATTCTGCCGTTAGTTCCAGTAACTTAGACCCCAAGATATTTAAAGTCTTCTACCTTTTTCAAACCCATATTCGCCAATATTTAACCTTGTCACATTAACTCTATTTTTTCTTTCGCATATACGGTATTTAACATTTTAGAAATGTGTGATGGTCAGAAAAATTAATATCGAAGACTCAGTACTAAAATTAGATAACAAAATCCTGAAGAGGATGAAACACTTTAGATATCTGGGTAGCTGGGTTTTTTCTTGTGCATATTAGGTAGGTATTTTGTTTATTTTTTATTATTGCCAAACCCTTCTTGGATACTTCCTTGCACAACTTCGCAAATTTTTCCTAACTGTTTAGGTTTTCTATAAGATCGGTATATCTATAAAAACTGTACTCGGGTCTGTATATCTGATACAACTGTATTATATCATTTTGGCTATTTTGTAATGCATTTATAGTAGATTGCGTAGATATAGGTCTGGATCCCGCGTGTGAAAAAAAAGTTGATTAATAGCAAGCTGAAAATTTTTAAATAGCTTAACACCTTCGGTACGGTGATGCACCCGTGTGCATCATGCTTGCCTGTCCGCTCAGTACGGTGATGCACACGGGTGCATCATTAGTTTTCGTTGGCCATAAGACGGTGCCACCATCTTCATCATATTTCAAGTATTTTTGTTCTGTCCGAATTACCTTATTCAAATCTAAAAGTGGGGAAACCACGCCCAAAAGTGGGTGATGTCCAGAGGGAGATTAGATTTAGTTAATTTGATTGGTGATAAGGTTGTTTGGATGTATGACTGATGGGATTGTGTGGGAGGTGAATTTACTGTGCTGCTGTTTACAACTTACCTTACTATCCCTTGCAAGATAATTCGGGTGGAATTTCCCAGATTAGGAGACTGGTGCTCGATATCGAGCACAAAATAATCTGGGGAATTCCATACGAATTATCTTGTTTATCTTTTTTAAAAAAATTTTTTTAAATGGTATTTTATGAATAAAATTTAATTTAACTCACATACTATGTAGAATAATAATTTTAATAAAAATAGTTTTATTTCTAAAATAAGTGTTATTATTACATTAACTTTAATTAGTTGTAGTGTGACACTGTATTTTAACCGACCGCGCGAAGCCGCTCGGTAAGCGCTCGAATCCGTATACAGGAGCCGACTTGCCGAATGATGGTCCGGCACGAAGGGGTTAAAGGTGTCTAGTCGGACAAACTTTGATGTATGGAACACTGGAACAGGGGAAGTTTTAATTGTGGAACAGGTTAAAAATTTGGAACGTCAGACTACGAAGACGTCCCATGTATTTTGTCGGACAGAACTTTCAATTAATTTGTTACCCTTTCATGAAACTATCCTGCAAAAATCAGACTGCTAATTATCACCAACTGGGCATTTTAATGAGTGGAACACGTAGAACATGTCAAATGACAGGAATTGTGACAGGTGACAAATAGCAGTCTGATTTTTGCATGAGAGTTTAATGAAAGGGTAGCAAATCAACTGGAAGTTCTGTCCGACAAAATACATGGGCCGTTTTCGTGGTCTGACGTTCCAAATTTTTAACCTGTTCCACAATTAAAACTTCCCCTGTTCCAGTCTTCCCATACATCAAAGTTTGTCCGACTAGACACCCTTAAGCTATTAACAAATTTTCAGCTTGCTATTAATCAACTTTTTTTTCATACGCGGGATCCAGACCTAATAGGAAAATGGTTTGAACAGAATTACTTTCCCAAGTGGTTTTTTTATTCTGTAGATACTTTTTAATTAATCGTTACCTTTAACTAAATATAGTTCCAAATAAGTGTCCATATATAAAGAATAGAGTAGGTCGAGAGGTGACGCCCCGAACAGCACCCCCGAACTTTTAATATAAAAAGTTCTCCGTTGACATCAGCGCCACCCAGCGTCACTCACATAGAATGCTAATTGGATTATGATAGTCCCGCTGGTCGGTAGCTTTTTATAGCGACATCATCTGGCGATCCCTTTGTGCTCTCTTCCTCTCTGCTTCCCTCTCGGACGAAATAAAGCTCCGACATAGCACGGGGACCCGAACCGGATTAAAAATTGAGTGGCAGTTTTTGTTCTTTTGCGAGTTACCCTTTTGAATGTTATTTGCTGTTTTATAGCGCAATTATCACGGATTCTAACCTCTCTGACAAAAAAGGGCTACTTTTGCAAATGCACTGATTTCATCGCTGCCAGTGTATTTTTTCTGCTCGTTTTCTGTTTGCTGCGATGCTCCGCTTCGCTTCGAACGGGCTATTTAATTTGTTTAACGACGTTTTTACGATTGTGACGTTTTTATTTCTATCTTTATTTGCTTGTTGCGATTTAGGAAACAGTTTTGCTTTGTCCGCTAGGTCATCCAATTTGAGCTTGTATTCAATTTACTAAATGTTGTTTTTCTTTTACTGGAGCAAAACACATCATTTACTGCATAGCTCGTAGAAATTTTTCGTTAGTACATGTTCGAATTACAATCAAACAAAAATGTGGTTCCATTCATGTTTAGGTTGATATTGCAATATGTGTTTAGTTTCGGTAGTGTCTTTCGCAGATTTCTAAAAGACGTTTCTTCTTCTTCAAGTGCCGTCTCCTAATCGGAGGTTGGATATCATCATCACTATCTTTACTCTATCCACCGCTGCTCTAAAGAGTTCTATAGAACTGCATCTAAACCAGTCCCTTAAATTCTTTAACCATGACACTCTCCTTCTTCCTATACTCCTTCCGCCTCTTATCTTTCCCTGTATTATCAGTCTTAGCATTTCATATCGCGGTCCCCTCATTACGTGTCCCAGATATTGTAACTTTCTTATTTTTATTGTGTTTATTATTTCGCATTCTTTACCCATTTCTCGCAGTACTTCCGTGTTCGTTTTCCTCTGTGTCCATGCTATTCTAAGCATTCTTCTGTAACACCACATTTCAAATGACTGTAGCTTATTTATGTGTTCTTGCTTTAATGTTCAGCTTTCAAGTCCATATTGTAGTATCGAGAACACGTAGCATCTCAAAGCTCTTGCTCTCAGTTCTAAGCTAAGGTCTTTGTTGCAGAGAACTGTTTTCATTTTTACAAACGCATTTCTTGCTATTTCTATCCTGGTCCTTATTTCTGTTGTTTGATCATTTTTCTCTGAAATCCAGGTTCCTAGGTATTTGTATTTATCAACCCTTTCTATCGGTACATTTCCCAAATATATGCTTGTTTGTATGTTTGTTTTCTTAGTTATTATCATGTATTTGGTCTTTTTTATATTCATTTTTAGTCCATATTCTTTACAGAAATTGTTTGTTTTGTTCAGTAGTAGTTGGAGTTGTTCAGCAGAGCTTGCTATAATCACGGTGTCATCTGCATATCTTATGTTGTTAATAGATCTTCCGTTAATTATTATTCCTTCACTTTGAGATAGCAATGCTTCTTCAAAAATGGCTTCACTATATGCATTAAAGAGTAATGGAGACATAATACATCCCTGCCGAACTCCTCTCCTGATTTCAATTTCTGGACTGGGTTCGTTATCTATTACAATTTGTGCTCTTTGATTCCAGTAAAGGTTTGTTATTATTCGTACGTCCCTTTTGTCTATGTTTTTTGTCTTTAGAATTTGGACTAATTTTTCATGTCTTACTTTGTCAAAAGCCTTCTCAAAATCAACGTAACAAACATGCACATCCACATTCATGTCCATGCATCTTTGAGCTAACACATTAAAAGCAAATAACGCCTCTCTGGTTCCTAGTCCGTTTCTGAACCCAAACTGACTATCATCTATTCCTTCTTCTAGTTTTTTGTTTATACGACCATGTATTATTTTCAAGAATAATTTGAGAATGTGACTTATTAATGATATTGTTCTGTATTCACTGCAATCTTTAGCGTTTGTATTTTTAGGGATAGCACAAAAGGTTGAGAGAGGTAGCACAAAAGACGTTTAATAAAGTTCAAAACATCAAACTAATGAATGTACTGAAAATATAGAAATTGTAGTCAATAATATATTCTTTTTAAAAAGTTGTATCTTACTAACGAGATATCTATCCGCTGAGAGGGTTAACATGGAGGGGATATGACATGTCGACATAATTTGTAAACCGTCCCCCACGGGCGATAAATTCAGTTCTTTTTCTTCACTATATCTTCTTACCTTAGTAATGAAATATACCTCTTCTTTCAACCAGATCCTTTGTAAACACAAAGAATCTACATATCCCTCTTTCATTACAGTGTTTACAAATCGGGGCAAAGCACATTACCATTTTTATTTTTATTACAATGGTTAACAAAAGTTCCTAACCTTTGCTTGGCGAATATCACTAAAGAACTATATTTCATAGAAATTTAAGACCGAATTATGGTGGTATTGTCTTAAAAACACTATATTTAAGCAAAAAGGAGCAGAGGAAGCGAAATTTCAACTTTATAGGAATTAAAAAGGTTTGAGATTGGGCAAATTCTGGCTTTTCAGCCTCTGTTTACAAATAACATGATAGTCATGACGTCACACGTCAGCCTTAAAATCTCTTCGTATTTTTATATATTTAAACTATATTTATGTATTATATCAGACATTTTCTACCATAATATAGAGTATTTATATATAGCAAATTTCCAATATTGTATTGATACATTATAATGTATTGATACATTAGCACAAAATTAATAGTAAACTTTTAAATTATCTTTTGTTTTTGTAAATAACATATAAATCATACACATAAGATCATCCCCGCGACGTCAGAATGTACCACGTGACCTATAAACGTAGTTAAAGCTTCCAACGGGCAAAGTGGAAGTCAGACAAAGTTGTTTTGTGCTCTTAACATTAGCTGCTCTCCTTATGGCAATGTCCGTCAGCTTCGTCCTCAATAATTCCATTCAAATTGCAAAGAAGCTGCAAGAAAATAATTTTTATAACCTGTCATTAATTTCGCTACATTGCACATTCTAATAATCTTTTCTTGTTTCAGCAACAAAGGCCGGATCTGCCCAGGTTACTCCAACAGATGCACGCCCAGCAGTTACCCACACATGCAGCACCACCTATACCGATGATGCCTCATCCAGGTTTAGGTGGAGCGCCGTCAAGTTCAGCTGCCAGCCTTTTGAGCCTCTCAGGAGCCCTTCCAGCGCAACACCCTCTCTCCATGCTGGCATCGAAGCCAGACCTTCACAGGCCGGATGACGTCAAATCGAATAGCGGTAAGTTTTTGTTTAATACTTTTTCTTCTTCTTCTACCTTTTTATAAGCAATTGTGCTTGTTCATTGGCGGATTGATACCTCTAGGAAAGGTTGTCACTCCATCTTTTGCGCGGTCTCCCGATACTTCTTCTACCGATAGGCGATTTATCTCTTGCTATTTTGACCACACGTGTTTCTTCCATTTTGCTTATGCGGCTATTCCATTCTTTTTTTTCTATCTTGTGTTCATTCGTTTTTACACTGTACGTTACATTTTCTTCTAATGTCTTGATGTATCGGGTCTTGTTTCTGATGCATATGACATTAGACAGATATTGCAAATTTAACACACGCGCTATTTGCACCGCGCTATTTTGACAGAATTGACATTTCTCAGACGTGTCATAAATACAGATATTGCTCAACATTTTGGTTGCGGTATTTTTACGGCTCGATTAAGATTAGTTTGTCTAATTTGTATGCAATTTTAAATGTAGATTTGGAAGCTCTTATTTTGGCCAATGCTAATGATGAAGACATCGAGTTTATCATATTTCATAACATTCTGGGAGATGAACATATAACTATTACTATTACATGCTCAAAATAACGATTTTGATTTAAAAATTTAAATGGAAGGAAGGTTTGAATTTTATTCCAAATATCGAGCAAAATAAACAAATGATCCTCGAATGTTCTTAAAATAAAAGATTTTCCAGTTGTACTCTTCATGTTTTCCTGAACCAACGTCCAATTTTCTGGATAGGTCAATTTATTTTGACCTAAAACTTATTTTAATAAACACAAATCATCAGACATAAATCTTATTCGTTTGCTACTGTCTGAGGTACTCATTTTAGAAAATTATTACAAATAAACTGGGTTTAAATGAAAGACAAACAACAAACATAACCTGAAAAGAAAATAGCGCAATGAATACCGCACAGCGTAACGACTCCCTAAATAACGGCAGGCACTATTTCCAATAGCGCAGCGTAAGCCAGATATCACATCTGCGCATGCTCTACTGTCAAAATAACGCGTGCTGTATTACAGCAAGTGCTAAAGTGACTGTGCAATATCTCTCTATTATTGGTCTTACACTGGCTTTATAAATTCTTGACTTCATCTCAGTGGCAATATGTCGGTTTCGCCATATACAGAGAGAGTCTGTAAAGTGGAATAAATTCAATATCTCAAATACTAATTGTTTTTTTGGAAAATGCTCAGACCCGTCGATTAGTATTTCAAATTGTCCTTTTTTACATTCAATAAAAATGTATACAGGGTGTCCCAATTTAGAGATATGACGTCATCGTCGATTTTCTTAAATGGCAACACTGTCATTTTGACAGCTAATTTGATAGGGTTTGTAAAGTTATACATAACTGCAAAATATCAAATTTTTATTCTCTACCATTTACAAGATAATAGAAAATAACAAAGTTATATCTGTAATTTGGAATATATTCAATAATTAAAATACTAACTGTTTTTTTGAAAAATGCTCAGACCCGTCGATTAGTATATCAAATTGTCATTTTTGACATATAATAATAATGTATACAGGGTGTTCCAATTTAGAGATATGACGTCATCGTTGATTTTCTTAAATGGCAACACTATCATTTTGATAGCTATTTTGATAGCGTGTGTAAAGTTATACACATCTGAAAAATTTCAAAATTTTATTCCCTACCATTTACAAGATAATAAAAAATAACAAAGTTATGAAGAACAAGAAGTAATCAAATAATAATTGAATTTATTTATTTCAATTAAGCAAATGCTCATAACGTTGCCCATTGACAATTTGACAATAGTTGAGGGCAACATTATGAGTTTTTGCTTAATTTATTGAAATAATTAAATTCAATTATTAGTTGATTACTTCTTTTTCATAACTTTGTTATTTTTTATTATCATCTAAATGGTAGAGAATACAAATTTGAAATTTTGCAGTTGTGTATAACTTTACACACCCTATCAAAATAGCTATCAAAATGACAGTGTTGCCATTTAAGAAAATCAACGATGACGTCATATCTCTAAATTGGGACACCCTGTATACATTATTATTATATGTCAAAAAGGACAATTTGATATACTAATCGACGGGTCTGAGCATTTTTCA
This sequence comes from Diabrotica virgifera virgifera, assembly GCF_917563875.1. Lineage (NCBI taxonomy): Eukaryota > Metazoa > Arthropoda > Insecta > Coleoptera > Chrysomelidae > Diabrotica > Diabrotica virgifera. The sequence continues at coordinate 201,591,146 of NC_065443.1, read as the reverse complement.
AAAAAACAGTTAGTATTTTAATTATTGAATATATTCCAAATTACAGATATAACTTTGTTATTTTCTATTATCTTGTAAATGGTATAGAATAAAAATTTGATATTTTGCAGTTATGTATAACTTTACAAACCCTATCAAATTAGCTATCAAAATGACAGTGTTGCCATTTAAGAAAATCGACGATGACGTCATATATCTAAATTGGTACACCCTGTATACATTATTATTGAATGTCAAAAAGGACAATTTGAAATACTAATCGACGGGTCTGAGCATTTTCCAAAAAAAACAATTAGTATTTGAGATATTGAATTTATTCCACTTTACAGACTCTCTCTGTATACTGTTAATGTATTCTGCTAGTCTATTTGCTTTTTGTACTTGATTTCTCACTGCTTTGTCAAGGTCTCCGTAGCTGTACCAGTTGTTCTCTGGCTGTACAGTGCAATTTCTATGCCATCAATTTCTATTTTACATCTGATTGGTTCTTTACTGACTACTATTGTTTTAGTTTTGTAAGATGAAATTTCCATATTGAATTATCTTGCTCTTATGTTACAACTGTGGACAATTTTTGCAGACTATTTTCATCTTGGGCTCTCGGTATTGCGTATGGCCTAGGCCTACTAAATTTAACCTAGACCAAACTAGTTTGTCCTGAACTCGGGTTTGGCCGGTAACGTATATATTCCAGCATGAGATGTGATTTGGTTTCTCCAATACAATGTAAAATGTGCTTTTTCGTGCAGCTAATCACAAATGGCGAACATTTCATATTATTTCGCGATTTTTGTTTTGCGCGTATGTTAAAGTTTGTTGGGGTGATGAAACTAGCCTGTCCGGCTAGTTGTTCTCCTCGTATGTTGCATCAGTTGTATTGCCTCTCTATTCAGCATGTTACACATCTGGTGACAATCCAGCCGTTTAGTATGATAGAATTGATCCAAAAGATGGCATAACCCAGACATCCAAAGTGAAAGTTATCCTCCAACACCAAATTGTTCTATATGGTCCACATAATGTTCAGAAAAAAGTCTCACCATTTTGAGCGTCGTGTTTGGGGGGAGAGGGGGGAGAAATCGGTAAATTCGTAGTTTTTTACGTTTTTCGTGAATATTTCTAAAACTGTGCGGTTTAGCATGAACAACCCTCTATACAAAAATGTTCTACATTAAATTTGAAATAAAAAGGTCCTAAATAAAAAAGCCTAACCCAGACATCCAAAATAAAAGTTTTCCTCCTACACCAAATTGTTCTATATGGTCCACATATGGTTCAGTAAAAAGTTATACCATTTTGAGCGTCCGGTTTGGGGGGGGGGGGGGTGATGTGGGAGATTTTTTTACGTTTTTCGTCAATATTTCTAAAACTATACTTTAGCGTAAACAATGTTCTATACAAAAATATTCTACATAAAATTTAAAATGTTATAAAATCAACAGTTCCAGAGTTACGGAGGGTGAAAGTGAAGGTTTTCGATACTTTTTATATTTTTTGGGCAATTGATGATGATTTTGGGTGATGAGGTTGACGTTTCTTCAAGGGCTTATTACTAACATACCATCGGCCACTGAAATGGCAAATTTGATTTATAAAACACAATCCTGTTAAAGAAAATCAGTAGGAAATTGCCCAAAAAATATAAAAAGTATCGAAAACCTCCACTTTTCACCCTCCGTAACTCTGGAACTGTTGATTTTATAACAATTATGTACACGACCTTTTTGTTTTAAATTTTATGTAGAACATTTTTGTATAGAAATTTTTTACGCTAAAGCATAGTTTTAGAAATATTGACGAAAAACGTAAAAAAACTACTAATTTACCGACTTCTCCCCCATCTTCCCCCCCAAACCGGACGCTCAAAATGGTGTAACTTTTTACTGAACAATATGTGGACCATATAGAACAATTTGGTGTTGGAGGAAAACTTCTACTTTGGATGTTTAGGTTAGGCCTTTTTTTGGACCAATTATATACCATACCACCTCAGTAACTTTGAAACCGTTCATTTTAGAAGGATTATGCATAGGGCCTTTTTTATTTCAAATTTAATGTACAACATTTTTGTATAGAAGGTTGTTCATGCTAAACCGCATAGTTTTAGAAATATTGACGAAAAACTCAAAAAACTACGAATTCACCGATGTCTCCCCCCTCTCCCCCCAAACCCGACGCTCAAAATGGTATGACTTTTTTCTGAATATTATGTGGACCATATAGAACAATTTTGTGTTGGAGGATAACTTTCACTTTGGATGTCTGGGTTTGGGTCTAGTTATACCATACTATCTGGTAGTTTGGGTATTTTGCTAATATCGTTGATTGAGGTATTGAGATTAATATTTATATTTCAATCAACGCTAATAACCCGGTCTATATAGACATTTCAAATAACAAAAATTGCCGGAGAGCCAAATTTTGGTGGAGAGCTAGGGTATACCATAACAAATAAAGTTTAAAAAGTCCCCATCGATCCCATGTGTGCGTCAAAAGTTATTCGGGGTCAAAGGTCAAAATTTGAGATTTTTTGGATTTTTTTCGAAAACGGTAAGTTTTATCAAAAAAAAAAACCTTAAACCAAAGTTGTAAATCTTAAAATTCTCTACAAAAATAGTCCTTACTATTTTTTTCCTAAGAGTTGCCATTCCTGAGATATCGCGATTCAAAGAGTCACATTATACATTATATGCACACGTTTCCACACCACCTGTGAGGTAGTGTACTCGGCGCGTTTTTTTACCGTGGTTTCCCCTGTAGGCCTACTCCACTAACTGTTTTGACAATGTTAGGATAATTTAAGGAAACAATACCGGTCAAGTTCTAGATATTACCTTATTATTGATATTGATTATTGATATTGTTATTGATTATTAGGTTAACTATTGTTTTGATTTCTTTAGATATTTTAATCAGATTCATATTCTTGAAAGTCTACTTCAACAGTCTTCTTCGATTTCATCTTCTTCCTCTTCCTCTTGCTGGATGTTCAAAAATTGTTCAAATGTGACTGAGTCATTGGTCTCTTCATTAAAATCACAGGAGTGTTCCTCTGTTGTACTAAACTGGACATTTGAGCAAGACTGATCTTGGCAGTTGGTACACACTAGAGAACACAGCAACCCGACTTTTTTACATCCACATTTGGCACTACAACCTTTTTTGCAATTGCAAAAAATAGTGTAAGGAGTTTTTCTGGAGCAGGTGGGAGTAAGGTTTTAATCGGTTCCAGAGTATTATCTATTATTTTCCAACCCCAGTCTTCTGGATTCAGTTCATTGCCTAGCCATGTTTGAACTTGATAATATACTCGATACAAATGTTGAAAAGCAGATGCTGATGTTGGAGGAAGACATGATAGTTGTACTTGTTTCTTGTTTCGCGTATTTTTTACAAAAGTTGTTGTTGTTTGTTTGGGTTTATATGACTGCGGACACTAAATCCATTCGCCAATTTTACTATTTTTTATTTTATTAGTCATTTTTTCGTATCTTATCCTAAAACTAATACTAATATAATAAACAATTCTACTAATAAATAATTATTTTTGTATTTTTTTTTAATAATTTTTTATATATATATATTTTTATTAATTTTTTTCCAAATGATGTTCTCAGAGTTCCACAGCAAAAACTGCAACATTCTTCTTTAGCCCTCTACTTCATTCGAAAGCTATTTTACTATGGACTGTCCAAGTTCGTCATTCATTTTTATCTACATATTTTTTTTATATGTTTTTAATTATTATATTTTTTTTTCTATTTTTTTTATATATCTTTTTTTATATTTTTTCTTTCTTTTTTTTTCTTTTCTTTTCTTTTCTTTTCTTTTTCTTTTAACATATAACAATTTACAAGAAATACTTACTCTATATTTTACAATTACAATTTAAGCTTAATATCTAAAATATGTTTATACAATAGTCGGTATACCAACTCATTATTTTCTAATGTTAATAAATAATTTAAATTAATGGGATGGTGGACATCAGTCAAAGAATACAGTGAATTTAAAAACATATTAACTTTATTAGAGATAAGAGAACAGGTCAAAATTTTGTGTTGTAGATTGCCCAACTGTCCACAAATACATTGTGGACTATCAGCTATATTAATTTTAAATAAATATGATGGAGTAAGACAGTGGTCAAATCTCATTCTGCATATGGTTCTTATCATATCTTTTGTCGACTCCATTTTAGAAAACCAAGGTTTATCCGTTATATAGTTTCTGATTGATCTGTAGTGGTTTCCTGTATTTACGTTTTCATCAATATACCTTTCTTTCCATTCTTTCTTAATCTCTTTGAATAAATTTGATTCAATATCTTTTGGCGTACAAAGATAATGGGTTAATACTCCTTGTGTCACCGCGTTTTTAGCCAATTCATCTACCATTTCATTTCCAGTTATTCCACAGTGACTTTTAACCCATGCCAACTTAACAGACTTTCCTTGTTGCTTTACAAAAGTTAAGTATCGGCATTTATCAAGACAAATAATTTTTTTGGAGCTCCATAAACCGCAAGAAGAAAGCGAATTCCTTCCGTAATTATTGTTTGCGGTGTAGAATCAAGTTCTGTAAAAACTTTACAGCAGTCAGTCAAATCTTTTTTTTCGAATAATTTAAGTACTGACGTTTTGCCCCTTCTGTACATTGCGGACGTAGTGTCGCAGCCGGTTATCGCATGTAAAAATAAAATGTACTTTTGGCATTTGGGATAATCCGATAAACTATTTGAAGAATATATCTCTGTTCGCTGTTGAGCCAGCCCTTCCAGGTTTCAGAAAATAAATAACTTTATCTACTGGAGTCCTTGCAGTAATCAGTACCAACAAATCAACATCTTCACCAACTACAATTGTGTTTGTTGCCTTAAATTTTTCAATTAGTGTCTCAATTATCAGGACATCTGCGTCATTTTTAGCTTGTTTCACTTCAATATTCAATATGTAAAAGTTTATTGCAAATAAAGCAAAACTGAGACATTTTTAAAACTATAAAATTGTACAAATAACGGTAACGGTACTAAATTGTAGACGCTTGTAATAAGTACTTATATTCACTTGAACTGAACCTTTAGCACTAAAAGAAACAGATAATATTATGAACCAGACCTACGGACAATACTGTAGCCATTGCATATAATAGACAATCTGTTCTTTTTTAAACAATGGTATAGCTAAATGTTTTTCAAGGCCACGTGGATAGGGGAAATTCAGTTTGGGACTGATTACCTTTTGAAGAAATATTTTCAGAATAGTATAATATACTATACAGAGAGAGTCTGTAAAGTGGAATAAATTCAATATCTCAAATACTAATTGTTTTTTTGGAAAATGCTCAGACCCGTCGATTAGTATTTCAAATTGTCCTTTTTTACATTCAATAAAAATGTATACAGGATGTCCCAATTTAGAGATATGACGTCATCGTCGATTTTCTTAAATGGCAACACTGTCATTTTGATAGCTAGTTTGATAGGGTTTGTAAAGTTATACATAACTGCAAAATATCAAATTTTTATTCTCTACCATTTACAAGATAATAGAAAATAACAAAGTTATATCTGTAATTTGGAATATATTCAATAATTAAAATACTAACTGTTTTTTTTGAAAAATGCTCAGACCCGTCGATTAGTATATCAAATTGTCATTTTTGACATATAATAATAATGTATACAGGGTGTCCCAATTTAGAGATATGACGTCATCGTTGATTTTCTTAAATGGCAACACTATCATTTTGATAGCTATTTTGATAGCGTGTGTAAAGTTATACACATCTGAAAAATTTCAAAATTTTATTCCCTACCATTTACAAGATAATAAAAAATAACAAAGTTATGAAGAACAAGAAGTAATCAAATAATAATTGAATTTATTTATTTCAATTAAGCAAATGCTCATAACGTTGCCCATTGACAATTTGACAATAGTTGAGGGCAACATTATGAGTTTTTGCTTAATTTATTGAAATAATTAAATTCAATTATTAGTTGATTACTTCTTTTTCATAACTTTGTTATTTTTTATTATCATCTAAATGGTAGAGAATACAAATTTGAAATTTTGCAGTTGTGTATAACTTTACACACCCTATCAAAATAGCTATCAAAATGACAGTGTTGCCATTTAAGAAAATCAACGATGACGTCATATCTCTAAATTGGGACACCCTGTATACATTATTATTATATGTCAAAAAGGACAATTTGATATACTAATCGACGGGTCTGAGCATTTTTCAAAAAAACAGTTAGTATTTTAATTATTGAATATATTCCAAATTACAGATATAACTTTGTTATTTTCTATTATCTTGTAAATGGTATAGAATAAAAATTTGATATTTTGCAGTTATGTATAACTTTACAAACCCTATCAAATTAGCTATCAAAATGACAGTGTTGCCATTTAAGAAAATCGACGATGACGTCATATCTCTAAATTGGTACACCCTGTATACATTATTATTGAATGTCAAAAAGGACAATTTGAAATACTAATCGACGGGTCTGAGCATTTTCCAAAAAAAACAATTAGTATTTGAGATATTGAATTTATTCCACTTTACAGACTCTCTCTGTATAAAAGGGACACAAATAGGCATTTATACTTGTCTTAAGGGCCACATATGTATATACGTGGCTTATATGTGCATATAATGTATAAAGTAACTTTTGAAATCGCGATATCTCAGGAATGGTAACTCTTAGGAAAAAAATTGTAAGGACAATTTTTGTAGAGAATGTTAAGATCTACAACTTTGGTTTGAGGTTTTTTTTGATAAAACTTACCGTTTTCGAAAAAAATCCAAAAAATCTCAAATTTTGACCTTTGACCCCGAATAACTTTTGACGCACACATGGGATCGATGGGGACTTTTTAAATTTTATTTGTTATGGTATACCCTAGCTCTCCACCAAAATTTGGCTCTCCGGCAATTTTTGTTATTTGCCAAGCATTTTGATGTCAAGTTGACCGGATTATAATATGTAGTTATTTTGTCTACTTTTATCGCAAGCATGAAAATCTCTTGTGTACAGTAAGAGGTAACGGTACTAATCATATGGATTTTTGTAAAAAGATGGTAATGATTTGAACTAAATTATAGAGAAAAAAACTCTAACAAGAAGTAAAACCACTTCTATGTAAATTGGTATATTTATTAAAACTTAAAAATCCCAATGGATTGAATAAAAATGTCCAATTCAGAACGTTTTCAGACCTATCGGTCCATCATCAGTGAATCTACAATAAAATAAGTAATCCCACTATTAGAATTGAAAGATGGTTGAAATTTTTAAAAGCTAAAAATGTGGTTAGATTACTTACGTGCATACTTGCTAAATAGCCCGTAAAAAGTAAAAAAAAAGCCTAAAAAAAGTATGCACGTAAGTAATCTAACCACATTTTTAGCTTTTAAAAATTTCAACCATCTTTCAATTCTAATAGTGGGATTACTTATTTTATTGTAGATTCACTGATGATGGACCGATAGGTCTGAAAACGTTCTGAATTGGACATTTTTATTCAATCCATTGGGATTTTTAAGTTTTAATAAATATACCAATTTACATAGAAGTGGTTTTACTTCTTGTTAGAGTTTTTTAACTATATGGTATACAGCCAACCTAGGGAACCTCCCTTTTAGTTTAAATTATAGAGCTTTTAAAAACTATTAATGATTTTCAAACAACAAATTATAAAAATATCAATATTTACAGCCCCCATTAAACCGTCTCCCAAATCACCGCCATTTCCCGTTCATTTCTCAAAATCTTGTAGAGTTGTCATCGCTCAAAGAGGACAGAGATTAATTTTATTTATTATTCTGTTTGACTTTGCAAAGCGAAGAAGTAATTTGCGCTGGTAATTTACACTTTCACCCCTTCCTTCCTGCTGAGCAAATCGAGGAGGGCGGCACATAACAACGGAGGGTTTGAATCCACCCGAGAGACGCGTCAGTAAATTTGCATTCTACACCACCTTGGAAGAGACGACGAAAGATCAAAAAGTGTTTAGAAGAAAGGGATCCTTGGCAAAAAGGGAAATTTGTTTATTTTGAAGGCTTTGTGTACATAGGCGGAGAACAACAAAAGGGTGGACACGACGGAAATAAATTTTGTTTTATCTATTTCTCTATTATCTAATTTAATTTAAAATCACTACTACAATAAAAAAATTGGGATATTTTTGATATTAGTATATTATACAGGGTGTCCCGAAAAGAATGGTCATAAATTATGCCACACATTCTGGGGTCAAAAATAGTTCGATTGAACCTACCTTACCTTAGTACAAATGTGCTCATAAAAAAAGTTACAGCCCTTTGAAGTTACAAAATGAAAATCGGTTTTTTTCAATATATCGAAAACTATTAGAGATTTTTTATTGAAAATGGACATGTATCATTATTATGGCAGGAACATCGTAAAACAAAATTATAGTGAGATTTGTCCACCCCATAAAAATTTTATGGGGGTTATGTTCCCTTAAACCCCCCCAAACTTTTTTGTACGCTCCAATTAATTCATTATTGTGATACCATTGGCTAATTATAACATTTTTAAAACTTTTTTACCTCTTAGTATTTTTTAGATAAGCCAGTTTTTATCGAGATGCGGCTTATTTTTTAATATATTTACATAAAAATTTTATGGGGGTTTTGTTCCTTTAAACCCCCCAAATGTTTGTGTACGTTCCAATTAAACTATTATTTTGGTACCATTAGTTAAACACAGTGTTTTTAAAACTTTTTTGCCTCTTAGCCTTTTTGTGATAAGTCACCTTTTATCGAGATGTGGCTTCTTTTTCAAAATATACCTAAAAATGTAAATTAAATAAATTTTCAGATTATTAACAGGTCTCTACATAATCGTACTTAACCATATACAAATATGTGGTGGATTCGACAAATATTCAAAATATCTCGATAAACAGTGGCTTATCGAAAAAGTAATAGGAGGCAAAAAATTTTTAAAGACATTGTGTTTCACTAATGGTGCCACAATAATAATTTAATTGGAACGTACACAAAAGTTTGGGGGGGGTTTAAGGGAACAAAACCCCCATACAATTTTTATGGGGTGTACAAATTTCACTTTGATTTTTATTTAAGATGTTGCTGCCATAAGAATGCCATATGATCATTTTCAATAAAAAATCTTTAGGAGTTTTCGATATATGGAAAAAAATCGATTTTCATTTTGTAACTTCAAAGGGCTGTAACTTTTTACTGTATATAGGTAAGTGAGGTTCAATCAACCTATTTTTGACCCCAGAATCTGTGGTATAATTTATGACCAATCTTTTCGGGACACCCTGTATAACACCGGTTTATAGCGTCCTGCGCCTTCCGGTTCCTATTTTCCAGCGGCGTCGATCTGTCAATCTCCTGGTCACAGATCTCTCTCACATATCGTCCCTATTAGAGGTAAAACTTACTAAGTGCACTTTTTTGAGATTTTGACATTTTCATCAATTTGAACTCAAGACGGTACTGCCCAGCCCTGGAGAAGTCACCTGGGGCTCTAACTCTTCTAATTGCTGAGATAATTTATGGTATAATTCACTAATGCCTGGTTGCACTAACAGATCTTAAGCTCCAGCTTAGCTTAGCTCTACTTATAGATAGGGCGTCCTTGAGTATCAGTTACGTTGCACCATAATTTTAGATTCTTACCTTATTATCAATTATATCTATTATTATATTATGGTATTCTTATTGTAATATATTATAATTATATTATATTAATTCTTATGATATTCTCGACTTAAGCTTAAGATCTGTTGGTGCAATCGAGCATAAGTGCGCTATTGTGAATTTCGGTTTCAGGGTAAAACTCATTAAAACTTATTATTGCACTTAGTGAATTTTTCCTTGCAATCTGGAGTGGCGAATCGGTACTTAGTGATCTTTCAAACAATACATTAGTAAACATAACTGTGTATTATTTTTGATTGTGTGCATTATACAGGGTGTAACGAAAATACAAGTCATGAATTAAATCAAATATTCTGAGACCAAAAATAGTTCGAATGAACCTAATTTACCTTAGTACAAATATGCACATAAAAAAAGTTACAGCCCTTTGAAGTTACAAAATGAAAATCGATTTTTTCGAATATATCGAAAACTATTAGAGATTTTTTATTGAAAATGGATATTTGGCATTCTTATGGCAGGAAAATCTTAAAAAAGAATTATAGTAAAATTTGTGCACCCCATAAAAATTTTATGGGGGTTTTGTTCCCTTAAACCCCCCCCAAAGTTTTGTGTACGTTCCAATTAAATTATTATTGTGGTACCATTAGTTAAAGTCAATATTTCTAGAACTTTTTTGCCTCTTAATATTTTTTCGATAAGGCAGTTTTTATCGAGTTGCGGCTTGGCTTCTTTTTTAATATATTTACATAAAAATTTTATGGGGGTTTTGTTCCTTTAAACCCCCCAAATGTTTGTGTATGTTCCAATTAAACTTTTACTGCGGTACCATTAGTTAAACACAGTGTTTTTAAAACTTTTTTGACTCTTTGTATTTTTTCGAAAAAGCACTTTTTATCGAGATTTTACTTATTTTTTAATATGGTTCAAAATATACCTAAAAATGTAAATAATCATAAATAAATTTTCATATTATTACCAAGTCTCCATAATCGTACTTAGCCATATACAAATATGTGTGGTGGATTTGACAAATATTCAAAATATCTCGATAAAAACTGACTTTTCGAAAAAGTACTAAGAGACAAAAAAGTTTTTAAAATATTGTGTTTAACTAATGGTACTACAATAATAATTAAATTGGAACGTACACAAAAGTTTGGGGGGTTTAAAGGAACAAAACCCCCATAAAATTTTTATGGGGTGTCCAAATTTCACTATAATTTTTTTTTAAGATACTACTACCATAAGAATGCCATGTGTCTATTTTCAATAAAAGATCTCTAATAGCTTTCGATATATTGAAAAAAATCGATTTTCATTTTGTAACTTCAAAGGACTGTAACTTTTTTTATGTGCACATTTGTACTAAGGTAAGTTAGGTTCAATCGAACTATTTTTGGTCCCAGAATATGTGATTAAATTTATGACCTGTATTTTTGTTACACCCTGTATATTCGGCGATTGATTAAAGAAATGAGTTTAAATTATTTCTTTGTAGCAGATAGCTTACATAAATTGTGTAACATAATCTATTTTGCGAATAAGCAGGGGACTTGTGTATTATATTGTATTGTTGAAACTGTATATTATATTTATGTGCATTATCTGTTCGGCGATTGATTAAAGGAATATAAGTTTAAATTTCTTTGTAACAGATAGCTTACATAAAGGGTAACATAAATGCCTAAAAATGAATGTTGATATTTCAACAATAACATTACTTCTGTTTCTATCGCATGTGATTTTGTATAGAGGTAACTGTTTTGTATAAACTTATTTATGTTTATTAATATTTTCTTTATTACCTATTTCTTTCATTTTGAATCCCAACGTCATGATACTTTATGAAGACAAATTCATTAACTTCTCAATATCCAATAATTGTGTTCATGGAAAAACTCATCAAGTACAAAGTGTAGTTAGCGAGTTTTACTTCTAATAGGATATCAATATCCAATAATTGTGTTCGTAGAAAAACTCATCAACTACAAAAATTGATCTAATATTGATTATATCCTAGTTCCTGTGATGAAACATGGCTTAAAATATCTGTTTTTATTTATTCTTTAAAGTTGCATTCCAATATTCAAGTCAGGTGAATTTAAAAAACAATTTTTACCTTTAAGTCGATTTTTCTCCACTTTCTGAAAAATGTAGTTAGTGAGTTTTACCTCTATTAGGACGATATTACTTTCTGGATTCCACTTATCCAGGCAGTTTTCGGTCTGCCCACTTTCCTTCTTTCTGGGGATTGCCATTCCATTATCAGCTTTGGAAGTCGATGTTCTTCCATTCTTTGTACATGGCCATACCAACAAAATTGTTTTTCTTGATATTAGTGAGTAAGTAAATTGATTCGCAAAGACCTTCTCACTTGTTCAGCAAAAACACTTCGATTATTTCTTAGAGCTAATAATTTTAAGTATAAAACCATAGATACGGACAGGCGCTCATCAAAATCAGTAGAATCATTTCTTTTATAAAAGAATAAATTAAAAAATAAAACAGAGTATAGAAAATGAAACGAAATATTGTATATTGAGATGAGACCTCGTTTGATACTCATAAAACCGTGAAAAAAATAGACAAATAATAATGAACAATAATGTTCAAATGCACTACCTTCCAATAAAGGACAGAGTATTATTGTTTTACATTGCAGTCAATATAATCGTTGGATGGAGAATCGATTATCTATATCAGTCAAAATAGATCGTTAGGCTACTTTTTAGACTACTCTTCTTTTTCTACTACTCTTCTTCTTCTACTACTCTACTAATTCTTCTTCCAGAATTGTTCCGCAAAATACGGAACGAACCACAAAATCAAAAACTTATATTTGAGGAAGACTCGTAGGTATTATAATGAGTTGTACAGTAAAGTGCGGTCGTTATAAGTTACTAATAATAAACAAAATCAAAAGTAATATGTTTTTGACAAACCTGGAAAAAAATGGAAAATTTAAGTCTTGTAATCGGGATAGAAAACATATTCAAAAAAAAATTATAATCCATGAAACAAGCTTTAATATCAACATTATTATAACAACAGTTTTTTGAGCAGTTTATTCGTTTTTTCCTGTACCAATCAACTTTGGTTTCAAATTCTTTGCACGATCCAGAAATAAAGAAAAACAAGGAGCAAGAATCTCCAATAAATTTCATGTCTTTGTGCTTGTTCGAATTCAGATTGTCATCAAAATTTACATTGTCAAATCCCAACTCGTAAAAACCACCCCAAAAGATTTACAATATTGAAGAGACATGGGATAGTTTTATTTTATTCCCTCCAGGTCTCATTTTTCCCGCCATTCAACGTTTCTTTCAATATCCATCTTTGGTAATATATTATTCTTCGGGATTTGGGGTTACGGTAGCGATGTCTCGTGTCTGGGGAATGAAAATTCCAAAAATAATGTAAACCGTAGCTTTTCAATCATTGGCGCAACATTATTTTCAAAGGGAATTGAAGCATTTTGATTTTGCTACTCTCATCTTATTAACAAAAAGATTTTTACGATATTTTTTTACTTTATATATCCAAGTATGTCAATATTCAACATACAGTGTACTCGTTAAAACCCATAGGACGTCTATATTAATTTATTATACCTACCTAATATTGTGAAACATGGATAAGGGACCTACCACTATTAGATGAGCATATCCGATGAGCTCCATGGATAGCAAAACGTCTTAAGTGTCCATTTGAGGAAAAATAGTCTCTAGAGCAGGGGTTCCTAAACTGGGGGGCGCGCCCCTGGGGGGCCTGAGGACATATCAGTGGAGGCGCGAGACAAGTTGAACATTAAATTAAATTTAGTTATTTTTCTAAAATTCAAAATAAAAGTAAGCAAAAGTTATCTCAAATACCTCTTTTTGACAACACTGAAACGCCGCATTGATGATATGACCGAAGACATACAAAACCAGGTAGTTGATGCAGTAAAATATTCGCCATTTTTTGCTATTCAGCTAGACGAGAGTACTGACATAGCACAATGTTCTCAGTTAATTGTTTATGTTCGGTATATTCAAAACGAAAGAATGAAAGACGAGCTACTGTTTTCTACAGAGTTGGAGATTGGAGACCACGACAAAAGCTATTAATGTTATGAAAGCAGTGTGAGAGGTTTTTGACAAACATGGACTCTCTTTGCAAAAACTGATCAGTTTATGTACAGATGGCGCACCTTCAATGCTTGGTTTTCGCTCAGGCTATTTGCAATTAGTAATAGAATGCTGATGTGATTTGGATACATTATTTTATACATCGTTAAGCCTTGGCAGCAAAAACCCTTCCAAATGAACTTATGGCTGTCTTAAAGTTGTGTATTAAAGTAGTGAGTACATAAAAAAAACAGTGCGTTGAATACTCGACTGTTTAAAACTATTTGTGAAGATTTAGAAAGTAATCCCAAAACACTGCTACTTCATACAGAAGTACGATGGCTCTCAAAAGGAAACATGTTGGCAAGATTATTTGACCTTTGAGATGAAGTAATGACTTTGGAACATCAAAAGCAAAATGAGCTAAACATGGCCTTCAAAAAACATCGTACCCAATTAATATTGGCTTATTTGTCAGACATCTTTGACTCGTTGAACAGCCTTAACCTAAAACTGCAGGGTGGAGACTCAAATATAGTAGTTACTCATTGTGATGGAGGCTTAATTACTCAACTTTGAAGGCGTAAAATATCAGCAAACCCCTGAAATTATTTAAATTTTTCTAAAGTAGAGCCAATCTTAGAAGAAACACGCTTCAAGGACATTTATGAAGGATCCAGTTTGAAAATCCAAATATCAAACCATTTGGAGAGCCTAATTGAAGAGTTCCAGAAATACTTCCCAAACACTTGTGACAATTTTATTTACAGAATTTCAACTGATCCATTCCATGGCAACATAGACTCTCTGCCTGAATCACTTCAAGAAGATGCTTTGCAAATAAATCCAAATGATTTTTTGCATGATTCCTTTGCCAAATAATTTGTTATAATTGACAAACCTTCATTTTGGTTAAAATATTTCAAAGTGTATCTTAGTGTATCACGGAAAGCTCTTCATTTATATTTGCCTTTTTCAAGTAACTGTGCGATTTTCAACACTTGTGGCAATTAAAACAAAGTATCGGAATAAACTTAATGTTGATAGTGACTTGTGATGTGCACTTACTAAAACTCAGCCACGAATAGGCATACTAGTAAATAAAACGCAAACACATCCATCTCACTAACCAACCTAATCTATTTTTCTTTTATTAATAATTTTTGTATATATTTATTGTTGTATCTTATGGCAGAATAAATAAATGTTTTGTTTTGTTCCTATTTAGGCGCATACAATTTATTGTAAAGGGGGGGGGGGGCGCGAGAAGCTTTCCTTTCAACAAAAGAGGGCGTGGTACAAAAAAGTTTGTGAACCCCTGCTCTAGAGCAATCTCGAGACTGCACTCTCAAATGTATATGGGTCTGAGACAAGCTGTGATTTCTCGCCGAGACTGAGCTTGCCAAGTGGACATGGTTATTTGTGATCTCGACGTCTAATCTCCAGTCTTCTCTTTGCTAGAAGAGCTATGCACGATATTGGACCTATAATAAAATTTTGCAATTAATTTCTCTTTACGAATAAGAAAAATTCTTATCAAATGGTTATCACAAGTTATACAGGAACCGCAAAAAAAGTTTATATTATGAGTTTTCAATAAAATTGAATAATTATGATACAAATGAAGTACAAAGGAGGTTACATAATTTAATTGTATATTCTCATAAATCTGGTGTTTTACTAAATCTAAAAGCAGTTCAAACTGCATAGCAGACATTCGAGTAAAATTTTTGTATTGCTTTGCATCCTCCAACCACAACTCAGTTACAAGAGCTTAACTGGCTCCCAAGATCAAATGATCCACCCATTTTCTCATCCAACACTTCATTTTTTTACCTTTCTTTCGTTGTGCACAATCGTATACACTTATAAGAGCTATACGCGCGAACAGTTACACAGTAGGCTGTGTTTTGACTCTCTAGTCGACACGGAATTGTCTTGGTCTCGAGACTAAAGTTACCAGCGAGTCTCCCATGCCGATCTCGAGACTGCAAGTGATCTTAAATGGACGTGATCTCAAATGGACAACACCTTGAGACCAATCTCGAGATTTGATCTCAAGTGGACAGTTAGCTTTAGATTAATACAGTTGAAGTACAAACTTTAAAACATAGATGGCAGGAAATATAGGTGCGTAATACGTGTCTGTCCATACATTTAATTACATAAACGGTGAAACGAAAAAAAAGCGATAGACTACCCCAGCTAATTGAAACAATATTCGAAAATATTACTCCAATCAACCAAGATAGCTATCGTTCACCCCAGCTTAGCTCAGTCTCTCAGGGTGTGTGTTCGTCTTGTCCTAATCTTGGTTAATGAACTCTGAAAATTTAGAATGGATGCAAACAAAACAGTATTTTTAACCAATCATGTTTATTGTTCAATAAAGATATAATAAAAATGTGACTTATTAAATGCATTAACAAATAAATATTCAAATTCTTGCCAAAAACTAACAATTTGTAGATTATACTTATGGCTTTTGGTATCTGGTTCGATGGTAACTTCTTGATGTCGAATGGTACTGCTGTAGACTTCTTGTAGACCTCGGCAGATGTTCGGCCCTAGGCCCCTGCATCTGGAGGTGGTAGTCGTTGCAGTCTAGATGTCATGGTCTCATTGCTGTCAGCCTTAGTGTCATCGCCGGCGATAAGCTTTATGCTGGAGGCTCCCGAAGGGAGAAAGATTTGATTCCTTTCCAAAAACTAGAAGATGGCAAGGGTAAATTAAATGGAATTAAGATGAGGAGAATAGTTAAATTATTTGATTACTTACATGCATATATGTAAGTTAAAAAATATATTAAAAACTAAAATATCAGAACACATGCATTGACATTGGAGGTTAGGTATAAAAAATATTAGAAAGACTGTTAGATTTGATGTAAAAATGTAATTAAAATATGATAATATATTTACCCCAAGTGATATGATTGTTGAAATAGAAATGTTTTAATTTGAAGCTTCTCGCTTTTATACCGAAATTAATTTTCCACCACCATATTGAGAATTGAGAGACGAAGTGTCACTGCCATGACAGTGGGACGTAGAAAGTGGCAGGCATGTTCGGTATTAAAAGACAGATATCCAGAGTGTAACAAATATACAAAACCCTAATAAGACCGGTACTCACATACGGCTCAGAAACCTGGACACTCACTAAAAGAGAGGAAACATTGCTAGCCACCTTTGAAAGAAAAATCTTGCGACACATATATAAGGGCACAAAAGAAAATGGAATTTGGCGAAGAAGGTACAACTTTGAACTATACGAAATATACCAGGATCCAGATATCATAACATTCATTAAAATAGGACGGCTGCGTTGGATGGGACATGTAGAAAGAATGGAAGAAGGCGAAATACCAAACAAAATATTCAAACAGATGCCAGTAGGAAAAAGAACAAGAGGAAGACCGAAGCTGAGATATTTAGAACAAATAGAAAATGATATAAAAACCTTAAAAATAAAAAACTGGAGAAAAAAAGCACGAAACAGATCAGAGTGGAGAAGAATCCTGGAACAGGCCAAGACCCAGAAAGGGCTGTCGAGCCAATGATGATGATGATGATCCAGAGTGTAAGGATATACAGGGTACGTTCAGTATGTTCAGTTGATGATTTTATTGAAAAGAGATATAGTAAATAGAAGATAATAAAAGAGGGCGCCAACGAGTTTTTAACAAAGAAAACAGGTAAAACAAATAGAAGAAAATTGCTAATAAAATATTAAAGAAAATAGATTAAAATAATTATTTAAAAATAAAATAGCAAAGATGTGACGTTTGTAACGTTACAACTGTTTTTGGAAAATATTGCAGTTTTTAGCAGCCTAACATTAGTTAAAATAGAGTGGTTTCTATTTTCTTTTGTACAAAGTAGGTGGCGACATTGTATTTTTGTCTAGTCCGTAGTAGCAAATATGGGTAGTCCCGGTGGTCTGTTCTGGAGCTTCACTATCTGGATTCCAAGCAAAGCGAAACATGCCAATTGTGCAGGAGAACAAACTTTTAGACAAGAGAGGTATGGTAGTCAAACTATAGAGATTGAACAATGACCGAATTGTCTATTAAAAGAGATGACGGTAAAAAATATCGTCCGCACCACCTTCCAATAAAGTTCCCGCCGTGTAAAATCTTCGCGCTAACCCCCACCCAAAAGCCAAGTCAGTAAACCGCGTCATCTACGACGGTATAAATGAACTATCCGTCGCGTCGTTCCCAGCAGCAGTAGTGCAGTGAACAGTTAACAGTGCAGTGAAGAGATCGGTGGACTCAAGAGACTGAGACCCCAGAAAACCTAAAGAAGACATCAGAGAGGATGTCGAATGCTTGGTGTTGAGAAAAACGACGCGATGCATGCATGTGTGTGTGAGAGAGAATATCTTCTATATTCTACTTTGGAACAGATTTTGACAACGTCTGCAAGAATTTCCCAATCTACATCAACGGATGATGTATATATGTATATATATGGTGAAAGAGAGAGAGAAAACGTTGGGTACCTTGGAGTTTACGATCATCCTCGACAGCTTTCGGTAATTGCCATATTATTAAATTGGCGAGCCGTATTTTTAACCTAAACAATTATTACTGGAAATAAACGGAGGGAATTGGCCATAAAGACAGTTTATACGAGATTGTTGGAACTGGATTTTATTTCTTCTCAGTTTTCGGAGGGCGAAAGCCGTTTTATATCTTACACAGATCCGGTTTGTGAATTTTTCGGACTTTTACAGAATGTTAATACTTTCTGTGCTACGGGAGGTGATTTTGAAACGTATATGGTGTTGAAACATATGATTTGATAAGGTGTGAAAAGGTGGATGGTGACACACAATTTAGATATTATATAATTCAGAGAAAATAGAAGCTCGCTTCTCTTTGAAAAAACTCTTGGTTCAAAAGTATTACGCTAATCAACAGGATCTTCTTATATGTTTATTTATTATGGGCATACCTTCGATAATACCAAGCATGATTTTCTAAAACAAGAGTGTGAAAAGCAAGACTATCGTAAATATATAATGAAAAACACATTTAAATCTTCTCTAATATCTATGGGTGGCTGATCCCAAAGGTTAATATTAATAATGATATGTCTACGGAACAGTTTGAACGTGAAAAGGAATTCGCAAGGGATATATATATCCATCGCCAATTATATTCAGCATCCTCCTACTTATTCTATGAGTCCTTGTTAGGGTGTTGTGACACTCTGAATATTTGTTAGCTTGCTGTCTCCATTGGCTGCGATCATGTGTCAGATAGACGGCTTCATGTAAGGATTTTCCCACCAGTCTTGGTTTTAGGCCTTCTACCTATCACTGTACTACCAATAGTTCCATGGTCCCTGGTCTTCTGGCTATGGTGAAGTAATTTAGGTATGCTCTCTTTACTTTTTTTAATAACCTTTCCTTTATATGAAGCTCTTCCAGAATTGACAGGTTAGTGCCATGTTTCTCCAGGACACTCATATAATTTTTATCTAGACGCATACTTCGAATACGTCGATACTTACTTCTATCCTAAAAAGGAATACTGAGCTAAGTATTCCTTGTTGTTGTTTGATCTTTCCATATTTTAATTAATTTAGCTGTTGCGATTCGGGCCATTGCTAATCTACGCTTAATTTCTAAAGAGCAATCTCCCTTGTTCGTTATCATTGAACTCAAGTTAGTCCAGAAAGCCACTGCGCATCCGCTAGGAAAAATATTCTAATTCGGATTTTTTGCACAATCTTACTCAAAAAGGACTCCTTTTAACAAATTTGCATGTTGCCAGGACCAAAAGGTGGTCAAAAATTTTTTAAACGTTTTTTTTTTGTTTTTATCCTAAAATTATTTTTTTTTACATGTCAAAAAGTTTTTTTAAGTTTTTTGGATCATTCCAAATAGAAAAGGTCTTTAGTGACTTTTCTCTAAAAATGATAGTTTTTGACATATAAGCGATTAAAAATTGAAAAATTGCGAAATCGGCCATTTTTAACCCTCAAAAACTATGTGAAAAACTGAAAATTTGAATGTTGCCAAGGTAGGCAGATATTCTTTAAACATCGATTGATGAAATCCCGAAGAGTTTTTTGCAATACAATATTCAAAACTCCTTTGTTTTTTAATTGCTAATCAAGTGTGCGCGACACTATTTTCCACCGACAGTATGGTGCAAATGGAAGGAATAAATTCGATATTTCGTAAACCGGCGACTTTAAGAAAAAATCCCGAAATAGGTCGATTTTTATTTTTAAGTTATGATATTGTGGCATATATGGTATACTAGTGACGTCATCCATCTGGACGTGATGACGTAATCGATGATTTTTTTAAATGAGAATAGGGGTTATTTGCTAGTTCATTTGAAAGGTTCTTCAATTCTCTATTCAGTAATAAAAACATTTACATAATTATTTATACAGGGTGTCCAAAAAATTTTTATTAAATTAAATTATTTGACAAAAAAAGAAGTAGAAGGACACCCTGTATAAATAATTATGTAAATGTTTACATTACTGAATAGAGGATTGAAGAACGTTTCAAATGAGCTACAACACGACCCCTATTCTCATTTAAAAAAATCATCGATTACGTCATCACGCCCAGACGGATGACGTTACTAGTATACCATATATGCCACAATATTATAACTTAAAAATAAAAATCGACCTGTTTCGGGATTTTTCCTTAAAGTCGCCTGTTTACGAAATAACGAATTTATTCCTTTCATTTGCACCATACTGTCGGTGGAAAATAGTGTCGCGCACGCTTGATTAGCAATTAAAAAACAAAGACGTTTTGAATATTGTATTGCAAAAAACTCTTCGGGATTTCATCAATCGATGTTTAAAGAATATCTACCTACCTTGGCAACATTCAAACTTTCAGTTTTTCACATAGTTTTTGAGGGTTAAAAATGGCCGATTTCGCAATTTTTCTAAAAATTGCGAAAAAACCTAAAAAAACTTTTTTCCATGCAATAATAATTTTAGGAAAAAAACAAAAAAAAAACGTTTAAAAAATTTTTGACCACCTTTTGGTCCTGGCAACATGCAAATTTGTTAAAAGGAGTCCTTTTTGAGTAAGATTGTGCAAAAAATCCGAATTAGAATATTTTTCCTAGCGGATGCGCCGTGGCTTTCTGGACTAAGTACTTCGATATGTCTAGTACTTCGAAATTCGTCACTTGGTGTATGTGCGGAAGAATATTACATATTTATTATTTATATTCAGCACATCTATTCACGAAATCGTTGAAAGTAACACATTATCAAAACATAACGTGTTAACTAATTCTAACCGCCCCTTATCATGTCTTATGCAATTTATATTTTAAGGTTGCGGCAGATATCATGCACGCATCGTTTCCAGCACGTAGCGTAGTCTCCAAAAAACCTGATTTTACAAAGAGGTGTCTGATACGATACGTTCCGGACAGTGTAAATTGTTCATATTTAAAACCATTAAAATCAATATTTTTCGGAAACTAAACGCTACGTGATAGAAACGATGCGTGAATGATAAGCTGCTGTGACCTTAAGTTTTATATTTTCACTAGTAATACCACTAGAGGTCAAATTATTTCCGGAAATTTTTTTGAGATCATGAATATTTTGAAAATTTCCCGAGTCGCAGACGAGGGAAATTTTCTAAAAATATTCATGATCAAAAAAAAATTTCCGGATATTAATTTGACTTCGCGTGGTATTCGGTAAGAAAATTCCACACCAAATTTGCATTTGAAAATCCAAAGCTGCATGAACAGATTAATAGCGCGCCATAGCTTTGTCAGCAATTATTTAGGCTTTCAAATTCGTAATTTCTACTCATTGTAGTTGCATGGGAATACCATTTCAAGATAGAAAATAGTATATTCTTCAATTTTACATAAGTTTTGAGTAACTACAAGTGATAGAAAATTATTTTTTGGCGTTTTTAAAACTAAACTACGCAAAATTGAAAGTACTGAATGGGAAAAAGGTAAATAAATTAGTGTCTAAATATTATATATATTTTATTAGACATAGAGACTTAATTGAAAACATTCAAAGTCCTGCATTTTCGCCATTAAGAAGAGAGGAGGTGTCCGAAGAATATAGAAAACATCTTAGCTTTGAATCAAAACTAAATTATGTAAACAAATAAAAACCAGTCTGTCAAAAATGTTCTGTTATTGTAAACGTCAAAAAATTTCCACTATAATTCGCTGTTGGGTACCCCACGAGCAAAAAATTTCCGATAAAATACCTCCGTTGCCATGGTGATCTGTCAAAATAACGTATTTTGATTGGTTCAAAATTACAGGTGTGGAATTTTCGGTCAAACACCATTCTACTCATTGTTTTTAATTTCGTGAATCCTAGCACAACTAAACTTGCATGCATTTCAAACTGGCATGCATCTTGATGTGGTTTCTTATTGTCATATAATATCGATCCTATGTACTCAAAACTATAAAATCGACAAGGAAAAGAAATAATTGTTCCTGTAACTGACTGTATTGGGACCGTGCAAGTTCGGCAAAGCGACCCCTATTTCTACGCTCTATACTAAAATTCGCACTTTTAATTATATTGGCCAATTATATTAGTCCTGGTTACTGGATAATTGTCAAGGCCATAGTCCAAAAAAATAATAAGAAGAAAAAATAAGATTCAGGTTATGTTATGAAAACGTCAACAATTGTATGTAGTAAATAAAATTAATTATTAAAATGCAGTACTGCAAGCAAAATAAAATTAATTAAATTTACCTTTATATAATAATTGCATATCATATTAATATTGTGGAGCAATATATAATTTTTCTGCTTCATTGACAGAAGGTATGAAATGTACGTCAATTTGACAATTTCAATTGACAATATGAATTATTTAAGATAGTTGCAATATTTCTCCGCGACTCGCGCAGGGTCGTTTCTCGTTTCCCCTTCCAAGTACTTGCACACCTCGAATTGGCTCTGAGCTTCGCTGGTGTCGCTCCTAGCGGTTACTAATTCAACTTTTACCGGTAATTTTTAAATTTATTATTTAATTGTTATCGCTTGATATTTACAACGCAAAAAAGTAATTAAATTGTAATCGATTTTTTAAAGATTTTTCTAATCATTTTGACGTTCTATTGATAAAATATCAATTTCTTACTTTGGATACTTTGACAATAATCGTGTAGATGGCGCTAAGATTATAATAGATTATTTATAATTAGATATTACGGAACATTAAAAAAACTTAAATTCAGTATTTAAAACGTAAGTATATTTAAGGTAAAAATATATACCACAGCTTTGACCAACTAATATTGTTTATAATTAATGTTTTTAATTTTAATTTTAAATTAATCACTTTGACATTTATGTCAAATTTCCAGCAAACGTTTACAAACTTGTCACTACTGGCGTTCGCGAATTTGTAAATATCCCCTCTACGTACGAGCTCACAGCGTATACCATCAATCTCAAAAATTTAATAAAAAAGCCTTTGTAAAAGGTATAAAAATTGTTTTTATTAAAATCGTTTTCAATTTTTTACAAAATCATCATCAGTGTTAAAAACATGTTAATTGCAAGCTGAGCCATCAAAGAAATACCAGTTAGATGGCAAGATATAGCTAGTAACTCCCAGAAAGTTAACTTTTCCAGTCCTTATGCCTGTCCGGTTCTGTTGAAGTACAACTTTTCCTAATATGTGTGTGCCTTATACTCGTACTTAAACTTCCAAAATGACCGACAAAGTATATAAATGTCACCAATAAAGCGAACATGAAACTAACATCTATGAAAGTATGAAAGGATATAAAATAATAATGAAAAATTAAGATCCAGCTAGGGAAAGAACGCAATCAAGCACTAGAAAATCATTTTTAGGAAACATTGTTTTTCTAGCAACCATAGGTTTTTTGTTGTGGTTTTAAAAAGAAAAAAATAGTAAAATATTTATAAAATCCACGAGGAAAATAAACTTCCTGTAGCTGGCTAAATTACAAAAATACGAGATTTATTGTAAAAGGTATATTAAAATTCCCTAAATAAGGGTTACATTAAAACAGAACATTTTCGGATTAAGAAATCCATCATCAGTGTTACTAAAAAGCCAAAAAATAGCATGCCTGAGCCACCAAAATGTTTTGGGTAAAAACCCTTTAAATGTTAACAGTTTTGTTATGTTACATATTAATAAAAATGCTTAAAGATGTTGCAGATATACCTGGATACTACCCAGGGCAACACAGGACTCTTACCACGTGGTTGGAGTTGGACATATGTGAGGTTTTAATCCTGAAAATTCCAACTACGTGGGAAGAGTCCTGTGTTACCTTGGGTAGTATCCAGGGGTATCTGCAACATCTTTAAGCATCTTTATTAATATGTAACATAACACAACTGTTAACATTTAAAGGGTTTTTACCCAAAACATTTTGGTGGCTCAGGCATGCTATTTTTTGGCTTTTTAGTAACACTGATGATGGATTTCTAATCCGAAAACGTTCTGTTTTAATGTAACCCTTATTTAGGGAATTTTAATATACCTTTTACAATAAATCTCGTATTTTTTTAAATATTTATATTTCACATAGTATCGAAATATGTATTTGCTATATTATTATAAATGTATAAGTCAAATAGACAAACCATTTTTTTAGTTATATTTGTCCCATGCCAACTCAAAATTGCCATGTAACCAAAGAAGAAGAAGAAAAATTAGATTGTGTAATGGTCGGCAGTTATTCCTGAGCGAGAAAAGTTTTACCTTCGTTTATTTGTCCCATACCAACTCCAAATTGTAGGTGAAAAGATTTTTCCTTTATTCCTCGGCGATGAGCTGGCCAGATACCCAAGTAGGTGCAGGATAAACCAAAAAGAAGAAGAAGACAAACCTTATTCTATTTATTTTTGAATAAAGACTTTACTTTGTCTTTTCCACAGGTCTGTATTATGTGTCTCATTTGATACCCTCTTTTTCTGTTGTGGTCCTACAGTCACCTTTATAATATGTATATAATTTGTTAGTATGTATGTCTATACATACAGTACGTAAATCGGTCAGCTGGACATAGGGAACATACATTGTATATATTTAGATACATAAATACATATGTACATTGTATTATATTGAGATACTTGTGGCAACTGAGCTCGCTCGATGACAATATGTTTGTTAGCATTAAGGGGTATAACCTCAAAATTGACAACTCATTTCGACTGACACAAATTAACGTCAAAATATGACAATTTAGTAGCTAAATGTTTTTGGCCTAAGGGAATTGGAAAACTGTTTAGTCCGAAAATTAGTTTTTAAATTAAAAAATAGTTTAAAAATTAAAGTAAAATTATCAACTCAGTAATCATAAAGTTTATCAATTGTTATACTTAATCAATTTTATATTCATATGGCGCCAATTTGTAGATACAATTGAGGGGCTCGGTAGTAAACAATGGTAAGGGACAAATTTTGATTTATCGCAAAATAGTATGTAAAAGATGGCAAGGGACATGGCAAAGCAGAAAATTTTACTTAGTTTATCCATATTAATTTCTTAAAATATGGCAAGCATGAACATAATGTTATGTGTCCATGATAATGCAGGTTGTTCAAATCTAAATAGCTTTTTTGCTGTTAACTGTGACAATTCTGATATCTACGATGATTGCAACTCAATAAAGATCCTGAATTTCAAGTATTTAGTGAACTAGCTTGGTCAAGTTTCTATAAAGAAGACAATTTCTTTATATTCTTAGAATAAATGTTCGCAAGTAAAAAATGGTAAGGGATGTACTTAACATTGTTTACATCCACGTTCACTTTGCATAAAAACTTAACATTTATCTAAATTTAAAATGAATTCTCAGTGCCTATCTACCAAATTATGTTAAGTCAACACCACTTAACACGTTACGTTAAACTATTTCAAATATTTTAGGTAAACAATGTTAAGTTGTAGTTCATATTTTCATACTTTTCTAATTAATCATTATAAAGAAATATTTTGTTTTCCATATTTTGCCTACGTATTAACAACATATTCAGCTAGTTTTAACATGCTTCATACTCTTATATTTTTTAATAAAAAATATAAGAATATTTTTTTCAAAATTCAACACTTCAAAACTCAAAACTTCTTTACGGCCTCGTACCATTTTTTACTGCTGGACCCCTCAATTTGTCACTTTACATTACAAAGGCATTCTTTTACATACATAATATAATATGTCAAATAAATAAATTCCAAGCAATGTAGTAAGTACATCATATTTCATTACGGTGTTTCACCATTATTTGTATCTAAAATCTGAAAAAGCCGAAGTGGGGTGAAACACGTCATAGGTACGTACATAAATCAACATAAATACAGTGAACATTTTTCAGAAATATGCCTCGAATTTCTTTATTTTATAAAATAATGAATTTTCATCCATTTTTCATGTAAAGATCTCCCAAGTTTTACATTTTTCTTTCTCTGTTGCTCACATTTCATCTGCCCTAACGACCGTATCCATAGCCTTATACCTATTTACTTTTTTGCTACGGTATCAACTTCACGAACAGAAGTCACACCAAAGTTCCCCCCAGTCATCGGAAAAAAACCAATCACTTTGGCATTCACCCTTATAAATTTACCCATTTTGTTCATCCTTCTTTCATCTCCAACCGAAATCTTATTCAATGCTCCAGGAGGAAATATCTCTGTGCTATTCTCAGAATTCTTATTTCCAGACAGTTTATTTCAATAATACCACCTTGTTCCCGACTCTGGAAATATTCCCTAGAAAGCCAGTGTCGTAGATATGGAGGTGGAGGTGCAGTTTTGGTTTTTCTTAGAAACTAATATAAGGGTGTCAGAGGTATAACCGACGTAGCTCTAGTATTTCTTACTTATGACAAGCCACCTTGTTTGTGGTGTTAATGTATATAATTTCTTTACTCTTTCCTACAATTTACTGTTTTTGATTTATCTTGTATTTTACTTTTTCCTCCTCTCTATAGCAGTTCAGCTTTTTCATTGGTAACTCATTGCCTCCATGGAAGATTGTCACTCCGTCTTTTTGTGCGGTCGGTCTTTTCTTCTTGTACCATTTATTGTTTGTCGCTTGTCTGCCGTAGACTAGCGCGAAGCTTCATACTGTTTTACGTATTTTTAAAATTTAAATATTATTTTTAAATATTTAAATATTATTTTTAAAATTAAATCAAGTAATTTTATTATATTTATTTATTATTTTTTTCATAGATTTTAATAAAATTGAAAAAGTTTACGTGTTGTATAACGGACGCCCCTCGTCGCGTAAATGAACTCTTCAAACTGTTTACTGTGATTGCAAACCACCAAAGGCTATTTTGTGTTTCGTGGCGCTACTTCTGTGACGCTCACCTCAGCATTTTACTATAGAGAAAAATTAACACAACTACAGTATAACGCCGCCGCATACGAAAAGTATAACTCCGAAAAATGCCAGTAAGAGTAGAACTTTCAATGAACGCCGCGAAAAATATTATTTTCGATTATATGATTGTGAAAATTATAATCCCTAATAAAGTGTTAGCGAAAAAAATTATTTTTTGAGGAGTATCAGCAAAAAACATCATTTCTGTTTTTGGGTCCACGAAAATTATGATTACAAAAAAAGTTCTCAGAAATAATTGTTTCGTCGGTAGAAACAGAAACAGAAAGGTAAATAATTGTTTTCGTCGGCATCTATTATGAACTACATATTTTCGTTATAAATATTTCGGGAGTTATAATCTTCGCGGACACGCATATAAAAAAGAATTGTATCGTCAACACTTATCAAAGAGTTATTATTTTCACTGGAAATGTATTAGCAATCACATTAATCATAGGTACCAGCGAATAAATGGTACCATAGTTCTGTAATGCCGGTTGTAGACATTTAAGATAGTTGTAGTTCAAATTAAGGTTAAAATCAGTACATCTGAACAGTTCAAATATTTTGTTTTTCTCTTAATAAGTCTCCTACTAATCCATTTTAGTAGATTTTCACCAAAAGCCTGCATTTAATCGTTCAGTTTTTGCTCTAATTCTCTTTTGATATTTCCTGTTAACACTTAATCGTCAAGATAATAATTATATTAGACACCAACAGGTGTCACCTGTTATTTAACTGGGATTTCCGTGTTGCATCATACAGCACAGTGGGTCTAGGTATAGACTAATCTAATGAACCCTGATACATTTATATATGCCAATTCATGATTAATTCTAATTATTATTGTTCTTTAGTTTACCTCATCGTTTTCACAAGCCGAACTTATTTAAGATTCTATTACTAATAAATTTTTTACTTTATAAAAGGTATAATTATTAAAAAGCCCTCAAAGGACCACATCTATCACAGGACGTTTTCGATCTACATAGATCATCATCAGTGCTGTTACAGGCAAATCACATGCTGAGCCACCAAAAATACGTGGGTAAAAACCCTTTTAAGTGGTAACAAAAATATCCGTCACAAAAATATCAAGCCATATATTTACGGATTTTTATCCATCACTTGGACTTCGTAATAATATTGTAACTGTAACATATTTTGTTAACATTTAAAGGGTTTTTACCCATGTATTTTTGGTGGCTCAGCATGTACTTTGGCTGTAACCTGTAACGCATTGATGATGATCTATGTATATCGAAAACATTCTGTATTAAATGTGATTCTTTCAGGGTTTTTTAATAAATATACCTTTAATGATTTTTTCAATAAAAATTTTTTGTGATTAATGGTATACAGCCAGCTACATGATTTTTTCCTTGTGGAT
Organism: Diabrotica virgifera virgifera; assembly: GCF_917563875.1. Lineage (NCBI taxonomy): Eukaryota > Metazoa > Arthropoda > Insecta > Coleoptera > Chrysomelidae > Diabrotica > Diabrotica virgifera. Next base: position 201,562,597 of record NC_065443.1, on the reverse strand, counting down.
ATCTTTCAGAGTATATGAAAGACCCCTGAATATTACCCTATATGGAGCGGATGCGGAAGTATAGCCAATGACAACAACAACACGAAATAAAATAAGAACAGTTCAATTAGACTTATGACAAGATGTCTTCAAATCACCAAAGAAGATAGAATAAGAACAAAGGAAATATGGAACAGAATGGAAAAAGAATGCTCAATTACAAAAAAGTTGAAAAACAAAGCCCGGCAGTGGTAAGGGTATGTACAAATAATGCCAGAGCACAGGTCGCCGCAGTGGCGTAGCGAGGTGGGGGCGGCCCGCCCCGGGCGGCACTTTTTAGGGGGCGGCAAAATTTAACAATAAATATTAAAAAATATTTTATAAATATTTGAACCATTTTATATTTTTATCGCAACTACAAATTCAGACCGATTGAAAGGAGCACGGAATTTTTCATTACTTATTTTGTGAAGAATTCGGGGAATTTCGTTTCTTTGAATGATATTGTGTAGCGACTGGCAACAACGTCTATACTGACTTGTGGGAAATGTCTCTAGGGAATTCCCCGTGTTAAATCAGTTGAGGTGGATTCAGTAACTTTTTTTTGTCACTTTAGAACGTTGCTATTCTTTTTTTCCTCATCGACACATCGTTGGGAAGTTCTGATAGCAGCTACAGGCAAAAGGATTCAAGACACGCGGTGGAGTGTAAGAGGCGATGCCGTAAATGTGACATGGCATCATTACAAAGACATTCTCGTCAATTTGGAAAAACTGACAGAGGCAGGTGAAAGCTTAAACACTAGGACAGATGCAGGTGCTTTACTAGTTTCAATGCAGTCATTTTCCTTTCTTTATTTTTTGGGTCTGTGGCAACCGGTGCTACATGCAGTGAATGATGCACAAAAATATTTACAAACAAAGGGACTTGACATAAGATTGTGCGCTCAGAAAGTAAATGCTTTGCAGATGATATTGACAGAGAAAAGAGAGGAATGGGTAAATGGCGCTGTAGGTTATGCAAAAAATATGTGTGAAGAACTTGAAGTTTCTATAAAACCTCGGAGGCGCATAACAAAAAAGCCTATTTTTGATGACGGAACTAGAGATGCTAACTTGTCTTGTGAAAATGAGTTGAGACGAAAGCTGTTTTCTTCGTTAGATAGAGTTATTGTAGAAATTCGTGAGCATTTTCAACAGCTACAGAATTTAACGGATAAGTTTGCTTATCTAACGGCGGTTATGTTATTAGATCCAGACAACACTAAATGTAATCTAGACTACGCATCTGACGAAATTGACGAGCAGGATTTCAAGCTGGAAAGATTTCGACTGCGGACTTTCGTTGCTGCTACAGGCAACGAAAATAAATTGATTAATACAGACTCACTTGCATTATTTAAATTTATCGTTAAATCCAAGCTGGAAGATATAGTTCTGGATCCCGCGTATGAAAAAAAAGTTGATTAATAGCAAGCTGAAAATTTGTTAATAGCTTAAGGGTGTCTAGTCGGATAAACTTTGATATATGGGAACACTGGAACAGGGGCCGTTTTAATTGTGGAACAGGTTAAAAATTTGGAACGGTCAGACCACGAAAACGGCACATTTAATTTTTCCGACAGAATAGACTTAAACTCTCCGAACAGAGATTAAACTCTCATGCAAAAATCAGACTGCTATTTATCACCTGTCATAATTTCTGTCATTTTACATATTATACATGTTCCACTCATTAAAATGCCCATTTGGTGATAAATAGCAGTCTGATTTTTGCATGAGAGTTTAATCTCTGTTCGGAGACTTTAAGTCTGTTCTGTCGGACAAAATACACGTGCCGTTTTCGTGGTCTGACCGTTCCAAATTTTTAACCTGTTCCACAATTAAAACTTCCCCTGTTCCAGTGTTCCCATATATCAAAGTTTGTTCGACTAGACACCCTTAAGCTATTAACAAATTTTCAGCTTGCTATTAATCAACTTTTTTTTCATACGCGGGATCCAGACCTAATACTCTGTCTAATATTTTAATAATGTTCCGGATATTTTTCACAGTTGCTATAAGCAATGCTAGTTGAGAGAGAAGTTTTTCAAAATTGAATTTAATTAAAAATTATTTAAGATCGACAATGAGTACTCTAAGACTAACTAATTTGGCTATTTTGTCTATTGAGCAAGATGTGTGTGATGCGATAGAGATTGACGGTGCAATAAAATACTTTGCTAAAAAGTAGGCGTATAAATTTTTAATTGAACACGAAAATTTTCGGGTATAATATCACAAGAGAGTGAGAATAAATTGAAAATAATGCGACAGTTTTTCGAAAATTTATTATTTAATATTTGATATTTGGCAATAGACACGAGAGCCCGCAGGGCTCGAGTGGCTATTGCCCAATGACCACAAATTTGAGTAAAAATGAAGCATTATTTTCTTATCTATTCTTACTGTCGTGTGATATTCGTAAGATTATTTTTTTAATACGTATATTATGGATATTTTCTTAAATGTGACAGTTGTCAGAACTAGAAAACTGGTTGCCATTAAACAGAAACAATCTACTTAAAAAATTCTATCGGTAATTTTCTACAGTAGATAATTCTCAGTATAATTTTAATCTGATTGGACAGAATTAAAGACGTGATCAAATATCTTACTATACGATTGGAAGCTAAAATCATTAAAAAATATTCATTTTAATTCTAACAAATACCCATATTACTTTTCAATAAAAATAAAAATATAACATTATAGTATCGTTTTAGTTCTAATTAAAAATTGATTTTATTTGTCGATCGTCAAGGTGTACCTAATCTTAAGTGAAAGGTACCTCCTACCTATGTTATATCAATGTATCTAATTGGTTAAAGTAAAAGAATTTTTGTATTGATAAACGTGATTGTAAAACTCAGATAAACTTTTTTCTCTGTAATTAATGTATGTAATGTATAGTATACATTAAATTAAAATACCTAAATAAGGGGGCGGCAAAATTGTCTTCCGCCCCGGGCAGCCGACACTCACGCTACGCCACTGGGTCGCCGAAAAGAATATTAGACGGGGGACCCGACAGGAAGAAGACAGAGAGGAAGACCTACTATGAGATGCGGAAAGTACATAATATGATACGCTATGATAGACACATATCTCATAGAAGGTGACTAGGGGATAAAGTGTTGTGGACGAAGAAAACGGCCAACTCATTATGGGAAAAAGCCGAAGAAGACGAAGGAAGTATACTTGTGAAATGTTCTACTTGTTGCGCAAGTCGAAAAAGGATATCATAACACTGTTCTGTTTAATTTAAAATAGTTATTTTATATACTTCCCTCAGCAATTCGTTTACGTTCGTATTATTCCCAAGACATACTTTGTATTACATAAAAATGTATGGTTACATACAATATATTCCAGTAATATGGCGATACAGTCAATTTTAGAGTAATATTTTTATGCGATACGTTTCCTCAAACCATAAATTTCTCGTAAAACCTCCTTCGATACACAGCTAGTTCGGAATTGTCAGCAGCGCAAATTTTATGGCAAAGAAATAACATTTTTCTGACAAATTCGGTGAAACTTTATGGTCCGCGAATAGCCACACTTTAAACAATAAAACTGTAAAGGGGACAGGACCGGCATAGTCCGGACGCCGCACCCGGAATTCGATGTTGTCGACATCTACATTGACCTATCTAATGTGTCATGTGTCAACACTGCAGAAACTAATATGAAAGGGTAACAATTATGATAAATTTTCTAGAATAGTAGCTACACTTTTTATTTTCTTTAAACGTTCATTTCTGAGAAATGTGTGATACTTACTTAATTAATCCAGAACTCGGCTACCTTTCGGTGTGAGTTATTACGGAGTTAGGTTCTCCGTCGTTGTCTTCCACATTTCCTTCCATTCCCTTCTATCTATGGCCAATGCTTTTGTTTCCTCCCATTTTATTCCTCTTTTTTCGGCCGCTTCCCTCACTTCTTCTGTCCACGTCTTTCTTGGTCTTCCTCTCTTCTTTCTTCCCATATCTCTCGCTTCATATATTTGTCTTACTATTTTTTCTTCTCCTCTTCTCAATACATGTCCGAGAAATCTAAGTTGTCCTTGTTCGATTGTTCTTGTAACTGGGTGTATTTTCAGATTTTCTCTAAAGTTGGATTTCTAATTTTATCTTTCCTTGTTTTCCCCTCTATTGTTCTCAAAAATCTCATTTCTGTGCTTATCAGTCTATTCTTTTGCCTTTTTGTTAATGCCCAAGATTCACAGGCATAGGTTAGAGTGGGTTTCACAATCTTTTTTACTATTTCCGTTTTTATATTCTTAGGTATTTCTTTCTTTTTTAAAAAGTTACTCTTAATAATATTGTACAGCATACCAGTCTTTGCAATTCTTTCATTTATCTCATCTTCTAATTTTCCATCCCGGCTTATGATACCCGCAAATACTTATATCTGTCTACCTGTTCAAGTTGCTTGCCATCTACTTCTATTTCATGTTTTCCTTTTTGTCTTCCAATTATCATTGTTTTTGATTTTTCTTTGTTTATTTTCATGTTTCTGATTTTTAGATCTTTATACAATATGTTTATATTTTCTTGTAATTTTTTTCTGACTCCCCAATGATCACCAAGTCGTCTGCGTTACATAGTTCTGTTATTTGTATCATTCTCAACTTCCAATATCCTACCTTATATTTTCTCGATTCGTGTTTGCATTCTTTTATTACGTCATCTAGTACTAGGTTAAAGATTAGTGGGCTTAGGACACAACCCTGTTTTAATCTAATGCTGCTGTCGAATACTTTTGATTTTTCATTTTTTGTCGTTACATAGCTTTTGGTTTTTTCGTATAAACTCTGGATGCATCCTGTTAGATCTTGTTCAATTTTTCTCTTCTCTAGTATTGGTGTGATAATTGGATTTTAATCTTTTCTAATAGTACACTAAACTTGTATTGCAGAAAAAGATTGAAACTAGTAAATAAAATATGAAATTAAAAAATTGGGGTATATAACGAAAAAAATAATAATAAGAACGGGAATTAAATATTCTAAGCAGGAGCCTAGTAGAAATTCTAGGTTCATTACTGGTAAAAGTCGATACCTGTATGAAACCATTTTTCTGGCATGTGTGTAAAGTTAAACAAATAGAAAAAATTAAATTAAATAAAATCAACTTCTTTTTACGATAAAATAAAATTTCAATCCCGGCGAAGTTTGATAAAGCCCAGACCAACTGTTGATTACCTTCGAACAAAATAAATACAGTTAATTTATGCGACGACCTGATCCGTTGTTACACACAAAAAATAGGAAATACGGTTGATGCTAGTATAACATGGAGAGATGGGACATAATAATCAGTACTCGGTCCGGTAGGAAACGGCTGAGCGATTAATCAATACTTAATCGTTAAGAGCTCGTTTGGCCTCTAGGCAATATCTTCCTAGGTCAGTGGAGTTCTTGCATATCAATTCTCCGGTAGAACTGCCTTTCTGTTGCGGCTACTACTACTACTACATTGTTTGATTTGCTTGTCTGGATAATGATCAGAAGAATGCGTTCAATGTGCTTCCCCGTTTAGGATTTTGTCCTCTTCAGGGTTTGTGGTGAATGTTTAGAGTTGGCAGCAAAAGCAAACAGTCCGAAAAACACACTGGGGCAAGCGCCGTGTCCTGGTGTTCTTGGATCCTTGGTTTTGCCGGACGGTGGTGTCCAGAAGGCTAAGAAGTCAACAGAGAAGAAAGTTTGAGGATTGTTGTTGGTTCCATAGACATTTACGTGTACTGTCCGTGCTTTGCTCTCGACCAGTCTCCCTAGAAACCATTGTACAACGACAGGCGAACCTGCGTCCCTCGTCGGCGGTCAGGAGGTGGCTTTGAGCGCAGCGTGGACAGTGAGCGTTCGAGTGGAGAAAATAGTTGCGGCTATTTTCTTGGGACGAACAGATATAATTGTGCAATGAAGTTGGGAAACCGCAAAAAACCAACTTCTCCCTGTTCGGGCTGTTGCGGCTGCGGCGAAGCTCCTTTTATATCATTCTCGGTGATCCATCTCATTACACTCGTCAATGGTAGTGGAAAATAAGGTGGGAGTGTGTGCGTCCAGAGCGCTGTCGAGTCGAATGTGCGAGGCGGAGGCGCTACTGTTACAAGAGTTTAAATTTTTTTAGCTTGTTTGTCCATCTTAAACTTTTTTCTATGTATACTTAAATCAAGATGTCGGTCAGATAGCCAAGCGGGCTAGGCGGCTGAATTTCGCTTTTGCTTCACAGTCGAATGATTTAGCGACGTTGATTCGATCCCTGGCACGGGACAGAAAAATAAAAAAGCTAAGGCAGTAGTGCAAGGGATGAGAGCTTGTGGTTTGGTGATACTCCTCATAGAACCCAGATGGATGTTTACGCATAATAAAAAGTTTTGACCGTACATTTAGAGACCGACCGATTAATCGGCTTCGGCATCGGCTTCGGCCACCTTCGGCCAATATTTAAACCTTCGGCCAAAATTCGGCTTCGGCCAAAACGAAGCCGAAGGTTTCGCCGAAGGTGGAATAATAAAATGCTCCGAGTATACTATACTATGGTATTTTTACTACAAAAACGTTATTACGTAGGTCAAAATTTTTGACGTAAGAGAACTGTCAAAACATTAGAATGTGACTTTCATTATTGTCATGTTTATTATAAACATGGCAATAATGAAAAGTCACATTCTAATGTTTTGACAGTTCTCTTACGTCAAAAATTTTGACCTACGTAATAACGTTTTTGTAGTAAAAATACTATATATAAATAATCTCTAAACAATATGCTTCGGCGAGCCTTTGATACTTTGAATAATATTTACACCCTATTTTATACCCTAATAAACCAAAACGTTTTACAAACTTTCTGATAGTAGGTAGAGTATAAATTTTAACAATAGGCCAAGATATCTCAAAGATCTTCATTTGAATATTTCTCACGTAGTAAAATTCTGAGAAACTATAATAGTTTTATTGTATTTGTTAAAACTCAAGATTACTGGTGTTTTGACTACCTAAATATTAATGGCAAAACATCGACCATCGACTATCCCTACTATAAATGCAAATATTTAGTCACCTTCGGCTTAGGCTTCGGCTTCGGCCGAAGGTATCCTTCAGGCCGAACTTCGGCATCGGCTTCGGCTTCGGCCAAAAAAGTCACATTCGGTCGGTCTCTACGTACATTCCATTTTTTCGCTTTCCCTTAATATTTATTATGCTTGTTCTAGCTTAGCCTGTGCCTTTAATATATAATTCTCCAGGCAACCTATTCTATCGACCATATTCCACAGGCAGTACAATCTTCATGTCTTTAACTTATTTACCGTCTATTGCAGTTGCTATTATATAGGGTGAGGCAGATAACTGGCCTATTAGAAATATCTAGAGAACCAAAAGCAACAGAATCATGAAAATTGAAATAAAGGGGTTTTCAAGGATGATCTATTAAATGATAATATTTTCATCTCTTTGCAACTTCGGGTTATACCGGAAGTTGCTTATAACTTCTTTTTTAAATGGGACACCGTGTATATTTTAACATTTTTGGATTCTCTTCGATGTCTTCTTTCTTAAAATATAAGGTTTTGTAATATTATACAGGGTATTTTAAAAGATAATTACGTTTTTTTTTATTAATTTCGTAGCAAAATTCACACCCTGTAGAATTGTAGTAGTTTGACATCTAAAACTCTACTTACGTTCAAATGATTTTTAATATACTCTACTATTGTTAACAATCATTAGTATAGCTAAATTTTTAATTTTAGTATACAGGGTTGGTCGAAACTCGGAATGAGTATTTTCTGAGTTTTCTTAAATGGAACACCCTGTATTTTTGTATTGTAGTGAAATGATATTTTATAGTACTTTTTTATTTCTTAAGCATTCCCTATACCTAACTGCTTTAATTTGTGAGTTATTGGTGATTCAAGCTAAACATTAATTGCAACAAAAAATACGTAAAATTTTATTAGGTTAATAATTAGGTGAAAATACTCAATCCCAAATAATTTTTCAGAAATAAATACATATTAATCCAGACTGGTCCTTAAAATTACCAATAATGGTTTAGCTATCGAAATACCTACTTAGTTAAGATTGTTGGTGCGATTAACAATTAAGCACAAATTAAAGCAGTTAGGTATAGGGAATGCTTAAGAAATAAAAAAGTACCATAAAATATCATTTCATTACAGTACTAAAATACAGGGTGTTCCATTTAAGAAAACTCAGAAAATACTCATTCCGAGTTTCGACCAACCCTGTATACTAAAATTAAAAATTTAGCTATACTAATGATTCTTACCAATAGTAGAGTATATTAAAAATCATTTGAACGTAAGTAGAGTTTTAGATGTCAAACTACTACAATTCTACAAGGTGTTAATTTTGCTACGAAATTAATAAAAAAACGTAATTATCTTTTAAAATACCCTGTATAATATTACAAAACCTCATATTTTATGAAAGAAGACATCGAAGAGAATCCAAAAATGTAAAAATATACAGGATGTCCCATTTACAAAAACGAAGTTATAAGCAACTTCCGGTATAACCGGAAGTTGCAAAGAGATGAAAATATTTTCATTTAATAGATCATCCTTCAAAACCCCTTTATTCCAATTTTCATGATTCTGTTGCCTTTAGTTCTCGAGATATTTCTAATAGGCCCTTTATTTGCCTCACCCTGTATACTAAGTTGTTATTTTCGTATTGTTTTTGTTGACGTCCGTTTCGCAGCTTTAGCAAACTTCTTGGAATTTTTTCCATTTGGCTTCTGGTATAAGAAAGAAAATAAATTCACTGATAAATCAGCAATAAACCGAACTGTAACACAACCTAATCGAGTATCAGTCGAAGAAATGGAAAAACATTTAAAGAAGCAGTTGCAAAAAAAATAAAACGAAAGAATCACTTAAAAACAAGAGGAAACAAAAGGTTTGATAACAGAAGATACTTTACAGTCTATAGAAGAAAAGAAGAAAGCTAATGGTAAAATATTGCCAAAGGAAGGATCGGGACAGACGAGGACACCTCAAACGAGATTTCTTAGAAACAAGCTAGAAAAGTATAAAAAGACATTACGTAAATGAGATATTGAAAATATTTGATATAGTATAAGAAAACGTGAAAGATGAATCATGAAAGATTTATGATGGTGGATAGACTACATAACAGCCATCCACACATAACCACGATTGGCCGGTTTGTAGGACAAGAGCTCATACTTATATCTGGAATCATTGATCTCAAACACAGGGTCACTACAGGAAGAAATAAAATGGGGAAAGACTCTCAAATATCACGAAATCTAAAAATGAGTTTGATCAGCTGTTTAATATTCCCAATACTGACATAGGAACGTGAAGCTTGGACCCTAAGACAAGCGGAAAGAAGAAAGATAGATGCCACTGAAATGTTCTCTTGGAGAAGTGTTACTAAGAATTCCGTGGACGACCACAGGACAAATTTTACACAAGCCAAAGGTCAGCAAACAGCTCTCCAGCAAAGTCCGTCTCCAACAATTTAAATACTCTGGACATGTTATGAGAACAGACACAAAAACATGGTAATACTTATTATCCAACTGTAACAAAAAGAAGATGAAAACTTCTGTTGGAGTGAAAGTAAAAAGATAGATATACTCCAACAGAAGTAAGGAAAAAATAAAGAAAAGACTAGATAACTAAATAGTTAAATGTAAGCTATGGGACAAATATATGAGACATAATACGTAGAGATATAGATGTAAAGAAAAGGGTGAAGTGGCTTCTACGTTGAGAAGCCGCAGTAGGAAAAATAAAAAAAATACTACTTTGCAGTAGTACTGAAGAAAGGGGGATTAGAAGGGATAGAAGTAGAAGTGGGAAGAGACAGAGGCAAACTGAATAGAGTTGGCTAGCAAGAGATGCAAGAAAACCACTTGACACTCAAAGATGGATACGGCTCGTTTGCATGCCTGTCGAAGAACAGTAGCTCTATGTAGATAGTAATGATGACTAAAAGGTGAAATAATAAAATAAGAATAAGGTACTGAAAAGGAATGAAGATGAATAATTTCTAAAGACGAACAAGATAAATAAATCTAACAAATAATGGGCGCCATGAAAATGATCTTCGATCATTTTCCCAGGTATCTTATACTGCTGTCAAATATTAAATATATCAAACCTGTAATAATGAACATAAAGGAATAATAAAAATAAATGATATACAAAATAAATAAACATTTATTAAAATTAACTGCCAGATTTTTATCAATCTCTGAGTTAAGCAAGTTCATATTATGCTGTGACTCTAACATGACAAAAGTTATACAGAGGTTATATCTAAGATAACAACAATAATGTTATCTGTTACAAAATTACAGGTATAAGTACCTCTTACTTACATATAGGGTACAACTCACATGAGATTTCTACCCAATGGTTATAGTACGCTTGCTACGTACAACTGAATTAAAACCCGAAAAATATGACTAATATATATATATAAAGAGGTAAAGAGGCATGAGCCTGACTAAGGGAAAATACTAAATGAATTAAGCAAAATGAATTAATAGAAGTTGTAAAAATGAAGCTAAGATAAATACCGAAACGATGACCTAAATTACCCGAACAAATGGAATAAAGCGAATAACAATAAAATATTTGGGAAACAAGCAAGTAATATTACAAAATAAATTTACCCGAATTACATACAAATTAAATACCAATATCAAAGCAATAATAAAGTATTAAAAACCTAATTTTCTCTAGGCTTATTCCTGTGCACAAGAAGTTACCGTAAATACAAAGTTTGGGAACCAAATACAATAATATACAAATATGTCATATAAAAACAAAGGTACGCTAAATCTGAAAAAAATAATTAATAAACATAATGTACCTATCAAATAAATGTCTGATATATAAAAACCATAGTTACTTAAAACACAACACTAAATGTTCCCAAACGACTCCTAAAGAGGTTGCTGCTGCATCCTCAGAAATGAGCATCAGGATGATGCGGCCCCATACCCTCCGTAGGCCCAGGTGGCAGGACGAAAAGGAGCTGGAATGCTCCCAAAAGCTTGTTCCCAAAAATGACTTACTCCCAATGGTGACTTGACTGTGGCTGTGGTGGTTTCCCTAGATGGTCAAAGAAGGGCTAGGACTTCATCTTATGATTTCTCCCAAATGGCTAAAAAACATTCCCAGTTTTATTTCCCATTTTAAACATGAGCAAAAAGTAAAGGGAAGAAGAAATAATTGAGGAAACTTTTTAGAAGGAACAGTATAGAAAAACCGACCATTAAAAATGGAACAAAAACCAATCTCAGGTAACCTTGAACTATCTCGAGTGTGAAGACTTGAACAAATGACATTGAATGTGAAATTTGAATATGATTTATCTGAGGGAATATCTGTAAAAATATATTGAATTAATAAAAATATTGGGTGTTCAATCAATTTAAAACCTACAGAGAAATGATAATTATTTCCAATATTAATTGAGAATTGCATATGTTTGGTTATGTCTAACCAAAATCTATTAATATATAATTTTCCTTGAATGAATATTCAATAATCGAAATAATATACATAAAATCCAAATAATGATTTGACTAAGAATTTTAACAATGAACCTAATATATCAAATGTTCCATCACAAAAAAACAAGGCTATATATAAAAAATTATTATGAAAAAATAAATATTTTACCAGGTTGATTCTTATCCAGATTCCATGAGGTGTTGAGTTCCACACATGTTTCCATACTCCAGACTCCAGATAACTTTTCACTTGAAAATTAACCAAAAACAATTTAAGTAGTTGAAATTATCAACCCGCCATTGGTATAACCGATTCGAACCACAGCCCACAGTCAAGTAAAGAACATTCCTCTCTCATTCAGCGAGGAAGACATCAAACTCTCACGGAATACGAATTAAATGACAAGGAACGGTTCAACTATGTTCCGTACAGTGTGACGTCACATGAGAAGTCCTTTACGAGAAAATTAAGAACTTAGTTAAGCGATCAAGAGAAAATAATTTTTAAAATAATTACAGCGCTAAAAATGATATTATAACGGGTGGACCGTTACACAACGAAAGGTAGAAGGTATAAGACCGAAGATCACGAGAAAGATCCCCAACAAGATGTATCGACAAAATTGCAGGAATAGTCAAAAGGCCTATGCATGAGTTAAAAGAAATGACCAGAAGCAGAGATCTTTGGAAACGGACAATACACGACATAACGATGTCCACTACTCTTTCTCCGGGAGGTCAAGACGGACAGAGAGATAAGGAAACGATATGTAGACACAAGATACAATTATATGCAACTTAACAAGAGAAACAAATAAATAAATACAAGAGAAATGAAAAATAAAAATGCAATAGAATCTGGGAAAGAAATAATACAAAGATATAAGGAGGGCTTTGAAGAAATATATGCCAATATGAGTTAAGTAAGATCATGACAAGGGACAACGAACGTTCGATCAATCTTACAGTGATATTGATTATTATTATCAGAAATAAAATAGTGTAAGTTACGAGATACTTTGTGAAATATGCTTTATGCAAAAACTTAATTTTAAATTTTAGTAGATTTTCGTTAATTTTTTCATAAAAAACGTAGACAAGTTCCAGCTACCGCACTATAACACCAGAAAGGAAAGCTCAAAATAAAAACAAAATACACATCTTGAAAGAAAATGAAATATTTTCCTTATTTTCCGTAGCTGACGCACCGGAACGCATCCTAGGGGAGAAAATAATATCGATTCTTTCTATATATGTGATTTATCAGGCGAATACGATCGAGTTACATACTTGGATACACTTCGAAAATTGTTACTGTTGTAAGCGGAGCTGAAAGAGGAAATTATCAGATATTCGAATGTTTCAAACCGCATTTAGAATTTCGTCCATTCGGTGAGAGCTGGAAAAGTTGGAAGTTCGCTGAGTTGATGAAAAGTTTTTATTAAATGAATATAAATGTTACAATGATAAGAAGTTAAAGTAGTTGTATTATGGAATCTTGAATAAACAAAATGCCAAGAAGATGCCCTAAGGTGCAAATATTGTATAGGTAATCAATATGTTCATCGATGTGGTCCTTTGAGTCGGATCATACAGAGTTTTTGTGACTTAATGTGGACTGTAACTTAATAAGTCATTCTTAGTTACCGCGTTAGCGTGATAAAAAACTGGTGTGAAAGATATGAATTTATTGAACTAAACAGATAGCTACATGAAAATATGAAGGTGTATGCGTCCTTCCACTTATGTTTGTTTAGATAAAGTGTGTAACGTAATAGGGTGGGTCGTTTTTATACTTTTTTTTTTAATTTCAAGACGCCTGTAGTTGAAAAAGTTGCTATTGGTAAAATTATTTTGTACAAATTTTTTTAAATTTTTTTCGTCGCTGTTTGAGCCCCCCGCCAGCCCGTTCAAAAAACAAAAAAAATTAAATCGACAAATTAATTTCCCTGTATTATGAAATAATGCAATATGGTTCTCTTATTACCTAAAAAAATAGTTTTTATTTTTAGATATATTTAGGCCCCCCGCCAGCCCTTAAAGCTTGTTACGCACGGGGAGCTATACTCTAATATAATAGTATAATATAACATTATAAAGCTCTTATAGTAATGAGTGAGCCTGCATATATGGAACTAATGCTTCCGTGTGTGTAGGCTCACTCATTACTATAGTCAGCGATATGATAATAATATACTATAATATATTATGTACATTATACTATAGCTCCCTGTACGTGACAAGCTTTGGCTAAAAACAATCAAGTACTTTTCCACTTTGGAGCAGCTCTTCGCTTATTTTGTGGTTTAAAATATAAAAAATATCCTAGAACTCACCACGGGGAGGTAGCTGCCATCGAGTTTCATCACTGCCCACCCATCCACCAAACCATATGAAAAATTTTTAATTTCCTACTTCATGGTCTGATTTGCTATTAAACTTTGGCATGTTGCTTCTAGATGCTATAGTTGTACGTATCCAACCGTCCCTACTAGTAAACCCACATACGGCCAAAGATGCCTCCGTCACTAATTTGACACCTCTTTGACCAGCCTGTGTATGGCAGGGTAACTTCCATAAATGTCCTTCTGGATAGCTACCAGTTTTAATAAATTCTTGAATGTCTTCATCAGCCATATTTCTCTTCATTAGCGGGTCCGATTATCTGCACTCTTGCCAATTTATTCAATGAATCTAGGATTCCGCTTGAATATTATTGAACTTGGGAATTTCCAATTTTCTCTCAGTGTTATTCAAATTTATAAGATTTTATTTCGCTTTCGATCTGCACTTTAATATCCTTTTGTATCCTAATTTTCTTATACGACTACGTGAGTCAAAGATCATCGTTAGTAAAATATTTTCAGGATGGCCATAAAAGCCATTTCGTTCTATCACAGGGTCAACTACAGCTTTTAGTTCGTCACTTAAATATCTGGAATATTCAATTAGCTTCCAAAGGTGAAGAGGTCCAAATGTACACACTGGTACAGTTTTTATTAGAAACCAAACTTTAGCATATACTTGCAGAATATACTCTGTTAAAATTTTTAAACTATGCGGCGGATTCTTTACTGCAATTTAAGCCCTCAAGATACGAATCACCGTAGTTAGCCATCTTCCATGAGATAATTTGCCAGGAGGGTTATTCGCTAAATTATTTGGACAGTTTTCGGAAGATATGGCAGTGCACATCTGGTATAAATATTTTTGATTGCTGCTTAGTTCTTTTAAATTTACCGAGGCAACTCAACTTCGAATTTTTCGTAGCACACAACATGTAATCGCTCATAAGTTTCAATAAGTTTGCCGATAGAACACGAGAATGATAGAGGTCCTGTGGTATTTCCGTCCAGATATCTAACCAAATGTCGCAGTGGCAATTCGTTTGTATGTAGTTGACATATTTTCCATTGCAAAGGTCGTTTATGACGTACTCACAATTATATAAAATGTATTACACCACCGTGGGGTCCAGTGTTAACGACAGTACCATCGCAGCCAACAGCAGTCAGCTCACTAATTGACACCTGATTTTCTGTTTAATAGTTAAAAATCGTTGATGCTATGGTCTTTGAAGTACCATTTTGATGTGTTACGTGCCCTACACAGTAGCTACCAGATTCTTCACTAACACTTTATGTTCTTCGACAGTGGTTTTTCTAGATGACGATTCTCCCTGTTCTTGAATGTGAAGGGTTTGATTTTTGCGATCATCAAAATAGAGAGCTTGCAGACTAGCATCATATTTTATGTTTTTTTTTTGTAAATCAAGTCGTTGCCTTTTTCTTTGTCGATCTAATTTAGACTGAAGGTGAAGACTTGTCATTTTTGGATATAAATCCAATATCTTCAAGAACTGCACTAGCGATCATTGCTCCTTTTCTACTCGATAATCCAATTCGATCTATTGCAGTCAAAGGTAGGCGGTGTAGGCGTAGGGTGCGTAGGGGTATTAGGGATCCTTCTGGACCTGGACAAATTGACCTGGCGGTGGAGTTTAATGTTGTTTAAATTAAATAAGTATTTTTTACGTGCATTTGAAGCTATTTTAAGTCGTTTGAAGCATCAGGTTTCATTGATGTAAGAATTAAATTTTTAATTTTTTAGGGGTCGGTCGGAGGGGCTAAATATTAAAATAAACAAAAATAAAAATTTCACTATTCATTCGAGACCATTTGGCAACTTTCTTCACTACTCACTACAGGCATAGAAAAACTAGAGAACCGATCCACCCTAGTAACGTAACCGAACTACGCATTTTGAATGTTTTTATAAGTAATGTTACAACTTGAATGTCTTAGGTAATGAGTGACGAGCGATGTTTCAGCTGTACGTTAACGCACTTTGTTATTGCAATGTTCTTATGAGCAATGTTGCAGACCTACATTAACGCACTGTTTTTGACCAAGGAATTGAAGCAACTATCTTAGGGT
Organism: Diabrotica virgifera virgifera; assembly: GCF_917563875.1. NCBI lineage: Eukaryota > Metazoa > Arthropoda > Insecta > Coleoptera > Chrysomelidae > Diabrotica > Diabrotica virgifera. The sequence continues at coordinate 201,546,619 of NC_065443.1, read as the reverse complement.
TTTAAATATTCTGAATATATAGTCCTAAAAACGCTATGTTTCTGTGCCATTGGAAATGTATTGAACTTAATTAAAACATACGAGGGCGTGAACACAATTCATCGTTGTTTACTTTATGCTTATGCATGGCTGGCCTCTGTTGTCCGTATGTGTTTATCTTCGGCTGTATCTTTCATGCTTATGTTTAACTATCTCCCACCATGTTTTTCCAATTAGGCCGGATTTTTTCAATAACGTTCAGTCGGTAGCATTTTTTGGACGTCATGACGGGATTTATTTGTGCTCGGTTAAATGTGCTCAGATTGTGCTAAGTAATAACTCAGTAGCTGAGTTTTTATTAGGTTTGTTCTAGCAAACAGTCAAACTAGTTAGAAACCGTCAGCAAATAGTTGGTCAGTGAGAGAACATAATACAGTCACCAGCGCTATCCCCTCTACTCGCGCTGGTCCACTATTCGCTGATGGTTTCAAACCGTTTGAAACTGATGCTAGAACAAACCTAATAATTTTCCAAGAGATTTTCCAAACCTAATAATTTCCTAACAATTTTCCATTGTTGTCAAAATCACATAAAACATTTAATATGACGTACTCTTAAAAAATACTAAAAATACTAATTGGCATCGCTCTGCACTGTCGTATTAAACCTACTACAGCACAATTTTACAGAGTGGCGACAAGTATTTTGAGAAATTCACGGCATCTCGGTCCAATATCTCATAGTTATGGAATATTCCTTGTTTAAATACTCGTTATTGAGTAATAGAAATATTTTTTATTCTTTCCTTTATGATACACGAAAAAATTTGGTTTTATACCCTAATGTTTACAAAATGTTTAACTTCCTAATCCATCATACGTTTTTCTAAGAATCTGGTTTACTCTATGCAATTTATACAACACCCCATTCTGCGAGGAAATCGTTATTAACTTATTCAATTTTTCATGCCATCTGATTCAACTCCCACATCCATTCGTTACAATTACACAGCAGAAACTCCCTGAAGTCCCCAGATAAAAATCACGATTTCGCCCTCATCTGCTTTACGATTCCTCATATTCCTCACGCCCAATTTCCCATCACTTCTCAAAAAAAAAACGGGGAGAAGAAAAAATTATCCAAAGACACGCCATGCTGTATTAAAGCAAACAAACTGGCATGTATAAGAAATGTACTGTTCAGGACCGGAATGAAACACTCCTTAATTTCGAGTGAGACATTAGAATTTTCGTTTTTAATTAGTTCTTCAATCATCACTACTATGGTATTATTTTTTAATTATATTTAAATTCTGATATGTAAAAAAAGTACTCTACACAAGAGATTTGAAGTTGGAGCTAACCTAACAGTTATGGGCCGGCTACACACAACGTCTTGAACGTTGAACAAAAAGACGGTACACCGTCCGTTGTTCACACGTGCAGACTACGTAAAAACTGGAGTGCGCAAACTTCAGTCTTTCGAGAACTCAACACGATGAGCAGCACGGAAGAGGTTTTTTTAATGGAAGCGTTATTGTATTGTTTATTAATAAAAATAGCAACAAAAAAACAAGCAACGACGCTGTAGAAGTAAGTGGAGTAAAAAGTGGCTCCTGCGGAGAATTTCTTAATTAACTACTGTTTGACGTGTCGATTTGCACTCGTCCGCGTCGGAAATCGTCCGCAGAAAAAATTAAAAGAAAATTAGGTTTGAAATTTCTAGGAAAATTTCTCATATATAATTTTCTTTTAATTTTTTCTGAGGACGATTTCCAGAGTGGAAATCGAAACGTCAAACAGTAGTTAATTAAGAAATGTAATTTTCATTACACCTACAATTATTATGGCTCAATCCCATACAAACATATTACCATTGTATATGTATAATTAGACAGTTAAACAATGATAATAGTACATTAAACATGCTACAAGAAAACAGTTTCAGTATATTATATAAGTATATAAACTTTTTTTAATGGTAGTATACCAATATTGGAAAAAATAATAGTTAATCTTTAAAAACCGGTAAAAAATTATATGATTTTAAAGAATTCCCTATTTTAGAATCAATTAAAAATAAAAAAAATAAAATATTACGTATTAAATAAAAACGTATGCTTCATTTTTCTTATTCCTGTCGGAATATTCTCTACTCTTCACCTTCCATAATGCCGGCAAATATTTGTATAAGTCTATAAATTCAGTTAAGAATTGTTTTGAAACTCTGCTTATGCCGCTCATTTCGTCTGGTCTTGGTCTATCTACTTCGAAAACTTTTGCGGAACTGAAGAACGGACTGAAGTGCCGGCCACACTTTCAAGTAAAACTGTAGAACCTAAAACTACACAGGTAAAATCTTCAGCATGTCGACGAGAGTACAGTCCGCGCTTGGAGGCCTGCGCGCGATACAGTCTTGCCGTTCATACACACGCTCTTACCTGCACAAAACTAGTCTCTGCAGGCATGCTCTCAGGCAAGACGTTGTGTGTAGCCGGCCCATTAGGTTGGCTAGGTGCTACGTTTTCTCGACTTCGTGTTACGAAATGGAAGCTTGGACCTTGAATGCAACATCAATGACAAAATTGGAATCACTTAAGCTGTGGGTGTAATACCGTGGACAGAACACGGCACAAAGGTTGTTCTAAGATAGATGAATAAATAAATGGAAATCTTAAATACCATCAAAACAACAAATTTAGAATATCGCGGACATATTTTACACGTGGAGAGAGATACAACTTGCTCCAATTGATTATGCAGGAAAAGATTCAAGGAAAAAGGAATAGGGAGACGTAGAATACCATGGCTGCGCCACCTGAGCGAATGTTACGGATGTACCTACATCAAATAAACTTCTCAGAGCAGCCGTCTGCAAAGTCCAAATAGCTGCAGTGATTGCCGACCTCCATCGAGGATGGCACTCGAAGAAGAAGATGTAAAACAAAGGTATTTAAAATTTCTTTTTATGTGGATTAACGTACATGTTATTCGAGACTTACGTGTTCATCCGACCTATGATACCATGATCAGTTATTCTGTATGGTCTAATACCACCGACAACGTTTTGATTCAACTAATGCCTTTGGATGATTTTTACATTTAAAAATACCTACGAGTATTACAAAAAAAAAAAAGTAAAAAATAAGATTTTATACTCGAAGTCAATTTTATTATCGACTATGTTTTCTTATCATCAATCCCCTTGCATTAATTCTTGTGTAGGATCAGCTTCCTCAATTACATTTCTTCATATGTTCCTGCCTTGGATTGTATCAGTATTAACCCCTTCATAGCCATGCAGCGTCTAAACATACGCCGTCATGTCTTTTTTGCCTTTAGTTCTCACTCCCTTCTTTAACATCAACAATTCTTGTTACTGGTTGATTATTATATATGCCGTTGATTGTATCTAATTTTGTTTAAGTTTAATTTTTGTTTAAGTGACCATACTTAGGCTTCTGATATAATACATATTTACTTTTTATTTTTACTTGTATTATAGACTCAATTTCATTGTATTTTTCAATAGCCCTGTAATGCCTGTGCTTATTTTGCTCCTAGGCTCCTAGTACCATCTCTAAATGGACGTTATGGATCACTTTGGCCGATATACGTAAGTGTTTTTACAGCTGCTCTTATCTCATCACATGACATGTGACTATGAGGATAAGATTTTGTCTGGATCTAATCATTACAAAACGCTTGTTTTGGTAACTCTATGCATCCTTGATATATTCTTCTTCTTCTTCTTCTTCTTCTTCTTCTTCTTCTTCTTCTTCTTCTTCTTCTTCTTCTTCTTCTTCTTCTTCTTCTTCTTCTTCTTCTTCTTCTTCTTCTTCTTCTTCTTCTTCTTCTTCTTCCTTCTTGTATTTAGGCTTTAAAGCCTGTTTCTTCTTCAATATTAGCCTCCTAAATTATTTAAGTTATCGCACCATCTTTTTCTTGGTCTGCCAATACTTCTTCGTCCATTTGATGACTTATCTTGTGCTATTCGTACTATTCTATCCTCTGCTATTCTACTAATGTGTTCGTTCCACTCCTATTTCCGTTTTGTCACCCATCCATTTATGTCTTCTACATTGCATGATCTTCTTATGTTTTCGCTTCTCTCCCTATCCAACAGACTTTTCCCTGATATTCGTCAGAGTATTTTCATCTCTGTTGTTTCTAGTAGTCATCTCGTTTTAGATGTGTCAAGTCTTGTCTCCGCTGTGTATGTCAATATAGGTCTAATTGCTGCTTTATAGATTCTTGCTTTTGTATCGTTTCTTAGGTGTTTGTTCTTCCAGATTGTGTCATTAAGGGATCCCGCCGCTTTACTTGCTTTTAAGCTTTGTTGTCGTACTTCCTCTTCAAAATCTCCGTAACTGGTTATTGCTTCCTGCTTTATTATTTTCCCATCAATTTCGATTTTACATCGTAGTGGGTATTTAGATGTTGTCATACATTTGGTTTTTTCTGCTGATATTCTCATATTGTATTTCTTGGCTGTTGTATTGAAGATGTGTGTTGATCTTTGTTCCTCATGTTAATTCTTCTATAGGTGTCTCTGGATTCTGGAGTGTTTGATGTTTAATACCTCATGTAGGCCTCTCGCTTAGGCCTTTCTCTTTTATTTCTTTTCTGAACCATGGTGTATTGTTGTTGTTTCTTTTGTTCAGTATGACTTTGCGTTTTTCTGGAGCTTCTGTTGCTGCCTCTTCAATGTTGTTTTTAATTTTCTCCCAGCTCGCGTTTATATCTTCGATCCTTGAGATACACATACATATGCCTCCAATTAGGGGAGTCTAAACCGTATAATAGTTAAGTATTTGAAGTCTAGCCGTTATATTAAAGTGTAGTTTGCAAAGAACAGTTTTCATTCTATAAAGTGAGGTTTCCCTAGAGTGGGAATCATCACAATCCAATCCTGATTCTGCACTTCCCATATACGAAAAAGGAGCACACCTTCAGCGTATATTAAACACCGTTAAAGTAAAGTCACTTTGGAGTTTCCCTTTACATGAGCCACTACTAACGAGAATATAATGCAAGCCAAATCCAAACCCAGAGCCATATACTTTTAACTTTTACATTTTTTATAATGCCAACCCTGCTTCAATATGTGTAGTCATTTGTAAAGCTGGTCTCTCTTTCTGTGATACATAAAAAGGGATTTCACGCTTCGCCTTTTTCACATCTTCTTAATTCAGCCTCCTTTTTTTCTTTCGTTTTTTGCTCTCAATCTTTATCATCTCAAAAGACCGCACATACTCAAAGGCATGAGGGGTGAGCAGGACAAAGACGCGAACTTGAGATATTGTTGTGAGTCGTTTAATATGTCTTTCTAAGCACAGGGTTCTAGAAATGCTTGTTTTGAGCATCTTAGTGACAGATATTGGTTTTAGAGAATGATGAGTTGCATCATTATTTAGGAAATATGAGGACACTGTTTAATTTCCTGTTTTAATTTGTTAAATTATAAGACACTAGATTTATTTATGATCATAAATGACATAGTAGTAGGTCTTGGGCCGACACTTGAGAAAAATTACCTTCCTCATCAGACTTTTTTTATTCAGTTATTCATGTAGACAACTTTTCTAATTTCATGAAACGGAATCAGTAACTGATAAAAAAAGTGTGAAAAACTGTTGGAATTCAACTTTATTATTTTTGTTAAGTGTTATAATACACATGTGGGGTCTTCCTTCATGGGTGGGCCAATTCTCCGAATGCATTAGGGCGATAAACTCTTACCTAAGGTTGCACATGTTACAAGGGATGTGAATGTCAGAACTGTATGTTAGTGTTAGTTCTGCGTTCGATACAGTAGTCTAGAAGAATATCTCGTTGTAGAAACACGTATCTTAATTTCTTTGTATATTTTAATATTACGGTTTTTCGGTTAAAATAAATAGTTTGTTTACTATTATTTGTACCTTTTATTATCTATTATTTCTAATAGGTTCTGGGCTCAGTTACGTTGTTAGCTCACCTGTATTAAGATAATAATTAAAAGTGTACAGTCGCGAAATTTTCGTGTTAACCGAATACATAATGGCGGAGAGTGCGAAATATAACGTCGAAAAGTTGAACGGCAAGAACTATCAATCTTGGAGTTATTTAGTGAAAATGTTACTCATCAATGCTGATCTATGGGAAATAGTTTCGAGTGAGTTACCATTAGAAGCAGATCGAAGCAGTTCTTGGAAAAAACAAAATGATAAGGCTTTGTCAACTATAGCCTTACTTGTTGACGTTAATCAATTAGTGCATATCCGGAACAGGGAATTCGCGCGCGATGCGTGGATAGCGCTAAGGGAGTATCATCAGAAATCAAGTTTGTCTAGTATGGTGTTTTTGTTAAAGCAAATCTGTAGGCTATCGCTAGAGGAGAATGGTGATATGGAAGCACACATTAGTTTATTCCTAGAATCGTTGAATAAACTGGCCGCCTTAGGGGAAGAAATTAAGGACAGGTTCTCAGCAGGAATTTTGCTGGGAAGTCTTCCAGACTCATACAGTTTTTTGATTACAGCGCTGGAAAGTAGGCCATCGAGTGAATTTACTCTAGAATTTGTTACGAGTAAATTAATAGATGAGTACAGGAGACGTCAGGGAGCTTTGGGAAGAAATCAGGAGGAGTCGGTGATGAAGTCAGTATACGAGGGTAACAAAAATAATGGTACTGCAAGGGCAGAAGCAAGGCAGTGTTATTTTTGTAACCGGAAGGGCCATTTTAAACGAGATTGCTTTAAGTACAAAGCGTTTAAGAAGGAAAAGGCCAATAAAGTCACTGAAGGTATTGATGATGCATGTTTTATGGTCAATTATAGCTCAAGGGACGGAAAAAGGGATTCTGCTTCGTGGTATGTGGACTCAGGAGCTTCGAGCCACATGGTTAATTACAAAGGATTCTATACCCAATTTGACGGTAGCAGAAAAGGCGTTGTAAGTTTGGCGGAGAAAGGGCAATACTCCGAGGTTCAGGGTATAGGAACAGGACTTATTGAGTGCGTGACTGGATCGGGAGTGGAAAATTTAAAAATCGACGAAGTGTTGTATGTGCCGGGATTAGACTCAAATCTGCTTTCGGTGAAAAAGCTAACAAGTGCGGGACATAATGTGCAATTCGATAAAAACGAGTGTAAAATCGCTTTACACGGAAAAGTCGTCGCGAGTGCGGTGCCTTCACCGGACTTATACAAACTTTCAACTGTGGACCATGGATTGAGTGCTGTAGAGCACTCCAGCAACTGTCAACATGCATGGCATAGACGGTTTGGACACAGGGACATGGATGCAGTCAAACACTTAATGGAAAAGAAAATGGCAGTCGGGATTGATATGACAGACTGTAGGATTAGGGAAACTTGTGAATGCTGTATGAAAGGTAAAATTTTACGTAAGAGTTTTCCAAAATTTTCTCATAGCAATACATTTAATATTCTTGACTTATTACATTCGGATATTTGCGGGCCCATGAAGACTGTTACTCCAGGGGGTAAACGTTATATTTTGACTTTAATTGATGATTTTTCTAGATATACAACTATATATTTATTAAATCATAAAAATGAAGCGGTAAAATGTATAAAAGAGTTTATAGAATTTGCGAGTAAGCAGTTAGGTAGGGTTCCAAAAGTAATTAGGTCGGATAGGGGTGGCGAGTACGTAAATAATAATTTAAGGGAATTTTTAAAGGGTAAAGGTATAAAAATTCAATATACAGCGGGGTAATCTCCAGAACAAAACGGGGTTGCAGAAAGAAAGAATCGATCTCTAGTTGAAATGGCTAGGTGCATGTTAATCGATGCGGGTTTAGCAAAGAAATTTTGGGGGGAAGCGATAGTGACAGCCAATTATTTGCAAAATCGATTACCTACTAAGTCGAAAGAAAAAACGCCCTATGAATTGTGGCATAAAGTAACACCGAATGTGTCGAATTTGCAAATATTTGGGTCTACGGTTTATAGCCACATTCCCAAAGAAAAAATGAAGGATAAATTTGATCCAAAAGGTGAGTCACTGATATTTGTAGGTTACTCTGATGAATCAAAAGCGTATAGATTGTTAAATGTAGATACAGAACGTATTACAATTAGTCGTAGTGTGGTGTTTTCCAAGAGAAATATATGCGTCGAGAAAAAGGAGGCAAAAAGTGAGGAAATATCCATTGGGTCCATGATGGAACGGGAAAAAATAGAGCCAAACGACGTAGAAGACAGAGAGGTTGCAAATTTTGAAAACACGGAGGAAATAGAAAATTCTACGGACACATCTAACACGTATGAGAGCTTAAGTTGGGAAGAATCCCATGACGATGACGGTGATTCTAACTATCAATTAGATACAGATCTCGATATAGAGAATTCAGGTGATCGTAGATCTAGCAGAATAAATAAAGGTATTCCACCTGAGCGCTACATAGCAAAGTTGACAGAACTCGAAGAAGTAGAACCTATAAACTTTAAAGAAGCGCTTAAAAGAAGTGATAGTGAAAAATGGAAGCAAGCTATGGAAGAGGAAATCACGTCATTGAGGAAAAATAAAACTTGGGATTTAATACAAGCACCAAAGGGAAAGAATATAGTCTCATGTAAATGGGTATTCAAGTTAAAAACAGGCGAAGATCAAAGCTCGAAGAAGTACAAAGCACGGTTGGTAGCAAGGGGTTTTAGCCAAAAGTTCGGCGTAGACTACGATGAAGTGTTCGCTCCGGTTGCGCGGCAAGCTACTCTTCGAATTTTATTGACAGAGGCATGGAGAAAAAATCTCATAGTAAGGCATATAGATGCAAAAACAGCCTTTCTAAATGGAGAACTGTCAGAAGAAATTTTTATGAAACAGCCTGAGGGATTTGAAGAAAAGGATACAAGTTGTGTTTGCAAATTAAATAAAAGTTTATATGGTTTGAAACAATCTGCCAGAACTTGGAACAAAAAGCTTGATGAAGTTTTATCTAAAGAGAATTTTTGTAAAAGCAATATTGATACATGTTTATATATCAAGGTAATAAATAATGAAAGGGTTTACGTACTTATATACGTGGATGACATTTTAATAGCAGCAAAGGATACACAGGTAATTGATACATTTGAAGAGAATCTAAAATGTAATTTTGAAATAACGAGTTTGGGATTATTACAAAATTATCTAGGTATGAAGATTGAAAGGTGCGATCAAGGGATATATAGTTTAAATCAAGCCAGTTATATTGACAAATTGCTGAACAAGTTTAAGATGAAAGATGCAAAAGAGTCCAATATACCGCTGGATGTTGGATACTATAAGCTTAGCAGAGAGAAGCCGATGAAAAACAGTGAAATATACCAACAACTGATTGGTTGTTTATTATATATTGCGGTAAATACTAGACCGGATATATTGGCAAGCGTCACCATACTAAGTCAACAGAATAAAAATCCAAAAGAAGTAGATTGGAACGAAGCAAAGAGGGTGTTAAGATATTTAAAGAAAACTAAATATAAAAAGCTTATTTTAGGACAAGAAGGAACAGATAATGCATTATACGGCTATGCAGACGCTGACTGGGCAGAAGACAAGGGGAACAGAAAATCCAATAGCGGGTATATATTTTTATTACGGGGTTCGCCTATAAATTGGGGATGTAGAAAACAGAATTGCGTGTCTCTATCATCAACTGAAGCAGAGTACATAGCATTGGCTGAAGGCTGTCAGGAAGCAATTTGGTTAAAACAGGTTATAAAGGAATTTGTGGGTTTAGAGCCGGAAATAGTTATATACGAAGACAATCAAAGCTGTCTAAAACTTTTAGGAAATCACAAATTCAGTAATCGGACAAAACATATCGATACAAAGTACCATTTCGTAAAAGAATTGCATGAAAAAGGGGTTGTTAACTTTAAGTATTGTCCTACCGAGGATATGATAGCTGATATGTTGACTAAGCCGCTGAATAGGGTTAAGTTAGAGTACTTAAGTAGTAAAGGGGGTCTGTTTGACTAATTCAAAAATAATTTTAGTTGCGAGGGGATGTTGGAATTCAACTTTATTATTTTTGTTAAGTGTTATAATACACATGTGGGGTCTTCCTTCATGGGTGGGCCAATTCTCCGAATGCATTAGGGCGATAAACTCTTACCTAAGGTTGCACATGTTACAAGGGATGTGAATGTCAGAACTGTATGTTAGTGTTAGTTCTGCGTTCGATACAGTAGTCTAGAAGAATATCTCGTTGTAGAAACACGTATCTTAATTTCTTTGTATATTTTAATATTACGGTTTTTCGGTTAAAATAAATAGTTTGTTTACTATTATTTGTACCTTTTATTATCTATTATTTCTAATAAAAACGTGTTATAACTGGAGTGTCAGACGTAGCAATTTTAAATAATGTAATTTAAAATCAATGTACATCAACATCAAGTACTAAAAATAGCTCAATAGCATCGTTTGTCGCTTACTACTGTCCGCAGAGTACTGAAACGTTACAAATCGCATCCCTACAAAATACACTTGGTATAGGAAATAAATAAAGATGATCCAGACAGGCGACTACAGTTTTGTGAGATTATGATGAGAAAATAATAAGCACAATAAAACTAAGAAAGTTACAATATCTGGGACACGTAATGAGGGAAAAGCGATATGAAATGCTAAGATTGATAATACAGGAAAAGATAAGAGGAAGAAGAAGTATAGGAAAAAGAAGAGTGTCATGGTTAAAAAAATTAAGGGGCAGCTTTAAATTCAGTACAATAGTACTCTTCAGAGCAGTGGTAGATAGAGCAAAGATAGTGATGATGACATACAACCTCCGATTGGTAGACGACAATTAAAGAAAAAGAAGGTCAATTCTCAATTATTGTCCGTCCTGATGTTTTGCCAAGTATATGGCATTGTATACCTACAACTACTTTCTCACATTTCTTTTGTATTCCTCTTCAATATTTTTATTTCGCTTTACTTCGTACTTACTTCTATGTCTAGCACAAGCGACCTAAGTTGTTGACTTGCAATCTCACCATTTTAGACTTGTTTTTATAAAATTTCAGCTTTTCTTATAGCGACATTTGTAAATCTCATATTTAACAGTTTTTCGTCAAACTCTTGTATAATTTCAATTCGGAGCTATCAAAATAAAACTCCACTGACAGATAGCATTATATTTATTGTTGATCCAAATTGTAATTGGTTTGTGAGCATGAATAAACATTTTAGTAGCACTAAAACTGGCACAGTATATACTACACATCATTTCTTTTATTGCGATATTTTTATATCTGATTTTTGAGATAAACTGTGTGATACACAGCTATTATTGTTATTCCCTGATGAATGCCATAATATTTTGACGTATGTTTTTGAATGTGTAAATAAAATTTAGAGAAGGAACTGTTATTTTGTTATGGTATTTAAAATCACTACATACTACATAAAGTATTAGTTACTCCAAAATATTTAGGAAAAATCAATCCTACTAAATCAGTCCTACTTGTTTGGTAAAGAAAAATCCTAAGGAAGTTCGTTGGTCCTGTGCTGGATGAAGCATCAGGACAATATAGGATAAGAACTAACAAGGAGTTCGAAGAACTTTACCCAGACGCCAACATCATAAAAGAAATATAGTCCAGAAAACTCCAATGTGCAGGACACCTCAGAAGACATTCTGACCAAAGAACAGTAATACTGGTGTGGGAGGAAGTCCCAAGACCACGCGGACGCCCTCGACTCCGATGGCGAGATAATATAACAGGAGACCTGAATACTAGGGGCGTGGAGAATTGGATGGAGGTTGCTCAAGAGAGAAAACAGTGGAGGCATGTTGTCGAGTCGGCTAAAACCGACCAAGGGTTGTAACGCCACGGAGTAAGTAAGTAAGTAATCCTACCAGATCTTACTAAAAGTCGTATATCTCATAATACCTAATGGGAATTTATTTTGACCAAGTAAAGTAATAATCGCTTTCTAATCAAGCGAAACCGTCAACCAAGTGAGCAGGACCTTATGTAGCCTGGTGCCCAGAATCGAACATGATAATAAGATTGTAACAGCGAAGCCGGCAGGTCTTAGAAAACGGGACAGGCCAAAGCTAAGATGGACAGACGCTAACACAGGATGCTGGGAAGATCGGTGTTGTCAACTGGAGAATCCAAGCAAGGGACAGAGCAGAATGGCGAAGATAGCTTGAGAAAGTAGAGGTCTTTTAAGGGCTGTACCGCCTTTATTATAAGGAACTGTTGGCAGTTCAATTTCAACTATTCGAGGCCGATATCATATAATCGGTATACCTGTATTACTGCTAGTTCAATTGTATATATCACTTTACATTCTGTTTTTAGTCTGACTTGCATGTGCATCAATTTCATCTCCCAATATGATTCTCTCTTTCCTCTGTTGAAATGTTTTTAAGTCACTATCTCTCCCAATTTTTTATCAAAATATGTTCGTAAAGTAGAGGTCTTTTAAGGGCTGTACCGCCTTTATTATAAGGAACTGTTGGCAGTTCAATTTCAACTATTCGAGGCCGATATCATATAATCGGTATACCTGTATTACTGCTAGTTCAATTGTATATATCACTTTACATTGTGTTTTTAGTCTGACTTGCATGTGCATCAATTTCATCTCCCAATATAATTCTCTCTTCTGTTGAAATGTTTTTAAGTCACTATCTCTCCCAATTTTTTATCAAAATATGTTCGTTCGTTCTTACTCAGTTTACATTTATATCAAATACAAAATTAATAATACTATTTTAATGTGATTTTCACTCGTTCCGGAAACGCTTTTAACTATCTTTTTATCAGTAACTTAATTATTAAGCAATCAGAAACAGTAATTAACAGTATTTCTTTTTCAATACCCGTAAATCCTAAGTTTGCTAAGTTAAGATGGATACTAAAAAGCACAAAGATACAACAGTACCTAAAAATCCGTATATTTGATCAGTGCATGCTTCGTGTTCTGATGTATGGCTCCGAAACATGGGTATTAACAAAGGTCAACATAAACAAAATAAAAATAACTCAAAGGAAAATGGAAAGATCCATGTTGGGAATAAAACTGCAAGACAGAAAATCAAACACATGGATAGGAGAGAGAACAAAAGTAGAAAATGTAACAGAACATATAACAGGGTTAAAGTGGAGATTTGCGGGCCACCATGCGAGACGGGAAGATAAAAGTGGAATGCTGAAATACAAAAGTGGAGACCGTGGACAGGAAGAAGAGGAAGAGGAAGACCTCAGATGCAATGGAAAGACGATATTGTAAAAGCTGCAGGGACTCACTGGAAAAGCGCAGCCAAGGACAGACAGCTATGAAAAGATTTGGGGAAGGCTTACGTCCAAAGTTGGATGGAAATGGGCTAAAGAAGAAGAAATCCTAAGTTAGATTCATTCATCATGGCATGTACACCTCTAGCGGAGTGATTGCCGCCCTCTTTGGGCTCTTCCGATTCGTTTGTCGCGATGAATTAATCCGCATTAACATTTTGGTTTTACAATTGGTTGTGTAACTTGGCATCTTCTACAATATTCCTCCATTCGTTCCTGTTTTTGCTTCTGGTTACCCATTCTCTGACTCCCATCTTCTTAAGGTCCTCCACTATCTGGTTCTCCCATCTAGTTTTGGGTTTTCCTCGTGGTCTGCCTGATACAGGTCTCGATTTGGAAATTTTCTTGATAACGGCTTCTGTATTCCTCCTTTCTATATGTCCCATCCATCTGAGTCTCTGTGCCTTGATGAATCTGACGGTGTTTTCTCCTTTCAGAAGTTCTCTTTCTTCGTGCTTCATGAGTTTTCTAAATTCATTATTACCTAAGTTTAGTGTTCCTGCTATCCTCCGAGTTATTTTCCTCTCTAGGATCCTCAATCTTTCTTCCTCTTTCTGTGTCGACACATTACTTCAGCACCATATGTGAGTGCTGGTCTAATTGCTGCTTTGTAAATTTTCAGTTTTGTATTCTGAGTAAGCTTCTTATCTTTGAGGAAGTTATTGTACTTCCAGTAGGTTCTGTTTCCTGCCTGGATTCTTTCATTAATTACGATGCTTCTATCATTAGTTTCATTAACTGAGACTCCAAGACATTTATAAAGTGTTCTACATCTTCAAATTCATATTCACCAATATTTAAACTTGTCACATTAACTGGATTTTTTCTTGAGCATGTTAGGTATTTTGTTTTGTTTTGATTTATTTCTAAACCCCTTTTGGATGCTTCTTTGCATAACTTCGTAAATTCTTCCTTTAAACTGTTTTCGTTTCTGCTAATTAATGCTATGTCGTCAGCATACGCCACAAGTTGCGACGTCGATGTTGTAATTGTACCTGTTATTTCTGTAGCTTAAAAAGAAGTGAAAGGCAGAATTTACAAAACAGTCATCAGACCAATTATGACATACGCAGCAGAAACACGACCTGATACAGAAAGGACAAAAATAATGCTAGAAACAGCAGAGATGAAAACATTGCGAAAAATCGATGGTAAGACGCTGTGGGATAGAGCTAGAAGTGCAGATATACGAAGGAGATGCAAGGTGGACAACATTAATAACTGGGTGAAAAGCAGAAGAGTAGAATGGAACGACCACATAAGCCAAATGACAGCAAATAGAGTAGTAAGGACGGCGAGAGACGGTTACCCAATAGGAAGACGATCAGTGGGAAGACCACGAAAAAGATGGAATGACAACTTACTGGAGGCACATTGAAAAACAGACAGAGTAATGTCTATATAAAAAGAAAAAGAAGAAGAAGATTTCTGTAGCTCTTATTGTTCCTTCTATAGCGACATTAAATAGTGACGTTGATAGAGAATCGCCTTGTCGTACTCCACTTGCTATTTCTAAATTTTTGGTGATTCCAATATCTGTTAGATACTTACGGTATATTAAGTATTTTTCATCAAATACTTTTTCGTTTACTCTGGTATTATTTGAGATTCTTGTTTAAAAAAAGGTCCGTGCAGCGTGCAGCTATAAAATAAAAAATGTAATAGTGTTCCTACCCCCTTATCCTAAATTACTTACTCCATTACCATTACACTAAACGCGAAATGATTCGACAAATTATGAATTTTTAATACCGCTTTTACAGTGTCAGCAAGTGCCTATAAAAAACTGCCATCATAAAACCAAAGGAGGTAATTATTTTCTTCCACCCTTCCGTGCACACCCCTATAATCCTTTCAGACGCGAGTTGTAGTAACTCGGCTCATTATTATGAATCAAGCTCCAACTGGAGCGTCTTTCTTGCTCTGGAAGTACTAATTAATTTAGATTGGGAACTGCGTTTTAATCTGTATCTTTATTATATTCAGGTGCAGCAACTGTTGCTCGAAGATGCTCGTTTCATCCTCTTAGATGTTCTTTTACTTTGTGTAAATATTTCAAAGTGTTTGTTCGTAGATTTGTTTTGTCAAAGCAAAGGAATAAGTATTTGTATGTTAGTTGTGTTAAAGTTTTGTTATATCTAAAAACAAGAGTTTAGCTTTATTTAAAGACAATTTTAAATTTTATACAGCTGTAAATAAGTAAACCTGGTAATGGTAGGGGAGCAAAGTATGCTAAATGTGCAGTCACTCGAGCGCTTTGGGGACCTATTGGGTTGTGAAGAGTAGGTCCTAAAACCAAAAAAAGTTAAGTAAAGTTTTCCATTTTAGGGGGCGCTTGCCATTTTTTAATTTAATTTTTCATTTCCAACAATCGTTTTTTCCGACTATAACGCCATCTATCCATAATTCGAAAAAATGTTTCAAATAAAAGTTACTTATTTTTACGTAAGGAATCCAAATCTGCAAGAAAAAATGGGGGCTCCTATTTAAGATTTTAAAGTAACCCCCCACCCCACTCCCGTGGGGGGTTGTGTTTGATGCCATCCGATAGATTTTTCAAAAATATTAAATAAGTGTATTTTACAGTATTTCAATCTGATGTTCATTTCGCGAAATATCGCGGGATTCGTATTTAAAATATTAAATTTGCCCCCCACCCCTCTCCGTGGGAAGTCGTGTTTGGTATCATTCGATAGATTTTTAAAAAATATTGAGCACATATTTTTTAGTTTTTCGATCTGTCATTAATTTCGCGAAATATTCGCTTTTTTCTTGTGAAACTTTGGGGCTCACCCATTTCCTTACGCCCGGCTCAAATCGCCAGATTTTTGAAATATACACTCTTTTGCATGTACTTAACTTACCTTATCTTAATCTGACAATTTCGAGTTTTTTTAAGGATAGATTTTTTTTTTTCGGGCCCCCCTTAACGAACTCCCCTGTGTTAAGACCCAATATATGGTAGAGGTACATCTGCAGTGTACCAGGTTTCTCCCCATATGATAATCTGACGCGCTCGAGTAACTGCAAAAATCCCCGCTTGGGCGCTCCTACCATAAAAAGCCGGGATGTATATAAGTCGAATAACTTTTTAGACCTGGATCTCGCGTATGAAAAAAAAGTTGATTAATAGCAAGCTGAAAATTGGTTAATAGCTTAACGGTGTCTAGTCGGACAAACTTTGATGTACAGGAACATTGGAACAGGGTAAGTTTTAATTGTGGAACAGGTTAAAAATTTGGAACGTCAGATTACGAAAACGTCCCATGTATTTTGTCGGACAGAACATCCAATTGATTTGTTACCCTTTCATTATACTCCCATGCAAAAATCAGACTGCTATTACTAACCAACATGATTCCTGATGTTACGTGCTGTCAGTTCTTTTCTATGGAATGGAAGCTTGGACACTGAAAAAGATCGATACAAGGAAAATAGAAGCATTCGAGATGTGGATGTACCGCAGGATACTGAGAATATCGTGGACAGAGAGAGTGACAAACATGGAAGTGTTGCGAAGGATGCAGAAAGAAAAAGAACTTGCGCTTACTATTAAAAAGCGCAAACTGCAATACTTGGGACATATAATGAGGGGACAAAAGTACCAGCTACTACAATTAATTATTCAGGGAAAAATAATAGGTAAAAGATCCATTGGCAGAAGAAAACATTCATGGTTGAAGAATTTAAGAGATTGGTACAGGTGCAGCAGCTGCCAATTATTTAGATCTACGGTATCAAAAATACGCATAGCCTTGATGATAGCCAAACTTCGGAACGAGGACGGCACCTGAAGAAGAAGATGATTCCTGACATTTGACATGTTCTTCGTGTTCCACTCATTAAAATGCCCAGTTGGTGATAAACACCAGTCTCATTTTGAAACCACAAAGTTATACTTTACTTTATTTTACTCTATGTAAAACTTTCCTTCACACTTTACAAAAAGTAGTTCGTCAACATACAACAATAATAAACTTCATTTTACTAGTCTACTTGGAAGCTATTTCAATCTAAAATTTACTGCATGCTAAAAATTTTAAAAAAATTGGAACTTCTAACGGGACGCCATTTTTAAGGAAGAAACATTTAGCAAAATATTGGCTCACGGCGAAACGGGCTTGCGGCTAAACGGCAGCGGCAAAACTTCCGCGGTTTACCATTCCCATTCCCAAAATTACACGACAACGGTATCTAATATAAGAATTCCTCACGTCTCTTTCCCTACAGTGACAATACTGACAATACTCATTCCTTTTGTAAGGAATTGCTAGGTCAGACTGCAACTTGTTTCATTTTGTTTTTAATCGTCATCATCAAAGTCGTTTTTACTCTTATGCTCTATACTCTATTCCAAAAAGCCGTGCATATGTTATAGTCAAAGCCCGAATTTCAGGCACTCCTAGGTTTGACTAGGCAATCCTCAGGTCTGACTGACGGTCTTAGTCAAAGCCCGAAATAAATTACAGTTTCGGCCTTTGACTACTCAAACCTAGGAGAGACTAAGTTGGTCAGCCAAAGGTCGAAATTCAATTTTATGAAATCGTGGTTTGACTAGTCAAACCCAGATCAGCTATTAAAATGTCGTAATTTGTTATATTAGGTTTAATAAAACGTCATTTTTTAATTTTAATGTTTATTATTTTTATATGGCCGTAATTAAAATAAAAAAAATAGTAGACTAAGTTTTTCAACCTAATAAAATAAAATATTTTTAATTGATCATTCTCTAATCTAAGTAAAAATTAAGACGGTTTTGGCTTCGCATTGCAACTGAATAAAAATGGTATACATTTTTATAAAAAAAATTAGTGTTTATTCTCA
Source organism: Diabrotica virgifera virgifera (assembly GCF_917563875.1). Classification (NCBI taxonomy): domain Eukaryota; kingdom Metazoa; phylum Arthropoda; class Insecta; order Coleoptera; family Chrysomelidae; genus Diabrotica; species Diabrotica virgifera. The sequence goes on along the minus strand of NC_065443.1, from coordinate 201,528,510 downwards.
CATGTTGAGGCACTATGGCATTTAGATTTGCACAATACGTTAGACCTTTTACACAATTTTGAAGAGCATTTCTTATTGCAGTAGCATTTTATAAAGCCTTGTCCTCCAAATTTAGAATCTTTTGTACTAATTTCTCTTAGAGACAGCTTAGCGTCTAGAATATCTTCGAAATTAAGTAAATTCTCTTTGCATTCTCTTATTTAATTTCTTGAAAAAAGTGTGTTTATTTTTCCTTATTTCGTACCAACTCTTTATAAACCGTCAATTGTTTTATCGTCAACTGTGAAAGAAGATATTGCAATCGGAGAAAAAACTAAGTATCATCATAATACTAACGAAGCCCCTGGACCGTCGTCACTAGGAGAGGAAGAAAATTGTCAAACAATTCAGATTACTTCTTCAGATGTGGTTTGTTGTATTTGCCAAAAAGAGAGCTCTGACGTACATACGTGCATAATTTGTAGTCTGGTGGTACATGTTGAATACGCTGATAGCACACTTGGTGCATACTATGAAGGTTTTGAAAGAAAAGTTACTTGCATGCTTTGTGCACACACAGAAAAGATTAAAATAAATAAAGCAAAGGCGATTGAAGGTCCTTATGCCCAGGCTAATGCTATGGAACAATTAAGTGAAAAAAAATCCTCTAATTTCGATCGAAAAAACTGTAACAATACCGATCCCTAGCTTTGATACAGCCAAAGGAGATGCTCGAAATATTTTGGGTATCATACAAGATAAAACAATAATTGACGGTTTATATAGAGTTGGTACGAAATACGGAACAATAAACACACTTTTTTCAAGAAATTAAATAAGAGAATTTTCTTAATTTCGAAGATGTTTCAGACGTTAAGCTGTCTCTAAGAGAAATTAGTACAAAAGATTCTAAATTTGGATTACAAGGCTTTATAAAATGCTACTGCAATAAGAAATGCTACTCAAAATTATGCAAGTGTAAAGATCTAACGTATTGTGCAACTCTAAATGCCATAATGTCTCAACATGTGAGAATAAACACTAATTTTTTTATTTTGATTACGACAATGTAAAAATAATAAACACTAAAATTAAAAAATGACGTTTTATTAAACCGAATCTAATAAATTACGACATTTTAAGCTAGATCGGGGTTTGACTAGTCAAACCCCGATTTCATAAAATTAAATTTCGACCTTTGCCTGACCAACTTAGGCAACCTCCTAGGTTTGACTAGTCAAAGGCCGAAACTCTTAATTTATTTCGGGCTTTGACTAAGACCGTCAGTCAGACCTGAGGATTGCCTAGTCAAACCTAGGAGTGCCTGAAATTCGGGCTTTGACTATAACACATACAATGTAAACAAAACCAACAAAGTGATTATACTCATACGATAGCCATAACCGTGTTAAGGAGCTTCTTGAGATAAACGGAAACGAAAATAAATAAAGGCAAATGCAATTATGCATCAATGTTCTTGATTTATTGGTCTTCATCAGTACAGTGGGCTTAAGTTAGAAAAGAAAGTTCTTACAATATTTTATTTAAGTATATAAAATATTGTAAGAATTTTCATTTAAACTTCTTCACAAAAACGTTTTGTATTATTTACTTATTATACAAACAATATAAGAGAAATTAAGGTTATCAGTAGTAATTGCACGAGAGCTCTAAAATTATCGATTTGTTTTCTAAGTGAAACTTTGACAGTTTTAATTTCACGATCCGAATGGGGGTGAAATTATGTCAAAGTGTCACGAGGGCAACAAGTCGATAATTTAGACATTGAGTGTAATTCGTTGAGATTATTTCATTAATAAATCTGTCTTTTTAAATAATTTTAACTAATATTTTATTGATATCTTCACCTGAATATTTGCTATCTAAACCTGTTTCTTGGTGTTCTCAGTGACAAGTTGTAAAACATTAATTGTCATTAATCTCGCTGAATGTTCATTTTTGCGTAGTAACGAAGGGCATCTGACGTAATGCTTGACGACGGGAAATTATCAAAAATTATCGGGTATAATATCACAAGAGAGTGAGAATAAATTCAAAATAATGCGATAGTTGTTCGAAAATTTGTTGTCTGGCAATAGACACGAGAGCCCGCAGGGCTCGAGTGGCTATTGCCCAATGACAACAAATTTGAGTAAAAATGAAGCATTATTTTCTTATTTATTCTTACTGTCGTGTGATATTCGTGAGATTATTTTTTAATACGTATATTATGGAAATTTTCTTAAATGTGACAGTTGTCAAAACTAGGAAACTGGTTGCCATTAAACAGAAACAATCTACTTAAAAAAATTCTATCGGTAATTTTCTAAAGTAGATAATTCTCAGTATAATTTTAATCTGATTGGACAGAATTAAACACGTGATCAATATCTTACTATACGATTGGAAGTTAAAATCATCAAAAAATAATCGCTGTATTTTTTATTTCTGCAGCTTTCTATTGGTTAGAATCTCTATGAATGAAATAATCACTAAAATCTATTATACCTAGTTGTATTAGGTATACAATCGCCACATAATATTATTGTCCACATCGCCACATAATAATTATTAAATTGTGCTTGTATTGAATATATTCATTGGTTTCTCTGTCATAGTCTCTATCTGGTAATTTTTTTATTAATACTTTCTAACACTTATTTTTATGCCATTGTGTCCATCTCTTTTCTTATGATTCAACATTAACTAAAGGGCCTAGCCGGGTAAGATGATGAAAAGTGCCCCCAACTCGATTCGAATTCCATATCGGTCACCGTTTAGCATATATAGTGAAACTAACTTTATGAAATTTTTAGCCCTCTAGGTGGTCATGTGACCCACCTAGAGCCTAATTAGGGTTTTTATGTTTTTATTTTTTATCTCAGCCGCATCGAGAACTAGCGAAAAACTTTAAATAAAAAAAGTTGTAAGCTTTAAAAAGTTCTGTCCGAATTTTTTTTTTAATTTTTCTCGGGAAATTTAAATTTTAGAACAATTTTAAAATTTTAAATGAGTATAAAAAAATAACTAAGACAATTGTTTTCACGAAAAAAATATATAACGTGTATTTTTGCATAATGTTTCACCCTCAATTTTTTCAAATTTTTAAAATTGGTGAAACGCACCTTTAAATGAAAATCCGCATTTTTTCGTTTTTTTTTTCGTTTTTTGATACAATTTTATATACATTTTTCAAAAAAGGTAACACCGTCACTGTAGTAGGTAAAAAACTGAAAAATAATTGGGTTTACTTAATAAAAAAATTTTGTAACGCCATCCATTTTCAAGATACAGGGCGTTGAAGAAAACAAAATTTTACACATTTTTTACGATTTTGCCGAAACTACTGGCAACATTGTAATAAAACTTGGCGGGTTTTAAGAGATAGTTATTGTGCATGTTTTGACATACAATTAAGGATTTGATATTCATCATTGGCGCGCTTAGGGTAATGGTCTTAACTTTAAAAAAAAAATAGATAGTACGCCAGTGACATATTTTAAATTAACAATCATTTTTGAATTCCTCGTTCAATTTGCGATGAAAAACTATTTTCTCATTCTTTCATACGAGGCGCCGTTTTGCTGCAAAAAATAAAATATCTTAACGCTTCCAAAGTATTCGAATTAGTTGTTATAATGGATGTACGAGTTTATGTAGATGTAGAAACTACTAATAGTAGTATTTTATTTCATAGAAGTTCGAATACTTTATAAGGATTAAGACGTTCTATTTTTTGAATAAAAATGGCGCGTCGTATGAAAAAATAGGAAGATAGATTTTTTGCCACAAATTGAACGAGGAATTCGTAAAAAATGTGTAAAATTTTGTCTTCTTCAACGCCCTGTATCTTTACAAAAAATTTTTATTAAGCAAACCCTAATTATTTTTCAGTTTTTTACCTATTCTAGTGACGGTGTTACCTTTTTTGAAAAATATGTATAAAATTGTATCAAAAAACGAAAAAAAAAATCCGAAAAAATGCGGTTTTTTATTTTTAAGGGTACGCTTCACCAATTTTAAAAATTTGAAAAAATTCAAGGTGAAACATTATGCAAAAATACACATTATATATTTTTTTCGTGAAAACGAATGTCATAGTTATTTTTTTATACTCATTTAAAATTTTAAAATCGTTCGAAAATTTAAATTTCCCGCCAAAAATTAAAAAAAAATATTTTCGGACAGAACTTTTTAAAGCTTACAACTTTTTTATATAAAGTTATTCGCTAGTTCTCGATGCGGCTGAGATAAAAAGTAGAAACATAAAAACCCTAATTAGGCTCTAGGTGGGTCACATGACCACCTAGGGGGCTAAAAATTTCAGAAAGTTAGTTTCACTATATATTCTAAACGGTGAATTCTATATGTAATTCTAATCGAATTGGGGGCACTTTTTATCATCTTACCCGGCTAGGCCCTTTATTGAGAATACGCTTATTGTACTAATGCATTATGTTAAGCTAGATAGAGGTATGATTTATTGTTTCCTTACACAGATGTTAAGGCTGCTTGTTCGTGTTATCTAATGAAGTAAACAAATATATAATGAAAACACGGGAGCTGCACTTTATGTACTATTAGATTTTCTCGTGTGTTCTCTGGTGGATGCTCTTCCTTTTGTCCGAAATACGAGAGCACAAATCCGACAAGCTCACTCCTACCGTAAAACGTTGCGATATACACTGCGAAAACAAAAAATATATATGGCATCATTTATATCGGAAACTACCATTAGTATAAACATAAACTTTATAAGGGTATAAACCAACCAACAACCAACGAAGTGTGGTGAGCCGCACTTCACCAGTTTTCCAAATTAAACATCGGCAAAGAGTAATAGAGGAAGACGATCAGTGGGAAGACCACGAAAACGATGGAAATGACACATTGAAAACTTGGAGGCACATTGAAAAACAGACAGAGTAATGTCTATATAAAGAGAAGAAGAAGACAAAGAGTAATAGCAAATATACAGGGTGTCCCGGAAAATAGTGCGTTCCTTAAAGGTGTGGGTAGAATGCACCATTTAAAAGAAAACTTCCTTACAATTTTTTTTACAAAGTCATTTGTTGCCCCAAAAAATTAAAATAATGTCTTTTATTAAAATTTGCATTTGGCAACACGGCAGTTTTATTTATTTTGACACAGCGAAGAAAAAAATACACAATAATTGTAAACACAGACAGTCATATCATAATCACCTGTAACCCCAGAATAGGTACATCGTATTGATGAGATATTGTCATGATTTCGATCGCGAGTATCATGATATTATGTTAATTACGTTTAGTGCCAGATCTACAGCAAATCTATTTACCTCAAAGAAAAACAAAATCTTCAGAGAACCCGAATTTCTGTGTAAAGTGTTGTGTACAGATAAAGTTTATTTTACGAATGGTGTGTTTAACTTTCATGATTGCCAAAAGTATGAATTTGTGGGCTGGGATTAGTTATAATCATCTGATTGAACCATTCGAACTTCCCAGAAGATTGAATGGAGAAATGTACTCAAATGTTTTGCAACATGTTCTATCGATACTTCTTGAAGACGTACTTTATTGTAATAAAAATTTTTCATGTAAGTTAAAACACTATACAAACCTTATTTATTAGATTTTAATAAACACAAATATTATGCTGTTTTTTATCACTGTTATCAGTATTTTATCAATACATATTATTATGCCTATGGTCGATGATTCATGATAGTTGAGTTACACTAAAATTATTTCAACACAGAAGAAGGAACGCAGCGTTGCCGGCTATATTTGCTTTTCTGTGGACATTAATCAAATGCATTAAAATTATTAAATTATTTTTTTGAAAACGGTTGACTTTACAAAAAGATTTTATCAGACTTTTTGCTCTAAATGGTGCACTTAGCCCATACCTTGAAGGAACGCACTATTTTCCGGGACACCCTGTATAATAGTGAAACGAAAAGAGAGAACATTTGGCACTCCACGATACTGTAAAATTAATAAATAATAAATAATTACGTTGTGATTAAATCGGTCGGACCATCAGTCCCCAAGAGAATCAAGGTATACCACCAGTGTTGTTGAAAATATTACTAGGTTGGTTAATTCACACAATGATAAAAATTGCAACACAACATAGTTAGACCACAAAATTACCACGACCGTACCTCGGTTGCCGAGTTGTAAGGGTCCTGTTTCAGCTTCTGATTTTCTTTGAACGGTCCCTTATTTACCGACAAACGATGGGACAAGCCAAGTCGCACCGCGCCAGCCATAAATGGCCATAAATAGGGAGTTGGCTCTTTGTCTAAGGATAGTTCTTCTTCTTCTTCTTCCTTCTTGTATGTAGGCTTTAAAGCCTGTTTCTTCTTCACCATCTTTTTCTTGTTATCGCACCATCTTTTTCTTGGTCTGCCAATACTTCTTCGTTCATTTGATGACTTATCTCGTGCTATTCTTACTATCCTATCCTCTGTCATTCTACTATGTTCGTTCCACTCCTGTTTACGTTTTGTCACCCATCCATTTATGTCTTCTACATTGCATGATCTTCTTATGTTTTCGCTTCTCCCCCTATCCAACAGACTTTTCCTTGATATTCGTCGGAGTATTTTCATCTCTTGTTTCTAGTAGTCGCCTCGTTTTAAATGTGTCAGGTCTTGTATCTGACGTGTATGTCAATATAGGTCTAATTGCTGCTTTATAGATTTTTGCTTTTGTGTCTTGTCTTAGGTGTTTGTTTTTTCAGATTGTGTCATTAAGGAATCCCGCTTCTTTACTTGCTTTTAAGTTTTGTTGTCGTACTTCCTCTTTAACATCTCCGTAACTGGTTATATCTATTCCCAGATATCTAAACCTTGCTTCCTGCTTTATTATTTTCCCACCAATTTCAATTTTACATCGTAATGGGTATTTATATGTTGTCATACATTTGGTTTTTTTCTACTGATATTTTCATATTGTATTTCTTGGCTGTTGTATTGAAGATGTGTGTTAATCTTTGGAGATGGTCTTCTGTCTCGGCGATTATTGCGGCGTCGTCTGCATGACATAATATTTGGATTTCTTTGTTCCCCATTCTGTAACCATGACCTTTACGTACTGCTTCTATCATTTCGTTCATTATTATATTAAAGAGCAGTGGGCTTAATGAGTTACCTTGTCTGACTCCGCTTTGTACTGGTATAAACTGCGTTAGTTTTCCATTTATCTTTGCCTGTATTCGATTATGAAAATAGATGTTTTCGATGGTTTGTATAATATTGATTGGTATGTTTCTTCTATACAGTAAATGTAAGACGTCTTCGACTTCGATGCGATCGAAAGCGTTTGTCAGGTCTATAAAACATAGATATGCTGGTTTATTGTACTCAATGGCCTTTTCTGTAATTTGTCTCAGTACAAATACGGCGTCCATGCAGGATCTTCCGGATCTGAATCCTTGTTTTTCATCTGATAAAGTTGTTAGTTTATTGATTTTGTTGGTTAGGACTTTTGTGGTTAGCTTAAGTGCGGTGTTCAGTAGATTTATACCTCTATAATCCTATTGTGATTTACGATCCTCTCCAAGGACCGTAAATCACAATATTCTGAGAGAAATAACGTTATTTCAGGTTGTTTTGATTCCCGTCTTCGGTTTTTATTTTATTCTGTTACATTTTCCTATTTCTCAAAGCGCGCAACTCTACTTTTGTTCGAGCCCGTTTTAAAAACAACTGATAGACCCATCAGCAAGATAAAATTTGCAGATGGCACTGTCTTAATAGTCGAGTGCCTGGACAATGTACAATAAATAGTTGATAGAGTACTAGAAGTTAGCGAAGTATTCAGCTTATTTCTTTATATAAAAAGGCAATTATTATTGTTTTTGTTTAGTGCTTTAGTTGAATTAAACTTACCAATATATTTTAAAATATTCTTTACTATTTTAGTACTAAATCCACGTGGAAAAATTTTCCCATAGCTGGCTGTATACCATTAATCACAAAAAATTAAAACGTATATATTTATTAAAATCCCTTAAAGGGATACATCAAAATCACAGAACGGTTTTGACCTGAAAATATCATCATCAGTGCTGCTAACTAAAATAAGTATAACCATTTTAATAAATGCAAAAGTTATATTGAAATGTTGACCAAGGTTAAAAATACAGGTTTATAACATGCTGAGAAACCAAAATATGTGGGTACAGGTACAAACCCTTTAAATGTTTTAAAATTATGATGGATTTTTTAATGTATAATTATTTAAAGCGATATGTTTCAAATTGTCCTATATTATGGCCCTAGACATAACAGGGCGTGTGTTGTATGGGCAGTCCTGTGGAATCCTGTCCAAGGGGTTGAAACCCTTTGGTGTGTGGGTCATCCCCAACACATCCATTAAACATCACTATGTAATTTTTCAAATTGTTGGCTAGCGGCTAGAGTAAAAAATAGGTACATTCACAAACTTCATGTTGCATTGAACTCCTGTTTTAAAATCATTCGGCAATAAGCTAACCATCGTCCATAATGTGAGGTGTGAGGACATATCCTACGGTTGAGTAACCCACGTGTAGTGTGGGAAGTCCTGTGATGTCTAGGGCCATATCTAGGACAATTTCAACCATGCATCGCTTTAAATTGCTTTACATAGTAATGTAAATCTATCATAGTTTTTAAAACATATTGCATCTACACCGATGGCTCCAAAATGGAGAAAGGCTGAGGATGCGGGATATATTTCACATCACTGAACCTTAGTCTAAAATGGGGTATGGGAAAAATGCCAGCGTAATTCAGACTGAACTGGCTGGCATCTCTATAGCGGCAAAAGAGATAACCAGGAAAGGTACAGAAGGTCAAACCATAATAATCTGCACAAAAAGCAGCCAAGCGCTACTAACCCTGAATAGCCACATGTCATATCAGGGCTAGTAATGGAGTGTCATAAGTTACTAACCCAAGCTTCGGATGGTAACAACATTATCCTAAGGTGGGTTAAAGGACACAATGGAAAGATGGCAAGTGCATTGCTGACCAGCTAACTAGGAAGGCAGCAGGCCTAAGAATCTTAGGACCTGGTGATATTTTTGGCTGTCCCCTGGCGTTTTGTCAACCTTTCTGGAAATGGCAGCATGGACAATGAGCTAAGGAGGACAACCCTGGCAGGATTCACAATGGGTCAATTGTGGCCTAGGTGCTGTGTGACTTGACACGCCTTCCCTACTCTACAGATACAGATAGAACATAAAAAAAAACTTCAAATTGTTTTGTCTTCTTGTTCTTGATGTGCCTATCCGTGACGAAGGTTGTTGATCGTCATGGCAATTTTCACTTTATCTGCAGCAACGCGGAAAAGCTGCGCAGACGTTGTGTTGAACGAGGTTCTAAGGTTCTTTAACCAAGATGTTCTTTTACTTCCTGGACCTCGGTTTCCAAATATTTTTCCTAGCAGGAAGGCTTGTAGGAGGGCATATCTGGATTCATTTCGCATAATGTCCAAAGTATTCCAACTTTCGAGACTTGATGGTGGTTAGTACCTTTCGGTTCTTCCTCATTCTTCTAATAGTCCAGGACGCATCTGTTTTCAGATGGACATTGAGAGGTGACTCATATTTTTTTGCAGAAATTGCTTGGATTTAACTCATATAATAATAATTGAGTTATCCTTCCACTCAAAAAGGTCCGGAACATTGTTTAAATAATCAAAATGTCAAAAAATGAAGGAAAAATTCGATTTTTGTCTTCGTTTTTTATTCATAACTTTAAAAGTATTCATTTCCGAGAAAAGTTGCACTGACACAAAAGTTGCGTAATTAAATTTCCTACAATATAGGATTGGTTAAAATTTTTAAAAATTGTCACCCTTGTTGCAAAATAGCAATTTTTTCGAAAAAAAAAATATAAAAAACAAGTATTCGCATTTTACGTTTTTCAACCATTTATGCTACACTTAGGACCTTCATATTTTAGCCAGAAAAACTTTATGAAACAGTAAAACTTCTTCTTCTTCTTTCTCATAATCCCTAATGTCCTTCAGGGCGTCGGATAGAAACAGTAAAACAATACTGTAAATTTCATTAAGATTGGTTCAACAGATTTTGCAAAATAAATTTTGCAATCCATCCAGCTTTCGCAAAAAAATGCATTTTTTCACAATGTTGCAGGACTGAAAATAAAGCAGATAGCAAGTTAAATTTTTTTACATAATATAGAAGAATATTGTTTCTTGTATTTGCAATTTAAAAAATTAAAATCGGTAACTACCACGGCGTCAGGAATTTTTTTAAATAATCATTAATTTTTGGTGCTCAGGACAGCGGATACGTTTGCTCTGAATGGGCATTCCAGTAATCTGTCAAAAATGTCTACCAATCTTTATCTAATATATTATTTTCTTACTCTATTAAAAATAGTAGATAATAAAAGGTACAAATAATACTAAACAAACTATTTATTTTAACCGAACCGTATTATAATAATATACAAAGAAATTAAGATGTGTCTTCTACAACGTATACTTCGAGACTACTGTAAAAATATCAAAAACAAAACTACTAAAATCGCTTTCACATCCATATGTCTTGTAACACGATACTTTCATGTAATAAATCCTATGTAAGAGTTTTCGACCTAAAAGGTTTGGGGAATTAGCCCGCCCACTTTGACTGCTATGTCCATTTTAACACTAATAAGAATACCATAGTTTATAGTTGAATATATTCTAATATCCCCTCGCAACTAAAATTATTTTTGAATTAGTCAAACAGACCCCCTTTACTACTTAAGTACTCTAACTTAACCCTATTCAGCGGCTTAGTCAACATATCAGCTATCATATCCTCGGTAGGACAATACTTAAAGTTAACAACCCCTTTTTCATGCAATTCTTTTACGAAATGGTACTTTGTATCGATATGTTTTGTCCGATTACTGAATTTGTGATTTCCTAAAAGTTTTAGACAGCTTTGATTGTCTTCGTATATAACTATTTCCGGCTCTAAACCCACAAATTCCTTTATAACCTGTTTTAACCAAATTGCTTCCTGATAGCTTTCAGCCAATGCTATGTACTCTGCTTCAGTTGATGATAGAGACACGCAATTCTGTTTTCTACATCCCCAATTTATAGGCGAACCCCGTAATAAAAATATATACCCGCTATTGGATTTTCTGTTCCCCTTGTCTTCTGCCCAGTCAGCGTCTGCATAGCCGTATAATGCATTATCTGTTCCTTCTTGTCCTAAAATAAGCTTTTTATATTTAGTTTTCTTTAAATATCTTAACACCCTCTTTGCTTCGTTCCAATCTACTTCTTTTGGATTTTTATTCTGTTGACTTAGTATGGTGACGCTTGCCAATATATCCGGTCTAGTATTTACCGCAATATATAATAAACCACCAATCAGTTGTTGGTATATTTCACTGTTTTTCATCGGCTTCTCTCTGCTAAGCTTATAGTATCCAACATCCAGCGGTATATTGGACTCTTTTGCATCTTTCATCTTAAACTTGTTCAGCAATTTGTCAATATAACTGGCTTGATTTAAACTATATATCCCTTGATCGCACCTTTCAATCTTCATACCTATATAATTTTGTAATAATCCCAAATTCGTTATGTCAAAATTACATTTTAGATTCTCTTCAAATGTATGAATTACCTGTGTATCCTTTGCTGCTATTAAAATGTCATCCACGTATATAAGTACGTAAACCTTTTCATTATTTATTACCTTGATATATAAACATGTATCAATATTGCTTTTACAAAAATTCTTTTTAGATAAAACTTCATCAAGCTTTTTGTTCCAAGTTCTGGCAGATTGTTTCAAACCATATAAACTTTTATTTAATTTGCAAACACAACTTGTATCCTTTTCTTCAAATCCCTCAGGCTGTTTCATAAAAATTTCCTCTGACAGTTCTCCATTTAGAAAGGCTGTTTTTGCATCTATATGCCTTACTATGAGATTTTTTTCTCCATGCCTCTGTCAATAAAATTCGAAGAGTAGCTTGCCGCGCAACCGGAGCGAACACTTCATCGTAGTCTACGCCGAATTTTTGGCTAAAACCCCTTGCTACCAGCCGTGCTTTGTACTTCTTCGAGCTTTGATCTTCGCCTGTTTTTAACTTGAATACCCATTTACATGAGACTGACTATATTCTTTCCCTTTGGTGCTTGTATTAAATCCCAAGTTTTATTTTTCCTTAATGACGTGATTTCCTCTTCCATAGCTTGCTTCCATTTTTCACTATCACTTCTTTTAAGCGCTTCTTTAAAGTTTCTAGGTTCTACTTCTTCGAGTTCTGTTAACTTTGCTATGTAGCGCTCAGGTGGAATACCTTTATTTATTCTGTTAGATCTACGATCACCTGAATTCTCTATATCGAGATCTGTATCTAATTGATAGTTAGAATCACCGTCATCGTCATGGGATTCTTCCCAACTTAAGCTCTCATACGTGTTAGATGTGTCCGTAGAATTTTCTATTTCCTCCGTGTTTTCAAAATTTGCAACCTCTCTGTCTTCTACGTCGTTTGGCTCTATTTTTTCCCGTTCCATCATGGACCCAATGGATATTTCCTCACTTTTTGCCTCCTTTTTCTCGACGCATATATTTCTCTTGGAAAACACCACACTACGGCTAATTGTAATACGTTCTGTATCTACATTTAACAATCTATACGCTTTTGATTCATCAGAGTAACCTACAAATATCAGTGACTCATCTTTTGGATCAAATTTATCCTTCATTTTTTCTTTGGGAATGTGGCTATAAACCGTAGACCCAAATATTTGCAAATTCGACACATTCGGTGTTACTTTATGCCACAATTCATAGGGCGTTTTTTCTTTCGACTTAGTAGGTAATCGATTTTGCAAATAATTGGCTGTCACTATCGCTTCCCCCCAAAATTTCTTTGCTAAACCCGCATCGATTAACATGCACCTAGCCATTTCAACTAGAGATCGATTCTTTCTCTCTGCAACCCCGTTTTGTTCTGGAGAGTACCCCGCTGTATATTGAATTTTTATACCTTTACCCTTTAAAAATTCCATTAAATTATTATTTACGTACTCGCCACCCCTATCCGACCTAATTACTTTTGGAACCCTACCTAACTGATTACTCGCAAATTCTATAAACTCTTTTATCCATTTTACCGCTTCATTTTTATGATTTAATAAATATATAGTTGTATATCTAGAAAAATCATCAATTAAAGTCAAAATATAACGTTTACCCCCTGGAGTAACAGTCTTCATGGGCCCGCAAATATCCGAATGTAATAAGTCAAGAATATTAAATGTATTGCTATGAGAAAATTTTGGAAAACTCTTACGTAAAATTTTACCTTTCATACAGCATTCACAAGTTTCCCTAATCCTACAGTCTGTCATATCAATCCCGACTGCCATTTTCTTTTCCATTAAGTGTTTGACTGCATCCATGTCCCTGTGTCCAAACCGTCTATGCCATATATGTTGACAGTTGCTGGAGTGCTCCAAAGCACTCAATCCATGGTCCACAGTTGAAAGTTTGTATAAGTCCGGTGAAGGCACCGCACTCGCGACGACTTTTCCGTGTAAAACGATGTTACACTCGTTTTTATCGAATTGCACATTATGTCCCGCACTTGTTAGCTTTTTCACCGAAAGCAGATTTGAGTCTAATCCCGGCACATACAACACTTTGTCGATTTTTAAATTTTCCACTTCCGATCCAGTCACGCACTCAATAAGTCCTGTCCCTATACCCTGAACCTCGGAGTATTGCCCTTTCTCCGCCAAACTTACAACGCCCTTTCTGCTACCGTCAAATTGGGTATAGAATCCTTTGTAATTAACCATGTGGCTCGAAGCTCCTGAGTCCACATACCACGAAGCAGAATCCCTTTTTCCGTCCCTTGAGCTATAATTGACCATAAAACATGCATCATCAGTACCTTCAGTGACTTTATTGGCCTTTTCCTTCTTAAACGCTTTGTACTTAAAGCAATCTCGTTTAAAATGGCCCTTCCGGTTACAAAAATAACACTGCCTTGCTTCTGCCCTTGCAGTACCATTATTTTTGTTACCCTCGTATACTGACTTCATCACCGACTCCTTCTGATTTCTTCCCAACGCTCCCTGACGTCTCCTGTACTCATCTATTAATTTCAAAAAACTGTATGAGTCTGGAAGACTTCCCAGCAAAATTCCTGCTGAGAACCTGTCCTTAATTTCTTCCCCTAAGGCGGCCAGTTTATTCAACGATTCTAGGAATAAACTAATGTGTGCTTCCATATCACCATTCTCCTCTAGCGATAGCCTACAGATTTGCTTTAACAAAAACACCATACTAGACAAACTTGATTTCTGATGATACTCCCTTAGCGCTACCCATGCATCGCGCGCGAATTCCCTGTTCCGGATATGCACTAATTGATTAACGTCAACAAGTAAGGCTATAGTTGACAAAGCCTTATCATTTTGTTTTTTCCAAGAACTGCTTCGATCTGCTTCTAATGGTAACTCACTCGAAACTATTTCCCATAGATCAGCATTGATGAGTAACATTTTCACTAAATAACTCCAGGATTGATAGTTCTTACCGTTCAACTTTTCGACGTTATATTTCGCACTCTCTGCCATTATGTATTCGGTTAACACGAAAATTTCGCGACTGAACACTTTTAATTATTATCTTAATACAGGTGAGCTAACAACGTAACTGAGCCCAGAACCTATTAGAAATAATAGATAATAAAAGGTACAAATAATACTAAACAAACTATTTATTTTAACCGAACCGTATTATAATAATATACAAAGAAATTAAGATGTGTCTTCTACAACGTATACTTCGAGACTACTGTAAAAATATCAAAAACAAAACTACTAAAATCGCTTTCACATCCATATGTCTTGTAACACGATACTTTCATGTAATCAATCCTATGTAAGAGTTTTCGACCTAAAAGGTTCGGGGAATTAGCCCGCCCACTTTGACTGCTATGTCCATTTTAACACTAATAAGAATACCATAATTTATAGTTGAATATATTCTAACATACTCTACATGTTGTTGTATTTTAATATTTTAATTCCACAAAAATCAAACTAATTTGATTATTGTTTGTGAAATATTGTTTAAACAATTGCATATGTTTAAAAATAATAAACTTGTATTCTCTAAGTTAATATATATGAACAAAGAAAGTTTTTGCCAAAAAAAAGTATTATTTCAATGAGCTATGTATGAGCTATTTTCAAGTAATTTCTGCAAAAAAATATGAGTCACCTCTCAACATCCAAATGTACTAATATTTTACAGATGCGCCCTGGTCTATAAGGTCTTCCTCATATGTGACCCGATCAGTCCATGGGATTTTAAAACTTCTCCGATATAGCCACATCTCAAATGCTTCCAATTTTCGGCACATATCTTCGTTCAAGGTCCATGATTTAACACCATAAAAAGGGACGTAGAAGACGTAGCATCTTAGCATTCTTACTTTTATACCAAGCGAAAGGTTGTGGCTCTTGAAAAAGGCCCTCATACGGTTGTAGGTTGATCTAGCTTTTCCGATGCGCGCTCTTGTCTCTTGGTTGTTGGTCCATTCTTCATGTATTATGGTGCCAAGGTAGTTGTAGTACCTCACACTTTCTACAGGGGTTTGGTTGATCTAAAGTTGACCTTCTGTCAATTGTTTTGTAAGTATGTTTTAACACTATTATTAGGTGTTTACTTATAATCCTCATTATTATTTGTGAAGTGAACTGATCAATCTTTTGAAATTTTAAAAAAGCGACTAATTTTCATTAAACCAATGAAGTAGCTAACTTCTCTTTTTTCTCTTTTTTGCCAACGAAAATGACCGAATAAACATTTATATACATATTATATAAATAAATATATAATATAAAAATGTGTATGTGTGTGTGTGTCATTGTCGATAAGCTCAGAAATACTAAAACAATCTTGAACATGTGCTTATATTTTTTATTTACAACAATAAAATTTATACTTTAACAATAAACACTTTACTACACCAATAACTATTTCATAAAGCTACAAAACCGAAACTACTTATCTCAGTGTGCCACAAGAGCGGCGTAAAAATTCCATTCACGTTTTTGTTTATTTTATCTCAATTGTTTTCGTCTCGATTGTTTCATGTGTCTGCCGTTGGTGATGCTGATGCTGATGCTGTTCCCGCTGTTCCTGGCTGTTTCCTCGTTGTGTTCACCATTGTTTGCGTCGTTTTCATGGATATTCCGCGCTGCAGGTATCAACTCCGCCGAAGAGAGACACGTAAGTACCAATTGAATACATAATTTCATTTTGTTGTGTTCTTTATCCACTATCTTCAAACTGCTGGCTGTAAAAGTTTTTTTCGACATTTTTCTATATGGATTTGAAATATGTTCTACCAGATGTATGATATTTAGGGGAGTGCAATTAGAACGAAAACATGCATTGTTTCGGAAAAATTCAAACAAGCTTATATTTTTCTAAAACTTTTTTTTGTTAGTTTATATACATGTTAAAGTAAAAAGTTCTACTCGCAGATTTGGCCGCTAATTGTTTATTAATTGTTTAAACAATAACAATTGTTTTGTATAAATAATTTTAAAAATATCGTTAAATTCATTATTTTACTTCATCAAATATGTTTCTACATATTTTGTTTTTGATTATGCTGAATCCGAATATGGCATTGTAGTTTGAAAATTCTTATACAGAAGCTCTTATACAGTATGTCCGCGTAGCTAGGAACCACATGGAAAACTTTTTTATTATCAATTTTACAAAAAAAAGTTATTCTTCATAAAATGCTGTGAATAGTCAAAAATCTAAAACTAAACCATCAGATATTAAATTTTATCAATTTTATAAGAGTTTTGTCAAAAATATGAATTTTGTTAAAGAGTAAAGTACCTTTATATTCCACAATATAAAAAAATGCTATTATGAAAAGTTGTTTGAAATTAAATACTATGTTTAAATATACAATTACATCATTCTAATAAAAAAAATCATTTTTTTCTCAAATTACGGATACTCATCATCATTTTATTACAATTATGATAACTATTTTATTATCACTTTTACGAAAAAAAGTTATTCTTCATAAAATGCTCTCCCTGGTCTAAAATCTAAGATACAACCATCAGATATCAAACTTTTTAATTTTATACGAGGTATGTAAAAAATATGAATTTTTCTTAAGAGTTAGTGTCTGTATTATTCACAATATTTTAATTAGAAGGATGTAATTGAACACTAAAACAAAGTTTTTAATTCCAAACAACTTTTCTTAATAACAATTTTCGATATTGTGAAATGTAGCGGTACTTTACTCTTGAGTGAAATTCATATTTTTTGACATACCTCGTATAAAATTCATTAAATTTGATATTTGATAATTGCATCTTAGATTATATACGATGCAGAGTATTTTATAACGAATAACTTTTTTTCGTAAAACTGATAATAAAAAAGTTATCAATAGGTTCCAAGTTACGCAGACATACTGATAAGAGCTAAAAATTTTTTTTTGCTGAACATTTATTATTGTTGAAGCTTATTATTAAATGTATTTTAGGTAAGTTTTACAGAAAAAAGTTTTGATCGCTTTGTATAAACATTTTTTAGCTGGTAATTTTCAGTTTTTTTATTACATTTTTGTTATCTTTCTTAATTTTATCAAAAAGAGATAGTCTATTTCATTTCTAAAGTAAAATAATTCAGTGCATTTTAAAGATTACATCCTAAGCTTTAAAAAAGCACTTATAAAACTGTAATAGATCTGTTCAAACTTGAGTAATACCGTCTTAAAGTGGTAATTCTATAAAACTACGAAGATTTCAAAAATTACATTTTTTGAGACGTCATATCATTTGAATTAAATTTTTGAATTTTTTTGAATGAAAGATCATTTAGTAAGATGCTAGAAAGGTAAGTTGTGCAAAATTGAGGGTTTTATAAGAAAAATTGTATTAGTTACACATGTCTAAATCATTTTTAAACAAAATTCATTTAAGGATCAATTTCCGCCCCCACCGTACTTATGCCCATATATATAACCATAAGATAGCGTAATTATTCTTCTTTCATGTTCAATTTGTAAAATTTCATTTGATCCGTTAGTTAAAGAATTACATTAAAATAACTCAACCGTTCACTTCGCTGTACGCTAGTTTACAGTGCGCCAATGTTTGTGAGAAGGGTGACTTTAGCGTTATAAATAAAAAATTATAGAAGATACAGATTTAATTTTAGAAAATTCTTTATATAAGTTTTTTTTTGTAAAATTTTCTGAATTTTTTAATGGTCAAGTCAGTTTTTTTCTAAAATTTATATTTTCGGAGTTATTTAAAAAAACATCTAATTTCGTAGTTCATTTGTTTAATAAGAAATGAAGCACCCACTTCTCGAGTAGAACTTTTTGATATGTTGTTTATTAAACATTTCTTAATGAAATTACAAAAAGTTCTATCTTGTTTGATTTTTTCCGAAGTGAACATCTATATGCACTCCCCTAATTGTGTTTTTGAAGATATACATATAAGTCAGTATATTTTAGAAAGAAAGCTCTGCAAGTAAAGTTTTGTTACTTTTTATTCTTCTGCTTAAACAAACAAACTCCTGATCACTTTAAGAAACTACCGTTTCTAAAATAACTTAGATATTGATATTTGATACCCGAGAATAAGAATCTTTAAAAAATGATTAAAGACCTAAGTGGAAGAAGGAGGTATGTCACATTTTCTAAAATTTTGTGTTTTCTAGCGAATGAAGGTGATATGTGACTTCTCTCTCATATGAAACTTACCCTTAGGCCTTAGAGGTACTCTAAAAAGCTTACGGGTCATATTACCTGTACACACGCCAATGGTGAATATAAAATTCTTAATTGTATGTCAAAAAATGCACAATACCTACCTCTTAAAACCTTCCAAATTTCAATTGCATACCTCAACCGGTTTTACAACATCCCTTATCTTGGAAACGAAGCATTTGTAAACATGTCTTTATAAATCAAACGGTCATTATCTTTTCATGCAGAATTACCCCTTAAAGTTTGTCGCACTTATTTAGAAACACCCTGTATTGATGAAGAACGTGGCTAGTTGTTAAAGTACCTAACTTTTTTATTACTCGCCGTTACCTAACATAAGCGAACGATTCAAAAAGCAAAATGTTAATATAGCCTAAGGCTACAACAGAATTTTACTTTTAATATTTTATATACGCTAGAATATTCCACAGGGTGTTCCGAACTTTGAGGAAAAACACACTATCATCGTTACACCCGGTATACAGTGACACTTACCTGTTGAGCAACAATATTACATCGATATTCTTGAAGAATGAAGCTATAACATACTAAAAAAAACACTCAAATCGGGCAACAGGCTTGGGAAATTCGAGACAGCAAAATGTCCCATTTTTAAGGTGGTGCGTTAATTTTGATGTTTAGTGTAGAAGGTATAAATTTTGTCAATCTTAAAGATGGATTCCTCAAGTATATTCCCAGTAGTATTTGAGTGGCTATTCACTACATAATTGGCACTTCACTTTAACTATTATTTGCTTTAAATCCCAGGATGCTCATTTCAGCGGAGGAAGACCTGTGATAGCCTCTAAAGATGCCGTTTCTGTACTATTCAAGGCTCCTGGTATATTTAGAAGCGCTTGTCTTTGTAGGGTGGTGAGAGAGGTCATATAAAGTCCTGAACCATAAGTAACTATCGGTCATCGGTCGTATCCAGAGACATGCTGCTAACAATAGACCAGGCTAGGGATTTGCCACTCAATGCATCGGGGTGTAACGCCAATATCAAGTACGGTGGTCTAGCTATCTTTGCCTGTCGTATGAGTGTGAGAGTATCTACCAAAAGGTGGGAGTAATGGAACGACACAGACACAAAGCTAAGCGCCGGTAGAGAGAAATATATAGACCACCGACCCGAACTGCTCCGCGTTACCCTATTTTTCGGACCTGGCCTAATCTACTTGATATTATATCTATGGTCGTATCACTGATGTGTATAACCAACAGATTACCTTTGGTTTTAACCCCCAGGTTTTACCTAAAACTCGTCTGCAGTTCCAGAAGAGCCGCATAGTCCTGTTGGTTATATTGTTAATATGAGTGCTCCAATTGAGTTTGAAATCTAAGGTTACCCCTAGATACTTGACAGCATTGGTTCTTTCTATATCCTCCCCAAATAATTTCAGCTCACTCAGTCCAGTAATCTTCCTCTTATTAGTGTAGGCTGCGAATTTAGTTTTGGAAGGGTTCACACAAAGATTCTCTTTTCGACACTAATTATCTATGTAATGTTTATTATAGTGCCACTATATTGAAACAATTATATCTATCTTGCGTTTTAATCGGAAAACAGTCCTAAAAGCCTTGTATCATGATGCACATTGATATAAAGGGAATCATTTGTTTATGGTGAAATTTAATGAATTGAATAATACATATAATGTAATAAAATTTACACTTTCTCCAAAATATTTTGTAGGTGTGTAGGGTATCCCAAAATATTGTAAATGTGTTGAAATCGGCGCTAAAACATCACAGGGTTCCTATTTGAAACTTAGTTGGTTTCTGCTTCATTTATTTTTATTTTTCCCTATTTTCATTTTGATTCAAATGCCAGTTAGTCATTTTCTTGCACCTGTATGCTATTTTCAAGAATGGTAGTATAACTCTATCATTGATTAAAGTGACACTTGTCATATCTACCTGATGCAGTATATCACCTCTATATAAGAAGTAAATGACTGGCTCTAGCACTGATATATATTACTCTAAGATAAAATGGCTATATCTTATATCCCAAATGAAGAGATGATATTAAACATTGTTTGTTTCTATTAGTTTTTGTATTGTTAGTTATTGGAGTAGTTTGGACATAACGATATACTAAGATTGAAGTTGGCAGAAACCAATAATAATATAAAGCTGCTATTTAGAAGTAGAAGAGGAAATAACCAGGAAAGTTCGACTCTGGATGAAGCTATTCCGGTGACTGAGCGCACTTGCATAATCAAAATTCATTCTTGTCCAAGCAAAGCAAATAATTCCGGTGCTGCCGGTAATTTATCAACACCTCATAATTTCCTGCATTCAGCCGAGCGCTAAATCTTCTCGTAGTATATTCAGGGAACGTCAAGTAGTCGTATATTTAGTAATACGGGTGAGAAGGTGAAATATGGGTCGTGATAAGACTAAGAACTTGCTAGTGGATGGAGCGACGTTGTCATGTGTACTAATTTCTTTAGAAGATAATTATAGAAAACTAGTTATCTATTGACATATTTATTTCTTGTTTTTGGAATTCCAAAGCGCATTCTCATCTACTACATTATCTTCTGTCTCCTTTCAACTTTCTTCGTGTAATTTGATCTGTTGCATTATAGTTTGGGGTATATTTAAATTCTCACCTATTCAATTAGTGCCAACGTCCCGTCAGAAATAACTAGTATGTACATATTTCCAATACATCCAATATCAAGACATCTTCGAATTTTTTTGTGCAAACCTGTTTAAAAGGCTAATCTATACATAATTTTAAAACGCTTCCCAGTTATGGGATGCTTTTGTAAAAGCGCAATGTAATTCTATTTCTGCAGCCACCAATCAAATTTCTAATGTCAAATTTCTTTGTCATCTTGTGATTTGTCTGATCTGTTTGATTATTCTGAAATATTAGAACTCAACGAATTATTAAAATAGATAACAAAACCTAAATTTTAAGCGTTTAAGCAAGCCTATGTGTAAGTTTTTAGGTGGTCGAGAACTAGATTTATGGCAGTTTTAATTTTAACTTTAATCTGACGTATCAAGTGTGTACATTCGGTATTTGTCCCTCCGGAGGTGACCCTATGCAGTAGCGCGTCGTTTGTCGCTTTATATGTACTACTACCAGCAGTACTAGCGTTCACGTAAAGAGTCTCATCATCATCATCATCCAGCCTCAAAAGTCCATTGCTGAACATAAGCATCTTCCTCGTGTTTCCAACCCCGTCTATCTTGTGCTGCTATCATCCAGTTTTTATGTAGCCTTCTTAAGGCCCCTGCGCATATTGAACCTAAGCCAGACACAACCTGCTCCGGCGGGACGGGTGACCCGTGCATTTATTTTTCTAGAGTGCCGCATATTGAACACAACAAACCCAACCGTTGGCTATCGACGTGGCGAATAGAGACGGGCAAAATCAGTGCGGACATGTAACGGTTACTTTTGATACCGGTTCTCAGTGGTACTGAGTACAAATACTGATTACAAAATACTGATGTATATGATCCTTGTACTGAATTGAGTAGGCAACTTAAAATCGGTATTTCCGTACTTGTAACTAGTAACGTTTTAAAAATATCTTACACATCCCTAGTCGTTGTAGCGGTATGACTTTCGAAAACATCGAATTTGATCATAAGCGGATGCATAAAAAGATATCTTACACTGAGTATTTTATTTCTGCACATAATACCTACATATTTAAAATAATCTCTCAAAAATAAACATCTGGCGGTGAGTCACGCATCCCACGGCCCAAGAAAACTGTACGCCGATGACAAACGTTCCCAAGCGAGACCTCCGAAAGCATGAACTGATAGTAGGATGCGCAGAACTGTCTACGCAGTTAGCCGGTGCAGGTTGTGTCTCGCTTACGTTCAATTTGCGCCGGGCCTAAATCGTCAGTCAATCGTGTAGGTCGTCGACCGACGCTGCTCTTGTCTTCCCTTTGTCCATCGCCCATCTGTCACTCTACCTATGTGTCCCGCCTATCTCCATCATTTTAGTCTGATTATTATCCTTTCGATGACTTCAGTCCTTATCTCTTCGTTTTTTGTTTTGTTTCGCAGGAGGCTTGTGTTAAGGCAAGTGTTTCTGCTCCATTTGTCAACACTGGGAGGACGCATCGATCAAATACTTTTCTCTTCAGGCATGTGGGCAGCTCATTTTTAAAAGTTTCTCTCAGTGTTTCATATACTGCCCAACCAAGACCGATTCTTCTCTTCAGTTCATGGGTGTGATTATCCCTGCCAATCATAACTTCATGTCCTAGGTCTTTATATTTATCTATGAATTCTAGTTCTCGCCCACAACTACTGATCTGGTTGGGTACCAAAGTTTTAATTATTTTTGTATTCGAAATATTTATATTTAAACCTACATTTATCAACGACTTCCGGTTTCATCTCTCTTCCCATTCTTAGATCCTCAGCTATTATGACTACATCATCGGCGAAACGTAAGTTGTTTAGATATTGTTTATTTATTTTTCCCCTTTGTTAACCAATCCAAATTCTTAAAAGTACGTTCTAGTACCATATTCAAATGTTTAAAACGTTTAAAATCTCTGTTAAAACGCCTGCAAAAATCTCCTAATCTAGGGAAACAGTCGAAACATATTCTTCCATCATTGTGTCAACCACACTAAATATAATATATGTATGTATATATATATATATATATTAAAGGATACATATTTATATTTATATAAAGATACATTCAGTAGCTTTACAAAAGGCAACCGCACGAACAAATTTAAAAGACCCTCGGGATACCTAAATTGATTCGAATGACTTTAGCGGAACTTTTGGCAACGCCGAGCGGCACCACGGACGAGAAGAAGACAGAACGTCGCGAGGCATTCGTGCATGTATCACACGAATGCACTTTCCTTCAACTTTGTGCTGTTACATCAAATATTTATGCTCCGCCGGAGCTTTTATGTCCCGAGGAGATTTTTATACTCGAAAATTTACGGCCGGAATGAAAGTCGAGTTATGCTATTAATTCCGGATGACGGCGGCGAAGTCTCGTTCTCTTTCCACGGTCGTCCTTTTTGGCATTTGAAACCAGAAGTGGGATAAGGTGTATAAACAATCAGATCTAAAGTTCAGGCTGTTTTAAAAGTTTTTATTGAATAAAGAGATTTTAGAAATCAATGTTTGTTCAACAAACAAAAAAGGAAATTGTGAATGTGAAGTTAAATACAGAAACTTTTGAAGAAATTTAAATACGAAAAAATAAACATTCCTAATCAGCATGTCTACTTTTTGTCTTTTCTTAGGCTACGGCTCCACGGGCGGGAAATTGACGCTAGCAGTAGCAGTAAAATGAACTTAAGGTTCCGCGGAACGGAATGGGAATAGCCGAACTGAACCGACTACGCACAAGTCCTGTAGTCGGTACAGTTCGGCTATCCCTATTCCGTTCCGCGGAACCTTAAGTTCATTTTACTGCTACTGCTAGCGTCAATTTCCCGCCCGTGGAGCCGTAGCCTTATTGGTTTTAGTTACCGCTCCAATCATAAAAGTGTGCAAAACTCTTGATATTCAGTTTTAAGGTAGTTATACTTAACATCTGATGAAGCCACACTGTAGTGAAACATGTCATGTTTGTATGTATTTGAAGGAACCTTCACATAAGAATCGCATAAGAATGGTTCGATGTTATATATTCCCAGTACTACTTTACGGGGTTGAACCATAGATCCTGACAGAATCGCTTTTAAAAAACCTAGAAGCATTTGAGATGTGGGTCTACCGCCGTATTCTGAAGATCACTTGGGTAGAAAGAGTCACAAACGAAAGGGTTTTGCAACGTTTGAATAAAATTGTGAAGTTGTGAACACGATTAAAAGGCGTACATTGGAATACTTTGGTCATATAATGCGTCACCCAGAAAAATATGACATACTTCACCTTGTCATGCAATGTAAAATAATGGGAAAAAGAAGTGTGGTATAACGCGACAACTCGCAGACACTAGATACCCTACCTGCTACAAAGTAGTCGTCGTTCTTCGGTTGTCCCGGGTCTTCAACCTTTACGGCCTTCGGCTTCGCTCAAGTGGAGACGGTCGTGGGTCAAACTCAGTATTCCCGGAATTCCACAACAATATATCTGATCTTACAGGGCGCCAGCTGGTTTGCTCCTCAGGCCAATCACGATTCCCAATTCCCTAACCCAGCAAGAGAACGAATAACAAGACAAACCTCGAACTTACAACATTTATTGTTTGTCACACAAAAAAAAAATAAATTGACAGGTGTTTATTCTGACAGACATCAATATGTAAAATCCGATAATTTACCCCCCCCCCCCGTTACAATAGTTAAGCCATTTGGCTCTACGTTTCCTTATAAACTAGTAAAATCCACAAGTATTCCCCCCGTTACAATATTTAGGCCACTTGGCTCTAGTAAAATCCACTAATCCGTCTCTCTCCCCAAAAATTGTCAATTCACTATCTCCCCCCCTGAATGTTAAAATATGATAGGTAAGAAATTAAATGTTAATATATAAAAAATAAACTAATAATGAATCAACCCCGGGGTCGTTAGCGTTGGTACCAAGGCGAGCGACGCGAAAGAAACGAATTTTTTTAAGGCATTCCTGTACCTTTACACTGTCATGACTATGACTAGAAAAAAAATTAATATAAAAGAAGGCAATAAGTTAATAATAAAAAAATATAATTAAAACCACAAAATGATGATACTCATCGTCCCGCTGAAGTCACACCATCACAAAGCCTTCTTTGGTGCCTCCCATCCGAAACAGGAAATAGACAACCGTCCGGCAAGTACTGAGACCTCTACCATCATCCAAATCCTGCTACAGTTAGCACCCGGTACAAGAACTACTATCGTCTGGTACAAGCTCCCTTGTTCACCAAGGGTCTCCCTATAAAACTTCTGTCTCCATCAAAAACGACAGACATGCCGAAATCCAGCTTTCAAAAAAATTGATCACCACGTTTATCCACATATAATGTGCGGTTCCAGAAGATTATATGATCATCCAAATCCCCAATTTCTTCTGAACCTTAAGATGGTATTCTCACATATTATCCCCAATGGGATGTCCTTAAAACCCGAAAAAAACCTAGCAGAACCAACCGTGAGACATCTTACCTCGGGTGACCTATATAAGATGGATTTAAAGCCGCTTCCGCCTTCCTCCCCAAAAGCGAGACTCCGTTCGAGAGACACACTTCCTTTTCTGTCACTCCTTGACAGGACTCTTAGAGTACCCCAGGTACTTTAACACCAACAACCTTGTCGAACCCGATTATATATTGCAGGATGATGGCCTTTCCGCCTATGTACACCCCGTACGGCCTTCCATCACCCGCAACCCTTTTATAGCCGAGAAGAATAACACATTACCAAAATATCCACCCAATGACGTCATATTTTTACCCAAAAACGAAATATCAACGACAACCGACACTACCAGTTTAGAAAAGAGAAGAGGACGAACTTCAAGGCATACATCTACGAATACGAATGTCAGATGTTTTTCAATTGTAAACATTTTAATATTTTGTTAATTTGTTATTTAATCCTAATTGCTGCAATGATTTTAACAATTATCCCGAGTGTAATTATCGTAAGTGCAGTGTACACCAGTCATCCGATAAATAGGAATCTACTGAGTATTCGGAAAATAATGAGAAGCCATTTCTCCTACTAAAACATCCGAGGCTTTCAATATTGTTCAACAGAAATACATCTCACTATCCACACAGGACCCCAAATCTATCGACAGTACCGACACTACTTCCATACATAACCAACTCAAAATAAACAACAAATATTCACACCTTACAACGTAAGTACAATTTATTTGATACATTTAATATCTTCCTCTTTCTAAACCGCTAGACCATAAGTTCCTATCAACAGATGTCGAAATATCAAGATAAATTAAACTTTAAAAGCGAACATGAGACCGTCATTAGGCATGCATTTAGATAAAATAGCAATTGTCATGTTACGACACAACGGGGTCGTTACAGTGGGCCGCCGTACAACTTCTTGGCTTAAAAACCTACCCCAATGGTTTGGGAAAACTGAAATATTTCGTGCGGCTGTAAATAAAGCAGTGATTGTTAATATACTAGGCAACATGAGAGCTAACGATCGGCAAGCGGTCTCGGCATCTTAAGAAGAAGAAGGAACCTTCACCCTGGCGAATGGAATGACCGACGAAGCTGGAAACTAAGAAACGGAAGGCGGAGAACGCTATAAAAACTGGGATAATAATAATATTGTATTTTGTTTGCATTTTTAATCGTATTGCTTCTAACGGTTAGATTACGTACTTATAATCACAATGTTACCGTTTTACTCAGTGTGATTAAATACGCAAAAAGTGTCTACATCACACTCATGTTTCTGCACTTTAAGCTAGATAATATACCACTGAACAGGCAGTAGTTACCAAAATGTGTTTTTAAATCGACTAAGATTGATTTTACTTAAATTTCCTACATCTATCCTTCCATATATTTCATCCTGCAATTGGCGCAGTAACCAAAAGAATCTTTTAGAATTTTAGATTTATTTCGGGAAAACAATGTATGTTCACATAGTGGTGTGTACTACTAAAAGGGCACTGTTCACTTTTAATAGTGAAAGGTTCAAATTAAGGAGATTGGCTGGCAACGGCACTATTTAACGTGACTCTCGAATATGTGAAAATACTGTTGAATATTGAAATAGCCAATCTTCTAATAAATAAATGAATACAGATTGCCGCATATACTCGAGCGCGTCAGATTAGCATATCGGAAGAAACCTTGTATCCTTTAAATGTACCTCTACCATATATTGGCTCTTAATACAGGGGAGTTCGTTAAGGGGGTCCGAAAAAAAAATATATCCTTAGAAAAACTCAAAATCGTTAGATTAAGATAAGGTAAGTCAAGTACATGCCAAACAGTGTATATTTCTAAAATCTGACGATTTGAACGGGGAGCAAGGAAATAGGTGAGTCGCACAGTAAGTTTCACAAGAAAAAAGCGAATATTTCTAAAAAATACGTGCTCAATATTTTCCAAAAATCTATCGAATGATATCAAACATGACTCCACACGGAAAGGGGTGGGGGATAAAATTACAATTTTAAATACGAACCCCGCGATATTTCACGAAATGAACATAAAAACGAAAAACTGAAAAATACACGGTATTCAATATTTTTGAAAATATCTAATAACACCAAACACGACCGCTCACGGACATATGGTTGGGGGTTACTTTAAAATCTTAAATAAGAGACCCAATTTTTTATTGTTGATTTGGATTCCCTACGTAAAAATAATTAACTTTTATTCGAGACATTTTTTCGAATTTTGGATAGATGGCGCTGTAATCGGGAAAAGCGATTGTTGGAAATGGAAACTAAATGAAAAAATGGAAAGTCCCCACTAAAATGGAAAACTTTACTTAACTTTTTTTGGTTATAGGACGTACTCTTCACAACCCAATAGGTCCCCATAACGCTCGAGTGACTGCACATTTAGCATACTTTCCTCCCTACTATTAGACGGAGAGGCAGCGCTGAAAAATCTATTTGAATTTACTAAAGCTAGATTTTTCACATTTGACTACTGTGAGTGTGTAGAGAAACATACTGCGGTCGGTCAAGCGAAACGTATGACAGGGGTTACTGAGAGGGTATCAAAGTTGCTTTCCTAAGAAGGTAATTATTTCCATTTACTAAGGCTGAAAATCAGTACACACATTCTAAATTAACTATAAATAAAAGTTATTATAGTCGGTCAGCTCTATGACGGGACAGAGCCGGTCGGTCGGCCCCAATAGTCGATTGAGGAAATGAAGCATTTTGGCTCGCAATTTTTTCGTCCAGCATGGATTTACTTGAAATTTTCACAAAAGGTAGGAAATAGTCCAAGGATCATTTTCTATATCATGCCGCTATCATACGCTAAAACCTTGGGGGTGGTTGCTACCCCATCTCGGGGGTGGAAATTTTTTATTACATTTTAATTATGTAATTCGATGGAAAAAGTGATTTTAAGAAAAAAATGTTTTTTACATTTTCTTCGTAAAACTAAAATTTTTTGAGATATTCGCGCTTGAAAATAACAATTTTTCGACGAAAAAATCGACTTTTTTAGAGGGTTTTTTGAGAATACCTCGAGAAAGCAGGTACCGACATTTTTTTGTAAGTCGCTTAATTTTCATGCTAGAAACTTTTTATTATTTTTTTTTTGAAAGGTCTAATTGTGTACTTGAAAAAATATTATTTAAGTTTTCCTCGAAAAATGCAAATTTTTCCCATTATGTGGCTTTAAATATTTCCAAATTATGCATTTGACGAAAAAAGCTAACCTTTAACATGCCGTATCTCGGTTTGTATTGGTCTTAAAGATATTATTGGAAAAGGTTTGTGTTACTAAAAGATACAATTTTGATATCCACTGTTTTTTTTTTATTAAATGCATATTTTTCGAGATATTCTTAAAGAACCCTCTAAAAAAGTCGATTTTTCGTCGAAAAATTCGTATTTTCAAGCGCGAATAACTCGAAAAATATTAGTTTTACGAAGAAAATGTAAAAAACATTTTTTTCTTAGAATCACTTTTTTCATCGAATTACATGGTTAAAATGCAATAAAAAATTCCCATTCCCGAGATGGGGTGGCAATCACCCCCAAGGTTTTAGCGTATGATAGCGTCATGATATAGAAAATGATCTTTGGACTATTCCCTACCTTCTGTGAAAATTTCAAGTAAATCTATACTGGACGAAAAAATTGCGAGCCAAAATGCTTTATTTCCTCAATCAACTATTGAGGCCGACCGACCAGCTCTGTCCCGTCATACAGCTGACCGACTATAATAACTTTTATTTATATTTAATTTAGAATGTGTGTACTAATTTTCAGCCTTAGTAAATGGAAATAATTACCTTCGTAGGAAAGCAACTTTGATACCCTCTCAGTAACCCCTGTTCTACGTTTCGCTTGACCGACCGCAGTATGTTTCTCTACACACTCACAGTAATCAACTATGAAAAATCTAGCTTTAGTAAATTCAAATAGATTTTTCAGCGTTGCCTCTTGGTCTATATTACATTGGTTTCTAAAAACACACTGGAGATCGAAAATCAGGGTCTACAAACCTATTATCAGACAAATAGTATGCAGACTATGAATGCGAGACATTGATGATGATAGAAAACACCAAAAAAGCTTTAAGTCTTTGAAAGATGAGTCATAAGGAAGATATTTATTTTTTTGTTTATTATGATTATAAGTGAAAGCACCTCTTCTGATTTGAGTAATGTATTTGAAATAATGAGTTATTTTTTCTCCCACTTAGCTTAGACCATTTTGTTTAAGGATCTGTCCACTGTTCTATTGGAATTTATCAATGTGTGATTTATCAAACATCCACAATCTACCATATAACATCTATTTAAATAGACGTTTACCAGTTGAAGAATAATTAAAAATGATTTTTGTCCTGCCTCTGTGTTTGCAATTACATCAATAATTGTTGTTTTGTCATTTTTTTAGGATATAGCCGACGCATTGCCTTATAAACAAAAAATTAATTTGTTTTATTACCCAGTAGATTTACATAATTCCATCGATGTTATCAAATTTGTTTTTTGTGTTCATAAACACTGTGTTCTGACACAGCCAAATAACTTTGCCAGTCTAAAATATGTATCAGCGGGGGCGATATCAGCCTCAAATTTATATTTCTGTAATTTCCTAGCCGAAAACATTCGCTGTCTTTGCCAGCTGGAATTTCGACTTAATTTGTTGTAGTATTTCAAAAGGCGGTTGTAAAAAGTGGGAACAAGGGCGATGAAACAAATTTATGGATGGCATGATTAACATGGAAAGTATACGAGGGCAAGAAACGCATTTATGCAAATGAAAGCTGCTCCATAAAATGAATAATGAATTTCAAAGTTCGAAATGTGGTGCATTCGCGCAGTAAATTACCAAATTAACCCCGGGAAAACTTTAAGAAACGAATAAAGGAATGAGGGGATATAATGGAAGAGGGAAATTTTGATATTTCGTTGATTGATTATTTAATCAAACAAAAGGGACGACAAAGAAGTCATACAATCTCTCTCACTTTCCCATCAACTAAATAATAAAAGATTACCATAAAATTCTCAAGAGTTTCGGGAAGTTTAATGCTTTTATTGATACAAAAACAAACCCAAGACATCTTACAAGTTACAGCAGAAAGTGATCATAGATGGATAAATTAGTTTCCGGATTTTTGAAAGTATTTTCTTCTTCTTCTGATGTTTCGTCTGTTTTTGCGACACATAGTAAAGAATTCGGTATGGGTTTCTGAATGTCCAGTTACTGACTAAAGTCATCGAAGTAAAAGTTATATGGGCCTAAATAAAAGCGTTTGGGCTTTTATTTATTCCATGTCTAAAATATCTGCATTGCCTAAGCCATACTCGTTTTGATATTGCAATATAGCGGAGTTAGCTTCTATAGCTGCATAACTGCAATATACCGGTAATATAGGTCATATGATTCAAATGTGACTAAGTATCCACTTCTAGTAGCTGTGGACCTAATTTTGTATCTAAATCGGACGGACTTGTCGTGGACATGTTGCTTTGATCCATGTTTACCGTAATGAGGCTGTAGCATATTTTTGTCCACTTGGTATATCATAAAAATCTCACAGGGTTTTTATTTTACATTTAGAATTCCGTTTAGATCTTAGAAACGGAATAACCATAATCCCATTGTTTATTTACATTGGGAAATGTCGGTAAGCGAAACCAATTGCTATTTTTTTTATCCCAGAAATCCCCTCTTCCTCTTACATGATTTTAAAATTATATCAGAATTAACAACCAGAAACCTCGTTAGGTAGATCGAGAATCTAAATCATGTTACGTGCTAAATATAATTTTGATCAATCTTAGGTAATCGTTCAATGTCAATCAGGCGATAGGTGCGGGGAGAGAGCGTTTGAACCGTAGCACCGCAGCGAGAGCATAGCGACTTCACTGTCCAGTTGAGTGTCGGGAAGTCTCCTCGATTAGAGATTTTTGGTTCTCTAGCGTCCCAATAATTTGGTTCGTCCTCCAGACGTAAAAGAGGTGGAGTTAGATCTTCTTTGTAGTGTCCCTTATTTCAATGGTTTCCTATGGTAACTTTACTCCAGAAACAGTCCTGGGAAGCAGTTCATTCAATTATTTGTCAGTAAATGAACCCGTATGGACTACAATCAAAGCGTATGGTGAAGCAAGCATAATTCACTGTAAGTCATTTTTATTATTTTATTCTCTGCTAAGGAAAATTACATAACAAGAGCTAAAATGTTCTTAATGTACCCTTCAAAGTAACCAGTGACCAGTAAGGTGTTCAAAAGATCTTATTAAGATCTGTATTTGGGTAGGGTAGTGTCCTTCAAAAAATCATTTTGTACATCTCTAAATCTTTTTACGCATTCCAGGTTTATTATACCTTATTATAGTTTCATCTATCGATATGCGATGAAGCTACTTTTTTCAAAATAGACAGAAAAGTTGTTGCATATTGTAGTGAAATACACAATACACAATGAATAATACACAATGACGAATTAAGCTATAACTACTATAACTAAAGCTGTTATCTATAAATTAAAAGCTGAAACTACCTCGAATTGAAATTTTTAACCAAATTGCAGGGTTCCAGATGTATTGCTCCTAGTAGGTGTTAATATCCACCACAAGATAAAAAAGCACTAATGAGGTTGAAAAATGATTTTACTAAGTACACCAAACTTAATCATTTTTGCCTTTGTTACGTTCTAACATTCTGAAATCACCAATTTATGTATGTACTTTGAAAATTATGATTTTTTTGCTATATTTAAGAGATTTGCTTTATAGATTTGACTATCATGCTCTTTTGGTGTTGCATTTATGAATCCTTGTTTATTAATTTTATTATATTACTGACATTATACTTTCCTATATACGTTATAAAAGTAACCAAAAGGGCCTAAACGTGCTTTAGACTCGTATAACAGATAACAATAAAACCTATTATAACTTATGCGGCAGAAACAAGACCAGACACAAATAGAACGTTACAAATGATGAGAACAATTGAAATGAGAACACTAAAAAGTATACAAGGCAAAACTCTATGTGGCAGAATAAGAAGTGAAGACATCAGACAAAACTGTGGAATACAGGACATAGGAAGGTGGGTCAGACAGAGACGAATATATTGGAACAAACATATAAAGAGAATGGAGGACATCAGACTCGTTAAAAGCGCAAAAACGAGTAACCCAGTAGGTAAAAGACCACAGGGTAGACCACCAAAACGATGGCGAGAATACTGGACCTCATCGTCCGGGGAAGACTTGATGGCAATGAACAGGCAGTAGCCTATTAGCATGATCGATCATGCTATAAAGAAGAAGAAGAAGATTACCTTAAATTGTGTTCGTTGCCACGTTGTACGTTGTATTGATAAATGGGTTGTATCAAATCAGGAGTAAGTCTAAGGCCTATTTCATACTTTACGACTTTGGTCGTCACGACAAACAGTCGTACGACCGTTTGTCGTGCTCATCGGACTTTCACACTTTACGACAGTATTCATCTTATTGTCGTAGAGAGCACAGGGCGTAGAATGAATCAGGCAAAAATTTATTATTTATACATAATATATTATTTATACGTAGAAAAAGTTCTTTGAACATCTGCAGATGTGATTGGTGCGTATTTAAATTTAGACAAATGTGCCGGTACTATTTAACAACAATATTTTAATTTTGGGCTTTCTGCAGACAAATATTAGTTTATTACATGGCAGGTATAACGATGGGTTTTCCCGCTTATCTCCTAAGCCTAAAGGATTAAAATTCTTATGATTTATTGAATTATTAGAGTTTTATTATAGCTCTGTATACTTCATAGAATTTTGCTTAAGACAGGAAGTAACATGAAATTTCACTATAGTTTATCATAAGAAGTAATATAAACAAAGATAAGCAACATATCTTTAAAACAAGCATTTTTACTAAAAATCCTAAATATATTTTTTTTTGTAATTAAATAACATAAAAAATAATAATTGAAGCTATTTTCTTGTGGTCTCTATGCAATTTACTATTTTAGTTGGGAATAAGTCACAATTTTATTTTATGATTAAGTTTATTTGACGTTTCGATTTCCACTTCGGAAATCGTTATCAAAATACTTCTTCTTCTTCTTGTCTTTATCTTTATGCCTATTACATTAAATGCCATAATTATTTCAAAATATTTTATTAGATTTGTACTTTGTTCTGTTTTAAATAAAATGTAGCAATAAAAATGTTATTCAAGTAGTGATACATTAAAAATAATACAATTAAAAATGTTGCGTTTACATAACGTTGGAAATTAATGGGCTAAAAAATTCAGTAGTACAACTTACCAAACTTAGTTTTCTCCTGGTCCTCTAAGTTTTCAAAATCAGGGTTAACCTCCACTAAAACTTCACGCCATGCATTCCTTGTCTTTATACACATCCAAAGTTTTGTCCCACAACACTGGTCTACTTTGTACCAGTGCAATTAAAAATTTCCCATCTATATTGTCTGCCATTATGTACGTGCCATTGGATTCAGTGATACTACACGACTAACTGTCGTTAAGTATGGAAGCACTAAATTTATGCCCGTGGTTCACTGATAACACGGCACGACACGACCGTCGTCCATTGCAGTGACATTGGACGACAGGCGGGGAGCAAAGGCACGACAGTTAGTCGTGGTCGTCCTTTGTGAAAGGCTCCGTACATTGCTGTATTGGACTAATGGAATGTACGACTAACTGTCGTTACGACCGTTTGTCGTGACGACCGAAGTCGTAAAGTATGAAATAGGCGTAAGTTATCTATTTCGAATTCTCGGCTAGAATCCAGCAAAACTAATATTGTGCATTATGTTTCATCTATTTCTTTGATGGTATACAGTTCTCATAGTGCCTGCGAATTGATGTTGTCGACCGCTAGTCTGTATTTAATACAATACTTTAATATTGAGCCTGAGCAGCATGTTGCTAATTTTAGTTGCAAACATAAAAATAAAATTGAAACCCAAACAAAACCATATCCAGGTTGATTCATTAGTTCGGCGATCGTGCTACCTTTTTAATTTAGAAACCAATTTGCCCCTGCAGATTTTGCGACGGAGCAAACCCCAGAAAATTAATCACCTATTAATAATTCAACTCTTTTACTGAAATTAATAAAGTAATTCTCCTGAAAACCGCCTCGCTCCTGAATAATGGGCATCTCTCGATTTTTTGTTGTTTTGCCTCGTTTTCTTCTAATTTACGACCAAATTCCAACTCTCGCTTCATAACCCGGGGTGGCAAAGAATGTTCCGGGTCCTTTAGAAAGTTTTTTTGTCGGATCTCAGGGCCACTTGTGGTTGTTTCTTTTTTGTAAACTTGTCATTCGGTAATTCCTTAGGGAACGTGCCTATTAATGTATTTTTACTGTTATGAATTGTGTGTTTGGGTGCCCCTTGTTGTGCTTTGTTTAAAATTAAAATGCAGCACTAGTTATTTTAGTAATCCCTCGTCTTTGTTGTTTTTAGTAAACAATTTTAATTTACTAGTAAAAAAAAGTGCAGAAAATCTTGCTTACAACATGAGATGTGCTTACATGATGGAGAATATTCTAAAGAAAATAAAAATATTTGTTCAAAGATTCTGATTTACAATTACGTATAATGACGATTTCAACTAATATTATAAATAATGAATAATAATAAACTAAAGAAAATTGAGGCTGTCGAAATGTGGCTTTATCGTCGAATCCTGAAGATATCTTATACTGACCACGTTAATTAATACTAATCAGGGTGTTGAGAATGCAAAAAGAAAAAGAGCTGTTAACCAAAATAAAAACAAATCAAAACTGCAAAACGGGTGTGTGTTACTGCAAAAGTCAGCTAAGTACTTTCAGCATATCAAAATGCCATCATCAGAGCTTTCCTATAAAAAGACTAAGTTAAATGACTTAAAAGACTAAGTTAAATTAATAAAAAATACAAAGGTGTAAAAAACTTACGTCTCATAGTAGTCCAGAAACCGAAGCTTTTCACCTCGCAATTTTTACAGAATGGATCGATTTGCTTGAAACTTTGAGAATAAGTTGTGGATAGTCCAAGGATAAGGCAAGGAGAAACCACTGTATTAAAGATCCAATTGGATATCTCTAGTACAATCATCATGGCTGTACAACGTACAATAAATTCTGGTACTGATCATGGACATCGGAAAACAAGATCCGTCAGGAGAGGTAATTCTCATGACAACAGGGCCTCTCAGGTCGTAACCCGGCGAAATCCCTGTTTTAAAGATGCAATAAATATTGGTACGTGGAACGTCAGAAGTATGTATGAACCTGGAAAAATGAACAATATTATACAAGAGATGCAAAGGTTAAATATCGATATTTTAGGTATCAGCGATACAAGGTGGTCGAGTTCAGGCAGCTTCGCGACAAACAACGGAATGATATATTTTTCAGGAAATAATGACCCACACCACAGATATGGAGTAGCAATTGTTGTATCAAAAAAAAATGATGCAGTCTGTTATTAACTTTACACCAGTGTCTGATAGAGTAATATTCCTTCAACTTCATACAAAAACTGTAAATCTTAATATCATACAGGTTTATGCTCCTACTGCAGAAAAATCAGATGAAGAGGTTGAGGAATTCTATGAACAAATTAACCATGTTCTAAAATCTATAAAGGCAAGAGACGTCACAATTATCCTTGGTGATTTTAATTCCAAAATTGGGGAAGGAAAAAGCGGCAAATATGTAGGAAATTATGGTCTCGGGTTAAGGAACGAGAGAGGAGACCGAATGTTACAGTTCTGCCAAGAAAACGATATGATTATTTCAAACACATGTTTTAAACTCCCCAAAAGAAGGCTTTATACGTGGACATCACCTCAACATAACGCACAGAAAATAGTTAGGAATCAAATAGACTTTGTGTTGATAAATGAAAGATACAAAAACGGCATAAAATCGGTTAAGGCGTACCCAGGCGCAGATGTTTCCTCGGACCACAATCCCTTGATAGCGCGTGTAAGCATTAAACTTAAGAAACCTTCACAAAGGGTAAAACCATATTACATAGATACCAGCCGCTTACAGAACTCAAAAATCAAAGAAGAATTAAAGCAACAGATAAATGGTAACCTAAGAATGTTGTCTACAAAGGAACCAAACACGCACGTGGAAAACAAGTGGCAAAACTTAAAAGAAGCCCTAATAAAACCCGCTCAGAATATCCTTAGCAGAGGAAATACGACAAAAAGACAAGAATGGATGACAGAGAAAATTTTAAGTCTCATGGAGGAACGAAGACAGTTTAAGGGAAAATGCAAACAAAAATACAACGAGATACACAAGCAAATTAGAGATGAAATAAGGTCAGCGAAAGAAAACTTTTACAAAAGAAAATGTGTAGAAATTGAAGAACTGCAATTAAAACATGATACGTTTAACCTACATAAAAAGGTAAAAGAATTGGCAGGTATACAAAAAAGGAAGCATCCCAATGTGCTATACAACGCAAATGGACAAATAATAACTGACCTACAAGAAAAGCTTACGACCTGGAAGAATTATATAGAAGAACTCTTTGCCGATGAAAGAGAGGATCATGATATTGGTAACATACAAGGTGAGGAAGGACCAAAAATCTCTAAAGAAGAAATACTATATGCTATAAAAACAATGAAAAATGGCAAATCACCGGGTCCAGATGGACTTCCATCGGAACTTCTTAAGCTTGTGGAAGATGAAACAGTAAATGTTTTGGTTGACCTCTTTAACTGCATTTATAAAACGGGAGAAATACCTAAGGAATGGCTTCTGTCAACTTTTGTGACTATTCCAAAGAAAACAAACGCAAAACTGTGCACCGACCATCGCACAATAAGCTTAATGGGACACACACTAAAAGTATTTCTTAAAGTGATACATACAAGAATTCACAAAAAACTAGACGCTGACATCAGTGATACTCAGTTCGGGTTTCGAAACGGGCTTGGAACAAGGGAAGCACTATTTGCACTTAATATCATGTGCCAAAGATGCCTGGATGTTAACCAGGATATATATATGTGCTTTATTGACTACAACAAGGCGTTCGATAAAGTTCGCCACGAACACCTGATGAGACTGTTGGTAGAGAAAAACTTGGATAAAAGGGACCTCAGAATTATTTTCAATATTTACTATAACCAGAAGGCG
Organism: Diabrotica virgifera virgifera; assembly: GCF_917563875.1. Classification (NCBI taxonomy): domain Eukaryota; kingdom Metazoa; phylum Arthropoda; class Insecta; order Coleoptera; family Chrysomelidae; genus Diabrotica; species Diabrotica virgifera. The sequence goes on along the minus strand of NC_065443.1, from coordinate 201,490,458 downwards.
AATATAAGAGTAGAACGGGAAACAACCGAGGAACTCGAGATCAAAAAAGGCGTAAGGCAGGGATGCATACTTTCACCAACCTTGTTTAACTTATATTCAGAAGATATTATAAACAGAGCCCTTGCTGACCAAGATATAGGAGTTAAAATAAATGGCACTTTAATAAACAATTTGAGATACGCTGATGACACAGTATTAATAGCAGAAACCCCGGAAGATCTCCAAACACTGATAAACAGAATAGTAGAGTGCAGCGAAAAGTTCGGTTTATCACTTAACATCAAAAAAACAAAAATAATGATGGTGTCGAAATCTCCACAAAATTTTTCTGACATAACCGTACATGATCAAAGAATTGAGCGTGTTAGAAAATATAATTACCTGGGAACTGTGATTAATGAAAACAACGACAACTCTGAAGAAATCAAGATCAGAATAGCAAAAGCTAGAGCTACTTTTACCAAAATGAAAACAGTTTTATGCGGAAGAGAGCTAAGTTTAAATCTTAAAATTCGCCTGATGAGATGTTACGTGCTGTCAGTTCTTTTCTATGGAATGGAAGCTTGGACACTGAAAAAGATCGATACAAGGAAAATAGAAGCATTCGAGATGTGGATGTACCGCAGGATACTGAGAATATCGTGGACAGAGAGAGTGACAAACATGGAAGTGTTGCGAAGGATGCAGAAAGAAAAAGAACTTGCGCTTACTATTAAAAAGCGCAAACTGCAATACTTGGGACATATAATGAGGGGACAAAAGTACCAGCTACTACAATTAATTATTCAGGGAAAAATAATAGGTAAAAGATCCATTGGCAGAAGAAAACATTCATGGTTGAAGAATTTAAGAGATTGGTACAAGTGCAGCAGCTGCCAATTATTTAGATCTACGGTATCAAAAATACGCATAGCCTTGATGATAGCCAAACTTCGGAACGAGGACGGCACCTGAAGAAGAAGAAGAAGAAGTCCAAGGATCAAAATCTATATGATGCCGAAAGGAGCTTTTAACCATGGGGGTGGTTGCCACCCCATCTCAGGGGTGGAAATTTTTTATTATATTTTGACCACAAAAGTTGATTAAAACATTTATTCTAAGCAAAAAATGTTCTATAAAATTTTTTGATAAAATTAATAGTTTTCGATCTATTCGCTATCGAAAGTGTTAGTTTTACGTTTTACATATATCGAAAAAATCAATGTTTTTCGATATACTCGTTTACGATTCACTCAATTTTTGTAGTAGAATTTTTTTTTCAAACCAAGTTCTTGGGAATTAAATAACCTACAATTTCGTATTTAAACATTTTTTCGTATCTCTGAGGATAATCTTTCTATTCTGAAGAAAATGGCATTTTTTACCAAACTACAAAAATTCGTTATTCGCTTTTAACTCCAGTTTTTAAAAACTAATCATTCTAAGCCAGTCAAACTTCTAGAATCTCTTAATAACACATAAATAAAGAAGAATGAATAAGGCCAATTACTAAAAATACCGCTAACTTACATTATTCTGCTTCCAATTGGATGTCTCCTTTTTTTTTTCAAAAAAATATATTGATTTTTTAACCGTAACTTTTTTATTTTTTATCTCAGAAAGTTTGGTAAAAAAGATTTTTGTAGGTTTTTACAAGATCTATAGGCCTATTAGCATTAAATCTTTTTAAAATCCTTAGTCGCAAAAATAAGTGGGTAAAGGGTTAGTAAAGGTGGTTTTTGCATGTTATTACAAGTTTTAATTGTCAATAGTTCACTCAATTTTTGCCGTCGAAAAAATTTATGCAAACCAGTTTCTTGGGAATTAAATAAGCTAAAATTTCATATTTAAACAATTTTTCGTATCTCTGATGCTAATCTTTCTATTCTGAAGAAAAGGCCATTGTTTTCCAAACTACAAAAATTCGTTATTCGCTTTTAACTCCTTTTTGTTAAACTAATTCTAATTCTAAGCCGGTCAAACTACTAAAATCTATTAATAATACATAAGTAAAGAAGATTAAATAAGGTCAATGCCTAATTTTAATTAGGGTGGTAATTAGGGGGTTGCTTCCGATAACTTTTTCGCTGAAAAAAAAAAATAGTGACTGACATTCTTTTCATTATAAGTCACTTAATTTTTGAGCTAGAGACTTTTTTTATTTCTAGAGATAAATATTTTTAATTACTTTAAATTAGTTTTAACAAGTTATCCTCGAAAAATGAATAGTTTCCCCGTCTTTTGACTTTGAAACTACAATATTTAGCATTTGACGAAGAAGAGCTAACATATATAAAGTATAGCTCGATTACTATTGGTCTTACAGAAAATTAATAAAACCGTTGTGTTTATTTTTTCAAAAGCTACATTTTTGTTAAGTAAAGTTGTTTTGATTAAACGAAAACTTTTGGAGTTATTAGCAGAAAACTGATTAAAAACAATGTTTTTTTCGATAAAAAACTAACACTTTCGATAGCCAATAAATCTAAAACTGTTAATTTTTGTCAAAAAAATGTATAGAATGTTTTTTCCTTAGAATGAACGTTTTTACCAACCTTTGCGGTCAAAATATAATAAAAAAATTCCACCCCCGGGATGGGGTGGCAACTACCCCCATGGTAAAAGCGCCTTTAGGCATCGTATAGATTTTGATACTTGGACTATCCACTACTTATTCTCAAATTTTCAAGCAAATCGATCCATTCTGTAAAAATTGCGAGGTTTTGTCCTATTTTAAGCTTCATTACTTGGACTATAGGTATAAATACCTCAAATGAAGAGTAATCGTTGAACCAAACATTACAATAATTAAAATTGACCCAGAGCTAAACCTTAATTATTGTAATGTGTTGTTCAAAGATTACTCGTCATTTGAGACTCGTCATGAGACGTGAGTTTTTTACACCTTTGTATTTTTGATGAATAAGTCATTTAACTCAATCTTTTTATAGGAAAGCTCTGATGATGGCATTTTGATATGCTGAAAGTATTTAACTAATTTTTAATAAAGTTTTTACTAGTCGTGTCGCCAGGGGGAAGGGGTACAACGGCCTCCTTTATTCAGATGGGCTTGCTTAAGTTTTTTTATTTATTTTGACCCGTAGAACACTAATTTTTTTTTGTAACACTTGATCCGGATGTCGATAAGATTGTTATAAACAAAGAACTTGAGGAATTACGTAACAGCGATTTTTCGCAAAACAAAACATTTTTTTGTATTTTTTGGGTCATTATAAGCAAAAAATGTTCCTACAAGTTTTTTCGTATGCTGCATAGTTTTCGAGATAAACGCGGTTGAACTTTCAAAAAATCGAAAAATTGCAATTTTCGAACCCGAATAACTTTTGATCAAAAAATAAAATAGCAATTCTGCTTACCGCATTTGAAAGTTCAAGTCAAATCGTACCGGTTTTAATTATTTGCATTGCTAAAAATTAATTTTTTTATTGCCAAACAAAGCTATAAACACATAGTGCTTGAGTGATGTTTTCAATACATCTCTCATTTATAATCGAACGAGTAGGCGCGCCTACAAACAGGCTATTTCTACGTAGAATGCATCAAAACGCATGCACTGGGCACGGGAAACACTATTTGTTTATATGTTTGTTTGACAATAAAAAAATTAATTTTTAGCAATGCAAATAATCAAAATAGGTATAATTTGACGTGAGCTTTCAAATTCGGTAAGCAGAATTACTATTTTATTTTTTGATCAAAAGTTAATAGGGTTCAAATATTGTAATTTTTTGAGTTTTTGAAAGTTCAACCGCGTTGATCTCGAAAACTATGTATCCTACGAAAAAACTTGTAAAAACATTTTTTGCTTAGAATGACCAAACAAATAAAAAAAAAATGTTTTGTTTTGCGAAAAATGTAATTCCTCAAGTTCATTGTTTATAACAATCTTATCGACATCCGGATCAACTGTTACCCAAAAAATTCGTGTTCTACGGGTCAAAATACATAAAAAACTTAAGTAAGTCGATCTGAATAAAGGAGGCCGTTGTAGCCCCCCTGCCGACAGGTGCCGACACACTATCAGTTTTTTGAAAACGTACACCCGTTTGCCGTTTTGATTTATATATAAATGTGTACAAGTCATATAGTCTTTTTCTGTTTAAAATAAAAACAGCCAAACTCGAATACCTCGGTCACATCATGAGGAACAGTGAAAGATATGGACTGCTGCAACTAATCTTATAGGAAAAAGTAGAAATAAAACAAGAACCAGGAAGGCGAAGGATTTCTTCGCTGAAAAATCTACGTATGTGGTTCAACAGACCAACTACAAATCTTTTCAAAGCAGCAGTGTGCAAAGTACAGATTGCCATGATGATCGCCAACATCTAAAAAGGATAGGCACTACAAGAAGAAGAAGATTTTAACATTCTTCCTTAAACATTGGATTTCCCTCATCTAATTTGTAGTATATATTACATAATTCCTATAAGAGTATGCTAAATATCGGAAGATTGATATTGTTTTATGTTGGAACGTAGTAGTATTGGCACAACAACAAATATTGCTTTACGCGGACGTTGAGATTTGACGTTCACGTTGATGTTTGAGGTTGACGTTGTCGTTTGATACTTTGCATGACTGGCAACTTTTTCTAAAAAGAGATATAATATATAAAAGGAAGCACTAATGTCTTGAATTTGCTGAAAATTTAGCAACACTGTCAAGGACTAAACAAGATTTAACACAAATATTTAAAATCCTTAAAGAGAAAGCAAAAAACAGATTATACATCAACGAGTTTAAGGCAATATACGTGGAATGGAACGTAAAGTCTACATCACAATCCATCGTGATATGAAAACACAACAGTGAACAAATTCAAACAGATTAATAGCTGAAAGTATAGTATTGACAAAGAGCAAAAATACTGAAGTCCAAAATCGCATAAGTAGATGTACGCCTCAGAAAGAGAAAGAACACTTCATGCTTTTTAATTTCCACGTCGAGAGCTTTAATTTTCTATACCTGCAACACTTTTGAAATATCCCCATAAAAAGAAATCTAGTAATGTCAGATCAGGGGATCGTGCTGGCTATTCCTTCGATCCTCGTCTCCCTACCTACCAATTTGAAAATATACGGTTGACGTATTTCCGAACATTGATTTGATAATTGAGAATATTTCATCTTGCTAAAACTCTATCGTATTAATTGGAATTTGTGAGTTTGCTGTGTCATGATATAATTTATCTTTAAGAGAGCAAATTATTTTGGAACAGTTAAATAATAATTGTCATTCAAGTTCCAATTAATAAAAAAGGCCCCAAGATTAAATGGTTATCCAATGAGAATTTACCCTAGGCCCTAGTCCAGCAATATTAGCAGTTTTGACGATTAGCATAGCCGTTAGGGGTCTCGCCAAAATCCCGACAGCCAAAATCCCGACAGCCAAAATCCCGACAGCCAAAATCCCGACGGCCAAAATACCGACACGCCAGAATCCCGACAGGTTTGATAAATTCATTTTTAACATATAATTACATTTATTTCTGGTTTTTTGTTTATGGCCATAAGTATTTACCATTTTTTAATATGAACTAATTTTCTAAATAAAATTTCTAACTCTAACATGGGTATATGAATTAAATTATTTTTTTTGCTAATATATTATAGTCCAATAATATATCTATAATCAAATCCTGAAATCAAGTTTACTTTCATATAACAGCTTTTATATTATAAAATAAAGTGTTTAATGATTTTTTTCTTTTAAAATACATAATAATTATTAGTACCCGTATTTATTAGAAAGTAATTAATTTTTCAATTTCGATATACTCTATAATATGATTTAGTTAGTGTAACATTTGAAAAGGAAACAATAAATATTCAAAATGTAGTTGTCGGGATTTTTGCTTATGCGAGGATTGGTGCATGTCGGGATTCTGGCGTGTCAGGATTCTGGCGTGTCGGTGTTTTGGCCGTCGGGATTTTGGCTGTCGTGATTTTGGCTGTTGGGATTTTGGGCGCCACCGAGCCGTTCGTTAGATGCCTCATTAAACATTTTTCTGTGGATTATTTTTCCGTTTTCTCCAATTCTCGATTTTGATATTGTTTAGATAGGTACTGTACACGAGTAAAAAACATGTTTGCCATAACTTGCCATTTTAATATACATTTTCATTATCTTCACGTAAAATCAATAAACACCTTTTCGATTAAGTAATTTTTGAAGCAATAGCATCGTATCCTCTAGCTAGCGCATACAAGATACCATCACGAACAACTTCTATACCGTCGACAAATCTAATGGGAATCTTGAAAACGAAGAGAGAAACGACGGAAAAAAACAAGGCAACAACAATAAATATCATGTGATGTATCGGAACGCCTTTAATGGAAAAACAAGCCTTAAAGTATTCAAAAGAATATGCCAGTTTGCAGCGACATAAATTGAATTGAATTTTTATGAGTTGCTACGTGTAACCGAAGAAAAGGAAAACGAGAGATGAAAAAGGGCGATAGGCCAGTTCTCTGGAGTATTGAAATTGAATAGGAAAAACGTGGTGTGAAAATGGGCTGCCAATTAATTAAAAATATATGGAGAATCCCTTTTTGTCTGGAGAAAATGTTTCCGAGTTGTAATCGAAAAGTTGAAAATATAATATTTTTAATTATTGTGACTTATTCCCAAAAAATATAGTAGTTAGTTGATGTAAAAATGTTATGCCAGCTCCACACTCTCGGCGAAGTTACTTCGCCAAAGTTGACCGAAGTCCGAAGTACCTCTCTACACACTCGTTCTACTTCGCGAGGAACACATTCAAGCGGTGCGATACCGACAAAGATCCCTTTGACTCGGACGCGCCAGACTGATAGAGAACGGAAGCAGAACGAAGCGAGGCAAGGTTGCAAGAAGTGGCCGTCTACACTCTCGTACTTTTTGAACTTCGATCGACTTCGGCAAGAGTGTAGACGGCGTTTTATGATCGAAGCGAAGATCGGTGGGATATGCGCATTTTATCAATGAAATTCGATATTTTTAAGACATTCCAGAAGCCGCTACAGACAAAATGTTTTAACAACCCATTATTCATTCAGAATTAGTCGACGGATATTAGTACAGTTGCAAGGCTAGGATGCTGTATCTCACCAACACTATTCAAAATATACCTCGAAGCAGCACTCAACAAATGGAAGAAAAATGGGCACACCACTAACGGACTCAACTTTGCACACGCTGTGCTTTGCGGATGACCAGGTGATCATCGCACAGGACTCTGAAGATCTTAGTTACATGATGCGAAAACTATTAGAAGAGTTTACAGAGTGGGGCCTAGAAGTGAATATGGAAAAAACTGAATACATGAGTATTGGAGGAGACCAACATAGCCTCCGAGTAGAGGAAAATCAAGAAATAAAATTATGTGAAGACTACAAATACCTGGGAGTAAAGATCACTCAAGACGGAAAATTAGATGCAGCTATTAAGGAACGAAATGTACAGGGAAGGAAAGGCATATCCTTACTGAACAGCGTACTGTGGGATAAAAATATTTCTAAGGAAAATAAAAAAAGAATATATAACACTATAATAAAAAGCATCACAACATATGGATGCGAAGTTTGTCCCCTAAAAGACAGAACAGAGAAAATGCTTAGAGCAACAGAAATGGACTTCTGGCGCCGTTCGGCCGGAATATGTAGACGCGACAGAATAACAAACGAGAGAGTCCGAGAAATCATGGGGGTTACACATACTATTGTTGACGACATTAGGACGAAACAACTCAGCTGGTACGGACGCGTAAGGAGAATGCCGGAGAATAGAATACCAAGACAAATTCTCGAATGGCAACCAAGAGGTAGGCGCAGACCAGGAAGGCCTAGAAGAAGTTGGAGAGAAGGACTTGATAGAGAAATCAGGAACAGAACGAGATGGAGATTGGGAATCGGAAGACGTCGAAGAACATTGTAAACCGATATTATATATATATATATATATATATATATATATATATATATATATTTATGAAGACTTTGAAATTTACATTTTCGCGTCCGCTACGGAAAAGATTTCTTCTGTATACCAGAGAAATCTTTTCGTTTAATATATATATATATATATATATATATATATATATATATATATATATATATATATATATATATATATATATAGGGTGAGTCACCACTAACGGGACGGAAGATTACAGCGAAATGGTAAAAGATTTCAAAAAAATTTAAATTGAGTAGTTTGTAAGTTGATAAAAGCTACATTTTAAAATTATTTTGAAATATACAGGGTGTCCCAATAAATGGCGGCGTATCAAAGTTATATTTTTTCTTATGGAACACCCTGTATTTTATTGCATTTTTTAATTGTCCGCAAAAAATAAGGTATAGTTTCATAAGGCTTCCCTATACCTATGTACAGAGTGTTCTGAGTTATGTTGACTTTTCTTAAAATGTAAAGTTTTAAAAGAAGGCTTATTGTCAAGTTATTTAAGAAATTATAAAAACATTACTTTTACATCTAAATAGTTGGATATTGGTTGAATGTATTCCATGTTTAATTATTACACATTTGTCTACAGGGTGTTCAAAATTTACAGTTTCATTATTGGAGTATTCAATGTGTCATATGATGCTTATTTTAAATAGAACACCATGTATATTAATAAATAATTATACTAAACAAATTTACCTCTTTCGAATGGTATATGGATGTCCTATACCTAGGTGTCATGGTTTTTGCGTAATTTACAATTATTTAAATTCTTAATCTGTAAATCGATTTTAAAACAAAAGATATAGTTAATTAATGTCATTGTATGACGTTGTCATTTTATAACAGTACGGTCTGGTAATTATCAAAACTATAAACATATCCGTGTATGATATTCAAATTTTTTTTTACTTAAAAATGGCTTTGACTGAGCCAATTACATTCAAATTTAATTGTTCCTAAAAATGAATAATCACGCTATCTATGAAAGAGTAGACATTTTACTTTGCATTGGGGAATATTTTTAAAATTGTCTCTTAGCTTCTAATGTTTGCGCTTAAAAGTAGAATACACTGATAGAAGACACCCAAAAAATGACGTTTTTGAGAGATTTCTCGATAGATTCCGTGCTACTGGTAATGTTGCATAGGTACGAAAAGTTAAATAAAAATAAACCATTTATTTTTAATGACGTCAACGAACTTGATGTCCTGCTTTCTTTTACGGAAAACCCAAATACTAGTACGTGAAAAATTTCGAGTCACTTGGAAATCAGTCAAACGAGTGTATGTAGAATACATAAGAAAAACCACTATCATCCGTATAAAACTCAACTACACCAGCATTAGACAGAACAGGAACGTTTAACTTTTCGTTTATAGACTTTGAAATTTGGAGAAGATCTTGATTTTTTTTAAGAATGTATTGTGTACAGACAAATCTACCTACTTTTCATAATAATCGTCTATTTAATAGACATAGCTTTCATTTTATTATGATACAGTAAACAAACATTTTACTGTTGATCGCCAACATCGATGAAGTGTTAATGTTTGGGGCAGTATTCTGAGCGAATACGTTATCGTCCCATATTTTTTTGACGAAAATCTGAATGGAGCAACTTTTTTAAATTTTTTGAAACTAGTTTTTTGGATCCATATCCATCTTATAGCCTTCCACTTAGGGCGCGAACAAACATGTGGCTCCAATTGGACGACAGAGTTCCAGCTTATTTTTGACGTGATGTTAAGAACAACCTCAACATAAAATTTAGAAATGGATAGATAGATTCGATCCATACCTCCATTTGGCAACCTAGGTCACCAGGATTGACCAAGATGAATTTTTTTAAATGGGGTTATATTAAAAATATTGTAAATGATACACTTCCTACACTACTACTTCAGATGATATTTTTATGAAATTAAGAATTTCGAACGCTTTTGCGTCTATTGTAACGAAACGAGGTTGTGTTGTGGCAGAATAGATATTGCTTTAAAGGGTAATTACTTATTTATGGAAGTTTCCTCAAAATAGGCTAGCTGGAAATTGAAGAGACTAAACAGTAGGGCTCAGGGAAGGATCAGGCCGTATTTGCATGCCCTAGTAAGACGGTACCTACTGAAATACTTGAATGATAAAGAAAATAAATTAATGTAAGGAGTAATGACAAGAAAAGAACTATTGACCAAGAAGATATTCAGAAGTAGTGTTGAGCGCCAGGAAAGAATAGAATATATTGCTCTCCACGTGACCTATATTGCTGTACCTAACTAATACTATTAAAAGGTAGGATAATAAAACATATAAGTATGTACAACCAACCAATTTAATGAAAAAAAAAATACCTATAACCCCTATATATACAAATTTATACACTAGCTAACTAGTACCTGTTGTACTAGAAGGATACGCTCCTGTCGACACTGAGATTTACAGAAAAAAAAATAAAACACAAAAATTTAATTAATTATACCAAGACAGTTATTTGAAATTACAAGTTATTTACCTAAACAAAAATATTATATTGATATTGATCACAATATTTGCTGACAATTCCGTATCTGACCTAAAGTGATAAACCTGAGTACAATATCTAATAACTGAAATAAAGGTTATGAAATAAGGGAATAAACACCTAGATATTGTATACAACACCTTTACACGATGATTTATAACCTTCAGATTATTTTAAATGAATGATGTGAGCGGTGAAAGGTAAAATTTGTTGAAAAATATTAAATATTAGACAGTTATTAAATTTTAGCAAAGTGAGTTTATATTATTATTAAAGTTATTTATTTCAAAGTTATTAAAACTATTAAAGTTGAAAGATATTATTGAACAAAAATTGAAAACGTAAATTTTACTATAAAACCTGTTGCTTCTACAAGTGAGAGCTGGTTTCTTCTCCAAAATCCTGCTAGATGAATGGTTGGAGATCCAAGTTATCCTCCAATCTTCCCCAAACCTGGGGGGTACTGTCATCCACAAGGAGGTACGCTTCTATGACTGGCAAATCAACATATATTCCATAAAAGTAACAAAATCGCCCAAAATTTCCCAAAATTATTTTATTCCATTTCCAAAAAAACAAAAGCTGTGACTTGACTTAATCTTCTACTTCTCCTTCTCCACCAGTGGCTAAAAAACAAACCTTGATCAGCTGGTTGGCCTTGAGCATATATGAAACAGGGCCTCTACAAAAAGGTGTATCACCTTATCAGAACTTGACAGAGAAAAAATCTAAGTAAAAATTGAAGTTTGATGTCCATGCTTAAAGTTCATTGACCTTGATTATCCTTGAATGGAAACAGCTTTTTAAACGAATATAAGAAAGTATTTAGACAAGTAAATGGGGATCTTGCAATCAAAGATTACACTCTGGAGTTATTTAAAGGAGAGAATTAGCTTATCATTGATTTCAAACTTGTGGAGTGAAAATGTAATTCTTGGAATTTTTTTGATCTGTAGAACGTAGATTAGAAGTAGATATTGAAACTGTGATAACTGAAGAATAGCAATGTTTTCAATCTAATCTAAACATGGTATTAGAAATGATTTAGACAGTTACCTTTTTTTTTTTCACGGAAAAGAAATGAAAAACCATAGCTAAGTGACATTCATACATACCCATTGCTTTCCAAAAACGGAGTTGAAAAATAAAAACTCTTCTCTTAAAACACTCCACACTACAAAACCAAAACAAAACTTCCTCCAACGTAAATTACTCTTCTTATAAATTAATATGTCAACCAAATTTCTATTTCTTATGCAATGGCCACCGGCGGAGATTGAACTGTTGCCTTATCAAAAGCCGAAAACTAAGTGCCGGACCGCTGCGGTTGCCGAAATGACCAACACGCCAGCCGGATGCCGGCATCACCAGGCGAACCAACTTATAAAACTTGAATTTCCCCAAAAGTTACAAACATCATCCAAATAGTAAAAATCTAGGCAATACCTACTACACGCTGAAGTATATTTGGTTGTATACTTATTGGGAGTTGCTTTTCCTAATAAATATTTTGAAATGCATATTATAAAGTGACGATGAGTATCACTCATCGTTACATTCCCCCATTACTTGTAAGAAAAAAAAATTGATCTGATGAACAATTTTTTTTTTTTTATTATATACACATATATATATACACACACACACATACATATATATATATATATATATATATATATATATATATATATATATATATATATATATATATATATATATATATATATATATATATATTGATACATGTATCCATGTGACTTCCAAAGTAGATTCTCGTAATACGTTGTTACTTCATATATACCTTTATGACTTCCGATTTCGGAAGTCACAACGTTTTGCCTATATTTTTACGAATTTGGCTACTAGATGGTATCAGAAGGCTTATATTAAAAATTTCGCTGGAAGTCATATCGTATCTAACATACTCATAAGATCAGATTTTAGTTCGACGGTATATCACCAGCGCTAGTGTCGCTCCCGTGCTACTATACAGGTTATGTACACAACGCGTAGCGTCTTCCGTATACCACACCGCTCGGTGTGACTTCCGTTTTTTGGCAACCCTGTGTAACGGTTTCCAGACATTTATCTGTTGTAGATTCGCGGTCCTAATCGTACTTAGTGTTTTGTGTGCCTTTTGTTTTTAAACATGAATAATAGCAGATCTGCTTTACTTTTAAAGTTAGCCTTAAATGAAGGTACAATAAGTGATTATATATCTCTATAATTATATATTTTCTGTACTTATTTCAATCTATAATATTTACTTACCTATTTACTTATATAAATTCATTTTTCTCGTGTTTTTGTTTACTTCCTTTTTTACAATGAACTTCTAATTTAATCTACACTCACCGGCACGAAAAACGGGCACCCTAAAAAAATGGGTAATTTTTAATGTCTCGTATCTCCCAAACCTTTGGTCCGATTTAAGTAATGTTTTTAATATGTTATAGCCTTATTATTTAACAATATAGCTATGATAACATTGTTGATAGACAGGTAAATTTTCATTGTATACCGGGTGTACCAATCAAACTGGGTTTTTTTCTCAATTTTCACAACACCCTGTGGAATATTCTAGCCTTTATAAAATATTTAAATCAAAGCCTAACTATAGCTCCAGGTTTTATTAACATTCTGTTTTTTTATTCATTCGCTTACGTTGGATAATAAAAAAGTTAAGGACTTTAACAACTAGCCATGTTCTTTATCGATACAGGTGTTTCTAAATATAAGTGCGACAAATTTTAAGGGGTAATTTCTGCATGAAAAAATAATGATCGTTTGGCAAAATAATTTTATATTTGCAAGCATTTGCGGACATAGCTTTATCAAGTAAACGATCATTATTTTTTCATGCAGAATTACCCCTTAAAGTTTGTCGCACTTATTTAGAAACACCATGTATTGATAAAGAACATGTTTAATTGTTAAAGTCCCTAACTTTTTTATTATCCAACATAAGCGAATGAATAACAAACAGAACATTAAGAAAACCTGGGGCTATAGTTGGGTTTTAATTTCAATATTGTATAAAGGCTAGAATATTCCACAGAGTGTTGTGAAAATTGAAAAAAAAAAACCAGTTTGATTGGTACGCCCAGTATACAATGATAATTTACCTGTCTAGAAACAATATTATTACAGCGATATAGTTAAAGAATAAGGCTATAACATATTAAAGAAATACTTAAATCGGAGAATAGGTTTAGGAGATACGAGCCATCAAAAATTACCCATTTTTTGGGGTGCCCGTTTTTCGTGCCGGTGAATGTATCTATTAAATAATCTAAATTATTTTTAAAAATCTTATTAAAAGCTTAAATACAAGAAATGTAGGTAAATGTTCTCATTTAACGAAATTTCCGAAAATTGTGTATTTTTTTGACCCAAGTAGGCTGAAAAATCGATTTTATAGTTATTGTTATTTCGAAAGTAATAAAACGTGTAAAAATTACAAAAAAATTGAATGTACAATTACAAATGAATGGAATTAAATACACGATAAAATGAATCAAGAGCGATAAAAAGTTTAAAGTAATAAATTCTAGTAATAATATAAAATACAGTAAACTCTCTCTTAAGGGGGTAGGCGCAAAATCTCTGTCCAATGCTATTTAAATACATTTATTTTTTTCGAATCCTGGGAAAACTAATAAATATTTTTTAAAACATACACCCAGAATGAAAGATAACATTATTACAGGGGACCGAAAGTCCCTTAGAATAAAAAAAAGTTTCTTTTGAATGAAATATTCGAAATTAAAAATCACACTAACTTTTCTCTTGTTTTTTCATCCCATTATCTTTATTACAATAAACATATATTAGGTATATAAGTTATTAAAATAAACATTATATAAGTTTTCAGGGACTTTCTGCCCTCGGTAATAATGTAAGCTTCCATTCTGCGTTTAAATTTTTCAAAAATACTTATTAGTTTTCTCAGAATTCGAAAAAAATTAATGCATTTAATTAGCACTGGACTAAGATTTTGCGCCTATCCCCAACGAGCACCTCCTCTATACGGACGGTATTTAAAACAAAATTCATTTGCCGATATACTGAGCCTGTACTCTTCCGGACAATCCCTTAAAATGATGTGTACCTAAATGAAAAAAAAATACATAGATATTTTTTCCAAATATTTTAGAATACAAAACTACAATATTTATATTTTATTATTTCAAATTAACACAGAGATGACAACGAGTGATATTTAATAACTCTTTACCTTATCAGCAGTAGGTAATAAAAATCTGGTTCTAGTGTGAGATCCGTCATTAAAATATTTTGTGTGTCGGTCATTAAAAGAAATGTGACACCATAACGCGTTGCTCTAATAATACTTTAACATTGATATTATGTTGTGACTAAAAATGTTAACGGAATGTCTGCTTGGCAAAAGAAAACATCGGCACAATATCAATTTCCTTCTTTGATATGTTACCTATGTGTATGCCAAATTTCATGTCAATCTTAAGTGGTTTTTTAAAATTTATGGGTTTTGCAATATTTTACCGTCAGCGAACGGACTAATAGAAGAGGATCCGATATAAGGCCGATCTGCATCGATATATTTAATGGATAACAATAATTATTGGATATGTAATTTAGTATGTTAACAATTATAAAAAACAAGGGGTGCAAGATCTAATTTTCTTCTGACTATAATCAATTAATAATTAATAAATGACTTTTATCTACTCTATGTCATATTATAATATATAAATTTTTAGTTTGTGAAAACTGTCATTATAGATAGCAGTGCTTTAAAGTAAGCATGAAGTAACAATGTATTTTAAATGGGATTTACTTTTTCTCACTGTTTTTGACACACTTTCATATAATTAAATATTCTTTCTTAACTTTCGCGTTTCATGGTGATGACATCTTCTTTTTCTTCAAGTGCCATCTCCGCGAAGGAGGTCGGCAATCATCATAGCTATTCGGACCTTGGAGACGGCTGCTCTGAAAAGTTCGTTTGATGTACATCCGTACCATTCTCTCAGGTTGCGCAACCACGATATTCTGCGTCTCCCTATGCTTCTTTTTCCTTGAATCTTTCCCTGCATAATGAGTTGGAGCAAGTTGTATCTCTCTCCACGTGTAATATGTCCGAGATATTCCAATTTTCTGGTTTTAATTGTATTTAAGACTTTCATTTCTTTATTCACCTTTCTCAGAACCTCTTTGTTTGTGACGTGTTCTGTCCATGATATTTTTAGAATTCTTCTATATACCCACATCTCGAATGATTCCAGTTTTTTCATTGATGCCGCATTCAAGGTCCAAGCTTCCATTCCGTAAAACAGAGTCGAGAAAACGTAGCACCTAGCCAACCTTATTCTTAGCTCTAACCTTAGATCTCTTGTGCAGAGCACAAGAGAGGTGATGACATAATGAGCAATAAATTACAAAAAAAATTTGACAGTTTTGTGGTTTGAAAGAAATTAGAATTTTTATATGTCACAGTTCTAAGAATTGTAGAATAGAAATGAATTCCAGTGACGAAGAGTTACAGTATTTTTATTTGTTTATCGTAGATAAAATATTGTATGAAATTGTGCGTGAAGTACTTTTTGCGAACTTACGCGATGTATAGCACTCACTCCGTTTCATAAATAACTATTTTCATATATTAAAAAAAAATGTTTCGACCCGGGTAGATATTATTCCAGATTTTCAGATTTGGGCACAGAGTTGGATTGTTGGGGCATATATGGAGAGCAGGTAGCGCAACAACTATAAACTCAATTTTACAATGGAGACCCGGAGTTAGAAGGAGACGCGGAGGAACTAGAATAAATGGTTACAGGAATTAAAGGAAGATTTATATAGGGCAGGAATTAGAGACTAGCAGAAAAACAAAAGAGGATAGAAAGAAATGGAGAAGCATAGTCAATAGTATCGAGTAGCAGATTGGGAAAAATCTGCTCGAAAAAGATGGATCTAGATAGCTTTTTAGCGGGTAATCCCCACCTGGAGGGTTTAGCCATTTAATTTTTTATTACATATTATTACTGGTACATCAAAAATTAAAAGGACGGTGCCTGTAATAAAATCTAAAATATTAAAATTTTCTATAAGTTCAAATTTATTTATTAACATTTTTGATATAATTTTCATAAGTAAATGACTTACTATTAACACTTTTTTAATTAATTCCAATAAATCCATTTTACAGCAATAATAATATATTAGTATTTTTGTTAAAATCAATATCAATCATATTATCATAAATAACACAGGTTTACAAAAAAAACTAAATTTCGGACAATTTGACGAAACCATATGACAAGGGGGTTTTTGGAGTGGCTGATCACTAGAGACTGGAAAATATGCACTAAAAAATGTCTAAAATATGCATGCAATATGCATTTTAAAACAAGCTGAATATGCACAATTAACATGCAAATATGCATTTATATATGCACTTATTTTTATATGAATAATTTTATGGTTTACGTTAAATACATAAATAAATAAAAAATAATAAAAATAAATAAATAGGTTTGAATTTAAACCAAATTGTATTATTATTTCTTAATATATTTTTTTAACTTCAGGTTTTGTGACAAATAAAACGGCAAAATATTTTATTTTGACCACAAGATAAATAAGAGTACAATAAAATAAATGTACATATTTTTATTGTTACAATATTGATTCATATTTTCTAAACTAATATTATAAAAAGAGTACAATAAAACAAATTTACATATTTTTATTGTTACAATAAATAATCATATATTGATTCATATTTTCTAAACTAATATTATGTCTTCTATCTGTTAATATTTGTTTATAGGCAGAAAAAGATCTCTCAACGTCACAAGATGTAATTGGGGCATATTTAAACTTTGCTATTAGAGACGGATCCATATTAATATTTTCATCGAAGTTTCCAAAATTGATTATATTATTTATTGAACGCAATAAAGTGAAACCCTCATTTTTGTTTAAAACGTCATCAAGTTTATCTTTAATTTTTACTCCAATTTCCCCATTCAGATTTGTTATTTTCTGTTTAACCGAATCAACAATAGACATACTATTGTGAAGACATAAATTTTGAGCCTCTAATTTTGTAATTGAACTTTCAATGATATCGAAATTCGATTTTATATACAACAATTGATTTTTAATAGACTTTTCTTTAAAAATATTTTGACAGTTATCAATAGCGGTACAAGTCGGATCAAAACTTGAAATAACGCTTTTGATGTCGTCGTAGTGTTCAGATAAAAATATAGCACTTTTAAGCCAAGTTCCCCATCTGGTTAATACTGGTTCTGGTGGTAAAGGAATATCGGGAAGCATCTCCCTATATACCTGTACACGTAGTGGTGCTTTCAGAAATACTTTTTTTACATTATTTATTAAGGTGTTTACATTGGGAAATTCAATTCTAACTTTCTCTGCAACTCTGTTTAGGCCGTGCGCCAAACATGTACAGTGAATTAAATTAGGGAAAAAGATTTTAAGATTGGATGCAGCTTTCATCATATATGAGGCGGCATCACTAAGCATTAATAATATTTTTTCAAATGGTACTTGATCAGGTAAAAAAAAATTTGTTAGGGATTCGTTAACAAATCTAGCTATTGTAGCATAGTTTGTTTTTTCCAAACATTTTACACTAATTAAGTATGAGTTTTTAAAATCGCCAGAGTCGTTAAGAACTCCAACAATTAGATTCGCAATTTGTCGACCCTTTGTATCCGTTGTTTCGTCGACGGAAATCCAAAGATAATCGGCTTTTAACTGATTTTTAATACTCGTCATCACATCTTTGTAACATGCACTGACATATTTTTTCCGAAGAGTTGAAGAACTTGGTATTTGAGCTGGTTTATCTTTAATCTTGCAATAAGTTTTTAAAAAGTTTTGACACGATTTATGTTCTAACTTGTGCAGAGGGATATTGCAGTTCAAAAAAAAATGGCATAAATCCTTTGCAAAGGTTTCTTGCCCAACTGACGTATTCTGAATCTGCAAACTGTTCTGTAGAATCTGCTGGCGAGGTTTATTATCATTTTTTGATAGCTTAGTTTGGTGAAGTGAAGTTTTTATGTGTTGAACTACTTGGAATTTCTTTTGACATGGAATCTGGAATATAATGATAATGATGTTTTAGATGTTTTCGTAAATAGATACCTACATTAAAATGATCAAACTTTTTAAACCTCCCCCAATTTTTTTTTATTTCTCAAAGTGAAATTGAAATCGTCAAACAATAAAGTACAGTCAGTGTACCGTAGTATACAGGGTGGGCCACTCTCAACACCTCGCTCTGTATAAGCCAAACCGTTGCGAACTTTAAAAAACAGTTTTTGAAGAAATGGGACGGTTTGTCATTTTAGAATAGACAGACACATAGATGTGCAAAGAAGTTTGATAAGTTTAAAAATCTATTGAAGTGGAGAACTTACCTTTTTATCACAAATGGTGCAAAACATACTTTCACTGTCGATAACTTTTAGATGATTGTTACTTCCAATCCAACTTCTGAGAAGACTTGATTTTTCCCTTGCTACTTTAGGCATTTTCACAATAATAATAAAATGATTTTTTTACACAGTATAGTCAATAACTTGCAATCACAAAAGTTGAATAATCGGCGATTGATTTAAGACTAACCATTCATAAAATAAAATAATCTATCCTACCCTTAAAACAGTGTTGCCAACTCGACCAATATAGTATTTGCCAAACCTCACAAGAATGATGGAATGATCAGTTCAACAGTAGGTATTCCATTATCAACTAATAAAAAATCCCTATAGCAAGCATAACCCAGTACAGATAAATTATTTGTTTTAAAAAATGCTGAAACATGATCCTGTAGTTAATAGTAATCTCATGGTCCACAGACATAAGTACTAATATAAACATTATTGAAGGCGAAGGGATTTGCTGATGTAGGTGCCCAGCAAACAGACTTGAGCCCAATTACGTGATAATTACGTTAAATTTACGGCAAATTTCAACGAATACGTAATTCGGTGATTTATGACGGGAAAAAAACGTATTTCAGTGCCAAATCATTCACCTATATATTTGTGCTTTCTTTATACATATTTGACATTAGAATAATATAAAATCATAATGACGAATATAGTACATGTTTTTTATAATATTTGTGAATTTTGGTTACATCGCAAAGGTACGTTTATTTCACGTAATAATCACGAAACAGAAATAACTTCCTTTGGTTAAATTTTGAGAAATATTTTGGAAACAAAAATTTTACAACGCTTTTGGTTAAATACGTATCGCTTGAATTTTACTCATTGTATTTTATGGACGTCGAAAAATTAGATGTATTTCACGTAAAAGTCATGTAAATAATACCAATATTTAAACAAAAAGTTTATGATTTCGCTTTTAAGATCATTTAGCATAACTATTTCAATCCAACCTTGATTTGAAGCTATTTTTTTCTTTAAAAATATCCCATGAGCTAAAATGATGTCGAGTCTTATTTTCAAATCGCGCGCGGTGATGAAGTACTACCAAACATTTCTCCTCCTTTAAATACCATCACGTGACTAACATAGTTGGTTCGAAAACTAAATTAATCGATTTATCGAATAATAGATACGTTTCGATAGGATTATTTTTTTATATTATTCTGGTATTGAAATAGATTTTTAGTAAGACCAATTAGTTAATAGTAGAAGAAATTTAAAAACAAAAAGAAAATTCGTAATACTAATTTAAGGTAAGTAGAATAGTTTAACTATAATTTAAAAATAATCGATTTTTATAATCGATTATCATTACCTCTAACATCAGCAGCATCAGCTTCTCTGGCTTCTCACTCTCATCACAACAAAAAGTGAAACGTGAAGAGCTTTATTTCCCTCGTTTTATTTTAGGCGGGTTTATTTATAGTATAATGTCTTTCGTATTAACGTTCA
Organism: Diabrotica virgifera virgifera; assembly: GCF_917563875.1. Lineage (NCBI taxonomy): Eukaryota > Metazoa > Arthropoda > Insecta > Coleoptera > Chrysomelidae > Diabrotica > Diabrotica virgifera. The sequence goes on along the minus strand of NC_065443.1, from coordinate 201,470,061 downwards.
CCTCACTGCTCGAGGGTTGAAGTGCCATGATGCAATTAGAAAAAACAAGAAAGTGTCGAAGTGTCCTCCTCGAAATAAAAAGTTACCTGTGTTGTGTTTTGTGTTGGCAAATTTTTTAATGTGTCTTTAGGTCGGTATTTTTTGGTTCATTATCTTATATAATAATTATACAGGACAAATGTTTTAAAGTCTCTAAATTCTACTAAATAAATACATTGTTAATACTTTATATGCTTGTTTTATTTATATTATATGGATAATAATTACGTGATTCATAAGTTAATTAAGGTCGAATTATTTACGTGAACCGAGGACGTACCTTTCACGTGAATACTAATATATACATTTCCTAAAAGATACGTTAATCAACACGTATTTGCAACGTGAATATCCCGAAAGATTTTATTGCTATTTAAGGTAAATAACACGTCTATTGAAGACGAGTTATTCACGTAATTTAAAGACGTATTTTCAATGTGACATTCCAACCAAATTTTCACGTGAAATTCACGTAAACAATTTACGTATATTGGTGACAAATGTACCTAAAATTCACGTAATTAACACGTCGGTCTGTTTGCTGGGTGTGTATGTGTGAATGGTTAAACATTTTTTGTTAGGAATCAGATTTGACTCACTGATATCAGTTTCAAGTTCCTGTGAGAGAGTTCCTAAGTTGTTTTAGTAATTGTAAGGCCAACATAAAAATTTGTTCTGAATTAGAAGATTTTCGATTTTTACTAAATAATTTTTATATTATTTAATATGCTAGAAAATATGCTATATGCTAAACAAGAAATAAATAAGCTAAACAACACAAAAATATGCCAAATCTAGCATAAAATAAGCTAAATTGGCAACGCTGCCTTAAAATTTCGTTTTGGTTGGTTTTCCCAGAATAATTCATAGTTGGCCGACACCAGCAGAAAGTACAGGTAATATTTGTAATGTTATTCAAAATATAATCGGTATTTACTTAGGTAATTTGTAAATTCTGAGAAGTCTATAAATCTTAAATATCCGGATAATGATACCTGCAGCTATAAATAACGCCCATTATGTTTATGGGTACAACAACAAAGGAGCTTAACAGCAAAATATTTACTTTCACATTTTATTTTAATGGATGTTGATGTTACTAATATATACCTTATTTTTAAATGGGGTAGAGTAAATTCCCATCAAAATATGCATTTATATGCTCTTAAATCTCCAAATATGCAAGGCATATGCATTTATGAAAAACATGAGAAATATGCAGCATATATATGCATATGCATTTTGCATATAATCCAGTCTTTACTGATCACAAATCCGGGGTCTGCTCACCTCTATCGCGTCAGGTAAAGGTCATTTCAAGGTCAAATCAAGATAAATCGACAGTCGCTCTGAAAAAGTATATTAGGGGGTTCTTGGGGTCGCTGAAGATGAATCCGGAGTCCGCTGACCTCTATCTCGTCTAGTTCAACGTCATTTTAAGGTCAAATCAACATAAATTGACACAATTGCTCTGAAAGTATAGGGAGTTTTGGGGTCGCTGATCATGAAAACTGCGGTCCGTTGAGCTCTACTACGTCATGTAAAGGTCATTTCAAGTTCAAATCAGGAGGAGTTAACAAAATTGATTTGACCTTGAAATGGCCTTTACCTGACGTGGTTGAGCTCAACGGGCCCCAGTTTTGTGATCAGGGACCCCAAAAACACCCTAATATACTTTTTCACAGCGATTGTGTTGATTTATCTTGATTTGACCTCGAAATGACCTTCAGTTACACGTGATAGAGGTCAGCGGATCCGGGATTCGTTATAAGCGACCCCAAAACCCTCCTAATATACTTTTTCAGAGCGACTGTCGATTTATCTTGATTTGTCCTTGAAATAACCTTTACCTGACGTGATAGAGGTTAGCGAACCCCGGATTCGTAACCAGCGACCCCAAAACCCCCCTAGTCATATGGTTTCGTCAAATAGTCAGAAATGTATTTTTTTGTAAACCTGTATAATCAAAAGAATATCAATATTTTAATTTAAATAGACAACTTTAAAACACAGACAACTGTATTCACAGTAAAAGTTTCAAAAGATCACACATTACGCTCAAAATAGGAGGTAAATCTAGCAGACGAGTCGTTGTGACTTCCAAAATATGACAACACCGCTGGAAGTGACAACGCGCCTTGAACTACCCTATATATGGAAGCCATAACGTATGCTGTACGCTTCGGTATATACGTATATATATACAAAATTTATTTTGGTAAATCCTTTCCCCTCAATAGGTAGACCCATTTTATAAGCCCCCCTTTTACCAAATACACAATTTTTAAAAAATAATTCCTAGTAGAAAAGGTGGAAGTCGGACAGCCTCTTCTGTATACCGGAAGTCACAACTTAACGTGCATCAATATATATATATATATATAGATATATATATATATATATATATATATATATATATATATATATATACATACATATATATACCCATATAGATACTCCATACAAATATCCACAGAGAAAAATCACACGCTGTGGGATCCAACACAGCCGTGAAGAAAACAAATATCTAAAATATATCAAGAACCTATGAATACTACACTACTATAAACTAACCTATCGTTGGACACCGTCCAAACTCATAGTACCAGTCCTCTGTGACATATACCCAAAAAGACCAAATTGTGTTCAAGTTGATTTAGTAGATTTAAATAAAACCCCAAATTATAGTCAACAAGAACACCATAACAACAATATTCGAATACAAACTCAATATAACCTATACGACGACTAACTTACTCACACTTACAGCTGACTCGATCGATCATACCTAACCGCAAATTATGAGTCATGTAAATGGAGATGAATTAATGCCCGATATATCTCATATGGTACCAACATACTTAGTTAAGGTCTATTATAACCCTTTGCTAAATTTCATAATTCAGATAAATTCTACTACAAAAATGTCGAATGGCACGAGTAGTACAAATTGTTCTATCGATGGACAACAGATTTAAATAGAGCATATCCAAAGTGAACAATCAGTAAAAATTTCGTAGCCAATTCTCAACATGCAAAAAAAAATAGACCTGATAACCTAACCTACATATAAGAGTCATTAACAAGAAAGGGGAAAATTTATTGTAGCAAGACGTTTATCCTAAATTGATCCGACAGTGGACAACAGATTTATAGGGAAGCATATCCAAGGTGGAACAATCAGGCAGATTTAATTGAGCAATGCTACAACTTAGCGCTAAATGTGCTAATAATGATTACATATTTGTTACCATGACCCTAACTCAACTGATCATCAGATTTGTATCAGATTCAATAGAAGATCTATCTAAGGGTGACTAATTGAATAGTTGACCTAACAGAAGTCAGCTTACTCTGGGACTCTCTAACTATAGCTATAGCTACAACAGATTGATAAGAATGGCCAGAAGAAGCTAACCAATATTTTGAAGTCATCTCTCATGAAAGAATTCAAGAAGTCACATATTAATAACTCTTATAAATAAAACCAATTATGTAAATACTAGAGAACAAGTAAATCAATTTCTAAAGAAACTGCAGATTAAGAAAATGTTCCCTAGTTACTCACAAAGAACAGGATATTGATCCTGACCCTAAGGTACATATGAACCAGAAAAAATTTAGTTCCTCGGAAAGATGATGCTTGAACAAAATAATCCCCCGGTGAATACAAAAGCTACAATATTTCAATATATCAAAGAAGTTACCATCATTATCAGAATAAAAAAATAGTAAACTTAAGAATAGATAAACATACAAGTTAAGACTAAGTCTCTTCAGAATGAATGTAAACTGAAAATCAAATAAGAATGCCCAATACATGATTAAAATGATGATTAAACATTCTATCATAAAGATTCAGCATCTGAACTAATTGAGGTAGGCTTGGAACTAGGCAACTGTGAGCAATGAAATCTGCTTCCTATCAGGTGCACAGTCGATAAGCAACAAGTCTCGAACCCACGTATTTGCATAGCCAAGCTAGGCAAACCACTTTCCTCAGAAATGTTCACTACAATAAATAATGAAATGGTTTCATAGTGTTTATCATAAATTTAATCTCAATTAACTTTATCAAAATTTGGACACATGCAGTATAACTTTTGAATCACACTGTATACTAAAATTGCATTTACCCAAACAAATATCACAATGACTTCTTTAGACAAAAACAAGCTAATGTACCAAGGAATCATGCTAAGCATTGAAATAACTTTCCAGTAGAAACTACAAAATCAAATACAAAACGAGATAATCCTAATCTAAACCTATTATGTAGATACACTAATATACAAGTGATGACATATATAAGCATAATCACATACAAGGTGTTAACAGTTCCATACCAGTTCAATATTAAGCCAAACTAAGCTAAATCTCAATAATAATCTAATGACATCTCAGATACATAGAATATGGAAAGCTAGAAAGATTACTATAATAGATAAAACATAGAGTCCCTATCTGGTGACTAAAATCAAAATCCAAGCATTAACCTATTCATTGAACAATCGAGTATTTCTGAAATTTAGAAAGAGGAATTAACTTGATCAAAACTGTTAAGTTAATCTTCTTCTTCTGATGACGAAGATGCTAAGTCGTTGACAGTATTATCTGGTAGTAAGTCCTTTATGTGAAATCGACCAAGTTTCTTGTTGGACGAACTATCTTTTAATTCATATATTAAAGGAGAGATTACTTTACTGACAACACATGGGACATATTTCTGACAAAATTTGGCAGAAATAGCATCACCTTTACTTGACTTAACAAAATTACGTTTTAATACCCGATCACTAAAGACTGGATTATATGCAAAATGCATATGCATATATATGCTGCATATTTCTCATGTTTTTCATAAATGCATATGCCTTGCATATTTGGAGATTTAAGAGCATATAAATGCATATTTTGATGGGAATTTACTCTACCCCATTTAAAAATAAGGTATATATTAGTAACATCAACATCCATTAAAATAAAATGTGAAAGTAAATATTTTGCTGTTAAGCTCCTTTGTTGTTGTACCCATAAACATAATGGGCGTTATTTATAGCTGCAGGTATCATTATCCGGATATTTAAGATTTATAGACTTCTCAGAATTTACAAATTACCTAAGTAAATACCGATTATATTTTGAATAACATTACAAATATTACCTGTACTTTCTGCTGGTGTCGGCCAACTATGAATTATTCTGGGAAAACCAACCAAAACGAAATTTTAAGGCAGCGTTGCCAATTTAGCTTATTTTATGCTAGATTTGGCATATTTTTGTGTTGTTTAGCTTATTTATTTCTTGTTTAGCATATAGCATATTTTCTAGCATATTAAATAATATAAAAATTATTTAGTAAAAATCGAAAATCTTCTAATTCAGAACAAATTTTTATGTTGGCCTTACAATTACTAAAACAACTTAGGAACTCTCTCACAGGAACTTGAAACTGATATCAGTGAGTCAAATCTGATTCCTAACAAAAAATGTTTAACCATTCACACATACACACCTACATCAGCAAATCCCTTCGCCTTCAATAATGTTTATATTAGTACTTATGTCTGTGGACCATGAGATTACTATTAACTACAGGATCATGTTTCAGCATTTTTTAAAACAAATAATTTATCTGTACTGGGTTATGCTTGCTATAGGGATTTTTTATTAGTTGATAATGGAATACCTACTGTTGAACTGATCATTCCATCATTCTTGTGAGGTTTGGCAAATACTATATTGGTCGAGTTGGCAACACTGTTTTAAGGGTAGGATAGATTATTTTATTTTATGAATGGTTAGTCTTAAATCAATCGCCGATTATTCAACTTTTGTGATTGCAAGTTATTGACTATACTGTGTAAAAAAATCATTTTATTATTATTGTGAAAATGCCTAAAGTAGCAAGGGAAAAATCAAGTCTTCTCAGAAGTTGGATTGGAAGTAACAATCATCTAAAAGTTATCGACAGTGAAAGTATGTTTTGCACCATTTGTGATAAAAAGGTAAGTTCTCCACTTCAATAGATTTTTAAACTTATCAAACTTCTTTGCACATCTATGTGTCTGTCTATTCTAAAATGACAAACCGTCCCATTTCTTCAAAAACTGTTTTTTAAAGTTCGCAACGGTTTGGCTTATACAGAGCGAGGTGTTGAGAGTGGCCCACCCTGTATACTACGGTACACTGACTGTACTTTATTGTTTGACGATTTCAATTTCACTTTGAGAAATAAAAAAAAAATTGGGGGAGGTTTAAAAAGTTTGATCATTTTAATGTAGGTATCTATTTACGAAAACATCTAAAACATCATTATCATTATATTCCAGATTCCATGTCAAAAGAAATTCCAAGTAGTTCAACACATAAAAACTTCACTTCACCAAACTAAGCTATCAAAAAATGATAATAAACCTCGCCAGCAGATTCTACAGAACAGTTTGCAGATTCAGAATACGTCAGTTGGGCAAGAAACCTTTGCAAAGGATTTATGCCATTTTTTTTTGAACTGCAATATCCCTCTGCACAAGTTAGAACATAAATCGTGTCAAAACTTTTTAAAAACTTATTGCAAGATTAAAGATAAACCAGCTCAAATACCAAGTTCTTCAACTCTTCGGAAAAAATATGTCAGTGCATGTTACAAAGATGTGATGACGAGTATTAAAAATCAGTTAAAAGCCGATTATCTTTGGATTTCCGTCGACGAAACAACGGATACAAAGGGTCGACAAATTGCGAATCTAATTGTTGGAGTTCTTAACGACTCTGGCGATTTTAAAAACTCATACTTAATTAGTGTAAAATGTTTGGAAAAAACAAACTATGCTACAATAGCTAGATTTGTTAACGAATCCCTAACAAATTTTTTTTTACCTGATCAAGTACCATTTGAAAAAATATTATTAATGCTTAGTGATGCCGCCTCATATATGATGAAAGCTGCATCCAATCTTAAAATCTTTTTCCCTAATTTAATTCACTGTACATGTTTGGCGCACGGCCTAAACAGAGTTGCAGAGAAAGTTAGAATTGAATTTCCCAATGTAAACACCTTAATAAATAATGTAAAAAAAGTATTTCTGAAAGCACCACTACGTGTACAGGTATATAGGGAGATGCTTCCCGATATTCCTTTACCACCAGAACCAGTATTAACCAGATGGGGAACTTGGCTTAAAAGTGCTATATTTTTATCTGAACACTACGACGACATCAAAAGCGTTATTTCAAGTTTTGATCCGACTTGTACCGCTATTGATAACTGTCAAAATATTTTTAAAGAAAAGTCTATTAAAAATCAATTGTTGTATATAAAATCGAATTTCGATATCATTGAAAGTTCAATTACAAAATTAGAGGCTCAAAATTTATGTCTTCACAATAGTATGTCTATTGTTGATTCGGTTAAACAGAAAATAACAAATCTGAATGGGGAAATTGGAGTAAAAATTAAAGATAAACTTGATGACGTTTTAAACAAAAATGAGGGTTTCACTTTATTGCGTTCAATAAATAATATAATCAATTTTGGAAACTTCGATGAAAATATTAATATGGATCCGTCTCTAATAGCAAAGTTTAAATATGCCCCAATTACATCTTGTGACGTTGAGAGATCTTTTTCTGCCTATAAACAAATATTAACAGATAGAAGACATAATATTAGTTTAGAAAATATGAATCAATATATGATTATTTATTGTAACAATAAAAATATGTAAATTTGTTTTATTGTACTCTTTTTATAATATTAGTTTAGAAAATATGAATCAATATTGTAACAATAAAAATATGTACATTTATTTTATTGTACTCTTATTTATCTTGTGGTCAAAATAAAATATTTTGCCGTTTTATTTGTCACAAAACCTGAAGTTAAAAAAATATATTAAGAAATAATAATACAATTTGGTTTAAATTCAAACCTATTTATTTATTTTTATTATTTTTTATTTATTTATGTATTTAACGTAAACCATAAAATTATTCATATAAAAATAAGTGCATATATAAATGCATATTTGCATGTTAATTGTGCATATTCAGCTTGTTTTAAAATGCATATTGCATGCATATTTTAGACATTTTTTAGTGCATATTTTCCAGTCTCTACCGATCACCAACAAAGAATCGCAAATCTCTTTTCCTCAAATTGTATTGACTCTGTGACTTAAGGTAAGAAGATTTTAACTTCTTCCTGATGTCTGCAAATATTGGAGGCAAAGTCTGAATATCATCTAAACGATGAAGCTTCTCAGAGATCTGAGGGAGATTTGTGGAATTGTCTGAAATTAAACCAAAATAATCACCAGACAAAGCAATATTTCTACCAAAATTTAAATAAGCTGGAGAACATTGAGTAACTTCATGGACCGAAGTTCTTATGGCTTGAGCTATTGAGTGAATATACTGGTCCCAAGCTCTGTGATCTGGATATGTGTATGATCTAAGGGCTGTTACAATACTGCGGTTCACTCGCTCACTATGATTAGCTTGCGGATGGTATGCAGCATTATAAAAGATCCTCTGAACTTTGTATTTAGTTAGAAGGTCTTTAAAAGCCTTAGACACAAATTGAGGACCATTGTCACAAGACACAATTTGGGGAACACCAAACAACAAAAAGACTTGTTCCTCCAAATATTTCACAATGGCAGGGACAGTGGCATTCCGAAGAGGAAAAACTAGTGGAAATTTTGTAAAGTAGTCCACAACCACCAAACAATAGGTATAGCCATTGTAGCTACGAGGATATGGTCCAATCAGATCCATGGATATCATCTGCCATGGGAAGTCAATGTTCCTAAAAGTACCCATTAATCCAGCTTGTGGCATAGTACTTGGCTTGCAAGTAGCACAAACTTTGCATCTAGATATATATTTCTTAATATAGTTGCGCATGCCAGGCCAATAATATAATTCTGCTATCCTACTAAATGTTTTATAAGAACCAAAATGACCAGATGTCACATTATCATGAAATGTACGAAGAATTTCATCCCGGTTTGCTGTTGGGACAACAATCTTCCAATCAGACATATTAGACAAAGCTTCCACTGAACTAACGACATGCTTATAAAGGATATTATTTTCTACTTTAAAATCAGGATACTGATCAGGTGTTTGAGTAACTTTTTCCAACATTTTCTGATACCATGCATCCGGAACTAAAGTGGATAAGTCAAGAAGATTGACATCAAATGTTCGAGACAAAGCATCAGCTACTACAACACCATTTGCTTTACGATGGACGATATTATAATCAAAGGCTGACAACTTACAAATCCATCGAGACAAACGTTGGGAGGGGTTACGCATAGAATGCATCCACAATAATGAACTGTGGTCAGTAATAAGGGTGCACTTACGACCTTCTAAATAGTAACGGAAAGCCTCCAAGCCATGAATAATAGCAAGGAGTTCACGCTCTGTAGTGGAGTAATTTTTCTGAGCCTTATTAAGCTTCTTACTAGTATAGGCTATGGGGTGTTCAGAACCATCTTTCATCTGAAAGAGTACACCACCTGAAGCGGTATTTGAACAATCTGTCATGAGATAGAAGTGTTCACTGAAATCAGGTGAAATCATGACCGGAGCACTGGTAAGAGCTTCCTTAATGCGATGAAAAGCATCATCGGCTTCAGGAGTCCAGGTGATAGTCTGGCCCTTTTTTCTATTCTTAAGGAGGTCAGTAAGGGGTGATAATAAAGTAGAATAAGAAGGCACAAATCGACGATAGTAACCACACATGCCCAAGATCCTACGTAATTGTGTAGTAGTTTTAGGAATGGGGAAGTCCTTAATAGCGGTTACTTTATCAGGGTCTGTTCTCAAACCTTGATGATCAACAACATATCCTAGAAATTTCAAATTAGGACGACAAAAATTACATTTCTCTAAATTAACAGTGAGATTAGCCTCTTTAAGGCGTGAAAATAATTTCTCCAATATTTCAATATGTGAAGAAAAATCAGGAGTAACAACTATGATGTCATCTAAATAATAGAATACGAATGGTTCGAGTTGGGGACCAATAACCAAGTCCATTAAACGACACATTGTTTGCGGAGCTGAAACTAGACCGAAAGGCATTGTGACAAATTGAAATAACCCTTTACCACTGACAGCGAAAGCAGTATACTTCTTACTCTCTTCGCTTAACGGAATTTGTAAGAAGGCTTTGGATAAATCGATCGAAGAGATATATTTGGCATTCTGAAGTTTGCTCAGAATTATATCTATCCGAGGGATGGGATAAGCATCTCGATTAGTAGTGATACTATTAAGTTTGCGACCATCGAAGCATACTCGGAATGATCCATCCTTCTTCTTTGTCATCCATAACGGCGAACAATAAGAAGAATTCGAATGTTCGATAATGTTTAGAGAGAGCATCGTATCAATTTCTTTCCCTAAATCTGCTTGCCATGCCTGAGGTATGGGATATTGATATTGTCTAAACGGAGTTGAAGTGTTCACTTCGATAGTATGAGATATTAAATGTGTACGGCCTAATTTATCTTTGGAAGATATAGAAGAAAATTTAGAGATAATATTCTCTAACTGGTTTTGTTCTAAGCTAGACAAACTAGAGAACTCACGAATGGCACTTACAGTTGCGACATTAAAGGAAGATATAAACAACGAAAAATCTGAACAGTTTAATGTACTATTAAATGCATTTAAGAAATCCATGCCAAGAATTATAGAATTTTTAATTGAAGGGATAACATAAAATGTAATCATTTTCCGAATATTGGCAACTACGATTTCTGTGTCAAATTTACCTGTAATTGACTGGATAGCACCATCCGCAGTAGAGACTTGCAGAGAAGAAATAGGCATAACATTAATATCCGTGTTTTCTAACAATTTCAGCGAATTCGAACCTATTAAAGAAATGTTAGAACCACTATCTAATAGAGCTAAACAAGATTGTCCTAAAATTTCAATTTCAAGATAAGGTCGGTTATCATTATGTTTCCTAACTAATAACGAATTTATATCAAAATCCAAAATATCTGATTTATTTTCAAAATTATCTGGTATTAACATAGACATATTATTATTATTTACAAACGTACAACCTGGTATAGAATTTGGAACTGTTTCCTTGTCTTGATTATGCTTATTACTAAAATTCCAGTTTAAGACTGGAGGGGATAATCTACGATCAAGCGAACCGTACGAGTCAACTGAAGTGTTACTAACAATTACTTTTTCCCTGATTTCGGTTTGCGTGCTGGCCTCCGGTTGGAAGTGTTTCTTCCTTCCTGAGAGGGTGTGTACGAGCTGCTGGCAGGTATTGGACCTGAAGCTTCGTCTACAGCTGCGGTCATATTCCCTGATGGGGCTGCTGTTTGAGGAACGCTCAGGGTACGAGCCTCTGCATGCTCGTTTCCCGAACACTTAAAACAGTTACGTTTTAATGTGTTGTCTCTACCACAACCGTGGCAAAAAATCCGCGTTTGGGGTCTGGTACAATCACGAAATGCGTGATTAGCTTCCCGACAATTCCAGCAAGAAAAAGAAGAGGTAGTCACAGACACATTCGGTGTATGGGGTCTAGATTGCCAAGAACGATTTCTCGAGGAGTGAGAGGTAAATCCAGCACCAGGATTAGATGTTGTAGGAGGATGAAAAGACCAGGATAGAGTTTCTTCTAACCGTTTACACTTATCTGTCAGGTCTTCGATAGTGGCTATATCAACAAGTGCCAATTGGGCATGGTAAAAAGGTAGCAAACATTTTAGAATTATCTTAATTTTTGCATTATCTGTTAAAGGAGTATCTAAACGACTACACATACCCAACATAGTGTTAATAAACATAGTCACTGATTCTCCCGGTTTCTGCTTGCGGTTCTTGATTTCGTCTAAGAGATCAGTTTGGAAAGAATAAGGCAGAAAATCGGATTTTAGTTTCTGAGCCAAACCAGTCCAAGTGGTAAAGCTACCACGGTTGTTCATAAACCACGTAAAAGCATGGCCTGTAAATAATTCAGCAGAAGCTGCAAAAAGATCCTCCTCACTCACACCTCTTGAAATCCGAAGACATTCCACCCTATCCAAAAATGAAATAACTTGGTCATAGTGACCTTCACCAGAAAACGAAACTCCCCATTTATGTACCTGAACAGGCTTGGGATGTAATAAGGAATTAGCGGCTTGAACCGAAGAAACAGGGGTGGACGTGGCTATAGGATTTACTCGAGAATCGAGTTCACCTTCTAGACTGAGAATCTTAATGGACATAGAGCGTTTGTAAAGTTGTTGCTCCTCATCTGAGCAACATAGTAAGTGGACACGACCAGAGATATGAGCAAGACGTGAAATGTACCTAGAATACATGCTATCATGGACAGTCCCTCTAAAAGTGGATATCTTTTGAGTAAGATCCTCGATGGTCTCATTTATTCCCTGTTGTTGTTCCAGGAAAGGAATAGCTGCAGCTGAAATTTGACGGAAACTCCTGTTTCCTTGCTCCTGTTTAAGAGCACCACGCAATAGACTGCGTTTTCTATCACATTTAGCGGCTTCTTCAACCTCTATTTCCCTTATCCTCAGCTCATAGTCCAACTCCCTAACTAACAAATGTTCTGGCTGAAAGGTACACATGGTGATAGGGAAAGAATTAGTAACAATAAACCCAACCCAACAACGACAAACCGAACCCAACCCAACAACGACAAACCGAACCCGATCCAACAAACTAACGACCAATTAACCGACAATCTACTAAACGAGCTGCTAAACTAATGAACGAATAAACCGACAAACCAAATATAACCGAGATATATATTTGGGGTAGATATTTAAAATAATTTAAATAAATGTTTTAAGTGAAAATGTATATGTAAAAAAAAATGAAATCTTTATAAGTTATATATAGGTATAGAGTGCAATAACTTAGCAAAACTAAAGTATATTACGGCTGCACCTAAATCAAAAGTAGTAATGTACCTAGATATCAAAAAAAAATAAATCATTCAAAATTTTTCAAAATAAATATCCAGGTATCACCAAACCGACCAGACCGAAATGTCAACCAATATACCTATTCAAATATTATCCTACTCAAGATTTACAATTATTATTTTAAATAAATTAAAATAGTACCAATACAGCAATATAAGTGCACTAGTTTATTGTTTCAAGTAACGTACAAAAAAGAAACCAAAAATATCTCTATATACTTACAAAATATACAACAATGGACCAGAAAGATACTTACTAGAAAAATTTACAATAAGCAACAAAATAAAAGGTACTGTCTTACTGAAAACTGGGCTCCACGTTGGCGAGCGCCAATTGTAACGAAACGAGGTTGTGTTGTGGCAGAATAGATATTGCTTTAAAGGGTAATTACTTATTTATGGAAGTTTCCTCAAAATAGGCTAGCTGGAAATTGAAGAGACTAAACAGTAGGGCTCAGGGAAGGATCAGGCCGTATTTGCATGCCCTAGTAAGACGGTACCTACTGAAATACTTGAATGATAAAGAAAATAAATTAATGTAAGGAGTAATGACAAGAAAAGAACTATTGACCAAGAAGATATTCAGAAGTAGTGTTGAGCGCCAGGAAAGAATAGAATATATTGCTCTCCACGTGACCTATATTGCTGTACCTAACTAATACTATTAAAAGGTAGGATAATAAAACATATAAGTATGTACAACCAACCAATTTAATGAAAAAAAAAAATACCTATAACCCCTATATATACAAATTTATACACTAGCTAACTAGTACCTGTTGTACTAGAAGGATACGCTCCTGTCGACACTGAGATTTACAGAAAAAAAAAATAAAACACAAAAATTTAATTAATTATACCAAGACAGTTATTTGAAATTACAAGTTATTTACCTAAACAAAAATATTATATTGATATTGATCACAATATTTGCTGACAATTCCGTATCTGACCTAAAGTGATAAACCTGAGTACAATATCTAATAACTGAAATAAAGGTTATGAAATAAGGGAATAAACACCTAGATATTGTATACAACACCTTTACACGATGATTTATAACCTTCAGATTATTTTAAATGAATGATGTGAGCGGTGAAAGGTAAAATTTGTTGAAAAATATTAAATATTAGACAGTTATTAAATTTTAGCAAAGTGAGTTTATATTATTATTAAAGTTATTTATTTCAAAGTTATTAAAACTATTAAAGTTGAAAGATATTATTGAACAAAAATTGAAAACGTAAATTTTACTATAAAACCTGTTGCTTCTACAAGTGAGAGCTGGTTTCTTCTCCAAAATCCTGCTAGATGAATGGTTGGAGATCCAAGTTATCCTCCAATCTTCCCCAAACCTGGGGGGTACTGTCATCCACAAGGAGGTACGCTTCTATGACTGGCAAATCAACATATATTCCATAAAAGTAACAAAATCGCCCAAAATTTCCCAAAATTATTTTATTCCATTTCCAAAAAAACAAAAGCTGTGACTTGACTTAATCTTCTACTTCTCCTTCTCCACCAGTGGCTAAAAAACAAACCTTGATCAGCTGGTTGGCCTTGAGCATATATGAAACAGGGCCTCTACAAAAAGGTGTATCACCTTATCAGAACTTGACAGAGAAAAAATCTAAGTAAAAATTGAAGTTTGATGTCCATGCTTAAAGTTCATTGACCTTGATTATCCTTGAATGGAAACAGCTTTTTAAACGAATATAAGAAAGTATTTAGACAAGTAAATGTGGATCTTGCAATCAAAGATTACACTCTGGAGTTATTTAAAGGAGAGAATTAGCTTATCATTGATTTCAAACTTGTGGAGTGAAAATGTAATTCTTGGAATTTTTTTGATCTGTAGAACGTAGATTAGAAGTAGATATTGAAACTGTGATAACTGAAGAATAGCAATGTTTTCAATCTAATCTAAACATGGTATTAGAAATGATTTAGACAGTTACCTTTTTTTTTTCACGGAAAAGAAATGAAAAACCATAGCTATGTGACATTCATACATACCCATTGCTTTCCAAAAACGGAGTTGAAAAATAAAAACTCTTCTCTTAAAACACTCCACACTACAAAACCAAAACAAAACTTCCTCCAACGTAAATTACTCTTCTTATAAATTAATATGTCAACCAAATTTCTATTTCTTATGCAATGGCCACCGGCGGAGATTGAACTGTTGCCTTATCAAAAGCCGAAAACTAAGTGCCGGACCGCTGCGGTTGCCGAAATGACCAACACGCCAGCCGGATGCCGGCATCGCCAGGCGAACCAACTTATAAAACTTGAATTTCCCCAAAAGTTACAAACATCATCCAAATAGTAAAAATCTAGGCAATACCTACTACACGCTGAAGTATATTTGGTTGTATACTTATTATTGGGAGTTGCTTTTCCTAATAAATATTTTGAAATGCATATTATAAAGTGACGATGAGTATCACTCATCGTTACACTATTACACCAGCTGTTAAATAATGTAAACAAATCATTTAAAATCGCTTGTTGTATAAACATTTTGAACATGTATTACATAACTGATAATTTTTTACTTATAGTAAGTTGTGGATCATTTTGTATTATTTATGTATTTGTTTTAATAAGATTCTATATGTTTCGTTATGTATTTAGTTATTTTCAATAATGAAACAATTTAACTATTTTCTATGGGAAATAAGCCACAATTTTACTAAAAAAATTAATTTATTAACGTTTCGAAGCCATTTCATTAAGAAAATAGTTAATTATAAAAATGCCACAAGGAAATAGCTTCAGAACAACATTATGAAAAAAATTATTTAACAAATCAGCAAATAAAATTATACCTACATATTTATTTACAACTACACTCTATAACAACTATGCCAAGATGATGGGTTTAAAAATGGAAAGTGACTATAAATATTTTTAAAATCGATGTACCGTTTAAGAAAATTGTAAATTACGTAAAAACTATGACTCCTAGTTATAGAAAATCTACATACCATTCGAAAGAGAAACCTGTGTTTAGTATAATCATTGATTAATATACATGGTGTTCTAATAAAATAACCAACATTGAATAATCCATTAATGAAATTGTAAATTTTGAACACCCTGTAAATAAATGTGTTGTAATCAATCATGGTATACATTAATTATAAGATAATTACCAGACCGTATTGTAATAAAATGACAATGTCACACAATGACATTAATTAACTTCATCTTTTGTTTTAAAATCGATTTACAGATTAAGAATTTAAATAATTGTAAATTCCGCAAGAACTATGAGACCTAGGTATAGGACATTCATACACCATTCGAAAGAGGTAAATTTGTTACGTATAAATATTTATTAATATACATGGTGTTCTATTTAAAATAAGCATCATATGACACATTGAATACTTCAATAATGAAACTGTAAATTTTGAACACCGTGTAGATAAATGTGTAATAATTAATCATGGATTACATTCAACCAATATCCAACAATTTATATGTAAAAGTAATATTTTTATAATTTCTTAAATAACTTGAGAATAAGCCTTCTTTTAAAACTTTACATTTTAAGAAAAGTCAACATAACTCAGAACACTCTGTACATAGGTATAGGGAAGCCTTATGAAACTATACCTTATTCTTTGGGGACAATTAAAAAATGCAATAAAATACAGGGTATTCCATAAGAAAAAATATAACTTTGATAAGGCACCATTTATTGGGACACCCTGTATATTTCAAAATAATTTTAAAATGTAGCTTTTATCAACTTACAAACTATTAATTTAAAATTTTTTTCAAATCTTTTACCATTTCGCTGTAATCTTCCGTCCCGTTAGTGGTGACTCACCCTGTATATATATTAGTACAGTTAAAATAATTAAGACGATAACTGGACGATAACGATTTAATGAGTGAAATTTAAAGTTTTTTCTACTTTAATGACAAGAAAAGCAAGCTCATTAGCAGAACCCAATTAAAAATTATTTTGCACATCATATTTGAAACATTATTTTGTTGAGAAATCTCATTTTTGTTGGCAAAAAAATATATTACTTTGTCTGGACTAAATTACAGTTCTGTTTATCTTAAAAGGAATATGTTACTATCAACATTCACACAGTGTTGCCAAACTGAATTTTGTTATTTTGAGTGTAAATATTCCCAGCGATCTCCATGGGTACATTACAAGATAGTATATTATCTTCAAAATCAAATATTCTGGAGACTGCAAAAGGGACTTTGGAGAATCAACTTAAATGTTGTATTCTTTTAAAATTATATCGTCATATTATGTATATATCACTTCCTGTGAAATTTGTGGCCCTTTTAGGGGTTTTTAAATAAATATACCTTTTACCTTCTTCTTCATCTTATAGTGCCTATTCGTTTCGAATATTGGCGATCATTCTGGCTATAATTATTTTATTAACTGATGCTTTAAATAGATTAGTTGTTGTTGTGGAGAACCATTTCCTTAGGTTCTTAAACCATGATATTCTTCTTCTCCCAATTCCCCGCTTTCCAAATACTTTAGCTTGAAGGATTACCTTCAGTAATCTGTATTTAGTGCCGTTTCTCATTATGTGTCCGAGATATTCTCACTTTCTCCTTTTAATGGTATACATCACCTCTCTTTCTTTGCCCACTCTTCGTAATACGGTCTCGTTGCTTATCTTGTCCGTCCATGATATCCTTAGGATTCGCCTGTACAGCCACATACCTTTTATAAAGAGAACATTTTCATTAAATTTAGATATATCACTTACTTCTTCTTACGGTGCCTATGTTGGCGATCAGCATGGCTCTCCTAACTTTGCTTGCTGCTATTGGGAATAGTCCGGTTGTCGATTTAGTGAACCACTTTCTCAGGTTTTGAAGCCAAGATATTCTTCTTCTCCCTGGTCCTCTCTTCCCAAATACTTTGCCCTGAAGAATGAGTTGCAACAAGTCATATCTCTGTTCATTCCTCATAACATGGCTTAGATATTCTAGTTTGCGCTCTTTGATGATGTTAATTATCTCGCATTCGTTGTCCAATCTACGTAGGATCTTAACATTAGTCACACGATCCACCCGCGAAATTCTTAAAATGCGGCTGTAGCACCACATATTTTCTTAGAGAAGCTTCGAAATGTGTCTAGGCCTCTAATCCCTATATTAATGTAGAAAATACATAACATCTGACAATAGAGATGTTGGTACCAAGTGGTAAATCGTTACTTTTGAAAAGAGACTTCCTCATTATGTACGCTGATGTCGCTTTTCCCATGCGCTGTTTTATTTCACAAGAGTGGTCCCATTGGCTGTTTATGTTGGTACCAAGGTATGTGTAGCTGCCCATCCTGTCAATTAATTTGTGGTTAACCAAAAGCCGTGTATTTAATATTTCGCGTTTACTGACTACCATGTACTTTGTTTTTTTTTTTGTTTTGCGATCAAGTCCAATTTCACTACTTATATCTGATTTGCGCGACATTATTATTTGCAAACCATCTAAGCTATTTGCAGAAACTACTGCGTCATCGGCATCTCCTTCTTACGGTGTCTATCCGTTCTGGATGTTGGCGATCAGCATGGTTATATTACTTGCTGCTATTCGGAATAATCTGGTTGTCGATGTATTGAACCACTTTCTCAGGTTTTGAAGCCAAGATATTCTTCTATTAATTGGTCCTCTCTTTTCAAATACTTGCCCTGAAGAATGAGTTGCAACAAGTCATATCTCTGTTCATTCCTCATAACATGGCCAAGATAATATCTTATTCTAGAGTTCAAGAATATTATTCTAGTTTGCGCTCTTTGATGGCGTTAATTATCTCGCATTCCTTGTCCATTCTACGTAGGACCTCAACATAAGTCACACGATCCACCCCACGAAATTCATAAAATGCGACTGTAAAACCAAATCTCGAATGCTTCGAGTTTTCTTAAAGAAGCTTCGGAGAGTCTCCACGCCTCTACTCCATATAATAACGTAGAAAATACATAGCTTCTGACAATAGAGATTTTGGCAGCAAGTGGTAAATCGTGACTTCTTAAAAGAGACTTCATCATTATGAACGCTGATTTCGCTTTTCCTATGCGTTGTTTTATTTCACAAGAGTGGTCTCATTGGCTGTTTATGTTAGTACCAAGGTATGTCAACCTGTGTCCACCCTGACAATTCGTGCTTACTGACTACCATGTATTTTGTTGTTTTCGGATTGAGATGAAGTCCATGGTCTATATTTATATCTGATATGCGTGACATTATTCTTTGCAAACCATCCAGGCTATCTGCAAAAACTACAGCATCGTCGGCATATCTAATGTTTTTTAGACGCACTCCGTTGATTAATACGCCTGCCTGTAGTTCTCCCAACGCTTGCTCGAAGATATGTTCCGAGTATATATTAAAAATAATACAGTGGACAGAATGCATCCTTGCCTCACTCCTCTATCATTGGAGACTGTCTCTGTTAATTGGTCGTCCACTTTAATGTTGGCAGTTTGGTTATAATATAAATTAATTATATATGATTCTCAAGTCTCTATCATCTAATCCAGCTTCTTTCAGGATGGTTTTGAGCTTATCTTGTTTTACTCTATCAAATGGCTTTTTATATCGATAAAACAAATATATACGTCACAGTTGACATCCCTGCACCTCTGCATAAGAACTTGGACAGCGATTAGAGCCTCTCGTGTGTCTAAGGCAATGTTTCCCAACCTTTTTGTAGCATGCCAAACCTTAGCCTTCTTAAAATTCTGATGTCCCCCAATGTAATATATATAATTTTTAATATTAGAAAATAAAATTGTTCACTTACAAAACTTAATTGTTTTTCAAAACATATAATGAATAACTCAAATTCCAAACAATTATAAAGTTTTTCTATAGGTACTAATTTATTATTTTAATTTAGTGAGATCCTTGCGCTTCATTCTTGCTACACAGAAATTTTATTCCAATTTTAGTTCCAATTTAGTTAAAAAGTCTCGACGTTGTGTTATATCCATCCGATTTTTTTTACCAGTAAATCATTTACAGCACTAAATTATATACATTCAGCTAAATATGAAGATGGAAACGCTACCAACAGATTTTTAGCACATTTGGTTGGATTTGGATTTGGGTATTTTTTGTTTTCTGTTAGCTCACAAACCATGCCATCGCTCCTTTTATATTAAATAAAGTTTTAACTGACTCATCATTGTACACCTCTGCGAGTTCTTTGATATATCTATCAGACAAATCCACTAACATTAGCTGCATCATCCATTTTGAAAAATCAATTTGTTCGAAATCAGAAAATATTTCTTTTAAATCAGCCAATAGAATATTCAGGTGATTAACAATAACAAGAAGTAAAGCAGTATCAGTTAAAAAGTGTTTAAAGTGTAAAAAGTAGGACACTTTTTGAATTCCATTCTGGATATTCATTTACGGCTATATTTAAAAAATGATAACCTGGCGCTTTCCTTCAACAAATAAAAATAAATGATGCATGATGCATATTTACTTCGGTGTAAGAAGTCACATCATAAAATAGAATACTCCAACGGACAGAGTCCAAAGAGTTTTATAATGAGTTGATAGATGTGATCAAGATAATTAATTTTATAAAATTTAAGAACTCTGTATCAGATCTTGTGAATGTTGAACCATATTCAGTTTCTATTCAATTATACGAAAACTGACAAGATCCGACAACCTCGCTCAGCTATCTCGGTGACCGCAGCTTGAGTGCTCAGCTGTGGTTTTCATGTAAACATGTACAGGGCTGCGGCCTGCTGTCGGTTTCGCGGAGAAAACAAGACGCTGCTGTCGCTCCTTGTCTTCCTCGTCTGCTACATACTTGTACATGGATCCCATCCTTCGGGCTCTATACAATCGCTTCATACTTTATAATCAACTGCGTAAACATCCGCGCCATCTCTTGAATATCCTGCTCTATTCGCGAATTCTGTTCGATGTTGTTGTTGTATAGGAAGTCTGTTTATCCAATGCTGCCGTAGTATCGATCAATGTTGTGGTGTTAAGGCTAATAAATGAAGATTATATAATTATCAGATGTAGAGAGACATTTGTATTGTTTTGGAAAATTTGTAGTAGCAAAACGCAAAATAAGCAAGATAATTTATTAAACCTGATGAACATATTAGAAAGGAAGTCACATAAATATACAAGTGATGGAATCTGAATATGTAACTCAAGGGGTACTAACAATACCATTTTAAACATTAAAAGTAACACAATTTTAAATCAAAAACTACACAAAAAAGCCCTGAAATTAGTCTTCCCACTACCACAGAAAAAGTTAAGTACCTTCTCCTCTATCACATATACAGGCAAGATATCAACAAGAATAGCCAAACACATAGGAAAGAAAGGAATAACACCAGCTTTCAGAACTAACAACAACTTAGGCAAATATATTAAGAACAAAGAGCCAAAGGAGAACACAATTACAGAGTGGTGTATACAAACTGACTGTGGTGACTCCAAAAACTTACATCGGTCAAACTGGCAGAACCTTTGACAAACGCATAGCAGAACACCAGAAGGCTTTCAATAATATAAAAATTGACTCTACATACGTACTTCACCTAATAATCAATAATCTGCAATAATCATTCTTTTAATGAACAATACAAAATACTCCATATTCAAAATAAAGGCCTTAGGCTAGCTTTATTAGAATTTATGGATATTAATAAATTAAAAAACACAGACATCTATCTCTGTACACGTTTTTTTCATATTTCTCCATATGTGTTACTGTTCTTTTCTCCATATGCGTTTTTATGTGTTATTATTTGTACTTCTCTATTTTTATAGCGATGGATGAAGTTTTTATGACATTTGGTGTTAAGACTTTGAAGTTCTTTCTTTTCAGTCATTTCTGTATAAACTATGTGGTAATTATAGTGTTGTTAAGAGATATTTTTACATATTTTTTATTTAAATATTAGAAAAACGTCAAAAGAAAATTATTAAAATTTGGAAAGTATACTTCATGTTTATTAATTTTTGTTTGGTTTTCCCCAGAAGTGTCCTCCATTATCTAGACTTCATTTATGAATGATCTCAGCTGTATTCATTTAGCAAATATACTCTTTTATAATCTTGTTCTTTAATGTATTATTTTTCTAAATATTTCTTATACCATTCGTGCCATTACAATGTTTTGGTGCATTTAAACGACAACATTTATTATAAGTTCACTAGTAAAATGAAAACGTCAATGAAAACTTCATAAAGCTTTTGTTATAATAATTTAGAGTTGAATTTTTCATCGTTTCACTTTACACTACGTTCGCTATGTTCCCATTGCAACAAAATATCGCATGTAAAACACGACATCACTTGTATAATTTACTACATTATTTTAGCGAATTAATGTTTCACGATGCCATGCTCGTGTTTCAACAGGGACATGTGTTTGCTGAAAGACCGGGAAATATTTATATGTATATAAACTAGCAGAGAGAAAAATGCATTAATTTAATTACATCGATGTGAACGAATTTTTAAAAAATGTCAAATATGTATTTTAATGGATATGCATTGAAAATGGCTATGAGTGAAATATAACACTTGTTTATTTTTATGAGATTAACAAACGTTTTAGTACTAAAGCTTATTTTCTTGTTGCATGTTTTGCATTTGATTACTGTATTTGTCCTGGGAAAATGAATTATAAACTAAAGGTAAAGATAATTCAGATTTGATTACCGAATAGGGCGTCTACTATGTCCTTATTCGTATTTCGAATTCAACTTATTCTCATCAGAGCACTTGTGTAAAAGCACTGGACTGGAATCATATATTTTCATCCTTTTGGTGTTACTAAGAAAATAATTACAAAACATGCAACTAGCACCATCTATGAATCGTAGGTCAAAATAAGACAGGAACTAAAATTCAAATTATTTATCTTCTGCGCTTTTGAGATGAAAAAATAAAGCAGAACAGAGTGGTGAAATACTCGACAAGGGAATCTATAATTGCATTCACGACCTGCCGTTCACCGTGATAATAATCTTAAGCAAACTAGTTCCTTTTATACCCACAAAAGTTAATAAAAATATAAACTAAAACTGGAATCAAATCTTTTCATTCTTTCGGTGTATTTATTAAAATAATTATAACAGATGCAACTAGCACCATCTATGAATCGTAAGTCAAAATGAGACAGGAACTAAAATTCTAACTAAATTAAAAAGCGCAGAGCATAAATAATTCTAATTTTATTTCCTGCCTCATTTTGACTTAAAATTCATAATAATTGTATGTAAAATGGACTTTTCTTCATTATTAGTTGATATGTTCATGAAAGAATTTGAGACAATTTTCGAGAGAATAGACGGAATCTATCCTAAAACCACTGGCGAAGCGTCCATGTAACCACTGTTACCATTGGTAATAGTTAAAAATCTTGCAAATAAATATTTTATGACTACTGTGAAATAATTCCATTTATATTTTTACCAATAGAATAGTATATTATGCAACGAGCATTTAATGATGGTCATTATGAAACGAGTATGAGGGTAACGAAACGAGCCGTATGCGGCGAGTTTCGTATAGAGTACGAGCTTCATAATGATAATTAAATGCAAGTTGTATACACTATTTTTTCTATGATCATATACAATAAAAAATATATTCAAATGTATTAATTTTGTAACATAAATAAACTCAGTAGTTTGTCAGTTTGACGGTTTGTTTACATATTGAGAACTGTCAAAGCGTATGTATTTGACTCTCCATTGGTCACTGCGCGTGTACCACCTTTATCGTGAATGCCATATCGCGATTCTATTGGTTAAAAATCTGTATCTTAATGAAAATCTGTATCATAATGAAGTTCTTTATGATACAGGTAGTGACATCATAATTGATATTATAGTATGAGAATAGAAAAATATATATTATGTGTTAATAGTACCTAATTCAGTAAATAGCCAACTACTCGTAGACACACGAAAATATTGGCGAGTTTGTGTGACTCAGTTGTACTTTATTATACGTTGTTACCAGTTTCGTTTGTGGTTACATGTGGTCATCCTCGCTGTCGCTCGGAACCTGAAGTGTCTGTGAAATTTTGAAGGAGCGACGGCATGAGCGCGTTGTGTATATCACTAGCCTGTTACCAGTTTTTGATTTGGTTACATTACCTATTAAAGTGTGCGTGCAGTTAACCATGGATGAGTGTCGGTGCGTAATCGATCAACTATTTGAAAAGTAATTCTCCTTGTATAATTCTGTTGTTCACCTTGCATCTCCGTCGTATATTTGTAGATACTTTTAGCTCTGTCCAATAGTATCTTACCATCGAGTTTTCGAAGGGTTTTCATCTCTGCTGTTTTAGCATTCTTTTTGTTCTCTCTGTATCATCTTTTTGTCATCTTCAGTGGCTATTTTGAAAATTATGCCTTTCATTTCTTTTCCGATATTTTTATTTCTCCATATTGTGTCCTTAAGGCAACGTGGGGCTCTGTTTGTTCTATTCACTTGATCTTCCTCTTCTGTTTCGAGCTTACCCTAGTTCTATTCTGTTATATTATCTGACCCTTCAGCTCTAATTTACATCTTGGCAAATTTGCTATTATAGCAATGTATTTTTTCATTTGTGGGGAAATTAACGATTCTGTTGATTTGCTAACATTCGTGTATTCCGGTATAAAAATAATGAATTGTTCTAAAAATGAAAAACATGTTCACAAATATGAGAGCTTGCCTGTATATTTCAAATTATATAGCTCTCACTGTAACAAACTGTCGCCTACAAAACATGACGTCACATTTAGAATTAACTGCAACATTATTTTTCCGAATAAATATTTTAGGATAGTACTACCTCCGTGTTATATCAGAGTCATGCATGTTGTGTTTACAGAAAGGCAATGAAACATTCAGGCATAAAATCCAGTAGAGGGAAAAATGCATTAATTTAATTATTTCGATGTGAACAATTTTAAAAAATGTCCTTTATG
The DNA here is from genome assembly GCF_917563875.1 of Diabrotica virgifera virgifera. Classification (NCBI taxonomy): domain Eukaryota; kingdom Metazoa; phylum Arthropoda; class Insecta; order Coleoptera; family Chrysomelidae; genus Diabrotica; species Diabrotica virgifera. The sequence goes on along the minus strand of NC_065443.1, from coordinate 201,445,064 downwards.
AAAATATTTTAACGGGTAGTCAGAGCGAAAAGCCAATGATTAAAATTGTATCATACACTATGTTAAAAATTAAATACCAACAAAAATTGCGATGGGAACAACAAATATTTTATTTATTTTTAAGATTTAATTAGAAGAGTGGACTAGTGGATCTAGCAATCTGCAGTTATAAAAATGTGATTACACACACCTGCACTTCAACAGAATGGTCAGTTTTTTGGTTCCAACACGATGGAAACGCTTATCCACTAATATTGACGGGTTATAAATTTCTTGAATGCGAATTTTACAAATCGATAAATTGTAAATTGGACATATAGGGTTCAATGAGTAGCCTGCTTATTCCCCAAATTTTATTTTTCTAATCTTTAGGGGGGGGGGTCAATAGTAGTATAAATTTAAAAAATCTCCACTGAATTTGACTGTTGCGTTAGTTGCCATCTTGATTTTAAACGAGAACCGTTTTTGCTCAATATTTCCGCCATTTTCAACTTTTCGACAAAAAATGTAAAAACTGAAATTGTTGAAGAAAATGCGATTTTCTATATTTCGTTAATTATAAGTTATAGGGGAAAATAGTGACAGTTAGAGCATAACTATTGATTTATTGAATTATCTCGTTTATTATTAGTTTACAACTTTGAAACTATACAAAAATTAAGAGAATTAAATTTTGTACAATTTCGGTGTCTTTATTTTTTTGATAAAGTCAATATCTAAGGTAGTACGTATGCGGTAAAGGTGCTAGCGTAAGACCTGATTGATTTTATAGCAATTGTTTTTGTTTAATATCTCCGCCATTTTCAACTTTTCGACAAAAAGTGTAAGAACTGAAATATTTGCAATTATGATTTACTACAATTTTTCTAGAGAACCAGTGGCGGGTCTATAAGGGGAGGGGGAAATCCCCCCCAACAGGGTCCAAAACTAAAAAATGTTGAAATATTAAAATATGTTAGCTGACATGAAACTTAAGTATCGACAGAAAAATTCAACCAATAAAACCCGCTAGTTAAAATTAAGTGAACTTAATGTATATAAGATATTATTTATGGCTTTTATGTACTTAGTTTGGTTGGTGTTTCATTGGAAGTTTCAAAAATTGTATAAAATATAATTCTCTTCAATAAATGAGACAATTCAATAATTATGCTTCCCCTCCGCTTCCACTATTTTCCCCCTTTACTCGGAGACTATTAATCGCATAAAAAAATTGTGGAAAAGAAATGGTAGGAAATTGCGTTTCCAACAATTTTAGTTCCTACCGTTTTTGTCGAAAAGTTGAAAATGGCGGAGATATTAAGCAACAACGTTTCTCCTTTAAAATCAATATGGCGGCTAATGCAACCGAGCAATTCAGTCGAGATTTTAAATTTGCACTACTATTGATCTCCCCTAAAGGATAGAATTATAAAATTTGGGGCAGCTCGAAAACAAGATTAAATTCAGTAATTGTGCTCCTCCCACCACTTTTTACTATTTTTCCACTTAACCCGGAAAATATCAACCGCATGAAAAAAATTGTTAAAAAAAATTGTAGGAAATCATATTTGGAACAATTTTAATTGAAAATGGCGTAGATATTTAACAAAAACAATTGCTACAAAATCAATCAAGTCTTACGCTCGCGTCATTACTGCATACGTACTACCTTAAATATTAACTTTAGCAAAAAAATGAAACAAATCAAAAATGCGTAGAATTTAATTATCTCTATTTTTGTATAGGAACATTTTTGTCGTAAAACTAATAATAAACGAGATAATTCAATAATTATGCTCTAACTGTCACTATTTTCCGCCATAACTCGGAAAATATCGACGGCACGAAAAATTTTAATAATAGAAATGATAGAAAATCACATTTTAAAAAATTTTGGTTCTTATACTTTTTGTCGAAATTTGAAAATCGCGGAAATATTAAGCAAAAACGGTTCTTGTTTAAAATCAAGATGGCGGCTAACGCAACTTCGGAATTCAGTCGAGATTTTAAATTTACACTACTATTGATCACCCCTAAAGATTAGAAAAATAAAATTTGGGGCAGCTCCTAATGCAACGTTAATCCTGTTATTCGTCTAACCCGACTGGACTATAATATGTAGGTATGTATAAATTTAGGAACACCAGGTTTCATTTAAATTAAATGTATAAATAAATCATAGTTGTATGAATAGCGTATTTTTTATTTCAAAGATATTAACTTCGCTCCATACTTTATCCCATCCCTGTATATACTACATCTTGTACCATTTTCTTAGATTTTGCAGCAAGGACAGCCTTCTTCCTGGACTTATTTGCAATACACGTTCCCTTCTAGTTATATCGTTGTTCATTGCACATTATGTGACCTAGATAAGGTTGAATCTGTTTTCTTGTAGGGAAAATAATTTAAGTATGTATTATGGTTATATGTAATTTAGCCACAATAATTATTGGTGTAATGAAAATTACATTTTTAATTAACTAATGTATTGACGTTTCGATTTCCACGCCGGAAATCGTTCTCAAAAATGAAAAAGAAATTATTCCGAAAAATTCTGGGAAGATTTAAAACATGATTTTTTTCTTTATGTATTTCATTTCAAACAATGAAACAATTTTGGGCTCAGCTTATGGACTATGCAATCTGTGGTTGAAGAAATTGTTTGATATTATTTTCAATCTAAAGTTCCCATTGGTCAATTCAGTCATTTCGTTTTGGATATTTCGTACCCAAGTAGCAATGGTTGGTGGTCTGTGCTATCAGTAATTGATTGGCTAATAGTTATCTTCTGCTTCTGATTCTGGACGTACCTATCTGTGACGAATGTTGCAGGGCCGTCTTAAGCATACACGGCGCCGGGGTGCAAGACTCAACTTTGCGCCCCCTTTTATCAAAAGATAATATTATACTTAAGAATATAAGTTATAAGTACGCTAAAATTAAAACTAATTATGTTTGCATTCTTTATATATTAAAAAAACATGTTTTCAGTATTCAAACAAGATCAATCTTTAACACTATTTACACTATTTATCAAATTCAACTTTTCTAGCGTTTAAGTTGCCAAAAATTTTTATTACTTCGGTCAACTTCGGTGATATCTAATTCATGTGCTTTTCTATACTTATTAAAGACAGCAGTGGCGCACCTAGCACTTTCCTCTGGGTGGGGTTAGCTTAAGGCACCGAATTTTTTTTGTATTGTTTGTGAAATACCAGTTAAATTTTCCTATAGGCGAGGATATAAAGCATTGCACTTCTAACTTTTCGTTCGGGGGAGCTTTAGGAAAATTCTTGAACACTTGGTATGAGGGACAAATGAAAAATTTGCATTGTTGTAAGCGAAAAATGCATTTTCCAAAGTGCTTCTCAAAGTGTTCAAAAAATAAAAATTCACAACTCGGAAAATAATCATGGAAATAAGTGCAATTTTCATACTCGGGAGTTTTGAGGTCGCGTAACAGGAATATGGGGTCGGCGAAGCTGTAAGAGGTACCTGGTGCCCGGTAAGCACGTCGTCTCCTGGAGTTTTATGGAAATTCATTATGGAAATCGTTGAAACTTGATATTCCCAAGTTGTTGAGGTCGCTGAACAAGAACATTGTTTCGGCGATGCTGTACAAGGAACCTGTTGCCCGGTATCTACGTCATCTCCCGGAGTTTTATAAAAATTCTTTATGAAAATAGTTTATTACCGCGAGGTTTTTGAGGTCATTGTACACGAATATTGCGTGAAAGATACTGTACGAGGTACCTGGTGCCCGATATATACGTCGTCTCTTGGAGTTTTATGAAAATATGTTATAAAATTCAACAGTGAGTAACAATAACAGTAAGTTATTTTAATTCAGAGTGCAAATTATGAAAAAAATATAATTCGAAATTTTTTTAGCGTTAATAATAATTTTTTTAGATATAAAGATGTCAGAACCTCGAGTTTATGATTAAAACTGTCAGTTGCCTTAAAAACCCCGGAATAACAAGTTTCGACAAATTTTATTACGAATTTTCATAAAATTCCCGGAGACGACGTAGATACGGCGCACCAGGTACCTCGTAGAGCATCTTCGTTGCACTATTCGCGTTCAGCGATATCAAAACCCCCGAGATAATAAATTTCAACTATTGTCATAAGAAATTTCCAAAAAGCTCCAGGAGATGACGTATATACCGGAAATAAGTAATATTGGCGTTCAGCGACCTCGAAAACCTCGGGATAACAAGTTTAACCGATTTTCATAATGAATGTCCATAAAACTCCAGGATTCGACGTGCACACTGGAATACCTGGCAGCAGGCACCTCTTACAGCTTCGTTTATATGCCTGTTCAGCGACCTCAAAAACCCCCAAATATGAAAATTGATTCATTCTTATGATTATTTTCCGAGTTGTGAATTTTTATTTTGTGAACACTTTGACATGCACTTTGAAAAATGCAGTTTCCGACTACAAGAATGCAATTTGCATTTGTCGTTCATGCCAAGTGTTTAAGAATTTTCCTGAAGCTCTCTCGAATCGAATGCAAAAGGTTTCGTAACGTTTCGTCTTACTTTAAAAAAGTTAGAAGTTTAGACGATTTTAGTGCTTTATTTCCTCTCCTACTACTGTTCTTTATATATTTTTATATGCCCTGGGAGGGGTTTTAACCCTCAAAACCTGTTGAGTGAATCGCTAAAAACCTCCTAGTTACATTCTGTGTCATACAGGCTACTTTAGGTCAATCATGTCAAGAAGATAGAAGTTATGAATTAGATTTTTGTATATGAAAGATAAAAATGTAAAGAGTTTGATTTAAATAAATGTAGTAAATAGGCAGAAACTATTATTTGCTCCAGCTAATCCCAAGGGAAAATACTACAGATATCAAAAGGTTATGTGCCCAAGACGCTGATGACAAAAATAAAAGAAGGAATAAAAAAGTTTTGAGGTTATCCATCCAGAAACGTGACAATGAATAGTAAATCATATAATATTGAACTATTATCAAACGATAATTATCTTAATTGGAAGTTCCGAATGGAGATGATATTAGCAGAAGCTGGAGTGACTGATTATATTGAAAAATGTATAGATGCAGAAGATAACACCCTGACAGAAACTCAGAAGAAATCACACAAAAGCAATGATAACAAAGCAAAGTCTATAATAGTTCAGTGTGTTTCTGATGTACATTTAGAAGTATTGCGAGAACAGAAGACGGCGTATGGTATGTGGAATGTTTTAAAACAAAAGTTTGAAAAGAAAGGGCTGCATGGGCAATTATATCTAAAAAGGAAATTACTTACCATAAAATTAAAAGAAGGCGAATCTCTGCAACAGTTTTTAACCCAATTTGAAGATATTTTAAGACAACTAAAATCATCCGGAGTGGAGATTGCAGAAAAAGACTTAATATGTAATCTACTAATGGCACTCCCGAAGTCTTATGAAACAGTTATCACAGTTATTGAAAATCTAGCAGATGCCCACTTAACATATGAAAATGTGAAGCAGAAATTACAGGGCGAAGAAGAAAAAAGACAGCTAGGAAGTAAGAGTTATGAACCAGTTGAAAATCAGGCAGCGTTTAGTACTATGAATGTAATTTGTTACAAATGTGGATTCCCCGGACACATTAAGAAGTTCTGTACAAATACACAGAATGAAAATACCAGAACTCAATCAAATTATGACGACCAAAATTATAGAAGAAACCATCAACCTGCCATGACACAAAACTATCAAGGTATGCAAAGAAATCAAAATAATTCTAGAGGGTACAATCACAGAGGAAGCTACAGAAGAGGTTATAATAATTCTAGAGGGTACAATCACAGAGGAAGCTACAGAAGAGGTTATAATAATTCTAGAGGGTACAATCACAGAAGTGAATATAGAGCAGGAAGTAGTAATTTTACAGAACAGCGACCATTAGAAGAACAAGTAGATGAAGTGTGTGGGGAAGTAAGTAAGGTATCCTTTTTGACCAAAAGCATGTATGACACTGAGTTAGAACATACTAATTTTAATTCTGTCACCTTTTTTATTGATTCTGGCTGTACTGACCATCTTGTAAATAATAAAGAAGTTTTTTCAGATATAATTATGCTAAAAGAACCCATTAAAATAGCAATTGCAAAGAATGATAACTTTTATTAGCTACTGGGGTAGGAAATATAAATGTAATAAGTCATGTTAAAAATAACAGAATTAAATGTGTAATTAAAAATGTATTATATGTTCCTAATTTAAGAAAAAATCTATTAAGTGTAAAAAGATTGGAAATGTCTGGAATGAAAGTAATTTTTGTAGACGGTATAGTTAAATTTGTAAATGATAAAGGAATTCTGGGAATAGGAAATAGAAATAACTTATATGAAATTACATTTGAGATTGATAAACATGAATGTCAAAATGTGGTTACTGAAAATAATGAATTTTTACAATGGCATAAGCGATTTGCACATATAAATTTTTCAGATCTTAAAAGTTTAATAAAAAACAAAATAGTAAATGGCATAGAAAATGTTCGAATATCAAATATTGAGTTTTGTGAACCTTGTGTAGAAGGGAAAATATCAAAAAGGCCATTTGGTACTAGAACTAAAAGTACGAGGTTATTAGAAATAATATGTAGTGACGTGTGTGGCCCCATCTCTCCAATTTGTCATGACGGTAGTAAGTATTTTGTTACGTTCATTGATGATTTTTCAAATTTTACTGCAGTATATATGATAAAACAAAAGAATGAAGTTTTCCAAAAATTTGTAGAATTCTATAATATGACAAAAGCAAAATTTGGCTTTGGAATTTCAAAATTGAGGTGCGACAATGGAGGTGAATATGTATCGGGAGAATTACGGAAATTTTGTGTAGATAATGGAGTTGTTTTAGACTATACTACACCATATACGCCACAACAAAATGGCAAAGCTGAAAGGAAAAATAGAACATTGGTAGAACGGGCTAGAGCAATTATTTCAGAATCAGGGGTACCAAAACAATTATGGGGAGAAGCAATATGGTATTCAAATTATGTAATAAATAGATGTACAGCTAATACATTAAATGAAAATAAAACACCTGCTGAAATTTGGGACAACAAGAAAGTTAATGTAAGTAATCTTAGAGTATTTGGAAGTTTGGCATACAGTCATGTAAGAAAAGAAGAAAGAGGTAAGTTTGACTCGAAAGCAAATAAATGTATAATGATAGGATATGCTCCAACAGGATATAGATTATGGGATATTGAAAAGAAAAAGGTTATTGTATCTAGGGATGTCATTTTTAAGGAAAATTGTTTTGTTTATGGTAAAAGTAAAACAGAAGTTGAAGTCGAGGGAGAAATGTTGGAAGATGAATTAAATGAATCTGAGAATTCAGTAAATAACAAAGTTGAAAGTTTTGAGGAGAATGAGAACATGCATAAAAGGTATAGTGAAACTGAGAATAACCGAGAAAGCAGACGCCAGGTGAAACCTCATCCAAAATATGACGATTATGAGCTTTATATGGCATTTGATGCAATGAGATTTATTGATGATGTTCCTGAGAACTTTAATGATCTAAGAAATAGGACAGATAAAATACAATGGGAACTGGCTATAAAAAGGGAACTCGATTCCATAGAAAAAAATAAAACTTGGTTAGTAATGGATAGGCCAAATGACAAAATATTAGATACCAAGTGGGTATTTAATTACAAGATGAATGAAGAGAAAGAGGAGGATAAATATAAAGCTAGGTTAGTAGTCAGGGGCTTTGCACAAGAAAATTTAGACTATAATGAGATATATTCACCAGTGGCGAGGTTAACAACTATCAGGGCATTATTAAGTATCGGAAATCAATATGGTTATCATTTCAGACAGTTAGATGTTAAGACAGCATTTTTAAATGCAAAATTAAATGAGGATATTTACATTTATCCACCTGATGGATTTTTTACTAAGAATAATCAAGTTTTAAAGTTACAGAAATCTTTATATGGTTTAAAACAATCATCTAAGTGTTGGAATAATGAAATAAATAATTATTTGATTGAATTAGGGTTTAATAGATCTATGAATGATCATTGTTTGTATGTATTAACTGACCAAAATACTAAAATATATTTACTGATATATGTTGACGACATAATGATAGTAGGATCAGACTTAACAAAAATTAATGAAGTTGTGAGCAAACTAATGAATAAATTTGAAATAAAGGACAAGGGGAAGCTTAAAAATTTTTTGGGAATTGAAATAGAATATAAAAGAGATATTGGAATTTTAAAAATAAATCAGTCAAAATACATTGATAAAATTCTTAATAAGTTCAACATGATAGAATGTAAGGGTTGTAATTTACCAATTGACCCAAAATTAAAAATCGTCTTATCTAATAATGATACCTTAACAACCAAGCCAATTAGACAGCTTATAGGTTCTATTATGTATTTAATGTTAGGATCTCGTCCTGATATTTGTTATGCATTAAATTTCTTTAGTAGATATCAAGATAAAGCAACAGATGAAGTTTGGGTATATTTAAAAAGGGTATTGAGATATTTAAAGAAAACACAACATGTGGGATTAGAATTTAAACGGCAACACGATGAAAGTCTAATTTGCTTTGTGGATGCTGATTGGGGAAATGATGTAAATGACCGGAAATCTATTACTGGGTATTTGTTCAAGCTATTTGGGAATACTATACATTGGGTTACTAAAAAGCAAAACTGTGTAACACTATCTACAACTGAAGCCGAGCTAGTTTCTTTATGTAGTGCTGTGAGTGAGGGCATTTGGTTAAAGAAATTGATGATGGATTTTGGAATTCATTTTAATAAAATAACTTACTTAGAAGATAATCAGGGATACATTGCTCTTATTAAAAATCCAGAGAACAATCGTAGGGTTAAGCACATCGATTTAAAATATCATTTTGTAAATGAACAGTTTAAGAAAAATGAGATAGACTTGAAGTATGTTGATACAAAATGTCAGGAAGCCGATATTCTAACTAAAGGTTTACCATATATATCATTCTCAAATTTAAAATTGAATTTAGGTCTTAGAGATTTTTAGCGAGGGAGGGTGTTGAGTGAATCGCTAAAAACCTCCTAGTTACATTCTGTGTCATACAGGCTACTTTAGGTCAATGTCAATTGTCATGTCAAGAAGATAGAAGTTATGAATTAGATTTTTGTATATGAAAAATAAAAATGTAAAGAGTTTGATTTAAATAAATGTAGTAAATAGGAAGAAACTATTATTTGCTCCAGCTAATCCCAAGGGAAAATACTACAGATATCAAAAAAACCCCCCTCTGGGTGCGCCACTGAAAGACAGGTTTGTTAATCTCTATTGACCCATTGTTGAGCTCAGATAATTTTTGGTCAATTTAAGTGTAGAAAAAGACCTTTCTCCTTCAGCTAGTATTACTGGAAGTGTTAAATATATCCTTAGACATGTAGAAAAATTTGGGAAAACGGAAGTAAATTAGTAGAGTATAATATAACTTAAAATATAGAGTGGAGCTGTGTTTTTATTTATAAAAAATATTGGTAACAATTCTAACTCATGGAATAGATCTTCACCATCTATATCAGATCTATTTCCTTGCACTAGTGTTTTTTGTAATTTTTTTTGAAGGCTAGTATTTTTTTCTCTCTCGCATTTGCCCACAGCCTCCTACTGTGATTTGCCCCATTATCATACTCTTGGCCTCGTAAATTATTTAAATCAATATTCATTCATTTCAAAAATTCTAACAAATAATTTGCTAATCCTTGTCCGGTGTCCGGTAGTATCAACTATCAGTAACCAGTAAAAAACCTAGAAAATGCAACTAACAATGCAAATATAACTTCGGTAAGCTTTGTTGACGAATTGAGATAAACTTTAGAGTAGGGAGAATTGGAAGTGTAAAATTTTCCCTACTCTAAGAGATAAACGAACCTAAACACAATAGTAGTTCCTTGAGTGAAATATCAGGTGTGCAATCTAAAATTATAGAATAATATTTAGATTGTTTTAAAAAATCAACAATAATTGTGCATTTAATTTTTTCACCAATTACACTTCATTTTAAATATTATGTCCAAGATAATGGGGCATACGATGCTGAACACTTTGAATTCATGCAGTATGTTCTGACAGCGTATTATCAAAATTGGAAATAAGTACATTCTATTAATTAAAAGTTACCGATATCCGATACATACAACCTTTGACTGGTTCCTCTTAATGGTAAATTTGGTGTGCTAAAAATGTTATTATTTCGATAATTCTTTCTAAAACCGCCGTCCACTTTTTTCTTTTGCGTTCAACTGCTGCTTTATTGACAGAGTCTATTGTGTGGCTGTCTAATATAGTAATAGTAGGTAAGTCTTTTTTAGACCTAAATATTTTTTTACAGAAATTAACTGGCCAGAACTTTTCTCGTGTTTTTTAAATTACTCGAAATGTATGCAGTCTTTGAAGCCAATGTGGGTATTAAAAGCAGTAACATTGGCATTGAAAAGCTTCCAGTAAAAACAAAATACATAATCACCATTAGATACAGAATATATAAGACAATCTCGTTTGATAATTTGGTTATTGCTGATATATTTGGAAAAGGACCTGTTATTGCTATCTACAGGATACTTAGATCTTTTAATTTGCACTGGTCCATGTTCTGTTAGAAATAATATTAATTTATCTGGTATTACTACTTAAAATAGTGTAACGCGTCACCTTCTTGAAATTATGTCGGAAAAATCTAAATGGGTTTCATATTCCATTTGTATATCGTAGGTGTAGTAATCATTAATAGCCTTTGTAAAAAATACTGAAAGTGCACTTGTACATGTTTGTTATTTGTAGTTTTTTAAGGACAAGCGCAAGTTTGAGCCTAGCAAGTGTTCGGCTTGCGCCCCTTGGACTTGGCGCCCGGGTGCCTCGCACCCCTTGCACCCCCGGGTTAAGACGGCCCTGAATGTTGGTGATCATCATGGCAATCTTAATCTTATCTGCAGCAGCAAGGAAAAACTGCACTTATGCTGCGTTGAATCAGGTTCTGAGGTTATCCAGCTGTTATATTGTTTTTACATATAACCATGCACTTCTGCTTCTGCCGATACAAGCGTCCGGAGACATTTTAGCCTCCCTGTAAAAGGTACTGTGCCGTCTCTGCTTGTCTTATTTTTTCAGTCGTTAAAAGATAAAGCACTGAAACAAACTTTTTGAACATACATAAATATATCAGATATTTTATTATAAAAGCATTCAAATAAAAAACCAAATGAAACGTCAATTAACGGAAGAATATTCTTAGAGCTTTTTGTTTTTTGTCATATTTTTTCCACGAAAGAAATTTGGTCATTTAATTTAACATGCATTTATCTGATATTTTTTATTTTCCAGTTTTCAAACTTTACATGCTGTTTTTATTTTTTGTTATTTTGCACTTTCCAGGCAAAAAATGAGTTCCTTGAAAATGTGACCATGTAGGTTAACCTAAATTATTGCTTTATAAGGATATTTGATAAAACTGGTTAAACAGTAGTAACAACTTTGACTTACATGTAGCATGTAACCAACAATACACGTTTCTCTCTCTGGTTTTCCATCACATCGATTCATCATCATTGCCTTCTTTCCCTGGGGACGATCCTGTGCGAATCTGAGATGGGTTCAGTTATTTCAGGCGCGTTGCAAGCTAGATAGATCTGGCTTGTTGCCTCAAGATTGGTTTGTTACTGTGTGCAGATGTATGTAATGTGTATACGTCTGTGTAGAAATCGTTCGAGTTGTATTTGCATGGGAAGTGAGAGGGAGATAGCGAGTATATTAGCTCTGAGAGCATCGCAGAGACGATGTAGGAATTCCGTTGGTAATAGGAAAATAAAATGTATAGTCTATGAGGAGGGTTTTTGTACAGGTAGTAGAATCATTTCGAAATATGTAAACAAAAATAAATTAAAGAGTAATACACATCATTATATATGTTTGACTACTTGAGTACTTGGTGGCAGATTTTTATTCTGGATCTTGTCAATTTTATGTAATCATTTATAGGGACTGTTGATTCAAATAAAAAGTAAATGTCTGATTTTCTTATGGTAGAATAAGTAGCTTTATTGAAATTTTTCCATCGCTTAACACACAATTTTCTTTCTATCATTTCGCCCATTTTGCTCTTACTCCACTGTACGCATTTATGTCTTTGTTGCTCTGTATTATTGATCAGAATTACTTAAAAAACTAGGGCACTATCAGGACATTTTTTAACTTCGGTTGGAGAAAGAAGGTAAAATAATTAGGTTACAACTTTTTAACCGGAACTGATATAAACACCGAAGGTATATATTTGTTCTCATCTTGCTAAAGGCGCGTCGAATAATATATCGCTTCTACTGTTTTGGCAACTTTAAAACAGTACATCTGGTTGTAATCCTGGAACCGGAAGTCCTAGGTCAATTTCTCACCTTTAATACCAGAGGAAAGTCGCCAATTATGAAATACCATTTTGTTTTGGGAATATAAAATAATACCTTTATAGAAATGAAAACAATTTAATGTTATGACACATCAGTCATACATGTTTATATGGTAAATAAAAGCCTTCTATTAAATATCTTAATTAACAAAAAAAAAATCGAACAATAAAAAAACAAAATCATAAATGAGTAACCAAATATGGAATAGGTACCCATATATGGAATATAGGCATAAACCAACATATCAATAACAAAAATAGACATAAACATCTGAGATCAAATAAATTTAAATAAGAAAATTGTGAAAAATGGAAGAAGTAGCTTAATTCACTTGCAGACATCACAGATCCATGTATGAAACTCTAGACCAGCACAATCATAATGAGCCCACTTACACTTAATTCACTATTCCATAATTAGACACCAACGACTGTCCATATTTGGATTTGTACATTAGTTTAAACTAGTATCAACATTTTTTCAAGTCGTAATGTTATAATTACATAAGGTCATAAAATATCAAAATAAAGGTACTATTGATATACGCAATAACATAACAAGTATGTATTCATGCACAATAACCAATAATACTCGTTGAATATATTTACCTTTGAAATTTATTTTCTGCGAGACGATAAAACAAAACGCGCCTGTCAGACACGTATCGTTCGCGCATCTGACACAGAGGTGTGAATACGATAATAAAGAGTGCGACTGAAATAGAGGATGGTTTTGTAGTGCGCTTCCAACTTATATTTGCGGAGAAATCAAGGAATTCCATATTAGGGCACTATTCCGTATTTGGTTACTTTCCTCCACTTTTGGGTTATAATCTCTCATTCGACACCTTACTTGTCGTTATATCTATTTTATTAATGTAAGAGTTGTGTTTGCGGTTGAGGACAGACAGACTTGGATAATTAAATTTTTTCAAATTTTAATGTTGTAACATGGATGAAAACAATAATTCTATTAAGAAGGTAAATATCTTATTTATTAACAGTAATCATTATTTAAATTTGAACCCGCCACTGAATCAGATCTCTAGAACGAGATCGTCAAATACTCTCCTCAAGAAACGAGGATAGATATTTTCCAACATTGTACATAGAAACTACTCACTCAAGCTTATGTAAGAGGAAATGTATCCACCTTTAACCCCATTCGACAGAATTTATTAACAGACAAACATATTTCAGTTTCGAGAGCCGCTATTTTTATTTCCTCTCCTTTTCTCTCGTCTCGCTCTCTTTTTGTTCGCAATGTTAGTCTACTAACCCAGTCGGAAAGGATATAAATTGGCATATATTTCGTCACTTTATGTAATGATCGTACAAAGGCTCATATGGCATTCAATGATCTTCAGAAAGCATACCTCGGGAGTTTGTGTGGGGGTGGGGGGCACAAACAGGTGAGGGGCCCCCTGTGAGTATGCGATTAAATGTGTGGGAGATATGTATGTATATAATAATGTAGTAACAGGTGTACATCAAGTATTAATACAAATGTAAGAGGACATGCCTTTTCATATAATATCTATTCATTTTTATATCAATTTATTCTTATTATAGTTGGATCAAGTTGAAGAAAATGTGACAGTAAAAATTGTTGATTTTAATTTGAAGTAACTACTCTTAATATGGTGAAATTATTGTGTAAAGTAATAGTTTTAAATACCTGGAATCACCTTTTCAAAAATACCATATACATTGTATTTTTTTTTTCAGTACTTTTGTAAAAATCAAGTAAAACCGTAAAGATATTAAGTATCGTGTTCAGAACTAAAAAATTTTTTTGGAGTATTGAGTCACAAGTTTTTCCAGAAGTACTGAAAAGAAATTATAATGTATGTGGTATTTTTGAAAAGGTAATTGAACGACTTTTAAAATGAGCGATCACTCAACCGTAACTCACAAATAAATTTAACGTGTTTTGCATATTTTCAGGTTTTCTATAGGGACCAAATTATAGAGAGTGGCACTTTTTCAAATTGACACGCTGTATATGGATAATTAACTATGTATACTATCGAAATGAGAAGTCCCAGATTCGTAAATCTGAAAACCTCTACCGTGGAACCAATTTCTGGGATCATCCTTAATTTCTGCCTTTTACAATTTATAAGGCAAGCAGACGACGAATAAAGAAGACGAAAGGACTTTAAAATATGCAGTCACAATCCATTAATTCGTCTAAGAAAAAATTCCAACGGAAGTTGGTTCCGTGTACTCACAATATGAGTAAACTGAGAAAATGAAAGACAGCTTATGTTGCTCATTTCAGTTCAGAGATGATCAATCATCTCCTTACGTACGTTTCAGTCTCCCCAGGCCTCATCAAACATAAGCTAGCTTTCATTTACTCATATTGTGAGTACACGCATCCAACTTTCTTTGGAATTTTGTCCTAGACGAATGGATGGATGTGACTGCATATTGTAGAGTCCCTTTCATCTTCTTTATTGGTCGTCTGCTTGCCTGATAAATTGTGAAAGGCAGTGATTAAGGATGTACCCAGAAATTGTTTCCACGGTAGAAGTTTTCAGATTTACGGATCTGGGACTTCTCATCAAGGGTGGATCCAGAGAGGGGGCCATGGCCCCCTCCGAGAATTTAAAAAAATAGAAGTTTAAATATTTGCAGTTCAAATATTTTTAGTTTTAAACACATACTTATATATGCACAAAACAGGGGATACATATTATGTCTTCTGAACTATAATTGAACAAAAGCAGTATCGGAAGCTTCAAGTCACTACAAGCTATGTCACTACATAGGATTTTTTGTAACTAAAAATGTTGATAATTTTACAAAGTACCATTTGTTAAAAGACTTTGGCAGCCATCAATTGTATCAATTTCAATATTCTGTACACACAAAGAATAAAAAAGAAATTAGGCGTTACTTGGGTCACCAGAACAAAGGAGTTGGTTGGTACTTTCGCACATTAAAAAAGGGATTGTTTTGCAAGTATTGCGTTTTATTTTTCTAATAAAAAAATATGGTTACAATAAAGGGATGACTGCCCAAAGCCTTGTCACGAAACCTTTAACATCGTTCGCAAAACTCATGGGCAAAGACGGAGCCATACAAAACCATGAAGTTATCGCAACCCGCAAAAGTCAGATAATAACCAGATAGACCAAATATTAACCAGATAGGTATTTAAATATTTATTCTTCTTGATATAGTAGTCATGTTGTGACTGGCTGATTGACATAAAGTCCATGCCATTAAAAAAATACCAGATAGACTCTCAGACGTCTACACAGATACAAGCAAATAGAGAAAAACTACGACCAATAGTAGAGTCTATAGTGTTCTTAGGTCGACAAATTATTCCTCTAAGAGGCCATCGTGATGATGTCCTTCTGTTTCTGGAAGAAGATGCTGGACCTAGCAATGAGGGAATTGTTAAGGTTTAAAATAGCATCAGCGGATAAGACTCTTAAACAACACCTATCCACAGCATCCTCCCTAGCAACATACGTTAGTGGCACCAATCAAAGTCAATTGATAACATGTTGTGGTTGTAGTGAACAAGTGATTGAATAAATAATGAATCAGGTTCAAAGTGCAAATTTTTACCCTATCATATTTGACGAAACGACCGACGTATCCCACATGGAACAGATTTTTCTAAATTTGAGATACATATTATGTAGGAAAAAGGAAAGATTACCCACGAGCGATCATATTAAACACATCTTTTCTATGTTGCAGAAAATAATGAACTAGTACCAGTACTATAAGAAGAGCTTATATAAGTAAATATTATACATGTACTTGCGTTGGCCAATTTTTTTTGTGACACGGTGACAGACAAGTACAGCTTGTTTTATATGTTCGTGCATGGGTAATCTTTCATTTTTCCCACTGTATACAATAACAACACTCGTGAAAACTTTGTCAAGTTCATTGACGTCTATGAGAAGATAAAAATAATTAGTGAAAATCAAAAATGAGCGGAAGAAGAAGACCTGACAGGAGAAGCATTGGGAAAAATAGTATTAAACTTGTTGAAAGAAATGCACTTGGATCCGAAAAATGTGTAGGAATAGGTACTGACTTTAATAATACTTTAAAAACGATAAGTTTTGAATGTGTTTATGGCACTCATAGTGTGTGAAAAGTGCCTTAGAACTCACCATTGTAACCCAAATTTTTAAAAATTACCCCCAGACCGACCCCCGGTCTCCCTCCCAAAAAAAGTTCATGGCCCCTCCCGAAAATCGGTCCTGGATTCGCCCTCTTGCTTCTCATATCATTAGATTTCGCTACAATGTCCAAAACACGAATTATTTTTATGATTCTGCTTAAATAGACAGTTTGGTTTCATTTCGATTCAGAGCTGATCAGATGGCTCTTCTGATGAGGTCTGGGGAGACTGAAACATACTTAAGATGATGTTTGATCATCTCTGAACCGAAGCGGAACATAAGCTGTCTTGCATAGATATAGGTACTCGTACTATATTTATTTTAAATATAAAATTCATGCAAACCACTTTATCCAGTTAGTGCTGTCTTAAATCTAGAAATATTTTCATTTTTTTGTCGTTTTCGACGAACATATCGTTAATACTTAGCCAATTTTTTTTCTAAATACAGATTTTTCATCTATTAGTCTATTTTCTGTTTAATTATCTCTTCCCATTTCTGCCCTGCAGCTGATCTCGCAAAATCAATATCCATAATTGCCCGCTTAATTATTTTTCTTAAAACCATTTAATCAATGCTGTCTTCAATTAATCAATTTCCCCCTCCCTGTTCGACCTTACGAAATCGCGTCAACTAAAACCCATCGATACGGGAACAAGTCATCCATCACAAGCAATAAGGACGCAATTAAATATTCGTCCCCATTAACATCGCGATTACCCACCAACTCGGGTTAATTAAATGTGACTTCCTTCTCCACTGTGCTCATCCTTATCATCCCGATATAGTCCAGGAATAGAACTACACAAGTTTACCTTGAAATTAAGTCAAGCTTAAGTCGATCCTTCTGAAAAAGAATGGTTACAAGTTTGAAAATTCAAAATGTTTGTCAAACTAGTTTGAAATAACGTTCACTAGAATCAGTTAAAATACGGAGAACAGTGCCTACGTTCCTTCCGATGAAGGCTCCAATAAGAGCCGAAAATCGCGATTCAAGGGACTGGACTGCACTCCGTATTCTAATTGAAAAGTAAGATTGTTTTGCCTTCGCATTGCAACTGAATAAAAATGGTATACATTTTTATTTTATAGTCGTATTACTCCGTAGAGTAACTAGGTGCATTCTTCCGTTGGAACTTTACCAGCTGCAGACGGGGGATGTGAATTGCATAGTGTAGAATTCCTTCCCTCTCGTCTTCACTGCAGCATCCATTTGACTTGCAAATTGTAGAAGTCTTAGAGGTGTCACCAGGAAAGTGTACCAATAAGTTTTCAATTTAAAAATCTTTTAGTAATATTTTTAATATTTTCAATATTAATAATTTACTATTAGGACTGAAAACTACTTCGTCTTTCAATACCAGATGGCGCTAGCCACCTACTATCATCACTTCAGTTGTAATGGGTGGGAAAACCTCTCGATACGAATCAGTTAAAATATGGAGAACAGTGCCTACGTTCCTTTCCATGAAGGCTTCAATAAGAGCCGAAAATCGCGATTCAAGGGACTGGACTGCACTCCGTATTCTAATTGAAAAGTAAGATTGTTTTGCCTTCGCATTGCAACTGAATAAAAATGGTATACATTTTTATTTTTTAGTTTGAAATAGTTTGAAAAATAATTGATTTAGTAAATACATGTACCTAAAATAAGTAAACTATGTTAAAGAACATCATAAACATGAGACTTAAAATTAAATTATGCGCTGAACGAATATTAAGAGAATACCAAAACGGGTTCAGACCGGGCAGATCGACAATTAACTCCATACATACAGTGGAGCAAATAATTCAAAAATCGAGAGAACACAACAGAGAAATACACCTAATATTCATAGATTTCAAAAGCGCTTTTGACACAATTAATCGAACGAAAATGATGGAGGAACTAGAGAATCTTGGAATCCCAGAAAAATTACGACATATGTTAACAGTGAGCCTAAAGAATACCACAGCAAAGATCAGCTTCAATGGAACAACTTCTAGCGAAATCAATATAAACAAAGACGTAAAACAAGGCGACTCTATCTCACCGACACTATTTAACCTGATGTTAGAAGTAATAATACGGAGGACAAACTTTTTAAACAAAAACATTATTGCAGATCAACTTCAACTAGTAGCATATGCAGATGATCTAGTCATCATGGCGAAGACGAAGATGACACTTATAAAAGCCGTTGAAAAATTAGATAAAGAAGCCAAGGGAATCGGGCTACAGATAAACCAGCACAAAACAAAATATATGACGATAGGGAAGGACGACACAACAAATCAGAAACATCTAATAACACAGAACCATAAATTTGAAACTGTATCCACCTTTGGCTACTTCTGGAGAGAACAGAGGAAAGAATTCTGAAAGGCAAAAAAACATATGGAATGAACAGAAATTTGCTGAGAAACAAGACCCTAAGTAAGAGAACCAAGATGAACCTATATAAGACCTTAATTAGACCGGTTGTTACATATGGGATGGAAACAACAACGATTAATAAGAAAGAGGAAGATAGTCTTCTGAAATTTGAAAGAAAAATAATGAGAACAATACTGGGCCACAATGTAACAATAGAGGGAGAAATACGAATGAAAACAAATGCCGAAATTGAAGAAGAATTAAAGGAAGGAAATCTAGTCAGATACATAAAATCGCTTCGCTTAGAATGGATAGGAAATATACAGAGACGCCCACAATCAGATATGTTGAGAAGGATAACTAACTGGAGACCACTATGGCCCAGGTGCAGAGGAAGACCCAGATGAAGATGGCTAGATGATGTAGAAGAAGACATAAGAGCAATGAATGTGAAAGACACAACAAGCTATAAAATGACAGAGGAGTAATCCACCTCACACAAAAATAGGATTTTAAACGCCATTGCGTTAGCTATAATCCCTAGGGATTGTAATGCTTAATGGATGAATGAATGAATGTTAAAGAAAAGAGAAAAGTCCCAAATACAAAATTCACTATTAAATAAAAATTAAAATAGTAAATGATTATTTAAGTCTGAAACTTTTCTTATTGGAACATCTCTCTAACATCCTTAATCTCTGACTTTTACAATTTATTAGACAAGAGACGACAAATACAGAAAGCGAAAAGGATTTTACAATATGCTGTCACATTCCGCTTTTATCCGTCTACTGTTCGTCTGTGTGTCGACAAGACGTACGTTTTGCAGTTTACACGCCACATTATACACTGGACAAAACGTACGTTTTGCATGACACACAAAACGTACAATGAGACGTAGCGTGGAAAGGAGCCTTTAAAATAACTAATAATTTTCTTGTTAAATGTCTTCAAATTTTTTGATGGCTTCATCCTTTAACCTTCAGCCGAGCGCGCTGCAGTAATTTGCTGCGTAAACTCAATTTTTCTAGGTAAAGTGTTAAGGGATATGCTATGTACGTGATCTTTTTAAAATTCCCTTATTGGTTAATCCCCAGTGGATACCCATGATCACAGTATAAAGAGGGACAGTAGAACCATTCTCCGAAAAATTGGAAGTAAAATCTGTAGTCCCGCATGGCGACCGCGCAATGTTCTTAGTCGCTTTTGCCCCACTCTCGCATTGCTAGTCGCATAGAAAAGTACGGGTTTTAACAGGAAAAACCCGCATCCACCACTGGTGAATTATCAATTGCGTACTGCCGGTATTACTTCTTGAGATCAAGGTGCCGACAGAGAAGTGGTTTTACTGTCCCTCTTTATACTGGGCCCATGATCGTCTCGTGAAATTCAAGTACAATTAGATAGTTATCGCACTCTGTTGTGAATAGTGCATACTTCCACGTGATATAACCGAGTTCCTGTTCAGGATGTTTTGGAAGCAACTAGCTCCTCGTCGAGAAGACGAAAATCTTGCTAAACGTGGTAGATGGTGCAATTGTTACACTGAACAAATGAACTCATATTCGTCTATGAAATGTACAAAATGTAGTGCATTCACTATTGTAAACGCATTCTCAATCTAATATTGTATGTACAAATTGTAATGATCAAATAAAAATAAAGTTTTTTATTTGTAAAGTTTATTACATATTTAAATACAGTTAATCAATAATAAAAAAGGCGCGCCCGGCCGAAGGTTAAGGACTGTTTTCACGTCGTTAAAGAAAACGTTTCAAGTCTATGATGAGGCTCCATAATAAAAAAGTTTAATCTAATTCAAGTGCCCATCGGTTTAGTTTGTCGAGTAGCATATTGTTCCGTAGCATAGCAAGGGTAGAGTATTTCTTTCCTTCTAAAATTGTACTTAATGCTTTGAAACTCTGTAAATACTTACATGTTTTTTAAATAACATTACATTCGGTATCAAGTATTCGAAAATTTAAAAGAGTACCTATCTGTATTATCACACAAAACAAACAAATATTGAACGTTTAAATTGTAACGCCCAGAACAACATTTCCAATGTAGGTTGTAGGTTTTGTACCTCCAGTTTAGGAATGGCCATGTGTTTAAATTGAATTCAAGAAAAAGTTAACTCAAAGTTTTCATTTTGTTAGTTTTATTATATTTCGTTTTCATGCATGCAAATATCAAAATCCATAATGAAGTGACTCAGCTATCGCAAGATGTCATATAAGTACATTTTCGTTTTATTTTCGTTTCGTCATAATCCATATTTAAATTTTGCCTTTAGTGACTGGATTATTCAACGAAACCTCATCGGAGTGGTGGAGCTTTAATTACACTTTGCTATGCTCGCGGATGCACAAGACGTCTTCTACTTACCGCCGCTATTCTAGCTAGGAAGCCTTCTTTACAACATCCATTATCTCACTCACAGTAATGTTCTCTGCAGCTCTAATTCCATAGTCGTATCAGAGGTCAAATGCCGACGTAGGTACTTAATGAATATTTTTACTTTTTTAATGCTTTGTCTTCAATAGGAGCTAATTCTAAAAAAGTGTCATTTTGTGAAAAGTTGTTTGATGATTTGTGAAACGCGTTATCGTTTTCCTCCTACTGCATGGCCTACATACACTGTTTTTTATTTATATATGCTTTGTGCTTGTCTTTTTCTTTTAGTTTCATGACCATTATCGATCGTTGGATATCATGTTGGCTACCATATTTACTTCTTCTTCAGGTGCCATCTCCGCTACGGAGGTTGGCAATCATCATAGCTGTTTTAATTTTTGAGGCAGTAGCTCTAAATAGTTGTTTTGAGCTGCATCCAAACCATTCTCGCAGGTTCTTCAGCCATGAAATTCGTCTTCTTCCGATGCTTCTTCTGTCATCTATCTTTCCTTGCATTATGAGTCGCAGGATGCCATACTTCTCGCCCCGAATCACAGATACTGCAGTTTTCTTTCTTTAATTGTAAGTTCAACTTCCTTATCTTTACCTATTCTTCTTAGTACTTCGTTGTTCGTAACTCTATCTACCCAGGAAACCCTCATAATTCTTCTATAGGTCCTCATTTCAAAGGCGTTAAGTGGTCTCATTATCTCTACATTTAACGTCCATGATTCCACTCCATAGTATAGTACACTGTATACGTAACATTTTGTTAGGCGTACTTTAAGAGCTAATGTTAAATCTTTGCTACATAGGACCTTTTTCATTTTCATAAAATTAGAACGTGCTTTTTCGATTCTGATTTTGATTTCTGCAGTGTAGTCATTATTTTCTGTTATAAGTGTTCCTAGGTAAGTGTACTTTTTTACTCTTTTGATCTGCTGACCCTCTACTATGAAGATATTTACTACCGGGACTTTAATGACTCATCTCTGAATAATGATGTAGTCGATTTTCCGTACTATTGTCTTTGATTATTCAGCCATGATGTTCTTCTACCAAGACCGCGTTTACCTCGGATCTTTCCCTGGATGATCAGGTGTAAGGGTTTATATTTTTCAGGGTGTCTCATAATGCGACCGAAGTATTCCAGATTGCGTCTCTTTATTATATTGTTGTGTTGTTTGGTTCAGCCGTCTAAGGGCCTCCTTATTTCTAAATCTATCGATCCAGCTTATTCCTTGTAGTCGTCTGTACATCCACAAAAGGCTGTCGAGCGTTTAGTGATAGCCTCAGTTAGAGTCCAAGCTTGCACTCTGTACTGTAGGACTGGAAATATATAGCAATATATCATTCGTACGCGAAGGCCAATAATAAGATCGTAGCTGCCAAGTACGTTTGTCTTTTTTACATAGGTAGCTCGGGCTTGTTCTCATTGTTATTACTCTCAAATACACGAGTTTCTCTACTCTGTCCAGTGTGTCATCTCCGACTTTTATAGCGTCATCTTAGATATAATTTTGTTTGCTAATTATGATAAAATATATATTTAGTTTTCTTATCGTTGAGTTTTAATCCATACTGATAACAGATTAGTTCATTATTGGTTCATTATTTTGTTCATTATTGTAGGGCTTCTTCGCAAGCGCAATTAGCCAGCAGTAAGCTATCGTCAGCATATTTAATATTATTCACGGTTTATCCATTCACAATAATACCTTCTGTTATATCCATTAAGGCTTCCTTAAACATTTCCTCTGAATATAAGTTATAGAGTAAAGGCGATAGGGTACAGCCTTGTCTAACTCCTCTTTTTATACGTATTCCATCAGGTATTTTGATAGTTGTTATTGTTCAACTGTTATTCTTACCACTTGATGCCAGTATAGATTTGTAATTATTCGTAAATCTTTATCGTCCCATCCGGCTGTTTTCAATATTTGTAGCATTTTATTATGCCGGACCTTGTCAAAAGCCTTTTCAAAATAGATTACACAGATATATTACATTTTAATTTCTATCCCTGCATCTCTAGTGCTTGGATACTGAACAAGGCTTCTTTCGTACCGAAACCAGTCTTAAATCCGAATTGAGTATTGCTAATTCTCTCCTCTAATGTCGTGTATATCCTGCTATGTATTACTCGTAGGAAGATCTTCAAAACGTGACTCATCAGATTTATTGTCCTATACTGCATCTCTTTGGTATTGTGACAACTGTCACTTTAGCCCGTTGGTAATATCCCAGTGTCATAAATTCTGTTGAAAGGGATAACACAATCCTTTAATTTCATTTTCTTCCAAAAACTTTAGTATTTCACCACTTACTCCATCGGGGCCAAGTGCTTTTCAATTTTTTGTATTGTTCGTTGTATTGTTCGTGCAACCTCACTTTCTGTTATATATGGACCTTTTAAGAACAATTGGTGTACCTATAATGTTCTATTCTCGCATCTTCAAATAACTCAGAAATGTATTGTATGTTTTCCCATTCTTTCAACTGTTCATTGATATCTAATATTCTGTGTCGGCTTTTGCCTTCTAAACTTTGAGATAATTATTGTTTTCTTTTGTTTCCGGCGATGTCTTTTAATTTCTTGTACATATGAAATGTATCGTGTTTCTTTTCATAGTGTTCGATTTCATTACATTCTTTACTACGAAATTGTGTGTTCGCATATCTTATCTTCGGCCTGATTGTTACGTAAATCCTCTTGTATTCGTTTTATCTTTATTTCTGACTTCTCTTTTTTGGTTTATTTGTGTTAGTATTTTCAATACTTTTACTCTTTGGTTGATGTCAACTTTATGTCACTTTGTGCTTGCAGAGTTTATTAATTTTATTATTTACCTCATTGTCACATGAGACACCCATAGTTTAGTTTTAGTACATGTAGCACCACTACCCTCACCATTTTAGTAGCAGGATAAAGATCTAAATTTTCTATGCATCAATCACAATTCGGACAGTGTTTAATTTAAATTCTGCGATTTTTCTTAGTTGTTTTAGATTTAACACTAAATATTCTGAATTATTTTGCGTATAAAAATACGTCCATGGTATTCACCCCCTCGTTTCGGGGTTGTCGTGCTTAGGGAAGCGCGAACAACATCCTTCGCTTGGGGTCCTTATTCAGACGCCGACCTTCTCCTTTCACCTTTGCGGCTTCTTTCTCTTTTTGTTTAGTGGCTTCAGGTGATTGTCTAGGGGAATGTTTTGCAAAATATTGTCTTTTCAACGTCGTTGCTGTAGTTACTTCTTTGAAAATAGATTACGCGTGATATATATCTATAGGTTTTCCCGACTTGTTAATGTATTTTTAACCAGTAGAACTGAAGCAAATCCTAGAAGGTATTTTGTTTTTTTTGCTAGCAATGAATATTGTTTAGGAGAATATTTTGCGAATTTTTTTTTTATGTTATTGATGTTTTGATAAAAAAGTTCAAGTCTTTTTTGTATAACTTCTCGATTTGCTTGAAAATTTGAGAATAAGTAGTGGATATAGTCCAAGCATCAAAATCTATATGATGCTGAAAGGCGCTTTTACCATAGGGGTGGTTGCCACCCCATCTCGGGGGTGAAAATTTTTTATTATATTTTGACCGCAAAAGTTAATAAAAACGTTCATTCTAAGCAAAAAACGTTCTATACATTTTTTTTTATAAAATTAATAGTTTTCGATTTATTCGCTATGGAAAGTGTTAGTTTTATATCTAAAAATCAATGTTTTTCGATGATATACTCATTTACGATTCACACAAATTTTGCCGTAGAAAAATTTTTTTCAAAACAAGTTCTTGGAAATTAAATAACCTACAATTTCATATTTAAACATTTTTTCGTATCTCTGATGCTAATCTTTCTATTCTGAAGAAAATGGCATTTTTTACCAAACTACAAAAATTCGTTATTCGCTTTTGACTCCAGTTTTTTAAAACTAATCATTCTAAGCCCGTCAAACTTCTAGAATCTATTAATAATAGATAAATAAAAAAGAATAAATAAGGGCAATGACTAAAAACACCGTTAACTTACATTATTATGCTTCCAATTGGATTTCTCCTTTTTTTTTAATATATTGATTTCCTAACCGTAACTTTTTTATATAAGATCTCTTATATTAAATCTTTTTAAAATCCTCAGTCGCAAAGAGGGGTGACTTTGAAAGGATTGGTAAAGGTGGTTTTGCATGTTATTACAAGTTTTAATTGTCAATAGCTCACTTAATTTTTGCTGCAGGAAAATTTTTTCCAAACCCAGTTGTTGGGAATTCAATAAGCTACAATTTCATGTATAAACATTTTTTCGTATCTCTGATGCCAATCGTTCTATTCTGATGAAAAGGCCATTTTTTCCAAACTACAGAAATTCGTTATTCGCTTTTAACTCCATTTATTTAAAAACTAATCATTCTTGTCAGTCAAACTTCTAGAACCCAATTATAATACATAAATAAAGAAGACCAAATAAGGTCAATTACTAATTTTAATTGATGGGTTTGTAATGAGGGGGCTGCTTCTGATCACTTTTTCGCTGCAAAAAATAGGAACTGACATTCATTTTAGTATAAGTCACTTAATATTTGAGCTAGAGAATTTTTTTATTTCTGGAGATAGATATTTTAAATGCTTTAAATTAGTTTTCATGTTATCCTCGAAAAATGTATAGTTTTCCCGTCTTTTGACTTTGAAACTACAATATTTAGCATTTGACGAAAAAGAGCTAACATATAATAAAGTATAGCTCAATAACTATTGGTCTTAAAAAGATTTAAAAAACGATTTTGTTTATTTTTTCAAAATATACATTTTTGTTAAGTAAAGTTGTTTTGATGAAACGAAAACTTTTGGAGTTATTAGCAGAAAACTTATTAAAAACATTGATTTTTTCGATATAAAACTAACACTTTCGATAGCGAATAAATCGAAAAGTATTAATTTTATCAAAAAATGTATAGAATGGTTTTTGCTTAGAATGAATGTTTTACCAACTTTTGCGGTCAAAATATAATAAAAAATGGCCACCCCCGAGATGGGGTGGCAACCACCCCCATGGTAAAAGCGCTTTTCGGCATCATATAGATTTTGATCCTTGGACTATCCACTACTTATTCTTGAATTTTCAAGGAAATCGATCCATTCTGTAAAAATTGCGAGGTTTTGTACTATTTTAAGTTTCATTACTTGGACTATCTTGGTATACCTGGACGATGCCTTACACCACTATGTGGTAAAAAGGTTTTTTTGAAAATATATACTTGGACTATCTCATCAGATTGTTATATTGAAATAGAGTGATATGTTTTTATACACACTTATGACAAATGAATGAATTAATTTTTAGTGTGTTTTTTGTGAAGTTTCAATGTCCTGTTTCTAGATGCTTTTTCAGTTTTACATAAGTTTTTTTCAACCTTCAACCAAGTTTTTTTTTGACTTTATAAGGAATGTTTTTCATTTGAAATGGGATCTCTCGTTATAGTGATTTTTTAGATTTTGACCATAGCTCTGAAGATGGCTCTGTAAGCTGAAAACGCTCAGCTAGGTATTAAATATTTTTTCTTTCCCTTGCCCATTCATTCATGGTTTTACTTCTGAATGGCTTCTAATACATTTGCATTGGTCTCATTAATTTTGATATTATTCTTCAATGTGTTTTTCGGAATAGTATATGTATAGGCCTGGATCCCGCGTACCAAAAAAAGTTGATTAATAGCCAGCTGAAAATTTGTTAATAGCTTAACAGTGTCTAGTCGAACAAACTTTGATGTAAGGGAACACTGGAACAGGGGAAGATTTAATTGTGGAACAGTTTAAAAATTTGGAACGTCAGATTACGAAAACGTTCCATGTATTTTGTCGGAGAGAACATCAAATTGATTTGTTACCCTTTCATTAAACTCTCATGCAAAAATCAGACTGCTATTACTAACCAACATGATTCCTGTCATTTGACATGTTCTTCGTGTTCCACTCATTAAAATGCCCAGTTGCTGATAAACACCAGTCTGATTTTTGCACGAGAGTTTAATGAAATGGTAACAAATCAATTGGAAGTTCTGTCCTACAAAATACATGGAACGTTTTTCTAGTCTGATCTTCCAAATTTTTAACCTGTTCCACAATTAAAACTTCCCCTGTCCCAGTGTTCCCATTCATCAAAGTTTGTCCGACTAGACACCGTTAAGCTATTAAAAAATTTTCAGCTTGTTATTAATCAACTTTTTTTTGGTACGCGGGATCCAGGCTAATACCTTTATAAATAACAAACTTAGTTAGATTGTTGTTGTTTAAGAATTCGAGAAGTACTTAAATTGGTCTCAGGTCGTGGTATTAACCATAATTACAACGTTGAGATGAAGAAAACCTTTAAAAAGTTTAGTGTTTATACCTACCATATATTATTAAAGAATGAATAAATGTTGGATATAAAGAATAAAGAAATCCACAAGGACGAAAAATATTCCTTGTGGACTCCTCGGTGGAAAAATTCCAGCTCACAGCGGAATAGATTGTGACTCAGTGGAGCTGCCCCAGAGTAACCATCTAAAAGTCTGCAATTGCAGACTTGAAGCAGATGTATTATGCTGTTGGAAAATTACTTTCTTCTTTACCAAATGAAGCTATTTCTTTTTGATTGTATCACTTAGTTGTTAGTCGCCCTTCCATGTTACGCTGTCAGTCACGTAGTTACTCGACCGTCATCCAATATAATATGTTAGTCTTTAGTAGTAGTTTTTGAACGTTCACTACGTCACCCACATTTGTACCCCTTTCAGCAGCCCAATTTTACCTATGAAATCAAAATAGTGTATTTTCACAGTATTGAATAATAAACACAAATGTACTTTAATGTCAGTTGATAAGTCTTGACAAGAGAAACTGTAATACTTACCGAGGTATCACCATATCAAGTATCCCTGGGAAGGTATTTGCAAGAATAATAGAGACAAGAATAAAAACCCAAATAGAAACAACTATGGAAGACACACAGTGTGGATTCAGGAAGTACAGAAGCACGCAAGACCTAATATTCACATTAAGACAAGTAAGTGAGAAGGTAATCAAGAAGAATAGAGAGATACATATGTGCTTCATTGACCTGGAAAAGGCGTTTGACAGAATCCCAAGAAAGGACGTATGGAAGACACTAAAAGAAAGGGGAGTCGACAGACACATAATAAAAGTAATAAAGGATATGTACAAAAATAATACAAATACAATAAGAACCAATAACGAGGAATCCAGAGAATTTACTACAAGCCAAGGCGTCAAACAGGGATGCGTGCTGCACTGCTATTCTCAGTGGTACTGGATGAAGCGGTAAAGAAAGCCAAGAGAAGAATGAGAAAACTAACATTATGATACTGGCAAATGAAACGGACTCAACTATCGGGGCTAATATTCGCAGACGACATGGTATTGATAGCAGAAAACAGAGAAGACCTACAGAACAATCTTGAAATCCTAGAAGAAGAACTATCAAACATAAATATGAGAAAACAAAAACAATGATAATTTCAAATACGAAGAAGACACACGCAATAGAATTAGACGGGAAACAACTAGAGCAAGTGGAATATTTTAAATACCTAGGAGTAATAATCGAAGCAAATGGTAAACAAGACATGGAAATAAACGAGAGAATGGGACGAACAGGAAGCTTATTTAACGCTATGAAAACAACATTTTTGAGGAAAACAGAGATACCGGAGAAAGTAAAAACGGCAGTCGTTAAATCAGTAGTTAGACCAACAATCATGTATAGCAGCGAGACATGGACATTGACGGGGAGACAAAAATCCAGAGTCAATGCTATGGAAATGAGGTTCCTGAGGAAAATAGCAAACAGAAAGAGGACAGACAAAATACGAAACGAAACATTTAGACAAAACCTAAAACTGGAACCAATCAATGAAAAAATAGTGGAGGGACAACTTAGATGGTTCGGGCACGTGTGTAGAATGTCGAACGAGAGGCTAACAAAACGAGTGTTCGAAACGAGAGTGCATGGGATAAAACAAAAGAGGGAGACCAAGAGTTATGTGGGTAGATGAAGTCGAGAAGAAGGGATTGACATTGGAAAGTGTAAAGAAACCTAACGCAAGATCGGAAAGCATGAAGACTACAATGCCAAACTCAACTCCACCAGCGTTACACCTAAAGGTAGAAAGGCTTAGAACTAAGTAAGTAAGTACCTAAGTGATAAGTCTTTCAAGTAAATGTAGTTGTTCACTGCTTCCAACTGAGCTTTTTTCCATCGTTTAAAAAGTCATATTCTGCGGTACTATTCGTTAAAAAAATATAATACGTAACAAAAATTCCAGACCCAATTATAGCTCAGTTATAAATTTAGCATTTGTTGTTATCGTCCTAATAAAACAAGCGTAACTTCCACCGAATTACTTCAGCGTCAGTCAACTTCAATCCAGCTAGTTAGTTCTCATTACTCGAATACGAGCCCCGACGAGACGACGTTTCGAGAACGACACGGCTTCCCCGAAATTACATTTTAATGCCGGTAGTGCCGGTAATGCTGGTAATGCCGGTAATAGCTACGGCGAAAGACATCACGAGATAACGCCATCAAATCGATGTACCATGGAAAAGTAGAATTCCTAGAGGTGGGATGTAGCTTGGTTTTTCGGTCACTCGTGTACCGATATCTCATTGGGGTAAATTATTGTTACAGTTAGTTAGACTTGATTTAGTGTGACCAACTCCAAGTCAGTCCAATTCGGGACAAGGCTGAAAAAAACCTAAAATCTGGGAATTTTCAATGAAAATCGGGCCATTTTTTTAAATATAGAACTTTCATATCATTTTATTGATTATTTAAGATTTTTATGTTGACAAACATTTTTTTGATGGGATGGGTTGTAATAATAATTAATTATATTTTTGTTAGTTTTTGATGTTTCGACTTCCAATCTGGAAATCGTTCTCAAAAAGGAATCGTCTTTCAGAAGACGATAATTAAAATGCAGAAACGGGAAAAATCCATTTTGAGTTTTTGTGGAACTGTAATACCACGATATAAAATGCAAGCGTTTTTGATGTGATATTAGTATTACACTCTAGAAATTGTCGACTTCTTTTCGTCCCACCAATTCAATTTGATGTGAATTCTTAGAAGAATAACGTATTCAAAATTTCACAATAGAATTTTACCAAAACGGTGAAAAAACAGATGGCCTGGAAGCCTTGGCCGGGACACGACTTCGTAATTCGGGCCATGTCCAGCATTTTTGGGGCTAGTTTGTCACACTAGACTTGTTGTATGTTTTATGAGTCTAAGGTTCAGTTTCTTGTCTAGTATAACGAAGTACATACTAGAAATATTATTCACTCTGATATACCATTAGTCATTTAATAATATTTCTTCTTCTTATTCAAGTGCCCTCTCCACGACGGAGGTAGCCAATCATCATAGCTATTCGGACTTTAGAGACTGCTGCGCTGAAAATTTCATTTGATGTATACTGTATACATCCGTACCATTATTTCAGGTTGCGCAGCCGTGATATTCTACTTCTTATGCTTCTTTTTCCTGGGATCTTTCTTTCTTGGTAATATTTACGCAACCGTTAATATATTGATCATATAACCCTTTTTGTTCGGGTCTAGGACGTTTCATCGCCGCCGTTTCGATGCCGCCAGTTCGATGCCGATGCCGGCCGATTCATCGCCAGTCAATTAATCGCTATCTGATATATTTCCGAATTTTCGACAGTTACAATTATTAGTTATTTTTAGTATTAATTAGGAATTCTAGGAAATGCGAGATATGACGGCGATGAAATGGACTGGCGATGAACCGGCGGCATCGAAACGGCCGGCGATGAACCGGCGGCATCGAAACGTCCCATTCCGTTTTGTTCACTACCAGACATAGACTCTCCCCTAATATTTTACATCCATGTCGTTATTAACCAGTTGTTAGCAGTTACTTTTAATCCGATCAATCCAGTGCGTGAATGGTCGTCGTCTATTGCGTTTATCAAGTCTTGGTCTCGATTCCAACGGCTTGTGTTTATTTAATATCACTGAACGTAAAAGATGGAGTGACAACCTTCCATAGAGGTATCAATCCTCCAATCAACAAGCAGAATTGCTTATAAAGAGGAAGAAGAAGAAGAAGAACGTGCTAATATATCCTGTTCACTTCCATTTCATAAGAGGCGGAAGGAGTATAGGAAGAAGCAGAGTGTCATGATTAAAGAATTTAAGGGGCTGGTTTAGATGCAGTTCTATAGAACTCTTTAGAGCAGCGGTGGATAGAGTAAAGATAGTGATGATGATATCCAACCTCCGATTAGGAGACGGTACTTGAAGAAGAAGACTTCCTTGCTTTCAGTGTGTTGCTATGCTTGTTTACAACATCAGTAACCCCCAATGCTTTGACGAAGTTCCTCGTTTAGTATTCTAGGTTAGATTAGGTTCAATATTAGTGGGCGCTTAATCACTCTTACACTCGGCCTAAGAGGCCTATCGTGGCTCATCCCTAGGTTCAAGTTGTCTTTTCAGCCCAGCCTTTTTAATATAGTCTATTGTGGTCTTTGGTGAGAAAGTGGTGCCAGGCTTGAGATGATAATGCTGAAATGTACTGAGCCTTATCCTATTTAACCCTGGAAAGTTCCACAGAACATGTTTTGCCGGCTCGTAAGCCTGATGGATCTGCAATTCGTACCTCTTGTACGTCTGATATTGTTCATGTGTCACAAATGTGTACGTCACACATGTTCATTCAAATAATTCTTCTACTGAGGAACCACACAATTGTCTAATATTACGCAACCATGAAAGTTTCTTTCGATCAATCCATCTCTTTTCCTTCACTTTTTCTTGTATTATAAGGCGGAGTAGATGGTATGTAGGTCTTCTAAGTATACGGCCTGTTTTTCTCCTCTTTATGATGTTTATGAGCAGACGTTCTGAACTCATCATTTGGAGAACATCTTCATTGGAAGTGTGCGAAACCCACGATTCTTTAGGATTCGTCGATAGCACCACAATTCGAATGCTTCTAATTTTTTTAGCATTGGGGTTTTTAACGTGCATGTCTCACAACCGTACAACTAGGCTTTGGAACTAGAAATGAAGCTAGAGATGACATGCTTGAATTAGCAACAGCATTGGATATGGCGATTGTTAACACATTCTTTAAAAAGAGAGAAACTCAACTTATTACCTACAAAAGCGGACAACATCAATCCCAAATAGACTACTTCATGATAAGGAACGTGAATGCAAGGACTGCAAGGTAATAGTTAGTGAGACAATAAGCCAACAACATAAGCTGCTTGTTCTGGACATCGAAGTAAAAAGCAAAACTAAGCAAAAATATCGGAGAGGACCACAAAAAATCAAGTGGTGGCTGCTAAAACATGAGAAAGAAGGTCTATTCAGGAGAAGAATAGTAGAAAAAATATGTTGGAACATGAAAGGAAGCCCTAATAAAATTTGGAGAAAAATGGCCAGTAGTATTAGAGAGACTGCTATTGAAATACTTGGGAAAACGTCAGGAAAAAAGTTTGAGGATAAAGAGACTTGGTGGTGGTCAAACGAAGTACAAGGAAAAATAAAAGAGAAGAGAAAATTATATAAGCAGTGGCAAGAAACAAGAAACCAGATCCGACACAGATCTTCAAAACTACATGGTGGCGAAAAAGGAAGCGAAAGTAGCAGTAGCAAAAGCCAAAGTAGAAGCGTATTCAAACCTATACGATCAACTTGATACCAGGGAAGGCGAAACGAAGATATACATATAAAATAGCCAAACAGAGAGCAAAGAAAGCAAAAGATTTTAATCAGATTAGATGTATCCGATATGAAAATAATAAAATACTGGTTTACGAAAGAGATGTCAAAAAGAGATGGAGAAAGTACTTTGACAGCTTATTAAATGAAGAATTTGACAGACAGCCTCTAGAGTCAACGGAGACAATAGCAGCAATGGTCACCAAAATAACAAACGAGGAAGTGGCTCAAGCGCTTCAAAAAATAAAGAAAGGAATAGCAGTAGGACCAGATGATATTCCTGGGGAAGTATGGAGAGCATTGGGAGAGACAGGAACAAGGTGGCTAGCAGGTATATTTAATAGAATTATAGAATTTGGACAAATGCCAGACGAATGGAAAAGCAGTATACTGGTACCTGTTTACAAAAACAAGGGAGATATACAACAATGTACAAACTACAGGGCTATAAAACTGCTTAGCCACACCATGAAAATATGGGAAAGAGTAATTGATAGACGGATACGTGCATGAAGAGACCGAAATATCCCAGAATCAATTTGGCTTTATGCAGGGCAGATCAACAACAGATGCAATTTTCATTATAAGGCAGTTGATGGAAAAATACAGGAGTAAAGAAACAAACGCTCATATGGTATTCATTGATCTTGAGAAAGCTATGATAGAGTTCCTCGAGAGATTCTGTGGTGGGCACTCAATAAGAAAGGAGTCCCTGGTGAATATGTAAAGATTGTGAGGGATATGTATGAGGGAGTAACGACTAGTGTTAGGACAGGTGTGGGAGAGACTGATAAATTTCATGTGAAAGTAGGATTGCACCAAGGCTCTGTGCTTAGTCCGTATTTATTCTTATTAGTTTTGGACCAGATAACAGCGAAACTACAGGGTAACATTCCATGGTGCTTAATGTATGCTGATGATGTCGTGTTAGTAGGAAATAGTGAAAGAGACTTAGAACAAAAACTGGAACAGTGGAGGCAAGCTCTGGAGGAAAAAGGTTTAAAACTTAGTAGGACAAAAACAGAGTATTTGGAATGTTCATTTAAAGATGGAGTTACTACAAATAAAATGGTATCTTTGGATGGTGAACTGATTGTAAAAAGCAATAGTTTTAGGTACCTGGGATCGGTATTGCAGAGTAATGGAGAAATATATGGAGATGCATGCAGTAGAATTAGGGCTGGATGAAGATGAAAGAAGCGAGTGGTGTGTTGTGTGACAGAAAAATTCCAATGAAGCTGAAGCGAAAATTCTATAAAACAGCCATAAGACCGGCTATGATGTACGGAACTGAATGTTGGGCAGTGAAGAAGAAAGAGGAACAACGAATGCATGTGGCAGAAATGAGAATGCTTAGATGGATGAGTGGAGTGACAAGGAAGGATAAAATTAGAAATGAGTATATTAGGGGAAGTCTAGGTGTGGCACCAATTGATGCCAAAATGAGAGAGCATAGGTTAAGATGGTTTGGTCATGTTCAACGTCGAGACGTTAATCACCCAATACGAAGAATAGCTGAAGTGAAGATTCCTGGAAGGAGTAGGAGAGGACCTGGGGGGAGACGATAAGGCAGGACATGTTGGTAAAGGGGATGGACATTGATATGACCCAAGATAGAATTGTGTGGAGAAATGCAATTAGGGAAGCCGACCCCACATAGGGATAATAAGGCAAAGAGAGAATGATGATGTCTCACAACCGTACAACAAGACCACACATAACATTTCAGGACCTTCTTGCGAATATTCATCGACAGTTCTGAAGCTCTCTCTTGTCTGTCGTCCAATGCCTTTATAGCTCTGAAACAAAATTGATATTTTTTGGTGAAAACACTTAATTATACCTGGCAATTGACGTTGTAGGTTTTAGACCATGCAGAAATTTTATGAATAACAACTTTTATCCTAAAGTTATTAAATTAATAATTAAAAGGTTTCTATGTTGTCTTAACTTAATAAAATATGTTGTATACAAATATATGTAGAAGAATTGTTAAAACAAACACTTCTTATAAGTTACTCAAAAATTACATCTATTTACAATCAATCCACCTCTACTAAAAAGTTTAATCTTGTCAGATGAGCGTGGCATAATCTGGGAAACTGTTACCTCCGTAAACCGATTCGTGATTTGTCACCCCTTATTAAGGTTTACCCCGTTTCTTAGTACCGAGACAGGAATTGGGATTGATCTCGCTCCGGATGGAGTCGTGACAGTAGATAAGGGAAATCGCGGATGAAGTGCTTACGCTGCATACGTACGCGTACCATAGTGGCTTCTTCAGTGAGTGACCTAAATCTTTATGGGGTGATAAATAGAGGAATTCGAGGGGAGGAGAAATGTATGGGTTGAGGATTTGAGGATATGGTATAATCAAATTCTGAATTGTTTGCAAATTTGAGTGCATTTTAAATAGGTAAAAACTCACAATTGGATTTAGTTTACGATGTTTAGTTTATTGGACGACCGGTATCTGGCTCAACAATTTCAGATCGTCGTCGGGTCCCTAATTAAGTTACTTCACTAAAAATAAATGTTAGTTGCCAATAATTAGTTAGTTAAATGCAATATATGGAACCTGTATTATAGGGAGTTTTTGTTCTGTTACTCATATTAGCACCGTCTTGTTTGGAATAGCTTTCCTGTTTATCCTTTTGGTAAACCTGTTCAACGTCTCGTTCGGTTTATGCTTTTTAATTATTGCATCTCTCGTATTAATTCTAATTAGAAAGTGATCAGAATCTACGTCTGCTCTAATAACAATCATCATCATCATCATCATCTTGGTGCTACGGCCCTTAGGGGGCCTCGACGTTCTCAAGCTTTCTACGCCATTCTGTTATGTCCCTTGCTTGCATTTTCCAGTTGCCGACTCCGATCTTCTCGGAATCTTGTGTTACCCCGTCCATCCACCTCAGCTTTGGTCTACCCCGTCTTCTCATTCCCACGGGTTGCGCTGTTAGAATCTTTTTTATCATGTTCGATTCAGAGGCCCGGGCTACATGTCCTGCCCACTGCAGGCGGTTTCGCTTAATTATAGTGATAATATCTTTTCCACTAAACGTATGCTTGTAGATATTCTGCAGTTCAAAGTTATATCTACGCCTCCATATTCCGTTCTCACAGACCGCTCCGAACATCTTACGTAGCACCTTTCT
The DNA here is from genome assembly GCF_917563875.1 of Diabrotica virgifera virgifera. Lineage (NCBI taxonomy): Eukaryota > Metazoa > Arthropoda > Insecta > Coleoptera > Chrysomelidae > Diabrotica > Diabrotica virgifera. The sequence goes on along the minus strand of NC_065443.1, from coordinate 201,408,802 downwards.
TTCAAAAATCGATAGAGCGGATTCATCTGTTTTAGTTAGCGTCCATGCCTCTGATCCATATGTGAGAACGGGGACTATCAATGTTCTATACAGCCTTATACGAGTTTTTTGAGACAGACGTTTGTGAGCTAAGTAATTTGATAGACTATGATAGCACCTGTTTGCAATTATTATTCGTCTTTTTATTTCCACTGATGTGTTATTATTGGGGTTAACCGATGTCCCTAGATATAGGAACTCTTTGACTGCTTCGAAGTTTTGGTCATTGATGATTAGGTCTGCGTCAACATTTCCAGCTCTTGTGTTTGTGTTAGTCGCCATGAATTTGGTTTTATTTCGATTTATATGTAACCCCATTCGTTCTGCTGCTGCTACTAGCTCGGTTAGGATTTCCGCAGTTCTCGCTCTGGTTCTTGTTATAATGTCCACGTCGTCTGTATCTGCTAGAATTTGGACAGATCTATTGAATATTGTTCCCCTGCTATCTATATTAGCGTCTCGTACGACCTTTTCTAATGCTACATTAAAAAGTAGACACGCCAGCGCATCTCCCTTCCTTAACCCCCTGTGTATTTCAAATGGGGTTGACGAGTCGTTTTGCATTTTTACTGCTGATATCATCTTCGCCATTGTCACTTTTATCATGCATATGAGTTTTTTTTGGAATTCCTAACTCATTCATAGCGTTGTAGAGACTTGGTCTTAAGACACTGTCATATGCAGCTTTAAAATCGACAAAAATATGGTACATGTCTATGTTAAACTCTTTTCTAATAACAATATAATATTATAAAAGTTTAAAAAGGCAGTTTTTGTTTTTATTTGATTCAGAGTTGGACCACCATCTCCAGATAGCTATTTCTGCCTTTCAGGCGTCATCGGTGGAGCTATGCAATCATAACTCTAAACCAAATATCAACAGCCTGCCTATTTAAGGGAAATTACCACGATGCAATAATTCCACCTTTGAGACGCAAAACAGCGACATCTCTCGTAAAACGAGGAAGACGAAAAGTCTTATTATAAAAGTTGTTTAAAAGTAGATTGGTGTAAAATACCTACTTCAATGCAAGTTTTAAACGCTGCTCGCTTTTTTGTGGTAATAATAATTTGATGGCCATTTTTTCCTAGAAGTAAACTCCACCCCTGCGCCTCATCGTCGACATAGACAATAGCGCTAAATTACGTACGAACTTCTTCAAACAACCCTCACAAACCCTTCCGTAAAAGACAAAAGATCTCGTTACCGCGTCTTCATCTTAAGATGACGTCGTCTCTCGGCATCCCAGTCATCATCGCGGTGTTTTCACCGTCGACAAAAAATATTTTCTGGGACTGTAAACTTCTGCGAAGTAGTTTTCCTAATTTAATTAACTTTGAGCTATGAGAGCTGTGTCAAGAAAAAACAGGGTCGGCCTAGATACTCTTCTTTAACGACAATGTTTTTCTTCCTCAAAGTGTCCTCCTAAAATGTTGATTAATTGTATGTTTTTTACCTATTATTGCTTAGAATTTATATCGTTGATGGAAATTCTTTTGCCATGATGTGTTTTCTACTACTACTACTGTATTAGTATTCGTTGCAATAGTTGATATTTTGTATTTCCCAACGTGACCAAAAAATATTCCAGTCTTCTCTTCTTAATCGTGTCAACAACTTCAGTTCATTCATTCGTTTGGTCTATTTAATACCTATTCACTTGTTATTCTGTCGGCCCAATAAATTACTTGTATTTTCCTATGTAAGCTTGTATTTCGACAGCTTCTATTTTCTATTCTCTTACAGATATCATCATTTAGATCCGTGTCTTAATATTATTTGAGGTATTATTATAAAGACAGTGATAAAATCACATATTTTTATATTTTATTGTCATCTAGGTCCGTATTTCGAAAGACTCTATTCTTCTCTTAATATGGTATTATCAGGAAGTGAGCGTAAGCTAAGTGAAGTTTTAAATTTTTGTCAATTTTAAAAAAGCTTGTTATCCTACTCAATTCTGAATCTTCATCTGATCTTTGTCTCAGCGGACATTTCAAAAGCAACATGACCAATCCACTAATTGGTGCCACCCCTGAACTACCCCTAATATACACCTTTTTAGTTTTAATCCTTTTTGTCACTCCACTTGTCCATCTAGGCATTCTCATTTCCGCCAAATGCATTCGTTGTTCCTTTCTTTTTAGCTGCCCAACATTAAGCTCCATACATCATAGCTGATCTTATGGCTGGTTTATAGAATTTTCCCTTTAGCTTCTTTGGAATTATTGTGTTACACAGCACACCACTCGCTGTTTTACTAAGATTTAAATACTGTTACTCGAGAGCATTTCTCAACTCATTCAGTTTTTGTTTTCTCCCACACCTGTCCTTACACATATCAATCCTCCATATCCAATATCCTCCATAGTCCAATCCCTCATATCTCACAGTTTATACATATAGTTACCAGGGGACTCGTTTCTTATTACATGTCCACCTCAGAATTTGTCAAGGAGCTCTATCATATACTTTCTCAAGTTCAATGAATACCATCTGCGCATTTGTTTCTTTATTCTTGTATTTTTTCATTATAAGGGCATTATACTGAAAATTGCATGATCTTGATTTTTATTTTTCTCCTAAATAGATCTTCTTTCTCATATTTTACGCATCCACCACTTGATTTTTTGTGGTCCTCTTTACGTTGATGTTCAGTATACACAAATGATGTTGTTGGCTTACTGTCTCACTAACTATTACCTTGCAGTCCTTATATTCGCGTATTCCTTCTTTTATGATTTTCTCCTATGATGCAATATCACCCACTATATCTCCTAATATTGATCATAGAAATCCTTTCCTCTTGACATTTTGATTTGAAAAATATTTATTTTTGTTAGACTTTTTATATTGTGTCCTATAAATAATTAAAACGTGGTATTATAAAAAGTTTTTTTTCTTTGCTTGGAAAATGGCTTTAGCAGAGCCAATTAGCCAGACTTGTTTGTGATTGATTGCAGATTCATAATCATAAATTTCTTATTTCATAACGTAAGTACTACAATATTATTTTTTTGATACATCATATTATTTTAAGTTCTTTTTTTTATAAAAGTGTAATTATTTAAAAATGTATTGTTTTCATCTCTTCCCAGTTTTCTTTTTTTTTTTTTTAATCACAAGAGCAGAGATTACGCTGTAATTCCCTTAACATGGTCTCTTCAACGAGCGGCCACAAGACGTTTAATACATATCTGAACAAAAAGGAGGATTGGAGGTTTCTTCTCATGTCCTTGCAGCATTAAAAATACAGAAACTATGATCTTAACTGTGGTAAACTCAAATCAAAGTGGGGATCACAATGAGCTTCTCATGATGTAGGACATCAACATCTTTTTAATCGTCTGTCAAATAAGTGTAAGCCTCAATACTAGCACTCCGACAATGGTGAACGAAAACATGCGTACTGACATTCCTTCGATTGGCCTAATATACATCTCTCACTTGATTTAGTTATATAATTTATGAAAGGCTGTAATGTCTCTTCCCGCTAGTCAACATGGTAGTAGTCTACTAATAAGAGACACCTTTGGCTCCGCCGCCGACGCGATTCTCGCCGCGACGCTTGGTCTGGGAGTTATTACGCCCCAAAGAACAGATTTACACTTATTCACTCTAATTAAGGAGAGAGAGAGAGAGAGAGAGAGAGAGAGAGAGAGAGAGAGAGAGAGAGAGAGAGAGAGAGAGAGTGCGTGAGTTACGTTCATACACGTTTACTTCTTGACTTCTCGTATTATAATTATGACAGTAGAGGAAATAGATAAATATTATTCCAAAACATAATAAATATTTATATTATTATTTATATATACACACAAACAAACGTATATCCTTCCGTGACTAACATTTGTTCTGTGAGACGGCCCACTTAGAGTTTTTTACGATTATATCCAAATTGTTCGTTATGTATCTTCGCCGCCATCAGTAGCTGCCTAATTCAGGTGCCTCTTTTTATTGTTGAAGTTTGAGTCTTCAGTGTCAAGTCATTATGCAATTATCGGCAAATTTTGTCGTAAGAGACCGAGTTGAACGTGACATACTCGATGAAAAAATATTTATATTAACGAGAGAACGTGCGAACAAGTGCTGATAATTTAGTAACCCAATTGCCAAGAGTAAAATGTGATAGTCCATTCTTTCACGGTTTTTGCTCAAAATGTTAAAGAACCGCTTGGATTGACATGAAATTTGACATGCGTATAGCTTACATGTCAAAGAAAAAAAGTGATATTGTGCCGATGTGTGCTTTTGCCCTGGGGGTGACTTTCACCCCCTCTTGGGGGTGAAAAAATATATGTCCAAAATAAGTCCGGGAATGGGTAAACTGACTAATTTTAAGTAATTTTTGTTCCAAAGAGCTTTTTCGCCAAGTCAACACTTTTCGAGTTATTTGCGAGTGAATATGTTCATTTTTCAACAAAATAACCACATTTTTAGACGGTTTTTCGCAAATAACTCAAAAAGTAAGTATTTTGTCGAAAAAAACGTTCTTAGTAAAAATATAGCCTATAAAAAAGTAAAAAAATAGTGTACGCGTTAGGTCTCTGGATCTCGTAGAACCAGAGTTATAGCCAATGAAAAATAGATTCATATTCACCAAATTTCAAATAGAATAATTCGATGTGAAATATCCAAAAAATTAAGCACTTTTTGGGAAAACTCATTATAACTTTTTTAAAGTGTTTAAAAAAAGATTTATTTCTGTTTTTACAAAAAGTTTCTAGCATTAAATTTAAGCAAGTTATGCTCAAAATAAAGTTGGTACTTTTTGTTTTTGCAAAAAAAAATCTGGAAGACCAACCCCTAATTAGCAACTTAAATGAAATTAATCGTTACCGCTCCACAAATTATTTTACTTGTGTTGTGTTTATATGATCTGTAAGTTTCATCGATTCAAAGTGCTTATTTTTGAAAAAATTTGGCTTCAAAGTAAAATTTTTAAAAATTTAAATTTTGAAAAATATCCTTTTTTTCAAAATAACTTAAAAATTGTTAGAGATACCAACAATCTCGAAAAACAAAAAAGTCAGATTTGCTTTTCTAAATATCATGTATTTTTTTTGTTTTTCTGTTAGACAAAAATTGATTAAGATTTGGTGTTTCTAAATTTGCATACATTCGTGATCGGTGACTCGTTCAACCCCTTTTAACTACAGCCCTTTCAATAATAAGGACTTTGAACCGATGAAACTTACAGATCATATAAACAATATATACAGGAGTCAAGAAACTTGTGAAGTCGTAACGGTTAAGTTCATCTAAGATACTAATTAGGGGGTGATTTTCTCGATTTTTTTACCAAAACCAAGAGAGACTAACTTTATTTTGAGCGTAACTTGTTTAATTTTGATGCTGGAAATTTTTTTTATAAAACAAAAATGAAGCTTTTTTTAAGCACTTTAAATAAGTTGTAATGAGTTTTCCCCGAAACGTGCTTCATTTTTGGTTATTTCACGTTAGAGACCGACCGAATGTGACTTTTTTGGCCGAAGCCGAAGCCGATGCCGAAGTTCGGCCTGAAGGATACCTTCGGCCGAAGCCGAAGCCTAAGCGGAAGGTGACTAAATATTTGCATTTATAGTAGGGATAGTCGATGTTTTGCCATTAATATTTAGGTAGTCAAAACACCAGTAATCTTGAGTTTTAACAAATACAATAAAATTATTATAGTTTGTCAGAATTTTACTACGTGAGAAATATTCAAATGAAGATCTTTGAGACATCTTGGCCTATTGTTAAAATTTATATCCTACCTACTACCTGAAAGTTTGTAAAACGTTTTGGTTTATTAGGGTATAAAATAGGGTGTAAATATTATTCAAAGTATCAAAGGCTCGCCGAAGCATATTGTTTAGAGATTATTTATATAGTATAGTATACTCGGAGCATTTTATTATTCCACCTTCGGCGAAACCTTCGGCTTCGTTTTGGCCGAAGCCGAATTTTGGCCGAAGGTTTAAATATTGGCCGAAGGTGGCCGAAGCCGATGCCGAAGCCGATTAATCGGTCGGTCTCTATTTCACGTTAAAGTATTCCATTTGGAATTTGACGAATATGAACCTATTTTTGATTAGCTATAAGTCTGCTTCTACTAGGTGTAGAGACATGATGTGTACACTATTTTTTTAAATTTTTTACAGGCTATATTTTTGCTAAGAATGTTTTTTTGACAAAATACTTACTATTTGAGTTATTTGCGAAAAACCGTCTAAAAGCGTGGTTATTTTGTTGAAAAAATGAACATATTCACTGCCAAATAACTCGAAAAGTATTGACTTAGTGAAAAGACTCTATAGAACAAAAGTTACTTAAAATTAGCCAGTTTATCCATTTCCTGACTTTCTTTGGACGAATATTTTTCACCCCAAGAGGGCGTGAAAACCACCCCCAGGGCAAAAGCACATATCGGCACAACATCTATTTTTTTCTTTGACTTGTTAGCTAGGTGTATGCCAAATTTTATGTCAATCCAAGGGGTTCTTTAAAATTTAGAGGTTTTGCAATATTTTACCGTTAAAGAACGGACTATGAAGCTAGGTACAAAAAACAGCAGTGGAAAAAATGAGCTTGTTTTTCACAAATGAGATGTTATATAATTGTTTTTATCTTTTTTGGTATTTTGCTAAAGTTTAAGAGGCTGAATAAATTTAAAAAAACATTCTTGTTTAATTTCACTCCTTCAGGGAGTAAACACAACCCTACGCTTGAAATGGTGTCAATGGAAACATTTTTTCCACCTACCTCTACCGAAAGTATACTTTTTCTGACCTGATTGTAGGGAGAAAAGTTGTACTTTTCCTCCCTAGGGAGGAAAATATTTTTCCTCCCTAGGGAGGAAAAGTAAAAGTGACGTCACGGTATTTCATTCAGGAAATATAACTTATTGACGCCCTGTACAATATCTATTTTCTATTACGTAAATATCTATACATTTTAACGTTTATTTAAAAACACTCTGTATTTTGCAGAATGGTAAAAAACAGTAAATTGTTATTCTGATTTAACAATGTTTACATTAATAATTTGACTTATATTTGACAGTTGACAGTTATATTGTACCTACTTGCTAGTTTTAGTTCGAATAAATTTTGTTGGTTAGTTACATAAATAAATTAAGTAAAAATGATAAAATGACTTGTTATTTGAGGAAGGTGGAAAAACTATATGTATAACATGGGAGTAAAGTGCCTTTTCCTCCCTTGAATGATTACTGCCCTCCGCTACGCGTCGGGCAGTAAACTTCATTCTCGGGAGGAAAAGAAGCACTTTCCTCCCTTGTTATACAAATAGCTATTTTATGTCGGTCTCTGACACCGATGTTAGCTATTAATGTTCAGAATACCTATGTTAGTTGAGGAAGGATATAGAATTATCTGATATTTTTTATTATTTTACGCGAATTAAAGCTAAAGTTAATTTTCTTTCATTGCACCTCTCCGGAGCCTAACTACAGGTTATAGTACCAAATCAACATACCTGCGAGCTATTAAAGTTGGTTGGATCAAAATTAAAGGATCTTTCTTACCAATCATAATGCCTCCCCCGAACATAACACTTCCTCTTTTATATTTGTGAACAGATTTGGCAGTGTCCTTTTTTGCTTGTCTTCCTCGCCCTCTACGTACACAAATTCGTTAATCATCTGATTTCACATATCCTATTTTTGTTTAAAAACAACACACTTTGCCAATTTCCAATGTTCCAGGTTTGATGTTGAAGAAACCAATTTACGTGATCAATCTTGTGCTGCCTGGTTAATTCAGGATCCCGTAACTTTCTCCTGCTATATAGTTCTTTGGCACACCAACTCTTCTTCTTTAGTGAATTCAGAGGCTTAAGCGGTCAAATTTGTTGGCAAAAATAAAGAAGTCAACTACTTCATTGATACAGGGTGTTTCTAAATTCATGCGACAAACTTCAGGAGGTGATTGCTCGTATGAAATTAATATGGGTTCTTCCTATAACAAAATTTCCTCAGCCCAACCCTTAAGGGTGATATCACCCATAAAAGGTGGTAACTAAAATTGAGTTTTTATTTTTTTTTTTAAATTTCAGTAAAGCTAGAAACTTGAAATACTGTAATTTTCGTGCACTCGCAAAGGACTAACCACGTGTATTTTTTCAATATTCCTGTTACATTATACGAAGGTGAAATTAGCAACCCTTACTTTATTTCATATCAAAACTTTTTTTTCGAGACGAAGTTGTATGAAATAAAATTTAACTTAAAATCCTTGTTTTAGTTAAAACTTTTTTTTATTCTTAAATTTTTTTCCCAAAACCAATAGCTGCAGAGAAAAAAAATAAACATCATAATTTATAATTTTTTTAATAAATTGAGTGGAAAACAGTAAAGATGTAAAATGTGATACGATTCATAATAAATGCTGGAAATGACCACCTCTACCTTAATGTTTTTAATTACAAAGTTTTAGAATATTAGGCTGCTGTCACTTCGACATTTACCGTGTTTACTTAATGTTTATTCAAATTTTAGTAGACCGATGTCAAACACTGTTGTTGGTAGTTACCAATCGAAGTTTACTTGTAAGTTTGTAGGTTGTTATTTTTGCATTATCTGTGTATTGTTTATTTTATAACATGTATACAAACGCTGAAATGGCCGACATGCATTTTGTGTATGGTATGGCAAATGGTAATTGTCGACAAGCTAGACGTCTTTATGCTGAAAAATATCCACAACGAATAAAGCCTCATCATTCCGTATTTGCACGTATTCACAACCGCTTATCCGAAACTGGAATGTTAAAAAGAAATTCAAACAGTACTGGTCGTTTCCGGACAGTTAGAAATGTAATGGTAGAACAAGAAATTTTAGATGAAATTGATGTACACCCGGAAACAAGCACTAGAATAATTGCCAACACCTTAAATATCAGCCATTCATCTGTGTGGCGAGTTTTTAAAGAGCAGCAGTTATATCCTTACCACATCCAACGGGTTCAAGCTCTTTTACCTAGAGATTTTCCTCAACGAGCTAGATTTTGTGAATGATTAACACACGAAATGCGACAAAATCCTCAATTTTTAAATAATGTATTGTTTACGGACGAGGCAGATTTTTCAAGAGTAGCTATCATAAATTTTCACAATAATCACGTATGCAGACGAGAATCCCGATGAGATTATAGAGCACCATTTTCAAAATGTTTTTTCAGTGAACGTATGGATTGGTATAGTAGGGGATAACTTAATTGGGCCACATTTTCTGGCTCAGCCATTAAATGGAATTTCTTACACCAGTTTTCTACAAAATGATCTCCCTGAACTACTTGAAGACATCGCACTGAATATCAGACAAAACATGTGGTTCATGCACGATGGTGCTCCAGTACACTTCTGTCGGACTGCTAGGGAACATTTAGATGTAACATATCCCAACCGTTGGATTGGCCGAGGAGGGCCCCAACATTGGCCTCCTCGATCTCCAGAGTTAAATCCTTGTGATTTCTGTTTTTGGGGTTACCTTAAATCATTAGTCTACACGACACCCATAGTTGATATCAACGATTTGAAGAATCGTATTCAAATAGCGTGTGACACCATAAGAAATACACCTCAAATCTTTGAACGTGTACGGCAATCCATGACACGTAGGCTACGTTCATGTATTTTGGCTAGAGGTGGTCATTTCCAGCATTTATTATCAATCGTATTACATTTTACATCTTTACTGTTTTCCACTCAATTTATTAAAAAAATTATAATTTATGATGTTTATTTTTTTTCTCTGCAGCTATTATGTTTATTTTTTTTCTCTGCAGCAATTGGTTTTGGGAAAAAAATTTAAGAATAAAAAAAGTTTTAAATAAAACAAGGATTTTAGGTTAAATTTTATTTCATACAACTTCGTCTCGAAAAAAAAGTTTTGATATGAAATAAAGTGAGGGTTGCTAATTTCACCCCCGTATAATGTAACAGGAATATTGAAAAAATACACGTGGTTAGTCCTTTGCGAGTGCACGAAAATTACAGAATTTTAAGTTTCTAGCTTTACTGAAATTTAAAAAAAAAATAAAAACTCAATTTTAGTTACCACCTTTTATGGGTGATATCACCCTTAAGGGTTGGGCTGAGGAAATTTTGTTATAGGAAGAACCCATATTAATTTCATACGAGCAATCACCTCCTGAAGTTTGTCGCATGAATTTAGAATCACCCTGTATGTTGAAAACGTTTCGCTTTGCAATTTTAAAAGCATAATTTCACTACAAAATGAGATAGAGTCTAAAGTATAACATCAACAATGATGTGGCATATACAGTAAGGTCTCTTTTTATGCGGATTATTTTAATGCGATTTTGAAGTTGTGCGGTTTGTATTTCATACAAAAATTTCTATTATTAACAACTAGTATAATTAATATCAACTATTCTCATCCAGATGTCAGTAATCTGAGAGTTTGCAATTCAGGTATTCCCCTTGTTACATGATGTAGCAGGTAGCTATTACATCAATCTGAGTTTCGCATTGAAAGGTATAACCTGGAATTGTTTTGAAATTAAATTTAGGTAAATGTTTAATTAAGTATTAGAGTTTAAATGTCGCTGATTTCAAGTATAGTTGCACTATAATAAACAGAACATTTTGATATCTGGATTGAAACATTTAATAAGTGTCGTAAAGTTTTATGTTTCATTAAAAGATGTTTTTGCAATCTCAGTATCGTCAGTAGGGGAGTGCAATTAAAACGAAAACATGCATGGTTTCGGAAAAATTCAAACAAGCTTATATTTTTCTAAAACTTTTTTTGTTAGTTTATATGTTAAAGTAAAAAGTTCTACTCGCAGATTTGGCCGCTAATTGTTTATTAATTGTTTCAACAATAACAATTGTTTTGTATTAATAATTTTAAAAATATCGTTAAATTCATCATTTTACTTTGATCAAATATGTTTCTATTTTGTTTTTGATTATACTGAATCCGAATATGGCATTGCAATTTGAAAATTCTTATACAGAAGCTCTTATACAGTGTGTCTGCGTAGCTAGGAACCACATAGAAAACTTTTTTATTATCAATTTTACGAAAAAAAGTTATTCTTCATAAAATGCTCTGGATAGTCAAAAGTCTAAAACTCAACCATCAGATATCAAATTTTATCAATTTTATACGAGTTATGTCAAAAATATGAATTTCGTTAAAGAGTAAAGTACCTTTATATTCCAGAATATCAAAAAATGCTATAATGAAAAGTTGTTTGAAATTAGAAACTATGTCTAAATATACAATTACATCATTCTAATTGAAAAGAAAAATTTCAATTTTTTCTCAAATTACGGATACTTATTATTTTATTACAATTATGATAACTATTTTATTATCACTTTTACGAAAAAGTTATTCTTCATAAAATGCTCTAACTGGTCTAAAATCTAAGACACAATCATCATATATCAAACTTTTTTAATTTTATACGAGGTATGTAAAAAATGTGAATTTTTCTTAAGTTAAGTGCCTTTATTATTTACAATATTTTAATTAGAAGGATGTAATTGAACACTAAAACAAATTTTTTAATTCCAAACAACTTTTTTTAATAACAATTTTCGATATTGTGAAATTTAACGATACTTTACTCTTGAGTGAAATTCATATTTTTTGACATACCTCGTATAAAATTCATTAAATTTGATATTTGATGATTGCATCTTAGATTATATACGATGTAGAGTATTTTATAAAGAATAACTTTTTGTCGTAAAAATGATAATAAAAAAGTTATCAATAGGTTCCAAGTTACGCAGACATACGGTATAAGAGCTAAAAAAATTTTTTTTGCTGAACATTTATTATTGTTGAAGTTTATTATTAAATGTATTTTAGGTAAGTTTTACAGAAAAAAGTTTTGATCACTTTATATAAACATTTTTTTAGCTGGCAATTTTCGGTTTTCATATTACATTTTTGTTATCTTTCTTAATTTTCTAAAAAGAAATAGTCTATTTCATTTCTAAAGTAAAATAATTTAGTGCATTTTAAATATTACATCCTAAGCTTAAAAAAAAACACTTATGAAACTGTAATAGATCTGTTGAAACTTGAGTAATACCGTCTTAAAATGGTGATAATTCTATAAAACTAGGAAGATTTCAAAAATTACATTTTTTAAGACGTCATATCATTTGAATTAAATTTTTTTGAAATTTTTTTTGAATGAAACATCATTTAGTACGATGCTTCAAAGGTAAGTTGCGCAAAATTGAAGGTTTTATAAGAAAAATTATATTAGATACACATTTTTAAATCATTTTCAAAACAAAATTCATGTAAGGCTCACTTTCCACCCCCACCGTACTTATGCCCATACATTTTATTTCTTTTTATTATAACCATAAGATAGCTTAATTATTCTTCTTTTAGGTTCAATTAGTAAAATTTCATTTGATCCATTAGTTAAAAATTACATTAAAATAACTCAACCTTGCACTTCGCCGTACTCTAGTTAACAGTGCGCTAATGTTTGTGAGAAGGGTGACTTTAGCGTTATAAATAAAAAATTATAGAAGATACAGATTTAATTTTAGAATATTCTTTATATAAGGTTTTTTTTGTAAAATTTTCTGAATTTTTCAATGGTCAAGTCGGTTTTTTTTTAAATTTATATTTTCTGAGTTATTAAAAAAAACATCTAATTTCGTAGTTCATTTGTTTAATAAAAAATGAAGCACCCACTTCTCGAGTAGAACTTTTTGATATGTTGTTTATTAAACATTTCTTAATGAAATTACAAAAAGTTCTATCTTGTTTGATTTTTTCCGAAGTGAAAATCTATATGTACTCCCCTACAGTCTGCGTTTTTAATTTCTTCTTTAAGATTTTATTTGGCCCAATGGAGAAAAAAAACTTCAAAAACATACAATTTTTGGTGCACAAAGGTCCACCATTTTAAGTGATTTTAGAAAAATACGGAACGTATCCCTACTTTTTCAATGCAAGTAAAGTCTTTTTTATCTCTTTCGTCTCTAAAGAACGTATCCACCGCATAAAACGAGACCTTACTGTACTTACAAATCAATTTGTAATTATATTTTATGAACCAGCGACTTAAAATTCTATATTTTCGACATTGCCAAATGTACAGTTACTGAGATATCTGAGATTTACACCTGTAAATATAATCTGTTAATAGCCAATATTGACCTTAATATTCTTCTTTTTCTTTAAGCTCCATCTTCTGTCGAAGGTTGGAAATCATCATGGCAATGCGGATCCTGTTGAATGCCGGTCTAAATAGCTCTGCACTACTGCATTCGAACCATTCCCTTAAGTTCTTAAGTCTTCGTCTTCCCACAGTTCGCTTTCCTCGGATTTTGCCTTGCATAATAAGTTGTAATAATGAATATTTTTGCCCTCTCATCACATGTCCCAAGTATTCAAGTTTTCGTCTTTGATAGGTAATATTATTTTCGGTTTATTTCCTATCCTTCTAGTTACTTCCAAGTTTGACATTCTTTGAATCCATGATATTCGTAGGATTCTTCTGTAACACCAATATTCAAAGGCGACCAGCTTATTCAGATGGACTTTTTTTAATATTCACGCTTCCAAGCCATAAAGAAGAGTAGAGAACACGTAACACCGAAGCATCCTTAGGCGTAGTTCTAACTTTATATCCCAACAACAAAGAAACTTTTTACGTTTAATGAATGATGCACGTGCTATTTCAATACGTGTCTTAATTTCTTTGGTTTGGTCTACATTTGATGTTCCATGTTCCTAAGTATTTGTAGTTATCCACACTTTCAATTACAGTATCTTTATTAGTCAATTCGATGTTTGCGTCTGCTGATTTAGTCACGATCATGCATTTAGTTTTCTTTAAATTTATCTTCAGTCCGTACTCATGACAGCGTTCATCAAGGCGTTGCATTACGTTATGTAACAAATCATTGTTGTTATAATAATAATAATATGCAGAAATTAGTAAAAACATTTTATTACAACCAAAATTACTAAATTAATTATTAATATATGATATATTAAAAAAAGGCAAAATGGCATCCCTATAAAGCACAATTATTGGTACAGGAACTGAATGAAGACGATCCAGAATGGAGTTCTATGATTCCATTGCACATTATGCAATGTATGACACAATAGATTTAACATTATTCCTATTTTTTGAAACAAATCATTTTATCTCATGAGACTCCTTTCCATTTGCATGGCACGATCAGTAAAAACCTGTAGGTACTGGTCAAAATGAAAATCCGCATTTGATGGTGGAGGCGCACTTGATGGTGGATGCGCACTGGATGGTGGAGGCGCACTGGATGGTGGAGGCGCACTGGATGGTGGAGGCGCACTTGATGGTGGAGGCGCACTTGATGGTGGAGGCGCACTTGATGGTGGAGGCGCACTTGATGGTGGAGGCGCACTTGATGGTGGAGGCGTACTTGATGGTGGAGGCGTACTTGATGGTGTAGGCGCACTTGATGGTGGAGGCGCACTTGATGGTGGAGGCGCCCCCGATGGTGGAGCGCCCGATACGGGCGCCTTCACCATGGAAGTATCGACAAAAGATCGATGTGTGGGCAGAAGTTATTATTGGACACTATTATTGGCCCTTATTTTTGGGATAAAACCAGGTAAGAGGTGAAGAATACTGGGCGTTTTTAGAACTGTAGTTAATTAACAAATAAACAAGTATCTAAAGTTACATATTTTTGCTGTTCGAAGACAATTTTCGTCGCCAACGAAGATAAAAAGGAAAATCCTTCCACTTTATGGCGAGGATTCAAAATAACAACAATACAGTATATCCAATTAGTTTTGTTATAGTGTTTCAGTATTTTATCTCTCGCAGCTTGAATGCAGTAAATTAATTGCTCATCTGTAGCGTCTCTATCAATTTTATTATTAAGAGCACACAGTAACGATCAACAGGTAGCAACAAACGCGGTCCAAGATTGCGAAAGTTCTGCGAACTTTCAAAAGTGAGGCAACAGTGCGTCGGTAATTCGACACTGACAGTGACGTTTATACTATCAAAAACAATAATTTTTATACACATAGGCGCGAAATGTTGCCAAGTCAATGACGTTCGATTTCTTGTTATAAAAAAATCGATTTTTAGTAGTTCCAATGTGACACAAAATCTAGGCATGGGATAAAAAAGTTTATTTGAAGAAAGTGTATTTTTTGTCTTTCAATGGCGGTACAGGCTCCTTTTTCAATATTTTATTTAGTTATCGAGTAATTTCCACATATTAACATATTTCAGAAATTGGGCTCTGTGCCGCCATTCTTTATTATATTACGAATACGTATGTGTGCCAAATATCTCCACAAAATATTCAAAATTAGAGCCACAATCTTGGAACGCGTTTGTTGCTACCTGTTGATCGCTACTGATTGCTCTTAAGTTCATGAGCCCATATTTCCAGTTTGTTCAAAAGTAAATTTATTCCAACTACCACCGATGGGAGTGTGCAATATTTTCCCCTTCGAGAATTGAAGAAAGTGTTTTAAACCTTCTCAGGAACCTACTGACAAAATTTACTGATCAAAACCATTCTTTATATAACATTTTCCAATTATTTAGATTTTGGTTGTTGTCACAAAATATAGTTTTAAGCATTTTTTACACTAAAGCCCCATGTTAGCATCTCGAACTTTGAATGCCATCTTGTAGGCACATCTAGTTCTGACATAGTCATCCTACAATTTATGGCCTCGCAAGCACTGTTAAGTTTAAATTGCATTTGCCCTGAATTTTTGATTTTTTTACAAGGTATTTAATTTTACTCACAGGACAGTTAAAATCTAAAATAGTAGCAATTATAGCATTTTCTGCTTCGATCCTCCAAATAATCAAAATCCTTTTCGATGTCTAAACTGTTTCGATTTGGCTCTGTAATTTTTATGAAATCCTGGACAGCTAAGCTTAGAATATGTGCGAAACATACAAAATTCTTATTGTAAGCATGCAACTACACATCAATTTTGGGTTTGTCAGGAAACCAATGCAGATCAGGGACTCCCCCAGTGGCAGTGAAGGCCGTGTTAGCACGCAACGCAATAAAAAGGTCGCCGTGGAATCACCCGACCGGGTAATCAAGAAATTTCAAGATCTTGAAATATCTTGAGCCAAGACAAGATATAAAATATCAAGAAAACGTCAAGACAAGATTTTTTTTCTTGATTTTTTCTCAAGACAAGACAAGAAGTTGTTGACAAGAATTATTGTCTTGTCGACCCCTACGTGGGATTTCTTTTTTTAGATTTTCTATGGGCACCAAATGATAGAGGGTGGTACCTTTTAAAATTGACACACTGTATATTTTTTGAAGCCATCTTGTGTATAGTTTTTACTGTTTATTTAATATTTCTGGGGCCCACGAATAGATCCTTGACTCCTCCCAACATTAATGATATAGTGCCATAAAATGTCCTTTTCACGCTTGAAAATTGAACCTAGTGCGTTAACCCCGAGAAATACATAACGCCATTTAGATGCCGAATAAGAATAAGGAGGAAAAAAGCGGCAATATGTCTCTTTCTATATCTATATCGTTCGATCGTAAAGCTTTACACGAGCCGTTTGGCGTAATATGAAAAAGGGGAGACGTAAAATTGTATACCGGAGGGGCGGCGAAGCCCCTCGAGATATGGCTGACAGCGACAAGACGAGGGCGAGGGAGAATGAAGTCGATGCACAATAAATTCCCTATTCGATGTCGCTTAAGGGCTCGTAATTTAAACGTGACGATTCGAGTGCCGCATTGGCTTGAATTGAGTGAGTTCATGTCGATGGTCAATCTATAGGGTTATTGTTTGATGTATTATGTGTGTTGACGCAGACATCAACTATGGTTTCGGCCGAAGGGGTTTGATAAATATACATTCGATAACGCCTGATTTTCTATTATTGTTTCAGTGGATTTTATTTTATTATTGTTCGTTATTGGTTCATGTAGATACCTGGAGGCATGAGTGCTTTGATATGTGCAGGTATGCGAGATATAATGAGGTCCATGTTCATTTTAAAGACTGTTTTTAGTGTTCTTTGTTAACTGAACAATAATTATGTTCTTTATTGTAGAATACGTGTAAGTACGATAAATATTAGGTTAGTTCCTACAGTATTCAAGTAGTTTTGAATACTGCACTGTGAGATAAATGTTCAAAATCAATAATATATTAGGCATTTAAATGTATGTATTTTGCATTTTTTAGCTCATTATTTTTTAACTCTTAATGGAGAACAATCAGATCTATCATTTGATCTTTACAAGTATCTTTGCCATTATGCCTATACGGATCGGTCTCCCTTAATAATCGTTTGCTCTTGCTATCATCCACATTTCGCTACCATGCATCACTACAGGTCGTATGATTGTTTTATATATAGACTGTTTAGATTTAAATTAGATGTACACCTTTTAAATGGCAACACTGCGCGCTAGACGTAAACATTAGCAAATGTAGTATAGTTGTATTAATTGCCGACGGCAGAGTATCAATTTCACCTACAAAATAGAGATGATTATTCGTTTAGTTTTTGAATATTCTTGGACAATCGTTACTTGCATAATCGCTGGTTGCACCAACAAATCTTAAGCTCCAGCTTAGCCATGCTCAGCTTATAGATAGGGCCGATATTATTTTTATTATTACTGAGACGAAGTTTAAGGTGCAATCCACGTGGAAATCCATTGCGGCAAGCTGAAAATTGATCTAAGACTCAATGGTGCAACGCGTATTTTTCGTAAGCTGAGCTTAAGGCACGTCTTAAGCTTAAGATATGTTGGTGCAACCAGGCATAATTCATTTAATTAATAGGATTATTTTTTCACTAACTATAATTTATATACTATGCAATTAAAACTAATAATTGAGAGAAGAGACAAATTGACCAAAGTGATTTTAATAACACTGTTACCATCGTAACAAGTAGATAAATTTTGAACATATTTAACAAATTAAATTACAATTATAGTATACACCAATGTTGCCGATTTTAGCACTTCCTTCAGTGTCTTATATCTAATCAAAAACTAAAAAGTCTGTATATAGTTGTATCTTTGTATGTCTTGTTAGTTGTTTCGATTTTATAAGCCAGAGTTAGGATCGAAGGTTCAACATCCGCAGAAGCAGAAATTAGGAAGTGGGGTTAGACAGGGATATGTTCTGTCGCCTCTGCTGTTTAATCTTTACTCCAAGTTTTTATTTAAAGAGGCACTGGACGATTCCAAGGATGGAGTGAATGGCGTAAATATCAACAGCATCAGACACGCCGATGATACGGTGTTGATTAAGGATTCCGACTTGGGTCTACAACTACTCATCGACAGGACCAACTCGATCTGTGAGCAATTTGGTATGAAAATAAACATTAAAAAGACCAAAGTGATGCCAATCCGAAAAAACCAAAACGTACCTCAACCTTGCAAAATAAATCGGCACATTTTAGAACAGGTAAATAGATTTAAGTACTTGGGATATTTGATCTACAGCAGCCTAAATCCTGATAAAAAAAAAGATCGAAAATAGAACAGGCCAGAAAATATTTCGAAAAAACCAAAAAACTGCTTTGTGATTCTCGAATAAAACTCGAAATTCGACTACGTTTATCCAAATGCTACGTCTGGTCGACACTTCTCTATGCAATTGAGACATGGACCCTTAAAACATCAACCGTAATTAAATTGGAGGTCTTTGAAATGTGGATCTACCGGAGAATCCTCAAAATTTCATGGACATCGCATACCTCAAACGAAGAAATGCTGCATAGAATGGGCAAAGAAAGAGAACTTTTCAACACAGTGAAAGTTAGAAAAACATCATACCTAGGCCAACCCGTGTTGAGCTGCCCCCCCCCCCCCCCCACTTGCAAAAATTAAAAAACAAATAGCCCTGATTTATGAGCTATTTATGAGCTCTCATATTCCGCAAACTAAAAATTTTGAGCTCGTTCCACTGAGCAGGAATTTAATACCCTAATGGGGGGGCTGAGTCAGCCCCCCCCCCACTACTTAAAAATAGGAATATTGAATCGGTTTTTGCGGCAGAATTACGAGCTATTTATGAGCTCTTGAAATTATATAGTTTCGATTTTTGAGCTCATCCCCTTCACCCCCAAACAACCCTTTAATTGATTTAACTTAAGAGAAAGATGCTGAGAAAACTTAAAATATATCGTATTGCGGATATAATTCATATAGCTTATATACTCTAAGAATAAACTATTAAATCAAGAGCATTTCGATTATTGAGCTACAACCCCTTCGCAATAAAACCACCCTATCTTCCCGGCTTAAGAGAAAGTTGTACTTAAAATGCATTAAACTAATTATTTGGCGACTACATATCATTTAATAATTTATAAGCTTCCAAATTACGCGCATTTAGATCAGTAAATTGCAATTTATTTTGTATAGTGCAGTCACTGAAGGTAAAAATCAACGATTACCTTCAATTTCGGTGAACCTTCATCGATTTTCACGAAAATTGGTCAGTAGTTAGAGGATACGTCAAGAAACAAAGGTGACATGGTACCACCTTGCGCCTTTACCCTGAGGGTGGCCCCTTCTCGGGGGTGAAAATTATTTTATAAAAAATAAATGCACAAATCAATAAAAGAACAAATTAAAAGCAAAATTTATTATATAAAGTTAATAAAATAAGTCAATACTTTTTAAGTTATTAAAGATCAAAGATTTTAATTATTTGTGAAAAAAATGCATGTTTTGAAAAGGTTTTTTGTAAATCACTGAAAAACTTTAAGTTTTTACAAAAAAGTTAATAGTAGTTTAATTCGTATAGCTTATATTCTAAGAATAAACTCTTAAATCACGCGTCTTTCGATTATAGAGCTACAACCCCTTCGCAAGAAAACGACCCCATATTCCCGGCTTAAGAGAGAGTTGTTCTTAAAATAATTTAAATTAATTATTTGGCGACTACATATCGTTTAATAATTTATGAGCTTGCAAAATATACGCATATCAATTATTGAATTGCCATTTTCTTTCTATAGTGCAGTCACTGAAGGTAAAAATCAACTAGTACCTTCGATTTCGGTAAATCTCCATTTATTTTCACGAATTGACAATAACAACTTGGGGTTTTAGCCTGGGGTATATGTCACCCCTTCTCGGGAGTGAAAATTACTTTATTAAAAATAACCCCAAAAATGGAGAGAGGGACAAATTATAAGCAAAATTTGTTATATAATGTGATTAAAATAAATCAATACTTTTTGAGTTATTAAAGATCAAATATTTTAATTTTTGGAAAGAAAATGCATGCTTTAGAGCGATTTTTCATAAATGACTCAAAAACTGTAAGTTTTTACAAAAAAGTTTTCATCACTAAAATTGAAGCTAATAAAAAATATAATAAATTGCTTACTTGAAAAACCCTTTAATGTTAATTTAAAGTAAGTTATTGGTAATTAAATGTATATTTTTTTCCGCGACTGTTAAAATCTAAGGGTTCAAGCTTAAATAACTGGAAAGAGATGCATTTTATAACACTTAGGTACTAAATACTTGTCAAAGTACTTAGAAATACCTATGAAAAATAAGATGCAGAAAAAGTTGATAGTATCAAAATCCGCTCACCAATTTTCGTGAAAATGAATGGAGATTTACCGAAATCGAAGGTACTAGTTGATTTTTACCTTCAGTGACTGCATTATAGAAAGAAAATGGCAATTCAATAATTGAGATGCGTATATTTTGCAAGCTCATAAATTATTAAACGATATGTAGTCGCCAAATAATTAATTTAAATTATTTTAAGAACAACTCTCTCTTAAGCCGGGAATATGGGGTCATTTTCTTGCGAAGGGGTTGTAGCTCTATAATCGAAAGACGCGTGATTTAAGAGTTTATTCTTAGAATATAAGCTATACGAATTAAACTACTATTAACTTTTTTGTAAAAACTTAAAGTTTTTCAGTGATTTACAAAAAACCTTTTCAAAACATGCATTTTTTTCACAAATAATTAAAATCTTTGATCTTTAATAACTTAAAAAGTATTGACTTATTTTATTAACTTTATATAATAAATTTTGCTTTTAATTTGTTCTTTTATTGATTTGTGCATTTATTTTTTATAAAATAATTTTCACCCCCGAGAAGGGGCGGTATCCACCCTCAGGGTAAAGGCGCAAGGTGGTACCATGTCACCTTTGTTTCTTGACGTATCCTCTAACCACTGACCAATTTTCGTGAAAATCGATGAAGGTTCACCGAAATTGAAGGTAATCGTTGATTTTTACCTTCAGTAACTGCACTATACAAAATAAATTGCAATTTACTGATCTAAATGCGCGTAATTTGGAAGCTTATAAATTATTAAATGATATGTAGTCGCCAAATAATTAGTTTAACGCATTTTAAATACAACTTTCTCTTAAGCCGGGAAGTAGGGTGGTTTTCTGGCGAAGGGGTTGTAGCTCAATAATCTAAATGAACTTGATTTAATAGTTTATTCTTAGAGTATATAAGCTATAGGAATTATATTCGCAATACGATATATTTTAAGTTTTCTCAGCATCTTTCTCTTAAGTTAAATCAATTAAAGGGTTGTTTGGGGGTGAAGGGGATGAGCTCAAAAATCGAAACTATATAATTTCAAGAGCTCATAAATAGCTCGTAATTCTGCCGCAAAAACCGATTCAATATTCCTATTTTTAAGTAGTGGGGGGCTGACTCAGCCCCCCCCCACTAGGGTATTAAATTCCTGCTCAGTGGAACGAGCTCAAAATTTTTAGTTTGCGGAATATGAGAGCTCATAAATAGCTCATAAATCAGGGCTATTTGTTTTTTAATTTTTGCAAGTGGGGGGGGGGGGCAGCTCAACACGGGTCCTAGGCCACATACTGAGAAATAATAAGTACCAATATGCTCAACTTAAAGTGAAAGGAACGATAGAGGGAAAGAGAGGACTAGGAAGGAAAAGACTATCGTGGCTCAGAAACATCCGACAATGGACAGGGCTAAATTTTGAATAGCTAATAAGAACAGCTGAAGACAGAGAAGAGTTTGCAATTGTAGTAGCCAACCTCCATTGAGGAGACGGCACTTTAAGAAGAAGATGTCATCTTTGATTTACTTTTAATCTCTCAGTAATCGCTGACCAGTTGTAAGCCGTCTTTTTTAATATATTTGAAATGGTACAAAGAGTTTTTAAGTTACTTCTTTCCTACTTTGGAAATTTCTGTTTGAAACAATTATTTTTAAGTTGTACTTTACGTATAACCTATAAATTTTTCATACATAATCCACCTAACCTCAATTCGAACCTAAGGCGGGGACCATTAATCACTACAGCCATTTGTTAATTACGTCATTACAGTCGTATTAACTGCAGCCGCACAATAAATAAACGAATTTGCGAACTCACATACATACTCAGAACCAGATATAACCAGTGTAATAATATGCGGGCAGCTATACGACCTCGAAATTGGTTACAGCTTTTGTGTAGTCTATCCGTGTTTCCCCACAGAGAATCGGATACACTCGTGAATAGGTACTAAATTTACATTAGAGCCATCGCGTCGGCTGGGTAGTGGCGTGCCGTATATTAACATATGTTCTGACTTCTGACGCGTTGACGCGTGTCGGCCTGTTACTTGTTTCGAGTTTCAAGCTGCGTGTGGTTGTATTTTACGCAATTAATCGAACAAGGCTACAAATGAGACATGAAATACAATAAATATCCCGATCGATGGACAAAAAGTGGTTGTTTTCTGTGTTACTTATTTTTCTTAGTTGTGGAATTTGTTCGAACATGTAAATCTGTTATTTTTAATTCGTAATACAGTATTGCCCAGAATAAACAGTACTGAAACTGAAACATATATGTCTCTTTGTGCGCGCTGTCATATTTAAATTAACTAGTATAGACCTGTCAAGTAATCCTTAAACAATTAATTATTTAGGCCTAATTGTTAAAAATGGTGTTAAGTACAGAGGAGAAAGTGTTTCTTGTGGAGCATTATTTTCGCTCATACGGAATCGGCCGACGTAATAATGCAAGTCTGCAATATGTGTGTGATCAATTCACACAACGCAAGCAACGGTTTAATAAATGTTCTCCAAGTAACGCTGTAATTTGGAGGTTGTTGAAAAGTTTAGAAATACGGGTAATGTATTGTGCCAACGAAAAGAAAACTCAGGGCGTCCCAGGACAGTTAACACAACGATAACCATGAACGTGTTTTTGAGCGAATCTTGGAAAATCCGACAACCAGCCAGACAAGAACAGCGTTGCATCTTGGCTTAAAACGAACTTTCTTGCCAAGAATCCTGAAGGACCTGGGTGAATTTTCGTATGTGATTAAGGTACATCAACAATTACATCCCAGGGATTATCACAGTAGAGTGGAATATTGTGCCAGAATTCTTGCATTACCAATGTATGGTTTTCAGACGAAGCATATTTTCATGTGTCAGGCAGGCCATGTAAATCGTCGCACAAATCGATTTCTGGGTTTTGCCAGACCAGATGAAGTTCAATAAGTTTCTTTACATAGCGCAAAAGTGAGTGTCTGAATCATAGACACGGAATCATTGGTCCATACTTTATCGAAGAAAATGGTAGACAAGTCACACTTAATCAAAAGAGGTACATACAAATTTTAACACGCTTTATCTGCGTCAATTGATCTACGTCAATTTTGTCGTGCACGTAATTTGGCATTTCGAGACCAATTTTTCCAGCAGGATGAGGCAACTTGCCATACTGCTATCGCAGTTCGTCAGTTTCTTCAGGGACATTTTCCAAACAAATTCATTTCACGATTTACTGACTTCCCCTATCCTGCACATTCTCCAGACTTAACATCTCCAGACGCATACATTTGGGACATGGCTAAAACTGCCGTTTTTAAACGGGCACCACAAACCATCAATAAGTTAAAAGATGCCGTTAGAGCCTTCTTCGCGGACTTGAGACAAACAACCTTTATTCCATAACATTTCGAGAAATCTGGAATATCGGTATGAAGTCTGTCTTGAGAGAGGAGGAGCTCATTTAGAACATGTTATAAAATGTCAATAATATGTATCTTTTAAAAGAATAAAATAATTACAAGTTCAGTACTGTTTATTTTGGGCTATACTGTATATTTAACTTCATCTTTGACTGCAACATTGCCAATAGTGTAAATATATAAAGGACAAGAGTGTTTAGTTTTAATAAGTATCTAAAAAGACATGTTTTTCAAATAGACTCTCTCCGAGTACCAGGCACCCACTACCCTCAGTGTTGTTTTCAGTCGAGGCGAGGCCGAGCAACACCCTGTTGTTCGTCAAAAGTTACTTTATAAAATTTACGCCACTCAAAAGTGTAAGTTAAGACGGCCAACAAGCAAGCTCCCTGTTGTGCCTCCGCTGTTGCCGTACTCCACTCAAAAGTAAGTCTCGGTCTCCAATCCGTCAAGGATAAAGAGCACATCAAGACGTTGGCCAAACAACATCTCTGTTTCTACCCACTGTACCTTCACTCTACGTGCTCTCTACAATTTGGCAAATGTTGTGCTTTGTTGGTATACAAGCAATCAATAGAAAGTTGTTAGTAGTGCAGATATAGATATAGAGTCAATCAATAGAAAGCAGTAGATAGAGTAAAGATAGTGATGATAATATCCAACCTCCTATTAGGAGACGGCACTTAAAGAAGAAGAAGTGTAACGGGTAGATCTTTTCGGACAACAGACTCAGAAACACAAGTTCAAGTAAAATAAAACTATATATTCTTGTTCTTTCAATGCAAAGTAAAATAACAAATAATGAAATAAAACAATATTCTGGTATTCGTTCTGCCCCCGAATAAAGCCCCCTTGGCTGTTGTCAGAAAAGAAAAACAAAATTGTATTTACTACTATCAAAGTATAATACAAGAAGCAATCGCGCTACTAACAGACTCGCGTTCACGCTATTCCTCAATAATATTAATAACAATGCACAGCAATCACGCTATTCCTCAATACGGAATCAAAATATTAATAGCTACTCACAGCCTCATACTACGACTCGACCCCCGACTGGAGACTGGCAATCACCAACGAAGTAATCCTTCAATGCAGAATCGCTCCGTGGCAAACTCCGGGCCCAATTGGCTCACTAACTCAATGCGTTAGGTAGCCAGGGAGTCCAGTAGCTTAATGCACTACAACGATGCTCTATTACAAAGCTCATCGCACACGGTTCGATTTTTCGATGTAGAGGCAGTGCGCATTCGATATAGTAGTTGTGAAACTAATTCAGTGGTCGTTTGCCAAAAGCAGATATGTCCATTTTTGGTACTTTTCGGGAGAGCAAATTAATTTCCATGACGGCCGTAAAATTACAGTTTTAGCTTATATGTGAACTCATATAAATAGCTGTATAAACAGTAAATTCAAAACCAAATATATTTCTAAAACTGCGATTTTATGGGCATCGTGGACATTTGAATTTGCTCTTCTAAAAAATATCGAAAATGGACATGTCAGCTTTTGGCAAACGGCCACTCAATTCTATCAGTGCATCAGTGACCAAACGCATGCTGGTCTTCCAGTATCCGAAGCGAAACTGCTCTGAAACTTGCTCTGAAACTGCAACATCCAGCAATATTCCTAGAAGATATAACAGGAAACAAGAACATTTTTCAAAGTGACATATTTTCTAACAAAGCAGTCGCGCCCACCGAAAACTTCCAACTTTAATAGTTTAATGTTTAATGTAATAGTTTTCTTAAAAACAAACTCCCAATGTTCTTATCACCAACTGAAAGTCAAACGAAACTTGACGGCAAGAACTAAACAAACAATTAAAGCGAAGAATATCTAGTAAGAGATAAGGTGCATGCAATATGGCATTCTTGCGGGCAACAAAGAACAAAATATTGGGGTTGTAAGCAGTTCTTTGATATTATTGAGCTAAGTGGGAATGCTTGTTCTCACGCGACAATATCGTGATATCGCGAGTAAATAAGTAGGCGGTGGAATTATTGTGACTCATTTGCAAAACCAAGGATTGCATTTAGCTGCAGATCGACTTTGATAAAAAGTCAATTATTTCAGTCACACGAACTGGCTAAAAAGAGAATCAATAGTAATAATGAATAATTAATCTCTCATAAAACAAATAAAAGTAACAAAAGAAAAGAGCAGGAAACAAAAAACTAAACAAAGTTGAAAAACAATTAAACAAATAAATAGCCGGGTCTCTTTTTCATTAAATTAAATGTTTGTTAATTGGTTATTGATTATGTAATTTAGAAAGGAACTACAACGTTAACGAGGTTTTATTGTTTCATATGGTCAATAGACCTCTAAATATGAAAAAGCCGCGGAGTGCTACTATTTAAAGGGATGCGTTTTTGAGAAAGGGGTAAATTAGTCCCTAGGCACAGGGTGCATTAGGGTGAGTTCAATGCACTTTTGTTACAAACACGTCTACAGAAAAATTGTTCCACATTAAATTTATTATTGAAATGATCACAAAGTCAAAAATATTTTTTTTGCAAAAATATATTCAAAAAAAGCAAAAAAGAACACGAAAGAAAGCAATTTTGTTTTTGCCCAAAACATTTTTCCACTGAAAGAATGGTATAGGCATTGCTTCAGAGAAAAAAGACTTCCATTCTTCCTGTTTAAAATGAGGTTTGGTAGAAGTCTCTGGGATTTATAGTTTCCAAAATATGATTTTTCAAACTTCGTCGCTCACAGCATTTTTGGGTCATTTTCCGCATTATTTCGCAAACATTGTTCTGTAACTTTTTTCTACGCATTTCTAGGTATATGAAATGGTACATTTAGTAGGAAGAAAAGAAAGAAGTTTATCCTACAGTTGAAGAAACTTATCAACAAATCGCTTATCAAATTTATTACTCATCTGGACCAATATCTGAAATAAGGGAACAAGTCATTCAAAATGAATGTCATAAAGTACGAGGGAACAAAATAAAAAAGTTCAAAGTTAGGACCATAAAAATTATTTTTGACACATAATGTCGTTTTAATCCCATAAAAGGCAAATATTCAATGCGGCAAATTCTGTAGACGTCCACATTAATTTATAACCTTATAACTCCTAGATACGTTTCATATTTATAACATGTAGAAATCCCACCCCTTTCTGACTACACAAAGGATCAACCAATCTACATATGCACATTCAGATAGAAGCAAACGAGTGTACGTATCCAAAGCCTGTGATGTTTCTTTTTCGTTGCCTGTGTAACGCCGCCACACCTCATATACTAAACGTTTTTTAACGCCTTTCTGTGCTTTCTGTTTCGGCTCGAAAAGCCGAATATGCTGTTTACCGCCGTATTCAACGTTGGTTGATCAAAGCCTCCTTTGTGAGGGAACCGTGCTTTTTCATTTTGTACAGCGTCACCGCAAACAGCAAAAGAAAGGAGGTTTTTTTACCGCCGGTATGTGTCAGTTGGCAAATAGTCAGTTGCGAGAATATATAAAGAAGAAATAACTCGGCAAAAATATTCTATATATCATAAATATATAATATGTTATTTTGCGTACATTTTGTTTTCACTCAAAAATGACTAAGCAAATAGAACATTTATCATAGCGTATCCTATCGATTAGAGCCGCTTCTTTGATTTTTCTATTTTTGCCATGTGATTCTTTCAGGACTATACTTGAATCTTTCCACTGAACACTGTGGTCATTGTTCCATGCGTGCTTACATATTTGAGATCTATCAAAATCTCTATTTTTATTATAATTCTGATTGATTCAGTCAATTTGTACTCTACGAGCTCCCTAGTGGGAAAGTTTTGGGGTAGTTCTGATTTCTTTCATTATATATGGATTTTGGGCTGCTGAATCCGAATATGAGGTTTGCGGACAAAATTTCTTGCCGGAACATTGAAAAAATCGCGAGAAAATCGAAAAATTTCAGCTTTTTTCCGCTTTTTTGCTCAAATCTCGAAAACTATTAACTTTTAGTAAATGGTCTGTTAATAGAAATTAAAGTACCTAAAATTATCTACAAATATCACTATTTACTTTTTTATTATTTGTACAGAAAACTAGGAGAAATTTATCAAATGACAGCATTCTAATAAAAAATAGAGTTTTGGAATGTAAAAAGTGGGTTTTGCCGAGACCGTTAAAAATTGGCAATTTTCAACTTGTACTTTAGACCGAACGGTTCGTCGGAAAAAAAAGTTAATAATGATTTTGTAGATAATTTTAAGTACTTTAATTTCTGTTAACAGACCATTTCCTAAAAGTTAATAGTTTTCGAGATTTGAGCAAAAAAGCGGAAAAAAGCTGAAATTTTTCGTTTTTTTTCGCGATTTTTTCAATGTTCCGGCAAGAAATCTTGTCCGCAAACCTCATATTCGGATTCAGCAGCTCAAAATCCATATATAGTGAAAGAAATCAGAACTACCCCAAAATTTTCCTAGTCAAAACACAATTTTATTGAATCAATGTTCACTTATTTTAACGTTTAATGGTCTTGATTTGTTTAAATTGTTTCCTATTGTTTTAAGTTTCTCGGATAGTCCTGTTATATATGGTATTGATATTGTGCTCCTATTATACCCTGTGAATATTATAGGATCCCGTTCTAAGTTGTTTTGTTCCATTCGTTCCATTCTTGACAATTCCTTATGTATAAACGACAGAGATAATCACTTTTTAATAAAACAGATGTAAACAATTATTGTTTTTCTTCTAAGAATTAATTTTCGTTAGAACCAGTAATTTTGGCTCTATCGTATAAGTATTTAATGATTCCCTTTTTAACATTGATGTTGTGATTTGATTTGTAATTTAGATATATGTTTGTGTGCATTGGTTTTCTATATACTTGAGTCTCATATCCAGTATCCTTTGCCCATTGCCCAAAGCCCATTGCTAGACCAAAATTTTGTTTATAGAATTCATTATTTAATTGAAAATATATATATTATCAATACATAATGTCAATAACTCCATTATGGCTGATACATTTAGTCATAGCAATGTATTATCATTCTCTAATTTTGTTTTGATTGTGTTTATGCCTGGTTGCACCAACATATCTTAAGCTTAAAGTCGGCTTTACATTTACGAGTACGCGGATCCGAGTTACTCTACTCGGAGTGCAACTACTCTGAAGTAAAAACGCCTTCTCGGAACCTCTTGTCACTCGGATACGAGTACGGATCGAAGTTGAACTCAAACCGAGTAGCAGTACGAGTTGGTATGAGAGCGCGTGTAATTTACAAATAGAAAATGGTGGAACTCGGATTTTCTAGAGAACAGATGGGAGAGTTTATTGATTTTTATCGATTATTTGAATGTTGGTGGACTATAAACTCAAGTAATATCGTGATATCAACAAAATAAATAATGCATATGAAGTTATTGCAGATATAATGAATATTTCCACATATAAAGTGAAGACAAAGTAAAAAGAATAACTCGTATTCAATGTAAACGTTTGCAACTCGTAACTCGGATCCGAGTACTCGTAAATGCAAATCCGACTTAAGATGTGACTTAAACTCAGCTTACTAAACATACGGGTTGCACTATTGAGTCTTAGATCAATTTTCAGATTGCCACAGTGGATTGCATCTTAAACTTCGTCTCAGTTAAGACGTGCTTAGATAAAAATCGAAAATTATGAATCTATAAGCTGAGCTTAGCTAAGCTGGAGCTTAAGATTTGTTGGTGCAACCAGGTATTAAAGTCTTATCTACAGGCACATTTGTAAATAAACTGCTTATGCTTATGTCAACACTGACTAAAATATTATTTGTACTAAATTCAACATTCGATAACTTATTTAAAAAATGTGTATTTTTTATGAATGTGTCGCTATTATTTGCAAATGGTCGTATAATGTTCAATAAAAATTTTGATAGTTTACTACGAGGAGAATTCATGGTACGTACTACAAATTGGTCTAAGTGGTGTATTCGTTTTATGAATTTTCGGTACTCCATAAAAATGTGGTGTCTATTGGAATGAGGTGTTTTCTAAAATAAGGACATAAACAATAATCTTATTCCATAAGTGGTCTCCACACTTTATGATTTTAAAAGTTTACCCTGTTTTATTCATAAAAGACCGTTGACCGTAAAAATACAGGTTGTTAAGCAGATTTTAAAAATATACAGGGTGTTCCATTAAAAATAAAGCTTATGAATTGTGCCAGGCTTGCGTGAATCAACCTGATCATTTAGTTTTATGTTTAAAAAGTGCACATTTTAATTCGCGAGTGACTTAAGTGGCACGATGGATGAACAATACTCCAATATAAAAACAAAGTCCATTGTTTTACAGACCAATTAGGCCAGAAAATTAAGCATTTTGGCTCGCAATTTTTTCGTCCAGCATGGATTTCCTTGAAATTTTCACAGAAGGTAGAGAATAGCCCATGGATCATTTTCTATATCATGGCGCTGTACGCTAAAACCTTGGGTGTGGTTGCCACCCCCTTTCGTGGATGGTAATTTTTCATTACATTTTAACCATGGAAATCGATGCAAAAGTAATTCTAAGAAAAAAATATTTTTTACGTTTTCTTCGTTAAACTAATATTTTTCGAGTTATTCTCTGTTGAAAGTAACAGTTTTTCGATGAGAAAATAGACTTTTTTAGAGGGTTTTTTAAGAGTAACTCGAAAAATATACATTTAATCAAGAAAATTGTAGATACAGTAGAGCGTCGATAATCCGAACCCTGGTAATCCGAACGTTCGCTAATCCGAACGCAAAAAAATATAAAATTAAAAAATATGATCGCGGACCGAATTTTTGGATTTAATATGACAATATGGGCAAAATATAACCGCGGATTTTTGTTTTGTTTATGCCGAAATACATACAATATACACACACCCAAACTTATACAGGGTTTTGAATCGGAAAACGGGCCATAGGAAACTCAATTTAAAATTTTAAACTGTTGAATTCCTGCTTCCCTAAATATGTTACATCAAAAGTCATGAGAAGTTATTTGTAGAGGATTGAAATCTGTATTAAAAACAGAAGTTACAATTGTTCTACGATTTAAACACATTCCAAAATTTTGAAAAATATAATGTATTTACCGCAATAGGTATGTGTGGGCATGTTAGGCCACACGTTACTATTTAACTGACAGTGAGCACACTATTGACTGAAGAAAATATCTTTATTATTAATACTTTCTCCTTAACTGAGGGTATCTGATCAATTTTATTGTGTTTTTAACAATAAATGATAAAATAAATAAAGAAATTGATTGTCACCGAATGCAATCTTATACACATTATTGCACTGTGTGTGGCGTAACGTTGGCGTATTTCTCTGAAAATTGTATTATATTTTTACAAAATTATGAATAATTATTGTTCGTAGAACAATATTATTAGTTGTTTTCAATACAGATTTCAATTCTCTACAAATAGTTTCTTATGACTTTTGATGTAAAATAATTAGGGAAGCAGGAATTCAACAGTTTAGAATTTTACATTGAGTTTCCTATGGCCCGTGTTCCAATTCACCACCCGGTATGGAATCACCATGTATTTCAAAGCAATATTTATTTTTTTTGAAAAAACTTGTTATTGTTGCGAAGAATAAGGGTTTTTATTGAAAATAAACAAATCGATAAGACAAACAGATAGTACAGCTCGGTACGGTATAGGTTATTTGCTTGAGTTGCAAATTGAACGAAAATAAATAAACTAACTTTTGTATCCAAAAACGAAAATATGCCTCATGTGGGGTTATAGAACTTACAATGGGGAAAGATTATTGGTCTTGTGGAGCAAGTAATGTTCTCAGAGGGACATAGCTGTAGAGCATGATAAAGAATATAAAGTACAGGGTGAGATGATTCTAAACCCAAATTATGCAAACCGATGCAAGCCAAAAAATCATTCTTTTATGATAAATAATTTTTTTTATAATATATAGCTCCAACAAGGATGGTTTTTAGGGTTGAAATATTATGATATTATATCCTAAAGCATAAAACATTTATTATTTAACTTATAAAAACCAAATTAACCATACTAAAGTTTAAAATATTATTTTATAATTTTTTACAATTAGGGGCAGTTTTCACCCTTAAAAAACCGAAAGCGTATAACGGCTCAATATAAAAAATGAACTAGAGGGTGAAATGAGCCTAATCCCAAATTTTTGTAAAACTCAATGCTGGACGAAACAAATGCGAGGTTTTCTCATTTTTTCAGCTTCATTTCCTGACCTAAATAAAGGAAATAAATTCTCATCAACACACAATAATGTGGTGGTATCGTTTAGAGTTTGTAATGTATTCGTAAGGTATTTTGTTACGAATTTGATCCACATACTGAATTTCTATTCTATGTTGCCCTTTTTTGGTGTAAACTCCGAACCTGCATTGAGGAAAAGTCCCGAGTGTGCACATAACTTCAACGATTTCTTTTCGGGGAGTTGCATTTCTTATCATATTTCACCAGTGCACTTTGACTTCCGTAATATTATTTTGCTCGAAAACTTTATTCAGGAACTTGGGTGATTTGTATTCCATGTCACCACCAATAATATTTACGAACTCATGCGAATAACTCCCTGTCTTTGGAACACTGTAATAGAATTCTGGAAATAAAAGTTTCTTGCTAGAGAAGAAACAATTCAGCGTGTTTCATATTAAACTTTTTGTTTTTGAGATCAGAAATCTGATCAAATTTTTAATAAGAACGATTTTTAATAAAATATTAGACATTTTCAACGGCGACAAGTTTTCACTACTAAATTATGTAATATTTATAGTGTTAAAGGTTGTTTTGCTACACCATCTTCCACGACTTACTTCTCTCTTTCCAGCTTCAGCTACCTTTTTTTTTCTTTTTCTGTCTTTGGACGATTCATTATTATTTTTCCTTGATATTATCCATTGCATCTGATCATCTATTCGTCTTTCTTCATATTGTTATTTCTATCGATGACTCTACACACTGACATAATTGTACCATACATAGTGAACTAGATTACTAAGAAGTAAAGTTAGGTTAGGGGGATCATTCAAGGGAGTGACAAACACAAGAAAGAGCAGATACAAAACAATAAAAAGAAAACAGAAAAGAAATAAGAAGAAGAGAAAAGAAAAGAGTTCGACACAAAAAAAAACAGAAATAGATATTCAGAAAACAAATAGAAAGGTGCAACTAACATAAATGAAAAACATAAATCAATAATGAAGAGAATGCAATTAAACGAGAAATAATTTAAATACGCAAAAAGATAAAAAAATTACCTTTTACTTATTCCATTTCGATTTAAATATGTTTTTCTACAACCGTGTTAAGAATGCAATATTTAGCACTCCATACGAGCGTTAAAAATGCTACTTTAAGGCACTAGTGCTTTAAAAATTTTAAGGCACTGCAGTTTGTATTGACCGTATAGGCAATTTTGATGTAATGTCAAAAAAATATAAAAATGGAATGTCAGTCAAGTTCAAGTAAAAGTTTTTGTAGATTACGTTTGTAGAAAAAATATTGTATATGCGTGTTAAAAAGTACATTTTTAAGGCACTCATGTGAATTGCAGAACTCGCTATCGCTCATTTCGCAAACTTTCACATGCGTGCCTTAAACGTGTACTTTTAACACTTATATCATAAATAACTATTAAAATAGATACTGTACAAACATATTAATTAACATTAAATGTTCAATAATTAATAATGAAATATGCAATGTAATAATATACAGGGTGTTTGGTAAAGAATGGGCCATAGCTTGACCTTAGATTCCTGAGCTTAAAATAGGTCGATTTAAGCTAACTTACCTTAGTTCGAAAGTTGATAATAACCAAAATACAGGGTATCAAAGTTAAACTTTTATTTTATTTTCTTCTTGAATATTTCCTGACACGGAAGTTGGTAAGCGGGGGTTTTTTGGGATAAGAAATCTAAATTCGCCACCAAAAATGATGTATTACCTACAGGGCGCCACATACGTCTTTCAGTGCTCATTTAATACGTTCAAATTTTTTTATCCCCCACTCTACATACTTTTTAAATCAAAACTTTTATTCTCTTAATATTTTTACTTAAAAAAGGTACATTCATCTCGCTAAACTCAACATCTTTTCGAGATAAACGCATTTTAAGTCTGCGATACAACATAATTTTTTGCACAATAGCATTGTAGTTACACCCAAAAAATATACTTGAAACCATAATAATTGTATCGCAAATTCCATTTAAAGAAATTTGGGATACTTTTTTGGAAATTTTTATGGTTTTAAGTTATTTTTCGGGTGTAACTACAATGCTAGTGTGCAAAAAATATGTTGCCTCGCAGATTTAAAATGCGTTTATCGCGAAAACGGCTGCGTTTAGCGAGATGAATGTAGTATACCTTTTTTAAATAAAAATATTAGGAGAATAAAAGTTTTGATTCAAGAAGTATGTACAGTGGGTGATAAAAAAATTGAACCTACTAAATGAGGTCTGAAAGGCGTATGTGGCACCCTCTGGGTAATATATCATTTTTGGCAGCAAATTCAAATTTCTCATTCCAAAAAACGCCCGCTTACCAAATTTTGCGATATTATCCCATGCTTGTTAAGAAATATTCAACAATAAATAAAATAAAAGTTTTAACTTTTACACCCTGTATTTCGGTTATTATCAATTTTAGTACTAAGGTAAGTTAGCTTAAATCGACCTATTTTAACCTCAGAAATCTAAGGTTAAACTATTGCCCATTCTTTATCAAACACCCTGTATACCAAAAGATTTTAAATATTAAACTCTTTCTATATCTTTCAATACAGTCTCTCGGATTTTTATACAGTGCGGTGGAATAAGTGTTACCCCGCCCCCTGTTAACTTGTTTATTTTAAGAATATAAGCAAAACGCTCAGACAGGTCGATTTTTAAACTAATCATAGTATATTATAGCACCAATGTTTCGAACTTTACGCGATCCCTCTTCAGGTAACAGGCACAACTTGATTTTTTTTTAAATGGGAAAGTACATCATGTGACACCTCATTTAAAAGCTTTTGACATCACAAAAATGTATAATACTTTAATCCTTTTTAAGGTGGTAGGCGCAAAATTTGTTTTGAATTATTTTAAACGCATTTATTTTTTTCTAATCCTGAGAAAACTAATAAGTATTTTTGAAAAATTTAAACGCAGAATGAAGTACTACAATATTAAAAAAAAACATGAAATCCTTTATAAAAGGTATATTTGTTAAAATCCCTATACATGGCTACATCATAAAACAAACAGAACTAGTTTTCAATCGGTTGATCGATCATCATCAGTGTTTCTTGAATCAAACATGCTAACCACCAAAGTAAAAATATTAGGGTAAAAACCCTTTAAAATTAATCCGTCATAGGAACATATAAAATTGATGTGACTTCACATATGGATGTACAAAATATCCAATGTTTCACGCTCGAGGTACCATTGAGCTAAATTTGACTTGTTCACATCATGGCTGTGTAGAAGCAAGTAAAACATTGGATATTTTGTACATCCATATGTAAAGTCACATCAATTTTATATGTTCCTATGACGGATTAATTTTAAAGGGTTTTTACCCTAATATTTTTACTTTGGTGGTTAGCATGTTTGATTCAAGAAACACTGATGATGATCGGTCAACCAATTGAAAACTAGTTCTGTTTGTTTTATGATGTAGCCCTGTATAGGGATTTTAACAAATATACCTTTTATAAAGGATTTCATGGTTTTTGAAGTTATAATTCTTTACCGGCGATATGAGGGTGAATTTTTATATGTTAAAACCTATGATCCCGGCGCATGCGCATTATAACTGTGTTCTGATTGGATGTTCAAATGACATGTCAAAAATTATTCAATATGGCGGCTGTGGCACAGCTGTAGTTTGATTAATTATGGTTGTTGCGTTTTAAAATTTGTGTGAAAAGAAACAAGAAACAAAAGTTAGTTAATAGTTATACTGCCTTTTTAAATAGTTTTCATATACCTATATTTTTGGACTTTTGGACTATTTTGGACAAGGAAAACTCATTCTAATTTGGTAAGTAGTTTTTATTATAATCATATTGTAATTATACATTTGGATTAGGTTGAAATACAGTAGAGCGTCGATTATCCGAACTAATTAGGGGACATAGGTGTTCGTGAAACCGATTTGTTCGGATAATCGAACTACAATATATTGATACATATTTATAGTCATACATATTTATCCATAAGTGAATAAAAGCCATATTTATATACCTACATATTTATTTATATCTTGGTAATGACAACTAGCAACTAAACAAAAAAGTGCAGTCTTTGCAACAACATAATTATTTTTGGATATAATATTGAAGAAAATTGAAGATATTTTAAGCGTCAATTACTAACGCTTGCTCGGTATTCGAGTGCGGGACGCGGGACTCGATAGTTCGAATAAGCGGTCGTTCGGTTGATCGACGTTCGGATAATCGACGCTCTACTCGGACAATCGACGGATTTTAGAGAGAAATCCCAAATTAGGTCCGATTTTTATTTTTTAATTATGATTTTTGGCGTAGATTTATTTATCTAGTAGGTATGTAATGCTTTGATTTACATACTTAATTTGATTACCAACAAAAGTTCTACCAATCTTCATCTAATATATTGTTTTCTTACTGTTTTGTTATTTTCTTCCACAAAATTTAAACTACATAATTTAATTATATTCAAAACAACTGTCAAACAGTAAAACGTTCAGTTACCCTATTTTTCCACATGACAAATAATGTGGAATTGGACGAGTGAGTCTATGCTTCGATTACGAATCAAAGCGCCCCGAAATTCACGGGTTCGATTCCCGATGCAACCGAAATTCACGGGTTCGATTCCCGATGCAAGTTTTTATTTTTTTATTTTTTATGAATTTTATGATTGTAAGTATATTTGTTGTATAATTTTTTTTCAGAAAATGCGTATTTAAAATTTTTGCCAACAATTATTATCGTTCAGAAATCATTTTTTCTTTGTGGCATTTTTCAATGTGTTTGTGTGCGTTTTATTCTTTTATTTTTTTTTAATTTTTGGTATTGTCTTAAAAATCACATAATATGTAGTAAAAGTATAACTTCTTATGTGCGTACAAAGTACACACACATTCTTTTTTTGTAATAAATGGTATACAGCCAACTACAGGAAATCCTTTCCTCGTGGATTATTACAATTTTATCGAGGGTCAAACGTCCCTGAGAACTTCTATAATCATTATTTTAATAAGTCACAGGGGTGAAAAAAAAAGAGAAAATTTAGTCTGATTTTTAATTTCAAATATCTCATTCAAAAGAAACTTTTTGTTTATTCTAAGGGACTTTCAGTCTCGGTAATAATGTAATATTTCATTCTGCGTTTAAATTTTTCAAACATATTTATTAGTTTTCTCGGGATTCGAAAAAAATAAATGTGTTTAAAAATAATTCGAACGAAATTTTGCGCCTACGCCCTTAAAAAGGATTAAAATATTATACATTTTTGTAATCAGTATTTCAAAAGCTTTTAAATGAGGGTCACATGACGTACTTTCCCATTTAAAAAAATCAAAGTTGTGCCTGTCACCTGAAGAGGGATCGCGTAAAATTCGAAACATTGATGCTATAATATACTATGATTATTTTAAAAATCGACCTGTCCGAGCGTTTTGCTTATATTCTTAAAATAAACAAGTTAACAGGGGGGGGGGGTAACACTTATTCCACCGCACTGTATAAACTTTCTTATCTTAAAAGTTAACACCAGAATGTTCTTAGAATATAATGAGAATGTACTCAGAATATTTCACATAATCAGATGGGATAAAATTGGACTCCCAACGGGGCAAATTTTAATTCCCAATGGGATAAATTTGGGTTCCCGACGAGATAAATTTTGACCCTAATTAGATGAGAAAATCTAAAAATATACATGCCAAAAAACAAGATATAAAATTAATCTTACCGTGAAAGGGATCTCGAAACACACATCAAATGTTTCTACATCTTGATGCACAGCAAAAATGAAGTAGAATAGGCCTTTTTATAGAAAAATATTTAAATAAATAAACTTACCATAACGGAACTTTGCTTTGACGAAATAACGTTTCCAAATTTTACTAAAATATTAGAATTCTACGGAGGTGTTAACGGGATGTTTTTCGGTAAATTCTTTAGAGGAATTATGCGGGGATTAATTTGAAGGTATTGGTTCGAATATTTGCAAACAAGAGTCAACGACAAGTTAGTCACAACAGATAGGTAGGTGGTCTTAATGTAGGTGGTCATAAAGGGAATTTTATTAGCATGACCAACAAAATGATTTATTGAGAAAATACCTACAGAAACATACATATTAGAGTACAAGAGTATTTACTCATAATCGTTCATTCATTTTAGCAAACAAGAGAAACGTATTATATATTGCGTTTACTTTGTCGTATAAATCACTTAATTTTCCGTTATACTTCGTTTGAAAATCGTTGATAGCACAGTTTTTATGACATTCATAAGACATATGGCACGATGAACATTATTTTAGTAAATTCTTGATACAAAAACTGAGGTAAGAATGTATCAATATTTATATTTTTTGTACTTTGATAGTCCTGTATAAAGACCGTTCTAATTTTCTGTCATAATAGTGGAGTCACTGAAGGTGGATATGAGCTATTGTCTCCGATTTCGTTGAACCTCCATCGATTTGCATGAAAATTGGTGAGCGGTTAGAGGATATCTCAAGGAACAAAGTTGACATGGTGCCAACTTGGGCTTTTACCCTGGGAGTGGATGCCACACCTTCTCGGGAGTCAAAATTATTTTATTAAAAATAACCCCATAATTCGATAGAGGGACAAATTTCAAGCAAAATTTGTTATATAAAGTTATTAAAATAAATCAAATTTTTTTGAATTATTAAAGATCAAAGATTTTAATTTTTCTTGAGAAAAATGCATGGTTTTAACCAATTTTTCATCAATAATTCAAAAAGTGTAAGTTTTTACAAAAAAGTTATTATTATAAAAATTGAAGCTAACAAAAAATGAAATAAACCCCTTACTACAAAAACCTTTTAATGTTAACTAAAAGTGAGTTATAGGTAATTGAATGTATATTCTTTTCTGCCAGTAAAAAACTCTAAGTATTCAAGTTAAAATAACGGGAAACTGATGCATTTTATAACATAAACTTATTAAACATTTGTCAAAGTACTTAAAAATATCTATTAAATGAGCCCCCGAACATGTTGATAGCGTTAAAATTTATGCTCCAAAATTTTTTCAAAATTTATCTTTTAAAAATTGTTTCAAAAAATGTTATTGTTTTTTTTTTAATAACTCTGTTTGTGTTTACGATATCAGGTTTATCTAAAGACTGTTTGAAAGTTAATTCTAAGTGATATTTAAGCACGTTCAACCTAATCTTTTAAACCCCTTACTTTTTTTAAAAATAAAAGGTTAAATGACCCCGGTTGCATGGTTCCCACAGCAAAATTTAAGATTTAAACGTTTCTATCTCGGTTATTTTTTACCCTATAGGAATAGTAAGACAGGTAAAATTTTTGGCACAGAGAAAACTAAAATTGGGTTAAATATAATTTTTTACGTATATTGAGTATTTTTGGAGTTATTATCAAAAGAATATGGGAACTACAATAATTTTAAAAAATATGATTTTTTTAAATCATATCTTTTTTCAAAAATGTGCATTCTAAACCAGTCAAAATTATCTAAACCATTACTTATGCTAATATAAAGAAGTTTTTGTAAGGATTACTATAAATTTTAATTTTTGTGGAAACGGCGTATGTTTTATTTTTCACTTTTTCCTAAAAAATTCGAAACGGTTCTTTTATTTTCATTATAACTTGCTTAATTTTGACGCTATTACCTTGTTCTGAAGCTCATTTGATAGGTATTCCGAAGTACTTTGGCAAATGTTTAGCAGGAATATTTTATACATTGCATCGTTTTCCCGTTATTTAAGCTTGAATACTTAGATTTAAGTACTGGTTGAAAAAAATACACATTCAATTGCCAATAACTCACTTTGAACTAACAGTTTAGTTCTTTATGTGAGGAATGTATTTATTTTTTTATTATCTTCAATTTTGGTAATAATAACTTTTTTGTAAAAGCTTATAGTTTTTGATTTATACGTAAAAAACCGATTTAAAACATGCATTTTTTTACGAAAAAATAAAATCTTTGGTCTTTAATAACTCAAAAAATGTTGATTTATTTTAATAACTTTATATAACAAATTTTGCTTATAATTTGTCCCTCTATCGACTTATGGTATTATTTTTAATAAAATAATTTTCACCCCCGAGAAGAGGTGGCATCCAGCCCCAGGGTAAAAGCGCAAGTTGGCATCATGTCACCTTTGTTCCTTGAGGTATCCTCTAATTACCCACCATTTTTCATGAAAATCGATTGAGGTTCAACGAAATCGGAGGTGAAAACCTTCAGTGACTGCACTATAAAATGTTTTTGCAATTTTGTTCTTAAAACGAATTTTGAAAAATAGGAAATTCTCCACACATACCTTTTTTATAAATATTAAACAATAATTAAAGGCATACAGCGCAAATTATCAGTAGTAATTGCACAAGAGCTCTAAAATTATTGAATTTTTCCCGAGTGACACTTTGACAGATTCAATTTATGTAAAAGTGTCACGAGGGCAAAAATTCTATATTAATTTTAGAGATCGAGTGCAATTTGTTGCGATTATTTCATGAATAAAACTGTTCAAAACCAAAATTTTATTGTAATTTATTTATGTAAGTACAAATTAGTACAATTAAACACACAGTTGTTATAAATATTTGACGGTTGAGAGTCATCACTTTTATAATTTTTAAAACATTAATTGTCATTAATGTCACTGTTTTTTTTTTCGTAGCAACGAAGGGCATCTGACGTAATATACTTGACGACGGGAAATTATCAAAAATTATCAGTTTAATTTAGATTTCTGTAGCTTTGTATTGGTCAGAATCTCCTATGAATGAAATAATCAAAAATTATATTGATATATATTATTAAGAGCAGAGGCGCAAAATTTCGCGCCAATGTGTTCGCCAATTCGAATCCTGAGAAAACTAATATAACTATGATAAAACTAAAGTATTTGTGAAAAATTTAAACGCAGGATGAAGGATTGCATTATTACCGAGGGCCGCATGTCACTGAAAACTTCTATATAATGTTTATTTTAATAAGTTACCGGGGTTAAAAAAGAAGATATTTTAAATTTCAAATATCTCACTCAAAAGAGACTTTTTGGTTATTCTAAGGGACTTTCAGCCCTGGGTAATAATGTAATCTTTCATTCTGCGTTTAAATTTTTCAAAAATACTTATTAGTTTTCTCAGGATTCGAAAAAAATGAATGCATTTAAAACACGTTGGAGCCAAATTTT
Organism: Diabrotica virgifera virgifera; assembly: GCF_917563875.1. Classification (NCBI taxonomy): domain Eukaryota; kingdom Metazoa; phylum Arthropoda; class Insecta; order Coleoptera; family Chrysomelidae; genus Diabrotica; species Diabrotica virgifera. The sequence continues at coordinate 201,367,383 of NC_065443.1, read as the reverse complement.
GCACCTACGCCCTTTTCGGGCGTAATAGTATCTTACGTAATCTATCGAATATATCGAATGGCTGAAGAGGCATTAATTTTAAGACCCAATCACTATGTATATTAACTAATTAAACCCCTCCTGAAATCGGTCCTGGTTAAGCTTAATAGCGTATGATGGCTATCAACTACAGTATAATTAGGAGTGGGTTCAACAAGTGCTTAAGTCGGCAACTCGAGCTGGTGGAATCGGGAAGTTTGCCACGCCACTGTTCGGATAATTACTACGGTAATTAGACCAATTAACCGAATTTGCGCCGTTCCCGGCTTGAGGCTCTTCTGACATCTCGCTACTCCACTTACATTCGTCGGACTGCGGGCGAAAGAGTGCTAGGTTTTGGATATAAAGGTGGGAGTATTGTTTGTTAAAGAGGAGCAGTTACAGAACGTAATTTTATATTTAAAACCAAAATAATATTATTCTGCTCTTCTAAAGTGGGAAATACACCATTCAATTCGGTTGAACAATGTGGATGATTCAACCAAAATGAATATTTTGCAATTATTCAATAAAAGAAATGAATTTCGACTCAATTCAAGCTTTCTGCTTAACCCAGGTATAACATACCAAAAGGCACCGCCAGGAAAACATTCCACTTTGCGGTTCAGAGAGCCCATATGAAACGAGTCTTTGTACTCTATGCAGAGTATGGCATTAACAAAATAAGAAAATCTACGGTTTCGTTTTGAAACCAAAATCAAAATCAAAATTTGAAAATCAAAACGAAACCGTAGATTTTCTTATTTTATTCAATAAAAGCCTTCTACTTTCGTTCAACTTCGTTGAAAACGGGGATGAATCATCCACTTTCATCCACATTGACACTTCTATACAAGTTTGTCGATTGTGTTTGATTCAACCACCCATTTATTTCATTTTGACTTGTGCTGTGTGAGTTTCGTACTTTATTACAAGAAATACGTAATAATTGCGTTTAACAATGGTGTATAGATGAAAAGACGAATAGTACATTCTTTCACGGTTTTTGCTGTAAATTTTAAAGAACCGCTTGGATTGACGTAAAATTTGGCATACGCATAGCTAACGTGTCAAAGAAAAAAGTGATATGGTGCCGATGTGTGCTTTTGCCCTGGGGGTGACTTTCACCCCATCTCGGGGGGTGAAAAAATATATGTCCAAGATAAGTCCCGAAATGGATAAACTGACTAATTTTAAGCAACTTTTGTTCTATAGAGTTTCATCACCAAATCAATACTTTTCGAGTTATATTTGCAATTGAATACGTTCATTTTTCAACAAAATAACCACGTTTTTAGAGGGTTTTTCGCAAATAACTCAAAACGTAAGCATTTTGTCGAAAAAAAATTCTTAGCAAAACTATAGCCTATCAAAAAGTGAAAAAAAAAACGGTGTATATATTAGGTCTCTATACCTAGCAAAAGCAGAGTTATAGCTAATGAAAAATAGGTTCATATTCGAAAAATTCCAAATAGAAGAATTCAATGTGAAATATCCAAATAATGAAGCATGATTGGGGAAAACACATTACAACTTTTTTAAAGTGTTTAAAAAAAGCTTTATTTCTGTTTTTATAAAAAAATTTGTAGCATCAAATGTAAGTAAGTTACGCTCAAAATGAAGTTGGTCCCTTTTGTTTTGGGAAAGAAAAATAAGGAAGATCACCCCCCCCCCAGTTAGCAACTTTAATGAAATTAATCGTTACCGCTTCACAAGTTACTTTACTTATGTTGTGTTTATATGATCTGTAAGTTTAATCGATTCAAAGTGCTTATTTTTGAAAAAATCTGGTTTTAAAGTAAAATTTTTAAAAAAATTAATTTTGAAAAAATGCTTTTTTTCAAAATAACTTAAAAATTGTTCGAGATAATCTTAAACAATAGAAAAAGTCAGCATTACTTTTCTGAATATTTTGTATTTTTTTGTTTTTCTGTAAGACAAAAATTGGTTAACATTCGGTGTTTCCAAATTTGCATACACCCGTGATAAGTGACTCGTTCAAGCTCTTTTAACTAGAGCTCTTTCAAAAATAAGGACTTTGAACCGATGAATATTACGTCAATACGTACAATAGGTCTGGATCCCGCGTATGAAAAAAAAGTTGATTAATAGCAAGCTGAAAATTTGTTAATAGCTTAAGGGTGTCTAGTCGAATAAACTTTGATATATGGGAACACTGAAACAGGGGTAGTTTTAATTGTGGAACAGGTTAAAAATTTGGAACGGTCACAGCACAAAAACGGCACATTTATTTTGTCCGACAGAACAGACTTAAACTCTCCGAACAGAGAACTCTCATGAAAAAATCAGACTGCTATTTATTACCTGTCATAATTCCGGTCATTTGACATATTCTACATGTTCCACTCATTAAAACGCCCATTTGGTGATAAATAGCAGTCTGATTTTTGCATGAGAGTTTAATCTCTGTTCGAAGAGTTTAAGTCTGTTCTGTCGGACAAAATAAATGTGCCGTTTTCGTGCTGTGACCGTTCCAAATTTTTAACCTGTTCCACAATTAAAACTACCCCTGTTCCAGTGTTCACACATATCAAAGTTTATTCGACTAGACACCCTTAAGCTATTAACAAATTTTCAGCTTGCTATTAATCAACTTTTTTTTCATACGCGGGATCCAGACCTACAATGAATATCAATACGTACGCGAGTAAAAAACTTGTGAAGTGGTAACAATTAAGTTCATTTGAAATGTTAATTAGGGAGTGATTTTCCCGATTTCTTGCCAAAAAATTTTGCCCTTGATATTTCTATACGGCTTTTAATCTCTTGTGTTTTTTCTGAGTTTTGACTAACCAATGTTCCTAGATATTTGTATTTATCTACCCTTTCTATCTGGATATTATTAATACGGAGTCTGTGTAGTACTGTGGGTTTGGCGCCCATTTTCTATTGCTATGTTTCCTTAAAAGGTTGTTGCGCGCATCCACCTCCTATTAGTTTTTTTTACAGTGAAACCTGTATGTTAATGAGCGGTCTAGTGTGACTCCAAAGTGTATTGGCTTTTCTTTTCTCAAAAAATCCACGAGGAAAAAATTTCCTGTAGTTGGCTGTATACCATTTATTACAAAAAACCATGAAATCCTTTATAAAAGGTATATTTGTTAAAATCCCTATACAGGGCTACATCATATAAACAAACAGAACTAGTTTTCAATCGGTTGACCGATCATCATCAGTGTTTCCTAAAATGTGTATAACCTGATAAAATGATGCAAAGTATTTAAAATTTTGACTATGATTTTAAAAAGTTATAGGTTACACTCACTTGAATCAAACATGCTAACCACCAAAGTAAAAATATTAGGGTAAAAACCCTTTAAAATTAATCCGTCATAGGAACATATAAAAATGATGTGACTTTACACATGGATGTATAAAATATCCAATGTTTCACACTCGAGGTACCATTGAGCTAAATTTGACTTGTTCACATCATGCCTATGTGGAAGCAAGTGACTTTGATAGCGGAAATCCTGAATGGTGACATGACAGAAATGACAGTTCCACAGGAAGTTAAAGTTTGTTAAATGATTAACAATAAAAACAGTCGCTCCCACTATGGTAAATAATCTGTTAAAATGAAAATGAACTTGATGTAAAAGTTAGAATATCTGTAATGAAAAAGATAGGCAGACCACATTACACGTTGGAACGAAAACTTAATAAATGTTATCAAGCCCTCTTATGTGGATATCTAGGGCTTAGAAAAGCAATTTTGTGTTGATATCGTTATCGATTTTATTCGAATGGTTAGAAGTTGCCGTAGTATATGGAAGTACCATAAAAGATCACAATGGGGGAGACACAGATGTAGAAATGTCTCAAAATCAGGGAGGGATGTATAAGACAAGATCAGATTCATGCGACCATTTCCCAAGGTCCCTGCAGGCTACCCAATCAGAACTTTAAGGGTTCGACAAAACAGACCGTCATATGATATAGTCAACCATAGGAGAGAGGGTTGAGTGTTAGAGGTTTATGAGATTATAATGGAAATGTGACATGAACGGGACCCATAAAGAGTAGTGAGACTATTAAATTTGTTTAAAGTTTAGAGATGGAGATGTATGTGGGTGATGATAGCAGATGTTAGTTTGTATGTGTATCATTTTCTTTTCTTCTTTTATTCTTTCTTTTTCTTTCTTTTTTTATCTGCTATTGGAAATCTTTTAATTAAATTAGGTCCAGTAATTGAGAAATACAATCGAGTTTTTGCTAATTGTAGCTCACGTAAATTTTCAAGTAATACATACCATTAATCACCATACCTATCTTTAGATATTTAGATATGAAAATGGATTGTTTCTATTGGTTATTCAGCAACTATATTAAGTTTTTTAATAAACTCGACTATTGATGATAGTTTTAAAAAGACAATTCCTGATGTTTATGACGTTGCTTTTATCTATTGATAGAATCTCCTGTAGCGCTGGCGTTAAATTTTTCAATTTCTCCAAAAACATTATTCCTGAATAAGATTATATTTATGTACATCAAAGCAGATGCCAAATTCGCACAAAGCGTAATGGAATGCCAGTCAAAACGAGTCATCCTGTAGGATCCATAAGCCGAAACTAATTCATCTTAATATTAATTTAGCGTCCCCTTCAATTCGCCGACTGAAAAGTCACTTGTACTAAATTAGAATGAATGGCAGCCATTCAGTGAGCGTCTGAAAGTAATCGAGTCATCCCTGAAAAATCGCAGAGCCTTTCAGGACCTAATCAATTTAGTCGGCGAAGGCTTTTGCTTGCGCGTAGCGGTTTGCTATAAGACAAAGGAGGATCTGGCCCGTTATGGAAAGTTTTTCGAGGACCGTCTCAAGTACTTTTCTTCGGTTGGAAACAACCTTTTGAAATGCTTTTTTGGTCTGGGTATTAGAGGTCCGGTATTTATTCAAAAACTTCTGTTCTGCCAGAATGCCACAAATATTTGTCAGTTTCCACTTATTTCCCAATTAGTGATACCTTCCCAATTAAGTAAAAATAAAATACTCTTTGATATTCCAAAAGTTTGTTACCTCGCGTTCTGTAAAAGATTTTGTAAGAAATATTGAACATTGGACAGTATCATCCTTATGTTACAGTTGCTACATAGTCCAGGGCGCATCTGTTTTGAGATGGACGTTGAGAGGTGACTCAAATTTCTTTGCAGAAATTGCTTGAAAATAACTCAAATAATAATATTTGAGTTATCCTCCCACTCAAAATGGTTCAGAACATTGTTTAAATAATTAAAATGTTAAAATATGAAGGACAGATTCGATTTTTTATTGGTTTTTTGATTATAACTTTAAAACTGTTCATTTCTGAGAAAAGTTGTACTGACCTAAAAGTTGCATAATTAAATTGCCTACAATACAGAATTGGTTAAAGATTTAAAAAATAGTCACCCTTGTTGAAAAATAGCAATAATTTCGAAAAAAACCATACAAAAACAAGTATTAGCATTTTACGTTTTTCAACCATTTATGCTACAATTAGGACCTTTATATTTTACCCAGAAAAACTTTATGATATAGTAAAACAACACTGTAAATTTCATTAAGATCGGTTTGATAGATTTTGCAATCCAGCTTTCGCAAAAAAATTCATTTTTTTAAAATGTTGCAGGACTGAAAATAAAGCAGATAGCAAGTTAGTTTTTTTTTTACTTATAGACGTGTACTGTACCTTTCATTTGCAAGTTACAAAATTAAAATCGATTGATTACCACGGCGTCAGGAAATTTTTTAAATAAACATTATAGGCCATTAAAATGTTACATTTTTTAGGTCATATCTTGCATTTGTTAGAGGAGTCAATTTTATTTCTTTAATGTGTAGCTGGTATCAGTAGAAGCTTAAGTTTAAGTTTTTGGGGTCGCCACCCTTGTCCACCGGCCGCCATCTTGGAAATAGGGAGCAAAGGGGTTTCGCGCTATATCTCGTAAACTACCAACCCTACGGAAAATCTGATTAAACATAAATGTAGTAAATTAAATTTTCTACAATTTTATTTCTATTACTTTTTATCGTCAAGTGACCAACAAAAAAGATAGAAACAAAAACAAGTAAAAATTTTTTAACAAGTTTTCTTTTGGAGGTTATAACTTTTTTTCAGTTCATTTTAAAATAAAATAGCAGTATATCAGTTTTGTAGAGGATTTTTCAGCGAACAATTTGCACTATAAGGTTATTTAATTCTATTTATTTATATAGGTTTTACAGCGCTCCAAACTTGACCAGATGCTCGAATGCTCACAGGGATACAATAAGAAAAAAGGTTAGGCTTACTTTTCTATCTATATATATTTCTTATTCATACAATTTATTATGATTTTAACATTCCTATGTTATTATTAATGTATTTTTGACCTTTCCCCCCACTATAAAACTTATAACCGTAAGCATATATAGAAAAGGCCCAAGAAGTTGTTTGAGGACAAATTCGCCGGTCCAGAAGAAGAATGACGCAACCGCAAAATGCAAAATTCTTAAGAAGAACAAAAAAACGATTTTTGATATCAAAATCATAAAGCATAATCAAAATTAGCCATCCACCACACCGTGACCAGGATCTCGAGATATAAGCGTTTTTTTGGGGTGTGCCGCTTGTCTATGAAGTAACATAACTTTTTTCCTATTGTATATTTTGACTTAAAATTTTCCAAAAAACTTCTTCATGAATCATATTTATTGCTGTGTTGGTTAAAATTATAAACTAAAAAAATTTGTCACTCAACTTTTTTAACTAAACATGAAACTAACGAAATATGGTGACAAAATGTTTAAAAATCAACAACTTCTTTTATAATGTGTTTAAACATTTTGGACAAATTTCATTGTTATCTAAATACCTCAAAGATGACACAGTAAAAGTTCAAAAAGGAAATATTTACAGCGACCAATGATACAGCGAGGTAAATTTGAAAAAACATAAAAATTAATTTTTTGCATTTTTGCATAAAATTTGACTTTTGAACATGTTCCACCAACTCTAGATAAAAATAAACTTCATAATCGGATTCTGCGACCTCGAAAACATAAAAAATGACCAAAATTCGTCATTCATCTTAAATTTGATTTTCGTGGTCGGCATAACGTAATTTTAATTAAAGTATTGTTTTTATTGTATTCCTATGAGAATTAGAGAATCTGGTCAAGTTTGGACCGCTGTAAAACCTAGATAATAAATAAAATTAAACAACTTTATAGTGAAAATTGTTCATTGAAAAATCCTCTACAAAATAGCTATTATGTTATTTTATTGTGAAATGAACGGAAAAAAAGTTATAACCTCCAAAAAGAAACTTCTTACAAAATTTTCTCTTATTTTTGTTTATAACTTTTTTGTTGGTCACTTGACAATAAAAGTAATAGATATAAAATTGTAGAAAATTTAATTTGCTACATTTTATATGTAACTAAATTTTCTGTGGGGTTGCTAGTTTAGAAGATACAGCGCGAAAGCCCTTTGCAGCCCTTTTTCCAATATGGCGGCCGGTGGACAAGGGTTGCTACCCAAAAACTTGAACTTAAGCTTCTACTGAATCCCCCTCCACATTAAAAAAATAAAATTGACTCCTCTAAGAAATGCACACTAAATATAACATTTCAATGGATTATTAATTTTTGGTGCTACGCGCAGGACAGCGGTGTTAGATTCACACAAGTTGATTTCCACCAACATTTCTTCGAATCTTTATCTAATATATTATTTTCTTACTCTATATTTTGTTGTATTTTAATATTTTAATTCCACAAAAATCAAACTAATTTTATTATTGTTTGTGGAATATTGTTTAAACAATTGCATATGTTTAAAAATAATAAACTTTTATTCTCTAAGTTAAAATATATGAACAAAGAAAGTTTTTGCTAAAAAAAGTGTTATTTCAAAGGATAGAGTATGTGTTTTTATTTTGCAATAAATCAATTTATTTATTTATATCGAAATGTAATAAAAATTAAAATGTATCAATTATGATCAAAGGTCATTGGAATGCCCAATCAGAGCAAACTATCCGCTGTCCTGCGCGTAGCACCAATAATTAATGTTTATTTAAAAAAATTTCTGAAGCCGTGGTGGTTAATCGATTTTAGTTTTGCAAATTGCAAATCAAAGTACACTTCTGTAAGCAAAAAAATATTTCAACTTGCTATCTGCTTTATTTTCAGTCCTGTAACATTTTGAAAAAATGATTTTTTTTGCGAAAGCTGGATTGCAAAATTTATTTTGCAAAATCTATTGAACCGATCTTAATGAAATTTACAGTATTGTTTTACTGTATCATACAATTTTTCTTGGTGAAATATGAAGGTCCTAAGTGTAGCATAAATGGTTGAAAAACGTAAAATGCGAATACTTGTTTTTGTATGGTTTTTTCGCAATTATTGCTATTTTGCAACAAGGGTGACTATTTTTTAAATTTTGAACCAATTCTATATTGTAGGAAATTTAATTACGCAACTTTTATGTCAATGCAACTTTTCTCGGAAATGAATACTTTTAAAGTTATAATCAAAAAACGAAGAAAAAAATCGAATTTTTCCTGCATTTTTTGACATTTTGATTATTTAAACAATGTTCCGGACCTTTTTGAGAGGGAGGATAACTCAAATATTATTATTTGAGTTATTTTCAAGCAATTTCTGCAAAAAAATTTGAATCACCTCTCAACGTCCAAATGTACTAATATTTTTACAGATGCGCCCTGGTCTATCAATAATAACTGTCAGACGATGATTTTGCTCGCAAAACAATGTTTTGCGAGTGACGGATGGAGATTTTTAATTGCAATGTAATGTTTTTGTTTAAATGAAACAGCTAACCGCCATATCTCTAGGTATTGATCAAAAGAGAATCCTCATTAGATTCATGAAGAACATACCTAGTATCCATAGAAGTTTAATGTTTGGAAGGGAATTGCGCAAAAGAGGCTTATAGGCCCATCTTTCATAGACGGAACGTTGACTGGTGACAGTTATTTGTTCTCCTTTTTCTTTTTGTTTAGACATGACTCTGTCTGCTTTTCAATGTTCCTTAAGTAAGTTGGTGTTCCATTGTTCTCGTGATCTTCCCACTGATCGTCTTCCTATTGGGAAACTGTCTCTTGACGTCCTTACGACATGTGGTCGTTCCTCTATTTGTTGTCATTTTACAGGTGGTCGTTCCATTCTACTCTTTTGTTTCTTACCCAGTTGTTAATGTTCTCCACCTTAAATCTCTGTCATATATCTGTATTTCTAGCTCTGTCCAATAGTGTTTTACCATCGATTTTTTGAAGAGTTTTCATCTCTGCTGTTTCTAGCATTCTTTTTTCCACTCTGCGTCACGTCGTGTTTCTGTCGCGTATATTATTATTGGTCTGATGACTGTTTTGTAAATCCTGCCTTTCATTTCTTTTCCGATATTATTTTTTCTCCATATTGTTTCATTCACGCAACCTGCAGCTCTCTTTGCTTTATTCACTTGTTCTTCTACTTCTGTTTCGGGCTTTCCGTAGCTAGATGCGTTGCGTGATGCCTAGATACTTAAACTCTATCACTTGTTCTATTATAATAGAACAAGTCAGATATATCTGACGCTCCGGCTCTAATTTACACCTTAGTAGATTTGCTGTTATAACCGTGCATTTTGGGGAGGGGGAATTAAAATGTTAAATTTTCTTGCAGTTATATTAAATTGGTGCAGGACAATTATTTAGATTTACTAAATAACCAAATTATTTCTGCACTCCAATAGAACGGCCAATTACCACAAAATTATCGACAGGGGTAGAGATACTTTGAATGCGAATTTTCCAAATCACGCGAATGGATTGGACGTAGAGGATTCATAGAGTGGCCTGTTCGTTCTCCGGACCTTAATCTGTTAGATTTTTACTTTGGGGTTATCTAAGGCCAGATATTTGCACTAGGCTACAAATGTGCTTGCAGGTTTTGAGAAAAATAATTATTGATCAATTTGAACTAATACGTGGAGAAATCTTAAAAAAGTGACTCACAAATGTATTAATAGGCATGCTCATTGTCAGGAAGTGACCGGCATTCTGAACATTTGAAGTGATTTTTTTATAATAATTATTCTCGTTGAGCTTCGTAAATACATTAACCTTTTCTTTATCTGTAAAGTGATTTATTTCTCGTTGTAACAATTTTTTTCTACCAAACTTGGTATACATAATTTAGGAATAATAGTTATTTTCCTAACAAGTGCAGAAAGTCATTCTTTTCCGCACGCGACTGCAGTTTTCCGAACGACGCGAAGCGGGAGTTTGGCAAGCAGTCGAGTGCGGAGAAGAGACTTTCTGCAAGAGTTAGGAACAATATTTTTTCTAAGAGTCTTTAAAAAATTACCAAATCTTAATCAATTATTTTAATTAATATGAAAATACATACACAAATTAATTCTTTGACAAGGTTGTCAAAACCAAACTTTTAATATAATTAGTTAGCATGACGACGATCTTGGTTTCCATGACGATCATTCAAAACGACTGTTATTGTCTACCGATTTGACTTTCGAATATTATGTCAAAATAATTTTATTTCATCAAATTGTCGCGTTAATTTCATTAAAACAGGAACAAAATAAGATATATTTGAAATAAATTAGTAAATAATATCTAAATATTAGTTTATTGCATGCATTATAATTACTTTAAGGCCATATTAACATATCTAAATTAACACGCGTGCGGAAAAGTAAAAACCGCGTGCGGAAAAGTAACACGCGTGCGGAAAAGTAACACGCGTGCAGAAAAGTGAAACTTTCTAAACTAAAATGCGTGCGCGAAAGTAGACGTTTTTGCACGCTCGTAGAAAAAAGTTATTTTAAAATCCGCAAAATCCTACAGGGTATCTTAAATTAATTAAGTTGAGTGTATTTAAGCTGAGTGTATTTCCGGTGAAACCGGAAAGGGGGTAATAACCAAAAATATCATTGTACTGCAATGCAAAGTGTCATGAATTACGTATTTTTCGTTTAAAAAATATTTACTTGGTTCCTTACTTTGTTTCAAATCTGTATAGGTGCATAGATAACACAAAGTGTTCAAAACTCACACTGTACATATTCCAAAGTAATATTCATTGATCTACGGACACATTTTATACGAATGAGTCTCATCATTGTTTATTGAACACATTGATTTGTTTTATGGTCTATAATTGGCAAAGGACCTAACTGCTAAATATTTGCATCTATTTAAACTGATCTAACAAATATAGTCAATCATTAACTAATAATTATGACAAAATGTACAAATGCCGGCTATTAATTTAACTATGAAACTAATAAGAGCAAATGGCAAATGCACCAATTTGATCTAAAAATAAATCAATATTAAACAATGTAGAAATACTAATTAACCTCAACCAATATTTCTCTATACTCGTAATGATCAAATTTAAAATTTGCGAGCACAATTAATTCAAATTTAATTCACAGTTGTGAGTAGGAGTGGGCTGATTGATGAACATATATTTCGAAATCTGAAATCTGCTACCTTTTTCAATTCAGTATAGAACGAAATAAGCCCAGCATAGACGATCATCCACTCATTTAAGAATACATTTAAGAATACAGAAGCAAGGTTTAGATATGTGGGAATAGATATATCCAGTTACGGAGATGTTGAAGAGGAAGTACGACAACAAAGCTTAATCAAGTAAAGCGGCGGGATCTCTTAATGACACAATCTGGAAGAATAAACACCTAACACAAGACACAAAAGCAAGAATCTATAAAGCAGCAATTAGACCTATATTGACATACACGGCGAAGACAGGACCTGACACATCTAAAACGGGACGACTACTAGAAACAACAGAGATGAAAATACTCCGACGAATATCAGGGAAAAGTCTGTTGGATAGGGAGAGAAGCGAAAACATAAGAAGATCATGCAATGTAGAAGCCATACATGGATGGGTGACAAAACGGAAACAGGAGTGGAACGAACACATTAGTAGAATGGCAGAGGATAGAATAATACGAATAGCACGAGATAAGTCACCAAATGGACGAAGAAGTATTGGCAGACCAGGAAAAAGATGGATAACTTTAATAACTTAAATAATTTAGGAGGCTAATATTGAAGAAGAAACAGGCTTTAAAGCCTACAAACAAGAAGGAAGAAGAAGAAGATTTTGTTTAAGGATATATGATGACCGAGCCATAGTGCAAAGGCAACGTGGCGAAAAAACAATTCCACAGTGTGTTATTACTTATAGATCTAGGTACTCTCTAATCTAGAGATACCTTCGAATACTCCCAAATCTGATTGTGCTTAGATCAGATAATGCTCGACCATATATAAACAGAGTGACAATGGTCAATAGAATAATCCTAAATCTGGAATATCCTCCAATGAGTATCTAGCACATCGTGACGCATCTATTACATATTAATGAAGAAAACTTATTTATTGGTGCAAAATAAATTGAAAGTTGGTGATGATTACAATTCTCCACCAAAAAACATTTTATATTCCCCTTACTTAAAAGATACTTATTTCAACAATATTCCAAATTAGAAATTGTTCTTTGTTGATTTAATTTGTTCGCCTCGCATGCATTTATGTCGATTAATATACACACTATAAGTTCATATACAGAATTTCAAGCATAATAGTTTTTTTAGATGGTTGACTGCTTTAAATCATTGTAAAATCTACAACAAAAGATACAATAAATCGTTACCACTTGACCCCATTTAAAACCCGTTAAAAATCGGGCCATGCATTTTGGTTTTGGCAAAATTCCTAAGGACTAGCAAATACATTTAGCGCAATTCCTGCTGGCCGGTTGCCAGTTCTTATAAAGTAATTTGAAATGTAATAGATCTAGCGGCACAAACTTATTGATAACTAAAGGCGAAATTACACGGTTTACTTTTGTCATTCAATTTGGATGAAGCAACCAAAATGATCCATGTAAACATAAAAGTGAATGTCATTAAATGTTGTCGTTCAATGGCGTTGAAAGAATTGAGCATGCTCAATATTTTCACTTTTAGCGTTCAATCTTCAACGCATTGAAGGAGAAAAGAAGGTCTAAACAAAAGAATTGAACGATTCACTTTTACAGCGTATTATTATTAATCCAGTCGGGTTAGATGATTTACAGGCCTAACCTTGCATGCCGAGCTGCCCCCAATTTTATTTTTCTAATATTTAGGACAGGTCAATAGTAGTGTAAATTTAAAGTCTCGACTGAATTTCGCCGTTGCGTTAGCCACCATCTTGATTTTAAATGAGAACCGTTTTTGCTCAAGTCTTCGCAATTTTCAACTTTTCGACAAAAAGTATGAGCACTAAAATGATTGAAAATGTGATTTTCTATCATTTCTTTTTTTACAGTTTTTTTCGTGCGGTCGATATTTTCCGAGTTATGAGGGAAAATAGTGACAGAGCATAATTATTGAATTGTCTCGTTTATTATTAGTTGGAACAACAATTAAACTAGAGAGAATTAAATTTTACTCAATTTTGATCTGTTTAATTTTTTTGCTAAAATCAATATTTAAGGTAGTACGTATGCGCGAAAAATAAAGGCGCGAGCGTAAGACCTGATTGATTTTATAGCAATTGTTTTTGTTCAATATCTACGCCATTTTCAACATTTCGACAAAAATGGCCACACCTAAAATTGTTCCAAATGTGATTTCCTACAATTTCTTTTCAACAATTTTTTGTGCGGTTGATATTTTCCCAGTTAAGCGGGAAAATAGTAAAAAGGAGTGGGGGAAGAATAGTTTCTAGTTTCATAGCTGCCCCAAACTTTATAGTTCTAACCTTTAGGGGAGGTCAATAGTAGTGTAAATTTAAAATCGCTACTGAATTACGCCGTTGCACTAGCCATCATATTGATTTTAAGGGAGAACTGTTGTGGCTTAATATCTCCGCCATTTTCAACTTTTCGACAAAAATGGTAGGAAAACTTAAATTTGACGTTCTATTTATTTGATATTGTCAAATTTTATACTATAACCCGTGATCGGAGTAATACCCACTTTCTGTCACTTGCTGTTGCGTTTAGTACATTTCTGACTTATTTCGTATGCTTTAAATGATGACGCACGGGTAAAGACTCCTGGACTTAATTGTATTCTTTTCTCCTGAGCCACCGTGGTTATATCACCTGAATATCCTATTTCGATGTTTCTCTTATTTATTGTACCTGTCTTTGATATATATTTTATAAATTTGTTCAATACCAAGTAATGAAGTCCAAGTAATGAAGCTTAAAATATGACAAAAGCTCGCAATTTTTACAGAATCAAATCAGTGTGGATAGTCAAAGGATCAAAATCTATATCATGCCGAAAGGCGCTCTTACCATGGGGGTGGTTGCCACCTCATCTCGGGGGTGGAAATTTTTCATTATATTTTAGTCGCAAAAGTTGGTAAAACATTCATTATAGCAAAAAACGTTCTATACATTTTTTTGATAAAATTGATAGTTTTCGATTTATTCGCTATCGAAAGGGTTAGTTTTATATAGAAAAAATCAATGTTTTCATCAATCATCAAAGTGTTAGTTTTATATAGAAAAAATCAATGTGTAAGTTTTCTGCTAATAGCTCCAAAAGTTTTCGTTTTATCAAAACAACTTTACTTAACAAAAATGTACCTTTTGAAAAAGTAAACAAACCCGTTTTTTTTTAATTTTCTTTAAGATCAATAGTAATCGAGCTATACTTTATTATATGTTGGCTCTTTTTCGTCAAATGCTAAATATTGTAGTTTCAAAATCAAAATACGGGAAAACTATGCATTTTTTGAGGCCAACTTGTTCAAACTAATTTAAAGTACTTAAAAATATCCATCTTCAGAAATAAAAAAAGTCTCTAGCTCAAAACTTAAGTGACTTGCAATGAAAAAAATGCCAGTCCCTATTTTTTTTCAGCGAAAAAGTGATCGCAAACAACCCCCTAATCACCACTCTAATTAAAATTAGTCATTGACCTTATTTGGCCTTTTTTATTTATGTATAATTAATAGGTTCTAAAAGTTTGGCGGGCTTAGAATGATCAGTTTTTAAAAAAAGTGAGTTAAAAGCGAATAACGAATTTTTGTAGTTTGGAAAAAATGGCCTTTTCTTCAGAATAGCAAGATTAGCATCAGAGATTCGAAAAAATGTTTAAATATGAAATTTTAGCTTATTTAATTCTCAAGAAACTGATTTGCAAAAATTTTGTCTACCGCAGAAATTGAGTGAGCTATTGACAAATAAAACTTGTAAATAAAACATGCTAAAATCACCTTTGCCAACCCATTCAAAGTCACCTCTTTTTGCGACTGGGGATTTTAAGAATATTTAATATTAATAGGCTTATAGATCTTGTAAAAAACTACAAAATTATTTTTTACCAAACCTTCTAAGATACAAAATAAAAACGTTACGGTTAAAAAATCAATATATTTTTTTGAAAAAAAAAAGGAATAATCCAATTGGAAGCATAAGAATAACGAATTTTTGTAGTTTGGTACAAAATGCCATTTTCTTCAGTATAGAAAGATTAGCATCATAGATACGAAAAAAATGTTTTAATATAAAATTGTAGGTTATTTAATTCACAAGAATTTGGTTTGAAAAAATTTTTTCTACGGCAAAAATTGAGTCAATCGCAAATGAGAATATCGAAAAACATTGATTTTTTCTACACAAAACTAACACTTTCGATAGCGAATAAATCAAAAACTATTAATTTTATCAAAAAAATTTATAGAACGTTTTTTGCTTAGAATGAAAGTTTTTATCAACAGTTGCAGTCAAAATATAATAAAAAATTTCCACCCCCAAGATGGGGTGGCAACCACCACCATGGTAAAAGCGCCTTTCGGAATGATATAGATTTTGATCCCTGGACTATCCACTACTTATTCTCAAATTTTCAAGCAAATCGATCCATTCTGTAAAAATTGCGAGGTGAAAAGCTTTGGATCCTGGCCTAAATAAACAATTCGATTTGTAGGGCGTGACCTTATCTCACTTCCATTTTCTATTTGTATTTTGCCAGTTATTTCTTTTCCCGTATCAATTATTGCAAATTAATCGTGATAGTCAATCCACCGTAGAAATATATTTTGAGTAATTCCAAGGCATTTCTTGGTTATTTTTAAGACACCCATTAAATCAGAATTTAATTAGCCACGTTCTTCATTAAGCCTGCCCCAAACGAGGTAAAAACAAATATCCGCTTCCTTAATTTTGCTCGACTTCCAGTCCTTAATCCACGTCTGTACCTGCTCGTTCGAGCTTTCAGCCATTCAACCGTCGTCCAATACAGATCCCTCCAGATTAATTTTCAGAATTTTATTAATTGGTTTTCCAGAACCGTGGAATGTGGAGAGTGAGGGAAAGTGGGATGGGAAATGATGTGGTTAGCACAGGAATTACGGAAATAAAAAAAGTTGTAGTAGGGGAGGAAAGTATGTTAAATGTGAAGTCACTCGAGCGCTTTGGGGACCTTTCGGGGTTGTGAAGAGTAGGTTGTAAAACCAAAAAAAAGTTAAGTAAAGTTTTCCATTTTAGTGGGGACTTTCCATTTTAATTTAATTTTCCATATCCAACAATCGTTTTTTCCGATTATAGCGCCATCTATCCATAATTCGAAAAAATGTTTCAAATAAAAGTTACTTATTTTTACGTAAGGAATCCGAATCTGCAATAAAAAATGGGAGCTCCTATTTAAAATTTTAAAGTAACCCCCACCCCACATCCGTGGTGGGTCGTGTTTGGTATCATTCCATAGATTTTTGAAAAATATTGAGCACGTATTTTTTAATTTTTAGATTTATCGTTCATTTCTCGAAATATTCGCTTTTTTCTTGTGAAACTTTGTGACTCACCCATTTCCTTACGCCCCGCCCAAATCGTCAGATTTTTGAAATATACATACACTGTTTTGCATGTACTTAACTTACCTTATCTTAATCTGACGATTTCGAGTTTTTCTAAGGATAGATTTTTTTTCGGACCTCCTTTATGAACTCCCCTGTGTTTAGAGCCAATATATGGTAGAGGAGAGAACCGGTACCAGGGTTCTCCCCATATAATAATCTGACGCGCTCGAGTTACTACAAAAATCCCCGCTTGGGCTCCCCTACCATAAATATCGTTAAATTTCCTATCAAATTAAAAAAACTAGACTTAACTACACTGGGGTGCAAAATTAACCGGACACCTTAAAAATGGGTCAACTTTGATGTTTCGAGTTTCCTAAACCTGTTGTCCGATGTAAGTGATTTTTTAACATATTATAGCCTTATTCTTTAGCAATATCACTGTAATAGTACTGTTGCTAAACAGTTACATTTTCATTGTATACCGGGTGCACCAATCATACTGTGTTTTTTTCTCAAAGTTCGCATCACCCTGTGGAATATTCTAGCATTTATTAAATACTAAAATTAAAATCCAACTATAGCCTCATGTTTTCTTAACATTTTGTTTTGAGATTCGTTCGCTTACATTAGACTGTAAAAAAGTTACGTACTTTAACAACTAGCCATGTTTTTCATCAATACAGGGGGTTTTTAAATAAGTGTGGCAAACCTTAATGGGCAAGTCTGCATAAAAAAATAATGACAGTTTGCTTTTTAAACGGTATGTCCTCAAATGCTTCGTATCCGATATATGGGGTGTTGAAATTTTTCTTACAAACTGACGATTTATTTATTGCTCTAAAACCGGTTGAGATATGCGAATGAAATTTGGTCGGTTTTAAGAAGTAGGTATTGCACGTTTTTTGACATACAATTAAGGATTTAATATTCACCATTGGCGCGCATACGGGTAATATGATGGCTCATATTACCCGTATGCGCGCCAATGGTGAATATTAAATTCTTACTTGTATGTTTAAAAATGTACAATAACTACGTCTTAATACCCACCAAATTTCATAGGCATATGTCAACCGGTTTTAAAGCAATAAATAAATCGTCAGTTTGTAAGAAAATTTTCAACACCCTCTATCTGAGAAACGAAGCATTTGCGGACATAAGTTTATAAAGCAAACTGTCATTTTTTCATGTAGAATTACCCCTTGAAGTTTGCCATACTTATTTAAGAACTCCCTGTATTGATGAAAACCATGGCTAATTGTTAAAGTACCTAACTTTTTTATGGTCCAACTTAAGCGAATGAATCAAAAAACGGAATGTTGAAAAAACATGAGGCTATAGTTGGGTTTTAATTTGAGTGATTTATAATTACTAGAAAATTCCACAGGGTGATGCGAAGTTTGAGAAATAAACACAGTTTCATTGGTACACCCCGTATACAATGAAAATTCACTTGTTTAGCAACACTATTATTACAGCGATATTGATAAAGAATGAGGCTATAAAATATTAAAAATTCACTTAAATCGGACAACAGGTTTAGGAAATTTGAGACATCAAATATGACCCATTTTTAAGGTGTCCGGTTAATTTTGCACCACAGTGTACATAAAATAATCACTAATTACATACTACAATTTATATAAAGAAATGTAAAATAAATAATATCACAAGGAAAAATTCCTGTAACTGGCTGTATACCATAAATTACAAAAAATAAAAACCGTATCTTGTAAAAGGTATATTTAAAATCCCTAAAAAGGGCTATATCACAACAAAACGTTTTCAGAATCAATATTCCGTAGTGTTATCACAGGTTTACATGCTTTAAGCCACCAAAATATACGGATAATAAACCTTTGAGTAGTTTTTAAGCAGTTAAGGTTACATTATATTATCCGATTTTAGAGGATGTTAAAAATATTTCCAAATTAACCCCTGGCATCGCATGCCATCAACCATATTGGTTGGAAAATTTGTAGGTAGGACCTTATATGGCAGAGTTTAGGTGACAACTAGTTGTTCACTGCCAGTTGTCACCTAAACTCTGACATGTCAGGTCCTACCTACAAATTTTCCAACCAATATGGTTGATGTCATGTGATGGCAGGGGTTAATCTGAAAATATTTTTAACATCCTTTAAAATCGGATAATATAATGTAAACAACTGTTTAAGGCCGCTATTATATTAGGCAACTGGTGACGCCACCAAGTTGCTCCACCAGTGACTCATGACGTCACGGGGCATTTAAGTAAATGAGACCTATTAGACCAGCGGTTCTCAACCTTTTTTACTTAGCGACGCACTAACGTAGTACTCCTTACAGATTCGCGACACCCTTATATGTACAAATTTTTGCTAGTGGTAGGTAAGTACAGATGAATATATTAACTCTTTATACTTTATTACACTTATTGATTGGTATAACGTGTTATATACCTAATAGTTAAAAAAATGGTTGAATGCATGATTGGTATATTATAACAAGTAAAAAAATATAAATAAAAATATCGTATTCGTAAATCTCGCGACACACCTGATAGGTTCTTCCGGCACACCAGTGTGTCGCGACACGGTGGTTGAGAACCGCTGTATTAGACTACGGCAACTGGTTGCGCCACCAGAAATTGTTGTCGATATGGTGGCCGAACCAGTCCACCAGCCGGGTAACAGGGTCTGGTGGCGCCACCAAGCCGGGGCATTATGTTATATGGACCCTATTAGACTGAGCAACTGGTGTCGGCCACCACTAGTTCATTTGTATTGTAATCGAGTGCTTCGTATTTCTTTTCTATTAACTTCTATATTTTCTATTAACAAGCGTATATTTTTCTAAAACCTTTTTTGTTGATTTATAAATATGCCATATTAAAAAGTTCTTCTCGCAGATTTAGCCGTTAATTGTTTATTCATTGTTTAAACAATAAAAGCTCTTTTTATATTTTAGAAATATCGGTGAATTCATCACTTTACCTTGATCAAAAATGTTTCTATTTTGTTTTTGATTATGCTGAATCCGAATGTGACGTTAATTGGAAAATTTAAAAAAATTGAGCTTAATATATAGGTACAGAATGTCTGCGTAACTTGGAACCATATGGGAAACTTTTTTCTTATCAATTTTACGAAAAAAAAATATGCTTTATAAAATGCTCTGCATAGTCTATGTTATACGAGGTATGTCAAAAAAATTGTATGTAAAGTACCTTTAGATTTCACAACATCGAAAATTGTGATTATGAAAAGTTGTTAAGAATTAAAAAACTATGTTTTGGGACGCATTAATTTGATTACATTATTCTAATTGAAAAAAAAAATGCATTTTTTTTTAATTACGGATACCCAACATAATTTTATTACAAATATCTATAAGTATTTTATTATTAATTTTACGAAAAAAGTTATTTTTTACAAAAAGCTTTATATGGTCTAAAATCTAAGATGCAATCATAATATATAAACTTTTATCAATTCTATACGAGGTATGTTAAAAAATATGAATTTCTTCCAAGAGTAAAGTACCTTTACAGTTCACAATATTTCAATTAGAAGAATGTAATTGCATATTCAAACATAGCTTTTAATTCCGAACAACTTTTTATAGAACATTTTTCGATATTGTTTAATATAAGGATATTGAGCGAAATTCATCTTTTTTTACATACCTCATATAAAATTCACAAAATTTGAATCTGATGGTTGCATCTTATATTTTATACTATTAAGAGCATTTTATGAAGAATAACTTTTTTTCGTAAAATTGATAACAAACAAGTTTCCAATTGCATTTGATTATTTTTCCAATTCCAATTCGTTTTATTATTTTTGCTGGTGGCTATTCTCGGCCACCAGTTGCCCGTGCTCACAATTTGGTGGGCTCACTAGTTGCGACACTAGTTGCGCCACCAGTTACCTAGACTAATAAAGCCCTAAAAACAACTCAAAGGCTTTTACGGCTTAAAGCATGTAAACCTGTGATAACACTGATAATAGAATATTGATTCCGAAAACGTTTTGTTGTGATATAGCCCTTTTTAGGGATTTTAAATAAACCTTTTACAAGATAAGGTTTTTTTTTAATAAATAATTTCAAACCAGGGTTTTAAAAGATTTCCAAAAAATTTGGTTATGTTTACATAAATAAATTTTTTGACACGTTTCGTTACAGTGTAGATTCTTTAAATGTTGAGGCACAAATAACTTAAAACTGAAGAAATGTTGAGTAATAAATTACTGACTGTAACGTCAAAAGCGCAGTTACTAATATGTAATCGTTTTGTTCTGCATTTGTAGAACGACTCTAGGACTCTATCCTTCCAATCTCCATCTCGTTCTATCATTCCACAGGTCGTGCTCTAGTTCTCTTTCCCTCATTTATCTGTCTATTCCTTCTTGTCAAAAATACATTTTGAGGTCGGTAATATATACACTCCTACTTACGGGTCTATAAAAACAGACATCTTTTGTAAAAGTCTCAATTATGTGTATGAATTTTTTGAAATTTTGAAATTTACTTATTGCATCGCACATAAAAAATAAAAGGAAGAAATTACGTTCTCGGTTGAGGGTGTGGAGGGCGGTGGAGGGTTAAAATTACACTGAATCTTATTTTTTAGTTACATGGAACGTAAGAAAATAAAAAAAGAATCTGTGTGTACTTTGTATGCACGTAAGAAGTTATACTTCTATTATATGATTTCAACGAAATCAATATACATACTTTAAACAGTTTATTTATATTTTATATAATAAACTAATTTTAATACTTAATACTTTCCAAAAAATTTTATTAAAACAATACCAAAAATTAAAAAGAAACACACACAAACACATTGAAAAATGCCACAAAGAAATGATTTCTGAACAATAATCGTTGGCAAAAATTTCAATTTAATACGTATTTTCTGAAAAAAAAATTATATACTAAATATACTGACAATCATAAAATGTGTAAAAAAAAATTGCATTGGGGAGCGAACCCGCGTAAATTAACATTATTAGGTTGTAAATCAAGACACGTTAAAATTTAGCCATTTAGACACACCATACATACATACATAATCGATGATCCTCTTATACCGTAAGGTGTCGAGATTAGACACAACCGTCATGTGGGAACATACACCAGTCATGTGGGAAGATACACCAACTGAACGTTTTAAACTTTTTGACAGTTGCTTGTTTGAATTTAATCAAATTAAAAATTAATAACCATTTTCAATTTCGTTGCAAAACGAAAATACAGCCGAACCATATTCCAGTCCAATCAGAGAGTGCTGCAAGCACCTCTACCGGTTTCGAAACTGGTAGAGGTGCTTGCAGCACTCTCTTATTGGACTGGAATATGGTTCGGCTGTATTTTCGTTTTGCAACGAAATTGAAAATGGATATTCATTTTTGATTTACATTTACTCTGTGTGGAGTATGAAGGGAACCAGTCTCGTTGGAACTTTACCGCGCTGAGCAGATGTGACGTGAATTGTAAATTGTAGAATTCCCTCATCTTCCTTAGTCTCAGCATCCGTATGGCTTGCAAATTGTAGAAGCCTCGGAGGTGTAACCAGAGAAGGTTCCCATTGTTTTCATTCTGGTGGGATATGTTATATGCCATTAGAGTGAAAACTTAGTCTTTTGCTAGCAGTTGCCGCTAGGGCATCTATGCCATTTCGTTCGTTACAATTCGGGACTGCACGCTGGGGTTTGTTTTGGTTGGATCAGGGAGAGCAGCATATGTGCCTCCTGATGAGAGACTAATAAGTTTCGAAACCGGTAGAGGTGCTTGCAGCACTCTCTGATTGGACTGGAATATGGTTCGGCTGTATTTTCGTTTTGCAACGAAATTGAAAATGGTTATTCATTTTTGATTTACATTTACTCTGTGTGGAGTATGAAGGGAACCAGTCTCGTTGGAACTTTACCGCGCTGAGCAGATGTGACGTGAATTGTAAATTGTAGAATTCCCTCATCTTCCTTAGTCTCAGCATCCGTATGGCTTGCAAATTGTAGAAGCCTCGGAGGTGTAACCAGAGAAGGTTCCCATTGTTTTCATTCTGGTGGGATATGTTATATGCCATTAGAGTGAAAACTTAGTCTTTTAATCAAATTAGTTTGATTTTTGTGGAAGTAAAATATTAAAATACAACAAACCATAGAGTAAGAAGATATATTAGATTAAGATTGGTAGAAATTTTATTAGTAATCAAATTATGTAAATCGAAGCATTACCTACTAGGTACATTTTACAATTTCCAAATAGGTATGTGACTTTTTATTACCATACTGAAACATTTACAATAATTACGTTTCTGTTGTTTTTAAAAACTATTTGAAAAGTCACTACAATTATAAACTTGCTTTTGTCTCTATCCTCAGAAAAATAAAAACTAATGTACACAACATTTGTTTACCCATAACCGCCATATTGAACAATTATTAACAGGTCATTGTAATACCCAATCAAAACACGTATAACGTTTCATCTGCGCCTAGCACCAAGACTTTTGATTAATTCGCGTACATATACATTTACTACCAAACGCGCCTAAAGAAGTATAACTTCAAAAAAAAATAATTCTGGGAGTGAGGGCATTGTGCCCATCTTAACCGGGGGTATCCTTTTATTTGAAGTTTTTTATAATATTTGGAAATATTGCTTTAATTTTTTCATTATATAAATACCAATGAGAAATTATCTGATGACTTGATTGTTCATTTAAATAAAGACTTCTGTCCGACAGTGTATACATATTCTCATTTAAGCTCTTAGACTATAACAACTCTGTATAAAAGCGACGTACACTACTTTTTGTCCCTTTTTCAAAAATAAACGTTTAACTACTTCCACAAGTACTTAAAAATTGTGCAAGCACTACTTGTCCAAGAATCGCCTCATTTATTTCTTGCGTGATTTAATTCAAATGGACCATTCATTTTCATGACTAAAAAGCAAAAGTTTAATGGAGCTATCTCCATTAACACCGCATTTTCGTTTGGCATCGCTCCAAAGATCCTAATAAAGAGCAATCGGATTGTTTGGTCTGAGAAGAAAAGGCTTAACAGCTCATTTGCAGTAACATGTACAAAAGTTAATGGCTTTTACAACGTTATTCTAGTACAATGCACTCGTTTTGACTGTTACTGAAACTAATGATTCGTTTAAAATATAATAATTTCTAATGGCAAAACTTATTCTAACGTTGATTCTGATTGTAGATCGGTAAAGAAAATAATAGTATGTTTATTCAATTGGCTTTGCCAAGCCAGATGAATAAGATCGGCACAGTTAAACTTCTTTCTGAACCTGGAATCATTTCTGGAGCCGTGTAGGTAGTGAAAAACCAAATTTACAATGATACGAATTTATTTAAACTAACACTTTGACCCAGGGCAATTACAAAGTTTAAATTTGACAGTAACAAGATGTAACTGCTAATAATAATTAATGATAATGATCGAGACTACATCTGGTGTGTATGAAGTGAATCGAATGTACTCTTTTCTTAGTGGCAACTTTTTCGGGGTCAGGACTCACGCGCGTTATTTTATTACCAAATAATAAAGAACAAAGGATATTAATCGTCAGGATGTCTCCCGTGAAAAGGAAAAACCTAGTAAAGTGACTTACTAGGTTTATGCTTAGTATCAATTGTGTGAAACCCCATGAAGCTCTTTATCGACTGGTACTTAAAACTTGTAAATACTTGCATTTTTAAGAAAGTTATTTCAGATGGAAAATCCTAGCAAAATGGTAATTTCAATAAATTTGGTTGGAAAAACCTAGCATCTTGTTATTTTTTTAGAATAAACATAGCAACTTATACAGTGAACGATACATTTCTACTTATTTCAGAAGGAAAAATATAACAAAGGCTTTTACTAAATATTTCCTTTGAAAAGTGTATATATAAATATTTTTTTTAAATTGGAAGTTCCTAATAACATACCTTACCATTTTTAAGCCGAAAGACAAAAACGTCATATTTCTAAACAAAAAACTAGCAAAGTCATTTACTAGATATATCCATATTTTTTCCGGTCATTTAAACTCGGCGAATTATTTTAAAGTGTGTATGCTAGGTATTTCCAATTTAATTCCGCTTTGGCGCGAAAACGAAGGATCTTTTACTATGTTCTTCCAATGCACTTCGTTAAATTATTCAGTCTGTCGAGCCAGTCTCAACTGTGTATACCTACATACTCGTCTGGTGGTGAATTTGTTTTAATCTAATTATATAAAGTTTTGAAAACTATGTCTAAAAGAAAAAACATTATAATGGCTTTGGCTAAGGAAAATAAAGTAGTTTGTGTTCAGGAAGTGGGTGATCTTGAAAAGCGGTGAGTATTAGTTTTTACATTACAAACAAAGTACAATTTTGTTTGTTTGATTTTCAAAAAACAAACAATCAGTAAAATGGTAGATAATTCAAAAGAAATGCTGTAACGAATGCATTCTTTTTGTTATAGGTATAGTGAACTTGCGTCCTTTGGTCAAGATTGTTTGAAATCGATACAAGATACTGTGAAAGACGATTATTTGGTTGATAACCTGATGATGGACGGCTTACAAAATCAAAAGTAGGTTTCTAGATTTATTTATACGGACTTCTGATTATAAAATTAACATATTCTGAATAAATCAACATTTCTTGAAACAAAAAATAATATGAACCGACTTATTTATTACTGTAAAAGGTGATAGGTTACAACAAATTAATTTAGTTGATATTTAGAAAATTCGCATGTCAGCTGATTGTTAATAAATATTTAGGTTACCATTACTTATGTAACAAAAATCGTTATATTTGTGTGCAGTGGATATTCAATTACCAAAACATTTTTCTATTGACTATGTTTCGTGGAAATTATTTTAATTATCTTGCTCATATTCGTATACTAAAAAGTATTTCTTAAACACATTGTGTATTTATAGCAAATGTAGCAATTTTTAATTCTAAACTTCAGAAGTTAAAATATGTGTATTATCATTATTTTTAGAGTAATTTATAAACAAAAATCAAATAAACTAAGCATAACAGTTTATTCAGAAGAGCCTTCGAACTCAAAAGCTTTTGGTTTGGAGTATTATTACAATGATAATAATAATATGGACGTTTGTCGCTAGCATTTTTGATTTTTATTTTTTTATTTTTAGTGATAATGATAACCCCTCTACTAATGAAAACCATTTTTATGATATTCAACCAATATGTTTAGTAAGAGATATTAGGAAGGAAGAAAACACAAAAGTTTATACCGAATTAAAACCGCTACCATTAATTGATGGAACAAAGGATGGTAGTCAAAATGATACGGATGTTAATAATGAATGTCACAAAGAAAAATCGGTTGATGTTATAGACGTTTGTCAGCATAATAAAGGTTACTAAATAAAATATTAATTATTATAAACAATTAGACCAAACTTATACTTTTTAGATGACACAGTTGACGATGACTCAGATTTAGACCCTAGTTATGACCCACAAGAATCTGAAGAAATAAGTTATGAGACAAAGAAAAAAAGGAGAATAGCAAAATTTTTTCAAACTGAAAATGAAAAAAGTGTAGTTGGCACTGTTATGGAAAATGAAGGTTTAGTAGATAAACAATTGAAAGATATAAACCAGGAAACTCTGCCAGGTAAAAATGCTTTGTATTTTGTGTTTCACATGAATTAACTAATATCTACGTTTTTTATAGAAGCACAAATCAGTGATAAAACCGATGAAGGATACGAGAAAAACAGAAAAAAAAGAGCAAGAACAGCGAAAGAGCAAATTGAGAGGCATCTAGAAAAATATCAGTTATTAGAACCATGTAATTGTAAAAAAAAATGTAGAGAATTTTTATCAGAAGAAAGAAGACAAAATATTTGCCAGTCATTTTGGAAAATGAGTTTTGGCGAGAGAAGTCAATATTTTAATGCCAGTATAAAGATTGGGGGTATTAAGAGAAGAAAAGTAGATAGTGAAAATAAACGTCAACACGTCCTTACATACTCGTTGCTCAAGGATGATGGTATTGAAATGAATGTGTGTAAGCAAATGTATTTACATACACATGGAATGAAAACTGATGGTATGATAACGGACTTCAAAAACAGATATAAACAATCTATGGGGTTAGAACTGGTTAAGGATAAACGAGGCTCGTCTGTTCCATCTAACAAGAAGGATCCCATTCTAATAAGAAACCATATTGAATCTTATAATCCGCAAATATCACACTATAAATTGCAACATGCTCCCAATAGAAGATATTTATCTCAAGAGCTATCTATTACTGATATGTGGAAACATTTTTGTGAAACTCATGAAAAAATATCTTATGACAGATATAGAACTGAATTTAATTCACTTAACATTGGATTTGATCAACCAAATCAAGATGAGTGTGACATTTGCGTACATCAAAAAGAGCACAAAAAAATATGTACAATTCCAGAGACTTGTGATCAATGTAATACGTTTAATGATCACCATATGGCATATATTGCTGCCAGAAAAGCGTATGATAATGACAGACAGCACGACTATCCAGACTCATTTAAAGTTTATTGCGCGGATATGCAAAAAGTGTTACTACTTCCAAAGTTATCTTTAAAAAAATCTGTCTTTGTTAGTAAATTAGTTGTGTTCAATGAAACTTTTGCTTCGTTAACAAAAGATGAAGAAAATATTTGCGTTTTGTGGCATGAAGCTATAAGTGGTCGCTCGGCGGAAGATGTGGCATCAGCATATTGCGGGCTTATTCAAAGATCCTCAGTTAACGTAGAGCACTACGAATTTTGGTGTGACAACTGCAGTGCCCAAAATAAAAACTGGAAATTATTTACGTCATTTGTGGTAATTGTCAATTCTAACTGGGGTCCAAACAGTATTACTTTAAAATACTTTGAAGCTGGGCACTCTTTTATGAGAGCCGACAGTGTCCACGGAAACATTGGCAAGCTATGGAAAAAGAGATCCAACATTTATGAAATGAACGACTTAAATGAGCTAATATTAAAAGCCTCTAGAAAAAATAAAACCTTACTAATGAAACATGATGATTTTTATCGCTTTAAAGACGGTGTAAAACAAAGAACAAAAAAAGATGAAAATTTCCCAAAACTTAACGTGATTAAAGTAGTACAATTTAGAAAAGGGTCAAGACAAATGTTTTATAAGAAAAGTCATACTGAAAACGAATTTATTAATTTTGACTTTTTAAAACCTAAATTTAATCTGGAAATGCCTGAGAGCAAAACTGAAGATAGGGGTGTAAATGTTCAAAAAAAACAAAAAATAATTACAGAGCTTCTTCCTGCAATGCTAAGCCAAAAAAGATTCTTTTGGGAGAAACTACCTGTTTCTGAAACATCAAATGATTTACTAAATAATCGAGTTTAGTTTTTATTATTTTTGTTTGTTTTATGTAATTAAATGTTGAATTCAAAAACTTTTTGTAATTTTTCTAATAAAATATATGTAAAAATTATAACTTTACCTACTTTTTATTTTTAAAAACCAAAATGTACCTAACTACTTGATTTTACATAGTTTTAAAGCAATCATAAAGTATCATATTAGCAAGTGTAATATAGTACCTACTAGTTTTTTCCTTGGCAAAAATAGTATGAATTAGGAACTAAGTAAGCATACTAGCTTTTTCCGCAGCAAAATCAATATTTCTTTGCATTTCAAAAATAGTAAGTGACATAGAATTAAAAAAACTGCAAATATTTGGAAAAAACTAAGTTACAGTTACAGGGACATACACTTGAAATCCACTGAACGAAAAAAAAAACAAAAAATAATATAATTCTATTAAACGGCGATATACTTTTCTTTCTTTTCGTTTCCTGAAAAGTTATCAAAACTCAGTTACTAGGTTTTTCCTTTTCACGGGAGATGTGTGCAATCTTCCAAAATTGTTTATGATTTGTTCGACGATAATAATGCAATTGAAGAGTACAGGGGAAAAACAAGGAATGTCACGTTTTATACATATTGAGATAAACACCAATAAAGGTTTAATTCTTATGGTACCTAAAAACTGCTTAGGTGATTCTTGGCAGAATTCTAGCAATTCTTATTCTATAATCTTAATATAATATGAATCTATAATAACTTATTAATTTAAAAATGCACCAACAAACTGCTAAATAACATCCCATATTTTTGTTTGCTTGGATACAAATCCTTAGAAAAATTATATAAACTGATATTTCTATTTATTGTCCTGAATCGATAGCCTAGTCGATAGTACTCAGTTTTTGCTACCACATGGCGAGAAATGCCAAAATTAATGAAAAAGTGACATTCCTTGTTTTTCCCCTCTACTCTTCAATTATACAACATGATTTCGTTAGTTCCCTATACAGGGCGTTTAATATATTGTTTAATTCTCGGATATGAATTATGAATATTTGACATTAAACATCAAATCTACAAAAATGTATGGGATTAAACAAAATGAACTACAAATAGATCAACTTGTAGACATACACCGTAGAGATTAGGTTTACGTTTCACTGAGCTTCTCTTTCCTAATTTCTGAGTTTTTTAACCTTTCTGTCTAGTACAGCCTTCTTTTATTTTCACCTAAGTATTCAAAAGTTTGGGAAATTTTCTTAAGATTCTCTAATGGAATCTTAATAAAAATGGCAACCTATTTAATTCCGCCACATTCATTCGTTGTTCCTCTTTCTTTTTCACTGCCCAACATTCAGTTCCGTACATGATAGCCGGTCTTATGGCTGTTTTATAGAATTTTCTCTTCAGCTTCATTGGAATTTTTCTGTCACACAACACACCACTCGCTTCTTTCCACTTCGTCCATCCAGCCCTAATTCTACTGCATGCATCTCTATCTATATCTCCATTACTCTGTAATACCGATCCTAAGTACTTAAAACGATTGCTTTTCACAATCATTTCACCATCCAAAGATACCATTTTTATGGTATCTTTAAATGAACATTCCAAATACTCTGTTTTTGTCCTTACTAAGTTTTAAACCTTTTTCCTCCAGAGCTTGTCTCCACTGTTCCAGTTTTTGTTCTAAGTCTCTTTCACTATTTCCTACTAACACGACATCATCAGCATACATTAAGCATCATGGAATGTTACCCTGTAGTTTCACTGTTATCTGGTCCAAAACTAATGAGAATAAATACGGACTAAGCACAGAGCCTTGGTGCAATCCTACTTTCACATGAAATTTATCAGTCTCTCCCAACCTGTCCCAACACTAGTCGTTACTCCCTTATACATATCCTTCACAATCTTTACATATTCACCAGGGACTCCTTTCTTATTGAGTGCCCACCACAGAATCTCTCGAGGAACTCTATCATATGCTTTCTCAAGATCAATGAATACCATATGAGCGTTTGTTTCTTTACTCCTGTATTTTTCCATCAACTGCCTTATAATGAAAATTGCATTTGTTGTTGATCTACCCTGCATCAAGCCAAATTGATTCTCGGATATTTCGGTCTCTTCACGTATCCGTCTATCAATTACTCTTTCCCATATTTTCATGGTGTGGCTAAGCAGTTTTATAGCCCTGTAGTTTGTACATTGTTGTATATCTCCCTTGTTTTTGTAAACAGGTACCAGTAAACAGGTACAAGAAAAAAGCGAATATTTTGTGAAATGAATGACATATCGAAAAGTCTATCGAATGGTGGCAAAGGAGTGGGGGGGGGGTAAATTTAAAATTTTAAATACGAATTCCGCGACGACCCCCCCCCCACGGAGGTGAGGTGGGGGTTACTTTAAAATCTTAAATGGGAGCCCCCATTTTTTATGGTAGATTTGGATTCCTTACGTAAAAATAAGTAACTTTTATTCGAGACAGTTTTTCGAATTATGGATAGATGGCGCTATAATCTAAAAAAAAAACGATTGTTGGAAATGAAAAATTAAATTAAAAATGGAAAGTCCCCACTAAAATGGAACACTTTATTTAAAATTTTTTTGGTTTTAGGACCTACTCTTCACAACCCAATAGGTCCCCATAACGCTCGAGTGACTGCACATTTAGCATACTTTGTTCCCTTACCATTGGGGAAGTCTCCCTGGCGGTTATCTGTAAAGAAAAATAAACTTGTATTTACTGACGTTTAAATTCGGCGGTAATGTTAGTATATTTACACATACATATCGACAAATCCCCAAGATGAAAATGAAAGCAATCGTTCAATACACGGTTACAATTGCCTCAGCGATTCATCAATTCTGAACCGCTCCACGCTTTGACTCAATTCGTCTCGGCCCGGTTGGTTTCCACTAGATCAGCACTCTAGCTTAAACCAGTGAGTCTATTAGATCGATAATGCGTAAGACTACGGTTTGGTTTCAACTCAATCCGTTGGAGCCCAGTTGGCCACCGGCTGGTAACCAGTGAGTTCCTCTCAGATCAATTCTCCAGCTGGAAGTAACTTTCTGTTGCTCCGCTTTCTGTTAAATATAATTTCGACGGACCATCTCATAGCATTAATCGGTAGTGGTGGGAACTCTGGTGTTTGATGCGCGTTTGGTGCCGCTTGCGAGCTGCATGCCGAGATAGAGGCGCAATCATTACAAGCTCTTATTCGGCACCTCATTTGTCATTTTATCTACTCTAAAAACGGAGGACTTGTGTTTACGGTCCGACAGACAGATATTGATAATTCAAGATTTTAACATTTTAATGTTGTAAAATGGGCGAAGACAAAATTAAGTTGGACGACAGGTATTTATATTTTCAAATTATGAAGGATGATTTAAATCTTTTAGTGAACTTCATCTAGTGGCATTTAAAGTAACCTTTTTTTGTTTATTTATTTATGTTTCTTGATATTGTTCAGCAGCACTTGTTCTATCATCCTTAGTTTTCATAAAAGAAATTTTTTGTTTTTTTTTTCGTTTGGGGATAGTTGAATTACGTAATTTTAGATATATACATAATTTGGCAACAACGCGTTGCCGTCTGGCTTATTTTCACGCAGAGCAAACTCTTGATACGAAAGAGTGGGCCCTTAAAACTTTTTCGTAAATAAAATAGCAGTTGTTTCACTCGTTATACACCGTGATAATGCGAATACCCGAGGAAAAAGGAAATGGGCCCCTTTTCATCCTGCCGAGAGATTTGTGGCAGTTTTATTTTCCCCAGGGACTCGATGGCTCTACACACAATAAAGCTGCGATGTACTTTGTTCCAGAAAAATAAACCAGGACGGTACTATGAAATTTTGTTTTGCTTTTATCAATTTTCTTTTTACAATGTTTGCTTTTATGAACTGTATTTTTGCAATGTTATTCTTTGTTATTATATTTTTAATGTGTTTTATATATTTATACAGTGCAAAAGGCCCCCTTAACCCCTCATATCTTTTGAACTTATAATAGTGAAATGTGGTGGGAGGCAATAAACGGACGTAGGCTTCTCAGCTAGGAATAACTTCTTCTTCTTCTTATGCAATCCACTAATGGATGTTCGCGATCACGTTTGACCATTTTGCTCTATCCCTTGCAGTATGTATTAGGTCTCCTATGTTTTTTTAGTCCTGTCCATTGTTTGACATTACGGAGCCATGACATTTTCTTCCTGCCCACTCCCCTTCTTCCTTCGATCTTTCCTTCAATTAAGGTTTGCAGAAACTGATATCTTTCATTTCTAATTATGTGTCCCAGGTATGCCGTTTTTGTCTGTTTAATTGTGCACATCAGTTGTCGTTCTGTACCAATTCTTCTCAGGATTTCTTCATTTGTTATTCTTGCAGTCCAGGGAACTTTAAGGATTCGTCGATAGATCCACATCTCAAATGCCTCTAGGAATAACAGGTGACGTGCTAGTGACAGATGACGTTACAGTGCGACTGTGGCCGATAATTTTGAACGGGACCAGGCAAGTAACATCTCATTTGAAAGGTATTGAACATACCTGTTCAATCATACTAATCTTGTTTGGTTTTAAGCAGATTTTGGTTAACACATTAAATAAATACTAAAATTATAGTTTCGCAATTTAATTAATAAAGATTCTAATGCCTGGCTCTGGTTATTTGTCAAATAAATTGTTTTTGATTTGATAAGTTGTTGCGAAAGTGCTTATACATTGAATATTTATAGGGCAGACAATGAGGATATTTGTCTCAGAATTCCATCCTACTATAGGGTGGCCGGAAAGTCCCTTTACACTAATGAATTATTTTTTTATACAACAGAGGGAAAAAATATTAACACAATTTTGTTTGTAAGTAATTTATTAATTATTTATTTATCTAAAACATGGGTGTGAATACCTGCATAACTTGGTACGACGCCATGTTCGTATGCTCATCCATCTCAGCATGTCCGGAGTTAATACTAACGTAAAAGCTGGGCGCACTCCGTTTCGCAAGTCCTCATTCGAAACATATCTGCATTTCTAACGTTCTCTTTAATGAAATTTCACAGTGAATTGTCCGGCGCTGTCAAATATGGACGTCTTGGAGGCCGAGAAATTGGAGAACCACGCCCAATCCATCGGTTCGCACTCAAAAAAATTTAGTTCGTAATATTGATTAACAGTGATTACTGAATAGTATTTCGTTGTCACAACAATTTAATTTGTTGTTTCAACGAACTTTTACACATTGACGAATGTATTTGGTTATTGTCACAATGATTGAATAATAATTGTGAGAATAACTAGAGTACATTAATCAATAACACTCAATTTATTCAGCGAATAACTTAGTTTCGTATATTTAATAAATACTGTTAATTCTGGCAGCAACTCAGGTTCTTGATTTCGTAGATGACAAGCAATTACCTTGGTTTATCGTGACAACGTACAGATTTCATTAAAACAATGTACAAATGTTTTTAATATAGAGTAATATATGATTATTGAATATATGTAAATTGATTGTTGTGACAACGAATGCATTAATCAATCTACTACTGCATTTAATACCGACAATTAATGCGTCCATTGTGACAATAATCGTAGTTGTTGAGACAATAAATGTTTTGCTTGGCCATTTGAAAGTTAACGGCTTTTCCTTATCGTGATACCTCTAGCTTCTCTGTGTTACCGAAGTGCCTAATAATAATTGCATTTCGTTTTCAAGTGTAGTCCGTAGTAGAAGGAAGTTTTTGTGTGTCTATTATCGTGAAATTTCGGTCGAATTCTTTTTAAATGTATTCATTTTTTTCGAATCCTGAGAAAACTAATTATTATTTTTGAAAATTTAAATGCAAAATAAATTATTACAGTATTATCGAGGGTCTGAAGTCCCTGCGAACCTCTATAATGATTATTTTAATAAGTCACAGGGGTGAAAAAGAGAAAATTTAGTATGATTTTTAATTTCAAATAGGCATACCATTTAACAGAAACTTTTTGTTTATTCTAAGGGACTTTCTGCCCTCGGTAATAATGTAATATTTTATTCTGCGTTTAAATTTTTCAAAAATACTTATTAGTTTTCTCAGAATTCCAAAAAAAATTAATGTGTTTAAAAAGAATTCGATCGAAATTTTGCACCTGCGCTCTCAAAAAGGATTAAAGTGTTATACATTTTTGGAATCACTATTTCAAACGCTTTTAAATAAGCTGTCACATGACGTACTTTCCCATTAAAAAAAAATCAAAGTTACGCCGCGCCTGTCACCTGAAGAGGGATCGTGTAAAGTTCGAAACATTGATGTTATAATTTACTTTGATTATTTTAAAAATCGACCTGTCCGAGCGTGTTGCTTATGTGCTAAAAATAAATAAGTTATTAAGGGGGCGGGGGGAGTGTAACACTTATTCCAGTACACTGTATAAGTGAAATCATATGAAAAATCACACAGTGTAAAGTCCTTTAGGTTAAGGACAAAAAAGGGGAATTTAAAAAAATATTATTAATCAATTAATATCATACATTGGGCTATTGCATTCAGTAATTATTAATATAAAATACGTTCATAGTAGGAATGAACGAAACTGATTGTAAGAATGAATAGAATTGATTGTAAGAAAAACCGTATTTATTGTGGGAATGAACGGAATTAATTGTAACAATAAACGGAAATAATTGTAGAAATAAACGAAATACGTTAGGAGAAATAACACTGTTATTGACACAACGAATAGTCTTCGTCGGTCAATTAACGACGTTGTTGTTTCAATAAATAGTGTTCGTTGACTCAGTGAACAGAGTTCGTAATATCAATAAATAGTGTTCGTTGACTCAGTGAACAGAGTTCGTAATACCAATAAAGTGATATTATGGTATACATAATGAATGTTCATCCATTCAATAAACGTAATACATTGGCTCAACGAACGAAAATAATGAATTGATGAACATCGCTTTGTTGTCCCAATAAAATCAAGAATTGGACAAATTTTAAGTATTGCGTTTGTTGTCTGAATTAACATTTTTATTGATATTACGTACCTTTTTCGTTGAGTGCGGGAAGATTTCATTCAGGCGATTGTGCACAACGAGAGGAAAATGAGATGAGGCGCCATCTTGTTGAAAAGAAATAGTGTCAGCAGTGCCCTGAGTTGTCAATTGCAATAATAACCTTTCTTTGATTATCTGCAGACAAATAAGTGTGATAAGTTATGGAGCCTTCAAAAAAATATGGCTCAAACAGATAAGTTGAAATAATTCCAGCCCATGCCATAACATGAGGCGGGGTTTTTCACTTCCTCAAACAAATTAAGGTTGACATTTGCCCAGAAATAAACATTCACAACTTTTCGGTGAACAGAACATTTTGTTTGTCACATGCTTTCGGAAAGTGTTGAAGCCGTAATTGACACGCTTCAATTGTAGACTCTCTTGTGGCCGCCATCATGTTTCAATCGCATCTATTGTTGTCTGTCTGTGTGACCAGACAGGTGCCCTTGAAGATGTGCATGCGCCGAAACGCAAATAAATATTGGCTAGTTGTTGAAACATTATTATTATTAGTGTAAAGGGACTTTCCGGCCACCCTATACATCGATTTACTTGATATTTTCACAATAAGTAGAGAATACCTCAAGAAACAAAGTCTAGCCTATGCCGATGTGCGCTTTTATCTTGGGGGCGTTTCCCACCTCTTCTCGGGGTCGAAAATTTTTTCGTTAAAATAACCACGGAAGTGGCTAGAGAACCTAATTCTAAGTAAAAACTGTTCAATAATTTTTTTTGAAACTCAATACTTTTTGAGTTACTCGTGGTTAAAAATTGACCGTTTTGATTAAAAATGACACCTTTTCGGGCTTTTTTTTGCGAATACCTCAAAATCTATGCATCTAACAAAAGAAACTATATACAATATATTTTTGTAGCTTATAAAAAAAAACAAATGGGTGTAGAGGGCACTATAGTTGAGGATATTGAAAGAAAACAGCTCATATGGTATGGGCATGTGAGCCGAATGGGGGACGAAAGATTGCCTAAAAAAACTATGATGTGGCAACCCCCAGAGAAGAAAAAACGAGGACGACCACCACAGAGCTGGAATCTGGGAGTTAGGAAAGCGATTAGCGCTCGAAATTTAAATGAAGACCTAACTCAGGACATAATACAGTGGCGTTTGGGAGTCGGACAACGTCGTAAGACGTTATAAAACCGAATATAAATATATTTATATAAAAAAAAACAAAGAGATCCGTTCCTTCATATATCTTCTAGTTATAATACAAAAAG
Organism: Diabrotica virgifera virgifera; assembly: GCF_917563875.1. Classification (NCBI taxonomy): domain Eukaryota; kingdom Metazoa; phylum Arthropoda; class Insecta; order Coleoptera; family Chrysomelidae; genus Diabrotica; species Diabrotica virgifera. Next base: position 201,330,858 of record NC_065443.1, on the reverse strand, counting down.
AGATTTAGGTGAGAAGAGTTTGTTTTTTGGTGCATGCTCAAATCGGTGTACTCAACTTGAAATAAAACAGAAACGGTCAATTTTAGGTGTATAATGCTACTAATACCTTTTGTAGTGCTTGAAAAGACCTTTAGAATGAGCAATATTAAATGTCGATATGCTGCAAAAAATTGATGACTAATGTATTTTAAGAAAAAATGAGAAGTATATTTAACCCCTCATCCATCAGAATTTAAATGCATCGTTTTCCTTCTACAATACTTTTTATTATAGTGTTATTTCTATGTTTAAAAAGTTAGATGGTTTTAAAATGAATATATTTTGAAAAAAATATGATCAAACTATAGAGCGCATTTTTAAATTTTCTTAAAAATCTTCCTATTTCTCCATGTAACTCGAATATGATAAGAGATTCGAAAAAAAGATACTACACAAAAATGTAGGGTTTTGTTGAGCAAAAATTTTGTTTTTGTTTTTCATTATTGTATCTCTTTATCATTTTCACGTTACTTGTAGAAAAAGGAAGATGTTTAAGGAAATTTAAAAATGCGCTCTATAAATTGATCTATTTTTTTTTCAAAAACCATTTATTTTAAACCCGTCCAACTTTTTCAACATAGAAATAACACTATAATAAAAGGTATTGTATAGGTAAATACATACATACATAATCGAAAACCTTTTATACCCGTAGGTGTCGAGGTGTAGAAGTAAAATGATGCAATAAAATTCTGGTGGATGAGGGGTTAAATATACTTCTCATTTTTTCTTAAAATACATTAGTCATCAATTTTTTTATACTCACCGTAAAGGTCTTTTCAAGCAAGTATGTCTTTTGAAGTCAAATTATACCGGTTTTGATTATTTGCATTGCTAAAAATTAATTTTTTCATTGTCAAACAAAGCTATAGGCACATAGTGCTTGAGTGATGTTTTCATTGCATTTCTCATTAAAATCTAACGAGTAGGCACGCCTACACACAGGCTATTTCTACGTAGCATGCATTAAAACGCATGCATTGGCCACGGGAAACACTATTTGTTTGTAGCTTTGTTTGACAATAAAAAAATTAAGACTTGAGCTTTCAAATTCGGTAAGCAGAATTGCTATTTTTTTTTTAATCAAACCTTATTCGGCTTCAAAAATTGAAATTTTTCGATTTTTTGAAAGTTCAACCGCATTTATCTTGAAAACTATCCATCTCACGAAAAAACATATAAGAACGTTTTTTGCTTATAATGACCCAAAAAATACAAAAAAAGTTTTGTTTTGCGAAAAATCGCTGTTATGTAATTTCTCAAGTTCTTTGTTTATAACAATGTTATCGACATCCGGATCAACTGTTACCCAAAAAATTCGTGTTCTACGGGTCAAAATACATAAAAAAACTTGGGTAAGTCCATCTGAATCAAGGAGGCCGTTGTACCCCCTGGCGACAGGACTATGTCAGTAAGTAGATGAAGCACATTTTGAGCATTTAATATAAGAGCTGGTTCTTAAATTTGTATGCCAAACTACAATTATAGGGTTTATTTAATTTTATCATCAAAATCAGTTTAAACCCAAACAAAATTAGTATGATTGAATAGGTATATTTAATACCCTTCAAACGAGATATTACTTGTCATAATGTCCCATTTAAAATTATCGGTCACAGTGGCTCTGTATTGTCATATATGGCTATTATGTCACCTGTTATTATATGACTAGTTGAGAAGGTTACACGTCCATTTATTTCCTCCCTCTAAATTTCACTATTATAAGTATAACCGTTCCAAAGATACAAGGGGGTGGGGTTTTTTGCCAGCACTGTATAAATAGATACAGTGGAGATTATTCAAAGAATTGTGTGAATACAATCATCAAAAATTGGACTTGACGTTTCATGTGAAATAAGATTATTACTAAATTAATAAAGTCAAAAATAGAGTACTTTAACATTTAAGAATATTACAAAATCAAGTTGTATAATTCTAATTTACTTTAGATTTTTCCACGATCAAATTTTGCAAACTTTTTCCTTTACTAATCTAAGTCACCATATTTTCTACATATCCACGTATATGGATTACGTTATTTGTATTCCAAACGTATGTAGAAGTTCATAATCCCCCTCACTCATACTACCGATCATTTTTTTCCATAACAATTCATTACATAAACCCCGGATGTAGTGGGGCTTGAACCCTCGCCGGTGCCATTAAAAGCTATTAAGGAACATAAGCGGAAAATCCCGGCAATATTCCTGGAAAGATATTTTCGAATAATTACATTAGGGCCGTTATCGATAAATCTAATCCAGGTTTCCTCTGCCGTGTTCAGTAATTCCAGATAAATAGGAATACCGAAGGGTGTTCATCAATTTGGCGCTATCTTTACTAACGAGTGTATTAGTCTGTCTGGCCGCAAATTGATTTATATTTGTACGATTTTTTTGTTAATGTTTCACAGGAAAATATTATTAGGGAAACAAATAAAGAGAATTAACAATATTTTTGAATTTTTATGACCAAATACAGGATTTTGGCTGCTATCATTGTAGAATACATTGTAAACTTATGCAGTGTTATTTCTACGTTGTCCACCGCTTGTCTGCCTGATTTTGTAGTGTTGGTTTCATACCATTACTGTATTTATTAAGCCAAGAAATTTTTCAATGACTTGTATCCCTCTTACCATCAATCTTAAGGGTCGTTTTCACGCTACGTCTTATTGTACGTTTTGTGTGAAAGGATTTGTCCTATTATACAAAACGTACAATAAGACGTAGCGTGAAAACAGCAAAACGTACGTCTTGTCGAATCGAAAAAAATAAATCCATTTATTCACAAAACGTACGTTTTCTCGTACGTTTTGTATGACACACAAAACGTACAATAAGACGTAGCGTGAAAACGGCCCTTAACTGCTAACTAAACTGATGCACTCATTATTTTGTGTTACTCAGTAGGTATATGTCCGAATTATTGTAATTTTCTTTTCTGTGGTCTGTGTGATTTCTGTTTATTTTAGCTGCTTGATAATAATTTTTGCTTGAAATTATGCCGATTCAAGAAATTCGCAACATACGTCAGTAGCTCCACATTTCGAAGGCTCCTAGTGTCTTTAATATGATATCTGTAAGTCACTATCCATCGACTATATACATTGGTATACTGAAGAATACTGAAGAATAATATATGAGAATAACAGTCTTTAAAGGTAGATTGGTATCTATGTACGTCATTTCATTCATACTATACTCTATTCCACGAACATACGCCTGTTTTGGATTACTTCGACAACGAATATTTTACTGTGTAAAATAAGAAGAACGAAAGTAAATTGCAAATTACATTGTTGTTTATTGGAATAATTATTAGCGCCATTTACTTTCGTACTTCTTATGTTGCACAATAAAATATTCGTTGTCCAAGTAATCCAAAACAGGCGTATGTTCGTGGAATGGCCCATACGTCATTTTTATAAAAGCAGCTCAGCTAGTATTATTCTAGGTCGAGACGTTATGGACCTTAGCACACTTTTCACTTAATAAGACGCCGTAACTGAGTTGGTAGGCAGGTACATGTAACTTCCTTTTCGAGTAGGGACTTTATGTTCCCGGAAAGTTATCCTCTTTCATCGGCTATAAGTCGATTAATTTCTACAATTTTATAATGTAACCATTGATTTAAATCCAGCCACTGTTTGGTTCTGGGTCTATTTAGCAAGTGCAAAGTTCACTGATGATGAACTGATAAGTCCGAAAACGTTCGCTCTGAACATTTATGTAACCCCTTTGGATTTTAAAATTGTAATTATTAATTAAAATATACCAATTTCAAGAGGAGTTTTTACTTCGATGTTAAAGTTTTTTTTAAACAGACAAATTTTGTTTTCTGCACTCCCACAAAATTTTTCATTACAGCTGTTTCAGCAGCGTGCCTTTCCCAAGTAATGGATTTTCATGTAATGGTCTACACTTTAACAGTCGTCAAACTGTATAAGTTGAGGAAAGGAGAGCTGTCTGTCTCAAGTTGGTCATTCAGAATTATATCTTTATTTTTAAATTTATTATTCTGTATTTATTATTATCCGTAGGTTCCAATAAAGATAGCTTAAGGCTTTTATACTGAATGTGGAGAATATGAAATTGGTCATTTAAAGAATGATTATGAGCTAGATACTAGATAAAATGTGAAGTGCATACGCAGAATCCGTTTTTCTATTATTAAAAGCCCTTTTGTATTCTGCTATACGTTTGTTAAACGTCTGCCACTTTGTCCGATATGTAAATTTTTGAGCAGATACCACATTTAAGTTTGTACAAACCACTGTGTAAGTGCTTTTTCTTTTGGATCTTGTTTTTAATATATTTGCTTAGGTTATTGTTTGCTCTGAAAGCTGGTGTTAATACTGATGCAGTGAAAACTGCCAAACTTATTTTCTGCAACTGCAGGGTAATAGTGGCACGGCGCGAAAACTACCTGCAGCTTTTTGGAACAAATAAAAGTAAGAATCGTAGCTCCTAAATGGATAATGGGCTTTCATAGAATAAATCGTAATACATAAGATCTACCAGCTCATCGTGTGGAAAGGTCTATGCGATCAAACAGGTATTTTATAATCTACAATAAAAGATCTCAGAAGAGTTAAAAATACGATTTTAACACATATGCTGAAACATGGTTGGTTACAACATTAATGGATGGAAACCGTGACATAAATTTTGTAATAATTTTGAAATATTTAGTTTTTAAAATATTCTACAAATACCTGCGTGTTTTTGATGTTTTTCTTTTATCACAAGCATTGTGGTAGCTGATAAAATAGATATAGTAGAATGTTTAACCTTTTTATTTCCCAAAGGTAAGAATATAAAAGGCTCTTTTGGTAGTACTAATAATAGGGACCTTTACAAATCTTTAGAAGGTGAGAAACAGAGTGTATTATATAATATGATACAATAGGTTTAAATAGTCGAGAAAATTATTATAGTTAGTTTGCCGTTAATAAACCACCAGCAGGACACATATTTGACATTCAGCATTGTCACTTCCTATCGATAAATCAACGATACAGCGTGTGATGTGGAGTAATTAGGCATCGGACGAACGATCATCGAAACTGCAACTAACGTGACAAGTCTCGCGTTCACAGAAACGCAATTTCCATACATGTTTGTTCTGTGATATTGCTCGCTCTATGTCAGAAAGGGAATTTGCCATTCACCGCCTCGCTTATTACTTAGTATATAGTGACCGCCAATAAGTGTATTCTCTGTTTGAAGTGATATGCATAGTATTGAAATGCAATATGAGGACAGGATCAAAATTTACATACATGATTTCTTTTTCTTAGACATCAATTCGATACCTTGACCAGTAAATGACTGTTTTGGAGCGTAATTGTCCTCGTCCCGACGATTTTTTTGGAAAATTTTAATTTAGGTTCCTCTTACCCTCTACCTCACTTTTGGTCTTGAGCCCAGGGTTGCTTTTACTTGGGAGATGAAAGCCGCCCCTTCTCGTGGGTGAAAAAAAAAACATGCAAATTCTAAGGAACTTTTGTTCTATAAGTCAATACTTTTCGCGTTATTTGCCAGAAAATATGTTCATTTTCTAAAAAATGCCTTTTTTTCAAAATAACTTATAAAGTATTAGTGATACGAAAAATCTTGAAGAGTAAAGAAATATATGTTTTTTTGTCAAAAAAAAAAGACCAACTTTATTTTGATCGTAACTTGCTTAGTTTTGATGATAGAAAATTTTATAAACAACAAAAATAAGGCTGTTCTTAAACACTAAAAAACTAAAAAGGTTTTGATGAGTTTTCCTCGAAACGTGCGTCATTTTTTGGTTATCTCACGGTGAAATATTCGATTTGTAATTTGCCGAATAAGAACCTGTTTTTCATGAGCTACAACTCTGCTTCTACTCTGTCTATAGACCTCATAAATACACCATCTTTTTTTTTTCGTTTTTTTAAGCTACATTTTTTTCAATAACAGACTTATATCCAGTTGCACCAACAAATAAACGATTGATTTGGATTGCCCGTTTATTTTAAAATATAATTGTCAAAAAGCTGTCAAATTAAAAACAGAAATTTTAAAGATTATCCCAAAAAATTATCCTAAAAAAATTTAATCCTTTTCGAAAGAAAAGAAAACTGTTCTGTTATTATATTTGATGGTAAAAAATTTAGTATTTTTCAGAAGAATCGTTAAAATTTCCGTTTTTAATTGACAGTTTTTTGACAATTACTATATAAAATAAACGGGCAATCCAAATCAAAAAATCAATCGTTTATTTGTTGGTGCAACTGGACATTACTTTTTGAGTTATTTACGAAAAACGGTCTAAAAACGTGTATCCATTGTATCACCCCTATCATACGGGCTATGTGCATAAGGCCCTAGTTTTCGGTGTTTCTGGGGCCCAGTCTGCACCGAGCTCCCATGTCTGTCACAATCAGCAGGGCAGAGACTACAAATCTGAGCTCCTCCTGCCGTCCCGAACGTTTAATCGTGCATCAAACTTAGTCTCTTCAAGGGCAACTCTATCACCTGGGTCGGCTGCATAAAGGCCGAACCCAAGAGTCAGAGGCAATATTAGCCAAATTGCGGCATTTTCAGGCTATTGAGCGCAAATATATGCTACTTATAATTCCGCTCGAAATATTATATGAGTATTTACGAAAGTTATTCTTATTTTTCTTCATCCTCTTTTTCAGCTTTTCCCTTTTCAGGGAAAGTTTCAGTTCCTTACTCTTCTTCGCCACTCATATGTGTCCATCGCGTCTTCTTCCCTCTCCTCAAGTCCTCTGCCACACAGTTCTTGCAGTTTCTCGTCGGTTTTCCTCTACCTCTCGTTCCCTCAACTTGTAACAGCTCTATCCTTTGTCCCATATAGTTCTCATTTCTACGTCTGACGTGACCAAAGTGCTTGTACTTTTTTGAGTCTATAAACACCCCGGCTCATCACGTCGTTCCTGATCTGGTCTGTTCTAGTCTTACCCAACATCCACCGTAACATTTTTATTTCAGCTACATCCATCTTATTTTCCTAAATCTTTTTTACAGGCCACACTTCATCTTCTTCTTCTTTAAGTGTATTGTCCTCCCAGAACATTGGCGATCAGTCGTATGATTTTTACTTTGTCTGAGTTTTTTTGAGTCCTGGGCCGCGCTTTGCCTATACCTTTCCTTGGATAATTACATGTAGCATTTCATATTTCGGATTCCTCATCACCTGGGCAAAGTACCCTAGTTCTCTTTTTTTATGATATTATGTAGGTACTCCTCTTTCTTTGTTTAGCCGCTGCTTTACCGCTTGATTTGTTACTCTGTTCATCTACGATATCCTCAATATTCTGCGGTAAGCCCACATTTTAAAAGACGTAATCTTCTTGCACATTGTTTCAGTGAGGGTTTATGCTTCCATACCATAGAATAAAATGCTGAACACATAGCAGCGTAATAAGCGTATTCTTAGCGTAAATTTTAGCTCTCTGTTGGCTAGTACCTTTTGCATTTTCCTAAATGATCAATTTGCTCGCTTGCTCTATTCTGCATTTGATTTTCTGTGATAAGTCCCATTTTTCATTCACCCAGCAGCCTAAATACTTGTATACTTCTACTATCTGCACCATGTCTCCATTTATTCTAATATCTGGCAAGTTATTAGCTTAATTTTTGTTTTTGCTGATCACCATCCATTTGGTTTTGGTAATAACATAATATTAAAGAAGAAAACCCCGTGGTTTAGAGAGGAAGTTAAGATAAAATGCGAAGAAAATAAGAAAACCTTTTTACAATACAGAACAAAACAAACACAACAGGTATACAACCACTACAAACGAATCAGAAACGAAACGAACACTTTAGTGAGACAAATGAAAAGGGAGCACTGGCAGAGTTTCTCAAAATCATCAAGTGATCAGAGGGCAAAGAAAGGAAATGAACGAATTAATAAAAGCCAAACACATTGAGAATGAAACATGGGCATACTACTTCCGATCTCTATTTGCTAAAGGCGAAGACAATGAACCACCAACACCTGAAGTTACGACAAACGAATAAATAAACATAGAGGAGGGAGAGGTAAAGGAAGCATTAAGAAAATTAAAAAATAGAAATCTCCAGGAGAGGACAGAATATCGAACGAACTCCTAAAGTTAGGAGGACAAGATCTAACTAAACAACTATTAAAACTAATACAAAAAATAATAGAACAAAACAGAATACCACATGAATGGAGATCAAGCATCCTAATACCTGTCTTCAAAAAAGGAGACAAATCAGACCCGGAGAATTACAGAGGGATTAACTTATTAAACACAACATTAAAATTAACAACAAAAGTGATAACAAACAAATTGAATGAAATTATAACATTAGCAGAAGAACAACAAGGTTTTAGGTCGGGAAGGTCATGCACTGACGCTATATTTATAATGAAGCAAGTTCAAGAGAAATCGTTGGAATACAATAAACCGGCATATTTATGTTTCGTGGACCTTAAGAAAGCATTTGACAGGGTCACATTAAAGGACGTTATCCACTTGTTATACTTGAGAGAGGTACCTCTGGGAATAATTAAAACGATAGAAAACATCTACCAGAACAACACAATAAAAGTAAAAGTGGAAGATGAACTAACTGACCCAATTGAAGCGGGCAATATAATAAGACAGGGGGATCCCTTGAGTCCTTTATTGTTCAACCTGATCGTGGACGAAATAATAAAAAAAGTAAGAACTAAAAAAGGATACCAAATGGAAGAAAAACAACTTAAAATAATCTGCTATGCGGACGATGCAATACTAATCTCTCAAAGTGAAGATGATTTACAACGTATGCTGCACCAATTCAACATAATCGCCAGAAAATTTAACATGTTAATTTCCTCAAAAAAGACAAAATGCATGGTTATAACAGCAGATCCAATAAGATGTAAATTGGAGCTGGAAGGTCAGATAATAGAACAAGTGATGGAGTTTAAATACCTAGGCATCACACTATCTAGCTACGGAAGGCTCGAAACAGAAGTGGAAGATCAAGTGAATAGACCAAACAGAGCTGCAAGTTGCCTGAATGACACAATATGGAGAAATAAAAATATCGGAAAAGAAATGAAAGGCAGAATTTACAAAACAGTCATCAGACCAATAATGACATACGCGGCAGAAACACGACCCGACACAGAGAGGACAAAAAGATTGCTCGAAACAGCGGAGATGAAAACCCTTCGAAAAAACGATGGTAAGACTCTATGGGACACAGCTAGAAGTACAGATATACGACAAGGTGGATAACATTAATAACTGGATAAAAAACAGAAGAATATAATGGAATGACCACATAAGCCGAATGACAACAAATAGGGTAGTCAGGACAGCGAGAGACGGTTCCCATATAGGAAGACGATCAGTCGAAAGACCACGAAAACGATGGAACGACAACTTACTAGAGGCACATTGAAAAAACAGACAGAGTCATGTCTATACAAAAAGAAGAAGAAGAAGAAGAATAAATTAAACAGAAGCGGGGAGAGCACGCAACATTGTCCAACTCCTTTCAGAATAGGAATTTCTTTAGATGTCTGGTTTTAGATTTCTAATGTCAGTTGTTTGATTCCAAATTATCATATATACTTCATCGCCTTGCACCAACACAGGTTCCTGCCACCACGCTCTTGTATATCTTCCGAGAGCTATTAAGAGATAATACGTATTACGGTCGTTAACCCCTATGCATTCATAAGCAACTGTAAAAGTTGATATTGTCCTCCCACTTATTTTTGATTTGTTTTCCTGATCTGTAACTTTTTACTTTTTTTTTGCTTTTAGATTAATCTTTCAATTTCGTTGATCTTTCGCAATTCATCTTTTTACTTAGTAAAATTATTTTAAAACTATAAAAAGCTCCGAAGTATATTCCGAAGTGAATAAACTCGGCTGAATGCGATCTGTCACCCTTTTCAACAAAAACGTCTTAACGACTACGATCTTAACACAACTCAACCCCAATTCCGGTAATAAGAGTGGCGCTACCGAAGCGGCTTTCCAGGGCTTCTCGAGGAACATTTCCAACTCCTTTTTTATCCTGAAAGAATGGGATGGGCGGGAAACTCGGGAATGGAAATAAAACGCGGCATTAACCGCCTCCGACAGCAGAAAGGGAAGGAATACGCTCGTTAAATGGATTAGATTCAGACAAGGGGAATGAAAAAATATTACACGACTGACGATGATGAAATGAGAGAAAATAGGCCAGGAGGAGGGGAGTGGGAAGGTGGTGAACTTATGAAAATTTGCGTTCGTGAAGAATCATTTATTTCTTTCACCGGTTACATTCTCTTTTTTTCGTCTTTAAAAAACTCTAACTTACTCTAAGTTTTGTCGTTATTAGGAGATTTATTCAATGGAGAATTTTCTTTATAACATAATTGAATAGTTGTATCAAATAATTATTGTATCTACATATATTTATCATTCGACCGAAGTCTGCCTAATGTCGAGATTTTCCAATGAATGTTATCATTCTCTCAAAGTTATTTGGTGTATTTTAGAACTATGTACAGTGTACAGGGTTATTTACTATATTTTGACTCCCCTGTAAACTGCTTTATTTACAGAATTAGAAAAAAATGTAAAATACTAAAGTTATTTGCTTTTGAATTATGATTTTTTGACATATATATCGTACTAGTGACGTCATCCATCTGGGCGTGATGCCGTAGTCCAGTATTTTTTTAAATAAGAATAGGGGTCGTGTGCTAGCTCGTTTGAAAGTTTATTCAATTCTCTATTCAGTAATATAAACATTAAGATAATTATTTATACATGGTGTCCAAAAAAACATTTTTTGAATTAAATTATTTGACACAAAAAGAAGAATGTATGTAATTTATTTAATTCAAAATATCTTCTACAGAAAACGGAAATAAAAGTTTATTGTACAAATAAACATTGCTTTTTGCTTAAATTTAATGTTCAAACTGCCAAGAGGCAGATGCGTGGCAGCTTGAACATTGAATTTAAGTGAAAAGTAATGTTTATTTGTTCAATAAACATTTATTTCTGTTTTTTGACAGCAGTAGAATGTATTTTTAATTAAAAAAATTACATACATTCTTCTTTTTGTGTCAATTCATTTAATTTAAAAAAATATTTTCGGACACCCTGTATAAATAATAATGTTAATGTTTATATTACTGAATAAGGAATTGAATAACCTTTCCAATGAGCTAGCACACGACCCCTATTATAATTTAAAAAATGCTCGATTAGCTCATCACGCCCAGATGGATGACGTCACTAGTACGATATACATGTCAAAAAATCATAACCTAAAAATCCAATAACTTTTATATTTTATATTTTTTCTAATTCTGCAAATAAAACAGTTTACAGAGGGGTCAAAATATAGTGAATAACCCTGTACATACTCAATATCATTATTTATTACTGACACCAGTGAATGTAGATATTCAGGAAGCTCTGATAAACCGGGAGATATTAGATATAAATTCAGCCACGATTTCCTGAGTTCTACCCTTTGCAATACTGGAAGGTTAGAGGAGATACTTACAATTTGTGGAAAAATCACAGGTCTCCTGTGATATTTTTCTGTGAAAATTAGATTTTCCATGTGGAGAAAATGGGGTGTTGCAATGCATTTCTGAGTCTTCATATCCATATAATGACGGGATACTATCGATTGTATTAACAAAATATGAACAAAAGAAATATAAATCATGAAGAAAAAAGACACAGAGGAAGATCACCTACACGCCATGTGATCAAATATCACAAATGGCAGAATGCTGAAAATAGAAATTACTGGCGTCAAACAACACTTTCTATAGATATAAACAAGAATAAAAAACCGCTAAATGCGTTAAAAATGAGTGGCGCACACCTTATTCCACCTTCAAAAGAGCTGATATAATATTACGTGGCGTAAAATGTTTTTTTATTTTGATGGAAAATAAAATGATACAAAAATGAGTTTTATTTTTCCATAGTATTTGCTAAATTTTAAATATTGCTAAATTTGAAGTAAAACCCGCCACAAAAGAGCCTCAAAGTGCAAACTTTATCAAAGGAACTCTTTTATGGCGCGTTTTACTTTAAATTTAGCAAATATAATGGAAAAAATCTTTCAAAATAAAACAATCATTTTATTTTCCATCAAAATCAAAATACATTTTCACGCCACGCAATATAGTCCACGGCGCATCTGTTTTGAGATGGACGTTGAGAGGTGACTCAAATTTTTTTGCAGAAATTACTTGAAAATATCTCAAATAGTAATATTTGAGTTATCCTCCCACTCAAAATGGTCCGGAAAAGTGTTAAAATAATCAAAATGTCAAAATATGAAGGAAAAATTCGATTTTTTTATTAGTTTTTTGATTATAACTTTAAAACTATTCATTTCTGAGAAAAGTGGTACTGACATAAAAGTTGCGTAATTAAATTTCCTACAATATAGAATGGGTTAAGAATGTAAAAAATAGTCACCGTTGTTGCAAAATAGCAGTAATTGCGAAAAAAACCTTACAAAAACAAGTATTCGCATTTTACGTTTTTCAACCATTTATGCTACACTTAGGACCTTCATATTTTACCCAGAAAAACTTTATGATATAGTAAAACAACGCTGGTAAATTTCATTAAGATCGGTTTAATAGATTTTGCAAACTAAATTTTGCAATCTAGCTTTCGCAAAAAAAATTCATTTTTTTAAAATGTTGCAGGACTGAAAATAAAGCAGATAGCAAGTTGAATTTTTTTTGCTTATAGAAGTGTACTTTACCTTTCATTTGCAATTTGCAAAATTAAAATCGATTAATTACCACGGCATCAGGAAATTTTTTAAATAAACATTAATTTTTGGTGCTACGCGCAGGACAGCGGTATTCGATTCACACAAGTTGATTTCCACCATTTCTTCCAATCTTTATCTAATATATTATTTTCTTACGCTATATTTTGTTGTATTTTAATATTTTAATTCCACAAAAATCAAACTAATTTTATTATTGTTTGTGAAATATTGTTTAAATAATTGCATATGTTTAAAAATAATAAACTTTTATTCTCTAAGTTAAAACATATAAACAAAGAAAGTTTTTGCTAAAAAAAGTGTTATTTCAAAGGATAGAGTATGTGTTTTTATTTTGCAATAAACACATTTATTTATTTATATCAAAATGTAATAAAAATTAAAATGTATCAATCATTATCAAAGGTCATTGGAATGCCCAATCAGAGCAAACTATCCGCTGTCTTGCGCGTAGCACCAATAATTAATGTTTATTTAAAAAAATTCCTGACGCCGTGGTAGTTAATCCATTTTAGTTTTGCAAATTGCAAATAAAAGGTACACTACACTTCTATAAGCAAAATAAATTTCAACTTGCTATCTGCTGTATTTTCAGTCCTGTAACATTTTGAAAAAATGAATTTTTTTTGCGAAAGCTGGATTGCAAAATTTATTTTGCAAAATCTATTGAACCGATCTTAATAAAATTTACAGTATTGTTTTACTGTATCATAATGTTTTTCTGGGTGAAATATAAAGGTCCTAAGTGTAGCATAACTGGTCGAAAAACGTAAAATGCGAATACTTGTTTTTGTATGGTTTTTTCGCAATTATTGCTATTTTGCAACAAGGGTGACTATTTTTTAAATTATTAACCAATTCTATATTGTAGGAAATTTTATTACGCAACTTTTATTTCAGTACAACTTTTCTTGAAAATCAATACTTTTAAAGTTATAATCAAAAAACGAAGAAAAAAATCGAATTTTTCGTTAATTTTTTGACATTTTGATTATTTAAACAATGTTCCGGACCTTTTTGAGAGGGAGGATAACTCAAATATTATTATTTGAGTTATTTTCAAGCAATTTCTCCAAAAAAATTTGAGTCACCTCTCAACGTCCAAATGTACTAATATTTTTACAGATGCGCCCTGGTCTAATAATCATGTAAGCTATTTTGTAGCTGGAATATTGTGTGCGCCTCTCATGCGTTTAACGGTTTTTTATTCTTGTATTAAGAGTTTTCAAAGTTTTTTATAAATTAAATGTATGAACTTGTATGTAATGTTTCTCGATTACACGTTAAGCGTTACAAATGGTCGCTTTTGTCGCATTATCGCCCAAATGGTCTAGTGGTTACGACACCAAACTTGTGACAGGGCAATCCGAGTTCATATCCCAGCCATCCCAATATTTATTTACAATATAATTCTTTTTCTAATTTATTTCTATTGGGAATAGAATTTTCCCAGATATAAGGTATACACCGTTAGACGCGTCTGGAGACCTCCTACAAACGCTTAGTTATTGGCGCAATTCGTAGGTGGAAATTTTGAGTAATTGTCGAAAAATCAAAATTAAATTTTTTAGTTTTTCGGCTATGCTGAGCCGTGTGTATGTCCGATCCTGACCACTTAGGCACCATTTGAAAGCTGATCTCAATCTGTCTCGATTTAATGTATCTGTGGTTTTCCTGTCTCTCTTTGAACCTGAGATACATTTACTCAAAAAATATTCCCTGTTGTACCTACCCAGTCCTATACCTCGCTTATGGGTGTTCAAAAGTCACAAGCTACACCGGTTGGGAATCAGTCTCAACCCCCTCTTAAAACATAGAAAAAAAATTCGGATCGGTGTAACTTTTCCACACACGTGCATACATCATATCATATAACATTTTTACCTTTTTAAATAGAAATTGAGTAAAATTACTGAGCTCGGTAACTTTTGAATGGTATAACTAATTTTCAAAATTAGACATGCGTTGGAAAGGTAATTATCAATATGAGAAGCCGCAGACGTTGGACTTATAGTTTCAAAATTTTTGGGAGTTTTGGGGACTAGAACGAAAAACAGAAATCAAGTGGGATGGGGGGCGTAAAACCCACACCCTTGGAAAAAAAGAATGTTTGACATATATGGATCTGTGGGTATTTTTCTAAACTTTAAAATGGGATTTGGCCCATTTTTCAATTCAGTCAGGTTGATAGAATCTAAAACTTCGCGTAGGTGTATACCGGGTGGTGAATTGGAACACGGGCCATAGGAAACTCAATGTAAAATTCTAAACTGTTGAATTCCTGCTTTCCTAATTATTTTACATCAAAATTCATAAGAAACTATGTGTAGAGAATTGAAATCTGTATTGAAAACAACTGTTAATATTTTTCTACGAACAATAATTATTCAAAATTTTGTAAAAATATAATACAATTTTCAGAGAAATACGCCAAAGTTACGCCACACACAGTGCAATAATGTGTATAAGATTGCATTCGGTGACAATGAATTTATTATATTAACAATTTGAACTGTCAATTTCTTTATTTATTTTATCATTTATTGGTTAAAACACAATAAAGTTGATCAGATACCCTCAGTTAAGGAGAAAGTATTAAAAAGATATTTTCTTCAGTCAATAGTGTGCTCACTGTCAGTTAAATAGTAACGTGTGGCCTAACATGCCCACACGTACCTACTGCGGTAAATACATTATATTTTTCAAAATCTTGGAATGTGTTTAAATCGTAGAACAATTGTAACTTCTGTTTTTAATACAGATTTCAATCCTCTACAAATAACTTCTCATGACTTTTGATGTAACATAATTAGGGAAGCAGGAATTCAACAGTTTAAAATTTAACATTGAGTTTCCTATGGTCCGTTTTCCGATTCACCACCCTGTATAGTGTCGCATGTAGGGGGTGCGGTACTGGCGAGAACTACAGTTTTCTGGGATATATAAATGATACGTGATATATAAACGACTACGAAGAAGAATATCGTTAATATTTGCAGAATAAGTTCGGAAAATATTTACGATTTGAAATTACTGCTAAAAATTTTTAAATCTATGAAAAATTTTTGGTTCATACGTTAAAAAGAAATCCTGAACGATTCTCCGCCGCTGTGTCTTTCCCTGGTTTGACCACTTAATGGATTTGGAGAATACCTACCATAGCGTGCGGTGGAAGAAGCGCCAAGTGAGCGGACGGCGGCGTCTTTCTCAATTAAAACTTAGTTGAAACATTTACACTTAGGTCTGTTTTGTTTGCACAACTCGAAAACTGAAACCACTCAATTTGTAGGCGAATTTCGAATGAACGGGAGTGGAGTGGAACGTGAAGCGTAATAGAGAAGTTGGAGGATGACGAATTAGGTTAAGTTCTTTTGTAACAGTCGACGGTGTACAATAAGTAGTTTTCATTTATTTTTGTAATTGTCAAAATTGACTTTTTAAGAATACTCAAAAACTATTATCACATAAATTAAAAATATTTGCTGTGCATTTTTATTTTGTCTACCAGATTGTTCAGATCAGATTGATTTCTTGAATATTTTTCTATTTAATTTTGCACGGCCGACGTCGGATTGAAAACAAACTCAAGGTATTAAAGCATAGTGCCTACACTGCAGTGGGAAGCTCGATCCGATAGTGCAATGAAAGTCAGTGGCGGCCCGTGAGGTAGTGCCATAGAGCCATGGCACTACCTTGCTAACTATGCAGAAACATATTTTTTATCTTCAAAACCTTTTAATGCTTGTTAATTTTTGTTTGTATTTCTTATTATCTTCGTAAATTATATAAAATCTGGCAACCTTGTGCGTAGTACAATTCCTGCCACTTACTTTGCCGTTGAATGTTGTGCCGAAATCAGTACTGGCACGTCTAAAAAGAAAAAGATTTTACGAGCATTCTATGCAAGTGACAGAGAAAGAGCTATATTGGACTATTAGTATACCTTCAAATGAGAATCTTTGTGCCGGGCACGAGGGTATCTATTTATTTCGAGTTTCTTTACGTGCTGGCTTGTCACTTATTATGGCTATTTTCTGTTAAAATGTTTTTGTATTTATAATTAAACTTTTAGTGCATCATGATCGTGGGTGTATTATAAATAATATTTTGATTATTTCTTAGGTTTAATTTATTAATAATTGACAATGAATCAGATTAGTATCTTAAAAAACTTTTTTGGTGGTTTTTCGTTAAAAAAAAAACTACAAATTTTGTAAGGTTTTGTGGAGCTTTCGAGTTAGCTTTAAGAAGTCACAACGAAAAAGAAAATTCAGAAAATAGAGGCATATTTAAGAAGCTGGTCAATTTTAGCGCCGAATTAGACAACGACTTAAAGGTTCATATTCAAAGTTCCAGATCTTTCAAAGGTCTACCTTCTCCGGACATTAAGTTGCTTCTAATTTATTTATGTCGGAGAAGTTTTCTGCTTATAAGCATCAATTCCCCGAATTATTTCTTAATGAAACATGGAGACAGTTTTAATTTTTAAGCAAGACTCGGTTTAAAACTCAATTAGAAGTACTGTATTAGCGAGATGAATTAGGTACTACCTCTGGGGCTATTCTGCTATCGGTTTTATTAAACGAGGAAGGTTTAAAAAGCACATTTGAAGAAACTAATAAACTTTTAAATATTTTGAATTTGAATAAAATACAACGAAAGAAGAACGACTTAGTGCTTTAGGTATGCTATCTGCATAAAAGCATTTTGTAAATTGTATTGATAATTTTAATAATAAAGCCACTGAAAACTTTGCAACCAAAAAAAAATAATCGTAATCGGGTTTCATATATCGTAAATTTTAAAAGTGATATTACACAAATTTGTGCATGTTTGTGAATAATGAAATAGTATTTTCATAATTTTGTAAAGAGAGACTAGATCATAATAACAAACTTCAAGTACTATCAGCAGTAAGTACTGGTGGTATGTTGAGGGTTTTTTATTATTTATTAATTTACGGAACTGTTTTGATAAATTTTGGACAATTTCTTGGCATCTCAGACGTTTCCAATACGAAGTAAAATAGTAAATGACTGCAAATACGTACGCAGTATATTAAATTTTTAGGTTAATGACCTAAGTGCTTCTTTGTTTTTTATTATCTTTCAATTGAGACCTCTCGTTTGGCACATACCGGGAACTTTGAAGAGTGATTAGCATTATGTGACCTATAATGTAGATAAAATTAGTATCTACACAGTAGGACAAACATGAACAGTGTTCTAAAATGAGAGAGAGTATCGGTTGTTGGATACAAAGATGAGCACTATTACCTGTAATTTAGGAGTGTCTTAAACATTAACGGTTCAAAAAGCTGTCCAAAGTTACTAACAATTTATTATAGAGAGAAAATACAAATAGAGCAAACAAACTAGGAAATAAAGAGAAACAATATAAACATACGCAAAATTCTACAATTACTTACTAGTTACGATAAGTCTTTCAGATGTCTATGTACACTAATGTCCTTGGGTCTAACGGCTACTAAAACCCATGCGAACTTCTGAACAAGTTGGTACACAGAAGGGCGCTACACAACTTTTAATTAATAGCCTTTTAATAAAAAGTGGACAATCTCTGACAGATCGCAGAGCACTGTACAGTGTACAGTGAAATACTTGACGGATTATTGTGAATGAGATATTGCGTGGTCAAAGTCCTAATTTGCACTGGGTAGTCTTTTTTTAAACAAGTATGTCTTTTAGATACACATGACACTGTTATACTTTGTATATTTGCAATATTAACAATGTTGTTAAAAGTGAAGTTAAACTTCTACTTGTAAATTAAAAATATTTTTTAAAAATCTCAGTTGGGAATAATTATCAAGAATCAGTACATAACCTTCAGAACTCTATAGATCAGATAAACAAATGGACTAAAGCATGGAGAATAAAGCATGGAAACCAAATCGATACATATTGATTTTAGTAATAAAAGGAGACAATACATACCAATCAGAATAAATGATATCTAGGTTCCATATGGTAATACTGCAAAATATCTAGGTATCACTTTTGATGCAAGACGGAAAGCACACATTACATAAAAAAAGGTAAGATTTTGGAATCAGATATTAAAAATTGTATTGGTTGCTTGAACGTGACTCCAAATTATCAATTCGTAATACGTTGCTACTATACAATCAAATCCTCAATCCTGTTTGGAGTTGACATACAACAATGGGGGTGTGCCAGCGGAAATAATGTAAAAATAATTCAACGCTTCCAGAACAAGGTACTAAGGAGCATCGTAGATACCCCTTGGTACATTAGACACAATAACATCTACAATGATCTGGGGATCGACACCGTTAGACAGACTATCTCTACACTTGCCCGGAACCACGAAAATAGGCTCCATCGTCACGTGAATGTTGAGGCCCTCCAGCTACTTGACAACACGAACCAGACCAGATGACTCAAAAGAACTAAACCATATGATCAAGTGTAGTGCACATAGTGCTGTACTAAACCATATGAGCTAGTGCAATACGCATAAATAGTACGGAAGTGTACACTTTAATTACTGTAGTGTATATAGGCGATATGCTGATATATAAACTAAAGAAATACTGCTGAGTAAGACTTTAGCTTAGAAAATTGTAGTTAAATTAGGTTAGAATTAAGTTACTCATTGTTAGGGTGGCCATAAATGGTTTGGCTCAGACCGGGACATCGTAGTTACCGGGGAAGTTAATCCATGGAAATGGGTTGGTTTGTGAAACAAAACTAGCATTATGTTTCTTCTTATTTATTACCTACAAGGTTAAAAACTTATAAATCATAGCAAATTCGTGTTTCTTCTTACACTAACAAAAAATGGCCCACTTCCACTTTAAACTTATTTTTAGTTTGAGGGTCCTGCTCTGTTCATCAGATTCTTTTTCTTTTTCATACCAAAAGTATTTTTGGGAACTACTTATTTTTCTCAATGCGTCTTTGTTTTTCAAGAGCATCTCGTAAAATTGGTCGCAGGTGTATTTAAAGTTCACTCGAACCATCAACATTGAACTCATTGTTGTTATATGAAGTCGTGATTTCTCATTTGACCACAAGTTGTTCATGATGGAAAATACTCTTTCTACGGGAGCACTAGTTCCTGGCAAACACATAGCAAATTCGACCACTTTAGACCTTTAGGGAGAGAATTTTGCACTTCTGTCGAATGTGCATGTCGGTAGGCGCACCTGACGGTACAGTGTACAGTCAACAAGAAAAGCTTCTCGTTCATCGCGAAGTACAGCCGATGCAACAAAACACGCATTAAGTAGCACATACACGATACATTTTCATGCACTTTTTAAAACTGTACTAGTTTTTTTTAAGCTTTTATGAATTGCGATGAAACTATTAATAAATTATTATCTTTGTTAGTCAAATTATGCATTTTTTTATTTTTGCGTGAAACCGGGACATTTTAGGGAATTTTCTGAAACCGACGGGACGCCCTCAAAAGCGGTCAAAACCGGGACTGTCCCGGCCAAACCGGGACGTATGGCCACCCTACTCATTGTTCTATCAGCGAACAGATTGTAATGTTAAAAAAATAATTATTTTTATTTTTCCAACTTACAAAGCCCATAGGATAAATAATTTCGAATCTTATTTCCTGACTTATTTGACCTTCGATTTATAGATGGTGCTAGTAGCATCTTTGGTAATTATTTTGATAATTACCCCGAAAGGATGAAAGGATTTGATTTCAGTTCAGTGCCTCTACCCAGGTGCTCCGATGAGGAAACGGTTATTCCGAAATACGTATAAGCACATAGTAGCGGCTCTGTACTGTAATCAAATCTAAACCATCTTTTCTTTTTGTTTTAATTATTTTTAGATTTAGATTTAATATACTTGACCTATAATGGTCATAATTACATACATACAATAATATATACTTATGCCAGTTCTTGTTGTTCCCGAGCTGTTTCCATCACGATCGTCGTAATTTCGTGAAGTGGATAGATGGGTCGGCGACAAGTTTGTGGGAATTCTTCGGGGATATTAGATAGAGGTGAAAGACAATGTGGTTTTACTAATTCCCGATCTAATTCAGTTTGTCATTCGGGTCGAGGGAAGGGAGGACGGCGTTGCTACTTTGGAATTCCGGTAGTTTTGTTGTGTTCGCGCTCAAATTGGTAATTTTGTTAATTTCGAAGGAAACTCTGAGCGTTGGAATGAGACATGGCTTGTATATAGGAACGAAATAGTGATTACTCGGATAATGCGATTAATTTTAAATGGGAAATAGTAGGAGATGAATAGGGCAACAAATATAAAAGTTACGTTTTTACCTCTTGAAACTATTTCTATTAAACTTAAATTAATTTATTAGTTTTTATTAGATTAATCACTATTTTTTCTTTAACCTAATTTTCCTAAAACCGTTTGTAAACTAGATGTCACCTGGTCCATCCTAGCTTTTTTTGACATGGAATGCTCACTTCTTTGTTGTGGCTACACAGCACTAACTAAGCTCGGCACAACTTCACACATTACACAAACGGTTTAGTCCTCTTGAGCCTTCGCATCTGGGGTTGGTTGGCAAGAAGCTGAAGTACTGCATGGTTGGGATGCTTATAGATAGAGCCTCTCTTCATGTCTCCTGGCGAATTTCTTAATTTCATTTGGAATAGATTCGACTTTAAGATGTCTACGCAAATCATCATTCCGAACATACCAAGGCGCATCTACAATATTCCTTAATATTCGGTTCTGGAGCGTTTCTAAATTTCTGTAATTGCTTTTTTTGGTACAGCCCCATAATTGTAGGCCATAGGTCCACACCGGTTTCAATATCTGTTGGTAAATCAGTACTTTATTCTAGATGGAAAGATGAGGGCATCTACCTATTAGCCAATACATTTTGTACTTTCTCTTCAACTGTTCAGTTTTCTTTTTAACATGCTCCTTTCATTTGAGTTTGACGTCCAGATTTAAACCCAGGTATTTCGCTGTTTTGTTATTAACAACAATGTTGTTTAAGATAATTGGAAGATTATTGGTTTTCTTGTTAGTGACGTTTATTAAATGTCATTTTCTTTTTATTATTTAATTTTAACTTACCTTTTTATATGTGTGGTTTACTTGGGAGTTTTTTATTACTTCCTTTTTTTCGTTTTTTCTATTGTGTAATTTACAAGTTCATTTTTCACCTGTACTATCCAAGTTACCGTCTAATTTTATAGTAACAGCTCCACCTTCAAGTGAATTAAACAATAATAGATTTTCATCTAATATAATTTTAATTTCCTTCTGAGCTCTCCATTTCAAAATTCCTTATTTAAAATTAATGAATTGATTCACGTCAACAGTAGTACCTTCTTTTATAAATCCGTATCACTTCACTAATAATATATTTAAAGACTTAGAACAATGCTTTGTCAATTTGGAAATTTCGTCGAGACAACTACATTATTAACTTAACACTCTTAAGAAATCTATCACCACGAAAACTTAACCCAATTTTTCTTATTATTTTTCTCGAATATCCTTTGTTCTTTCGCGATATCATTTTTCGAATCAAAGATATATAGCAATTGGCTCTAATCTTCTCCGCATCGAAAAAGACAAAGGCGACCTCAGACCGAGACTCAGAACCAGATGTCGCAAGAACTTCCTTCCACACAATAAAACCCATTTATTTTCGTTTTACAATGACAACTTGGAGCGAAAGAAGGAGTTCAACATGCACGTCGTCTTGGGGTTATATAGAGTAATATAGAGATATATATATATAGAGGTAATACACATAACCTGTTTTTTAAATTTAAAATTTTTACAAAGATGGTAGTTGCAGTTCATTCAAATCTTTAAATTATTTCCCGCCTTTCTTAGATTTCGACGATACCTATGGGACTTTGTTTTCGACTCTTCTTAAAAAGTGTTTACAAATACATTCCACTTTAACCTTTAACTACGGGCTATGGTGTACCCGGTACACCAGTCGCACTAAATTGGCCACCATATCTGATAAGCACTGGTTGAGCATGTGTCCCTCTGACTAACCTATCTCTGATGTGCCAGTTATAAGTTTCGACAGTTCTAAATTGATTACTGCAGAGATAGATTGATGGTTGAAAAAATTCCATAACAATGGTGTATGTAATACACCAAGGAACAAGTTATGTATAGTAGGAAAAATGAAAGATTACCCATGAGCGATCATATTAAACACATATATTTTCTATGTTCCAGAAAATAATGAACTAGTATCAGTACTATAAGAATAGCTTATATAAGTATGACATGTACTTGCGTTGGCCATTTTTTTTGTGACACGGTGACAGAAAAATACAGCGTGTTTTATATGTTCGTTCGTGGGTAATTTTTCATTTTTTCTACTGTAAGTAAATGTTGTGATGTTTAAACTACGTTTTTCTACAAACGTGTTAAAAATGCAATTTTTAGCACTCCATAGGAGCCTTAAAAATGCCACATTAATGCAATGGGTGCTTTAAAATTTTTAAGGCACTGCAGTTAAAAGTGAAATGTCAAATTTTGAAAGCAAACGTCAACATATTTATATTTCATTGATTAACATTAACCCATTTAGGCCTATAGTTGCGTTAACGCAACATATTGAATTAAATTTTTTTTTTACATTCATACTGAAGTTTATTTTATAAATTGCAAAGAGTATTGTGTTAAGAAAGATTTAACAATTCAGAAAAAAGTTTTCACGCAAAAAAATAGAATTATAAATATTGTTAAAAATTGTTTTAAAATATTTAGGTATTATTGTTTTATCATTCACAAGATATTTTCATAGCTTAGGATATACAAGTAATAATATTCGAAACGTAAAATTTATTTATTTTTATAAAATAATATCGTTTCAGGTCTTTGAACATAGCGTTGCGTTAACGCAACCATGGGACAATGAGTAATATAATACATACAGTATCGTGCAAATGTAAGGAATACATTCATTTTTTCGTCAATGGGCGATTTTGGAAATAAATCGCGAAACAGGTCGATTTTTATTTTTAAATTATGATTTTTTTCGCATATACTTGATACTAGTGACGTCATCCATCTGGGCGTGATGACGTAATGGATGATTTTTTAAAATGATAATAGAGGTCGTGTGCTAGCTTATTTGAAAGGTTATTCAATTCTCTATTCAGTAATATAAACATTAACATAATTATTTATACAGGGTGTCAAAAATGTTTTTTGAATTTAATTAATTGACACAAAAAGAAGAATGTATGCAATCTATTTTATTCAAAATTCATTTTACTGTTATCATAAACCAAAAAAAAAAAAGATTATTTCACAAATAAACATTGCTTTTCGCTTAAATTCAATGTTCAAGCTGCCTAAATGATTATCAATAGAAGAACAAAATGGTCCCATACTTTGGCCGCCATGCTGGAATAATGTTTATAAAAGGGAATCCTGTTCGTTTCGATTACAAAATGTGGTGCCTTGCATCTAGCAATGGATATTTATACAACTGTGTCCCTTATCCTGGAAAATCCAACCAGAATAATTCAAGAGTTCAACTATTAGTGAAGGAGTTACAATCTTTTAAACGTTGTGGAAAACCAGTCTGCATACAAGACATATTTTGACAATTTCTTTATCAGCTACAAGTAGTTAGTTTATTTGAGACAACAATTATACTTGGCTACTGGAACAATACGTAAAAACAGGCTGCTAAATTCTCCGTTGGAAAATACAAAATCCATTGGGAGAAAACATCGAGGTATTATGGATTGTCGCTATGATCAAACTAATAAAATGTTGGACGTTGGAACACTAATTTTGTGGTGACGGTAGTAACCAATTGGGATACAGTAGAGCCTGTTTTTCCCGTAAAACTATATAATCGCAAGGTAAACAAAGATGTCTCTATCCCGCAACCCCACATGATAGCTACATATAATATATACATCGTGATAGTAGATTTACGTGACAATGAAGTGGCTAATTATAGAATAAAAAATATCCATGGAAAAAATGGTGGTGGTCGTTATTTATAAATATGTTAGGCTCTGCTGTCGTTAATGTCTAGAAACTCTATACAGAATTGTACATTTTGAAAATCCAATGTCGCCTTATTAGTGTTAAAAAAAGTAGCACAAAATCTGTTAGAGGTCGTGGTTCATCCTTACCATCTACCTCGCGTTTGGATAATGTGCGCCACATGATTGAACACAATACTGAAAACTACAGAAGGCGTTGCAGCCTACGTAAAAGTATAACTGTTTTTATGTGTAAAAAACGCAATATACCGTTGCATCCACATTGTTTCAAAGATTAACACAAGTGAAAATACAATATTTTTCTGTTATACGTATAGTCCCAAGGTTGCGTTAACGCAACGTTAAAAAAATGGACGTGCAATTTTTTTCTTCGTTTAGCTGTTGAATTATCTTTATTAAACGCTTTTATTTAGTTCAATAGTTTGCGTCAAATCTTTAGACGTTAATTTGACTGCCTTTTCTTCAATGCAAATGAATGAAAATTTGCAGACATATGCATTCGCGGGAACAATACACGAATACTTAATAAAACAAAATTTTTCATGTTTGTTAATTGTTTAAATAAAAAAAAAACGATTTTAATGGAAAACGCTTCAACTCTCTTGTTTTTTACAATGTAAAACTTTAAACTTTTACGGATTGTATAGCTAATGATATAAACAATACATAATTTCACTTTTTACGTTAATTGTTTACGTTATGCTTCATTAATAAACAATAAAGTTTCAAATTTTTTGCCGATTCCGACTACTTTTCATGTTAGTACATCATATGTTTTATACATATTTTAATAAACATGACGATATATTTTAATGTTTGAAAAGTGTAAGACTAAAAAGTAAAAAATAAAAAATATGAAAAAAAAATTTTTAAGAAACGCTTTTCTTTAGTTACGAGCGACTAAAATTAAAAATATTATAAAAAAAATCAACTAAAAAGCAAAAAATAAAAGATAATTGAAAAAATCTAACACATTCGTTAAGGAAAAGCGTGGGCGAAAACCGTTTATTCGATGAACACGCGCCACGCTTTTCTTTGACGAGTGTGTTAGATTTTTTCAATTTTTTTTAATTTTTTGCTTTTTAGTTGATTTTTTTATAATATTTTTAATTTTAGTCGCTCGTAACTAAAGAAAAGCGTTTCTTAAATTTTTTTTCATTTTTTTTTTATTTGTATTTAGTTAAATATAAATTTAATAAAAAAAACCATTGGTTTTATTATTTTTTCTACAAGTGGGCCTAAATGGGTTAATATTAACCCATACAATTTGTGCAATTTGAAAAATGAATTTCCTGCACTGCAGTTTTAGGTTTTATAAAATTTAATTTAAACTGTATTATTGCACTTTTAACACGTTTGTACAAACCTTCACATGCGTGGCTAAAATTGTACTTTTAACACTTATATCATAAATAACTATTATCTACTAAAAATTGCATTATTAATGTACAGCGACTTATATGTAACAAAAGCTGGACATTTTGCAATGGTTTGCAAACTTTTGTTCTGTATAGTTTTTTCCAAGAAAGCTATTTTTAAGAAAAAGAAATGTTCATTATATTTTTGTTATGTATTATTTTTTCCGTTAAGAAATTTTTTAAATATTTGCACTTGCACTCTGACAACTGAATACAAAGGTTTATTCGCACACGGATTTGGCGCTGACTTCGAAAACCTGCGTGCACCTTGGACGTGCCTTAACTCATCATACAGTCAGACTTGTTTAGCTCAATACCTAGGTGTAAGGGCGCCTCCATAGTGCACGCTGGTTTCTGCAGTCAGTGCTGAGTCCGTGTTCAAATAATCCTTCGTATTTAAACATGCCTGTCCAAAGCGCACCTGCCGCGCTGTTATTGGGATTATTCGCACACGGACTCGGCTTTCTGACTCGGAAACCACCGTGTAGTATGGACGCGCCCTAACACTATCGTTCCCATTAGATACAGGGGAAAAGTGTTGAATGCCTTGCCTAAAACAGCTGTCAAACTCTGGGACAGTTATAGGCTTGACACAGTATGTATGCACTGTCGTTACAGCTCCTAGAAACAACTTGACTAGGAGACAAGAAAACTGGTCTAGAAGAGGACTCAGAAATGAGTGACTCTTCTGTCTACAAATAAAATATAACATAAAACATAATAACGACGAGAGAGGCGATCCTTGTTTTTTTCTGTCTGTGATCCCAATGACCCTAATTAAGGTCCTACAGACGAACCTTCAACACAGTAGTTTCTTAAGAACTTTGATTTGAGAAGGTTCGGTGTCGCCTTAATACGAAAGACCTTGATATAACCAAATAAAAGCTCTATCGAGTGTTGACGAAGGTCTTATATAGCAGATCTGCCAGAATAGTTTTGTAATAAGCCAATTGGCTACAGTACGACCAGTGTAGAACAAACGTCTGCTAGAAAACAAAAGTAAAATATCCTATCCACTGCCGTTTTGTAAGCAACGCGTTGCAATGAAGAAACCCAACGACATTCAAATTAACCCAGCGTCAACTCAACAGAGTTATGGAAAAGTGTTCCAAATGGACTCTTGGGACTCCTAATCTAACAATAACAGGCTAGGATCTTCAGAGGCATGAGCAATTGGATTACAGACAATCACCGCCTAACGCTCTCTGGAGAAAGACTTTTTTTAGATTTCCAATTTGATCTATATGGGGGACTAATTAATGAGGAAGCTCACTTGGCAGGCCTGTATTAATAACATTTTTGAAAGGGTAAGAAAAATAAAAAGACTTATGTGTCGTTACGCGAAAAATTCGACAACACCAACACAAAAACCCTTCTCGACACCTAAAAAGCGATAATCGAACAGTGTTCCTATTTACACTTTACATATTTACATATAATATGAATTGGCCATAGAGCAATAGAGCAATAGAAAATACGAAGACAGACCAACAAGTTAACTGAATTTAAGATATAGACAAGACCTAAATAGTGGAGGTACAGATGTAGTATTGGAAACAGGCAAACAGGTTCTATAGTAAAATTAAGTCTAATAATCTGTAGAAATATTGTTATTACCGGGACAAAATATTTGGTAACAGATTAAAAATGAGATGGAGATCTTCCCTTTCTTGAGAAAAATGGTGTTACTGAAATTTATGAGGAACATAACAAGGAAAATATGCATGGGTTGTTATAAAGAGAAGAAAGAAAGATTGTGGATTAGAAACATGACAGTCGAACGCATTAGAACCGAACCTCTTTTTCGAGCGACTGTCTATAAGGTGATAATGACGAATATCATACAACACTCCAAAGTGTCTCACTATGGAACTCTCATAATGACTCAGTGTGTGTCGTACAATAATTACATTCATCCACCAACCGAACCCCGTCATTAGGAGACACCAATGCGCCGCCTATGAATCGGTCGGATATCGAAGACAGTAACATGTGGTTACAGCAAGTATCCGCAGTAGTCGGAGGAGCGACGGCAGCAGTAGCAGGAAATTGCTCTTTTATTTTTTGCCAGATTCCGACATTCTGGTGACAAAATACGTGTTTCGGTTCCGTATAGTTTCATTTCTCGACTTGGACAAATTCCCTCGAGGAAATAAAAGCTTCATAGACTTGAGTCGAGCTGGAGAAATTGCTCGGAACACGCCGAGACGGATTGTAAAACTCCCAAGGCTTTCCATTTCCATTTGTCGTCTTTTTCTTTCTTATTTTCTCATTTCGTTGTGAGACAGAGACGGATTTGGTGTGCTCCAATCTACGAATTTGGAATAGTAATTAAAATTAAATATTTAGCATTGCAAACAGTTTACAAATTCATAATGTTACATGTAATATATTTTGAGTCAGCTTACATAGAATTTTTTCATATAAAATAAATGAATTTAAAGTAATATCGCGATTTTTGTCAAGCGGACCACGGAATAGACCTGAGAGCTATGGATAAAACCATGATACTACGACAACCAGAGATAAAGCCACGCGCATGAACAAGCTTGTCTCTCTCTCTCTTCTACGCCTACGTCACTGACCGACAAACGCCAGGCCAAATGTTCGATTTTTAACTTGGGTATGTTATTTTTATGCAGTTTGCGAAAGTTTTCGAAAAGCATAAAGCTATATTTTCGGGATAAAATTCTTAAATATAATTAGAAATAGTCATTACTGCCCTTTCAGCATGGTATTATTGTTAGTATTAAATCTTTGCGACTACTTTTTTTAAATTTAAAAAAAGATTTCAACATCAATTATATAACAATATATAATTTAAATCAAGATTGCTCAGAAGGACTATTCTCAGTAATACGAGCGATAGGAGATTTACATGATCATCTGTCTCCTTTGCAATTTAAATACCCTCTTCGTAATTTTATTACGGGTCGGAACGATGAAGTTATTTCACTCTCAGCTAATGTAAGTAACCTACCAGAAACAACAATCATGTCGCTTCAAAACATGAAAGCAGAAAGCTCTTTGAATCTTGATTGTTACAACAATGACGTAGTAGATTCATTGATGATAACTGAACCACTCTTTAGTCAATTAAATCTTCCAGTAACTTCAGAAAATGAAAACCATCAAACAGATTTTGAAATGGAAGAGTTGTATCATGATGGACTAGAAAATTTAGCTGGTTTCATAGCTTTCAAGCTTCAACATGAAGAGAGTTTGGGCAGTTCTACAAATAGTAACACTTCTTCCTCGTGGGTAAATCCTCCTTCTCAGAAGGGGGTTTGGTGAAGCCTTCAGAAACATTACTTACGAACTGTCGTGAACTAGAAAATATTTTTTGCCAATTCAATGGGGACACTATTAAAGTTGGCATCAAAAATTATCAAAAATCTTTATGGGAAAGATCATTTCATGTTAAAATATCTGGTGATGTGAAAAAACTATTTCTTAGATGTCGGATGTATTTTCGAATGCGAGTTTTGAACCAACAGTTGAAACAAAAGTCTAAAATACAAAAAAAAAATGCAAAAATCGTTAAGTAAAATGAATCAAATGTAATATTGTTTTTTTTTGTTTTTGTTTTGGTTTTTTGTTGTTTTTTATGTTTTGTTTTTTTGGGGCCAAGGGATGTGCTCTTTTTCTAGTCGGCGTAAACCTGAGCGGGAAGAGAACTAATCTCAGGGGATGAGTTTTGCTTGGAGAATCTTAGGACTTTGCACCTCCTTAAACCATCCCAAGACCGCTGGGTACTCCCAACATTGATTGGGGGTGTGTAATCTTTGATTGCACCCTTCTCGTGGTGGCCCTGTTGAAACTAAACTTAGCGGATCTAGAGTACATAGATAGTCGATAAACAATCCCTGCGGTAATATGCAGATAGACAAGGTTATACCTGGAGAATAGGATAGTAATATCAACTCTAGTTAAAGCAACAATCAAAGCAAGAGTAGGTGGAGGCTTTCCACAAGGAGGAGTTCTGTCACCTCTACTCTGAGCAACCTGGGTAGATGATCTCAAAAATCTCTCCACAGAAGACTTTTTTGTCTAGGATACACTGACGATATATCAATCGTCATCAGGAGCAGGTTTGCCCAGCTGGTGTCTGGGAGAATGTAAGCAGCCTCAATATATATTTAATATAGTTGACGACCGGCGTAAATAAGAGACACTGATAGTCAATGCTCAGAAAACAAATCGCCCACTGCACCCAAAGGACAGCACTAGAAGGCTTAAAACTACCGGTGCTGGGAGGAACAGAGATTTCATTTGCCAAAAAAACAAAATACCTTGGGGTTTATACGATCATAGGCTGAAATGGAATACTAACATTCTGAAAACCACACAGAAAGCACTATGTCCTTGGGCAAATGTAGAAGAATGTGCGGTGAGAATTGGGGCTTATTGGACCTTTTAAACAGGGCACCATACTAAAGAATGTAATCTAGTATTAGAGGACCACAATAGATCTGAAAAGGTAGCAGTGGAATAGGCTAAACGGCCACCTCTTTAAATCCATCTAAATCTATCTACTTAATTTTGTTTTTGTAATTTTAATACTTTTTTGAAACTTTAGTTTTTTTATTATTTGTTAATAAACCATCTTTTATTTGACGCGGTTTATTTAAAGTTTTCTGCATGTCAACAAACCTCTTAAATTTTTGCAGTGAAAAAACTATTACGTTTTTAGTACAATACCTACATAATATACAGTGATAAGCGCACTAATAACCGGCAAATAACGCAAAAGATGGAAAACATATTAAGTTGTGAGATAAAAAGAGATGAACCTAGTGGAGGTGTTAAATTTAGCGACAGTAACTTATAGATTGACATTATATTGATTGTTTCCCACCTTTAGCCGTATCAGACTAATTTGAGAAATGTCACTGTCATAGTGACAGTTTTAATTGACGTACTCGTCTGATATGTCTAAAGGTGGGAAACAATCAATATAATGTCAATTTATATGTTACTATCGCTAAATTTAACAACTCTACTAGTTTTATTTCTTTTTATCTCGGTTTTATTTATTTTGCCGGTTAGTAGCACGCTCATCACTGTATTGTATTATGTTACTGGTATGATTATAATAATTCATCGAAGTATAAATTAAACAGTGTAACAGAACAGACGAACGGCAATTTCAGTTATTTAATAACACGAAAATGTATAAAACCGTATAAAACTCTATGCTTTCCCATAAGTCTCCGTACAAGTTTGTCGGGCGCTGACGTCATGCGCGCACCGGTTAAAAGTTGTTCTCGAAGTGGCTTTATCTCTGGTTGTCGTAGTATCATGGATAAAACTATATGTTATGGTCATGGATAAAACAATAGTTGATGCTTAAAGAAATAGATCAAACTTGTGAAGCTGGCAAGCTGCATTCAGCGTTAGCCCCAATCGAAAGAGAATTTGAGGAAGGACAAAAGGATGGTGATGGATTTATAGACCTAACAGCAGCTTGCGAGACAGTGCGGTAAGAGTATGATAGCATATATTTGTAAATAATCTGCTGTCAGAAACAGCCTTTCTTCGTTCATAGAACATAGAATATTTTTAGGAAACTCATTAAGGGTGCCTAAACGCGTAACCACACAGCGACCGGCGAAATAAAATTACACGGACCTAAGGGTGAGACCTGTGAGGACCAAAATAAAAAATTTCGAAAAAGATAAAAATGAAATACATAAACATAAAATCCTTTATAAAAGGTATATTTGTTAAAATCCCTATACAGGGCTACATCAAAGACATAACTAGTTTTCGATCGGTTGACCGATCATCATCAGTGTAATCCTAAAATGTGTACAACCACATAAAATGATGCAAAGTATTTAAAATGTTGACTAAAGTTATAAAAAGTTATAGGTTATACTCACTTAGAATCTACATGCTAACCACCAAAGTAAAAATATTTGGGTAAAAACCCTTTACAATTGATCCGTCATAGGAACATATGAAGAAGATGTGATTTATAACATGGATTCATAAAATATCCAATGTTTTACGCCCGAGGTACCAATGAGCTCAATCTGACAAGCAAAAATGAAATAAATTTTCTTAAACTGTGTATTCATTGTGTATTTCTATAATAATTGTAGCTTTTGCTGATTCAATATAATTGCAACATTCATGATTTGTTAGAAATGAACAGGCATATAAAAGTTCTTAACATATTTCGCATTTTACTTTTATTTTTAATTTACAACGAAATAAGATGTAACCCAAAAGTAAATATTAAACAACATCATCAGCCCATAGTCGTCCACTGTTGAACATAGGCCTCCTCGAAAAATTTCCATTCAGATCTATCTTGCGCTGCTGCAATCCAGTTGGTACAAATCCTCTTTATGTCGTCAGTCCATCTTGTGTGTGGTCTTCCCGGGTTTCGTCTATCCGCTCTCGGTCTCCACTAAGATTTTTTTGGTCCACCTATCATCTTTCATTCTAGCGACGTGTACTGCCCACTTCCATTTAATTTTGGCTATGTGTTTTATAATGTCGTCTACACCACTTCTTCTACGAATTTCTTCGTTTCTTACCCTATCTCTTAACGTTATGCCTAACAATGGTCTTTCCATTCTACGTTGCGTCACTTGTAGTTTTCGTGCAAATGTCCTTGTTAGAGTTAGGGTTTGCTCACCACGGAGAGCAAAGGATGGTATCGCTAGTATCCTACTCTTAATTTTGGTGAACGCGCGCATTTAAAATAATGCATCTGGCTATCGATAACATGGTACGAGCAGTACGAGGGATACCAGGGAGCGAGGGTCGGCACGTCGCGCGTCGTCATGAGCACAACTTAAGTGTCTCTGCGCGATATGTAAGAACAGGCAGGACACATTGATTGAAGGCTCTTTTTTTAAGCTGATAGGTATATCACCTTTAAAAATAACGCAGTGTTCCATATGCAGCACATCCCAGAGTTATTCTTCTTAGCAGCTCAGCAGTTTGATTGTCTCTGCTAATTTTTACCGTATGTCCAAGGTATATGTAGCTGTCAACAACTTCATTTTCCACGTCTTCTAACTTTAAAGGATGGCTCGGAACTACATACATTCGTCATCAATTTTGTCTTCTGATAATTGATATTTAGACCTACATACTTTACGTGCTGCATTGCTGATTTCATTCACAAATGAATATTAAACAACAATGTTTAAAAAAAAGTCCATACAGAAAATATTGGCAATCAAATTCGGTTTGCACATTCCCTGCAGCATGCTGTTATATGTAGGTACTATACACAGCCAAGACAAGATTGACAGTTTATTAAATGAAGAATTTGACAGACAGCCTGTGGAGTTAACGGAGACAGTAACAGCAATGGTTACCAGAATAACAAACGAGGAAGTGGCTCAAGCGCTTCAAAAAATAAAGAAAGGAAAAGCAGTCGGACCAGATGACATTTCTGGGGAAGTATGGAGAGCATTGGGAGAGACAGGAATAAGTTGGCTTCTTTTCTTCTTCTTTTGCCCTTTAATTCGTCCAATTCTGAACATAGGCTTCCCCCAGTTTCCTCCATTCGCTTCTGTTTAGTGCTTTCTGTTTCCAGTGCGTTCCTCCTATCTTTTTAATGTCGTCTCCCCATCTCATCTGGGGTCGTCCTCTTGCTCTCTTTCCTGTCCATGGTCTCCATTGTTGTATCGTGCTATTCCACCTATTGTCCGTGTGTCTAGCGTTATGACCTGCGAAGCTCCATTTTAGCCTGGTTATATGTTGACCTGCGTCTTTGACTTGTGTTCTATTTCTGACCCAGTTGTTTTGCTTTTTGTCTGTCAATTTTACTCCTAACATTGCTCTCTCCATGGCTCTTTGTGTCTTTATTATTTTATCCATGTTTGCCTTGGTCAAGGTCCATGTTTGG
Organism: Diabrotica virgifera virgifera; assembly: GCF_917563875.1. NCBI lineage: Eukaryota > Metazoa > Arthropoda > Insecta > Coleoptera > Chrysomelidae > Diabrotica > Diabrotica virgifera. The sequence continues at coordinate 201,296,736 of NC_065443.1, read as the reverse complement.
CATGCGTATGTGAGAATTGGGAGTATGCACTGGTCAAACACTCTTGTTTTTAAGTATTGTTGTATTTTTTTATTCTTTAGGACCCATTTTAATTTTCCAAATCCTGCCCAGGCTAATCTGACCCTTCTTTTTACCTCCGCTGTTTGGTTTTCCTTATTTATTTTTATAATCTGTCCCAAATATATATAATCATTAAAGTTGGCTAGCAGGTCTATTTAATAGAATTATGAAAGTTGGACAAATGCCAGACGAATGGAGAAGCAGTATATTAGTACCTGTCTACAAAAACAAGGGAGACATACAACAATGTACAAACTACAGGGCTATAAAACTACTTAGCCACACCATGAAAATATGCGAGAGAGTAATTGATAGACGTATACGTGAAGAAACCGAACTATCCGATAATCAATTTGGCTTTATACAGGGCAGATCAACAACAGATGCAATTTTCATTGTAAGGCAACTGATAAAAAAATACAGGAATAAAGAGACCAACGCTCATATGCTATTCATTGATCTTGAGAAAGCATATGATAGAGTTCCTCGAGAGATTCTGGGGTGGGCACTCAATAAGAAAGGAGTCCCTGGCGAATATGTAAAGATTGTGAGAGATATGTATGAGGGAGTAACGACTAGTGTTAGGACAGGTGTGAGAGAGACTGATAAATTTCAGGTGAAAGTAGGATTGCACCAAGACTCGGTGCTTAGTCCTTATTTATTCTCATGAGTTTTGGACCAGATAACAGCGAAACTACAGGGTAGCATTCCATGGTGCCTAATGTATGCTGATAATGTAGTGTTAATAGGAAATAGTGAAAGAGAACAAAAACTGGAACAGTGGAGACAAGCTCTGGAGGAAAAAGGTTTAAAACTTAGTAGGACAAAAACAGAGTATTTGGAATGTTCATTTAAAGGTGGAGTTACTACAAATAAAATGGTATCTTTGGATGGTGAAATTATTGTGAAAAGCAATAGTTTTAAGTACCTAGGATCGGTATTACAGAGTAATTGAGAAATAGATGGAGATGCATGCAGTAGAATTAGGGCTGGATGGATGAAGTGGAAAGAAGCGAGTGGAGTGTTGTGTGACAGAAAAATTCCAATGAAGCTGAAGGGAAAATTCTATAAAACAGCCATAAGACCGGATATGATGTACGGAACTGAATGTTGGGCAGTGAAAAAGAAAGAGGAACAACGAATGCATGTGGCGGAAATGAGAATGCTTAGATGGATGAGTGGAGTGACAAAGAAGGATAAAATTAGAAATGAGTATATTAGGGGAAGTCTAGGTGTGGCACCAATTGATGCCAAAATGAGAGAGCATAGGTTAAGATGGTTTGGTCATGTTCAACGTCGAGACGTTAATCACCCATTACGAAGAATAGCTGAAGTGCAGATTCCTGGAAGGAGTAGGAGAGGAAGACCAAAGAAGACCTGGGGGGAGACGATAAGGCAGGACATATTGGTAAAGGGGATTAACATTGATATGACCCAAGATAGAATTGTGTGGAGAAATGCAATTAGGGAAGCCGACCCCGCATAGGGATAATTTCCCTATTCAAGACATCCAGAATTTACAAAAATATCTGGTTTTCTACAATATTTTCAATAACCTCTTTTGTTTGAAGCAGATATTGGGCCCTCTTCCAAAAAAAAATTCCAGCGCATTTTGCAGATGTTGACGCGCTTGTATTCTCACTCAGTCTAACAACTTACGTTGTTGTCCTGTGACCTCTATTCACCATTCACGTATTCCCGTTTTCCAATGAAACACCCTGTATAATTTTGAATGAAAATGAAAATTTTGAATTTTTAAGCATCTATATTCATTATTCGGGGTACTTTATTTAATTTTATCAAAATTTGAAAAATAGTTTTATTTTTCAAAGAGAAAGCCCCAAACCGTTTCTGTTTTTCATATTACTTCGGTCAATTCTCTGGTTTATATGAGAACGTACGCCTGTCTTTCTTTGTTGGTTTAATGCCACCATCCGACGCTCTTGCTTTCGACGTTTCATCATCAATTAATTGACTCTCTGGCTTTTATTATTTCGCCGGTGAGGACTCGTAGACACTGATGATGACATTAAGGAATGAAATCCGGCGTTTTGTCGGAACTGGATTTTAATTGTTTGTATCTGATTTTGAAATTGTCGCCGACATTTTGCCCCTTTCCAAAACAGTCTGATCGTAACATTATTGCGGGTTAATTGCAAACAAGCAATTTATGTTCGATCGACAGAAGATGCAGTTGTGGTGAAGATAGTTTTTGTATAGAAAAAAGGCAAGGATGTGCCATTTTAATGGTTGTATAGTGAAGAATTCAATTGATCACTACATCAAGAACGTGTATCTACATTTGTGCATATGTATTTATACAGTATAATGCAAAAGTATGGACTAAATTCTATATTTCAGAAACAGACGACTTGAAAAAAATCTTAAAACCCGTAAATTTTAGTTTTCACAAAGCCATCAATTGCTATACATATATTGTTCGTCCGCTATAACTTTTCCCATGCGGCACGATTCATTTTCAAACAAATTAAATCAAAACATAAAGTGAAACGTACGCCGATGCGTGTAGTATATAGTATACAGTACCTATACAAAATGTATATACACATCGACGTTCGTTTCACTTTATGTTTTGACTTAATTTGTTTGAAAATGAAACGTGACGTATGGGAAAAGTTATAGCGGACGAACAATATGTGTTTAATGTCTTCACATTTCGGTCTATGTAAAAACATTTTAAAATAAATAAGTATCATCTTTTTTCATCCCCTAACCCGAAGTTTTCGCCAAAGTCTGTAAACTCTTTGAGCTACCCTAAGACATAGGGAGATCAATTACTTCGGAGCAACAGCCCTGATAGCCGGATGACTCGACAAAATATCTATATTTTTATTGACGAAAGATTCCCAATTAGTTACACGAGTTCTGTGACTAATAAGCACTGCTATTCAACATACCGCTCAATGGCGGGAACATAAATGTCTTATACAGTCAGAAAGATAGAACTAAAAAAAATTAAGATAAAAAATGTACTTATCACACATCTTTGATCCAAAGGTAATTTAGCAAGAAAATAATGCATTTAAGTGTGATAATTTATTGCTATAGATTGAGTAAAGAGAAACTGCATTTTTATTATTTAAAAAGTCGAACCACAAAAAGTTATTGAACAAAATACGACTGTTTCATGTTGACTAAACGATAAAAAAAAAACAAATAAAAACATGAAAAAAAATAAAAAACGGATTAAAAAACTTCTCAAGTTTCTACTGTTAAATAAAAAATGTAATACAATAGATTTAAATGAAGATACTAATCCCATCTTTTGCAAAACAGAGAACAGAGAGAACTGAAAACGAAAAAGTGAAGATAATATAATAATAGTGTCTTTGTGGGGCTCTTTTGTGATATTGAATTGTCTTACCCTTTTTCTCTTCTTTGCTGATAGAATGGTCTTTTAATCCAACATCGGCTTTTCTTTTATGGGTAGTTTTTATATTCACCTAATTGTGGTAACATTACAAAAATATTTGGGCAACATACAGAATACGTTCCGGTGAAGGTAGCTACAAATCATGTCAACTGAACGAAATACATATTTGCGTTTGGCTGTGTTGTCATGTATTATTATAATGTATTATGTTATATGCTTTAAATATACAGAAAGAAAGCTTTGAAAATAGTTATTTACAGTTCGTGAAGTATGCTTTTTGCGAACGCACGCGATTTTTAGAAACATCGCGTAAGTTCGCAAAAAGTACTTCACCCACAGTTTCATACAATATTTTATCTACGATAAACAAATAAAAAAACTGTAACTCTTCGTCACTGGAACTCATTTCTATTCTACAATTTTTAGAACTTTGACATTTAAAAATCCTAACTACTTTCAAACCACAAAACTGTCAAAAAATTTTGTTGTAAGTCATTGCTCATATTGTCATCACCATGACAACGCCAAAGTTAAGAATATTTGATTATATGAAAGTGTGACAAAAAACCCATTGAAAGTGTGCGAAAAAGTAAATCCCATTTAAAATAAATTGTTACTTCACGCGCACTTTAAACCCTTCACGCACTGCTATCTATAATGACAGTTTTCACAAACTAAAAACTTATACATAATATGACATAGAGTTTTTTATTATATTATTTTATGGAATCTGCTTTTTTAATCCATATAAAACACGAAGGGTTAAATATTTGTTTGTTTTGATGTCAATTACAGTTAATTTAGACATGTTTTTAGCAATTGCCCTTTAATAGATTAGCGAATAGATTTGGCAATAGAGTCAGATGACTCAAAATACCAGTTACCACAGATACCTATTCAGCAGATATCAATTAAATATTCATTTTGGTTTTCAACCATCAAATCTACAGTCGTTATTAAAATAATTTACATTTTTATCAAATTTACCATTACTGCCAAACACCAATATTTCGTTATGCCATTCATCATTTGTAGCTATCTTCACTGGAACGTATTCTGTAACATGTCAACATATTTAGTAGATTTTCTTAATGTCAATGAGTATTAGACACATTTTGTGTGAAGAGGATCATAACTGTTAAAACGAAAAATAGACAAATTAAAAATAGGTAATATTGAACGTAGAACGCCACTGTATGCGATCCACAGCCAAAAATAGAGTCAATATTAATTATTCAATGATCCTGAATTGAAAAGTGATTTTCACAAGCGAGGGTTGTGTTTATGTGGCGCTGCCGATCTCTTAATCTCCCCCAATTACCCCTGCCATCGTCGGCGGCGCATACTACCGCCTCCGGCCAAATGGTCGCCACTACTTCACCCTTGTTTCGCACCCCCCCTGGAGAATCCGCACTCTCAACATCGTTCTGTCAGGGCTGGGCCCTTATTTTTATTCAAACTCAAAATCAAAAATAGGATTTTATATTTATGCATTAGATAGTTGGTCAGTAACTACCTACGTGGTCTAAAAAGGAACTGCATTTTTCTACAAAAACATTTTATTTGTTTAGATAAGATCTTGCCTTCCTCGTCGTCGTTATCGTTAATTGCGTTACAACTCTTTGTGAGCTATTGCCTTCCATGTTTGTCGGTCCTGTGCCACTATTTCCCATTGTCTCACTCCCAGTTTTTTGAGTTTTTCCATCTCTTTTCCTCCTGCTTCCTGCAAATCAGCAATGACTTTATTATAGGTCGATGATTGGAAGTTCTCTCAAGAGTAATGGAGAAATAGATGGAGATGCATGCAGTAGAATTAGGGCTGGATGGCTGAAGTGGAAGGAAGCGAGTGGTGTGTTGTGTGACAGAAAAGTTCCAATGAAGCTGAAAGGAAAATTCTATAAAACAGCCATAAGACCGGCTATGATGTACGGAACTGAATGTTGGGCAGTGATAAAGAAAGATTAACAACGAATGCATGTGGCGGAGATGAGAATGCTTAGATGGATGAGTGGAGTGACAAGAAAGGAGAAAATTAAAAATTAGTATATTAGGGGAAGTCTAGGTGTGGCACCAATTGATGCCAAAATGAGAGAGCATAGGTTGAGATGGTTTGGTCATGTTCAACGTCGAGACGTTAATCATCCAATACGAAGAGTAGCTGAAGTGCAGATTCCTGGAATGAGTAGGAGAGGAAGACCAAAGAAGACGTGGGGGGAGACGATAAGGCAGGACATGTTGGTAAATGGGATTAACATTGATATGACCCAAGATAGAATTGTGTGGAGAAATGCAATTAGGGAAGCCGACCCCGCATAGGGATAAGGCAAAGAGAATGATGATGATGATTGCAAGTTCTCGAAATAGTTATGTCTAGCAACAATTATCTCGGAATCTGCCGAAACCATAGTTTTCATCTCCTTACATCACATACTTCGGAGTGGTACAGATGATTTTGCAGTGGTGACAAGTGACAACGGGAAGTCTGCTGAGTCCGGTTATTACAAACTTCTGTAAGGCATCCTAATATCTTAGAGATAAAAATGGGCAAATGATTTCAGCTGAAAATAAAATAATCAAAAGATGGGCTGAATACTTTGAAAATCTTCTAAATGTCCAGGGCGACGCTGAGGAAAATAACGCAAATTGTGAGTACCAAACGGCCTAGATAGAAGTACCCCCGCCAAGCCTAGAAGAAATTAGGACCGCGATAGAAACCCTAAAAAATGACAAATTCCCGGGACTAGACAATATTGATGCAGAACTTATCAAAAAAGGAGGGCATGAACTTAGAACTAAAACACATCAAATAATAAAAGATCAAGAAATGGGAAAGAAGAAATAATGCTAAAAGATGGAGTGGCTATATTATCGAGGCAATACATAAAAAAAGCAGAAAGGATACATGTAACAACTACAGGGGAATTTCACTATCCAGTACTACATTATAAGATATTGGCTTCAGTGATACCAAAGCGATTACTACCATATACAAAGGAAACTATTGGCGATTACCAGTGTGGATTTAGGCCTGGAAGATCAACAATTGACCAAATATTTACTATCAGACAAATGCTAGAAAAGTATTGGGAGTATAATAAAGACGTACACCAGATCTTCATAGACTTCAAGCAAGCATATGATTCCGTAGATCGATTAAAACTATGGACCTGTGGCGTACAATGGTGGACCTAGGCGTACCGAAGAAGCTGACCATGGTTGCCCGAGTGTGTGTAAACAATTCCTTTGCACAAATTAGAGTTAGAGGCAAAACTTCAAACGAGTTCGGCGTAAACACCGGACTCAGACAGGGAGACCTGCTGTCCCCATTACTATTTAGTCTAGCATTGAAATATGCAATGCGGAAAATCTATATCAGAGTCAAACCAGACATAACTGCCAGAGGAGCAAAGATTGTTTTCGCATTTGCAGATGACGTAGATGCAGTAGCACAGACAACACTGGAAGTTAACTTTGAAGAAGCAACTCTAAATGTCGCGGCCTGAAAATAAACGAAGAAAAAACTAAATATGGTCGTGTCAAGAAAAGAACAACAGCGAATAAGATAAAAAATTACCATAAACGATCATAATTTTGAGGTGGTTAAAGAATTCAAATATCTAGGAACAACAATTACCAGTGACAATGACAACACAGGAGAACGGGAGCTTGAAATACGGATACTGGAGGGGAATACATCTTTCTTTGCCGTTCAACATCTAATAAGGTCAAGCTTCTCTCAAGGCGTGCCAAAATCAAAATCTACAAAACCATAATACGACTAGCAGTGACATACGGAAGCGAAAGATTGGTATTGAAGAAGAAAGAAATCAATAAACTATTAGTATGGGGACGCAAAATCCTGCGATTTATATATGGTTCTTGCACGGGCAGTGTGACAAATGAATGGAGGAGCAGATACAACAATGAATTAGAGACTATCTTCGGGCAGAGAAACATCGTGATACATAAAAGCCAATAGACTAAGATGGGCAGGCCACGTGGTACGGAGTACCACAGACGGTAGAAGATCGCCAGGACGGCCTAGAAAAAGGTGAAAAGATGTAGTCAGAGAAGACCTGGATAAGATGGAAGTGAGACCATGGGAAATAGCACACGATCGAAACCAATGAAAGACAATAGTAAACGCGGCAAAGACTTACGTAGAGTTGTAAAAGCCAAAGATAATGATGATGAACATCTTAAGAAGTTACAGTGAAGTGAAACATGTATAAATAAATGAAAATCTTTTTCAAAAATATAGTTTGAATTTATTTTTTATAATAATGAAAGTAAAGGTTTCGTTACATCTATGTTTAAATTCGAATCCATCGTAAAATATTGTTACCAATTCTCTTTGTTATCGAGTACACCAATAATAATTGTAGACAAGTTCTGCTCTGTCCGAGCTCCCCCAACACGAACCCTTGTGTCCCAGTTTAACATCACGTTCAAATATGCTCTCGGGATTAGGTTTTTAATTTATTCATTGGACTTTTTTTCGGATAGCATCACCGTTATTTACATTGTTTTTCAGAAACACGTATCAAACTGATATTACGAGGATTACTGTTGTGCGTTTCCATATGATTCGGATTCATTCCATTTTAATTTTCGTTTGTACAATGGAAAAAATCGCTAATCGCTAGGTAAAGCGGTTAGTTGGAATGTTTGATATGTGAGATACGTCATTTTTTAAAAGTTTAAAGCTCGCCCTTCGATGAGCTTTCCGGTGGGATTAGTGTAATGCATGGAACGATAATATGTAGTTTTTCGATAAAAAAACAGTCTGCAAGCATGTCAAAATCACTGAGTTAATTATTTTGATTATTTCATTCATAGGAGATTCTGACCAATAGAAAGCTACAGAAATCTGAATTAAATCGATAATTTTTGATAATCTCCCGTCGTTAAGTATATTACGTCAGATGCCCTTCGTTGCTACGAAAAAATACATTCAGTGACATTAATGACAATTAATGTTTTAAAAATTATAAAAGTGATGACTTTCAATCGTCAAATATTTATAAAAACTGTGTGTTTAATGGTACTTACATAAATAAATTACAATAAAATTTTGGTTTTGAACAGTTTTATTCATGAAATAATCGCAACAAATTGCACTCGACCTCTGAAATTAATATAGAATTTTTGCTCTCGTGACACTTTGACATAATTTCACTCGCCTTCGGCTCGTGAAATTAAAACTGTCAAAGTGTCACTCGGAAAAAATTCAATAATTTCAGAGCTCTTGTGCAATTACTACTGATTATTTCATTCATAGGAGATTCTGACCAATAGAAAGCTACAGAAATCTGAATTAAATCGATAATTTTTGATAATCTCCCGTCGTTAAGTATATTACGTCAGATGCCCTTCGTTGCTACGAAAAAATACATTCAGTGACATTAATGACAATTAATGTTTTAAAAATTATAAAAGTGATGACTTTCAATCGTCAAATATTTATAAAAACTGTGTGTTTAATGGTACTTACATAAATAAATTACAATAAAATTTTGGTTTTGAACAGTTCTATTCATGAAATAATCGCAACAAATTGCACTCTACCTCTGAAATTAATATAGAATTTTTGCTCTCGTGACACTTTGACATAATTTCACTCGCCTTCGGCTCGTGAACTTAAAACTGTCAAAGTGTCACTCGGGAAAAATTCAATAATTTCAGAGCTCTTGTGCAATTACTACTGAAAACCAATCTGTCAATATTTATTTTAATTAAAACCAATCAGTTAACATAAAACTATTGTGCTAATAGTCCAGAAAGCCACTGCGCATCCGCTAGGAAAAATATTCTAATTCGGATTCTTTGCACAATCTTACTCAAAAAGGACTCCTTTTAACAAATTTGCATGTTGCCAGGACCAAAAAGTGGTCAAAAATTTTTTAAACGTTTTTTTTTGTTTTTTTCCTAAAATTATTTTTGTTGCACGGAAAAAAGTTTTTTTTAGGTTTTTTGGATCATTCCAAAGAGAAAAGGTCTTTAGCGACTTTTCTCTAAAAATGATAGTTTTTGACATATAAGCGATTAAAAATTGAAAAATTACGAAATCGGCCATTTTTAACCCTCAAAAACTATGTGAAAAGCTGAAAATTTGAATGTTGCCAAGGTAGATAGATATTCTTTGAACATCGATTGATGAAATCCCGAAGAGTTTTTTGCAATACAATATTTAAAACTCCTTTGTTTTTTAATTGCTAATCAAGCGTGCACGACACTATTTTCCACCGACAGTATGGTGCAAATGAAAGGAATAAATTCGTTATTTCGTAAACCGGCGACTTTAAGGAAAAATCCCGAAACAGGTCGATTTTTATTTTTAAGTTATGATATTGTGGCATATATGGTATACTAGTGACGTCATCTATCTGGACGTGATGACGTAATAGATGATTTTTTTAATGAGAATAGGGGTTTTTGAGTAAGATTGTACAAAAAAACCGAATTAGAATATTTTTCCTAGCGGATGCGCAGTGGCTTTCTGGACTATAAGTGCTGTGAATAAACTTATTCCGTATTTGATAGACTGATGTTTACTGGATTATTTATAAACAAAATGCAAAATAATGAAATCCAAATTTATACTGAATTTGGAAGACACAACAACCATATAAAAGTTTCTGAACTGAAAGTACGGACACTAAAAAATTTAGAAGTCTTTCTTATTTTTTATATTATACGAAAATTGTTAAAAAACTGCAACGTGTACGCAGAATAACACGGAAATAGCATAAATTAGGAGTAACTTGTTTACGGTTTTGTACAGTCATATTTTAATAGGTTGTACGGAGCGATCTTACAATTAGTTTATTTTTGATACAACGCCAAACGAAGATCAGGATTCCATATTGAAGTCAAAAGCCACGAATCGACCCCGTTTTCCATATTGAATACTGATTTGCCGAATTTAAATATGTAGTATGAACACAAATTAAAAACTTTCTACTGGGCGTTCCAAAATTGCTATTATCTCAAATATAAATGAGTAAGTCCTTTATATCCCATTTTATGACCGTCTATTTGAGCAACGTGGTAGACCCATTGATTATCTTAAATAACAAGTAAGTGCACAGAACTTTTACTGAATTGAAGATAAAAATTTTTCCAGGGCGTTGGGTACACAATAAAAATTTAATAGTTTGAGGTTAATCTGAATAACATTTCTATTGGTGATGAAACCTGGAACCACCATTGTATCCCAGAAACCAATAGCTATTTAGTGAGAGTGACAATCGTCCATTTAACAATTTTTTTTTGTGTGTGCATATGCAATTTGTTAACCATTTTTAAATGATTATGTTTTAATTTTCAACGAAAACATTTCGTTTATAAATTCGCAGAAGTGTGTGTGTTATTGCGTTGCCGCTCCTGCAATACTCAGATCAGATTTATCGATGGATTCTTATGTAGTTTTTTCTTCTGAATCCAAATCTGAAAACGGCATTTCGATATTTCTAACCGTCTTCGAGATAAGCGACTTCAAAGGCTAAAATCTGACGTCACAATCGGTTTATTTTCTGCCGACACACTACACGTCCAGCTGAAATCGTTGCTATTAAGTAGGCTAGTTTTTTAATCTCGATTTGTTAAGCAGAGCATAGGTTATTTACATTTTAGTTTGACACTTCGTGAATGTCAAACTAAATTTTGACATTGGAATTTAATTATTATATAAAATAAATAAGATGTTCAAAAATACAATTTGAGTATATTTTAAAAGCAATAATTTATTAACAGCTTTTAAAAGGTTTATACGAGTATACGTCCTCCCCTTTATGATAAATGGACTCTTATCCTCGGTCAATCCTTATTTCATCTAAGGATAATATCGTCCTGATCCTTCAGGTTCAGCCTTCATGATCCCTTATCCATCCGATCGTTATATTAGTAGTTGAGGCTTGTTCAATTGAAATCTTTGGCACATATTCCATTGTTTTAAATAATTCTTGCGTTTGTTGCTTGGAAGATTTCAACGGCATTTTGTACTTTTTCGTCCGACTAAAAATTACCTTTTACGCCTTTTTCAGTAGCCCAAAGATATAAAAATCTTACGACGATAAATCGGGACCATAGTGTGGATGCTCTAATGGTGTGCCATTTATTTCGTTGTAAATTTTTATTTCACTATTTTGCAGAATAATGACACTACGTGAGAGTTTCCATGGACGGTTTCGTCATTCGAGCACTCTATATGCACGTTTCGTTGATATGAACTCTAGGTTCTATAAATACTATGAACAATGTTCCTTCATGGTCGAAACAAAAATGTTAACATGACCTTGCCTGCAAATGATTGAACTTTAAACTTCTTTGATGGTGGAGAATTTGCGTATTTTCAGTGCATCGATGATAACTTACTGGGTGGTTCAAAATAATGACAGGAAGATTCCTCGCCAGCAATTATTGATGAAGGAAAGTCATCACCATTTTGCCTGTATTCCGTGCGATGTTGTTGAAGATAAACTTATTCGCAACTTTTTTTTTGTACTCTGACAAAATACGAGAAACCCATTGCGCTCAAACTTTATCGATATAGAATAGACCATTGAAGGCGATATAACAGTGGCAAAGAAGCAGTGTGCAAGCTAAACACCTAACTGTAATCTTTAACACTATTTATCTGTAACTTTAACAAGTATACTACAATTTGTATTTGTTTCACATCGTTTATCCTTTTTTTTTAAACCATTAGTTCTAAAAATGGTTTCATTAGTCAAAAACCACAATTTCCTGTGTACCGCCTATGTAGAAATTTACAACACCATCTTATGTTTTCCGCCATGAATAAGACGTTTCACACCGAGTTATAAATTACGTCTCTTGGTCCGCATTACCGATACATTCGTCCTCTTTTCTGCCATGTTCTCGTCGTCGTTTTGCATACACATGCGATATACACACATCTCATAGAAGACGACCTTTGCACGGCATCATGTAGTTTTATTTTATGATGATTTAAACAGACGTATAAGGCCCCGCGGGGTTCCTCGCGGTAGATCGTGTTCGAAATGTGAAAATTGCGGACGGGAGCTTTACGTACACGGTAAAAAATATTGACTGTGAGTTTTACAGCCTAACCAGGTTTTATGTGGTATATTTTTTTACAACATTTTTATAGTAGGGGAGGAAAGTATGATAAATGTGCAGTTACTCGAGCGCCATGGGGTCTTATTGAATTGTGAAGAGTGAAGGTCCTAAAACCAAAAATTAAATTAACCCCCCACCCCACCTCCGTGGGGGTCGTGTTTGGTGTCATTCTACATATGAATACGTCTAAATTGCAGTTTTTCGATCTGATGTTCATTTCGCAAAATATTGCGGGATTCGTATTTAAAATGTTTTTACCCACCACCCCTCTCCGTGGGGGTCGTGTTTGGTATCATTCGATAGATTTTTGAAAAATATTGAAAAAGTATTTTTTAGTTTTTCGGTCTAACGTTTATTTCTCGAAATATTCGCTTTTTTCTTGTGAAACTTTGTGACTCAGCCATTTCCTTACACTCTGCTCAAACCGTCAGATTTTTTAAATATACACTGTTCTGCATGTAAACTTCTTCTTCTTCTACGGCACTACAGCCCAAATTGAGCCTTGGCCTCCTTTATTTGTTGCCTCCACCCTTGCCTGTCTGTGGCTGCTCTTCTCCATACACGGACTCCTAAAAGGGCTTGTGCGTCGCTGTTTACTGTGTCTTCCCAGCGCTTTCGTGGCTTCCCAACCGGTCTCTTTCCTTGCATTCTAGCATTCAGTGCTCGTTTTGGTAGCCTATCCTCTCCCATTCTTATCACATGTCCGGCCCATTGCAATCTTTGTAATCTAATGAAGTCTGATAGGGGCGTTTCCTTATAAAGTTGATAAAGCTCGTTGTTGTATCGACTTCTGAAGATTCCGTTTTCCCTCACAGGTCCTAGTATTCTCCTAAGTACTTTCCTTTCGAATGTGTCGAGTTTGTTTTTGGATGTTTCTTTCAGCACCCAGACTTCACTGCCATAGCATGTTATTGGTCGAATTAAGGTTTTATAGATTCTCATCTTTGTATTTCGGTGGACACTTTTTGACCGAAATATATGGGAGAGGGCAAAATAAGCTCTGTTTGCCTGCGTTATTCTCTTCCTTATTTCTCCATCTTCTGATCCGTCGGCATATATTTCTACTCCCAGGTATGTAAACTTTTCAACCGTTTCAATGACATCTTCATGTATAATGTTTTCTGGGACTATATTTCTTCTCGTCTGAGTCATTATTTTTGTTTTTTCTGTGTTAATTTCCAGACCTAGCATTTTTGTTTGTGTTTTTAACTCTGCATATGTTTCCTGTGCTCCTGTTGATGTTCTACTCATAATATTAATATCATCAGCATAAGCGGCCAGTTGAACCGTTCGGTTGGTCAGTAGATTTCCTCGTCCAGTTTGCATTTGCCTAACCGCATACTCCAGTGCCAGGTTAAACAATGTTGGGGCCAGCCCATCTCCCTGTTTTAGTCCCTGCGAAATGTTAAAAAAGTCTGTCCGGTGGTTTTGTATTCGTACACATGCCTGAGTTTCATCCATTGTGGCTTTAATGAGTCTTATTAACTTGTGTGGTATTGCCAATTCAGCCAATATATAGTATAGTTTGTTCCTTTTGACTGAGTCGTATGCCTGTTTGAAGTCTACAAACACGTTGTGAACATCAATATCGTGTTCCCATGCTTTGCTCAAGATCTGTTTTACTGTGAATATTTGATCCAGTGTCGATCTTCCCCGTCGGAAGCCCGTCTGATACTCTCCAATAATATTTTCTGCTAGTGGTTGGAGCCGCTGGTTTATAATATACGTGAGGACTTTATATGCTGTACATAGTAGAGAGATTCCACGGTAGTTTTTGCACTGGAGTTTGTCTCCTTTTTTATAGATCGGGCATACTATACTTTTCTTCCAGTCGTCGGGTATTTTCTCTTCTTGCCATACGTCTCTGATGAGCGCGTAAACTTACCTTATCTTAATCTGACGATGTCGAGTTTTTCTAAGGATAGATTTTTTTTCGGACCCCCCTTAACGAACTTCCTGTATTAAGATCCAATATATGGTAGGGGTACATTTATAGGGTACAAGGTTTCTTCCCATGTGATAATCTGGCGCGCTCGAGTAACTGCAAAAATCCCCGCTTGAGCTCCCCTACCATTTTGTAGATAACTTGACAATTAAGCAAAATTGTAAGACAATACGAATCAGATGGAAACCGTTGTTAAAATCTTTCTTTCTTCATTGGCTTTACAACTCGGGGTGAGTCTTCGATACATCTACTATAGACCTCCATCTTCTACGATCTTGCGCTTCCATTTCCCATCGTTGTACCCCAATCTTAGATAAATCGGCTTCATAATCATCCTTCCGTTTTTTTCTGGAATGGCCTACTGGTCTTCCACCGTCTGCTTTCTGAAGAAACACTGTCTTTAATACTCTGTTGTCCTCTGATCTTACCACATAACCCTCTCCAACTTATCCGGTTAACTTTTATATGTCTGACGATATTTTCAGTACCATACGGAGTCAAAAATTCAGCATTGCGGCGCCTTCTCCACTCTCTTGTCAATTCATCTCTTTGATGGCCAAATATCATTATGTGCAGGTGCAGCTTATTTATACCTTTCAAATACCAGCAGCTTAATTATTTCCCGCTGATGTAGGGTCTATGTTTCCCTATCATATTATGTAACAACTGGACGAATAATTGACACCCCATCTACCGGAAGTACCGTACTAGACTTGACGTATCGTCTTAATTGAGATTGTCTTTTAGCGGTAATGATGATAGGGAGTATAGTGCTCTATTCCCCATAGCTATCCTTTTTGAGACCTCTTTTTCTATGTGGTTATCATGTGTGATTCCGCCCCCAGATATTTAAATTGTTTTACCACTTCGAAGTCGTGTTTATTAATAATTATTGTTCTGTATAACTCTTGGTCTTGAATTTTTGTTATTAGCATGTATTTCCTTCTCTTCATGACCAACTGTTTCCTCCTTAAGTTGTGAAAACATCTATCCCACCTCTCTTGTAGAATGAACGACGGCATCTAGATCATCGGCAAATAGAAATGCTATTTTACTAGCAGAACATTCTCCGAAAATGTTCTAGTAATCTTAGTTCACTGAATTGACAGCAAAATACAAACCATCTTCATTATGGTCATTCTATTCGTTGATTAAATTTATGTTGAGAATACACCATGGTCCATGACGTTGCTATGGAAAAATATGCAACTTACTTTCAAGCAACGAAGCACATAAATCTGATAAATTCAAAAACTCATACTCTTATTTGCTTTATGTTTTATTAATTATTATTAGAATTATGGGCGCATACCACTCGAATAGCGGAATGGGACGTTTCGATGCCGCCGGTTCATCGCCGGCCGTTTCGATGCCGCCGGTTCATCGCCAGTCCATTTCATCGCCGTCATATCTCGCATTTCCTAGAATTCCTAATTAATACTAAAAATAACTAATAATTGTAACTGTCGAAAATTCGGAAATATATCAGATAGGGATTAATTTACTGGCGATGAATCGGCCGGCATCGGCATCGAACTGGCGGCATCGAAACGGCGGCGATGAAACGTCTTAGACCCCTCGAATAGTCTTTATAAAATGAATATACAAGACGTGAAGGATTTACAGAGTTATTAATAAAAATACCCAAGACTGAGACCAAGGCTTTACGAAATTTCAACCATAAATAGTAGGTTTTACAATATTGTAAGGACTTATTCTTTCCAATTGATTCTATCTAAATCATCAAAAATCGAAATATACAATACGACATATAAGAAAAATTAAATTTACAGATATTCGTAGACAAATTGCCAAATTTTTAAACTTGCCAAATCATCAAAGTTGTATCCATTGTTATCGTAGTTTATCTGTCACATTGTACATTGATGAATGTGACGATTAGATTGGATTAAAGGGTCTTGGGGGTGGATATCTTCACAAGTAGTGGAAGAATACATTCATCACTCTTTGAGGAACAAGTCAACTACAGCAAATATTATGGGCAGATTGCAATTGCGCGCAGCGGTCAGGGTTCTCAACAGGGTGTCTAAGTTTTATTTACTTCTTATTCGTTTTGAACGCAAATTTTGCTA
Source organism: Diabrotica virgifera virgifera (assembly GCF_917563875.1). Taxonomy (NCBI): domain Eukaryota; kingdom Metazoa; phylum Arthropoda; class Insecta; order Coleoptera; family Chrysomelidae; genus Diabrotica; species Diabrotica virgifera. The sequence continues at coordinate 201,280,139 of NC_065443.1, read as the reverse complement.
ATTTTAAAAAATTAATTAATTAAAAAATTAATATATTATATAATATATTATATATTATACAGTACAATTTTCAAAGGAGGAAGACCTAACCCTTCGGTCCAAACCTAACTTTCGGGTATTAGAGTGTAGAGTACCTCAGGAGGTATTTGACCGCTGCGCGCAATCACAATATACCGAATATTATAGCTAAAGAGATAAATACTAAAGAAGTATATTCTTCCTTTACAGCGATCGAAATTCCATATATTTATATCAAAATCTCTTCCAAAACTCTTCCATAGTTAATAAATCATTCACGATCAATATGACCATTGATCAATATCAATGAGTCATTTATTGTAAAATGACTTATTTTCATCTTAAAGACAAATAAATTTATTCATTAAAAATTGCATGTTCATAAATTCTTCTTCTTTAACTGCCATCTCCGCAACGGAGTTCGGCAATCATCATAGCTATTTGGATTTTAAAGACGCTTCTCTGAAAAGTTCATTTTATGTACATCCGTACTATTCTCTCAAGTTGCGCAGCCATGATATTCTACGTCTCACTATGCTTCTTTTTCCTTGAATCTTTCCCTGAATAAATAATAGGTATAAATAATTAGTCGCAGGTAAAACAGAGTATATTACTCGTAATAAAGGTTCTTATTCTCTCGGAATAATACTCCCTTGCCGCTAACGCGGTTCGGTTCGTAAATGATCTTCGGGAATAACAGCATTGTTTAGAAAATAGCTATTATTGACTCGTCGTATAATATCTGTAAAAATATTTAATTTTAACTTAGTATCAAAAACCAATAGAGTTTTAAAAGAACTAAGTTTGCCCGGTCTGGAAGTATAATTGTTTTCTCTAATTTTGCTTTTTTTGTTACAGAGAAATTCAATATCACCGGCTGAAAAATACAGACCAAGAACACCTCAGGAACCAGAGCTGAAAAAGACTAAAAAAGAGGAAAAAGACCTCGGTCACGTAAGTATTAAAGTACGTAATCTTAACCTGAATAACCCTTCGTTTTATTTCTGCTCTAATATTTCTAATAACAACAGTTGGCACTTACTGTAGTGGCATAAAATACAAGGAGTGTCAAAATTTCATTATCTACTAGCAATATTCATATGGGGATTGATTTCCCCAATTATTCTGTGCATGTTTCTACCTTGGGTCCTATTAATATTAACTCTCCTTACAGTTATGTCTTGTTTAACCATTTCACACCATGAGTTCTTAGATATTCCAGGAACTTAACAGTTTAGCGACTCTTTTTGTGAATCGTTAAGTCACTTGTCATTTTGACTATAATCCTATACAGTGTTTTAAAAAACCCGTTTTTTAATCAATGAAAAAAAAACCGGAAAACCCCTTTTTTTCAAAAAAAAAAACGGTTTGAATCGGAAAAATTCATGTTTGCTATTTTTTAAGGGTCTTAGCTTGTTGGTCAAAGACATAATGAAAATTCCTCCCTTGTAAACCTTAATAAAAAAAAGTTAAGCACGTGGTGAGTATAAAAAGAAAACGAGTTCCTTTATCAGTATTTCGCAAAAAGCAACAAGAAAAATGGCAAGAATTGTGTGTCCCTAACGATGCCAAATCCAACTAGGTTTGCGGGTGATGTAATTCTGTTTAATAGTTTAAAAAACAACAAAACTGCCTTGCAAGAAACTGCAATTTCAGGAACAAAAAAATAGAAGTTATGAGAACTAATATTCTTGATGATCCTTTGAGATCGATATTGACAAATTGTCATGGAACTTGTTTATCATAACATCATGTTGTATATATCACTGTAAAGAGCTTTAAAAATGCTGCAAAATGACACCTCTCCCAGCATTCTAACTCAATTAGGACAGCTTCTACAACCATTCCAAAAAAGTATGGTCGCGGTGTTTTGGAATTTTTTGGAAAATTTTACATAACCATATTTCGGAAACGGTTTGAGATAAAAATTTAAAATTTTGTATTTTTGGTTACCTTATTAGCCACTATGAGTATTCCAAATTATAACCAAATCTGAAGAGGGGTGGAAATTAGGTGTGTTGAATTGATATGGAATGACCCTGTATGGAAAAGTCAAGCAGACTCAATCCAAACTTAGAAACGGAAAATTTCCTATATTTAAATAATAGGGATGTTCACTAATTTTTAAATATAGTTAAATTCAATAGATTACAAGGTATATAATAACGTAACAATCATAAAACTGTTTAAAAATGTATATTTTCCGCAAATTGCCAGGAAATTTTGACATTCCTGTCAAAATTTCTTGAAGAAAAAGTCAGGACTTCCTTACTGTAAGGAAATGTCATTTCCTTACTGTAAGGAAATGATATTTCCGTACAGTTGTTAGTGTTCTACATAAATTGACAATTCAACCTCAATACGTTTCTATAGTAACCCAAGTAATTTTATTAGGAATTTCAAAGCACCATTTATTTGGGAATAAAATTATCGCGTTTTTTTTAAATCAATCAATATCTGTCGAATTTTAAACGATTTGCGGAAAAATAGTATGTTTACCTCGTAGGAAAGCCACATTCCTGGACTCTGTGTTGCTAAGTCTCGGCTTGCGCCTCGACTTAGCAATCTTCACAGTCGTCCAGGAATGTTAAGCTTTTCCTACCCGGTAAACAATGTACTATTTTTAAGATAAATGAGTTCATAATGTTGATTTTCTTGGAGGCTAGAAAAACGGTACCCTGCAGCGAGGCTACGGTCTGTGACGTCAGCAGTCGTAACGTCTTTGATCGACGACTAGTTTTGTATACTTATTTACTCAGTGCATTTGAATGTGTGCAGTTTTTTACGTATTTCATTATTAAAAATAAAGCCAAATAAGTGGTGTTTTGTTCCTGGGTGTGTAAATACATCAAAAAACAGTTCTGACAAGATTTTTATTACCGTTCCAGCCAATTTAAAACAGAAAAAGAAATGGTTTGTTGCAGCTAGAACTTAAAATAACTAACTTAAAGAACTAACTTAATAAAATAAACATTATAGAAGTTTTCCAGAGACTTTCGGCCCTTGGTAATAATGTAATAATTGTTCTTTCTGCATTTACATTTTTCAAAAATACTTATTAGTTTTCTCAGGATTCGAAAAAAATGAATGAATTTAAATAGCATTGGACCAAGATTTTGCACCTACCCCCTTAAAGAGTAAATGAAAAAGTTTCGGGACCTCAAATTTGTATTCCTTAAACTGGGATATTCCTAAAAACGGGATTCTAATAATACATACAGTAAAAGTAAACCTTGAAATAACTACATGTGGATGTAGGTATGACTTTATATTATATTAAAATCATTAATAATTTAGTGAAAAGATTGGTTGAAATGAAAATGTATAATACCCAAGTTCAAAAATATTTTTTACCTTAGAACAGTTGTCAACTCGAAATACGAAACAACCTAAATAAGATCTAGAGTTGAAAAGGACATAGCAACATTTAACAACATGCATGAGAAATATTTTCACCCATTGCGACATAATATCTCTCCCACTAAAAATGCGGCTGCTAAAATGTTATTATTTCCGGTCTTGCTATATGGCGCAGAGGCCTGGACAATAATGGAAACAATAATGAAAAAGCTAGAGGCATTCGAGATGTGGGTGTACCTACGTATCCTCAAAATATCCTGGGCGACCCACACCAACGTACAGGTATTGCGTCGAATGGAAAAACAAAAAGAAATCTCTTTTACAATTAAGAAACGAAATCTTAAATATTTCGGTCATATCATGAGGCATGATAAATATCGTATACTCCAACTGATAACGCAAGGTAAAATAGAGAGCAAACGCGGACCCGGAAGAAAAGACACTCATGACTTAAAAACTTACGCCAATTATTTGGACAAAAATCGATCGAGTTATTCAGAAACGCCTCAAATGAAATTAAAATTGCCATGATGATAGCCAACGTCCACAACGGACAAGGCACATGAAGAAGAATAAAAATATTTTTAATACACCTAACCAAGGTAAAATAATAACCAGCCAATGTATGTATACAATATGCATGCGTACAATGCAAGCATACAACTTTCTCTATTTTTTTTTGTGGAGTATTAAGCATTTATTTTTTTAGCTTAAAGAAGACATGGAAAATTATATGGAATATACACTCAGTAAAGCTGTGGTAGATTTATTTTTTTACAAGATGCCAATAAATCATACACCATTCTTACATCTACACTACAGTCGGTAGTTTATACGAATCGGCTTTCTGAAAACCTTCTTCCATTTTATTTGTTTATTTTTGTAAAACCCAAAATATGTCCTTACAAACAGTCTATCCACTTTACACTAAACAAATTCACTATAAAACTCCATTTTAACCCTGATAAAACAAGAAGAGAACAAAATAAAATGACCTGAAACGTGAAACAGGTAAACAGTAACACTATGAGAATGGCGCGCGCTTGGGGTATGCAACTAGTGACGTCAGGCCAATAGAGAAGCGTTCTTGAAATTTAAAATAATGCTAGATTTCTAATAAAGATTTTTTATAGAAAGACTTTTTCAATTTTGTTGAAATTTTGGACAATTATTCCTAGGGTGTTTCTTAATCGTTTTACATGTTTGAAATGACTTTTTAATTTTTTGTGAACATCCCTATTCTTTTAAGACGTATGAGACGAACGTGAATTAGTGAAAATTGTATAGAGGGGACTGAAAATAGTAAAATTTTATAGCATCAAAAATATAATTCCACCGAAAACATCATAATTATTGACATTTCCGAATTTTTGTATCACGCTGCACCCATAATATTCTAAGCAGTAAAAGCAAAAACTCCAGCGATAAATTCACCATGACTGTCTTATACACGGACAAGACATGGCTGAAACATGCAACTGATTTGCGACGGTCCGATAAACTTGTGTCAGTGGGGGCTTAAGCCCTGACCTATGTAAGTAAACAGAACCGAATTATTTGTTTACCCATTTACAATATCTAAGTCATCCTACAAAAAGTACCTAAATGTTTTCATAAAATACCAACAAAAATAAGAGTGTAGCATTCGGTAAGTCTTTAGTTTAAATCGAAAAGCACCAAAAATCCACGTTGAGTGTATGTATTTGCATGTAGTGATGACTAATGTGAGTTGGATTTCCATTAGGGCCACACCAGACGGGCCACTCTGCAGCGCTACTCTGTGGATCCACAGAGTGGCTGAAACAGGCGATCTTGTAGCGCCGGCGACTATGCTGCGAAGTGGATCGTTTGAAAGGGTGCGGCGGGTAATGTAATGAGTGAGAAAAAAAAGTAAGCTTGTTCAAATGATTAAAAGCTTGCCGGCTAATAATCTTTTAAAAAAGTGTGTTCGTCAAAGTCAGTGTTTGTAATGTTCATAGTTTTAAATATTTTATAAAATTTCTCATCATCATCATCATCATTGGCTCGACAGCCCTTTCTGGGTCTTGGCCTGTTCCAGGATTCTTCTCCACTCTGATCTGTTTCGTGCTTTTTTTCTCCAGTTTTTTATTTTTAAGGTTTTTATATCATTTTCTATTTGTTCTAAATATCTCAGCTTCGGTCTTCCTCTTGTTCTTTTTCCTACTGGCATCTGTTTGAATATTTTGTTTGGTATTTCGCCTTCTTCCATTCTTTCTACATGTCCCATCCAACGCAGCCGTCCTATTTTAATGAATGTTATGATATCTGGATCCTGGTATATTTCGTATAGTTCAAAGTTGTACCTTCTTCGCCAAATTCCATTTTCTTTTGTGCCCTTATATATGTGTCGCAAGATTTTTCTTTCAAAGGTGGCTAGCAATGTTTCCTCTCTTTTAGTGAGTGTCCAGGTTTCTGAGCCGTATGTGAGTACCGGTCTTATTAGGGTTTTGTATATTTGGCATTTTGTTTTCCTTGCGACGTTGTCTGATCTTAGTTGCCGAATTAAGACATGATAACTTTTATTGGCAATAAATATTCGCCTCTTCATTTCCTCTGCTACGTTATTATCAGATGTGACTAGGGATCCCAAGTATGTAAAGTTTTTTACCCCCTCAATGTTGTATTCTCCTATTGTTATATTTTGTGGCTGCCTTATTTCTGTGTTTTTACTTACCTGCATATATTTTGTTTTGTTCTGGTTGATTTTCAGGCCACTATTTTGTGCAGCTCGTTCTATTTGATTGAATGCCTCTATCATTTCTCTTCTTGATCTTGCGATTATGTCAACATCATCTGCAAATGCTAGTATTTGCACGCTTTTATTAATTATTGTTCCTCGAGTATTGACTGTTGTGTCCCTCATTATTTTCTCGAGTACAATGTTGAACAAGATGCATGATAGAGCGTCTCCCTGGCGTAGTCCTTTTTGCACATCTATTGTTTCCGTTAGTTCGTTTTGTATCCGGATTTTACTTTCTACTTTTAGAGATTCTTTTATCAGTTCTATTAGTTGTGTTGGTATATTAAATTCTTTCATTGCTTTTATTAAGAATTCTCGGTTTATATTGTCATATGCGCTTTCGAAGTCTATGAAGAGATGATGTGTGTCGATGTTATGTTCACTTGTTTTTTCAAGGATCTGTCGCAGAACAAATATCTGGTCTATTGGACTTCTGTCTACAGAAGCCACTTTGGTACCTGCCAACTATTTTTTCAGCGTGTGGACTAAGTCTTTCATAAATGACGTTGGACATTATTTTGTATGCTGCATTCAGCAGCGTGATTCCACGGTAGTTTCCACATTCTAACTGATTCCCTTTTTTATGTAATGGTACAATAATACCACTATTCCACTCCGCTGGTAGCTGTTTATTTGACCATATCTTTGTTATCAATACATGTATTGTTTTCTGTAGTGCGTCTCCTCCTTCCTTCAGTAATTCCGATGCTACTTGATCCGATCCCGGTGATTTATTGTTCTTTAATTTGTCTACTGCTGTTCTAATCTCGGCTATTGTTGGTGGACTCTTTTCTCTGTTGTCTGCTTGGTCTAATGGTATATCAGGGTTCGTCTCACTCCCATCTCCTTCAAGCTTTTCCGTAAAATGTTCTGTCCATCTTCTTAGTATCTCTTGCTGTTCTGTCAATATATTACCTTCCTTATCTCTACACATCGTCGTTCTCGGTTTGAAGTCTTTTCTGCTTTTGTTCAGTTTCTGATAAAATTTTCTTGTCTCTGTCGATCTACTTAGTTCTTGCAGTTCCTGAAGTTCTTTGTTCATATATTCTCTCTTTTTTCTTCGGTGAGTTTTCTTTTCTTCTCTGCGTAGTTGTTTATATTCTTCCTCTGCTTGTCGGGTTCTGTGCCCCTGTTGCATCAGTAAATATGCTCTGTTTTTTCTGTCTGTTATAATCTGACATTCTTCGTCAAACCAGTCATTCGTTCTTGTTCTTCTTATAAAATTTCTACCCTTTTGAAAAAATACCAATAAACTCCATAAATGGAATTAAGAAGAACCAGACAAAAGCAGCTATATCACAGAAAGAATCACATAAAAAATTAACCAGTACATCTGGTATCCTACAGCCGCAAAATAGTTTGATACAATTTTCAACACAAAAAACACACACAAATAGTAAGATTCCCATTAAAGTCCATTCTTTAACGGTAAAATATTGCAAAACCTCTAAATTTTAGAGAACTGCTTGGATTGACATGATATTTGGCATACACATAGCTAACAAGTCAAAGAAAAAAAGTGATATTGTGCCGATATGTGCTTTTGCCCTGGTCGTCTAAAGTAAGTCAGGAAATGGATAAACTGGCTGATTTTAAGAAACTTTTGTTATATAGAGTTTTTTCACTAAGTCAATACTTTTCGAGTTATTTGGCAGTGAATATGTTCATTTTTTTAACAAAATAACCACGCTTTTAGACGGTTTTTCGCAAATAACTCAAATAGTAAGTACTTTGTCGAAAAAACATTCTTAGTAAAAATATAGCCTGTAAAAAATTTTAAAAAATGGTGTATACATCACCTCTCTATACCTAGTAGAAGCAGAGTTATAGCTAATGAAAAATAGGTTCATATTCGTCAAATTCCAAATGGAATACTTTAACGTGAAATAACCAAAAATGAATTGTACATTTCGGGGAAAACTCATTACAACTTATTTAAAGTGTTTAAAAAAAGCTTCATTTTTGTTTTATAAAAAAAATTCTAGTATCAAAAGTAAACAAGTTACGCTCAAAATAAAGTTAATCCCTTTTTGTTTTGGTAAAAAAATCGAGAAAATCACCCCCTAATTAGTATCTTAAATGAATTTAATCCTTACGGCTTCACAAGTTTATTGACTCGTGTATGTATTGTTTATATGATCTGTAAGTTTCATCGGTTCAAAGTCCTTATTATTGAAAGGGCTGTAGTTAAAAGGGGTTGAACGAGTCATTGATCACGAATGTATGAAAATTTAGAAACACCAAATCTTAATCAATTTTTGTCTAACAGAAAAACAAAAAAATACATGATATTCAGAAAAGCAATGCTGACTTTCTTTGTTTTTCGAGATTTTCAAAAATACATATTTTTCAAAATTAAAATTTTTAAATATTTTACTTTGAAACCATTTTTTTTTTCAAAACTAAGCACTTTGAATCGATGAAACTTACAGATCATATAAACACAACATAAGTAAAATAATTTGTGGAGCGGTAACGATTCATTTCATTTAAGTTGCTAATTAGGGGGTGGTCTTCCCGATTTTTTTGCCAAAATAAAAGGGACCAACTTTATTTTGAGCGTAACTTGCTTAAATTTAATACTAGAAACTTTTTGAAAACAGAAATAAAGCTTTTTTTAAACACTTTAAAAAAGTTATAATGGGTTTTCCCCAAAAGTGCTTAGTTTTTTGGATATTTCACGTCGTAATATTCTATTTGAAATTTGGTGAATATGAATCTATTTTTCATTGGCTATAACTCTGGTTCTACGAGATCCAGACACCTAACGCGTACACCATTTTTTTTTACATTTTTATAGGCTATATTTTTGCTAAGAACGTTTTTTTCGACAAAATACTTACTTTTTGAGTTATTTGCGATAAACCGTCTAAAAATGTGGTTATTTTGTTGAAAAATTAACATATTCACTCGCAAATAACTCGAAAAGTGTTGACTTGGCGAAAAAGCTCTACAGAACAAAAGTTACTTAAAATTAGTCAGTTTACCTATTTCCGGACTTATTTTGGACATATATTTATTCACCCCCAAGAGGGGGTGAAAGTCACCCCCAGGGCAAAAGTACACATCTGCACAATATCACTTTTTTTCTTTGACATGTAAGCTATACGTATGCCAAAATTCATGTCAATCTAAGTTCTTTAAGATTTAGAGCAAAAACCGTGAAAGAATGTACTTTTAATCAACTATTTCTAATGGAAATAAGCCACAATTTTACCAAAAAAAATGATATTATTAACGTTTCGAAGCTCAAATCGGGTTTTGTTGTCAAAATACAAAATACTACTAGAATAAACAAAAATGTTGTTGCTAAGTAAAAAAATTCTTCTAATAATTTATTTAATCTGACTCATTTATATTGGCTATTCAGACGTATATTATACATTTTAAAGTAGAAGACTTTAAAATGATATCACCAATATTTATGAGTTGCGTTCCTGGGACGACTTTACTAAAAGATAGTTCATTCGATTACATGAAATCAATCCCAACTCAAGAATATCCGCCACAAAAAAGTCATAGCATGTGATCTGTCTTTAAAAAGACAACCACATGCAACGATGACGGTAAAATTCTCGCGTTAGAGATTCCATAGTAAATCACGAGGGAAAACAAGGAAAAAACCTCGTGATACTATCCCGACATCGTAAGTATTTGGTCTTACTTTAAGTAAGCGAGAACTGGTAACAAAGCATATACCAACAGTTATGAATGAGAACAGAAGAAAATTTCTTACAAAAAGACGTTTGTCTTCCAGATAGTTCATCAATATATGTAATAACTCGCTCAATTTTATTACCCCAACTCTATTATACTCATCTCGATATTACCACTGTGTAACTTGTTCCCAAGTTTGACTGATAACTAGGACTGATTTTTGTAAACCACCAAACGTATATGAATCAATAGTATGATGGCCAAAGATATAGCAAAAAAATGACAGACTCAAACTAAGCAACGTGCAAAGACTTAACTTGCCTTGGAATCACAGGTGCTGTAAATAGCACACCAACAGCAGCTGGCAGACGAAGGCCCTATTGGACCTCCCTTCCTTTCCACGTAGTTGTAAGGGGATGAGAGAATGGGGTATTATCGACGGCGAAAAACCTGAGCAAAGTAACGGTTAGATCATGGCATAGTAATATCATAAACGAAGTCAGGAATGCGGAACTGATTATGGTTTCTGGCCGTATGGAATCCAGATATAGGCTTAATTACCTTTCCAAGTGGACCTTTGCCCACGAGAGTGATGGGGCAGTGGAAAAATTCGACCCAGACTGGTACCGTACCTGGTACAGACGGGTCTAAAACTGCAGAACGGTCGGCTTTAGGAATATTCAGTAATGGTGTAAATATAACATGTTCTAATAGGGCTGAATTACTGCTACGGACAAGTAGGAATCAACAAGCTTCTTTAATTGATATGAGCCAGTCAAAGGATACCTAAAAACAATGTTTCATTTAGACTTAAGCTGCAGACACTTTAGTCTCTGTAGACATCAGATAACCTGAAACTATCTTTTCAGAGATTATCGAGTGACTTCAAAAACATATGGTACTCCTCCTCTAGACTGTACACACTGGTACAGAGTTACAGAATCCTAAAATGGTTAATGTACGATTGAACGGAATGGAAGATTATTACAACCGATGGCATCCATGAAAAAAAAAAGACTGATGACTTTTTGTCCATGGCTTTTTCACGTCATTGCCGGGTTTAGACGAACTTATACATTTTTTTCTCAACATAATATCATTAACTAGATACTAGTGATAAACTTAAATAAGTAAACTAAATATTATGTAGATCGAAATATCGCTCCCCATCAATTAAACGAAGTTATTTAATAGAATTTGCCTTCTGTAAAATGCGGACCTGTCTCTTTCCTTTCCCGTCCCAATCGAAGACGGGGTCCCCCAGGGATAGGTAGCGTAGGCTAGATCGCGACAACTCAGGCCTCTTTACCATATAATGGGCCATTTACGGTGTCGCTTGATATCTTGATATCACGCCAGTATCATAAATCGTATTAGCCGTGGACAAGAGAGACTCTTGCAGCGTGTAGCGCTTATTGCATTTTTTATTATTGTACGCCGAACAGGCTTAAGCATCATGTGAAGAGGTTGTTTTGCGATGTTCAGTAGCTTTATAATTTAAGGCTCATTGTATTTATTAGAGTAGGAATAGTAAAATAGAAAATAGCAAAAATACAAAAAATTGGTTAGATAATATGCAAGACAGTCTTAAATTGTGTAATCAAATAATATACCTTAATTTTCACTTAATTTTTAGATGCCTAGACAATACAGAAAATGTGTTTTGTAATAAAAATATTGGTTAAAGTTTGTGGCAATTACATTTTTAAAAAATAGTAATCAACTGGATTCAAAAATTCAAAATTATACTTCATATTATGTATTAGAGAGTATTGAAAAGGAATTAGCATAGTTTTCAGGAAATTCTCAGCGATCTGAGCAAAATAATTTGCTACTCTGCTATATAAAATGTAAATGATATTCATTATTGAAAATGAAATAATTATAAAAAAGTAACTGTATAATGAACTATCTCATTAACATACTTATACAGTGCTTTTCAGATAAAACTAGCCACCTTAAATAACTTTTGAACCACTGATTTTTAGAAAAAACTCCTCAAATAATACTTGAAGGAGGAGACATTATGCATTATGCCATACTTAAGCTTGCCGGGAAAGCTTGTTATGAGAGCAAACACAGAAAACATGGAAAGACTCATTATACAAGGAAAGGTGGAAGGCCGAAGATCACGAGGAAGATCCCCAACAACATGGATCGATCAGATTACAAGAATATGCAAAAGACCTATGCATGAGTTAAAAGAAATGACCAGAGACAGAGATCTTTCGAGATGCACAATACACGACATCACGTCGACCACTACACTCCCTCCGGGGGGTCAGGATTGAAGAAAGAGAAGCTTGCCGGGAAAGGCACCCTCTCAACCCCCATATGCATCTAAACATTCCGTATATGTATTTGGACCACAGGAGTTTTCTATTGGTTCGTTGCAGCACGCGGTAATATTTTAACCAATAGACGGCGAGGTTCCAGATGCATATACGGAATGTCAGTCGGTCCCAAATTCATATACGGAATGTTAAATATCGTACACCGAAAAAGATAAGGTTTTTTAGAGTCTTTTAAAAGGAGATTTATTTTAAAATACTTGTTACTGTATTATTGAATAAAAATAAAACAATTATAGTATTTCGAATGTTATTTGGTGCAAAATTCATATGCGGAATGTTAATTATTCGTAGACCAAAAAATGGGACTTTTTATTAATCAGTTAAAGGAGACTGATTTTAGAATACCTATTTTATTAATGTATTATTAAAGAAAAATAAAACAATGATTAGGTACCTATTTGGTGCAAAATTCATAAATGGGAGGGTATAGATTTGAGAGACATATTTCTTTATTTGACTAAGGTTTCGCTTTCTCAGAATTTTTAATGACTTGCACGTATATTTAGCCGTAGAACAAAAAGACGATTTTTATTAAACCCAGTTAAAATGAGACTGGTTTTTAATAGTATATTATGCAACGAGCATTTAATGATGGTCATTATGAAGCGAGTATAAAGGATACGAAACGAGTTTCGTATAGAGTACGAGCGTCATAATGATAATTAAATGCAAGTTGTATACACGATTTTTGTTCTATGATCATTCACAAAAAAAAATATATTCAAATTTATTAATTTTGTAACGCAAACAAATTAAGTAGTTTGTCAGTCTGACAGTTTGTTTACATATTGAGAACTGTCAAAGCGTATGTATTTGACTCGCCATTGGTTACTGCGCGTGTGCCAGCTTTATCGCGAATGTCATATCGCGATTCTATAGGGCTTTTCATTCACAGTCAGTTGTTTCGAGCTTCTGTCATATGTCGTATAATCCGTGTATATTTATTATATTACAAATATTATAAAACATATGACAGAAGCTCGAAACAAATGACAATCGATGAAAAGCCCTATTAGTTAAAAATCTGTATCTTAATGGAAATCTGTATCATAATAAAGTTCATTATGATACAGTTAGTGACATCATAATTGATATATAGGGCTTTTCATCGATTGTCATTTGTTTCGAGCTTCTGTCATGTGTCACATAATATTAATATATCTACGTCATACGTTTTTGTTTTGTATTATTGTATATACCAGTAACGTATGTCGTACATATTAATATTATGTGACACATGACAGAAACTCGAAACAAATGACTGTGAATGAAACACGTGCAAGTCATTAAAAATTCTGAGAAAGCGAAACCTTAGTCAAATAAAGAAATATGTCTCTCAAATCTATACCCTCCCATTTATGAATTTCGCACCAAATAGGTACCTAATCATTGTTTTATTTTTCTTTAATAATACATTAATAAAATAGTTATTCTAAAATCAGTCTCCTTTAACTGATTAATAAAAAGTCCCATTTTTTGGTCTACGAATAATTAACATTCCGCATATGAATTTCGCACCAAATAACATTCGAAATACTATATTGTTTTATTTTTATTTAATAATACAGTAACAAGTATTTTAAAATCAATCTCCTTTTAAAAGACTCTAAAAAAACTTATCTTTTTCGGTGTACGATATTTAACATTCCGTATATGAATTTGGGACCGACTGACATTCCGTATATGCATCTGGAACCTCGCCGTCTATTGGTTAAAATATTACCGCGTGCTGCAACGAACCAATAGAAAACTCCTATGGTCCAAATACATATACGGAATGTTTAGATGCCCCCCGTATCATCCCTTAATTTTTTTAATTACTTCCACCTTTTTTTACAGTGATTATTTTATGAGAAAAAAAATACACAAGCAAGAAAATTGGATCGAAAAAATTTATTTTTTTAACAATTTTATTACATACAAATATTTAGAATAAAAATTTCACTACCAAAAATTTTAACAATATTTATTCAAAATGACTTCTGAAATTTTGAATAATTATTGTTAAAAATTTTGGTAGTGAAATGTTCATTCTAATTGTTATAAAATTGTTAAAAAAATAATTTTTATTCAATCCAGTTAATCTAACTAATCACTTGAAGTATCGAGTGTTATACACTTTTGAAATGAGTACAGAGAGAAGAATCCAAATATCGAATAAAAAAATGTGGAAGTAATTTAAAAAAAATTAAGTGATTATACGGGGGTGAGTGGGTGCCTTTCCTGGTAAGGTTAAGTATGGCATAATGTCTCCCCCTTCAAGTATTATTTGACGTGTTTTTGCATTTTTTCTAAAAATCAGCACTTAATAGATTAGAAACTTACAAATTCCATGAATTCAACGAGTACACAAACTTTTTTATCACTAGGTGGAGAATTTGCGCAGAGATGCCGGTGCTAGACATTTCCAGTAGTGCTGGGTTTCTAAACTAAAAGAAAACCGCTTCAGAGTCACGTTGGCTAAGTTGACCCTGATTCGGACCTTCCTGGCTCTTATACTAGTACTAGAGCATCGGGGTGTAACTGACCGTTGTCTCCTCGATAACTGCTCGAACTGCATTTAGCTCCCTGTAATCCTTCTCTTTTATCGACAGGACCTTTCTCACATAGTCGTGGATTTTATTCCACTCTCTCTCTCTCTCTCTCTCTCTCTTTCATCCCTCACCATCTTCTCTGTCATCTCTCTCATCAACTCAAACATCTCTAAGTAAGTAGCTGCGGAAGTTCCCATATTCTGTGATTACCTACGTCAGATAGTAATCTAAGCGTCTATGTCCGCAGTCCAGCCAGCTAGGCAGATTCGGTATCGGTGACTGCGTCCACTATGACACATCCCCCGTTGTATCCCGCTGGTTCTGCCACATCGCAAGGCATGTGATCCGTTTCTCGCTTCTGACGTTCTCCCCTTGTATCTACCTATTTATCCGCTGGAACATCCTCAATCTCGTCTCTTTCTCTCTCACATCAAAACATGTAAGGCTGTAAACATTTGCTACCCGCAGCAGACTAGTTATATCCGCGCTTACCAAGAGCCTCTTATGGGAGATACGCATTGATAGAAAAGATACGATAATGATCGAATAACTGTACTGGAATAAAAAGGCATAATTAACAACGGTCGTTGAAACATTTTAGGACGTGAGACTTTTATTGATGTTTAGGCGATAGATGTTTAGCCATAGATGATGCTAAAAGATAAACGCAGAGAATACTGAAGTGGAAACCAAGAGAGATGAAAAGAAGCATATGGAGACCTGAAAAGAGATGGGTAGATGACATAAGATTAGTTGCGGGTAAACACGGAATTTGATGGACGAAAAATATAGAAGGATGGAAACAATTGGGAGAGACGTACATTTGGGAGTGATAAAGGTAGAGAGAGAGAGAGAGAGAGAGAGAGAGAGAGAGAGAGAGAGAGAGAGACAGAGAGAGACAGAGAGAGAGAGAGAGAGAGAGAGAGAGAGAGAGAGAGAGAGAGAGAGAGAGAGAGAGAGAGAGAGAGAGAGAGAGATAGAGACAGAGAGAGACAGAGACAGAGAGAGAGAGAGATATAATGTTCTCTTTATTTCATCAGTGCGCTAATGACTTTGAACTAGCTACCTTGGACTTAATATGATGTTTAGAAAGTTTCGACTATTTATTAATGAATTTATTATTTCAGTTAAAATTGAATATTATTTCTGTTGTGTTCATTATATTAATTCTCTCTGAAATGATTAGATTAGATTATGTGAGGTCGTTAAGGCTATGGAGATACTCTACGATGCCAATACTTCTGATGAAATTTATTAGCATCCTAGGTAACTTGTTTCCTATGTCAGAGGGCGTTAGGGTGACCTCTTCTAGGAATTTTAGTCGTTTACAGAACAGCGCTACGCAATTGCATAGAATGTGTTATGCCGTTTCTTTTTCGTTGTCACAGAAACGACAGTCCTCACTATCGGATTTGCCCATTTTTTTGAGATGATATCTCAGAGGGCAGTGACCAGTGAAAAGGCCAGTGACTATTTTTATATCTTTTTTACTCATTTCGAGAAGGCGGTTTGTTGCACTAGGCGACACCTCTATGAGCCTTTTTGCTTGCCTTTGTCCTGGTGTGTTGAACCAGTATATAGTTGTAGTTGATTGAGTTCCCAGGTCTGGAGTTCCTCTCTGATGTGGCTTTTTGGTAGTCCACAGAAGGGTTCTGGATCTTGGAATGGGGTATTGGCCCCTTCTTTTGCGAGGCTATCAGCTTCCTCATATCCTGCAATTCCCTTGTGACCTGGCACCCACATCAAAGTTACTTTGTTGCGTTCCGCCAGCTTCTTAAGGGATTGTTTACATTCCCAAACCAACTTTGACTAACAAGTAAATGACTTTAGGGCCTTTAAGGCAGCTTGGCTGTCTGATAAAATGAAGACTTTTGCCCTACGAGTGTCTCGGTTGAGACATTCTTGGGCACTAATCTGTATGGCATGTATTTCTGCCTGAAAGATAGTTGGGGCGTTTCCAAGAGATTTGGATAGCCTGAAATTCGGCCCAGTAACTCCCACTCCTGCCCTTTCATCTAACTTATATCCATCCGTATACCATACGAGTGAACCTTTCTCCAGTTTCGGTTCAACTGTTTCATCCATTTGGTGGTTTTTTATGACCACTTCAAATGGTGTTTCAAAGTCGAATTTGACTGGCATGACGTTCGTCGGCTTATCCTTAGAATTCAAACGAATTTCTTCCACGATTTTAAGATGGCCCACTAGATCGCCAGGTTTCAGTATTTGTGTCTGTCGCAGCTTTAAGGCGGTGGTTACTGCCTCTCTCCTTATGCATAACTGCAGGGGAGGAAGGTCCAGCATCGCCTCTAAGGCTGCCGTGGGGCATGTTGACATTGCCCCTGTGATTCCCAGACAAGCTAGCCGCTGCACTTTTTGCAGCTTGGCATTAGCTGTTGTTTGTTGTGTTTTTGGCCACCATACGAGTGATGCGTATTATATGTCCAGAGAGTCATTTTCGGTTTTAGACCGCAAGTCTTTCCAAATGTCTTGCGGCAGGTCCAACTTGCCACCAAGGCTCTGAATAAGATTCTTTCAATATGACTATTCCAGGTGAGTTTTTGATCTAATGTTACCCCCAGATATTTTACTTCCCTGGAATAGTCTAGTGTGATGCCATTCATAACTGTAGCCTGTAAATTGTATTTACGTCTCCTTGTGAACGGTATGAGAGTCGTTTTGCTAGGATTGACATTTAAGCCCACCTTCGAACACCAGTTTTTGATTTCGTTTAGAGCAGTTTGCATGAGACTAGAAATAGTCTGGTCATGCTTGCCCCTAATTGTAACAACTAGGTCATCTGCGTAGCCTTGAGTTGTAAAACCAGAATCATGCAACTTAGTAAGGAGGTCATCCACAACTAGAGACCACAGCAGGGGCGATAGTACTCCCCCTTGAGGGCACCCCTTTACTGCTGTCACAGTTACAGACTCTCCCCCAATACTAGCTGTGATGATTCTGGTTTTTAGCATGACTGAATCCATTGTATTAGTGAGGCTTCAATGCTCCTCTTTACTAGTGCTCTTTTTATGGATTCATATGAAATGTTATCGGATTCATATGAAATGTTAGTAGTAATCTATTTCAATGAAAGTGCAAAGAGCTATTTCTTTTGCCACTATTGTCTTTTCGATGTCCCCAAGGGAATTTAGAGCATTTATAGTGGATTTGCCTGTCTGGTATGCAAATTGATGTTTGTGAAGCGGATTTCTAATTAGAATTTCGCTTCTTATGTCTACTAGTTTCTCCATTGTTTTTAGGAGAAAAGAGGTCGAGGCATATAGGGCGATAAGACTTTGGTTCGTCCGTAGGACGTTTCCCAGTTTTTGGTATACATACCACTTTTGCGTCCCTCTAAGTTTTTGGAATGTGACCCAGCCAAGGCTTGCTATGAAAAGCCGCTGCAGTTGCGGCTGTAGTTGCGTGAAGCCTTTTTGAGGTAAAGCAGGAAAAATTCCGTCCTTGCTCGGGGATTTAAAAGGTTTGAAGCTTTTAACAGCCCATTCGATTTTGTTTTTTGTAAAGATTTTTTCCGGTAGCTGTCTGCCGTATCTGTTGAGGCGCTTTGGGGCCTCTGCCAGCTGGATGCTTTGCGGTTCATCTTCTAGTACTTGTTGAGAGCCAGGAAAATGAGTCTTTAAAAGCTCTCTAATAGTTTCCATTAGACTCTCTGTGTAGTCACTATTCGGCATTTAGTCAGTCCGATTTCATTTGAGTGATCTTTTGAAAGAACCTTTTGTACTCGTTGTGCAGGGGCTAATTCCGTTATCCCTTCGCACAGTTTCTTCCAGGAGTTCCTCTTTGATTTCCTGAGTTCTTTATTGTACTCAGTAAGGGCACTTCTGTAGAGGTCCCAGCTACCTGTACATTTTGCCCTATTGAAGAGTTGTCTGACCTTTTTTCTAAGTTTAGCCAACTCTTACTCTATGAGTGGTCCATTAGGGAACATCTCTATTATTTGTCTTACGTTTCAATGGATAACTTAATTCATATGCCTTTATTATGGCATTTTGAAATTGTCCCGAGGCTCTATCTAGATTTTCCTCTGTGTCGAGCGACGTATCGAATTCCTCCATTTCGCTTTCGAGACGCTCTTTATAAGTGTCCTAATCGGTCTGTTTTGGTACTCGATACTCCTCAAGGCCCTCCTCAGATGCGCCTAGGTCGAACCTTATGTGTTGATGGTCCGACATTGAGGCTTCATTCGAGACGTGCCAGTTGTATATATTATTTGCTATAAACGAGCTAGTTACAGTTATATCAAGAACCTCTTTCCTAATTTCGTTTATAAATGTGGGTTTATTACCTCTGTTGGCAATATCTAGGTTGTTAGTAGATATGTAGTCTAGGAGGTACTCACCCCTGTTGTTGATTCCTGTACTGCCCCATACTGTGTGGTGTGCATTTGCATCGCCGCCAAGAATTAGTTGTCTATTCCTCCTCATGCACCATCCCATAAGTATTTGTACTTCCTCTGGAGGTGGATGGTCTTCAGAGTCACCAGGGAAGTAGGCCGAGGCAATAACAATTTGCCCCTTGCCTACTTCTGTTGGCATTTTCACTATTGCGGTTACCAAATCTGCCGTAATGAATTTTGGAACAGAAGTGTATTTAGTAATATGTGAGAGCAGTAGTGCTGCTCTTGGATTGTTAGTATTGGTACTATAGAGTAACCTACCTGATTTTATGTTGAGTCCTTGTATTCGTCCTCCATTAATCCGAGGCTTCTGTAGGAGACCTATGGCCATGTCTTCAGTAAACCTTCTTCTAAGCACGCTGGTAGCTGCTTTTGAATGTTAGAGGTTTATCTGTAGACACTTCAGCCTTTCTCTGAAATATGTGACTGGGACTATTATTACGAATAAAATAAAAGACAAAATAGACATATTAATAATTAAAAATATCGGAAGACATGAAAGTGAGTGCAAGAGAACTAAACATGTCCAATGAAACATTAAAGAGTTCCCAGAAAAAAAATAGAACACTGAACTAAAGTCACAGACTAAAAACATAAATATCGTAAAATTCTAAAGGAAGATCTGATTCCTTTGGTATTAAATAAATTAAACAGTTTTCTAGAGACATTTCTTGCTGGTCTATTTCTATATTTGTACTCTGTGGGGATCGTTAGAGGTTTTTATATTAATAAAATTGTATTGTTTTCTATATAGACATTTTTTATATAGATTACTCGATCATTCTTCATAATTCTTCGGTTTAGTTGACGTTTGTTTTAATTTATGTTCATGTTTTTCCCTCCACCACTGTCAATTTGTGGCAACAATGTACACCAAGTCATTTGCGGAATAATCTGATATGTAACATTACATTGTTAGCAAGTAATACCAACATCTTGCGGCCCTTAAAGCAAATACCCTGTGGATACCGATCCCACTCGTGTAATATTCAATACGGATTAATTTAATAGCCTCGGCTCATGCATTTTCGAGTATCGTTTATGATCGACCATAAAGTGACCACTACCGGGGGCAGTTCAACTTAATAAATTGCAATCAGTGGAACTCGGATGTGGATTCTTGGGCGTGAAGTGAAATACAATGCTGTGGGATTTTTATGAGGGTAAAAAGAAATAAATGAGGGAAAATGATCATACCAATCTTAAAGAAGGAAGATGATATATATATCTAACAACCAAGCACCCTATAAAAATAGTGCGAATTGATCATATCCCGACATCCAGTTTTCATATTAAGGCATATAAGAGAAAAGGTCCATGCATATAAAATAATAATTAATAACTTTTGACAACGATTCCCGGAGTGGAAATCGAAATGTTAAGTATTTCAGGTACAAATATGTAATTCTCATTACAATCTAACTTTAGCTAATTCGATATAAATCTAATATTTAATCCAAACATGCCACAAGTCAACAGTTTTAGAACCCAATATAAAATATTATCATCATTCCCTTCACGGCACCTCACACTTCAAAATCGTACCATTAACAGCTGAGATATGATGCAAAACCCTTTTGGTAATATCGCAATGTTTGATTTTCGGTTAGAAAAATCATCTGTGTCCAAACCCCTTTCATTTGACGCCTCATACGTCAAAATCGGTCCAATAACAACTGAGATACAGCATAACGGCCCTTTGTACACGCCAGCATATTTATTTTTCCACCGTATAATAATCGTGAGCCCGTCCCTTTTCTATCGATACCTCATACGGCATGATTCGTCTAGCCTAGCCATTCCCTAGTACGACTTTCCGATCAATTGGCCATTTTGTACCTTGGGATTTGATGGAGGGCGCCCATGATAATTCTTACGGGAAAATCGTCGAATTCTCAGTTTTCGGCGTCGGAGTGACGTTGTAGCACCTGAGATTTTGACAGCATTTTGTCAGCAGGTGTCACGTGACAGCATGTAGCAAATACAATGCAACGATATATAAAAAACATGGTGGTTTACACCGCCATACAAGATTATATACACTGCGCGTGAGAGAAAACGGCACCCCAAAAAATAGGTCATTTTTGATGTCTCGTATCTCCTAAACCTGTTGTCAGATTTAAGTAATTTTTTTAATATGTTATAACTGTTAAAACCTTATTCTTTAACAATATAGCTGTAATAATATTGTGGCTAAACAGGTAAATTTTTATTGTGTACTGAGTGTACGAATCAAACTGTGTTTTTTTCTCAAAGTTCGCAACAACCTGTGGAATATTCTAGCATTTACAAAATACTGAAATTAAAACCCAACTATAGCCTCAGGTTTTCTTAACATTCTATTTTTTGATTCATTCGCTTAGGTCGGATAATACGAAAGTTAGGTACTTTAACAACTAGCCATGTTCTTCATCAGTACAGGGTGTTTCTAAATAAGTGCGACAAACTTTAAGGGGTAATTATGCATGAAAAAATAATCAACGCTTGCTCTATAAACATGCATAATAAAGCGTCAGTTTTTTAAGAAAAAATTTAACATCCCGAATCTCGGAAACGAAGCATTTGCGGACAGACGATTCTCTAACCAATTGTCATTATTTTTTAATGCAGAATTACCCCTTAAAGTGTGTCGCACTTATTTAGAAACACCCTGTACTGATGAAGAACATGACTAGTTGTTAAAGTACCTAACTTTTGTATTATCCAACATAAGCTAATGAATCAAAAAACAGAATGTTAAGAAAACGTGATGCTATAGTTGGGTTTTAACTTCAGTATTTTACAAATGCTAGAATATTCCACAGGGTGTTGCGAACTTTGAGAAAAAAACACTGTTTGATTCGTACACCCGGTATACAATAAAAATTTAAATGTTTAGCAGCAATGAGTGGAATGCATAAAACGTAGTACCTGCTAATGCTTCAAGTATGCATTACATTTTTGAAGATTTTACTACACTTACAAAGCATTAAAAAAGGGAATATAGCTCAGTGGTAGAGCGTGTGACCGGAGATCGAGAGGTCCCCTGTTTGAATCCGTGTGTTTTTGGAAAGGCTTGCGTAAAAAGAAATATTGGGTGGAGAGAAGCAGAAAGACTAGCTACTGACCGAAAAGCATGGAGACGTTTGATTTCTCCACTTACCTCGACACCGTAAGGTACAAGAGGACGGCTTAAGTAAGTAAGTAAGTAAGTAAGCATTAAATGCTTTGCAAGTGTAGTAAAACACTTACAAAGCATTTGTAAGTATAGTAATGCTTTGTAAGTGTAGTAAAATCTTTAAAAATGTAGTACATACTTGAAGCATTAGCAGGTACTACGTTTTATGCATTCCACCCATTATCATTACAGCGATATTGCTAAAGAATAAGGCTAGAATATATTAAAAAAATTACTTAAATCAGACAACAGGTTTAGGAGATACGAGACATAAAAAATGACCCGTTTTTGGGGTGCCCGTTTTCTCTGACGCGCAGTGTATATCATCTTCATGCAGTCGTTAATGTCCACTATTGAACATAGGTATATACCAAGCTCCTCCGTGTCTCTCTATTCTGAGCTGTTATCATCTAGTTCCCAGCAATTCTTCTTACTTCTTACGGCGTCAATGCAACGTATCGGTGATCGACCTATGCTACGTTTATCTGCTCGTGGTCGTCATTCTAATATGCTTCTAGTATATCTGTCACTCAATGACCTGCCATCTCCATTTCATCACGGTTACACATGTTCCACTATATCTTTGACCTCGTTATTTGCCTTTGACAGAATACCCAAAAACACCTCGTCGTTATTTCAGACATATGGGTAGTTAAATATTTCCAGTGATTTTCCAAAAGCAATGTTTCAAATTTCCAAATCTGTATTTTTATATTCCTAAGACTATTTTGATACTTTCAGTGTTAAGTATTCTAGAAAAGCATGACTCTTTCCATGGCTCTCTGGAATACTTTTAAATTTTCCACTATCTTTTCTGTTATCCACTCTCCGTTCTGTATTTCACTACCGTCATCAAACACTGTTCATATACTTTTGTCTTCAGACATATGGATAGTTAAATATTTCCAGTGATTTTCCAAAAGCAATTTTCCAAATATGTATTTTTATATTCCTAAGAATATTTTGATACTTTCAGTGTTAAGTATTCTAGAAAAGGTCCCTTTAGAAAAAAATCACCCCTGCCACTTCAATTTTGGCGATTGTTATCGTGATTGAAGCGTAATCACAGCATTTGATCGCAGGCATCATAGTCATATACGAATGTCAACATTGCTGCAATTAAAAAAAACACATTCACAAATCGGTAATGAAAGCTCCCTTTGATACATTTTTTTGTTTTTTCTGTGTCCGTTTATGTTGCACTCCGATAGGTTTTTTACGAAGTTCTCGGTTCATAAATCTGCAATCCATCAAAACAAGTTTAATTTTCTGATTGTTGCGCTCTGTTTTAGTTCTGTGAAGCGGCAGCGATATAACGGCTTGACGATAACGTCCAGTATGCCAATTTTTAATGTTTACTTTCCACCAAAATATGTTTAGAGTATAATAGTTAGTTAAATTAGGTTTGTTAGGTAGATATACATATGCGCTCTACAGGAAACAAAAAAAAGGAAAAGGACTATCAAGATTAGGTGAATATATACTATGGAGCAGCAAAAGAAAAAAGGTGTAGCCTTAATAATTCACCAAAGATACCTAAATCAGATAGTCCAAGTAATTAAGCCTAAAATAGGACAAAACCTCGCAATTTTTACAGAATGGATTGATTGATTTGCTTGGAAATTTGAGAATAAGTAGTGGATAGTCCAAGGATCAAAATCTATATGATGCCGAAAGGCGCTTTTACCGTGGGGGGTGGTTGCCACTCCATGTCGGGGGTGGAAATTTTTATTATATTTTAACCGCAAAAGTTGGTAAAAACATTCATTCTAAGCAAAATATGTTCTATACATTTTTTTGATAAAGTTAATAGTTTTCGATTTATTCGCTATCGAATGTGTTAGTTTTATATCGAAAAAATCAAGGTTTTTAATAAGTTTTCTTCTAATAACTCCAAAAGTTTTCGTTTTATCAAAACAATTTCACTTAACAAAAATGTACCTTTTAAAAAAATAAACAAAACTGTTTTTTTAATTTTCCTTAAGACCAATAGTAATCGAGCTATACTTTATTATATGTTAGGTCTTCTTCGTCAAATGCTAAAAATTGTAGTTTCAAAGTCAAAAGACGGGAAAACTATGCATTTTTCGAGAATAACGTGTTCAAACTAATTCCCAGTCCCAAACAGTCCCTATTTTTTTCAGCGAAAAAGTGATGGGAAGCAACCTCCTAATCACCACCCTAATTAAAATTAGCCATTGACCTTATTTGATCTTCTTTATTTATGTATTATTAATAGGTTCTAGAAGTTTGACCGGCTTAGAATGATTAGTTTTTAAAAATATGGAGTTAAAAGCGAATACGAATTTTTGTAGTTTGGAAAAAAATGGCCTCATCTTCAGAATAGAAAGATTATCATCAGAGATACGAAAAAATGTTTCAATATGAGATTGTAGCTTATTTAATTCCCAAGAAACTAATTTGCAAAAAATTTTTCTACGGCAAAAATTGAGTGAGCTATTGACAATTAAAACTTGTAATAACATGCAAAAACCACCTTTACCAACCCTTTCAAAGTCACCTCTTTTTGCGACTGAGACTTTTAAGAAGATTTAATATTAATAGGCTTATAGATCTTGTAAAAACCTACAAAATTATTTTTTACCAAACTTTCTAAGATAAAAAACAAAAAAAGTTACGGTTAAAAAATCAATATATTTTTTTGAAAAAAAAAAGGAGAAATCCAATTGGAAGCATAATAATGTAAGTTAGCGGTGTTTTTAGTCATTGGCCTTATTTATTTTTCTTTATTTATGTATTATTAATAGATTCTAGAAGTTTGACCGGCTTAGAATGATTAGTTTTAAAAAACTGGAGTTAAAACGAATAACGAATTTTTGTAGTTTGGTAAAAAATGCAATTTTCTTCAGAATAGAAAGATTAGCATCAGAGATACGAGAAAATGTTTAAATATAAAATTGTAGGTTATTTAATTCCCAAGAACTTGGTTTAAAAAATATTTTTTCTACGGCAAAAATTGAGTGAATCGTGAGTATTATCGAAAAACATTGATTTTTCGATATAAAACACTTTCGATAGCGAATAAATCGAAAACTATTAATTTGATCAAAAAAATGTATAGAACATTTCTAGCTTATAATGGATGTTTTTATCAACTTTTGTGGTCAACATACAATAAAAAGTTTCCACCCCCTAGATGGGGTGGCAACCACCCCCATGGTAAAAGCGCCATTCGGCTTCATATTGATTTTGATCCTTGGACTATCCACTACTCATTCTAAAATTTTCAAGCAAATCGATCCATTTTGTAAAAATTGAGAGGTGAAAAGCTTCGGTTCCTGGATTAAGGTCAAACAGTGTCAATACTTATCAGAAATGATTATAACAACAAAGTAAGAATGGAAAAGGACGACGAACATAATCGAAGCATACGATATAGAAATAAAAATAAGAGAAACATTGTATGAAGAATTACAAGTAATAAACCAAATCAGAGAGAAGATGATAATATTGTGGGGGTTTAATGCTCGAGTAAGCAACAAAGTAGTACCAAGAATCATGCTAACACAAAATCAGAATGTTCAAAACGAAAATGGAGAACTGATACTAAACTTCTGCACGACTAACGAACTTAACCCATTTTTTGACCACACAGATCAACACAAATATAACTTCAGTAACACTCGTGGACAAAGGTCCATGATAATTTAACCAAAAAGAACAAAGCCCATGGTTATAGTTATAACAGCAGGTTATATTATCTAAGTAAATTGGAGCTGGAAAGGCAAATATTAGATGGAACGGATGTAACGCTGTCTAGTTACGGAAAACTGGAAGCAGAAGGTGGAAGATCAAGTAAATAGAGTGAATAGAGTCGCAGGATGCATGAATGACACAATATGGAGAAATAAAAATATCGGAAAGGAAATGAAAGGCAGAATTTACAAAACAGTCATCAGACCAATAATGACATACGCGGCAGAAACACGAGCCGACACAGAGAAAACAAAAATAATGCAGAGATGAAAACCCTTAGAGAAATTGATGGTAAGACACTATGAGACAGAGCTAGACGTACAGATATACAACGAAGAAGCAAAATAAAGAACATCAGGAACTGGGTAAGAAAGAGAAGAGTAAATTGGATCAATCAAATAAGCAGAATGACAACAAATAGAGTAATAAATACGGCAAGAGACGGTTCCCCAATAAGAAATAATTGATGTGCTGGAAGACCCCGAAGAACCGAAAACGAGAGAATGACAACTTACTGGAGGCACATGGAAAAGCAGACAGAATTATGCCTACATAAAAAGAAGAAGAAGTTTATTAGTTATATTGATGGTTATATTGTATTCTAACTCTTTTTTTCTAAAATTATTTTGAAGATTTGTGTATAGAAAATATAACGAACATTTTAAACATTGTGTAAAAACGCGAATCTTAATTTTCTAAGCATTACAAGTAAACGGTCAGGATACAAAGGAAAATAATAAATCTCTTAGAAAAAATTATCTTAATAGAATTTCAACAAATTAATTCATAAATTTGTTAATAGAAAGAAGTTACGTTTAAACAGGAACATCAGAATTAAGCTATTAATATTATTTTTATATTATAACAAGAATAAAAAACCGCTAAACGCCGTAAAAATGAGTGGCGCATACAATATTCCAGCTACAAAAGATCTGATAGGAATATTACGTGGCCCGAAAATGTATTTTCATTTTGATGCAAAATAAAATGTTTTATTTTAAAAGATTTTTCCATAATATTTGCTAAATTGGAAGTAAAACGCGCCACAAAAGAGTAACTTCGATACAGTTTGAATTTTGAAACTCTTTTGTGGAACGTTTACTTCAAATTTAGCAAATATTATGGAAAAATCTTTTAAAATAAACTAAAATTTTATTTTGAATCAAAATGAAAATACATTTAGGGCCGGTTGTTCGAACACTAATCAACAATGATCATTATCAAATATTTAATTACTGTCACCAACTGTCAATGTCAACTTTGATTGGATTGCTGAAATCATAATTATTTATTACAATTATGAAATTACTTAATCAAATATATTAATAATTCTTATGTTAATTGATTAATTAATCTCATAATTATAATCAATTATGTTTTCAGCAACCCATTAAAAGTTGACATTGACAGTTGGTGACATTAATTAAATATTTGATAGTGATCATTGTTGATTAGCGTTCGAACAACCGGCCCTTAATACATTTAATACATTTAATACATTTAAATACATTTAATAATGCGCCACTCATTTTTACGGCGTTTAGCGGTTTTTATTCTTGTATCAGGAGTTTTTCAAAGTTTTTTTATAAATTAAATATATGAAGTTGAATGCAATTTTTCTCGATTACATGAAGCTTTATAAATGGTCGCCTTTGTCGCATTATCTCCCAAATGATCTAGTGTCCATCGAATGTACACTAGATTTTTTATATTCGAAATAGATTGAAAAAAATTATTGGGATGGCCGGTTAATGAACTCGGAAAAAAAATTATTGGGATGGCCGGTTAATGAACTCGGATTGCCCGTAGTCAGATCAAATTTAGCGTCGTAACCACTACAACTACATAAACCATTTCGGGAAAAATCGTTAATTTAATTATACTTTTGTAGCTTAATAACTTCTAAACAGCTTAACCGATTTTGATCACTAAACATCATTTTGAAACGTATTGACAAGTAGTATCTGATGCATCTAAGGTCAAGTATGATAACTGAAGCTACTATAGGAATTATTGAGCTTGAAAAACCGTTTTCCCATTTTCCCATTTTCCCATAGGAAATAGATTTGATCATACTTATGAAGCTTATAACTTAAAAATTAGAATTTTCCCAGATATGATGTATACACCGTCAGCTTTGTCTAGAGTCCTTCTACAAACGCTCAGTTATTGGCGCAATCCGTAGGTTGAAATTTTGAGTAATTGTCGAAAAACCAAAATGTTCAAAGTTTAGTTTTTCTGTTTTTCGGCGATACTGAGCCGTGTGTATGTCTGATCCTGACGGCTTAAACACCATTTGAAAGCTTAACTTCACACTATTGATTTGGTGTATTTTGCGGTTCTCCTATCTCTTCTTGAACCGAAGATATATACCCCCAAAAATATGCCGTTTTGTACCTTACTTACTTACTTAGTCCTAAGCCTTTCTACCTTTAGGTGTAAGGCTGGTGGAGTTGAGTTTGGCATTGTAGTCTCCATGCTTTCCGATCTTGCGTCAGGTTTCTTGCACTTTCCAATGTCAATCCCTTCTTCTCGACTTCTTTCCTAATTTCATCTACCCACATAACTCTTGGTCTCCCTCTTTTGTTTTTCCCCTGCACTCTCGTTTCGAACACTCGTTTTGGTAGCCTCTCGTTCGACATTCTACACACGTGCCCGAACCATCTAAGTTGTCCTTCTACTATTTTTTCATTGATTGGTTCTAGTTTTAGGTTTTGTCTAATTGTTTCGTTTCGTATTTTGTCTGTCCTCTTTCTGTTTGCTATTTTCCTCAGGAACCTCATTTCCATAGCATTGACTCTGGATTTTTGTCTCCCCGTCAATGTCCATGTCTCGCTGCTATACATGATTGTTGGTCTAACTACTGATTTAACGACTGCCGTTTTTTACTTTTTCCGGTATCTCTTTTTTCCCAAAAAATGTTATTTTCATAGTGTTAAATAAGCTTCCTGTTCGTCCCATTCTCTCGTTTATTTCCATATCTTGTTTACCATTTGATTCGATTATTACTCCTGGGTATTTAAAATATTCCACTTGCTCGTGTCCACTTGCTAGTTGTTTCCCGTCTAATTCTATTGCGTGTGTCTTATTTATGTTTGATAGTTCTTCTTCTAGGATTTCAAGATTGTTCTGTAAGTCTTCTCTGTTTTCTGCTATCAATCGTCTGCAAATAGTAGCTCCGATAGTTGAGTCTGTTTCATTTGCCAGTATCCTAATGTTAGTTTTCTCATTCTTCTCTTGGCTTTCTTTATCGCTTCATCCATTAACACTGAGAATAGCAGTGGACTCAGCACGCATCACTGTTTGACTCCTTGACTTGTAGAAAATTCTCTGGATTCCTCGTTATTGGTTCTTACTGTATATGTATTATTTTTGTACATATCCTTTATTACTTCTATTATGTGTCTGTCGACTCCCCTTTCTGTTAGTGTCTTCCAAACGTCCTTTCTTCGGATTATGTCAAACGCCTTTTCCAGGTCAATGAAGCACATATGTATCTCTCTATGCTTCTTGATTACCTTCTCACTTACTTGTCTTAATGTGAATATTAGGTCTTGCGTGCTTCTGTCCTTCCTGAATCCACACTGTGTGTCTTCCATAGTTGTTTATATTTGGGTTTTTATTCTTGTCTCTATTATTCTTGGGAATACCTTCCCAGGGATACTTGATATGGTGATACCTCGGTAATTATTACAGTTTCTCTTGTCTCCCTTTTTGTGTATTGGTAATATAATGTCTTTCTTCCAGTCCTTTGGTAATTCTGCTCTATTTATGATATCATTCATTAGTTCTTTCATGCTATCCATTCCCTCTGTCCCCATGAATTTTATCATTTCCGGGGTGATATGATCCTTGCCTGGTGCTTTGCCCAGTTTTACTCTTTCTATTGCTTTCTCTAATTCCTCTCTTGTTATGGATTGCACTTGTTGTTCTTCATTCCTTTCTTGTATCTCCCCTATGTTGTCCTTGTCTACATGAGTTAGCTCTTTGAAGTGTTCTCTCCATCTTTCCATTATTTGTTTTTCTTCCGTTAGTACGTTTCCATTCTTGTCTTTTATATTCGGCATATTGTGTTCTTTCTTTTGTCTAAGTTGTTTTAATGTACCGTAGAAGAGTTTTTGGTTTTCCCTATAATTTTTTGTCATTTTTTGTCCAAATCTGTCCCATGACCTTTCCTTTCTGGCTTTCACCGCTATTTTAACCTATTTCCTTTTTTTCTTTATATGCTTCGTAATCTTCTGGGTGTTTTGTGCTTAGGTATCTCTTCCATTTGTCTTTTTTTGTTCTTTATTTTCTCTCGTATTTCTTCCGTCCACCATTCTGTTCTCCTCATGTTAGTAGGTATTTGCTATTTTTGCTTTCCCGCAAGTTTCCTCAGCTGCTTTGATTATGCCGGTTTTTAGATATTCCCATTTTTTTTTCTATATTTGTATTTTTTGCCCTACCTTTCAAAGAATTATCTAATTTTTCTTGGAATTTCTTCTTATATATTTCCTCTTTTAATTTGTAACTTTTTATTTTTTCATTTACTACCTTTCTTCTCTTTTCTTCTTTTTCCTCTGTTGTTCTCATTCTCATTATTACTAGATGGTGGTCACTGCACTGCCAATCTCCGAGCCTCTTTTCACTTTCGTATCCTGTACTCTTTTCCATTTGTTGCTGCTTACCAAAAAGTAATCTATGTTTGATTTTTCGCTTCTGCTGTCTTGTACTCTCGTGTATTTGTGTACTTCTTTATGTTTAAATTTTGTATTTGTTATAACTAGTTTGTTCTCCATACATATTTCTATTATTCTTTCACCATTTCTGTTTAGCATTTCTTCTCCTTCTTTTCCCATGCACTCCTCTATTCCGCTGTTGTTGTTTCCGACTCTACCGTTTAGATCTCCCATTACAATTATGTTTTCTTCCCCATTATCAATTTGCATTTGGAGCTCCTCGAAGAATTTATCTTTCTCTTCCTTTCTTGCATCTTCATTTACTCCGTAGGCTGTTATTATTGTCCATATTTCTTCGTCCATCAGTTTCATTTTCACCGATAATATTCTCTGGTTAACATATGTTTCTTCTATAACGTGTTGTAGTCTATTCGGTGCAATTATTATGCCGACTCCTTCTTTTGCTCTCTCTTTTGTATCCGCTCCTACCCAAAGTAAACAATATCCTTTGTGTATTTTCTTAAGACCTTTTCCTTTCATCTTCGTTTCTATTATTATTTCTATTTTTTGTCTTATCATATCTTCTACCAGTTCTTCCTCTTTTCCATTGATGCTTCTCACATTCCATGTTCCCATTTTTATCTCTCCTTTTTCTGCAATCTAGCTTTCCCCTTCTTCCTATGTTCATCCTTGTTTACCTTTGCATCATCTTTTTCCCTATCGCTTTTCCCATTCATTGCCTTGGTCGTCATTGTTGTGGGTCCAGTCTCATTATTTTCTTTTAGTTTTTTGGAGTCCCTTTCCCGATATTTTTGTGAGTTTGTATAAGTTTCTCTTTATTATGGTCCCATTTCTACTCCTTTCCATTAATCTCCAGTTTCATATATCCTATCTTCATAGTATTACCTTTGTCTTTTTCTTCTTTTGCCATTTTCCTAATTTTTGCTTGTATTTCCCTTTCCTTTCTTGTTAAATCTGATTCTATATACACCTTTTGTCCCTGTAGATTTTTCAATTTTCCTCTGTTTTTTAGTACACTCAGCTTATCCGTTAGATTTTCCATTTCTGCTACAAAGATTTGGTCGCCGATCTTCACCGCTCCTCTCAGTTTGACCTCTAATTTCAGATTTCTTCCTATGAAGTGTTCTACTGACTCCTTTACAGGCTTTCCGTCGGTAACATCTAGTGTTAGGCCTTTTAATACTATATTATTTCTCCGTCTATCTTTTTCCAATTGTTCTATTCTATTGTTTGCCATTTTTAAACCTTCTTCCAATTTTTCGTTTTTTTCTTTCAGCTCCTTAATATATTCCATCGTTTCTTTTTGGTCTTTCCGTATGGTTCTTATTTCTGCCATCATTTCATCATTTTTCCACATAACTTCCCGCATCATTTTTATCATCTCTTCATTTGTGTCGTTGCTTTTATTCGGTGTTCGTCTCGTCAGGTTACTCTTTTCAAAATATAATTTATCTTCTTTATATTTTTTCTTCTTAGATTCTTCGTCGCTACTATCAGATAGTTCTTCATTCTTTCTATAGGTTTCCTTTCGGATTGTTCCTGTTCCGCCACTGGCCATTTTAAATTAAATGTTAAATGTTATCCTCAGCACTAATATAAATATTATTATTATACACTTAGAAGTTTATTTTTATTTCGCACAAGAACGCTTTTTAAGTTTAACGATTACCGATAACGATAACGATAGGTCTTTTAAAAACCGGTGTTTTTATTGTGATAGGTTTCGAATCCGAAATTACCTTATCGCCAATACACCGGCCACACGACCTCTCGCTTTGCTTGCCAAACTCGAACCCGTTTTGTACCTACGAAGTCCTATAGCTGGCTTATGGGTGGTCAAAAGTCACAAACTACACCGGTTCTGAATCGGCTCTGATCCCCTCTTCAAACACAGAAAAAAAATTCAGATCAGTTTAACTTTTCCAGCCACATACATACATATCCACAAACATTTTCCCTTTTTTAAATAGAAATTGAGTCATATTTCTGAGCTCGGTGACTTTTGAATGGTATAACCGATTTTCAAAATTAGACATGCATTGGTAAGGTAATGATCAGTACTATTAGAAGCCGCAAAGGTCGGACTAAAATTTTAAGTTTTTGGGGGTTTTGGGGACGAGAACGAAAAACAGGCCCTAAATAGGAAGGGCCGTAAAATCCACACCCTTGGACCAAACTGGATGGTTCATATATGAATAGGTGAGTATTTTCCTGAACTTTAAGATGGGAGTTGGTACAATTTTCAATTCCGTCAGATTTAGAAAATCGAAAATTTCGTGTATTTAGTGTCGCGTGTAGGGGGTGTGGGTGTGCGCCACTGGCGAGAACTGCCGTTCTCTATTAATTTTGAAAGGGCTTTAGTACAAGCAATGCTTATTTACTACGAAAATATTTGAAAAAGGTTACGCGTAATTTTGTCAACATATATTTGAAAAGACATTACATAGCGAAAAACATTGCACTGGAATAACAGTGAAATGTGATAGAGAGTTCTTTATGAAACTAAAAAATACCTTTGCTATTTTAAAATAAAAAGCTTATCAGTATAATCGATATATTCTAAAGTACGTCCCTTAACATAACACGTTCAGTACGTACTTATATCTTTAGCTGTAGTGACAGTAGATGCTCATACGTTTTTTAATTAATAACTTCTTCTGGCTTCTAATTACTAACTGAAATTACTAAATTACACTATTATATATTATCTGCTTGGTGTATTATTTTGTTATAATATCATTTTAATTAATTACAGCATAGTGACGGTGAAAAAAGCGACCAAGACTTAGTGGTGGACGATGCGTCCGAAGACCCCGTCTCTCCACCAAACGGTACCACCTCTCCGAGAGAAAACGGCATCGATAAACTACCGAAGAAAGAACACCCAGGACCGCACAGTCCCAGATCCGGCACATCTAGTAATGCCTCAACGCCATCGACGAAGAAAATGGAGGAGAAACCAACCACACCGATTTCTAAATCTGTAACACCTACTTCAGCAGCAGGATCTTCATCTGGAAGCGCATCAGGGGGGCTGAAACCTATCAAGCAACAGGGGCTGGGGCAGTATCCTCCTTATTTAGCAATGTCAAATGGTAAGTATCGTCTGTTGACCATCACTTTAAACTGGTTGTTTGTGGTACTTCAGGTAATCTATTTTGGTCTTATTTTTAAAGTCTTCGTGGCTATTTCCATCATTTTGTTGTCTTTGGATCTTCTACTCATGAGTGATTCCATTTTTGGCACCGATCGGTGTCCCTCGACTCATTATACTCGTACTCATTGTTCCATAATACTGATTGTATACACAACAAACGCCAATTGTGGTGAGGACAGCAGACGAGATGCTTTAGCTTTAGAGAGATAACAGTTTTTGCCTCGACTTCTCCGTAGGAAGAAACGATAAAAAGGTCAGCACTAATTCACTGTCTGTCGTATCTACTATGTGTTATTGCACTGTTTTCTTGTCTCGATTTACGTAACCAACGCATGATAAAACTTAACCCTAATGTGGTTTTTGTACCTAAAACTATTAGTTTTCAAAATCATTTCACCACCCTATAAATGGCCTCTAAATCTTTGATTTTATTTTTTATATTATATTGTATTTTATATTGTATTCTTCTTTCGGAGAAATTTGCTTTTCACTACACTGTGATGCTTCATTTTTTTCGTCTTTATTTTGTTATGTCGATATTTTCAATACAAAGTATTATTTATTTCCTCGTTTCTATTTTCTCTCCCTCGTTTGGGTATTACTATCTGTTTGGGGTGACTATTATTATTATGCAAATATTTACCTATGTAGAGAAAATGTACCTACAACAATAATAATGGTTCCATAAAGACTTTGTTCCAGAAATGAAGTTATGAAAAGATCCAACTTATCCAGAAAAGCTTTACTCGTAATTGACAATGCTTCAAGTTATCTAAATCAAAAGCCACCGAAAAAGAATTTAGATCAAGTCTTAGATCCTAGAACTTAGATCAAACTACATACCTTTATTTTGTAGCCGATCGATGGATCAAAATGTTATGCAAAAAGTAAAATCCTTGTATAATAATAAATTGCTTATCCACATTATTGCTCAGGATGGTAACAACGCAAACATAAAAAAATTTAATTTGAAGAATGTTGTATTATGTTTCGCTCACGCATGAACACGGTTTCGCCTGACTTAATCCAGTCATTACGGAAAAATTATTACTGTTGCTTCATAGATCTACAAAAGGCATTCGACCGTGTAGAGCTGAATGACGTAATTCACGTGTTATATGAACGAAACATACCGTCAGATATTATCAAGAATATCGAAAACATATACACCAGGAATAACATACAGGCCAGAATTAATAACAAACTAACACAGCCGATACCAGTGGAAAGGGGCATACGTCATTGAGTCCGCTGCTGTTTAACCTCATCATAGATGGAATTATTCATAAAGTCAAAAACCTGAGTATAGGATACAGAATAGGTGAAGAAATTATCTCTATAGTATGTTATGCAGATGATGCCATACTTATTGCAGAGAGTGAAGATGGCCTTCAGAGACTTATATATCAATTTAATATAATAGCAACAAAGTTCAACATGATAATATCACCAAATAAAACAAAAAGTATGGTAATCTCTAAAGATCCAATAAGGTGTAGGCTGGAAGTGGACAGCAAAATAATCCAGCAAGAAGGAAGTATCAGCTACCTGGGAGTGTTAATGCACAGTTATGGAGATACAGAAGCGGAAGTTGCCAAATAAACAAAGACAACAGAATAGCAGGATGTCTTAAACACACTATCTGGCGCAAGACATATCTACGGAGAGAAACAAAGACCAAGATCTATATGACAGTAGTTAGGCCAATTATGACTTACACTGCGGAAACAAGACCTGACACCACAAGGGCAAAAAGACTGATGGAAACGTGTGAAATGAAAATAGTCCGAGATATCACAGGAAAACCATTATGGGATAGACAACGTAGCACAGACCTCAGGCAAAGCTGTAATATAGAGAATATAAACGACTGGAAACTAAAAAGAAAAAAGAATGGTATAGCCATATAAGCAGAATGGGAGACGGAAGACTGGTAAAGATAGCACGAGACAGATCACCAAACGGCCGAAGGAGTATAGAAAGGCCAAGGAAAAGATGGAGTGACAACCTGGATATCTGATGAGGAGGCATCCGAAGATGGATCAGGCGCAAGCCTATTAAGGAAGCAGGAAGAAGAAGGAAGATCATGGAAAAATCTATTGCATGTATCTATTGCATCTATTGCAATGTATCACATGAAACAAAAAATGTGATCCTGAAGGTAATCTACCTATTGCCGATTGGGTTCAAAAGTTATCAGAAAGGGGATTCAAGATAAGTGAAGAAGATTTACATTCTTGGTTTGAAGGGACCGAAGAAACAGAGAAAATTGTGACAGATGAAGAAATATGTGAAGCAGTACAAAAAGAAAAAGAAAGACCAGTAGAAATATTGGAACTACTAATTAGTACAACCGTAAAATACACTACAGCATTTATTTGTTTCAATGCCTGCACAATATAGGCTTAAAAAAATGGCGTATCTGTCAACTATATTATAATTCAATTGGATATGGTAATTGAGTCAATACTCGCAATCTATAGTTTGTATTTTTTATTAGTTGTTATGTAATCATGGGGCAACCGGTTTCGAGTCTTACAATATATGACTCATCATCAGGCCCAGTACAAAAAGTCTTCTCTATACAAACTACAAGCTAAAAAACACAAAACGAGAGACATGTACACATATATATATATATATATATATATATATATAAAACATGAAAAACAACTTTGTCTTGGTTTCAATCACATACAATAAAGCCAAGCAACTGTTTAGTATTGAACTCAACAGTCCATATCATGTAAAATGAGACATTATATCATTGGGAGCGACCAATCTGATGAAAAGTGCTTGGTATATAATTTGATATATATGCTACCATCAATCCTTAACTAGTCAAGGGTCGATGGAGCCCTGGTAAAATAGTATGCGATCAAAAGACATAATACAAATTTTCTCCCTTCAATTGTCAGTTGTTTCTCTCTTGGAAAATTTGTATTATGTCTTTTGATCGCATACTATTTTACCAGGGCTCCATCGACCCTTGACTAGTTAAGGATTGATGGTAGCATATATATCAAATTATATACCAAGCACTTTTCATCAGATTGGTCGCTCCCAATGATATAATGTCTCATTTTACATGATATGGACTGTTGAGTTCAATACTAAACAGTTGCTTGGCTTTATTGTATGTGATTGAAACCAAGACAAAGTTGTTTTTCATGTTTTATATATATGTGTACATGTCTCTCGTTTTGTGTTTTTTAGCTTGTAGTTTGTATAGAGAAGACTTTTTGTACTGGGCCTGATGATGAGTCATATATTGTAAGACTCGAAACCGGTTGCCCCATGATTACATAACAACTAATAAAAAATACAAACTATAGATTGCGAGTATTGACTCAATTACCATATCCAATTGTATAATGGACTCGCATTGGCAACCCTTTCATCATTATATTATAATTCTTCGAAACAGGCGAGAAAAGATTTTTAAACAAGGACTACGAGTTGTACAACAACAAATCTTAATTAAAGATTAGTTTAAACTATGATTACTGTGTAATTCGTTTATTTGCATTTTTTGCTTTGATCTATATTAATAATCAACCTTACTTTATTTATAGGTGCTGCTCCCCACGATCTGCAAGCAGCAGGAAGCTACGCTGGTTTGCATAATAATATACCACCAGCTCTTAATAGCTACCCAAGGCCACCACTACAAGTTGGATATGATCCCCATTCACAGATGAGAGCCCCTGTTGTACCAGGACTTGGTGGAATTCCTGGAGGAAAACCGTAAGTTCAATAATTGCGTTCTATACGTCTTCTTCTTCTTCTTCTTCTTCTTCTTAACTCAGGCGAGACTCGTTAGTCTCTGGCATTTGGTCATAAGACCTTTGTACCAAACCCTGTCCTTAAACTTTAATAAGTCCTGTGGCCTCAACGAAGGCCAACAGTTTTCTTATTGGTAGTTTTAGGATCTCTTCTGGTTCAAACCTCATTTGACCAGTGAAGTCCTTCTTTCGACCTTGAACGAACGAGCAGATATGTTAGCGAAACAAGGCTCGAGAGAAACTTTTGAAGGCCCAGAACCTTTCTGTGGCATCACTAAATATGCTATGAAAAACGAGGTTCAGAAATGGCTGATAAAGAATCATCAAAATAAATGGAGAACCACTCAAGGGCAAATCCAGACTAAAAAAATAATCAAGAATATTGATAAAAAAAACTCTCGAACAGTGTGTAAATACGTAGGATGTAAAAGACGTGAGTAGCGATAAATACGTTTATTGATATAGACGAACACAAGGATATATTTCAATCCCGGGAGAACCGCCGAACACTGTAACTGATAATTGATACGCGATTAGCTGAAGACTGAATGAGAACTCTCTTTCTAGGCCCAAGAGCCTAGTTTTATAGAAGCTTAAATTGGGTCATAGGTGACGCTAGTCCCCCGTGATTTGTATATCTACTTAAGGTAAATAATTCTACTTTTGTCAGCAGTTTCGTGACATTTCCAAATTATATTGTTGATAATTGACCAATTTGTATCTAAACTAATTAATCTACGTGCGTGAATATAAAATAAATAAATTCGTGCGGTCTACTGGGTGATAAAATAATTCTGTTCAATATCGAATATGAATTCTGAATATTTATTATTGGACATACTGCCCGCCGGAAGCTGTCCCAAGTATCAGTGTTCGAGGTTTACAAGTATAACATAAATATAAAATATAACAACCATATCTCCAATATGACAACATACATAATTTATTAATAAGTAGTTTAAGAATAATCAATATTTTTCCAACTGTTAACTTTGCTTTCACCGTCCGACTCTATATTTAGATCAAAATTGGGACTACTAGATGAAAAAGTGTTGAGGGGGATGTCGGCTTTGGAAGTCGACGGGGAGGCGTCTTTCCGGTTACGAGCTAAAGAAGTTACCTCGTGGTCGGGTGTCTGCCTAAGTGCTTTGCCTGAGCGACATTTTCGTATACTAGGACAGTATCTCCACAATATGAGCAGACCAATCACCACAATCGAAGTAATGACCCCGGTGGCCGTTAAATAAGTCCAATGTGACTCATGTATCTTTCGCCAGGGCGTATGCGCTACTTCTTGCTCCAGACTTTCTTCGTCCAATAGTATAGTACGGAATTCATCGCCTTGTGTGTTAATGTGTGTGGGTTGAATCGTATTTAACAGATGTCTTGGCATCGTCAGCAACTGCGCTACAGGAGTGATCGGAGTCTTCAGGTAGCTGGTTATCGCTGTCTCCACCCCGCTGCTAGTGGGGAGTAATGTAATGTTTTTCGTTTGGGCGATGCATCGGGGCGAGAGTTTCAGAAATGAGACTCGCTCCAGAACTCTTTCGTTCCGATTTCCATCACAGATAATGGACAGGTGTATCGGAATCGGTGTGATTATTAACCAAAGGTTGGGTGTACCCATCTTACTTCACTGAGCTTGATGTATTGCCCGGGTAACCACTGGACATGTGGTATTCTTAGATCGCTCATAAATTTCTTCCAGTATACAGCTTGGTTTGGTATCCATGTTCATTACGGCCGTTGGAGAGCACGCTATCTGTGCCCGTGCCAGCTGTAAGCATCTTGCTTTATCTTCTGCGGTCAATTCGAAGTAGTGGAGAGTGTTATAATCTACAATCAGTAGATTTCTTGGGGCGACAAACGAATGCAATACTGACCCCTCGACCTTAAGTGGTATCGCGGTGATCTTGAGCATGCTGTAATTATTTCTCCCTGTCACTATGAAGTAGCCGATGACCTTTATATACTTGTCGTCATGGCTGACCTCTGTTTCTATAATGGGTTGTCGTCGTATTTCCACTCCTTGTGGTAGTATCTTCCCCGCTCTTTCTATTAACTTGGTTATTTGACCCGGCTTTATTATATCAACGAAATGGCCGTGGTTGTAGTGCAGGTTTAATATTCCCTCGTAAAATTGAATATATTCGTTTATGAACTCCGTAACTTGTAATGCTATGGTTTGTATTCGTAACGTGCTATATTCGGTTTCTAGTCTTAATGCTTTGTCTTCTACTTCATTGAGTCCTTTTGATATTTCTTGTAGGCCTGTGAATAGTGCTTTGTTAAACTTGTTCATCTGTTCATTTATCCTCATCTCCGTGTGGTTTATTGACGTTATTGTCTCTAACATTATCTTTGCCTGATGCTGTGACCCCTTTATTAATTCTCTCTGGTTTTTGTCTAGTGTCTCAATGTCACTATAGGCTTCGTCGTTCACTCCAAATATGGAGGTTAATATTGTGCCTAATATTCCTCTTTTTTCTCTTCCTTTTATTTCTACTGTCAACGCTTCACTTATTGACTCCGCCTTCCTTTGTCCTTCCTCTAACTTCCCTATTATCTCCTTACAATTTACGATTTTTGTCTCTTGGCACAGATCCCGTATGCCTTGTATCATACTTCCTATCAGTTGATGCTCCTTTTGAACTCTTCCTTTTTCGATTAGCACTTTTATTCGGAATGTTCCTCGATCTATGTAAACCTCTCCAAGGTCTTCAGTAAATAACCCTGGTTCCGGATTATATATTTTATACAGTTCTGCATTCATGGGTTTCAATAGTGTTAAAAACATTATTGCGATTAATATTTTCTTCCATCTTGATCCTGATGAATTCTTTGGTTTTTCCTGTTTCTCTTCTTCTAATTTTATCAGCTTATGTATAGGTCTTTTTGTTATTTTCCCGTTTGCCTTTCTCACTGACACTACTCTGGTTAATCCCTCCGCTCCAGGGTGTGTTTCTATTACCCTTGCTAGTGGCCATCTACCTGGAGGTGTATCCTCTTCCTTAATTATGACTATTTCTTCTTTTTTTATGTTTGGGTGTGTTTTATGCCATTTATTCCTTTGTTGTAACTGTTGCAGGTACTCTTGCCTCCAAATCTTCCAGAAATCCCTTTTTATTTTTTCCAATATTCGCCACCTTGCTGGCATCTTCAAGTACGTCGTGAGCTCTTCTTCCCGATTCGGTGATACAATTTCTTTCCCTATAAGGAAGTGAGCTGGTGTGATTGCTATTTTTCCTTCTGGGTCTTCTGATGATTCACATAATGGTCTCGAATTCATACAGGCTTCTATTTGTGTTAGCACCGTACTCAGTTCTTCATATGTCAGTACTGTTTCCCCTATGATTCTTTTCAGATGATATTTCATTATTCGCACGGCGCTTTCCCACAATCCTCCGAAGTGTGGCGCATATGCAGGTATGACGTGCCACTGGGTGCCTAGTGCAATTAATCCTTGTTTTATCTCGTCCTCTAGGTTTTGATTTTCTTTTTTTAGTAAGTTTGCCGTTCCTACGAATGTGGTTCCGTTATCACTGTAAATGTTGACGCACTGTCCTCTGCGTGCCGTAAATCTTTTGAACGCCGCAATAAATGCATCTGTAGACATATCACTTACTACCTCAAGATGTACTGCCTTTGTTGACAGACACACAAATACTGCAATGTATCCTTTATAACTCCTTTGTCCTCTGCCTTTCGTAGTACTTATTTTTATCGGCCCGGCGTAATCTATCCCTGTATTCGTGAAAGGATGACTCGGGTTCACTCTGTCCTCCGGCAGGTCTCCCATTAACTGTTGTGCTACTTGTCCTTTATACCTCCTACACTTTATACATTTAGTTAACTGACTTTTCACTGTTCTTCTTCCGTTTATTATCCAATATTTCCTCTTTATGTATTGTAATGTCTGTTGTAGTCCGCTATGTAGATTTTTTGTATGACTGTCCGATATAATTAACTTTGTTAATGCGCTGTCCTTAGGTAAAATTATAGGATGTTTTTCCGCGTACTGTAGCTTCGTGTGCCTTAGCCTTCCGGTGACTCTTAGAATCCCTTGTTTATCCAGGAACGGTACCAATGATGCTAATTTGTTTTTCCTGTCTAGTTGCTGTTTCTTTTCCAGTTTATTTATTTCTAGTTTGAAGTTGTTAATTTGTGTGAGTTTTATCACTTTTAACAATGTTTCCTCTAATTCTCGGACTGTAAGTTGTCCTTGAGTTTTGTCCTTCTTTCTGCAGTTGTTTGCAAATCTCATACAATATGATACCACTCTTCTCATTTTTTCTAAATTCGAGAATCTCTCGCATATGTCTTCCTTTATCGTTACCATGTGCGTCGTTACTTTCGTTTTGACTTCCTCCTCATTTGTTTCAGGTATATCCTCTGCCGGTAACCTCAGTGCTTTTTTACTCGTTAGCCAAGTTGGTCCCTTCCACCATAACTCTGCTTCTAATAACTCTGAAGCGGTACTTCCACGTGAGAGGATGTCCGCGGGGTTTTCTTTCGTATCCACTTTATGCCAATTTTCTGGCGCTATAACTCCTTTTATCTCCTCTACTCTGTTGGCGACGAACATTTTCCATCTTTTTGATGATCCCTTTATCCAAGCCAGGGTTATTGTTGAGTCCGACCATGCATATATTGCCATGTTCTCCCTGTTCAATGCTTGTAGGGTTTTCTTCATTAAATTTGCTAATAGTACCGCGGCACACAATTCCAATCTTGGTAATGTCGTTTTCCCTTTCAATGGTGCGACTTTAGATTTTGCTATCAATAGATTTGTTTTAATTTCCGGGTCTAAGACCCTAGAATAAATAACCGCTCCATATCCTTTCAGAGACGCATCTGCGAATCCATGTAGTTCTACTCTGTTTGTTTTATTTAAATTGTTCCACCTGGATAATGTTATTCTCTCAAGATTTATTAATTGTGCCTGATATGCTTTCCACCGGCTTTGTTGCGCGCTAGTTAATTCTTTGTCCCAACTGGTCTTTTGCTCCCAAAGTTCTTGTATGAACATTTTCGCCTGAATTACTACTGGTGCTATCCATCCTAATGGGTCATATAGTTTTGCTACTTCTGACAGTATGTGTCTTTTCGTTATTTTCTTTGTCGTCGTTATTTCTATCTTGAATCTGATTGTATCTTCTTTGGGTGACCAATGTATTCCTAACGTCTTTCGTATTTCTTCTTGCTTGAATGCTTTTGAGTCTACATTCCTCATTTCTTCCGGTACGTTCTCCATTATTTTTTCTTCGTTGCTCAACCATTTTCTAAGTGTAAATCCACCTTTCTTAAAAATTTGTATTAGTTCCTTTTGGGCTGCTTCTGCCTCTTTTAACGTCTCCGCTCCTCCTAATATATCGTCTACATACATA
Source organism: Diabrotica virgifera virgifera (assembly GCF_917563875.1). Classification (NCBI taxonomy): domain Eukaryota; kingdom Metazoa; phylum Arthropoda; class Insecta; order Coleoptera; family Chrysomelidae; genus Diabrotica; species Diabrotica virgifera. Next base: position 201,237,156 of record NC_065443.1, on the reverse strand, counting down.
TTTTCTTTTATTATTTTCGCTGCTGTAGGGAAATTCCCTCCTTCATCCTCTTGTAACTGTTGTATTGTTCTTAATGCTAAAAATGGTGCTGCGGCCGTGCCATATGTCACCGTCTTCAATTTATATTCTTGCACTGGATCCTTTGTGTTCTTTCTCCAGAGTATTTTTTGATACATTTGGTCTTCTTCTGCCATTCTGATCTGTCTAAACATTTTCTCCAGATCCGCTGAGTATGCTACCTTATGGGATCTCCATCTCAATAGTATATCTGTCAAATCCTGTTGTAATTTTGGCCCCGTGTGCATAATATCATTTAGGCTTACTGTTGATGAGCTTTTACTTGATGCATCAAACACGGCTCTTATTTTTGTTGTAGTGCTGTCCTCCTTTCTCACTGGATGATGAGGTAGGTAGTAACCTCCTCCCTGGACTTCCGCTATTGCCATATGACCTTGGTTTTCATAATCTTCCATGAATTGTCTGTAATTCGTTTCTAACTGTTTGTCTTTTGTGAACGTCCTTTCAAGTTGCATCAATCTGGCGAATGCCTGCTGCTTAGATTCTCCTAACTTTGTGACGTCTTCCTTAAACGGAATTCTCACTTCGTATCTACCTTCTTCATTTCTTTTTACTGTCTGACGATACATTTCTTCACATTCTTGCTCTTCTACTGATAAACTTGTTTCTTGATTCACTTCTTCTAATTCCCAGAATTTCTTTATTTGTATGTCCATTTCTTGTCTGGATATCATACAGCATACTTCTGCTTTAGTTGTCTCCCTTTTTTTCGCTATCCCCGAAATTATCCATCCTAGTTTGGTGTTTTGACTTAGTAGTCCATTACTTCTTCTGTGCATCCCTTCTGTCAATATGTAACTATATTCTTTTACTCCTAGCAATAAGTCTATTTTTCCTACCCTGTAGTATCTTGGGTCTGCCAGTAGCACATTCTTCTCGTTGTAATCCTGTAGGACTATGTCCTGTTCCGGTAAATCCCTTGTTATTTTCGGTAGTACCAGTGCCTCTATTTCCATCTCGAAGTCACTTTGGTAATGATTTCCGATCAATAGTTTCATACTCCAGTTGGCTGTCTTTTTCCCTAACGAGCCTATTCCGGATATGGTCGCCTGTATTGGCTGCCTTTTTGTTCCTAGCGCCGTCGCCGCTTGTTCCGTTATAAATGCACATTGTGACCCTTGGTCGATCAATGCTCTCATTATGTGAGGCTCTCCATTCGCATCCCTTACGCGTACCACTGCTGTGGCTAGTAATGTTTCACCTTCCTTATGGCTTGCACAGTTAACTGAGTTCTGTCCTCTTTGCTGTGTGTTGTTGTTTCTTTGCCCATTGTTCCCTTGCGTATTGTCTCGTCTTCCGTTATTTTGTTCTCTGGCGTTGTTGGAATAATTATTTCCTCCTCTGTACCTGTCCGATTGGTACCCGTTTCTTCTACTGTTTGATTCTCTTCCATTTCTTTCCTGTATTTGTTCTCCTCTTGTTTCATTTGTGTTTCTTCTGTTGCCTGTGTTTCCTGTTTCATAATGCAACGTTTGGTGGTGGTCTCCGCCACAGTGTTTGCACCTAACCTGTGAAAAGCATTGTTTCTCCTTCTTATGTGCTAGACAATTCGCACACCATTCTTTTTCTCGTATTATCCTGTTCCGGTCTTTTACCTTGAGTTCCAGAAATTCTCTGCAGTATGGTATTCCGTGATATCCGTTGCATATCACGCAACCCATTCTTGTTTTCTTACCCGTTCCTCCTTGTTTCTCTTGTCTCTTTTCTGACTCCAGCAGTTCCAGTGTTTGGAATCGTCGCTGTAGAAACGTTTGTGTTGACTTGAACGTCGGTATCTCTCTACTGTCTCCGCTGTGGTTTTCGTATAGTCTCCTTGTCTCATTGTCCCATTTTGTTATGCTAATTCGCGCTATCAATGGGCTCCACGCTTCCGTGTCTGTTCCCAACCCTCCTATGGCTGCCAGGCACTCATGGAAGGTGTCATGTAGTGATTTCAGTGCTCTAGCGGAAGAATCCTTTACTTCCTGTGCTAGTAACATCCTGTCTATTAGTTTAAACAGTATCATCCTCGGATTCTCATATCTTTCCTTTAACATGTTCCATGCCACTTCGTAGTTGGCTTCGGATATGTGCAAGTGTTGTATCATCCTGTGGGCTTCCCCTCTTACTTGTGTTTTGAGGTACTGCATCTTCTCTGCTCTCGACAACTGTTCGTTTTCATGTATTACCTTTGTAAACAGATCGTGGAAAGTTCTCCACGTTTCATATCTTCCTTCATACACAGGGATTTTTACCTGCGGTAATGTTACTCCCTCTCTTCTCTGTGTGCTGTCTGGTCGTTGCATTGCAGGCCGCATTTTCTTTTTCGTTTCCCTGACCTTCCTCCTTAGCTGATCTATCCTCTCTACTTCGTCACTGTCTATAACGTCTAGCTCATCATTTACTGTTGCTTCTATGATGAGTGTGTTTATTTTCTCCATGTGTTCTTTCAATTCTGCTTGCAGTTCTTCATCGTACTGCAACTCCTGTTCATATTCTTGTAATAATTCCTCGATTTTTTGTTTTCTTATTTGTATCTCCTTTCCTTTTGTTGTCTTTCCTCTTTTCAATATTCTTCCATATTCTTCCAATAGAGTTTTTCCCTCAATATATGTCTTAAAAACCTGCTCGTAGTATTTTGTTTCGAAGTACTTGTCTTTCGTTACTCCGCTATCTACTAATTTCTCGTGGTTATGCCCAAACCTTGTCCAATAATCCTCTAATCTATCCTGACGCTCTTTAATGTATTGTTGATTCTTGCGAGATCCAGGGTCTCTCTTAAGAGACGACACCTGTTTAGAAATCTCTCCTCCAAGCTCAGCTTGCTTGTTCTGTAACGCTTCCATGTTTAAATCCACGTACTTTCTATTTTATGCAGTAATAAATGTTTTTACCGTATTTTTTCGTAACTATTTATATTTTCAATTTACTGTGATTCACCTTTTGCTGAATCGTAAATAGTAATTCTGTAGACCTTGCTGAGGTTTGCTTATTTATCTGTAGGTCAGTGTTATATGTGGGTTAATGTCAATCAAAGTATTATGTTGCACAGTTATAAATAGAATAATAAGAATACAACCTCTGTATTACGATGAGTATTTAAAATAATGCGATCTAAAATTATGTAAATGAAATACCAAGCACTATGAAATTATTAGGGTATAATGTTTTTTCTTTATCAACTTGTAACATAAAGAAATAGGTAGGTAGTAAATATTTGTAGGGCTAACCGTTTATTATTATTATATAGTCAAAGTATAGTTAATATATAAGGCAAATATAGTTAGAATCAATAAATAAATATAGGCAAATATAGTTAACAAAAATAAAAGAGTAAATAGTTAGTAAATATTTAAATTTATTTGAATGGCAACTATTGTATAGAATGCACTAAAATTTTTGTAAATATGTATAGGTCGAATAATTCGGTTTAAAATTGGAAAGAATATTGCGTTATACGATACGAAATAGTTGGAAAAATGTTAATTTGTTCAAAAACTTACGGTTTTTTTTTCTTTTTTATGTTTCTGGACTGGCTCTGCATGCGCACCTGGATATGCCCTCTGACCTGCAGTTTTCTTTCTGGATCTGCAGTAACTCTTCTGGGTACGGCTTCTGGCCTGTAGTTTTCTGGATACGGCTTCTGGCCTGTAGTTCTCTGGTTACGGCTTCTGACCTGTAGTTTTCTGAATACGGCTTCTGACCTGTATTTTTCTGGTTACGGCTTCTGACCGTTATTTTTCTGGATACGGCTTCTGACCTGTATTTTTCTGGTTACGGCTTCTGACCTGTATTTTTCTGGATACGGCTTCTGACCTGTATTTTTCTGGTTACGGCTTCTGACCGTTATTTTTCTGGATACGGCTTCTGACCTGTATTTTTCTGGTTACGGCTTCTGACCTGTATTTTTCTGGATACGGCTTCTGACCTGTATTTTTCTGGTTACGGCTTCTGACCGTTATTTTTCTGGATACGGCTTCTGACCTGTATTTTTCTGGATACGGCTTCTGACCTGTATTTTTCTGGATACGGCTTCTGACCTGTATTTTTCTGGATACGGCTTCTGACCTGTATTTTTCTGGTTACGGCTTCTGACCGTTATTTTTCTGGATACGGCTTCTGACCTGTATTTTTCTGGTTATGGCTTCTGACCTGTAGTTTTCTGGATACGGCTTCTGACCTGTATTTTTCTGGATACGGCTTCTGACCTGTATTTTTCTGGTTACGGCTTCTGCTTCGCTCTGGTTCTGTTCTCCCGGGCCTAGTGTCGTCTATTTGCTACTGATTTCGATTGGTGTGGACTGTACTTGTAGGCCTCCTTTTTTTCTCGATAAGGACCATGTGTAAATACGTAGGATGTAAAAGACGTGAGTAGCGATAAATACGTTTATTGATATAGACGAACACAAGGATATATTTCAATCCCGGGAGAACCGCCGAACACTGTAACTGATAATTGATACGCGATTAGCTGAAGACTGAATGAGAACTCTCTTTCTAGGCCCAAGAGCCTAGTTTTATAGAAGCTTAAATTGGGTCATAGGTGACGCTAGTCCCCCGTGATTTGTATATCTACTTAAGGTAAATAATTCTACTTTTGTCAGCAGTTTCGTGACATTTCCAAATTATATTGTTGATAATTGACCAATTTGTATCTAAACTAATTAATCTACGTGCGTGAATATAAAATAAATAAATTCGTGCGGTCTACTGGGTGATAAAATAATTCTGTTCAATATCGAATATGAATTCTGAATATTTATTATTGGACAAACAGTTTGATGAACCTCAATAAACGAGAGATCAAAACGGTCACTGAAATGGTGACTGGACATTGCCGTTTAAGAAATCACCTATACAAACTAGGTAAGGTGAATGAACCATGGTGCAGAAAGTGCGAAATGGAAGAAGAAACTGCCATACACATTACACATACTATGCCATTGCAGTGTGCTGGGTTCTATACGTCATGTGACATGTGACACTGATACGAATTTGTAGTATATCAGTTATAAGCCGCATAACTTAAGTTTGGAAAGATAGATTTGTCTTTTAAAAAACAAAGATGAGATTGATGAATGCACCAAACAATTGATGCCTTTAAGATGTGGCGTTGGAGACGAATGCTGCGCATACCGTGGACAGCTCATCGGACAAACGTTTCTATTCTTAACCAACTTGACATTAAAAAATACTGTCTATAACATGTCCGAATTTTACAGTTCTGTGGTCACGTGGTTCGCAGATGGGACGATAATTTAGAGAGATTAATTGTTTCTGGAATCGCTGGAAGAAGACGGTCATCAACCAGATGTTCCAATTAAATTCAGAACTGAGCGGCCGCTCATTCTGCGAAACCATTAGAACAGCTAAAGATAGAGACCAATGGAAAAAATCTGTGAGGAGTATTTTAGGACATTACAATCCTCAGTAATGGAGAAGTGATCAGAGAGAGAGAGAAAGAGAGAGAGAAAGAGAGAGAGAAAGAGAGAGAGAGAGAGAGAGAGACAGACAGACAGACAAAGACAGAGAGAGAGAGAGAGAGACAGACAGAGACAGAGAGAGTGAGAACGAGAGAGAGAGAGAGAGAAAGGGGGGGAGGTCCTTTGTTATAGTTTTATAATACCACTCTTGTATCTTAGTATGTGTATATCTGACAAAAAACAAGTTAAAAAAACCCATACTTAGTGATCCTACACATCGACTAGTTGTTCGTTTTTGCTCTGCCAGAATGTATGTGTACAAGCTTTTTTCGATGTATTGTGTTCCCATATCCTATTCCTTTCCATACTAGTTGATACTGAAAATGATGAGGCACAGCACAATTTGTCTCTGCGGGCATAATTTTAAAGTTCTTCGTGAATTTGTTTGTATCGTTTTAAACATTTCAACCTTACCTAGGATTAAATAGCTAGTAATCGAAGCCTAGTATGAAGGAGTAGATATTATTGTCATGCCTTGTATTGATTCTAATTCTAATATCTTTCTTTCAGTTTCCCTATTTCGCAATAGAGGTAATGGGTTTTGACAAGAGCTATGACCTTGTAAATAACACGTAAACTTGTGTACTGCATGGATATGACTCATAGCTCTTGTCAAAATCCATTACCTCTACCTAAATTCGTATGTTTCTTCCTCTAGTAACTATATGGAAATCCATTAAATTGTAACGTATAATCAAAAAAATGCTGATGTATAATCACAGTCACTTTGGGAGTTATTATATTGCATAGATGTTCTTAGATAGAGATTCGACCTTCACCAAATATACTACTATATCAAATTGAAAGGAACTAAATTTGTAATTGAAAAAGTATATATTCAATAAAACACTAGCAGTGCCTGACCATCTAGAATTTAGTGGTATGTAATTTAATAACAACATACAAAAAATAGATTTTTTAATTAACAATAAAATGAAAGTGAAATCTCAAAAAGGTTATTAGGTTATGTCTTTTCAAATTGACATACTTGGCCTCGATCTCTTAGGCAACAGCATACTTGATTGAAAAAATCTGAGGGTGGTGTTGTTACCCTAGGAATATCAAATCCATTAGCAAAATTTGAGGATATGTTCAAATCGATCGCCTAATTAAAAGTCTTCGTTTGACATATATTTGGACTTTGAGTGATATTTATTTTACTACAAGTATATTTTAAAAAGATGACAAACAACGCAATGACAAAGGATAAACGAAAATGGAAAAAACGATTAAATGTAACCAGACTAGCATGCTGGAACATAACATCTTGGAACGGAAGGGACCAAGAAACAATTATTGAATTGAGAAAACATAAAATCGACATATGCGGTCTATCAGAGACCAAAAAGAAAGGCCAGGGAACAACCCGCTATGCCCAATACATCTTAATATATAGCGGCAAACCTAAACACGACAGAGCACACTCAGGCGTAGGCATCATACTACATGAGAAATACATGAACAGTATTGAACAAATAGAATACGTTAGTGATAGAATTCTACATGTATCACTCAAGCTTAATCATAACACTAGCCTGAACCTAATAAGCACCTACGCTCCAGACATCTCTAAACCCATCGAAGAAACAGAAATGTTCTACAATACACTACACGAAACTATTAGCAAGATTAATGGCAACCAAAAAGTAGTGATTTTCGGCGACCTCAATGCCAGAATAGGTAATGATATCCTGCCAGGCGTAAAACAAAAATTTAACGAAGACACCATCAACGAGAACGGAGAATTCCTGATTGATTTTTGTGCCAGAAACGAGATGAGGATTAACAACACGTACTTCCCACATAAAGAACAACACAAATACACGTTTTGCAACACCAGAGGTCAAAAATCAATCATAGATTACATAATTACTAACAGAGTTTTCGCCCCATCAGAGATACTAGATGTTAGAGCCCTAACCTCAGCTAACACTGGAACAGATGATAACTTGGTTTTATGTAAAATACAGATAGAACGACCAATTAAAATCAAAAATTCCCCACATACATCGAGAGATACAATATAGAATCAATGACCTCAGAGAGCACAAATAGATTATATGAAAGCAGGCTGACAAGTAAATTGGAAAACAGTAACATGGACAACTGTGAAGTAGAAGAATGCTGGTATGAAATCAAAAACTGCATCCAGCAGGCTGCGGAAGAGTCTATCGGCAAAAGAAAAACAAACACCAGCGCAATAAGAAACAACAAACCATGGTTTTGTCAAGAAGTCAAAGAACTCGCAGAACAAAAGAGAAAATGATATCTGTGTCACAAAAGCACTGGAACGCAGGAACAACGCGCCATCTATATAGAAACAAGAAACAGAATAAATTCGCGAATAAGAGCAATAAAAAGAGAGCACTGGATCAACTTCACAAGTGACATGGATCACGACATCTATGGTGCACAGAGGAAAGTCTGGAAAATGCTAAAAAACAGAAAAAAAACCAGTAACTGAATTTGTACAGACAAAGGGGATACGAACTGAGACATGGGAAAAATATTTCAGAGAACTCTACAAAGGTGAAGACTCCAATGACGAACACGATTACAATACAGAAGACAGGTATATCACTAAACAAACTGAAGTAGAAGCGAGAATGAAGATCTTAAAAAATAGACGATCGCCAGGTACTGATAGAATACCTAACGAACTGCTGAAATACGGCGGTCAGAAACTCACCAATTGTCTCACAACATTGTTTAACAAAATCTTAGACAGAGCAGAGATACCACAAGATTGGCACACCAGTATCACAATACCGATTTTTAAGAAAGGACAAAGATCATGCCTGGACAACTACAGAGGAATAACTCTCTTAAATACTACAATGAAGTTATTCACAGGAATACTCAAGGATAAATTGGAATCACAGATAAAGAACAGAGAAGAACAGCAAGGATTCAGAAAAGACAGGTCGACGACGGACGCAATATTTGTCATGAAACAAGTGAAAGAGAAGTCGATAGAATATAACAAATCTGCATATATTTGCTTCGTAGACCTAACGAAAGCATTTGATAGAGTCAGACCTAGCGATATAATAAAAAAAATTAAGCAAAAAAGGATACCGGTAAACATTGTTGAAGTCATAAAACAAATGAACAATAACAACACGACAAAAATTAAAACAAACGACACCACTACGGCCATGGCCAACATACCAACACCAGGAGGAATCAGGCAGGGAGACAGCCTCAGTCCATTTCTATTCAATATGCTAATGGATGAAATAATAGAAGATGTGGAATCGGTACAACTAGGATACAGACTCGGCCACAGTAGAATCAGTATAGTGTGCTATGCGGATGACGCAGCCCTGATTGCAGAGGACGAGGATGACCTACAAAGGCAACTTTATCGATTCTATCAAGCATGTCGACGACTCAACATGAACATATCCACGCAGAAAACAAAATGCATTACCATTGGGAAAGACCCAATTAGATGCAAGCTAGTGGTAGAGGGGAAACCCATAGAACAGCTAAACCAGTTCAAATATCTAGGCGTAGAGTTATCAAGTTATCATGACCCAGCCAGAGACCTAAGAGGACAAATTAACAAGGCCGCTGTCTTGTCCGGATGTTTGAGAGATATGGTCTGGAATAACCCATATATGAGAATGGACAGCAAAGTTAAAATTTATAAAACTTGCATCAGACCTGTTATGACCTATGGCATTGAATCAAGAGAAGACACAAATAAGACCAAAAGCATGCTACGAACAGCCGAAATGAAGACACTAAGAGCAATAGCAGGGAAGACAAGAAGGGATAGAATACGAAACAACATCATCAGGGAACAATGTGGCGTGCAAGATGTAGTCAGATGGAGCAGGCAAAGATGAAGAGAATGGTTCAGTCATGTAAAAAGAATGGAGGAGCACAGACTACCAAGAATTGCTCTAGAAGGAAAACCAGCAGGCAAGCGTCCACCGGGGAGACCACCAAAAAGGTGGAGAGATAGCTGGCAGTCTACCTCTCAAGAAATACTTCAACGTCGGAATTAACAGATCGATAGATCTACAAGTATAAGAAGAAGAAGATATTTTAAAAATATTTGTTTATACCTGGCAAAATATTTAAACTAACTATGTTACTATAATTTTTAGGGCATATTCCTTTCATGTAAGTGCCGATGGCCAAATGCAACCGGTGCCCTTTCCACCAGACGCGCTAAGTGGTCCTGGAATTCCAAGACACGCTCGTCAGATAAATACTCTCAGTCACGGGGAAGTCGTTTGTGCAGTGACAATTTCCAATCCCACCAAATATGTATATACTGGAGGCAAAGGATGTGTCAAGGTTTGGGACATCAGTCAACCTGGTTCAAAAAGTCCTGTTTCTCAATTAGATTGCCTGGTAAGTAAATATACAAATTGTCTTGTAATTAATATGACATATCATTATATAACATACCATATCCATGAAGATGAACAGTTTTTTCAGATTACAATATTCAGTTATTTCGTCAGTATTGTAACGATTCAAAAAACTTTTGGCCATCCTGTTTTTCTTCTCTTCTATTTATGTGCGTGCGAATTTCAACTCGAGGTTGAAAGTTTAATGATTATTTGTTCGACATTCATAGTCATTCTTGAGTATTGTTTCTTGTTGGTCACCCACCTTTGTTGAGCTGGAAGCACTCCTTTCTTTCGCTTTCAGAAACTTTCTAGAAATCTGCAATTGGTCGTTGTGCATATGAGTCAACGAACCGTAGCTGATGTCGACTCTTCAAGTCGAGCACCCAGTTTAACTGTATGTTATAAGACTGCAACGAATTCGTCTTCTTCTTTTTTTGTATCGTTATTATTCCGATTTGAAGCTGCGGTTTACACCAAGTAAAAATCGTGGGGAAGGCTGTGTAACGGTTCAAAAAACTTTCAATTTTGTCTTGTTCAGAAACCAGTAGCTTTCATCCAACCCTTTATATCATCAAATTTTTATTTTACTTATAAATGAATTACGCCTTACAAATATCCGAGTGGTTGTTTGTTTAACGTTCGAATTTTATCTTAGAACATTCCATTTTTGGGTAAAATAAAAATTATGTGATATACGAAGTTGGATGAGATGAATGTTACTGGTTTCTGAATAAGATAAAAGTGAAAGTTTTTTTGAATCGTTACAGTATATTTCGCTCACTTATAATACTTTATGTATTTTATTGCTCTGCGTTTTAGTGATTTCTTCACATTAAGTGGACAACTTCATATTAAGTGTTTATAATGTACTTATATGGATATTATGTTTTAGCAAAGGGACAACTATATCAGATCAGTAAAACTATTACCGGATGGAAGAACTCTCATTGTGGGCGGTGAAGCGAGTAATCTATCTATTTGGGACTTAGCGAGTCCTACACCTCGGATAAAGGCAGAACTGACATCCAGCGCACCCGCCTGCTACGCTTTAGCCATAAGTCCAGACTCCAAAGTTTGTTTCAGTTGTTGCTCAGACGGTAAGTTACTTTACCTTATCATTTTACTTTATTTCTAAATTGTTAAATTGATTGTTAAATCATTTCAATACTCAGGCTAATGAAGTGAACAAAAAAGGTATTCCGAAAGAAAACAACAGTCTAGTAGTAGCAAAAGAACCAATAAGGTGCAAATTTGAGATTGAAAACCAAATTAAATTTTGTTTTATATGGGATTAAACCACAATTCATTGCAATTTAAAATTTATGTCTATACTAAGGAACACGTTCCACTCTTTAGGCGTGTGTCAATTTTTCTTAAGGGCTTATACAGGCTCGTAGCAATCATACTCATAGTTTTCGCCAGAGTTTCTTAAAAACTTAGTGGCAGATGAATTATTTATTTACTGTACGTCGTATGTACCTACTCAGCATTCGATGTGTTTTTACAAAACGTTATCGGTATTATTTTTTTATATTATACAACGTTTAATTTTTTAGGACACATTGCCGTTTGGGATCTTCACAACCAGACCTTAGTAAGACAGTTCCAGGGCCACACCGACGGCGCTTCTTGTATAGATATCTCTTCTGAAGGAACTAAATTGTGGACAGGCGGATTGGACAACACCGTTAGAAGTTGGGACTTACGCGAAGGTAGACAATTGCAACAACATGACTTCAGGTAAATATAACAAAAATAGTAGACATATGTTAGTATTAAATGATCTGATAAATCCTTTGAAATGAAAAACATGTTTTTTTCCAAAAAATTCTTTATATATAATGGATTTCTACGGCTATCGCCGCTTCTCCATACCCAGCATCCAATTTTTTCTATCGTAACACATATCTTCATCTAATTGCCTCGAATCCATTGCCTCCTGAATATTGTCCCTCCAGCTTCTCCGTGGTCGTCCTTTTTTCTTCTCTCCGGTGGGACCCACTCGGCCATTTTTCGACATTTTTCTCGGCCAGCGAGTGTCATTCATTCTTTTAACGTGACCGAACCATGTCAGCTGTCTCTTTTCAATATCGTGTATTATAGTTTTTTCCACCTTCATACGTTCTCTAATTGTTTCATTTCTTACATGTTCTAATCTCGAAACCTGACAACTTCTCCTCAAAAAGTCCATTTCTGTACTAAGTAGCTTCTTTTTATTTCTTGCACTTATGTCCCAAACTTCTACACCGTAGATTGTAGCGCTCTTCATTATACTTTCATATATTCTTCTCTTTGTTTCCTTCTTGATAACTTTGTCCCATAAAATTGAATTGAAGGATCTAGTGATGGTTCTACCTTTATTGATCCTGTGTTGTATTTCATCTTCACTATTTCCTCGTTTGTTAAATATAGCTCCCAAATATTTGCATTGTTTCACACCAACAATATGTCCTTGTTCCAATGGTAGGTTTTCAATGTCTTCGTTTCCCACTATGGAGTATTCTGACTTATCCATATTTATTACTAATCCTGCCTGTTGGTAATGTTCATTTAGCTTCCGTATCATATAGCTTAAGTCATCTTGATCTTGGGCTATAACAACTTGGTCGTCCGCAAAGTATAATGTAAATAGGGAGTCGTCTCCCACTTTCAGTCCCATCGGTTTTACTGCTTTTGTCCACCTCTGTAAGGATTGGTCAAGGTATATTTTGATATATTCAGAAATTTTTTTTATTTTCTGAAAAAGCATTAAGTTTTGCTATTGCCGTAACGATCTGTCACTTTTTTCAAACAACACTTTTTTCTTCTGCATGTGGGTCCATTTCTCACTGAGTTCCTGCTTCAATTTGTCCAATAATGCACAATAATATTGGTTATTGGTAGTTTTACCTTTTTCAAGATAATCAATTAAAATTATATCTTCGCGATCCCAAGAAAGTGGGAATAAAAATTCTCAGTTTCTCATTAAATTATCGGTCAAGGAGAAAAAAGTTAAAAAAGTCTTTCTATATTTCTTCAATTCTAATGATTGTTTAAGTAATATATAAATTTACAACATAGCTAAACCAAGGTACAGTTCTTGTTAATAAAATATTTGATTATAAAACACATACATTGTCACTGTTAACAATGTAAAATATATAAAAAAGTTCTTCATAAGAAAGTGTACATTTACAATTAAAATATAATATACAATAGTAATATGGAACGATGTTTTTTGTACTTAAGGACAATTAAGTATGGAACTAAAGTATGATAAGACAACTTTTTTAATAAAAAAATCTTAAATATAATTTTTCTGTCTGTAAAAAAACATGCCATACCATAAGGAATAACCAACTCTTAATGTTGAAATTATGTTAAAAGTGAAATATAATGAAAAAGATATATTGTGACTGTGTTAAATCTGAAAACAGAAGAAACGTATAAGTAAAGTGTTTTATAGTATCGAAAACAATTTTGGAAAATGACGACCAAATAATTGATATTTTTTAATACACCAGGGAAATAAGGCAAAAATATACCATGTTCGGGACACTTGAGCAGCCAGGTTGCAAATGGGTTTTTTGCGTACTATATACCTAATACATTATTAATACAAAAATGCCCGTCACAGTTCGGACGAGAATTTTAGTTATTAACAAATAAGTGTCAAAAATGGCAGTTTTTTCATTTAAATCGCCACAGGTAAAAATAGGGTAATTATATATCTCATTTATAGTATCCTTCTTTTAGTAGATGAGCAAAGATTTAAAATGGCAGTTTTTGAATTTTGGTCCGATCATTTGTTGCTTCAGAAATTTCAAATTAAAACTAAAATTTCGAAAATTGCTATAACTTTTGCGAAAATGACCTTTGGAATTTCAAATTGCATGAAAAGTTGAACAAAACAATCCATATAATGCACAAAAAAATTTAAGACGATTCGTCAGTTAGTTTAAATTTTATTCAATTTGTTTATCCCAAAGAGCTTTTTTTTGTAATGTTATTGTTCAGAAAATTATAACGATATAGCAATTCTGTGGAAACCACATGAAAGAAAAATAGTTATATTTTCAACATATTTAAAAAAAAATCATTAAAAAGTCATTTTAATCATACCAAAAACATTTTACTAAAGAATACTCATTTTCAGCTTATAAACAATTTGAATAGCTTTGTTAATATTGACTGTAGACTAAAACTACTTTGAGATTTGAAAAGTTGGTATTTTTATACGAATTTTCAAAAAAACAACTTTTTGCCTAGGTTAATTACGGTCAAAGTTATCTACTTTTGTTATTTAATTCACAGCTACTTTGTTTATAACAATTAAGCAACCTAACTAGCACCGTTTTGAAGCTAAAGGTATAGTTTATGTGTACAAGTTTGAGTAAACTTTGATCTTCAACAGAGTGGTTAATAAAGCTTTAAAAGTGACGTCCTAACGAAATCGATTCGTGGTCGGTGGAGTGGAAATATTAAAATCCGTGCACTCAAAAAATGAAATGACCGATTCTAAACCTACCGAATATACATACATAATTTCATAAAAAACGGTCAAGCAGTCTCAGAGGAGTATGGCAACTAACAGTGAGACAGGAGAATTTTATAGATGTAAATATATAGATGGCTATTAAAAAATAGTGGTTGGGGATAGAAGAGTGAAAATTAAGGGTTGCATGTATTTTTTAATGCTACATAATACAAAATTAAGATAGACAATTTTGTCCAAAAAAATAAAAAATATATCTCAGGGGGCAACCCCCTTACAACTTATGGGTATGAAATATAGGTTAAAACCTATTCTCAGTCCTACAGGATACATGTGTAAAATTTCATACAAATCGGTCAAGCCGTTTCGGAGGAGTATGGTAACTAGCACTGTTACAGGAGAATTTTTTATGTACACCGAAGTAACTGTGGATTAAATAATAAAAATGGCTAACTTTGACCGTAATTAACCTACGCAAAAAGTTTTTTTTTGAAAATTCGTGTAAAAATACTATCTTTTGAAATCCCAAAGTAGATTTACTCTACAGTCAAGATTAACAAAGCTTTTAAAATTGTTTAGAAGCCAAAAATGACCCTACTTCAGTAAAATGTTTTCGGAATGATAAAAATGATTTTTTATTGATTTTTTTAAACATTTTAAAAATATAAGTATTCTTCTTTCAAGATGTTTCCACAGAAGTGCTGTATCATTATTATTTTCTGAACAATAACATTGCAAAAAAAGATGTTTGGTATAAACAAATTGAATAAAATTTAAACTAATCGCCGAATAATCTTGAAATTTTCAGGGCATTATACGTACTGGTTGACTCAACTTTTCGTGCAATATCAAAGTCTCTTAAGTTCATTTTCGCAAAAGTTATAACAATTTTTTTATTTTCGAAACTTTGATTTTTTTGCAATTAGCGAAGCAACAAATGATCGGAACAAAATTCAAAAACTGCCATTTTACACCTTTGCTCATCTTTTAAAAGAAGAATACTCTAAATAGGATATTTAATAACCCTATTTTTACCTGTAGCGATTTAAACGAAGAAACTGCCATTTTTGACCCTTATTTGTTAATAACTAAAATTCTCGTCCGAACTGTGACGGACATTTTTGTATTTATAATGTACTAGGTATATAGTACACAAAAAACCCATTTGCAGCCATGCTGCTCAAGTGTCCCGACAAAAACCTTATTTCTCTGGAATATAAAGTGTAATTAATAACTTGAATGTGAAGTTAAATTGTCTAAAAATCTGCGATCAAAGTTGTTAATAATAAAGACAGCAGCAGTGTACTCCTGAGATGTGTAATATGGGAATGGATTTATTGAGTATTTGCTTTGATATCAATATGAACAGACTTTATAAGACTGCACGAAACGTTTTCTATTCAAAAATTGAGCTTTTTCACTTTTTTTTTCTTCTTGATCAATTACAGTGATCTTTTTACCCCACTATAGTTATATATTGTTATGAATATAAAATAGGATATTTTAACGGGAAAAATGGAAAGACCTAGTAGAGGGACTATCTAAAGATACGACCCCGCATAGACTGTCGGATTTGAATAGAAATTCAGTCACGATTTTATCCCTTAAGCCTTTGAGAGTAGGTACTGAAAAGTAAAATCAAGGATAGTAAAATATGTGAAAACTGTGGGGGTTCCTAGCTAATCTTCGTGAAAATTGTATTTTCTTTTGTAAGGATAATCGCATGTGCAGCGACGATTTTCTCCCTTATGCCATTTTACGAATCTATAGAGGAGTATTGATTCTATTTCTAAAAGTTTTGGCGTAAGGCGTACTGGACACTATAGGTAAGTGTCCGTGATTTCCTCCTTCATGCAACTTAAAAGTTTGTATTTTTCACGATAAGAAAACTGCAAAAAGAAGGCACAACGGCAGGTCGTGCAAAACGAAATATTTTACCTTGGAAAAGTTGAGGAAAATTATTTGCAAGAAAATGAAAGAGGTTCAACTCTAAATTTCCTGTTTTTTTTGCTTATCTTATATGACATGTTCAGTACACAAAAAGGCGTAAGGGATAAAAGTAGTAGTTGAACTTCGTTAAAATCTGAGATCAGACACTACATACGAATTTAAGATGCAATGGTGTCGCATAATCTGCTAACACAAAACATCTAATGAAAATCCATTTTACGTATGTGTTAACTGCTTAGATGTCGGATAGAAAGAGCCAGAAGTGCATTCATGAAATTCAGAAACGTCTTTACGAACTCTGACTTTGACCTAAACCTAAGACTAAGATTCACAAAATGCTATATATGGTCGGTGCTCCTATATGGCATGGAAGGATGGACTTCAAAAATAAACACAATGAATAAGCTAGAGGCATTTGAGATGTGGATCTATCGACGAATCCTTAAAGTTCCCTGGACCGCAAGAATAACAAATGAAGAAATCCTGAGAAGAATTGGTACAGAACGACAACTGATGTGCACAATTAAACAGAGAAAAACGGCATACAACCTTACTTGAAGGAAAGATCGAAGGAAGAAGAGGAGTGGGCAGGAAGAAAATGTCATGGCTCCGTAATGTCAAACAATGGAAAGGACTAAAAAACATAGGAGACCTAATACATACTGCAAGGGATAGAGAAAAATGGTCAAACGTGATCGCGAACATCCATTAGTGGATTGCATAAGAAGAAGAAGAAGATTAACTGCTTAGTGTTTCATAGGTAAACCATAAAAATGATTCTTTGTCACTGTAAAAAATACTTCTTCTTTACAATCTTAATTATTTTTTTAGCTCCCAGATCTTTTCTCTTGGATACTGCCCGATGGGTGAATGGCTTGCGGTGGGTATGGAAAATTCTAATGTGGAAGTACTCCATGCTAACAAACCCGATAAGTACCAATTACACCTTCATGAAAGCTGTGTGCTGAGTTTACGATTTGCAGCGTGCGGCAAATGGTTCGTTTCGACAGGAAAAGATAATCTTCTGAATGCTTGGAGGACACCATACGGGGCTAGTATATTCCAGGTAAGTACTTTTGATACTATTTTTAATTGTAAAATAGCAAAATAATAAATAGTTAGATACGAGAAAGTTAGTAGGAGTTTCAAGAAAATCTGATAAAAGTAATAGAAGTAGAAGGATAGTCCAGGGAAAAGCCCTGGACCTGGCCTGCTTCTAACTCAGGCGAATTACCCAAAGAATGATTAACGTCAATCTTTATTTGTCACCCCAAAAATAAAAATACAAGAGAATGCAGCGTTTACCGCACCAATACCTTGATGTCCCATGTGCTAAAGTTAAGCAATAATTATACACAATTTGGGTTTCGCAAAGTCCTAGGAACGCGTGAAGCGTCAATCAAGATAGCATTCGATAAAGTACGACATGATCAATTAATGAATATCTTGAAGTCAAAGAAGATGGACTACAATAAGCTCAGGATCATATCGAATCTGTACTACAAGCAGCGAGCAAAAGTACGTGTTACGAATAGCTGTCAGAGGAAATTGAAATTAGACGTGGAGTGAGACAGGGATGCGTATTGTCGCCAATTCTTTTTAATGCCTTCTCGGAAGAAATCCTCTTGAGGGTGAAACAGCTGGAATAAGGGTAAATTGAGTTCTCATTAACAATATTAGATATGCGGATGACACTGTCTTCTTAGCCAAAGATCTTTAAGAGACTGGTGTACAGAATAGCTGTGTATAGCCAAGAATACGGTCTAACAATGAACATCAAGAAGACAAAATTTCTCCTCGAGAATAAAAAATCTTCTCATAAACGGAATCAATGGCGAACGAGTAGACCAATATGTATATCTTGGAATAATGATCAACTTCACAAATGATTACTTCCAGGAAATTAAAATTAGAAGAGAAAAGGATAGAGCAAAATTTTAACAAACCGAGAAGAGTGCTCTGCACAAGAGATTTGAAGTTAGAGCGACATCAATGAAAAAACTGGAATCATTGGAGTTGTGAATGTATAGAAGGATCCTGAGAATACCGTGGACAGAACACATAACAAACAAAGAGGTTTTGAGAAAGATTGATAAAGAAATAGAAGTCTTAAATACAATCAAAACCGGAAAATTGGAATATCTCGGACATATTACACGTGGAGAGAGATACAACTTGCTCCAACTCATGCAGGAAAAGATCCAAGGAAAAGAAGCATAGAGAGACGTAGAATATCATGGCTGCACAACCTGAAAGAATGGTACGGATATACATACATCAAATGAACTTTAATTTTCAGAACAGCCGTCTCTAAAGACCGAATAGCTATGATGGTTGCCGACCTCCGTCGCGAAGATGACACTTGTAGAAGAAGTAGAATGAAAATAACATTAATAGTAATAACACTGGCATTCATAGATCGTAAATATAGATATAGATCGTGTGATCGTGATAGATCGTACAAAAAAAAAACTAAATAATTTAAGAGGGTATTCTCCAAAAATTTATATATCGAAGCATGATATAACTTCTACAGTATTTTCACTTCCAAATTAAGTTGAAGGCCAACATAGCAGAGTCGGTGTGTATCTTTATTTATCGGTAATGATCCTCTAACAATGCATTCTTAATAGTAGATAATCCTAAAGCTGAAAACTCTTGTTTTTAAGAATTACGCAAAAGTCTTTATTCCCTTCAACCAAGAACACGATCCTTCCGCTCTTAGCAGGACTAGTAAAAATTAAACAACTTGGACAACCCTGGGAAAACTGACCACAACCAAAGAAGTAAAATGTACTTTTGAAATTGAAATACGCTGCCACTTGTTAATATCACCAACTATATAAATTATTGATGTCATATTTTTGCTAGCATGACTTTAAACTGACTCTGAATGTTGCGGAAAAGTCAATAAGGGTAAAAGTAGGTACTTGTGACAAATAAAGATTTCTTGATCCCAATCTTAATTTTGGTTTTCAACAATTGCCTGAATAAGTACCTAATGATAAATCTTTCTTATGTTTCTTAATCTTTGCTCAAGCCTACTTCCATTTTATAGAGCATAACGAGGGAATTCTCTTTTTCGCATGTACCTATATTACTTCATCTTTTTTTAAATTTTCTAATTGAAGGGTTGTAATTCTAAAGGGTCTAAGTGCCAAAAAATCAAAAGTCAATATTTTTGCGAAAATAGGATTTAAGTGTTAAATTTAAAACTTTATCTCGATGTCTGTAAATAATAATTATTATTATTTATAGACATCGAGATAAAGTTATACCGGGATCTAAGTGCCACCACTGGTTTCGCTCAAAAGGGTCTGACCGCGTGTGCGCGTACGGGGCGAGGTTGCGGATGGTGGTCGCTTATGTGCATGGGTATAGTTGACTTAATAACGCTGTAAGAAATGGACGTTGCATTATTGAGTGATCAAAACATTCAAAGAAAACGTAATAAACAGAATTATAAGGTCGAACAAAAGAAACGTCGTTTACATGGAGAGGAGTACAAAACATCAAAAAAGGTTACAGTGGCAAAAAAAAACTTTAATAGAGGTAAGTTTGTTAATAATATTTTGATTTTCTAGTTTTAATGTATTTTGAGTAGTACAGCTATGTGCTGTTCGGCATCATTTTAATGTCAGCCAATTCAAATAAAATTAACGGTAACAGTCAACGGTTTCAATTTCGTTTTATGCACTTATGGTGTGTGTACACTTGTACAGTGTTATTTCATTATAATTATTATAAAATATTAAATTAATATGAATACTTAGATGATTTATCCAATATATTTTTTTGGTTTCAGGTGAATTGCAAGTGCAAATTTCAGTGTAAACTTCTTTCACGCGGCCGAAAGGAAGAGATTTTTAACGAGTATTACGGTATTGGAGACTCTATAAAACAAGGTAGATAAAATTAAAATAGTACTTAATCGAAAATACTTTAAAATATAACGGTAATTTTACAAAAAAAATCCCAAAAATGATTTATTTATATTCTGATACTAATATTTTATTTCAGGTACTTATTTACTTGGTCTCATTCAAATAATACCTGTAGGGAGAAGACGTCATGGAACATACGTCGATCAATCGAAGAGTCGCAGGCAGACATCTGTAGTTTACACGTTGCCTGATGGTACCGGTAATCACGTTCAAGTATGTAGAAAAACATTTGAATCAGTATTTGCGATATCCCATAAAAAAGTACAGACTTTGGTAGAGAAAAAGAAGTGTGGAGAAAATATTTATAAAGACAACCGTGGATCAGGAAACAAACCGAGAAAGTTTTCCTCTGATATACAAAATCTTGTAATAGAGCATATAAAATCATTCCCATATCAGGAAAGTCATTACAGTCGACATGATACCCAAAAGTTCTGTCTGAGCCCGGACTTAAATATTAATCGTTTATTTAAAGCATTCAAAGAAAAATACCCTAATTCTCCTGTTAACTACAGATATTATTACTTAATTTTTAAGGGTAAGTTTGCTTATTTGAAGTTTGGACGCCCTAGAACCGATACTTGTCCCAAGTGTGATTTGTTGCACGCAAAAGTAAAAAGTTCGGCAAGAAGAGATAAGACAAAATATACTGCAGAGTTAGAACTACATCATCGCAAAGCCGAGAGTGCACAAAAAGCTATGAAAGCTAATGCAGTAGAGTCTCAGTCTCCAGCTAGCAACACAATAAATATGGCTATGGATATGCAACAAGTTATTTTCATACCAACACTGACACATAGCCAAATGTTTTATAGCAGACAAGTATCATGCTATAATCTATGTGTTCATATTGCTGATAACCAACAGGCTTACATGTGCCTCTGGAATGAGTCATATGCAGGAAGAGGTGGTAACGAAGTCGGCTCTTCCATATTCAAGGTACTAAACATGTTGTCACCTAAAACTTTAAAAAGCATGCAGTTATTTGGAGTGATAACTGCATAGGCCAGAATAAAAACAGAATGGTTCTTTTTGCCTTGATCTATTTAGTAGCTAATGGCATTTATGACACTATTGATCATAAGTATTTGGTCAGTGGTCACTCTTTTATGTCCTGCGATCGAGATTTTGCCCAAATTGAAAAAAGAAAGAGAGTAGTTAAATGTTTTGATCCAAAGGATGTTGAAAAAATGTTACGAGAATCATGTCACAAAAATCCATTTGAAGTTGTTAATTTGGACCAAAATGATTTTAAGGACCTGAATAAGGCTTCCACAGACTTTTGAATACGACAAACTTAAAAATTTCAACTATTTCTTGGATTCACATAAGCAAAGACAAGTTACCTCGTGTTGATTTAATGGAATCACACAATGACTCAATACCGTGGGACAGTGTCAACGTTTTCAAAAAAGGCAAAACTCCAAATCAATTAAAAAACTACACTTTGCCAGTGCTAGAAGCTCGAAACAATATTTCCAAGGAAAAATTGAAAGATTTGAAGGAGATGCTACCATACATATCCGCCGAAAAGAAAGCATTCTATGAACATTTTATTAACCAAACCGAAGTCTGAGAACTTTCTGGATATCGTCCATAAAGGCACTTAGCTCATTTTCAATATCGCTTTAAATGGTACTTAAGTCATTCTAACACAATGAATGTTCATTTTGTATTGGTTCCTTTGATTTCTTTTTTTTTAATATTTTACGGTTTGCTGTAATATAAGATATGTTTTTAATTGATTTATGTAAAAATAAAGAAATATTTCATTGAATTGTTCATTTAATGATGTTTTTTTGTTATATCTCAAAATAAAAGAAATGGCACTTAGACCCTTTAGACTTACAACCCTTCAATTTTAAAAACAGACTGCTAGTTAAAACAATCCTCATTCTCATTTACAAGAGGTAACATCTTAAAAAAACCATTTCAAAGAGCATGTAAAAGAAAGGATTGCACTTTGACATAATTACATCCAAACGATTTTAATTAAACGTTTTTAATATTGATGTCTAACCATCTAAAAGTTTAGTTCTTCTTCTTCTTTTTGTATAGACATGACTGTCTGTTTTTTCAATGTGCCTCCAGTAGGTTATCATGCCATCGTTTTCGTGGTCTTCCCACTGATCGTCTTCCTATTGGGGAACCGTCTCTCGCTGTCCTTACTTCTCAATTTGTTGTCATTCGGCTTACGTGATCATTCCATAGGACTTTTCATCGATTGTCATTTGTTTCGAGCTTCTGTCAAATGTTGTATAATCTGTGTATACTATTAATATACACGGATTATACGAAATATGACAGAAGCTCGAAACAAATGAGACTGTGAATGAAAAGCCCTATTCTACTCTTTTGTTTCTTACCCAGTTATTTAATGTTATCCAACTTGCATCTCCGTCGTATATCTGTACTTCTAGCTCTGTCCCATAATATCTTACAATCGATTTTTTGAAGGGTTTTCCTCTCCGCTGTTTCGAGCAATCTTTTTGTCTCTCTGTGTATCTCTGCATCTCATTCTTGGTCTGATGACTGTTTTGGTAAATTCTGCCTTTCATTTCTTTTCCGATATTTTTATTTTTCCATATTGTGTCTTTCAGGCAACGTTGGGATCTGTTTGTTCTATTCACTTGACCTTACACTTCTGTTTCGACCTTTCCGTAGCTAGATAGTGTGATACCTAGATATTTAAACTCCATCACCCGGCCTAAAACCTTGCTGTTCTTCTGCTAATGTTATAATTTCATTTTGTTTTTTTTGTTTATCACTTTGGTTGTTAATTTTAATGTTGTGTTTAATAAGTTAATTCGTCTGTAATTCTCCGAGTCCCAAGGGTCTTCTTTTTTGAAGAGAGGTATTAGGATGCTTGATCTCCATTCTTGTGGTATTCTGTTTTGTTGTATTATTTTTGTGTTAGTTTTAATAGTTGTTTAGTCCCATCTTTTCCTCCATACTTTAAGAGTTCGTTCGAAATTCTGTCCTCTCCTGAAGATTTTCTATTTGTTAATTTTCTTAATGCTTCTTTTACCCCTCCCTCCTCGATGTTTATTTCTTCGTTTGTCGTAATTTCAGGTGTTGGTGGTTCATTATCGTCGCCTTTGGCAAATAGAGATCGAAAGTAATTTGCCCATGTTTCCTTCTGAATGTGTTTCATTTTTATTAATTCATGCATCTCTTTTCTTTGTCCTCTGATCAGCATCCATACTTCTTTTTGTGTTCTATAGAAGTCGTGATCCATCTGTTTTGAGAAACTGTGTCAGTGTTCCATTTTTATATACCTGACTAAACTATTCGTTTCGATTCTGATTCGTTTGTAATGGTTGTAAGCCTTTTGTGCTTGTTTTGTTCTGTATTATAATAAAAGGCTTTCATCTTTTCTTCACATTTTATCTTCGCTTTCTCTCTAAACCATGGGGTTTTCTTTTTTGATATGTTAGTATTCATAACATTACTCTCTCCAAGTGATTCTATTGTTGTGTTGATTATGTTATCTTTTAATTTTTGCCAGCTTTCCCCAATTAGTCCAGTCGGGTTAGGGTTAGACGAATAACAGGCCTAACCTTGCATTAGGAGCTGCCCCAAATTTTATTTTTCTAATCTTTAGGGGGGTCAATAGTAGTGTAAATGTAAAATCTCGACTAAATTCCGCCATTGCGTTAGCCGCCATCTTGATTTTAAACGAGAACCGTTTTTGCTCAATATCCCCGCCATTTTCAACTTCTCGACAAAAAGTATAACAACTAAAATTGTTGAAAATGTGATTTTCTATCATTTCTAGTTGTGGCGGAAAATAGTAACAGTTAGAGCATAATGATTCAATTATTTCGTTTATTATTAGTTTTACGACAAAAATGTTTCTACACAAAAATAGAGAGAATTAAATTCTACACAATTTTAAAATCTTCATTTTTTTGCTAAAGTTAATATTTAAGGTAGTACGTATGCGATAATGGCGCGAGCGTAAGACCAGATTGATTTTGTAGCAATTGTTTTTGTTCAATATCTACGCCATTTCAACTAAAATTGTTCCAAATATGATTTCCTACAATTTCTTTTTAAAATTTTTTTTCATGCGGTTGATATTTTCCGAGTTAAGTGGGAAAATAGTAAAAAGTGGTGGGGGGAGCATAATTACTGAATTGAATCTTGTTTCCGAGCTGCCCCAAATTTTATAATTCTATCCTTTAGGGGAGATCAATAGTAGTGTAAATTTAAAATCTCGACTGAATTCCGCGGTTGCATTAGCCGCCATATTGATTTTAATGGAGAACCGTTGTTGCAATATCTCCGCCATTTTCAACTTTTCGACAAAAACCGTAGGAACTAAAATTGTTGGAAACGCAATTTCCTACAATTTCTTTTCCACAATTTTTTTTATGTGATCAATATTGTCCAAGTTAAGGGGAAAAATAGTGGAAGCGGAGGGGAAGCATAATTATTGAATTGTCTCATTTATTATTAACTTTACAACATAATTGCACAGAAACAAAAATAAAGAGAATTATATTTTATACAATTTTTGAAACTTCCAATGAAACACCAACGAAACTAAGTACACAAAAGACATAAATAATAACTTATCTGTATTAAGTTCTCTTAATTTTATTAACTAGCGGGTTTTATTGGTTGAATTTGTCTGTCGATAATTAAGTTTCATGTCAGCTAACATATTTTAATATTTCAACAATTTTTTTTTAATTTTGGACCCTGTTGGGCGGAATTTTCCCATCCCCCCTCGTAGACTGACCACTGGTTCTCTCGAAAATATGTAGAAAATCTTAATTGCAACAATGTCAGTCCTTACACATTTTGTCGAAAAGTTGAAAATAACGGAGATATTTAACGCATATACCGCATACGTACTACCTTAAATATTGATTTTATCAAAAAAATGAAGTAGATCAAAATTGTACAAAATTTAATTCTCTTCATTTTTGTATAGGTTCAAATTTGTTGTAAAACTAATAATAATCAACGAGATAATTCAATAAATCAATAATTATGCCCTAACTGTCAGTATTTTTCCCATAACTCGGAGAATATCGACTGCACGAAAAAAAATTATAATAAACGAAATTATAGAAAATCGCATTTTCAATAATTTCAGTTTCTATATTTTTTGTCGAAAAGTTGAAAATGGCGGAGATGTTGAGCAAAAACGTTTCTCGTTTAAAATCAAAATGGCGGCTAAAAATTAGAAAAATAAAATTTGGGACAGCTCGTAATGCAAGGTCAAATGCTATCCCGACTGGGCTAAATGTTATCGGTTTCTAATATTTCATTCTCAGCAATCTTCTCTAATGTTCTTTTTCTGTATTTAGTAAGTATTCCGTGGATTCTGTATTTAGTCTTTCGACTCTGATTTTTGTTTGTGTTGGTTCTGCTCTCTTGGGTGTAAAGATATACTGTTGAAATCTATAAAACCGACTTGAACTAAAATTAATATTTTCTTTTTCAGTCAAAGGAATCTTCGAGTGTTCTCAGCTGCGATATATCAACAGACGACAAATACATCGTTACCGGATCGGGAGATAAGAAGGCGACGGTGTACGAAGTCATATACTAATCCCAAATTAGAAGAGATGAAGACGGACTCAAGTGTAGTTATAAAATTAATACAATTGTGATAATTATGTGTAATAAACCATTACAGACGTATCAGAAGAGAAAAAACAGTCACGTAAAAAATGTTAGTGATCTGATGTGAGATGACTAGGTTGTTAGGAATGGTGATCTCTCATGACAATTTAAAATACACGTTTTTTAATTATTTAATGTACATATTTAATTGTTACAAAACTCACATAAGTGACAACTACGTAAATACTTAATTTTTTTAATTACTGAAATTCTCATTCTATCTTTTCTAGAATTGTACATATATCAATCATGGTAATTCTACAGAACGTTGTAAATATTTCAAAATTAGTAGTTTTATCAACTTGAAGCCTCAAAAATATGTATTGTAAATTCCCAACCAGAGCTACATAGGAAAAGATTTTTTCCACCTACCTCTACCGAAAGTATACTTTTCCGAACCTGTTTGTAGGGAGCAAAGTTGTACTTTTCCTCCCTAGGGAGGAAAATATTTTTCCTCCCTAGGGAGGAAAAGTAAAAGTGACGTCATGGTATTTCATTCATGAAATGTAACTTATTGACGCCCTGTACAATATCTATTTTTTATTACGTAAGTTTCTATACATTTTAACGTTTATTTATAAAACACTCTGTATTTTGCATAATGGTAAAAAACAGTAAATTGTTATTTTGATTTAACAATGTTTACATTATTTATTTGACTTATATTTGACAGTTGACAGTTATATTGTACGTACTTGTTAATTTTAGTTCTAATAAATTTTGTTGGTTAGTTACATAAATAAACTAAGTAAAAATGAAAAAATGACTTGTTATTTGAGGAAGGTGGAAAAACCATATGTATAACATGGGAGTAAAGTGCCTTTTCCTCCCTTGAATGATTACTGCCCTCCGCTACGCGTCGGGCAGTAAACTTCATTCTCGGGAGGAAAAGTAGCACTTTCCTCCCTTGTTATACAAATAGCTATTTCCACCTACCTCTACCGAAAGTATACTTTTCCGGACCTGATTGTAGGGAGCAAAGTTATACTTTTCCTCCCTAGGGAGGAAAATATTTTTCCTCCCTAGGGAGGAAAAGTAAAAGTGACGTCATTTATGAAATATAACTTATTGACGCCCTGTACAATATCTATTTTCTATTACGTAAGTATCTATACATTTTAACGTTTATTTATAAAACACCCAGTATTTTGCAAAATGGTAAAAAACAGTAAATTGTTATTTTGATTTAACAATGTTTACATTAATAATTTGACTTATATTTGACAGTTGACAGTTATATTGTACCTACTTGCTAGTTTTAGTTTTAATAAATTTTGTTGGTTAGTTACATAAATAAATTAAGTAAAAATGAAAAATGACTTGTTATTAATTTGAGGAAGGTGGAAAAACCATATGTATAACATGGGAGTAAAGTGCCTTTTCCTCCCTTGAATGATTACTGCCCTCCGCTACGCGTCGGGCAGTAAACTTCATTCTCGGGAGGAAAAGTAGCACTTTCCTCCCTTGTTATACAAATAGCTATTTTCTATTCATATTTTAGTAATAAATTCATAATGGGAATATCTCATAAAAAATTTACACATGTACACTATTAGTGTATATACAGTGTATATACAGTGTATATACAGTGTGCTGGAATAAGTGTTACCCCACCTTATTAACTTATATTTTTAAAATAATCATTGCATATTATAGCATCAATATTTCGAACTTTACGTGATCCCTCTTCAGGTGACAGGCACAGATTTTTTTTAATTAAAAAGTACATCATGTGACACCTCATTTAAAAGCTTTTGAAATACTGATTACAAAAATGCATAATACAGTATAGCCCGAAATAAACAGTACTGAAACTGAAACATAGATTTCTCTTTCTGCACGCTGTCATACCCAAATTAACTTGTATGGACCTGCCAAGTAATTCTTAGCAATTACTAATAATCAATAATTGTTAAGAATTACTTGGCAGGTCTATACAAGTTAATTTGGGTATGACAGCGTGCAGAAAGAAAAACCTATGTTTCAGTTTCAGTACTGTTTATTTCGGGCTATACTGTACTTTAATCTTTGTTTAGAGCATAGAATATTTTTTTCGAATCTTGAGAAAACTAATAAGTATTTTTGAAAAATTTAAACACATAATGAAAGATTACATTATTATCGAGGGCTGAAAGTCCCTTAGAATAAACAAAAAGTTTCTTTTGAAAGATATATTTAAAATTAAAAATCAGACTAAATTTTCTCTTTTTTTACCCCTGTGACTTATTAAAATTATCATTATAGAAGTTCTCAGGGACTTTCGACCCTCGATAATACTGTAATATTTCATTCTGCGTTTAAATTTTTGAAAAATACTTATTAGTTTTCTCAGGATTCGAAAAAAAAAGAATACATTTAAAAATAATTCGGCCGAATTTTGCGCCTACGGTTTCAAAAAGGATTAAAGTGTTATACATATTTGTAATCTGTATTTCAAAAGCTTTTAAATGAGGTGTCACATTATGTACCTTCCCATTTAAAAAAAACAAAGTCATGCTTGTCACCTGAAGAGGGATCGCCTAAAGTTCGAAACATTGATGCTATAATATACTAAGATTATTTTAAAAATCGACCTGTTAGAGCGTTTTGCTTATGTGCTTAAAATAAATAAGTTAATAAGGGGGTAACACTTATTCCAGCGCGCTATACCAAGAAAGGTTACAACACTTATATTATAATATCTTCAAAATTATTTTGAAATATATCTTGGTTTTATATTTTTTCTTTCCATACTATCAATTCTGGTTATATTTGACATAAAATGACTTTAATGTATGTGGATCAAACATATAAGTAGTTGTAATGGTGTAATAAACTGAAAGTATTGAACTGAAAGTCATGGATTCAAATCAAAAGTCGTTAATGTACTTTGTGGAAAAGTAAATTAAAACAATTTAAATTGGACATTCAAGAAGAATAAAGAAAATATATAATGGGACCTACTAAACAGGTTCAAAGACAAAAATACAGATCAAGAACTAAAATAAAACCAGAAAAGATATAACTTCGATAAATGATCTTGTCGTCGAAGAAAGAAAATGGTCAAATACACATCCAAACTTTTACGGAATCATCTAAGATTTCTTAGTGTCTCAAACGAGTTTTTAAAAACCAACATAAGAAGTGAAACAATATTTATTTTAAAACAATTAATCATCAATACATACAAATTGAAGAAAACAATAAAGTCTTCCAATAAAATATTGAAACTATTCAAGTCAATAGCATAAAAAATTCAATGCAAAACAAATAATGTTTAAATTGCTTTTATTGATTTATCGTTATTTTAGTAGTCAGTGTTACCAACCCTAACCCTTATGCCAACTTCAATTTGCGTGTGCACGCTTATCATAGTAATCAAATTGTCAACATTTTCTTTTGGTAGGTTGTTCCAATCTTCTAAGCCAGTTTGTACTAGCCGCACGGTGTTTTGTGGTTTATC
Organism: Diabrotica virgifera virgifera; assembly: GCF_917563875.1. NCBI lineage: Eukaryota > Metazoa > Arthropoda > Insecta > Coleoptera > Chrysomelidae > Diabrotica > Diabrotica virgifera. The sequence goes on along the minus strand of NC_065443.1, from coordinate 201,207,796 downwards.
CCAGCTAGCTATAATTTTTCTTTTAAGGATACCTCACTGTCTTTTAAGGATTTTAAGGATACTTCAGAACAGTGATATCTTCTGCTTCAAGGAAGTATGTACTCACTCTGCTGTTATGTGGAGGTACATTACGTTGTATGAACGTTAAATTTTCTTCCATTGCGTCTCTCCAGTGCCTCACTTCAGGCTCTAGAGCCAAATCACTGTAATTGCTAGCTGTTAAAGTTGGTTGGATGAAAATTAAAGATTTTTTTTACCTATCATAATGCCTCTCCAGAACATGACCATGACACTTCCTCCTTTATATCCTTGAACCGATCTAGCAGTTTCCGTTCTTGCTCTTCCTCGCCCTCTAAATACACAAATTCGTCGACCATCTAATTTTACACAAATCTTGGTTTCGTCTGAAAATAGCACATTCGGTAAATTCCCAATGTTCCAGTTTTGGTGTTGAGGACACTAATTTAGGCAATCAGTCTTGTGCTGCCTGGATAACTCTGAACCCGTAACTTCTCCTGCCATATAGTCGTTAGGCATGAACATCTTCTGTTCCTATCGTTTCAACTGAAATACTTAAAAAGCTGAAGTTGAGAAACTGTTGGATCTCTTCTAGCTGCTTGGACAATGAAACGATCCTGGCGAGCCGTTGATACTTTTTGTCGACTATGTCTTGTCCTATTTTTAAGCTCTCCTACTTTCTGATACCTAGTATAGACATAGATGCATGTATAGGGGGACACTGCTGTATCCCTCTTCCTTGCTCCACAAGACCAATAGTTTGGTTCCCTTTCCCATTTGCACGTCCGGTAACACCACATAAGGCATATTTTCGTTTTTGAAGGCAAAAGTTATTTTAATTATTTTCATTCAGTTTACAACTAAAGCAAATAATCTATAACGTACGGAGTTGTGCTATCTGATTGTTTTATCGGTTTGTTTGTTTTCAATAAAAACCTTTATTCTTCGCAACAATAACAAGTTTTTCAAAGAAATAAATATTAGGTTGAAATACGGCCGCATATGAAATGCCTCCCGAAAAAGGGTTTCTTACCTGTCGCTAAAATGGTCACATACGAATTGCCTCCCTAGCTTTAAATAAATTATATGCTTCTAATCTTTATGTGAAGGTGAGACGTTGCCACATCTTCGTCCCTTTGTAAATTTTTGGCAAAATTGGTATTTTGTTATTTAATTTATTTTATTTTCAACCTTTATGTATTAAACATTATTGACACTAGCCAGTACTTATACAACCAACTTATACATATGTAATTAGTTTTATGACCATTATTTTTTGTTAATAATAATTTAACAAAAAATACAAAAACATAATAAGTATTTTATAGATTTATTAAAAATAACATCACAAAAAACTTATTTGGAAAATATTACAAAATGTGTATAGAAATATAAAATTACAAAATATTTTTCCTAAATTTATATGATACTACTTTGACAAATTCTAATCTATTTATTTTACATTCTCTTAATTCTAAAATTTTTTCATTTAGAAAATTATTTTTGCTGTACTTTCCGCAACAATTTTTTTTTTGGTGTCGAAACAGAATTCATTTTAATGTAGGTATTTATTTGAAATTGTAAAATTATGTATATCAATAAAATTATTAATGTAAGGATGAAGAGTGTTCAGCCCAAAGATGTGGAGGAAATGTCGAATTTTCAGATATGTAATTATCAACAAGATAATCACAAAACTGGGTGACTCTTTCATCGACTGGTTTAATTTCTGCCAAATCTATAGCAAAAAAATCGCTAACATCTTCAGGATGTAAGAATGAAGGACCAAAAATACGAATAAGAAAATGCGTAATTTAGGTTGAGTCAACACCTTTTTTCTGGTATTCTGGAGCTAATCCCAGTGCTTGAACCTTTATATACCATGCCTGACCCAAATGAAAACGACATCCATGAAGATCTGCTTCAGGAAATGCCATACGAATACCATTATGAATGGAAATTTCAAAGTCTGAAGTTTAGGGGATACAGGACAATTAATTTTAAAACATTCTTTTATGATATATTTAAAAGCGAGATAATATGAAGATGACTTTTTATCTTGAAGTAAACAAAAGACAAGAGGAATATAATGTCCATTTTTCAAGCCATGTATACTAAAAACAATTGAGTGAAAAACGAGGACAGTATTCAAAAGTTCCGTCAACAACATACCAATTGGAAACAGTCGAAAGAAAACGAAGATTTGAAAAACATGTTAATATAACAATATGAATATCTTTGTCATTTTTAATTATAAAACTTTCATTTCTATTTTGGTACGTAGCCAGGATTTGGTTTTGGGGGGGGGCTAATTTAATGGGTTGACCCATTATGTAAACTTAAATGTAGCCTTTTTGTCCTTTCTCTAAAAATTTCGGGGTGGGGGGGGGGGCTGAAGCCCCTCAAGCACCCCCCTGGCTACGTGCCTGGTGGTTCTAGCATAACATAAATTTTGTCACACCCTATTGATATCATTGATAGTAAAAGTCTCTATATTTGTCTTAAGTTCTTTACAGATAAGCTTCATTGGTTTTTCGCTGAGATCTTCCACGGCTGCGCTTTTTATTGAATTGCTTACGGCTTTTCTATTGTAAACTTGGGCAGACAACTTCTCGTGGTTATGATCTAATATTGATTCAATTATCGTATTTTCACATCCCTGTGTTTTGACAAATGATTTGCAGGTTTTCTTAGTACATGTCCACCGTTTTACTGTATCTTTGGCCAACATTTTTTGAAAACCGAATGTAAAACCATCAATTGATAGTAAAGGTGACTTTTTGACTGACATTTATCGTTGATTCCATTATTTCGGATGTTATGACTTAAACAGAATTTTATCTTGAAATCGACGAACTAACAAGCTTGAAATAGACAAACTGACTGATGCAGGAACTAATCAACTTTCAAGTATTTTTACAACATTTTGCCCATTAGCACAATTTACAAAAGAGAATATAAACAAACAAAAAGATTAAGGTAAAAGTATCTATTCATGGAATCGTTAAGAAGAGATTAGAATCGGAATTGGAATTACCCAGAGAATATAAACAAACACAAAGATTAAGGTAAAAGTACCTATTTATGGAATTATAAATATGGGAGAAATTAGAATCGGAATTGGAGTTACTCAGAAAAGCTGGATGTTAGATTGTCGGGTAACAACTTATATATAAATAACACCGGTTTATAGCGTCCTGCGCCTTCCGGTTAATATTTTCCAGCGGCGTCGATGTGTCCAATCTCCTGGTCGGAGATCTCTCTCAGACATGGCTTTCTGGATTCCACTTATCCAGGTTGTTTTCGGTCTGCCCCTTTTCCTTCTTTCCGGGGCTTGCCATTTCATTATTAGCTTTGGGAGTCGATGTTCCTCTATTTTTTGTACATGGCCATACCAACAAAGTTGTTTTTGTTGGACTTCTTCAATTATGTTTGTTTTTCTATTCATAATATCTCGTACCCGTTCATTCGTTATATGTGAGAGTCTGGAGATGCAGGCCGATCTTCGCCAGAAGTCCATTTCCAGTGCGAGCAACTTCTGTTCTGTTCGTTTATTCAGTTGCCAGGTTTCACATCCATACAGTACCACGCTTTTAAAGATGCTATTATAAAGCTGTGTTTTCTTTTCTTTTGATATGGTTACGGGTAACAACCTTCTTTTCTAAAAAGAAATATGTATGTCGTACTGTGAAATATTTATGTGAAACAAATTGTATGTACCCTGCATTAAGAATTAGAAAAATTAAAATAGATAGATACTATCTATTTAAATTATGATTTGGCAACATTGTGTCATTATACAGGGATTAAATAGACAAAATATCAGCCTAAATGATTAACGAAACGGAGGCATTTCGATTGTACCTGGGAGGCATTTCATGTATGAAAATATTTACCTGAAAAAGTGGGAGGCATTTCGATAACGCCGGAAATACATGGTGATTCCATATACAGTTGAGTCCGCGAGTCTTTACCCATGCGTCATTAATACCTGGCGAGATAAAACACATACTTTTTATTTAGCATCATTCTCTTCCACGCATGAAACTCATGACAAACCAGCTGCCGTTTGTTATTAAGTAAAAACACATGTTATTTTTATGAACCATCTAGACTCAGTGCATTGAAAAGAGATAGGTACAAAAAAAGACGATTCGGTATGTTTTCATATTTTAAGCACAACTTGTTTGACGTTTCTGCTTTGTTTACTTTTGTGGCTGTCAGTCAGTTGAATTTTTTGCGGTTTTTGTCGAATTTTTGCGTTTTGAAGTTTCTTTATATTACACAAACAGTTGTTTTCACAACTAATTTTATATTGGGCTTTGAAATTTTAAGGTAAATAATTATATTTCGACAATTAATATTTAAAACATACAAAACTAACGTCATTCACACAGTAAAGAAATGATTGTGTTTAGATTTCCGTCAAAGTGAATAAAATAACAAAAATAAAATGTGTTATTGAATTTTTTTATAAATTGTTTATTTATTTATTAATCAATAATAATCAATTATTAATCAAGAATTTATTAAGCTACTTCAAATGTAGCTGTAATTCTGCACAAAAATTTTGAAGCAAAACTTACATTTGACATTCTATATATTTCATAACGTCAAATTTTATAATAAAACCCGTAATCGGAACAGTAGCCACTTTCTGTCAGTTGTTGTTGCGTGAAATAGATTTCCGACTTATTTCGTATGCTTTAAGTGATGACGCACGGGTAAAGACTGGCGGACTCAACTGTAAGTTTGGCTGTGTATAATACACTAAGCATCAAAATTAACGCACCACCATAAAAATGGGACATTTTTAATGTCTCATATTTCCTAAACCTGTTCCGATTTTAGTGTTTTTTTAGTATATTATAGCTTTATTCTTTAAGAACATTGATGTAATAATATTATTGCTAAAGAGGTAAGTGTCATTGTATACCGGGTGTAACAATGATAGTGTGTTTTTTCCTCAAAGTTTGGAACACCGTGTGGCATATCCTAGCGTATTTAAAATATTGAAATTAAAACTCAACTGTAGCCTTAGGCTTTCTAAACATTTTACTTTTCGATTCATTCGCTTATATTGGACAATAAAAAAGTTAGGTACTTTAACAACTAGCAATGTTATTTATCAATACAGGGTGTTTCTAAATAAGTGCGACAAACTTTAAGGGGTCAAACTGCATGAAAAAATAATGACTGTTTGCTTTATAAACATATGTCCGCAAATGCTTTGTTTCCGAGATACGGAATGTTGCATTTGTTTTTTTCTTACAAACTGACGATTTATTTATTCCTCTAAAACTGGTTGAGATAGGCAAATGAAATTTGATGGGTTTTAAGAGGTAGTTATTACGCATTTTTTGACATACAATTAAGAATTTTATATTCACCATTGGCGTGCATATGGGTATAAACATTTTAGATACATCCCGTATGCACGCCAATGGTGAATATAAAATTCTTAATTGTATGTCAAAAAATGCGCAATAACTACCTCTTAAAAACTACCAAATTTCATTTGCATATCTCAACCGGTTTTAGAGCAATAAATAAATCGTCAGTTTGTAAGAAAAATTTCAACATCCCGTATCTCGGAAACGAAGCATTTATGAACATATGTTTATAAAGCAAAAGGTCATTATCTTTTCATTACTCCTTAAAGTTTTTCGCACTTATTTAGAAACACCCTGTATTATTGATGAATAACATGACTAGTTGTTAAAGTACCTAACTTTTTTATTATCCCACATAAGCGAATGCATCGAAAAAAAAAAATGTTAAGAAAGCCTAAGGCTACAGTCGAGTTTTAATTTCAATATTTTATATACGCTAGGATATTATACAGAGTGTTCCAAACTTTGAGGAAAAACCACACTATCATTGTTACACCCGGTATACAATGACACTTACCTGTTTAGCAATAATATTATTACATGGATATTCTTGAAGAATAAAGATATAATATACTTAAAAAATCACTAAAATCGGACAACAGGTTGAGGAAATATGAGATATAAAAATTGTCCCATTTTTAAGGTGGTGCGTTAATTTTGATTCTTAGTGTATCAACGGTTGTGTATAAGTTTTATCAACGAGAGCGGAAAAGCTAAAGGTCTAAAATTGGTATTAATCGAATGAACACCTTGCGAAAAGTGGATAAAGAGAGAACCGGAAGCATAGTTATACTTAACTCAATACATTTCAGTACTAGAAATTGGTAAAGACCACCAAACAACTTGAATTAAAATAAGATCAATAATATTATATATTCTTTTGGTCATTCATGCGCTTAATGAAAATGTTTTTAGTAAGTTTTTTCTAGTTCACAGATTATCTGCATCTTTTTAATGATTTATTCATTCAGTTGGTTCATTTGTACGGAAACTTGTCTTTTTCTGTCCACCACCACTTGTTTTTCCGCTGTCATTAGTAATTGCCACCAAGTATATTCTCTTTTGGCATAAATTTCCAATATTTTTCCTAGTTCAGCACGCTAATGTATATTTTTTTGTTATTAGGAAGATATGTATAAAATGTCACTAATGACTGAAAGCATGTTCATGTTATAATATACCTGTTTTATAAACCTTGAGTAAATAAAGAAATAAACAGAATACATATTTTTGAAGTATCAAGTACTTTAAAACAAGAAATAGTTGCAAAAAACACACAATGTTCTCTAAAATTACCCAAATCACTACTATTAGATACATTGTTTTTTATTTTTGTTGTTTAATGTATTTTTTTAAAATATTTTAGTCCGTTTAAATTGTAAACTACAGTGGAAAAGTATGAGACTTCTGTTTCTTTTAATTTTTGAAAAATAAACTACTTAAAATATGACGACCGTTAAAAATTTTGGTTTTATTTTTTAAGAAGCTGCCGTTAATTCTTGTATTTGTGTAGAACTGTTTTAGTATGTGTATTTAATGTTGAAATAATTTTTTATATTTATCTACACTCTTTTTATTTCTGAACTGTTAATATAATACCTTAAAAATGATGATCTGCAATTTACACTTGCCTCTACCGTGTATCTAAAAGAAGTAATAATTTGCATGTCGAAAGAGACGATCATAAAATGGAATACAATTAAACAAGCCATAAAAAGCCATCAGGTGAAAAACGAAAAACTAAAGCATGAAACGTTTGTTTACCTTATATCGATCGTAGGGTAGAAAAGTTATAAGGACTAGAAGATCAGGACGATAATTATTATCCTTATATGGACTAAGGGACCAATATGGTAATAATCAGATCGTATACCAAGACAATACTAAGACTTCGTTGCTCATAGTCGGGAGCTTTATTAGGGGGGTACAAGGCCGGATTTAAGGGGGCAGGCTGGGCAGCTGCCCGGGGCCCCCACATTCCGGGGGCCCCCACAAATTTCCAAACGTAAAAAAATCACCACATCCTTCACATAGAATAATAATTATTTTTGTCAATCAATTAATTGTAATATTTCGTTACATGGGAGGTTTCACTCCTGTTAAAAGGCTTGTCATATTTTTGTCAAATCACGTTCATAAAGCAGAAGATATATTTAATTCTCTAATCACACTCTTGAAAACACATTATATTGATTTGAAACAGTGCAGGGGAGAGTCCTAAGACAACGCGTCAGTTATGAGTCGAAAATACAATTTTGTTCAGGCAAAATTGTAGAACATAAAAATTAGAGAACATAATATCTAGGCGTTGTGGATTCCATGTGCCGCCCACTCTCTAAATTTAGTTGCAAAAGCTGCAGCTGAGTGCTGTCCTGCTGCCATAGCATTCCTTGATTTCTTAGAAGAACTTTATGAACTATATGTATTTTTCAGTTCCTCTACATATATACAGGGTGGGGCATTAGTGTGACAAAGTCCAATTACTCGGTTGTCGTAAGTGATATGAAAAAAAGTTGTTTAGGTAAAAGTTGGGGCACACAGTACCATAATTTAAAAATATTTTCAAATATACAGGGGCGTGAGTATTGACACGGTGACACAAACTTGTTTTTTTAAATAGAACACCCTATATATTTTTACATTTTTGGATTCTCCTCAATGTTTACTTTCTTAAAATATATGGTTTTGTAATATTATACGAGGTAGTTTAAAAGTTAATTACGTATTTTTGTTAATTTCGTAGCAACATCTACACCCTGTAGAATTGTAGTGATTTGACATCAAATTTTCTGTTTATATTCAAACGATTTTTAATATAGTCTACTACTGTTAATCATTAACAGTATAGCGAAATGTTTAATTTTAGTATACAGGGTGGGTCGAAATTCGGAATGAGTATTTTCTGTGTTTTCTTAAATGGAACACCCTATATTTTAGTATTGTAATAAAATGATATTTTATGGTACTTTTTTATTTCCGCGTACCGCTAATACGCATTCCGTATACCTAAGTGCTTTAATTTGTAAGTTATTCGTGATTCTTTAAGCCAAACATTAATTGCAACAAAAATTACGTGAAATTTTATTAGGTGGTCGTGAAAATATCCAATCAAAAATAATTTTTCAAAAAAAAAATACATAATAATCTAATCCTTAATTTATTAATATTGGATGAGATATTCAAATACATTCGTAGTTAAGGTTGTTGGTGCTTAAAATATTAATCAAACATACAAAATTCTCCCTAGTTGGCTATGACACAAAATTTGCTTAAACATTTGACATTATACTATTTATATAGTTCCAGTTGATTTGTTACCATTACTAATATTAATTTTTCTAATGAGCTACTTGCAATAAAAATTTATCATCAGCAATTCCCTGATAAACAACCAAAAAGAGAAACTTCTGAAAGTATACTAAAACGGTTTCAACAGACTAGATACTTAGATTGTAAGAACGGTTGTACTAATATGCAGATCCTCAGTGACACTAAGGATTACATTTAATTCCTGTTTTCTTCACTTACAATAGTTTTGGTTCGATCAGATTTATCATAATCTAAGTGTCCAGTCCGTTGAAACCGTTCTAGTATATTTTTAAACGTTTCTCTTCTTAGTTGTCGTCTGTCAGGAAATTTCTAATGAAAAATTCTTATTGCTAGTAGCACATTTTTGTTATACTCCATTAGCACAAAAATCTTATCAGTTCCTCATTAGAAAAATTCATATTAGTAATGGTAACAAAGCAACTGGAACTGTAAAAATAGTATAATGTCAAATTTTTAAGGAAATTTAGTGTCATAGCCGACTATGTAGAATATTTTATGTTTTTATTAATATTTTGCGCACCACCAATCTTAACTACGAATTTATTTGGATATCTTATCCAATATTAATAAATTAAGGATCAGGCTAGATTATGATGTATTTTTTTTCGAAAAATTATTTTTGATTAAATATTTTCACGGCCACCTAATAAATTTTTACGTAATTTTTGTTGCAATTAATGTTTGGCTTAAAAAAATCACGAATAACTTACAAATTAAAGCACTTAGGTATATGGAATGCTTAAGAAATAAAAAAGTACCATAAGATATCATTTCATTACAATACTAAAATACAGGGTGTTCCAGTTAAGAAAACTAAGAAAATACTCATTCCTAGTTTCGACCAACCCTGTATACTACAATTTAACATTTCGCTATACTGTTAATGTTTAACAACAGTAGACTATATTAAAAATCGTTTGAACATAAAATAAAAATTTGATGTCAAATCACTACAATTCTACAGGGTGTAAATGTTGCTACGAAATTAATAAAAAAAACGTCATTATCTTTTAAACTACCCCGTATAATATTACAAACCATATATTTTAAGAATGAAAACATTGAGGAGAATCCAAAAATTTAAAAATATACAGGTTGTTCCATTTAAAAAAATATAAGTTTGTGTCACCCTGTCAATACGAACGCCCCTGTATATTTGAAAATATTTTTAAATTATGGTGCTATCAGTGCCCCATACTTTTACCTAAATAACTTTTTTCGTATCTCTTACGACAAACGAGTAATTGGACTTTGTCATACTAATGCCCCACCCTGTAGATACAACTTGTTAATCGAATGTTTAAAAGATGCGTCTTTAAGCGAGAGCAACGCCGACCGTGGCAGAAATATTAATGTTCCTACAAGTAAATACTAATTACTAGATGATCATCTAGAAGTGATGCAGCAACAGCACTAGTTAAAGGTTATAATCAGATTAAAGGAGCGTTATGCAAAATAATTTCAGGAGACGATGAGCAAAAATTTGAAACTCTAAAGCGATGCAAATGGTTTGTATAATCGAGTGTGTTTACTGGAAACAGATATATTTGCAATATTTTTATATCTCAGAGAGGACAAACAGCACAAGTCATATTCTCCAAGATCCAAATATTGACTTTAATTCAGGACTTCAATTTATATTCTTTTAAGGAATATTGGACTGACTCCACTAAATTACGGAACATCTTCAGAGATTGTGTAACGAGTTAGGCGATTGACTACCCCGCTAATTGAAACAATATTCGAAAATATTACCCCAATCAACTAAGATAGCCATCGCTACACCCTCAGCTTAGCTCAGTCACTCAGGTGTGTGTTCGTCTTGTCCTAACCTCAGATATGAACTATGAAAATTGGAATGGAAGCAAACAAAACAATAATTTCAACTAATCATGTTTATTGTTCATAAAGATATAACAAATAAAATTATTTAGTAAATTGCATTAACATGTATTCAAATTCTTGCCAAAAACTAACAATTCTGGATTATACTTATGGCTTTTGGTAGCTGATGGTATCTTCTTGATGTTGTATGGTACTGCTGTCGACTTGTAGACCTGGGCAGGTGTTATGGCCCTAGGTCGCTGCAGCTACGGTCTTGGTGATGTCTATGATGTTGGGTGCTGTTGTCTGTCCAAAGATGTTAGGTTGTCAGCCATCTGGTGCATCGCCGGCGATGGGCTTCATGCTCCCGAAAGGAGAAAGTAGATTTTATTCCAAAAACTGTAACAGTAAAACACATATATCAACAATCAAGAAGAAAACCAAATTGTACCTTTGCCAAATAGTATTCAGAAATAGTAATTGGCAAGGTTAAATTACATAGAATTAAGATGAGGAGAATAGGTAAAATTTTGATAACTAAACGTGCATATTAATATAGTATTTTTACTACAAAAACGTTATTACGTAGGTCAAAATTTTTGACGTAAGAGAACTGTCAAAACATTAGAATGTGACTTTTCATTATTGCCATGTTTATTAATAAATATAGATGAAAAGAAATATATAAATCAAACACATTGTTGAACATTTGAAGGTTAGATAAAAAAAACAATATAAAAACTGTTAGATGGAGAAATATAATTATAATATAATGTTATTCTTACCCCAAGAGATGATTTGATGGAACGAAAATGATTTAATTTTGGAATTACATGCCTTTTTAAGGATTAATTTTTCCCTTCCAGTTTGTGTCTTCTGGTAGGGATGAAGTATGAAGTGACACTTTCATGACAGTGCGACATAGGTGGCGGGCATGTTCCGAATTGAGACAGATACTTACGGAGTAAGAATGTATACAGGGTACGTTCAGTATGTTGATTTAAATGAAAAGAGATATAGTAAATAGAAGATAATAAAAAAGGATTATAAAATGATAATCAAAGAGGATAATAAAAGAGCGCCAACCAATTTTTAAAGGGGGAAATGGGTAAACCAAATAGAAGAAGATAATTATTAATGAAATATTAAAGAAAATAAGGTAAAATAATTATTTAAAAATAAAATATCAAAGATGTGACGTTTGTAACGTTACACACTCCTCTCACCCATCAGAAAAATTTTGAACACACGTGAGAAATGTTTCTCAAAGAAAACAGGAATGTTACAATTGAAATGACAACATCGGATAAATTTAAGACTCAAAATTTTACTATTATAGATCAGTTCAGTTCCTCTTTAAGTCAGAGGCTTTCTGTATATATTATGAATCCATTTATTGCAGTTTTGGGTTTTTACATTACTTAACTTCCTATGAAGTTAAAACTCTGTTAAAACCTAGGTGTCAAACTGGTACAAGTTGTAGAATTTTTCAATTCATTTAAAGAGGAAATCTGCTCATCAAATAAAAGTAAGGAACTTCAAATGTACTGACTGCTAAAAGAAAAAAATGTGAAAGATGCGTTTCCAAACGTTGAGGTGACACTTCGCTTATAGTTTACTTATGATGCTAACTAATTGCATTGGAGAGAGATTATTCTCAAAACTTAAGTTAATTAAAAATCGACTTCGGTCTATGATGGGCCAGGAGCGTTTGAATCATCTCTCTATAATGAGCATTGAACACGATGTCTAAAAGCGACTAGACATGCCCGACATAATTAAGGAATTTTCAAATAAAAAATGTCGAAAAGTACCAGGACTTTAACCATATCTACACGTTACCATGTTTATTTTTAATATTTTACTGTCACAAGATACAGTTATTATATTGTATTTTTTATTATTTAAAAATATTTTTATGAAAGTAGATCCACATTTTTTTAATTTCTAAAGGGAAAACCCTGTAGTTGGCTGTATACCATATTATACCATAATTATAACAACAATGGTAGGAGGTAGGGCCCCCACTGCCTTAAATCCGGCTCTGGGGGGTATGGATAGGACTAATAGAGAAATAACCGATGGATAACAGATAATAATTAGCTAACAGTTTGGCAAAAAGAAAACATGAAATATTGAATTCTAGGAACTGCAGAATCATAGGGCGCCAATAGATCGTAGTCGGGGTTTATAGAGGACTTAAATCAAACTAATCACACTTTACAGTAAAATTAAATCAAAGGAATTATACTAAACTACAAATATTAACAAAAACTTAATGGAAACAGTCAATAAAGTAAAATCATACTCAATATACTTCGGACAATGTATTTATTAATCGCTAAAAGAAGAGAATTTCATGACAATATTACTCTAATACCTAAGAAAAATTGTGGTCCTCAGTACGATCAAAATAAGTGGTTATTAGCAAGATAAGTTAATTAATTAAACGGCTTACGAACCTCCACTTTGAATCCAACAGTGTTTTGCTTCCTGCTTATTACTACTTCGATATACATTGTATATCGAAGTACAAAGAACGAAGTTAGGAGAGGAGTCGGCCGCAAACAACTATCCTGGTTAAGGGATATTAAGGAATGGACAGGAATACACAACACATGCGAGCTGTATCATGCCGCCAAGAACAGAACCTTCGTAATGAGATAGTCGCCTACGCGCTGTGGTGTATGGCATGTTAAGATGAAGAATACATTGTATTCTTTTATTTATATATTGTATGTATACCCATCAACTTTTAGATCAGTTGGGTGTTAGTAAATAAGTATGAAATACTTTCACAGGTAATTCTACATGACAAAATAATGACCATTTGTTCTATAAACGTATGTCGGCAAATGCTTCGTTTCCGAGGTACGGGATGTTGAAATTTTTATTTCAAACTGCCAATTTTTTGCTGCCAAGACTAGTTCAGCAATGAAAATTAAATTTGGTCGGTTTTAAAAGGTAGTTATTCCGCATTTTTTGATATACAAAAAAAAATTTGTATTCATCATTGGCGCGCCTACGGGTAATGGTATGAATTTCTTAAAGAAAAAATAGTACGCCACTGAGAATTTCAAAGTAAAAATTATTTTTGTACTCCACGTTTAATTTATGATAAAGAAACTTTCTTGTCTGTTTTTCATATGGTGCACCGTTTTTATGCAAAAAATTAAACATCTTCGCGCGTATTTTTCATTTCTTAATACATTATCAAGAACTCTCCAATATAATAATACCAAACTAAAACAATAACAGAAAATATTACTAAAATGATTTTAACTAGGTGCAAATACAACAAATGTTCTCAATTACCTCCTTTAAAGGTGACATAATAATTTAATATTCACCATTGGCGCGCGTATAAGTAATCGTCTGAATTTTTTTAAAGAAAAAATAGTACGCCACTTAGACATGTCAAATTAAAAATCATTTTTGAATTCATCGTTCAATTTACGACAAAAAATTGTTCCTGCCTATTTTTCACATGAGGCGCCGTTCTTATGCAAAAAAATAAAACATCTTAACATTTACAAAGTATTTGAAATAAGTTTCTATGCATTTGGAAACTACCTCGAATTTTTAGCATTAAGATGTTTTATTTTTTGTATAAAAACGGCGTCTCATATGAAAAAAAGGCAAGAAAGATTTTTTGTTGCAAATTGAATGAGAAGTTCAAAAATGATTTTTAATTTGACATATCTCAGTGGCGTACTATTTTTTTCTTTAAAAAAATTCAGACAATTACCGGTACGCGCGCCAATGGTGAATATAAAATTATTCTCTCAGATTTAAAGGAGGTAATTTTGAACATTTGTTGTAGCTTTGCACCTAGTTAAAATCTTTTAAGTAATATTTTCTGTTATTGTTCTAGTTTGGTATTATTATATTGGAGAGTTCTTGATAACGTAGGTATTAGGTAATGAAAAATACGCGCGGAGATGTTTTATTTTTTTTGCATAAGAACGGTGCACCATATGAAGAAAAAAGACAGGAAATGTTCTTTATCATAAATTAAACGTGGAATACAAAAAAATATCTCAGTGGCGTACTATTTTTTCTTAAAAAAATTCAGACAATTACCCGTAGGCGCGCCAATGATGAAAACAAAATTGTTATTTGTATGTTAAAAAAAATGCGCAATAATAACTAACCCTTAAAACCGTCCAAATTTAATTTTCATTGCTCAACTAGTCTTAGAGCAATAAACAAATTGGCAGTTTAAAATAAAAATTTCAACGCCCCATATCTCGGAAACGAAGCATTTGCGTACATACGTTTAGAGAGCAAACGGTCATTATTTTGTCATGTAGAATTACTCCTGAAAGTATTTCATACTTATTTACTAACACCCTGTATATCTTTAATGCAACCGTATGAGCAAAATTTGCTTTATTTAATTATCTATAAAGAATTTTTCTCACTTGCAAATAGTAATATAGATCACTAAATACGAAATCCCTACTAATTTAAGAGTCTACAAACTCTCTAGAAAACATATGGCAAGCAAGCATATCGGCTTTGAGAGGCCGGCCCAAAGAAAACGAAGGTATATTGCCCTTAGGTCTTGGTATGTACCAGCAACAAAAGGGGAGAGAAACTTGCACAATTCTGCTTAGAGAACAACCTATTAACTAACACATTCACAGACACGCTTCACAAATAGACACGTCTTCTTATGGAGTGAGTGTCTGCATATGCAGTCATGCACGTGAATGTGTTAATAGCCAACACCTTGATACAACATCCTAGAAGGCTGTACGCTTGGAAATCACTTGCAGCCAGAGAAGATAGAATTGTTAGGAATCAAATTTACTTCATCTTGCTCGATAAGAATTTTAAGAAGTACATAAAATTACAAAAATATAGCCTGGAGCTGACGCATAAAGTGATGAGCGCGCTAATAACCGGCAAAATAACGCAAAATATGGAAAACATTATACACTGTGAAATAAAAATAGATGAAACTAGTGGAGATGGAAATTATCGATATAAACGAATAAATTAACATTGCATTACATAGTTTCCCACCTTTAGATGTCTGTGGCAGTAGTATTTTATAAAATTCTGGTGTCACAGTGACAGTTTGTCATACTCCTTCGATACGTCTAAAGGTGGGAAACTATGTAAATTAATGTTAATTTATACGTTTATATCGATAATTTCCACCTCTACTAGTTTCGTCTCTTTTTACTTCACAATGTATTATGGTTTCCATCTTTTGCGTTATTTTGCCGGTTATTAGCGCGCTCATCGCTGTATAGTGATCATAATCCAGTCATAATTTTAAACTAAAAATATTTCTAAAAGCTAAAAAGGAAAAGTGACCAGAAAAGTAGATATCTCACAACTGACGAACCTTGAAAGGAAAAAAGAAATAAGTATCAAGGTTGAGAAAGAAATAGAAACGATAGAGAACTTAGTACAGACAGACGTTGAAGAAACATGGACTGCTTTAAAAACGAAAATAACAAAGATACAAGAACACATCGGATTCACGAAAAACAATAGAAAACAAGAATGGGTAACGCAAAAGATCATGGACGTAAGACTAAAACATAAAACAAATCCAATATAATACAAACGAATCAATAAAATCATTTAGACCAGGAAGAATCTGTAAAGAAACGTGTATTTTTGGATGTGAGAGGTGGCATTCGGATTTTTGCAGATAAAGTTTTGTGACACCTTCAGAAATAATAATTGACTTATGCTCCTTCTCAAATATGCCCGGAACATTAATAAAAAAATTACAATATTTAAAAATTTCGAAAAACATCGACTTTTTTATGCTTTCTTTGCTTATACAGTGGAACCTCGATTATCCGTCTCTCCATTAACCGTCACCTCTGTTAACCGTCAGGGTCCGAGCGTAAGTTGTATTGAGTACATAAGAAAAAATTTGAGTCATCAATTCATTTTTTTGCATTGCGATAAGCCAAACGAAATTCGCTGAAATGTACAATGCGGTAAAACCATAAAATGAAGTTATGGCTGAATCAACTGTTTTGTTTTCGTTGCCTAAAGATGACATAAATGAATGGTTAAGTAATGTGTGATGAGGACGCAAACGGCTATCGATTGCTGACAGTTGATGAAATCGTTGACATGGCAAAACAGAGGCTGACGAAATAGGTTCAGAAGCTGACACAAACTAGGAATTTGACGGTGGCGATGTCGATGATGCTTGCGATCGATTCAGCCCTTGCAAAATGTGAAGCATCAGTAAAGCAAACAAAGATTTCAGTTCCTCTTATATTATCAAACAAAACATACAAATAAAATTTGAGAGTTGTATTATCAATTTTTAACTTTTTTTATCTGTTAACCGTCTTTTCGATTATCCGTCATACTCTTGTTCCGGTGCCCTGACGGATAATCGAGGTTCTACTGTAACTTTAAAACGCTTCGTTTTGGAACAAAGTTGTTGAGAAATAAAATAAAGATAATTGAATTTTGTATGATATACGATTGGTCAAAAATGTCTTAAGGTATTACCTTTTCTGAAATATAGCAATAAATACAAAATAAGGGGGCAAAATACGCCTGTTGTTATTCAATGTTTCTTAACCACTTTGGTGGCACTTAGAACCTTCGCTATGTGGATGTTGTTTTATGTGCTATTAGATTTAAAACTTAGTTTTTTGATAGCAGTTGCCGCTAGGGCATCCCTGCTATTTCGTTCGTTGCAATCCGTGACTGCACGCCGGGGTTTGTCCTAGTTGGGTCAGAGAGAGCAGCATATGTGCCTCCTGATGAGAGATTAATAAGTTTCGAAACCGGTGGAGGTGCTTGCTGCACTCTTTGATTGAACTGGAAAAATGATGCGGCTGTAGTTTCGTGTTGCAACGAAATTGAAAATGGTTATTCATTGTTGATTTATGTTTACTCCCATTGGAGTACGAAGGGAACCATTCTCGTTGGAACTTTACCGCGCTGAGCAGATGGGACGTGAATTATAAATTGTAAAATTCCCTCATCTTCCTGAGTCTCAGCATCCGTTATGGCTTGCAAATTGTAGAAGCCTCGGAGGTGTTACCAGAGAAGGTTCCCATTGTTTTCAGTCTGGTAGGATGTAGAATGACATTTTTGGATGTTGTTTTATGTGCTATTAGATTGAAAACGTAGTTTTTTGATAGCAGTTGCCGCTAGGGCATCCCTGCCATTTCGTTCGTTGCAATCCGTGACTGCACGCCGGGGTTTGTCCTAGTTGGGTCAGAGAGAGCAGCATATGTGCCTCCTGATGAGAGACTAATAAGTTTCGAAACCGGTGGAGGTGCTTGCTGCACTCTCTGATTGAACTGGAATAATGATGCGGCTATAGTTTCGTGTTGCAACGAAATTGAAAATGGTTATTCATTGTTAATGTATTTCTATTGGTAAAGATATTGGTAAATAGAATTATTCATCGTCATAAAATGTATATTTGCAAGATTTTTAACTGTTACCAATGGTAACAGTGGTTACATGGATGCTTCGCCAGTGCCCTACATACACAATAACAACATTCGTGAAGACTTTGTCAAGTTCATTGACGCTTATTAGAACATAAAAATAATTCTAATTTGTATCCTAAATCGGCGATTTTCGCCTCTTATTAGAGGTATCATCAGAGACAGGGCCGTCTCAACCCGGGGGTGCAAGGGGTGCGAAGTACCCGGGCGCCAAGTCCAAGGGGCGCAAGCCGAACACTTGCTAGGCTCAAACTTGCACTTTTTGTCCTTAAAAAAACTACGTAAGTACAACAAAAACATATAAGTGCATTTTCGGTATTTTTTACAAAGGTTATGCTTACTACACCTACGATATGCAAATGAAATATGAAACCCATTTAGATTATTCCGACAATAATTTCAAAAAGGTGGTTATTTTGACCAATATTGATTGTCGAGTGACAATGAATCACCATCTTGTAAAAATTATCAGTGTATCCGATTGTGCCGACAAAAGTGTAATTGACGTTTGGGGAGCTATGCATATCTATTGTATTATTATTAGCTACGATATAGTCGGTATTTTTTAGAGATGGCGGTATCGGGGATCATCTTTTATCATAGGAAAATATAAATGCTGATTTTCAAAAACCTAACTTTCTTCATTACATTTGCGACAAGAAAGACGTTCAGTACGTTTTTAGAAAGACACGAGAAAAGTTGTGGTCATAGGCGTAACCAGGGGGGTTTTGGGGGGTTTTAACCCCACCATTGGGATCGACTTTAACCTCTATACGCTTAACACCATACCCCTCAGAGACCTTCCAGTAGTTGTAACCCCCCCCTTTCCAGTAGTTGTAACCCCCCCTTAGGATCATCCTGGTTACGCCTATGGTTGTGGTCACCTAATTTCTATAAAAAAAAATTTGTAGATCTAAAAAAAGACTTACTAGAACGTCATACCATAGACTCTGTCAATCAAGCAGCAATTGAACGCGAAAGAAAAAGGTGGAAGGCGGTTTTAGAAAGAACAATTATCGAAATAATAACATTTTTAGCACGACAACATTTACCATTAGGAGGAACCAGTCAAAGGTTGCATGAATCGGATAACAGTAAATTTTTAAAATTAATAAAATGTATTTCCAATTTTGATAATACCCTATCAGAACACATTGCACGAATTCAAAGTGTTCAGCATCGTATGCCTCATTATCTTGGGCACATAATATTCAAAATGAATTGATAAGTGTAATTGGTGAAAATGCACA
This sequence comes from Diabrotica virgifera virgifera, assembly GCF_917563875.1. Taxonomy (NCBI): domain Eukaryota; kingdom Metazoa; phylum Arthropoda; class Insecta; order Coleoptera; family Chrysomelidae; genus Diabrotica; species Diabrotica virgifera. The sequence continues at coordinate 201,188,527 of NC_065443.1, read as the reverse complement.
ATTATTGTTGATTTTTTAAAACAATCTAAATATTATTCCATAATTTTAGATTGCACACCTGATATTCCACACAAGGAACAACAACTTACTATTGTTGTTAGATTCGTTTATCTCAATTCGTCAACAAACCTTGCCGAAGTTAGAGAGCATTTTCTAGGTTTTTTACTGGTTACTGATACTATTACCGGACAAGGATTAGCAAATTATATTATTTGTTAGAATTTTTGAAATTAATGAATATTGATTTAGATGATTTACGAGGCCAAGGGTATGATAATGGGGCAAATATGAGAGAAAAAATATTGGCCTTCAAAAAAAATCTTTAAGACATGAATCCTCGTGCGATTTATGTTCCTTATACGGCTCAGAGTCTTAATTTAGTGCTAAATGATGCCCCTCATGCCGCTGAGCTATGGCCGTCCACGATGGAAGAGTAGAATTGACTCATTAAAAATATGTACTTTGTTTTATTATGGGGAACATTTACGAAGCATTATACTCAATTTTTGACAAGTACAACAATGACACAAGAAAAATCGCAAGCTCATTGATGCCAAAATTAAAGAACTTTAAGTCTATCTGCTCTGTCGTGACATGGTACAATATTTTAGCAAATGTTAATATTGTCAGCAAAACTTTACATACGAGCGATATTATTATTTCAGAAGCTGTTAAGATGCTTGATCAAGTTAGTAAAGATTTAACCAACAACCGCACTGACACTGCGTTTGAGCAGAGAACAATAACCACAGAGAAATGACACGACCGTACTCAAAACGTGTACCGTTTTTGAAGACGCATGCGCGAACCTGGTTGCTTTAAGTGTTCCCAACACATGCTAATTCCAGCTAATTCTGCCACTCTGGTTGTTTTACGATAGTCCGTAGGCGTGTATGGTAAATACTTGACTTAACAAGTTTGAGCATTTATATAATAATTATAATAGTTAAAATGTCTGGTTACTCGTGTGTGGTTCACGGATGTTCCTCTGCGACAGGAAGAGAAATAAGTTTATTTAGATTTCCTAAGAATAATAGCAGGTAATTGTTATTGCTTTGTAATTTTTACATATTAGTTATTAGGTATCTAATAGTCTTAATTTGACTTGATTAAATATTATTGATAATAAATCACGAAGAAAGTGATTCATTTCCTTGTATACATTACCCCTACGTAATGCATAAAAAACTAAACTTCGCTCTGCCAACCAAAGGATACCTATTTCAAAATAAAAATAATAAATTTGGTGTCAGTGCATGTATTTTTCATAACAGACGCAAGTCTCCGAAGGGCCAACCAGGTCAAAACAGATGTTGTCCGGGTGTCATCGCATTCCAAGATATCCTATTTTTACGAAATAAAAATATATAAAGAGTTCTATACACGACAATTTCTGATTTACACGACGCAAACAAAATCAAAATACTATTCAAACTAAAAATTGTTGGAGACATAATTGGGGCGATAATTGGGAAAATCTTGCCAATGATTCTTAAAACCTTAATCAATATAAAATATTTACTACGATCAAATGCCTTTTAGAAGTCAATAAAAATAAAAAAAAAACAGTAGATGGGGGTATAACAGTATGCCAACGAAAATATGTAATCCACTATTCTGTTGGCAGCTATTTTGGATTTTCTATAATGAACTCTTTTCTACTAATCAAGCCCCTTCATTTGATATCCATATTGAGGTAGTTGTGAAATTAAATATCTAACCCACCATTTTTTGACGGCCATTTTGGATTTTCTATAATGAACTCTTTATTAGTAGTCAAGCCCTTTCATTTGATACCCATATTGAAGTAGTTGTGAAATTAAATAATATGTAACCCACCATTTTTTGGCGGCCATTTTGGATTTTCTATAATGAACTCTTTATTAATAGTCAAACCCTTTCATTTGATACCCATGTTGAAGTAGTTGTGAAAAAATATGTAATCCGCCATTTTATACCGGTGGACATCCTGGATTTACAATGATACTGAATGTATAGTGTATGTAATGTTACAAATCGGTGTAATTGTAACGATTCATATAATACTTTTTTGATTATTTTTTAGATTGTTACATATTTATATTTATAGAAATATACTCTTACAGTACTTCTTGGGTATTTATTCGTTTGCTCCGATATTCGACTTTAAAGGAAAACTGTACTTTTGATAGGTTTCCAAGACAAGAACAATATTGACATTCGATTTCAACATAAAGTTTCTTGTTATCGATAACGAACATTTGTCACCCAAAGAGAATTGGAACTTTCAGAGTTTGTGACATTTCTGTAGCCGTTACAATGGCTGTGTTATCTTTCGATAACCTATATTAAAAAATATAATTTATTAGGAAATACCTCGACGAACAAATTACATCTTGTATCAGCCCAAGCCAAAAACAATCAGTGAAAGCCACACCTACCGTAATAAATAGGTATATTTTATTATTGGTCTTTCAATGCCAAAATCAGGATAAACAAAAAGGTATTTTTATTTATGGTTCCAATCAATATGATTTTCATCATTACTTTGCATTGTGCGATATATTTGCAACCTTTTGTAAATCAAAAATAATTCCATTATTATAAAGAATGCCAACAAAAGCCGGCCCTGTACGCAACTTTTTGCTCGGTGCAATATTCTATATTAATTTATTGAAAGTCAACATAAGTGCTTAATTTTATTTACGAATTTATATTGTGTGATATGCCCACTGACTATTACTTCGATGGTCGGTCTGGTTGCTTTAAGTGTCGTTGGCGGCTTAGCCACCAAAAATCAAAGGCGTGTCGTTTCTCTGTGGTTGTTTGAGCAGATATTAATTGACTCGGTATAAATTGCTAAAGCTAAAGAACTACATCCCGAAAAAGACATTTCAATTACGAGGTTGCAAACGAGTCCCTTTTAGACCCAAAACAAAGTTAAAAGTTAATTTTGATTATTATTTATTGGACATTGCAATTGCAAAATTAAGTAAAAGATTAGAAATGTTGACGGAACATACGGAACAAAGTATATCGAGTTACAGAAACTTCGAAGAAAACTTAAAAAAACACCCAAAATTTTAAATTTACAAATAAACTAGCGCATGGAAATATATCTGATATAGATAGTAAAGATCTATTCCATGAGTTAGAAAATTCTTACCAATATATTTTATAAATACAGACACAACTCCACTCGATATTTTAAGTTATATATATTCTAATAATTTACTCTCCGTTTTTCCAAATCTTTCTACATGTCTAAGGATATATTTAACACTTCCAGTAACAATAGCTGAAGGAGAAAGGTCTTTTTCTAAACATAATTTGATCAAAAATTATCTGCGCTCAACAATGGACCAAGACAGATTATCAAACCTGGCCTTAATAAGTATAGAAAAGCGAGTAAAAATAGATATCAACGAAGCATTAAAAATTTTAACAACTTAAAAGCTAGAAAAGTTGACTTTGATATACTTTAAAAAGTATGCTATAATGCAATAAGATTGGTCTTTTTTGAATACTGAAACCATGTTTTTTAATATATACAGTAGGAAAAATGAAAGAATACCCATGAACGAACATATAAAACACGCTGTATTCTCTTGTCACCGTGTCATACAAAAAATTGGGCAATTTTCTTTGTGACATGGTGACAGGAAAATACAGCGTGTTTTATATGTTCGTTCATGGGTAGTCTTTCATTTTTCCGACTATATGTAAATAAAGAAAGCATAATTAGTTTTAATTTTAGCGTACCTATAACCTATATAATATTCTGACAAAAGGGGGCGCAAAGATGGGTTTTGCACCCAAGGGTCGTATATGGTTAAGACGACCCTGATCAGAGAGGTATAGGTTTGCTGTTGTCTGTAGCGACATCTGCTAAATAAATGTCAAAGTTTTTCATCCTAATAAAAATATTTTAAAATATTTTTAAAAGATATTTAATTGAAAAACTTATTGGACCATTTTCCTGGTCACACCTCCATGGCTTTTAAAAATTGCAAGCCAGATGGATGCAGCAATGAAGACAAGAATTTTAGAATTCCCTCTTGTCTTCATTGCAGGATCCATCTGGCTTGCAATTTTTAGAAGCCATGAATTTGTTACCAGGAAAATGGTCCAATAAGTTTTTCAATTAAATATCTTTTAAAAATATTTTTAAATATGAAAAACTTTGACTTTTACTTAGCAGATGTCACTAGGCCCCTACTACCATAACTTCAGTTGCAATGCGAGGACTAGCTCGTGGGGCGTCTTCACTTAGGGCAGAGAACAGCAAAACTATGCCTCTCTGATGATGCCTCTAATAAGAGGTGAAAATCGTCGATTTAGAGTGCTGGTTTGCGCTCTCTGAACTAAGTGAAAGAAAAGACAGTTTCTCCTTCGCATTGCAACTAAATAAAAATGGTATACATTTTTATTTTGGTATTAAACTTGTTGAAAGAACTGCACTTGGATACGACGAAATTTGTAGGAATCGGTACTGACAGTTGTAACGTAATGAGCTCTAAGCAGTCGGTGCAGTAACAGAAATAAAAAAGATCGCAACAAATTCAGTTAGATGTCCTTACCTGAATCAAATTTTAAACAACTATTTTAACAGAAAGACTAAGTTTTCACTCTAAGGGCATATAAAACAGCATAATGCTATTCTACATCCCACCAGAATGAAAACAATGGGAACCTTCTCTGGATACACCTCCGAGGCTTCTACAATTTGCAAGCCATACGGATGCTTAGACTAAGGAAGATGAGGGAATTCTACAATTTGCAATTCACGTTCCATCTGCTCAGCGCGGTAAAGTTCCAACGAGAATAGTTCCCTTCGTACTCCAATCAGAGTAAATGTAAATCAAAAATGAATAACCATTTTCAATTTCGTTGCATAACGAAAATACAGCCGAACCATATTCTAGTCCAATCAGAGAGTGCAGCAAGCACCGCTACCGGTTTCTAAACTTATTAGTCTCTCATCAGGAGGCACATATGCTGATCTCCCTGCTCCAACCAAAACAAAATCCCGGCATGCAGTCCCGGATTGCAACGAACGAAATGGCATAGATGCCCTAGCGGCAACTGCTAGCAAAAAGACTAAGTTTTCACTCTAATGGCATATAAAACAACATAATGCTATTCTACATCCCACCAGAATGAAACCAATGGGAACCTTCTCTGGTTACACCTCCGAGGCTTCTACAATTTGCAAGCCATGCGGATGCTGAGACTAAGGAAGATGAGGGAATTCTACAATTTGCAATTCACGTCCCATCTGCTCAGCGCGGTAAAGTTCCAACGAGAATAGTTCCCTTCGTACACCAATCAGAGTAAATGTAAATCAAAAATGAATAACCATTTTCAATTTCGTTGCAAAACGAAAATACAGCCGAACCATATTCTAGTCCAACCAGAGAGTACAGCAAGCACCTCTACCGGTTTCGAAACTTATTAGTCTCTCAACCAAAACAAAACCCCGGCATGCAGTCCCGGAATGCAACGAACGAAATGGCATAGATGCCCTGGCGGCAATTGCTAGCAAAAAGACTAAGTTTTCACTCTAATGGCATATAAAACAACATAATGCTATTCTACAACCAGAGAAGGTTCCCATTGTTTTCATTCTGGTGGGATGTAGAATAGCATTATGTTGTTTTATATGCCATTAGAGTGAAAACTTAGTCTTTTTGTTAGCGGTTGCCGCTAGGGCATCTATGCCATTTCGTTCGTTGCAATCCGGGACTGCATGCCGGGGTTTTGTTTTGGTTGGATCAGGGAGATCAGCATATGTGCCTCCTGATGAGAGACTAATAAGTTTCGAAACCGGTAGAGGTGCTTGCTGCACTCTCTGATTGGACTAGAATATGGTTCGGCTGTATTTTCGTTTTGCAACGAAATTGAAAATGGTTATTCATTTTTGATTTACATTTACTCTGATTGGAGTACGAAGGGAACTATTCTCGTTGGAACTTTACCGCGCTGAGCAGATGGGACGTGAATTGCAAATTGTAGAATTCCCTCATCTTCCTTAGTCTTAGCATCCGTATGGCTTGCAAATTGTAGAAGCCTCGGAGGTGTAACCAGAGAAGGTTCCCATTGTTTTCATTCTGGTGGGATGTAGAATAGCATTATGTTGTTTTATATGCCATTAGAGTGAAAACTTAGTCTCTTTGCTAGCAGTTGCCGCTAGGGCATATATGCCATTTCGTTCGTTGCAATCCGGGACTGCATGCCGGGGTTTTGTTTTGGTTGGATCAGGGAGATCAGCATATGTGCCTCCTGATGAGAGACTAATAAGTTTCGAAACCGGTAGAGGTGCTTGCTGCACTCTCTGATTGGACTAGAATATGGTTCGGCTGTATTTTCGTTTTGCAACGAAATTGAAAATGATTATTCATTTTTCACTATTTTAACTTCTATTAATGTATCGTCCATAAGAAATACAGTGGGAACAATGAAGGCAGTAATATAATTTTTTAACATGTCAGCCAAGAGAATTGAAGTTTTAAAACTGAAACTCGGACAAAATTTAACAAGTTTATGTGAAACAAGATGGGTTGAGCGCCATGAAAGAATAATCCAGTTCAGATCTGGCATTTTACATACATAATTGAAGCACCAGGGCCCCCGCTACCAAATGTGCAAAGTGTGCAATGTACACGGGCGTTATCCTTGTTGATGATGCCTAGTGAAGTCCCTGGTAGCCGAGCAGAGAGAACAAGACGTCCTTTAAAGATCGTCAATCCGTTATTCAAAGAAACCCAAATTTCCAAAGGGCACCTGTTTTAAATAGATACCCTGACGAAACGATTTATTATGCAGAATGTTCGCACCATTTTAAATATCATATTAATTGTTGCTTGTTTTGTGTGCACCCTGTATGTAAAACCGTTAGTTATTGAGAATTGTTAAAAGCGCTGGGTAGTAAATATTTTTGTAGTATGGGCACAGCAACCTTCTTCCACTTATCCGTTTGTTTTGATAATAAGTACGTCACAGATATATCAGCTCATATCGTTTTCGGCAAACCTTGGGAATGTTTCGCTGAAAAGAGAATTTCGACCAGATAGCGAAAATAGTGTTGGGTTATTACTGTACTGATTTATTTATTTGTGAACTATTACGCGAATTGACTTTTAATTATTATTAAATAAATAAAAGACTTACTTGAAATTGTTTAATTTATAACACTTACAATTTAACACCTACTTTTACAACAATTTATTTTACACTTACATACTAACTTATTTAATTCATTTGCAAACATTTATTTATCTACTTTAAAAATACATTTCAAACCCGTTCACAAAAACGTAACAATATAATATCGCGTCGAAATTAGTAACTGACTGGCCTGCGGACGAATTTCGGTTCTTTATATATACTTCGGCAGCGCTCGCCTCGAACGCCCTGGTAAGGTCTGGCCTTTTCTCGTAACGCCTAGAAGCTTCGGAAATAAATAGGCCGGGTTGTGAGCAGCATCATAAATAATGTCACATTGCCCCCTCCTTAAAAGATCGTTCCTCCTGGAACCTTGGCGGGACTCGAACTGGATGCTGGTATCTGCAACTGGACCCTCTTTTACAACTCCCAGTTGTAAAAAAGTGACAGGGAACGGTCTTCGCTCCGCACCAGTAACTATGCGGATTGCAACAGACTAACACCTGGACCTCGGTGTCTTGGAAAATTTCTTCCACCATATTTCGGATAACTCTCCAGTCTAATTGGCTGCATTATAACTTTGGCATGGCTAACTTTTGCACGTCGGACTCTAACACGTGCTCTCTCAATTGAATTAATGCATCCCATACATCTTGGTAGGTAGGTTGGTCATGGACAGTGTCTTTTGTTACCAGATAGAATAGGTAACGTGATGCATCTTGGAGTTTCAATGCTTTGCCAGGAGCGGGCAGTTGGCATTGAAGTTCTGCAACTCGACCAAACTTCCTTCGGAAGGCGGATGCCAACCCTCGTGCGTCTTTGATACTGGCCGGGATGGTATGGGCCAGTGAATAGTCATCGGGAAGTGCGAGTAGATCTCGCTTTTCTTCAGTGGTAACACCATGTCTCGCTTTACCGGTACCTCCATAGGCCCCCATGAACTCCTCAAACGTGAGGTCAGGCATCTCTCGAACTTGGTTTACTTCCACTTCTTCATCTACGTCGTGGTCTCCCTCGTACGGCGCCAACCGGTTATGGTGGACTATCATTGGCTTTCCCCTAGGAATCTTGCTTATTCGGTAGATAACGTCATTAATTTTCTTGACAATGAGGTACAGACCTTCCCAGAACTGCTGCAACTTGGGAGAACAACCTGTTCTCTTCTTTGGATTATAAAGCCAGACTTTGTCGTTCTCCTTGAAATATCCCTTCTCGGCTTGGGTATCGTATCGTTTCTTCATTCGGTCGCTAGCTATCTGAAGATTAGAACGGACCAACTCATGTATATCGTCCATTCTTCTTCGTAATTCATTCACGTAATCCTCACCAGCAACATCTTCTCCAGGTCGACATCCAAACTCTAGATCACAGGGTAGACGCATCTCACGTCCAAATAGGACTTTTGCTGGTGTTTGGCCAGTTGATTCATTAACAGCAGATCTATAGGCCATTGCGAAGAACGGAAGGTACTGGTCCGTCTCGTTGATGATTGGACACCATCTTTGTCAAATACTGTCCTATTCATACGCTCCACCATTCCATCCGATTGCGGGTGATAGGCCGTGGTTCTTGTCTTCTTCATGCCTAGTTTATCACAGATTCCTTGAAATAGATCGCTCTCAAAGTTCCTTCCTTGGTCACTATGGATCTCCAGAGGTACTCCAAATCGGCTGATGCAGTCTTTGATTAACACATCTGCAATAGTGGCGGCCTTCTGGTCTGGAATTGCGTAGATCTCCACCCACTTCGTGAAGTAATCCATTACCACCAACATGTATTTGCATCCATTGTCACTTTCTGGAAATGGCCCGGCAATATCCAAAGCTATTCTTTCAAACGGACTTCCAACATTGTACTGTCTCATAGGAGCCTTTCTTTTCCGGCAGGGTCCGTTACTTGTAGCACAGGTAGTACATTTCTTACACCAGTCCTTCACATCGTCGGAACTATTCATCCAATAAAATCGTTCCTGAATTCTCTGAAGGGTCTTCTTTACACCAAAATGCCCTCCTGATGGACTGTCGTGTAACTGACGAAGTACTTCGGCTACTCTGCTCTTTGGAATCACCAACTGTGTTCTCCTCACTGAACCATCATCATTTTCTATTACTCGTTTAAGCAAGCTGTCTTCCAAGATAAATGAGTCCCACTGGGCCCAATACGTCTTAACTACTGAGCCTAGGCTTGATATTTCTTGCCAAGATGGTCGACGATTTTCTTCTTTCCATTTTCGAATCTTCTGTAAAACTGGATCTTTTTCTTGTTCTTCCTTTATCTTGGTAGGCGTCCACTCGTCGTTGACCACTGTTGTTCTTAGTACTGCTGCTTCCTTTGACTTTGTTTTGTTGCAATAGGAACATTCTGCTGGACACGGTCTTTTAGATAGAGAATCAGCGTTCCTGTGGCTAACTCCGGCCCGATGCTCGATCTTGAAATCATATTCTTGAAGTCGTTCAATCCATCTGGCTATCTGACCCTCTGGATTCTTAAACTGCATTAACCATTTAAGGGCGGCATGGTCGGTTCGGATTAGAAACTTCCTTCCGTAGAGGTATTGATAGAAGTGTTCCACTGATTTTACTACTGCTAGAAGTTCTCTTCTCGTGACGCAATAATTTCGTTCAGGTTTTGAAAGCACTTTACTAAAATATCCAAGGACTTGTTCCTGTCCTCCTTGAATCTGCGACAGCACTCCTCCAATTCCCACATTACTTGCATCCGTATCTAAGATGAACTCTCCTTCGGGCAGTGGATACCCTAATATTAGCGCTCTAATTAAATGCCTCTTCAAAGTTTCAAAGGCCGTTTGGCAGTCTCCATCCCAGCAATAATCCCTTGCTTTCTCTGTAAGTCGCGTTAATGGCTTAGCAATATCTGCAAACTTCTTAATGAATCTCCGGTAGTATGTACATAGTCCCAGAAAACTTCTCACTTGATGTTTATCAGTTGGTTCAGGCCATTCCTTAATGGAATCGATTTTTTTTTATCCACGGCCACTCCTTCTTTGCTGACTATATGACCTAAATAATTGACTTTACTTTGAAATAGCTGGCATTTCTTGGGGTTTAACATTAACTGGGCAGATTTAAGTCGATTAAAAACGTCTTCTAAATTCTTCAGGTGGTCTTCAAACGTCTCCCCCAAAACGATTATGTCGTCTAAATACACCAGGCACGTTTTCCAAGATAACCCTCTCAACACATTTTCCATAAGCCTCTCAAATGTCGCAGGAGCATTACAGAGTCCAAACGGCATAACGTTGAATTCCCATAATCCAGATCCTGTCGTGAAGGCCGTCTTCTCCTTGTCCACTGGATCCATTTCTACCTGCCAATATCCAGACTTCAAGTCCAACGTAGAAAACAATTTACTTCCAGCCAATGTGTCCAACGTGTCGTCGATCCGAGGCAGAGGATAACTATCTTTCTTGGTAACATTATTCAACAAACGGTAGTCCACACAGAACCTCGTAGTTCCATCTTTCTTCTTGATCAGGACCACCGGAGAGACCCATGGGCTCGTAAAAGGTTCTATCACCCCGTCTTTCCTCATTTCTTGAACAATCTTTTCAGCTTCCTCTCTCTTCGCCTGTGGTAATCGTCGAGCTGTTTGACGAATTGGCCTAGCGGTACCAGTGTCAATTTTATGTTTGACAACTGTCGTTCTTCCTGTCTTTCCTCCTTTCGGTACGAATATGTCACGATATTGCCGAAGAAATTCCCTTAATTTCCTTTTCTCCACTTGATTTAGAGATTGGCCTGCAACTGCAACCATTTTGTCGAACTTGTCGTTGGAATTATCTGATGTTGTTGTCTGCCGGATTATGGACGTCACGGGTACACAAGTTCCTACTTTTGTCTCCTTCTTGATGGTCACCGGGTAGTCATTGACATTAATCAATCTCACGGGAATTTCTTTAGCAGAAGTAACCAATTCCTTTCCAATTATGATTCCTCGGCCAACCTCCTCGTCGTGGTTCCATGGCTCCATCATAACAGGTGTTCCTTCTTCTACAATTCCCTGTAGCCGCGCTACGATGATCGTTTCACTCCTCGCAGGCACAACTGTATCTTCTTTAATGGCTGCTAGCACAGTGCTGTCATCATGTGGATGAAGAAATACCTCCTCGTTGCCCACTTTGATTACCCTATTCTTAAAATCCAATTGAAATCCATGCAAATTTATTACGTCCATTCCTAATATAACATCTTCTTCGATGTCTGCAACTATGACAGTATGGACGAACTTTTCTACTCCAATCCCTAATTGTATCTGGATTTCTCCGTGGGTGTTGGCATTTTCACCTGTGGCAGTCCGCAGTCGCAACCTCGTTGGTAAGAGTTTCTTACGGCTGTTTATAACTGACGGTCGTATAATGGTCCTGGTCGCTCCGGTATCCACCAACAATGTATACTTTTTACCATTTATTTCTCCATCTACATATACACTATCTTCGCGACATTTCAAAGAAGCTATTAGTATGAGAGGGTCATTGGAAAAGTTGCGGGTCAAAGCTGCCCCCCTAAGGCCGACCCGTTCTAGTTTTCCTGCTGGTGAGTCTCTTGATTGTTATTGTACCTAGGGTACTTACATGAACTCCGTACGTGTCCCATTTCACCACAATTCCAGCACCTTATGGTCTTCGTTTTCTTGTATGAAATGCCCTTTATCATATTGACAATCTGGTCCAGTTTATCTTCATCCTCTTCATCTTTCACAGTCCTAACTTTACTGTACCCGCCAGAGGCCTGGGTAGCTGATTCGTATTCGAGGGCGGCAGACAAGACATCGACCAGCGTCTTGTGACGAGCTAACCGCAGTGTTCTTTGCATTCCATGATCACGAAGGCCATCAATGAATGTTTGAACAGCCAACTTTTCCATCATGTCTTCGGGAGCTGTTGGATATGCATACCGTACTAACCTGGCAATATCGACCTCGTATTCTTGAAGAGCTTCATCTTTATTTTGTCTTCGATTTTTAAACTGCGACTGATAGACATGCTCTAAATGTTCGTGCCCGTATCGCATATTCAGTCTCTTTTTAAGCTGCTCGAAGTTATCTGTCTCCTCTACGGCTATGGTCTGGAGGACATCCAAAGCGTCGCCTCGAAGAGCAATAGTGAGGTTTACAGCCTTTTCTTTTTCGGACCATCCGTTCGCTCTCGCCGCCGATTCGAACTGTTTCATGTAGTTGTTCCATGATGACTTTCCGTCGAAATTTGGCACCTTAACACGAGCAAGACTCACACTCCCTTCAACTATCGACTGTGGCTCCAATTTGGATTTGGTTTCATAATTTTGAATGTCTGTTAAGATGGGTTCCATACCTTTGTCTACTTTTTCCGTTTCCTCCATTTTCTTTTCTATTTCCTTAATCTTTTCTTCAAAAGTAGATTTTATGGACGATATCTTGTCGTCAAAATCCGAAGTGACTTTAGAGATTTCGTTAGTCATCTTGTTTTCAAGGGATGAAATATCACCCGAAACTTTCGAAACTTTGTACTCTAACGATATAATGTCTGTAGAAACTTTCAAAACATCCGAGGAAACTTGGGAGATTTCACTAGAAACTTTGCTCTCTAACGACGTAATGTCTGTCGAAACTTGGGAGATTTCACTAGAAACCTTTTTCTCTAATGATGTAATGTCTGTAGAAACTTGAGAAATCTCTTTAGAAATTGACGAAATTAAAGCAGTTTGCCTGTCCTCAAACACATAGCTTTCTGGATCATGACCCTCTTCCTGTAGTGCGATCTTCAGACGAACCACTAGATCAGCCTTTTTCCCCGCTGCGTCGAGCTCACGATTTTCCAGTTCTGTTCTGAGCTCCGTAAGGCGCAGATCATAAAGTTTCGGCTTACACTGTGAAGACATGGTCACACTCTTTATTTATTACGATTTATATTTAGTTATTATTAAAGATTCCACACTGTATTAAACCGAGCTTATATTACTTATTTATTTTTTTATCCAGTTCTGACCCATTTGTTGGGTTATTACTGTACTGATTTATTTATTTGTGAACTATTACGCGAATTGACTTTTAATTATTATTAAATAAATAAAAGATTTACTTGAAATTGTTTAATTTATAACACTTACAATTTAACACTTAATTTTACAACAATATATCTAATTTATTTTACACTTACATACTAACTTATTTAATTCATTTGCAAACATTTATTTATCTACTTTAAAAATACATTTCAAACCCGTTCACAAAAACGTAACAATATAATATCGCGTCGAAATTAGTAACTGACTGGCCTGAGGACGAATTTCGGTTCTTTATATATACTTCGGCAGCGCTCGCCTCGAACGCCCTGGTAAGGTCTGGCCTTTTCTCGTAACGCCGAGAAGCTTCGGAAATAAATAGGCCGGGTTGTGAGCAGCATCATAAATAATGTCACAATAGATTTTGTATTCAGAATGAGAACTTTTCAAGATACCGAATGAAGAGCATCGGAAATGTTTCCGCGTCGGCCGGTAAAATATAAGTTCCAAAGATACTGTAATGCACGTTTGACATTTCCGGATTGCGGTATAAACACTTTAATTATACGCGGTGTGTTATAATTATTCGTTTTAGAGAATAATTGCTATACTGATAACTATGAAGCAGATTATTATACAGAAAATAATCCACAAACCGATAACTTTTACGAAACCAATAACATACTTGACATAGAAAATTCTCAGGATTTTCTTTCACTTCAGAATCCAAATAAATCTCTCAATCATACGAACCATTCAACGGATATTGCGAATATCCCACAACAAATACAAGCACTCAACTTGGACAACTTTCATCCGGACCTCAACTTTACCGAACAGACATCCCTGTAAGCCCATTTCATACAATGGGTTCCAAAAATTTATATTATATTAATGATGCTTCTAACACTTTTAAATTCTTAATCGACACGGTGGCTGGAGTCACTGTTTTCAAAGAAAACACAGCGCGCAATTATCATAATAGATTTCCTGAAAACGTTCAAATTCGAGGTATAACCGATCAAAAATTGTTAATAACAGACTCTGTCCTTATTCCCTTCACTAACGATAATCCCCACAAAGTCTTTATTTTCAATTTAGACATTGATTTCGATGTCATAATAGGCCTAGACTTCCTAGATCATTATGAATGTGTAATAGATCTAAAATCCCGACAGTTGCATACAAATTTTAAAACCTTTACCCTTCACAAAGTAGGACACGACACAAACACACCTCCTAAAGACAAATCACCGACACACCCAACAGAAACAAGACAATACAAATCTAAAATAAAAAATAAATCAGATGCTAAACAACAATCAAATTTAAAATACCAAAACCTATAAATGAAAAATACACTATCGTAAAAAACCAAGATCAAGACAAAAATCTTGAAAGACCGGAGAGAAAATGAATAATAGGAAAAAACAGAATTACCATTGACAGCCGGATCGAACAAATATGCAGACTAAAATGTAACTTATCAAATAGAGATGCCATATTATCAGCTCAAGAACTAGAAAAAGTTAGATTACCTTATGCATTAGTCCATGTTCACGAAAATGGAGAATTCTTAACATCCGTCCTAAATGCTAATGCTATGCCGAAGACAATCGAATTTTCAGACATTTCAATTGAACTTTTCAAAAATTCGGAGACAATCCTATCCTACAACAGAAATGATTTTGAAGAACACGTAGTAGATAGAACACGAATAATTAAAGAACAACTAAGAACCGATCATCTAAATTGCTAAGAACAAGAACTAATTCTAGACATCTGTACTGAATCTGCAAATATATTTTATGTGGAAGGCGACAAATTGACTTTCACAAACGAAATCAAGCACAAAATCGAAACAAACAACGCTAAACCTTTCTTCACTAAATCCTATAGATATCCTCAAATACATAAGGAAGAGGTAAAGGCGCAAATTAATAAAATGTTAGAAGGAGGAATAATAATCCAAAAAAGTATTTCGCCCTGGTCGCGCCCAGTCTGGGTTGTACCGAAGAAATTAGATGCGTCAGGAAAACAAAAATGGCGAGTTGTTATTGATTATCGAAAGCTTAACGAACTCACAGTACAAGACCGCTCTCCTCTACCAAAAATTTCAGAACTATTGGACCAACTAGGAAGATGCCAATCCTTCACAACACTAGATTTAGCGTCTGGATTTCACCAGATTGAAATCGAGCCACAAGACATCCAGAAAACGGCCTTTTCCGTCCAAAATGGACATTACGAATTTGTCCGCATGCCATTCGGACTAATGATCCATCTACTTTCCAAAAAGTAATGGACAACATCCTCTTAAAAATACAAAACGAAAGATGCTTAGTGTATATGGATGGCATAATTATCTACTCACCCACTATCCATGATCACATGTTACGACTAACAGAAAATTTTAGAAGGTTACGAAAAGCAAATTTAAAAATACAGCCAGACAAATGCGAATTTTTAAGAAAAGAAGTGGCATATTTGGGCCACCTTGTAACAGAAAATGGTGTAAAAACAAATCTAGCTAAAATATCTGGCATCAAAAAGTTCCCGGAACCAAAGAACACCAAAGAAATAAAATCATTCTTAGGCTTAGCCGGTTACTACAGAAGATTTATTCCAAATTTTGCCAAAATTTCTAAACCACTTAGGAAACTACTTCAAAAAGACGTACATTTTATTTTTAATTCTGAATGAAAGAAGCCTTTACCTTTAAAAATATTTTAACATCAGATCCAATATTTATATATCCGAATTTTGAGGCACCATTTTTACTAAAAACTGATGCTAGTGCATTTGCGATTGGAGCCGTTCTATAACAAGGCCTTATTGGAAAAGATTTACCCATAGCTTATGCCTCCAGAACATTAGGCGGTGCCGAAACAAAACATTCGACTATAGAGAGAAAATTATTAGCTATCGTATGGGCAGTCGAACATTTTAGACCGTATCTTTTTGGCCGAAAATTCACCCTTATTACCGATCATCGACCCCTTACATGGTTTCTCGATAAAAGATCCCGGAAGCCGATTAGCGCTTTGGCGCCTAAAACTCGAAGAATACAATTATAAAATAGAATATCGTGCAGGAAAAATAAACAGAAATGCAGATTCTCTCTTAAGAAAAAATATTTCAAGGAATGTGCAAACTTTCAATCAAAAATCTCATTACATGCATCGAATGAAGATGACACGGAAACTCAAGAAAACTAAGACGACGATGAAGAAAATATAGAAAAAATGTCTGAAGAACTTGACAAGTTTATCGAACTGTATAGAACTAAGTCAATAATCGATTATTCTAAAATTGAAACATCGAATACTAACTTATTAGACAAATCCAACAAAAACATTGTTACTTTTTTTTGTCAAAATAAACTTGAAGAACTTCACCAGAAAATAATGAATGACATATTCGAAGAAAACATGGAATATAGTAACCGAAGAATTAGTATTGTACACAGCAAAACTGTAAAAGATCGAAAATATTTTATTATATCATTACCGTTTGATCCCGAACGAGTAATATCACATCTGTTTCTTGTACTTATTGCAAATAAAGATCATATCAATTCGATGAATCAAAAATATATTGTGTCGAAAATAATCTCGAACTACCTACCTATTATTTTGAATAATTTTCTTTTGCAGATTCTATGGACTCCTTTGTATCGTCCAATCCCAAATTCTCCTCACTCCCATTAATAACACAATTGGAATATTTTTTCATGAAAAAGGAACTATACGAATATCTAACGACAAAGGAACTTTACTTGTTTACAAAGAATTATTCCCTATCAAAACTACAATATCCAACAATGACAGAATTTTAGAAAACCTATTAGAAAAATTTATTTACGTGGATACACCGAGAAAACTTGCGTTTTAAGCCGAAGTACAGACACATGTTAGTCTGCTAAAACAAATCTCAAACTACGTTAACTTAAAATATAAAGAAATAACCTCTGACACAGTACCTTATAAAAAACGCCTAAAGCGCGGTTTAGTAAATGGTATTGGAACAATATGGAAATCTATTACTGGAAATTTAGATGCTTCTGACGGCGAATACTTTAATAAATGTATAAATAGGATAAATAAATAAAAGAATAGGACTTTTAACAAAGACTTAAAAACTATCGAGACTACACTTCTGGACATCTCCTTTTACCAAGCACAAGTACAAATACTAGATTTATGTGAGTCCTTAATGGAAAGCTACGTATTTTTAGAAAATTATTTAAATGATATACTAAATTCTAACACATTCTCTCGCCTGCAAATTTTACATAGTTCTATTATGCGCCCATGGACGCATTAAAATAAATCTCACAGTCATTACAAAATAACGTATTGCCTCTTGTATGTCAAATATAGCTTAGTATATTGACATAATAAAACTACAAGCTTATCAGCTTGATTCAAAAATTGTTTTCATTCTCTAAATCCCGTTAGTTGATTCCGAAATCTTCACCTTGTATCAATTATATTCAATACCAATATTAGATAATCAAACTGGTTTTCATCATATACTTTCGACTGTTTATAAATACATAGCGCGAGATGATGATTCAATTTCATATGTCTTACCCATGGACACCGAAAAATGCAAACAAATCAGTCAATACCAAAGAATGTATACAGATATTTTTCCGTATCCCATAGACACCGATGCTATATGCGAAGCCCAGCTTTTGAAACCTCTCAGCAACTTGCCAAAAACTTGCCAGATGTCCATGCTCTTGGCACAAGGTTACAATGTACAAGAAATTGACCGAAATCTATGGTTACTAACCATTTCCGATTCATTACCAGTAACAATCAAATGTGCAAGAAAAGACGCCACTACACAAATAATCAAAACAAATTCAATCTTAAGATTAATTCCCGAATGTATTGCATTCATCGGCAGTACCAGAATTCATGCCAGAGACCAAATCGAGAAATATACAAATATTACTTATAGAAGTAACCCAGTTAACGTACCCTACATATGCTGCAACCATTTTGAGACAAAGAGTCACCTATCAAAATTGAAACCACTAAAACTCAGTAAGATCAACGTAGATGACTTAAATATTGCACAACACAAATTGGACCAATATTCAGAAGAACTGGACCATATTATCATGAGCCAATCATTCATCGAGGAACATTTACCCTTATTCACTATATCAACCTTATCCCTGATTATCATCCTAGTTATATTGGCATATATGTCATACTAGTGACGTCACCCATCTGGGCGTGATGACGTAATCGATAATTTTTTTAAATGAGCAGGGGTCGTATGACAGCTCATTTGAAAGGTTATTTAATTCTGTATTCAGTAATATAAATTTTAACATAATTATTTATACAGGGAGTCAAAAAATTTTTTTTAAATTAAATTAATTGAGATAAAAGAAGAATGTATGTAATTTATTTATTTAAAAATTCATTTGAGTGCTGTCAGAAAACAGAAAGAAATGTTTATTTGACAAATAAACATTGTTTTTTGCTTAAATTCAATGTTAAAACTGCCACCCACCGAGCTCTTAGCAGTTTGAACAGTGAATTTAAGCGAAAAGCAATGTTAATTTGTGAAATAAACAATATTACGTGTTTTCATGACAGCAGTAAAATGTATTTTGAATTAAATAAATTGCTTACATTCTTCTTTTTGTGTAAATTAATTTAATAAAATAATTTTTTTGTATATTCCGTATAAACAATTATATTAATGTTTATATTACGGCATAAAGTAAATAACCTTTCAAATGAGCTATCACACAACCCCTACTCTCGTTTAAAAAATCATTGATTACGTCATCATGCCCAGATAGATGACGTCACTAGTATGATATATATGCCAAAAAGTCATTATTTAAAAATAAAAATCGACCTGTCTCAGGATTTCTCTTCAAATTCGTCCATTCTCGAGATAATGAATTTATTCCAACTCAAACGTCCTCACCGTATATACAATAACTATCTCGCTACGCGGAATCAACATATCTACATATTCAGACCCAGACATTGCATTTCAATTCAATGCGATAACATTGAACAGTGACACACAGTCGCCCGTCCATCGTTACTACCGCTCACTACGGAACGGTTACGGTGGAACGCCACGTCAATACTGTAGAGTCTACCTAGGCATAGTACCACCTCAAATCCGGTGCATCTCTGCCATCGAGCTATTGCTAATTCAATTCGTTAGGAATAACCGCTTTTATGATTCTCCTTCTTCTTCATGTGCCATCTCCGCGACGGAGGTTGGGAATCATCATGGCTATTCTGATCTTAGATGCTGCTGCTCTGAATAGTTCGATTGATGTGCATCCGTACCATTACCTCAAGTTACGCAACCACGAGATTCGTCTCCTTCCTACACTTCTCTTGCCCTGGATTTTCCCCTGTATAATCAACTGAAGTATGTTGTATCTCTCATTACGCATAACATGCCCCAGGTACTGCAGCTTTCGTGTCTTGATGGTTTCCAATATTTCCAGTCTTTTGTTGACTCTTCTCATGACTTCGTTGTTTGTTATATGCTCGGTCCATGATATCTTCAGGATTCTTGTATACACCCACAGTTCAAATGCTTCCAACTTTTTAGTAGTCGATGCGTTAAGTGTCCATGCTTCTATCCCGTAAAGCAGAGTCGAGAAAATATAACACCTTGACAGCCTAACTCTCAAGTCTAATTTCAGTTCTCTTGCACAAAGTACCTTTCTCATTTTATTGAAGTTTGTTCTTGCTTTCTCTGTTCGAACTTTGATTTCTTTGGAGTAATCGTTTGTGTGATTAATTATTGTGCCAAGATAGTTGTAGTTTTCTACTTGTTCTAAAGTTTTACTTTTAATTGTCAGGCTTTCATCATTATTTTGGGTTTTTGATATCCTCATAAATTTAGTTTTCTTGATGTTTATTGATAATCCATATTCTTCTCCATACTCAACTATCTTGTTCATTAGCTTTTGAAGGTCTTTAGGGTTGTCTGCTATTATGATAGTATCGTCCGCATATCTAATGTTGTTAATTGGCGTTCCATTTACCTTTATTCCTGCTGTTTCTCCCTCAAGAGCTCTTTTCATAATTTCTTCAGAGTATGCATTGAATAGTAGTGGCGATAATACACACCCCTGTCGCACTCCTCTTTTAATTTCGAACTCTTCTGATGTGTGTTCGTTAATGCGTATGTGTGCTTGCTGTTTATAATATAGATTTGTTATAATTCGAAGGTCATTTTATTGTAATTGTTTTGCTTTGAGGACATCCATTAGCTCTTTGTGGCGGACTTTATCGAAAGCCTTGTTGTAATCTATGAAACAGACGTACACAGTGCCGGTTTATCCACTGGGCGCTTGGGGCGGGCGCCCAGGGGCCCGGGCCCCGGAGGGGCCCGTTCCTTTTAATTATAAAAAAATAAAGTTGCTAAATAATTTACATAATCTCCGAAAAAAAATCTCATACGCCAATTGTTCTATTGTTACATCTTTTCACGCCTATACAGAGTGTCGTAGCCTAGCCCCACAGGGGCCCCGTGTCAGTGTTTGTGGCGGGGCCCTTTTCCATTGGGCCCAATTTCATTGATTAAAAACTACCCAGGTAGTGGGTAAAAAATGTGTAGGTTATTAAGCAATGGCCATATCTCGAATTGTATCCAAAATAATCGTATAAACGGAGTTTTTTAGTTTTTAATAATTTCATTTTGAATTGTGAGGCTTAAATAATAATTTATCTCACTTTTCGGCTTTAAAATAAGTTCTTTAAAAATAGGAACAAAACAAGTCCTTTTAAAATAGAAAAGGCAGGTTTACATGTACCCAATAACTGGCGCCAGTCACACTGGAACGACAGTGCTGGCATGGCAGTGGCATCATGTAAACGCTTTTTTGCTCTAGTTCAGCGCTGTCTCGAATAGAAAGCTGGTCTATTTTTCATGTCAGTGGCCCTCGTCCGCGTCCCCTTTAACCCCGTGCAAGTGGTTGTAGACACGTGTAAACACAGCGTTCCAGTCGCTGGCGCTGTCGTACCTGTGGTTTCAGTGGCAGTATTAGGATTTTTAATAAGAGTACCAGTGAGATTGGCGCCAGTTACTGGATACGTGTAGACGAACCTATCCAGCGCTGTCTTAGTCAAGCACTCGCATTCCAGTGAGACTGGCGCCAGTTACTGGATACGTGTAAACGTTACTTTAAACGAAAAACAAAAATAGATATACATAAATCTAATTTATAGATAAAGAATAGAGTATTCTCGAAAATGCCAATACCCAAACAATAGGTATACACTCTTTCAAACATTCAAAAGTAAAGCAATTACAAAAATTGCAATTTGGCATTATACAGTGGCCTCTAAGGCTAGCACTCCACTTGCGATTTGTAGTCGCAGCAACAAAAAATTCGCTCTCGCAGAAAATCTAGAGTCTAGAAAATTAGTCGCTGTTTTCAGAATCGCGAATTGATGCTACAAGGATGTAACATCAGCTTTTAGATGTTTTTTAATCTAGAGATAAAGAAGAAGTCAAGACGTCAATTAATACTTTATGCGAGAAACATAAAAACGATGTTGATGAAACCAAAAAGTAACTTGCATAATGAAAATACCCATTTTGTAACGTTATGCCAAAATTTGAATAAACATCATACAATTTATGAAAAATTTTATTCTTCCAAGATGTAAAAGCAACTTTTCCCAATATTTTAACTTTACTGCAAATTTATTTGACGATACCAATTTCTAATGCGTCAGGCGAGCGGTCTTTTTCGGCTTTAAAAAGAATAAAAGCATATTTAAGGTCAAATTTGGGTCAAGAAAACCTATACGCATTATCACTATTGTATATAGAGAATGAAGAACTGGAGAAACTGAATTGTGATAATATTATATGGCAGTTTGCGAATGCCAAGTCAAGAAAAAAAGTGATCTAATTTTTGTCTTTATGTATTTTTTAGAATATGTTTTTTTGCTTGTTATGTGTTGTTTCTGTTTTTTATTTATGTTTTTAAATGTATTTTTTGGATTATTTTCTACATTTGCTAATCTTCTTGCTTGTTTAAAAAAATATTTTATGGATGTTACAAGAAACCTTTATAGTTAATGCATGTGTTTTCTTGTTAAAAAACTGACAACGAATAGCAATGAAGGGGGCCCCTAAACCTCCAGCGCCCAGGGACCGAAGTTAGGTTAAACCGGCACTGGACGTACATATCCTGGTTCACGTCCAAGCATCTCTGGATTAGTACGTTGAATGTAAAGAGAGCTTCACGGGTACCTACGCCTCTACGGAATCCAAATTGGGTTTCTTCAATACCCATATCAAGTGTTTGGTAAATGCGTTTATGAATGATCTTTAAAAACATTTTAAGTGTGTGAGACATCAGGCTTATGGTGCGGTGGTCGGTGTGTTAGAAAATCAAATTCGGATTGATTTCGCGCCGCGGATCACCTGTGAAGCATTATGTAAAAAAGAAGAAGACTAATATAACCTAAAAAGCCAATCTCTTTTTTCAAGACAGAAATGTTTGTTGTTCACGTTTTCCAGTTGTTGTATTTTTTGTATAAGTAAAGTAAAGTTCTTAAAATAAAGCTCAGGTGAAGGAAATATCGTATTATTTCTTCCGAACTTCTCCGGCCGGCTAATAACGGGTAGACTTCAGCAACGGTGGAACATTTTTGGCGACCGTGACAGAGGACACGTGAGTTTGTTGGAACTTTTGTTGGTATTTTACGTACATAATTATTGATTTACGAGAAAAAAAACAGTTTAGTGAAGTCGAGAGAAATACAGTCAGCCAAGGGGCAACAAATTAAAGATTTAAAATGGCTGAGATTGAAGCAAAAAAGAAGCATAGAAAAGTGCTGAGAACAAGTTTTACAAAGGCAGGCAATCGTTTGTACTCTTTGTTTAAAAGAAGTGAGCCCGATTTTGATGCAATTGAAACAGATTGGACGTGTTTTGAATTGAAGTATACTGAACTACAGGTAGCAGACAATGAGATTTATAGTGAAATGTTGGTTGAAGCCACTGAAGAGAACCTTCTTGCTGAGATGGAAGACTGCGATGGATACAAAATGAGGTTTACAGAGTTACACATGTTATTTAAAAGGCTGGTAAATGCTCGTAATGAAGTGAAAGTGGTTGATGACTCTGGTAACTCAGTAAGTTCAGAAGAAGAATTAAAAGGTAAGCGTAGATTTAAGTTGCCCTCTATTCAGTTTAAGCGTTATGATGGAAATATAAAGGGATGGCTACCTTTTTGGTCACAGTTCAAAAAGATTCATGATGATTCATTCATAGATAAATGTGATAAAATAGAATATTTGATACAAGCAACTGTTGAAGGCAGTAGGGCTCGACAACTTGTTACAAGTTTTCCTATGGTAGCTGATAATTATCAAAAGATTATAGAGTGCATGCAGGCTAGGTTTGGCAGGGAGGATCTTCAGATAGAAATTTATGTTAGAGAGTTACTTAAGTTAGTTTTAGAAAACTCTATGGCTACTCAAAAGTTAGAATTATCTCTGTTATATGACAGCATTGAAACACAGTTGAGAGCTTTAGATACTTTAGGGATAACCTCGGATAAATATGCCGCAATATTGTATCCATTGATTGAATCCTGTTTGCCACAGGATATTTTGAGAATTTGGCAGAGATCTAGTTTTTGCAATACAGCAAGCTCGGCTGATCGTAATTTAGGATCAAATCTTTCTTTGAATTCTAATATGAATAAAGACACAACTTTGGAATTGAAACTAGTCAACCTTATGAGTTTTTTGAGATCTGAGGTAGAAAATGAACAAAAAATATCTTTAGCTAGCGATGGTTTTGGTTTAGCACAGAATTTTAGTAACTTAAATTTGAAATCTGATAGCGAACATGTTCGTAAACGCAATGTCAAGAGGGAACCTTTATTTTACACTGCTGCTGGTTTGTTAAATAGTACAGATGTTGTCAAATGTTTGTTTTGTGATGGAGCACATGAGAGCACTTCTTGTTTTAAGGCACAGAAAATGAATCTAGAAGAAAAGAAAAATTGTTTGTCTAAACATAAGGCATGTTTCTTTTGTTTGAAGGGGGGTCATCAGGCGAGGAAATGTCGTACACGTTTAAGATGTATTTTATGCAGCAAATCCCATGTTCCACTTATGTGTCCTAACCTTTCTACCAGAAAATTTCCTGATCTGACAGATAAACAAAATGTTGATAATACTCCAAAGGACCAAACTTTAAGTAATTTTACTCATACTCATGTTTTTATGCAAACTGTTCGAGTTAATCTAAAGGGTCCTAATGGTACTTGTGTTGTGAGAGCCTTAATTGACAGTGGTTCACAGAGGTCGTATCTTTTGAAGTCTGTAGCTTCAGCTTTGGGTTTGGAAGCCAAACGAAGGGAAAAAATCGTTCATTGTCTTTTTGGAGGTACTGAATCAAATAGTACACACTTTTGTTATGATGTTTTAGCAAGTCATGGAGACTACACTTATAATATGGAAGTTTTAGATCAGTCGTATATTTGCAACGAAATACCTTCAGCTATTTATGGTCCATGGACTCAGGAATTAAAGTCTTTAAATATTGAATTATCTGATACGGAAGGTAGTGGTCCGATTGAACTTCTATTGGGGTTAAATGTTGCTGACATTTTTTATACAGGGAGGCGTCATATATTACCTAGTGGACTTGTAGCTGTTGAAACATACTTTGGATGGACAATAATGGGGAAATCTGCAAATACAAGCCCAGTGTCACAAGCTAATATGACTTGTTTAAGTTTATTTGTTAATCCATCCATTACTGAACTGTGGGAGTTGGATGTTTTGGGGATTTAGGAGCCTAGTGAGAAGAAGTCCAAGGAGCAATTGGCATTGGCAGCGAAGGAGTTATTTTTACAAACTGTAATCATAAACCAAGAAGGCAGATACGAGGTTGGACTTCCTTGGCTGGAAGGGCATCCGTCATTACCAGCTAATTTTAATGTGGCAAAACGTCGTTTACATTCGGTCGTGTCGAAGCTCAAAAGAGATAATCTCTTTTCTCGTTATAATGAAGTATTTCAGGAATGGGAAAATTTGAAAATAATAGAAAAAACAAATAGTGACTCCACCACTGGACATTTTTTACCCCATCGACCTGTGTTAAAGGAGGGATCTACGACCGCTGTGAGGCCAGTGTTTGACGCCTCAGCTAGAGAGAAAAATAAACCTTCACTTAATCAGTGCCTTGAAAAGGGACCAAATCTGATTGAAAGTATTCCACTTTTGCTTCTTAAATTTCGTAAATTTGAAATTGGAGTTGTCTCTGATATTAAGAAGGCTTTTTTGCAAATAAGTGTCAATAAAAATGATAGCGAATTTTTAAAGTTTTTATGGCTCAATGATAACGGTGAAGAAATTGTATTAAGACACAAAAGAGTAGTCTTTGGTGTGAATTGTAGTCCGTTCTTACTTGGGGCTACCATTGATTACCACCTGGCGAAATGCCTCGAAAATTGTTCTTTACCTAATGCTAAATATTCACAGGAAACCATTGAGCGTTTAGCCAAAAGCTTCTACGTAGATAATTGCATTTGTAGCATGACCAACCGAGAGAGTTTAAACACTTTTATTAGGGAAGCGGTTTCTGCAATGTCTGATGCGCAGTTTGATTTACGAGGGTGGGAGTTTTCTGGAAACTCCGACAGTGATAATTTTTATGTAATGGTTCTGGGTCTTAAGTGGTTCACCAAAGGAGACGTTTTGAAAATTAACAGCGATTCTTTGGAACCAGATCTTTCCATTGTGACAAAAAGAAAACTTCTTTCCGTGGCACAAAAAATATTTGATCCCATAGGTTTTACTGCTCCAACCACTTTGATACCTAAATTGTTGTTACAGCAGTTATGGGAGAAACAAACACCCTGGGATGATCCTGTTAGTGATGAAGTCTCGGATAGGTTTAAACATTGGGTTGCTGAGTTACCATACCTCTTTAACATTGAGATTCCTCGTTGGATATCATTTGGAACTGCTTCAGAAGAAACTAGCATTCATACCTTTTGTGATGCTAGTCAGCTTGCATATGCAGCTGTGGTTTTTTGTAGAATTAAAAGAGGCGACAAGGTTTCAGTACACCTGCTAGCTGCGAAGTCCAGAGTTGCGCCGTTAAGAAAGCTAACCATTCCACGTCTAGAGTTAATGGGTGCAACTATTGCAGCTAGGCTTTATAGTCAGGTAGAAGAAAACTTCAGTGGAGATTGTTATGAGAAATATTTTTGGAGTGATTCTTCAACTGTCATTTCCTGGATTCAAAGGCAAGATGAGTGGGGTCCATTTGTTTGGAATAGGGTTCGTGAAATAAGAGAATTAAGTTCTACAGATCAGTGGCACCATCTTCCAGGTGTGCTGAATCCGGCAGATCTACCATCTCGTGGTTGTGATCCTAAAACACTTTTTGAGTCAAAATGGTGGGAGGGACCTAGATGGTTATACCAACCCAAAGAAAATTGGCCGACTCAAGTTTTGGAGGTAAATGAAGAAGAAATTGCTAAAGAATATAAGAAGAAAGTGGTAACAACCCTTGTTAATGAAAATCCCGTTGATTTTTGGCACTTATCTTACTTTAGTAAATTTACCAAAACTATTCGTATGATAGCATATATTTTCAGACTAGCTTACAATTTAAAGCATTCAGATCAAAAAATGAAAGGTGAATTAACTGTAGAAGAATTGAGCAAAGGCGAAGAGTTTATTTTCAAGATAATTCAACAAGAAAGTTTTAAAGGGTTGAACGATGAGAAGATAAAATGTCTTAATCCATTTTATGACAAAAGTGGGGTAATACGTCTGAAATCAAGAATAGCCAATAGAGAAGATACCTTAGATTATAGATTTCCAGTTGTCTTACCTGCCAAGCATAGCGCTGTTCATGCTCTCATTATGGATAAGCATAGAAGTTTATGTCATATAGGAACCCAAAGTTGATTAGCCCAGCTGCGTGAAAATTATTGGTTGCTAGGTGGCCGACGCACTGTTAAGTCTGTTATTAAAAAATGTTCAATTTGTAAAAGGTTCGATTCTAAGCCCTACGTTGTACAAACACCTCCGTTGCCAGAGGATAGAGTAAGAGATGCTGTCCCCTTCGAAATCACAGGTGTTGACTTTGCCGGTCCACTATACCTCAAAAGTGGTGAAAAAGCGTGGATATGCTTGTTCACATGTGCAGTTTATCGAGCGGTGCATATGGAGCTTACTTTGTCGCTCTCTACAATGGCCTTTTTGCAAGTTCTACGTCGGTTCGTTGCTAGACGGGGCCGGCCTAAAATACTTTATAGTGATAATGGTACGAATTTCCGCGGTGCGGAAAATGCATTCGCTAATATAGACTGGTACTTAATCGCGCGGGATTCATCAACGCAACGTATAAAATGGAAGTTTAATCCCCCTAGTGTGTCGTGGTGGGGCGGTTTTTTTGAAAGACTTATTGGTATAGTAAAGAACTTATTACTTCGAGTATTGGGACACTCAAGTCTTCACTATGAAGAACTTTTAACATTAATTTGCGATTGTGAGACAGTGGTGAATTCTCGACCAATAACTTACATTTCTAATGACCCGAACGATTTGATAGCTATGTCTCCGGCCATGTTTCTGCGTGACTTAGCGGGATGTGAAATGCCAGACTGTGATTTGATAGACAATACTTCACTCTCGCGTAGTGCTCGAAACACACAACGTCTACGCGAACAATTACGTGCAAGGTTTAGACTAGAATATCTTGGTCAACTAAAACTTAGGTATCACAAAGGAATAAATTTGAGCGTAAAGATGGGAGATATTGTTTTAGTAGAGAACGACAATGCTAAGCGTATTGAGTGGCCTATTGGAAGGGTCATGGAACTTTTACCCGGTAAAGATGGAAGTACACGTTGAGTAAGAGTCAAAACGTCGCGAGGTGAACTTCTACGACCAGTGCAGTGACTGTTTCTCTTGGAACGTGATGGTGATTCCATAGATTTTCCTGATGTTGAGAACTTAGATGACAACCAGTCTCAGCAATTTGAAGTTCATCAAGATGAAACGCGTTCGGGAGTGATATCTAAAAGCAGAGTACCCGATGCGAAAATTACGCGTAGTGGACGTGTTACTAAGAAGCCAGCTCGTTACTTGTAATTTGTAAATTTATTTTCTAGTTTTAATGAGAAATGTTTCATGGTTGATCCGTTTCTCAGGTGGGAGAATGTTAGAAAATCAAATTCGGATTGATTTCGCGCCGCGGATCACCTGTGAAGCATTATGTAAAAAAGAAGAAGACTACTATAACCTAAAAAGCCAATCTCTTTTTTCAAGACAGAAATGTTTGTTGTTCACGTTTTCCAGTTGTTGTATTTTTTGTATAAGTAAAGTAAAGTTCTTAAAATAAAGCTCAGGTGAAGGAAATATCGTATTATTTCTTCCGAACTTCTCCGGCCGGCTAATAACGGGTAGACTTTAGCAACGGTGGAACACGGTGCATTCTCTAGCATTTTTCTTTTTTGGGAGACAAATAAATGTTGAGGCTCGGATTCTCCTGGCTCGTCTTAAATATGCTCTCGATGCCACTTCTCCTTCAGTTTCGCCCAGCGGTGTTATGAAGAGGGGATGTGTCAACTCGGATACTCCTACGGTCGTCTATGGTCGACCGGCCCATTGCTCGCTGTGGCGTCATATCATTACAAAGTTATATAAACTTTGCTGACCAGTTAGGAAGCAAGGTTGAAATATCGGGGTAGCAGCAATCTCAAAAAAAACTCTTTATAATAGTTCAAAGCTTTCAATAATGTTTATTATCATCGTCACGAAAAACTACAATCATAAATAGACAATATTTACCAAATAGTCTAACGAAAATCAGTAATAATTGCTATTTTTGTGGTACCAAAAATCCTAAACATCCCAGTTTTCTCTCACTAAACTAGGTGTCGAGGATTCCCAAAAACACAAAAATAACAAAATATCGTTCTGAGAAATGCAGAGCCAATACTCTCACTAGAAACACTGCATATCAAACAACAATCTTATTAAAGAGTTACTTATATGTTATAGGTACTTACATTATTTAGAGACTAGTTGTTAAACACAGACATACAAAAAAGAAATTTTGTCCTTGTAAAAGCAGTAAATATAAATTAAAATTAAAAACTATACAATAATTGTTATAAAAATGAAGTATAAACTGATAAATGGTAAAATATTTTTAAATATGTCTAAATGGCATTTTACAAAATGTCTAACAAAATGTTATCGATGTTTATTTAATTTTCTTTGAATTCATATGGAAACGTCACCACCACTGAACCAATAACTACAAGTTTTGATAAATTTCTTATAAATTTTTAAACAGAATAAGTCCGAAATAAGAATACAACAGTCTTAATAAATGCAACGTTTTTTTTAAATAGTCGATGTCTTTTTATTATTATGTAGTCTATACCGAAAAAATCTACAAATCATGTACAAACTTAAAGAAGAATTTGAATTATTAAATATAAATTGGTTATTTTTATCTAAAATCAGATGTAAGACAGCTCAGTGAAATTTATTCTTATTTGCTCACTTTAGATAAACATAATCAATATAAATTTAATAATTCAAATTCTTCTTTAATTTAGTACATGATTTGTAGATTTTTTCAGTATAAACTACATAATAATAATAGTCCGTTCTTTAACGGTAAAATATTGCAAAACCTCTAAATTTTAAAGAACCGCTTGGATTGACATGAAATTTGGCATACACATAGCTAACAAGTCAAAGAAAAAAAGTGATATTGTATCGATATGTGCTTTTGCCCTGGGGGTGGTTTTCACTCCCTCTTGGGGGTGAAAAAATATTCGTCCAAAGAAAGTCAGGAAATGGATAAACTGGCTAATTTTAAGTAACTTTTGCTCTATAGAGTTTTTTCACTAAGTCAATACTTTTCGAGTTATTTGGCAGTGAATATGTTCATTTTTTCAACAAAATAACCACGCTTTTTTAGACGGTTTTTCGCAAATAACTCAAATAGTAAGCATTTTGTCGAAAAACATTCTTAGCAAAAATATAGCCTGTAAAAAATTTTAAAAAATGGTGTATACATCACGTCTCTACACCTAGTAGAAACAGAGTTATAGCTAATGAAAAATAGGTTCATATTCGTCAAATTCCAAATGGAATACTTTAACGTGAAATAACCAAAAATAAAGCACATTTCGGGGAAAACTCATTACAACTTATTTAAAGTGTTTAAAAAAAGCTTCATTTTTGTTTTATAAAAAAAATTTCTAGAGTCAATATTAAACAAGTTAAGCTCAAAATAAAGTTAGTCCCTTTTGGTTTTGGTAAAAAAATCGAGAAAATCACCCCCTAATTAGTATCTTAAATGAACTTAATCGTTACGACTTCACAAGTTTCTTGACTCGTGTATATATTGTTTATATGATCTGTAAGTTTCATCGGTTCAAAGTACTTACTATTGAAAGGGCTGTAGTTAAAAGGGATTGAACGAGTCACTGATCACGAATGTATGCAAATTTAGAAACACCAAATCTTAATCAATTTTTGTCTAATAGAAAAACAAAAAAATACATGATATTTGGAAAAGCAAATCTGATTTTTTTTGTTTTTTGAGATATTTGGTATCTCTAACAATTTTTAAGTTATTTTGGAAAAAAAGCATATTTTTCAAAATTTAAATTTTTAAAAATTTTACTTTGAAACCCATTGTTTTCAAAAATAAGCACTTTGAATCAATGAAACTTACAGATCATATATACACAACATAAGTAAAATAATTTGTGGAGTGGTAAAGATTAATTTCATTTAAGTTGCTAATTAGGGGTTGGTCTTCCCGATTTTTTTTTGCAAAAACACAAGGGACCAACTTTATTTTGAGCGTAACTTGCTTAAATTTAATGCTAGAAACTTTTTTTAAAAACAGAAATAAAGCTTTTTTTAAAAACTTTAAAAAAATTATTATGGGTTTTCCCTAAAAAGTGCTTAATTTTTTCGATATTTCACGTCCAAATATTCTATTTGAAATTTGGTAAATATGAATATATTTTTCATTGGCTATAACTCTAGTTCTACGAGATCCAGAGACCTAACGCGTACACCATTTTTTTTACTTTTTTATAGGCTATATTTTGCTAAGAACGTTTTTTTCGACAAAATACTTAATTTTTGAGTTATTTGCGAAAAACCGTCTAAAAATGTGGTTATTTTGTTGAAAAATGAACACATTCACTAGCAAATAACTCGAAAAGTGTTGACTTGGCGAAAAAGCTCTATAGAACAAAACTTACTTAAAATTTTTTACACCCCCAGGGCAAAAGCACACATCGGCACAATATCACTTTTTTTCTTTGACATGTAAGCTATACGCATGCCAAATTTCATGTCAATCCAAGCGGTTCTTTAAAATTTAGAGCAAAAACCGTGAAAGAATGGACTATAAAAAGACATTGACTATTTGAAAAAACTTTGCATTGATTAAAACTGTTGTATTCTCATTTCGGACTTTTTCTACACTCTGGGCCAAAATTAACCGCCCACCTTAAAATGAGGTCATTTTTGATATCTTGTATTTCCTAAATCTTTTGTCCGATTTAAGTGATTTTTTTAATATGTTATAGCCTTATTCTTTAACAATATCGCTGTAATAATATTGTTGCAAAACAAGTAAATTTTCATTGTATATCACCCTGTAGAATATTCTATCATTTATAAAATACTGCAATTAAAACCCAACTATGGCCTCCTGTTTTCTCATTTTGTTTTGTTTTTTGACTATTTTTTGAACATTTTGTTTTTTGACTCATTCGCTTATGTTGGACCATAAAAAAGTTAGGTACTTTAACAACTAGCCATGTTTTTCATCAATACAGGGTGTTCTTAAATAAGTATGGCAAACTTTAATAGGTAATTCTGCATGAAAAAGAAATGACAGTTTGCTTTATAAACGTATGTCCGCAAAATGGTTCGTTTCCGAGATAGGGGATATTGAAAATTTTCTTACAAATTGACGATTTATTTATTGCTTTAAAACCGGTTGAGATGTGCAAATGAAATTTGATGGGTTTGAAGACGTAGTTATTGCACATTTTTTGGGATACAATTAGGAATTTAATATTAACCATTGACGTACATACGGGTAATATGAGCCGCCATTTTACCCTTATGCGCGCTAATGGTGAATATTAAATTCTTAATTGTATGCCAAAAAATGTGCAGTAACTATTTTTTAAGACACACCAAATTTCTTTTGCATATTTTATCTGGTTTTAAAGCAATAAACAAATCGTCAGTTTGTTAGAAAAAATTTCAACATTCCCTATCTCGGAAACGAAGCATTTGCGGACATACGTGTATCAAGCAAACTGTCATTATTTTTCCTGCAGATTTACCCCTTAAAGTTTGCAATACTTATTTAAAAACACCCTATATTGATGAAAAACATGTCCAGTTGTTAAAGTATCTACCTATTTTATGGTCAAACATAAGCGAATGAAAAAAAATGTTGAGAACACATGAAGCTATAGTTGGGATTTAATTTCAGTATTTTATAAATGCTAGAATATTCCACAGGATGATGCGAACTCTGAGAAAAAACACAGTTGGATTCGTACACCCGGTATACAATGAAAATTTTCCTGTTTAGCAACAATATTATTACAGCGATATTGTTAAAGAATAAGGCTATAACATATTAAAAAAGTCACTTAAATCGGACAACAGGTTTAGGAAATACGAGACATAAAAAATGACCAATTTTCAAAGTGAACCGTTAATTTTGGTCCAGAGTGTATTTAAAAATTTATACAGTTTATCAAAAATTGTAATTGGTGCAGTGGTGGTGACGTTTCCGTATGAATTCAAAGAAAATTGAATAAACATCGATAACATTCTGTTAGACATTTTGTAAAATGCCATTTATATACGTATTTAAAACATTTTTATCAGTTTATACTCCATTTTTACACCTCTCGACACCTAGTTTAACGAGAGAAAACTGGGGTGTTTTGGATTTTTGGTGCCACAAAAATAGCAATTATTATTGATTTTAGAGACTATTTGTTAAATACCGTCTATTTATGATTGTAGTTTTCCCTGACGATGATAATAAACATTATCGAAAGCTTGGAACTATTATAAATAGTTTTCTTCGAGATTGCTGCTATGGGCTATTCCACGAATATACGACTGTCTTGGATTATTGCGACAACGAATATTTTAGTGTGCAACATAAGAAGTGCGAAAGTAAATGGCTCGAATAATTGTTCCAATAAACAACAATGTATTTTGCAATTTACTTTCGTTCTTCATAAATTGCACAGTAAAATTTTCGTTGTCGAGATAATCCACAACAGACGTATGTTCGTGGAATAGTACCCCGATATTTCAACCATGTTTTATATATTATATAATTTAAAGGTTTTTGGGAATAAACTTTGGGCATAGCTGAAAGTGGAGATATATGTAGATATATATTATATAACTTTTATTTATGGCAGGTGTAATACAGATATGAAAGTAATTATACTAATCATAAAAAACCTTTAAAATGATACTTATTTATCCATCGTTGCATTTTTAGTTGTGATTTAACTATTTTTCGTGAAAATTTATCCAGGTACTGTCACGAAATCATGACAAAAATTCGTGCTGTGAAAGTCATAAATATGTAGCTATGCTAGTATAAAATGCTCAGCTCAGCTGCATTACTATACAGTTAGTTTCGTAAAAAAGAAAATAAGCAATATTTTGGTTTATACCAAAATTTAATAATGGTGAGTCTATACAGCAAAATTGTATCCTTGGTGTATATACTGTTACTGAAAAACAACTTTGTTCATGCAGGTAAGAAAATAATATTTATTAAATTACAAAATTTTTTATATTAAAATATAAAACATTTAGATATAATATAAATCTTATAATTTTTTCTTATAATGTAAAGGATAGAAGTTTCAAAACTGGTTTTGCTGTACTCAATAGTATAACCTGCAGACTTCCTACAGCTACCATAGACAGAAATAAAATATGTTCCACAATTCCACATAATCTTTCTTAATATATATATATATATATATTTAAAAACATAAGATGTAGATCTTTGAAACACACTCAGTGAACCAAAGATCCAAGGTTATTGGTTTAACGACCACTCGTATATATATATATATATATATATATATATATATAATTATATATATATATATATATATATATATATATATATATATATATATATATATATATATATATATATATATATATATATATATATATATATATATATATACATCCTACTATCAATTTGGCATCGATACATTATGCATTTACCATCGATTTGGCATCGTCTTGCAAAGTGGCATCTGTATATCGATGCCACTTTACACTACCTTAATAACTTTATTCCTGTACTTGCTACCAGAAGTCTAATCAGCTCGGTAGTTAGAGATTTGATTCCTTGATGTTACTTTAATATATCAGCTTTCCTTGTTTACCTCTTACTAAGTTATATAAGTTTATTCCATAAAATGTTTGAGTCCAAAATGATCGTACAGTGAAAATATTCTATACATTTAGTTCAGTGTTTTACCGTTTTGTCGCTGCCGTTATATACATGAAAACGTATATCCCACTTTCATTATCAATCATTTTGGCATCAGAAATTTGGCATCACTGTTGAATACAATATTATTCACAACGAAAAATAGACAATTTGAGAATGTATATATTATTTTCATAAAGAAATCAGTCTGGCATCATGTTTTATTGTTTTCACCCAATTTTGAAAAAATGTGAAAACTTTGTATTATCCACGTCCGTCTGTCCGTCTGTCTGTAACCACAACTCCTCCGTCAATATACCAGCTAGAATGACAAATGAGGTATCAAATGAAAGCTGATAATCCAAGGATGGTAGTAAAGGTGAGATATTTGACCTTGGCGGTCTGTCCGTCGGTCTTTACGACCGCGAATATAACTCCTCTATCATTATACCAGGTAGAATGACAAATGAGGTGTCAAATGAAAGCATATAATCCAAGGATGGTACTAACGGTGAGATATTTGACCTAGGCTGTCTTTCCGTCGGTCCCTCCGACCGCAAATATAACTCCTCCGTCATTATACCAGGTAGAATGACAAATGAGGTGTCAAAAGAAAGCTTATAATACAAGGATGGTACTAAAGGTGAGATATTTGACTAAGGCGGTCTGTGACTCGGTCCCTCCGACCGCGAATATAACTTATCCGTCATTATACCAGGTAGAATGACAAATGAGGTGTCAAATGAAAGCTGATAATCCTAGGATGGTACTAAAGGTGAGATATTTGACCTAGGCTGTCTTTCCGTCGGTCCCTCCGACCGCGAATATAACTCCTCCGTCATTATACCAGGTAGAATGACAAATGAGGTGTCAAAAGAAAGCTTATAATACAAGGATGGTACTAAAGGTGAGATATTTAACTTAGGCGATCTGTGCGCCGGTCCCTCCGACCGCCAATATAACTCCTCCATCATTATACCAGGTAGAATGACAAATGAGGTGTCAAATGAAAGCTTATATTCCAAGGATGGTAATAAAGGTGAGATATTTGACCTAGGCTGTCTTTCCGACGGTCCGTACGACCGGGAATATAACTCCTCCGTCATTATACCATGTAGAATGAAAAATGAGGTGTCAAATGAAGGCTGATATTCCAAGGATGGTACTAAAGGTGAGATATTTGACCTACATGGTCTGTCCGTCGGTCCGTCCGACCGCGAGTATAACTCCTCAATCATTATACCAGGTAGAATGATAAATGAGGTGTCAAATGAAAGCTTATAATCCAAGGATGGTACTAAAGGTGAGATATTTGGCCTAGGCAATCTTTCTGTCGGTCCGTACGACCGCGAATATAACTTCTCCGTCATTATACCAGGTAGAATGACAAATGAGGTGTCAAATGAAAGCTTATATTCCAAGGATGGTACTAAAGGTGAGATATTTGACCCAGGCTGTCTTTCCGTCGGTCCGTACGACCGCGCATATAACCCCTCCGTCGTTATACCAGGTAGAATGACAAATGAGGTGTCAAATGAAAGCTGATAATCCAATGATAGTACTACAGGTGAGCGATTTGACCTAGGCTGTCTTTCCGCCGGTCCGTACGACCGCGACTATAACTTCTGCGTCTTTATACCAAGTAGAATGACAAATGAGGTGTCAAATGAAAGCTGATAATCCAATGATGGTACTACAGGTGAGCGATTTGACCTAAGCTGTCTTTCCGCCGGTCCGTACGACCGCGACTATAACTTCTGCGTCTTTATACCAAGTAGAATGATAAATAAGGTGTCAAATGAAAGCTTATAATTCAAGGATGGTACTAAAAGTGAGATATTTGGCCTAGACAATCTTTCTGTCGGTCCGTACGACCGCGAATATAACTTCTCCGTCATTATACCAGGTAGAATGACAAATAAGGTGTCAAATGTAAGCTGGTAATACAAGGATGGTACTAAAGGTGAGATATTTGACCTAGGCGGTCTGTCGGTGGGTCCGTCCGACCGCGAATGTAACTCCTCTATCATTATACCAGCTATAATAATAAATGAGGTGTCAAATGAAAGCTTATAATCCAAGGATGGTACTAAAGGTGAGATATTTGAGCTGGGTACTCTTTCTGTCGGTCCGTACGACCGCCAATATAACTCCTCCGCCATTATACCGGGTAGAATGACAAATGAGGTGTCAAATAAAAGCTTTTGGGTGAAAACCTAGGACTTACGAAGTCCAATTTAAAAATAGGGCATATCAGAGATATGCCTTAGACATCATAGAAGACAATGACACAGAAAAATCAAACAAGCAATATGTCAAAAGGGCCTTAGTTATGTATCTTCGGTCCTGTTGGTCCAATCGTGATGTATAGCACCTCAAATGATAGGATTTGACAAACAGAATACAATGAGAGAAAAATCAAATACAACCTCATGTCAAAAGGGCCTTAGTCGCGTATCTTCGGTCCTATAAGACCAATCGTGACGTAGGGCATCTCAAATAATAGGACTTGACAAATAAAATACAATGACACAGAAAAATCAAATACAGCAACAAGTCAAAAGGGCCCTAGTTATGTATATCTAGTCCTATTGGTCCAATTGTGACGTACAGCAGCTCAAATGGTAGGGTTTAATGAACAGAATACAATGACACAGAAAAATCAAATACAGCAATATGTCAAAAGGGCCTTATTTACGTATCTTCGCTCCTATTGGTCCAATCGTGGCGTACAGCACCTAAAATAACTGGATTTGACTAATATAATACAATGACGTATGAAAATCAATTACAGCATCATGTCAAAAGGGCCTTAGTCTTGTATCTACGGTTCTATTGGTTCAATCGTGACGTACAGCGTCTGAAATGATGGGATTTAACTGGCAGAATAAGATGGTGTAGACAAATGAAAATGACGGCATGTAATAACACTTTAAAATTGTAGAAATAAAATGGATTAACACACATGGTATGACATATTAGGTGAGAGTATTTAACAAATAGAATACGATTACATACGTCCAGTTTTTGACAAGCGACTTCTCTACATATGATAAACGCGAAAGGGCCCCAACGTTCACTGCTCGACATAGGCCTCCCTTTCACTGCATATACCCACTGCTTTCTGACGCTGTGACTTGAGAGGATAGGATTTAACGAATAGAACGACAAAGAAGACTAAACAAGGCAGCTCACGGGAAAAACACAACTGTCCGTTTTATACTCTACAGGGAAGCATCAAATATTCAACGTAAGAATATATTAGAGTATAACGGTATGATAAATCTTTTTCTTCTTTTTTTCATTTAGTGCATTCCGTACGTTTTTTAAACATAATCAGGAGAAGTTGTTGAATTTCTGAAGTCTATAAAAGAATTTCTTAACAAACCTTTTTTTAATTGTGTTATGGATTATTTTTAAGAATGTGTTTAAAAGGCACTTCGCAGGCTTATTGTTCAATGGTCTTATCACTTTCAAGCGCCTGTCTTTTTTGTAGGACTATTAATTGTTACTTGTGATTTCAACCATTCTAGCGGGGCAATGCCTTTTCTATAACTGAAATGAATATTGTTATCCATTTAATTTTTTTCCTCAATTAATTGAATGCCTCCTACTGGTGTTTGGTCTAAGCTTACCGCTTTTCCCCATTTAAGCTAAACTGCTCGTCAAAAGTTAGGGATATAGAAAATTATGCTCATTTTCATAGCTAATTTTTTCGAGAACAGATTAACGGATTTCACTATTTTTTTTTAATATTTTAGATTTTTCTTTAGTATTTACACAGTTGTGCAAAGGTTTACACAAACTTCTTTTTTGTACTTATACCGAGTGGTAGGTATAAGTACAGAAAAGAAGTTTGAGTAAACCTCTTGATAGGTATTAGTTACGTATCTTCACTCCCATTGGTCCCAACGTGTCGTACGGCGGCTCAAATCATTGGAATCAGCCAACAGAATACAATGACTAGGGAGCGGATTTATATGCGATCAATTTTGATGAAATATTCGCATATATATGCGGTAAAAAATTACGAAATATGCGCAAGATATGCACAAAAATTCAAAAAATGCGCATTTTGGGAAACCACAAATTTTCTGTCTTATTTAGTAATCTTATTTATTATTTTTCAAATAAAATCATTTTTTATATATGCAATTTATTCACAGTTTTTACAAAAACTGCTACCAATAGTTACCTATTTAAAATAAAACAACAATATCACTATAAATATATCTTCGATTATAATTCACTACAATGTGTTTTTCCAAATTCTTTACGAGGAAACATATTCTTTGATCAGACAAAATATTTTTATAACTTGAAAAACTCCTTTCAACATCGATAATTGGTGCGTATTTAAAATAACTTGTTAATTTCCGTTAGAAAATCGTAAAACTTTGGCTAAAGGTGTAAATTCTCTTAACAATAGAGGATTTAAAAAATCACCAGAATTATAGGTAGGTACCTACCCTAATAGCACAAGGACGTCCAATGGACGTCCTTCACGGACTTTAGGGACGTCCATTGGACGTCCGTTTTCGTCCGAGGAACGTCCTTTATACGTCCTATTTTGGTCCAAATGTCGCGCTACCGAACGTCCATTGGACGTCCATCTAATGTCCGAGGGGACATATATTGGATCTTAATCGGACGTAAATTGGACCTTAATCGGACGTCCTAGGGGACGTAAATTGGACGCTAATCGGACGTAAATTGGACCTTAATCGGACGTAAATTGAACCTTAATCGGACGTCAATTGGACCTTAATCGGACGTAAATTGAACCTTAATCGGACGTAAATTGGACTTTAATCGGACGTAAATTGGACCTTAATCGGACGTAAATGGGACCTTAATTGGACGTAAATTGGACCTTAATCGGAGTAAATTGGATCTTAATCGGACGTCTTAGGGGACGTGAATTGGACCTTAACAGGACGTCCAA
Source organism: Diabrotica virgifera virgifera (assembly GCF_917563875.1). Classification (NCBI taxonomy): domain Eukaryota; kingdom Metazoa; phylum Arthropoda; class Insecta; order Coleoptera; family Chrysomelidae; genus Diabrotica; species Diabrotica virgifera. The sequence goes on along the minus strand of NC_065443.1, from coordinate 201,148,891 downwards.
TTTTGGTCCAAATTCCACGTTGCCAAACGCCCAATGGAGGTCCACCTAACGTCCGAAGGGACGTTCGGTGGACGTCAATTGGGCCTTCATAGGACGTCCCAGTTTGGTCCAATGTATTGCTGCCGATCATCCATCTAACGTCCTGGGAGGACGTTCGGTGGACGTCTAGAGACGATATTTATACCTGTGGAGAATGTATTGTGGGAAATAAAAAATATATTTTTTAAGGAACTTATATTACATCTTATATTAATTTACAATTATTGGATATTAGATTATTTACATTAAATTATAATTACATTTCTCCAAGAAATTAACGCACCACCTTAAAAATGGGCCATTTTTGATGTCTCGAATTTCCTAAAGCCATTGTCCCATCTAAGTGATTTTTTTAATAATATTATAGCCTAGGCTATATGGGCTACCTCCATAAGCTTGTCATGCACGGGGAGCTATACTGTAATAATATTATATCACATCGCTGAGGGAACTCTACATTACATATACTTTTCGAATCAAAACTTTTATTCTCTTAATATTATTACTTAAAAAATATATACTACATTCGTCTCGCTAAACTCGAAAAATAACTTATAAACCATAAAAATCTCCAAAAATATAAATGACATAAATGAGAATTGGCACAATTATTATTATGGTTTTAAGTTGATTTTTCGGATTTAACTACAATATTATGCAAAAAATTATCTTATATCGCAGATTTAAAATGGGTTTATCTCGAAAACAGTTATATTAAGTTTAGCGAGATGATTGTAGTACACTTTTTTTAAGTAAAAATAGTAAGAGAATAAAAGTAGACTGGTACACAGTCTGATTTTTGCATAAGAGTTTAATGAAATGGTAACAAATCAATTGGAAGTTCTGTCCGACAAAATACATGGAACGTTTTCGGTAGTCTGATGTTCCAAGTTTTTAACCTGTTCCACAATTAAAACTTCCCCGGTTCCAGTATTCCCGTACATCAAAGTTTGTCCGACTAGACACCGTGAAGCTATTAACAAATTTTCAGCTTGCTGTTAATCAACTTTTTTTATTACGCGGGATCCAGGTCTATAAATGAATACAATAAATAAGTAGGTAGGTACATATTATACACTTATTTATACGAGTACAATTAATAGTAGAGCTGGTTTTTGGGATGTTACAAGCAGCATTTGCATTTCCACAGAGATACTTATGACAGAAATAATAAAATACCGAGACGGACTATTATTATAATAATTTACAATAGGGCCCGACGGCCGAGGCTATAGGGACAGGTAAAATTTATGACTGAACAATGCACCGAGCATCGATACAAGCAATATGTACCGGTCGAAGGTTATTTTTTATTGTGCCAAATGGACGTATATAGTACCTACCTTTAAAAATCGAATACACAAATTAAAAGATATTTAACAACCATAAAGATTTGTCAAACTCTATCACCGACTTCATGAAAACAAGTATTACTACATTCTTTGATGGTTTTTGCTGTAAATTTTAAAGGATTGACATGAAATTTGGCATACGCATAGCTAACATGCCAAAGAAAAAAAGTGATATTGTGCCAATGTGTGCTATTGCCCTGGGGTGAGTTTCACTCTTTCTCTGGGGTGAAAAACGTTCAAAATAAGTCCGGACTTCGATAAACTGATTAATATTAAGCAACCTTTATTCCATACTTACAAAGTATGTGTACTTACAAATTAGTATGTGAATTTGGGGGGTGAGTTTCACCCCGAGGAGGGGTGATATACAAAATATAGATAGATACACAAAAGATATACAAAAATGTTTCAAAACATCGAAAAAATGTGGTAAAATGCAAATATACATATCATATTATGATAAAATTGCGATTTTGGCGATTTGCCTTTTTGGATAGAATGATGATGATGTTGATTAGGATAAAACTGCGAAGAATTTTTTTATCGAAATATAGTAAAAAATATGAAAAATATACCAAAAAGCTTGAAAAAATATGTAAGTATGTAAGGAAAAACATAAATAATTAAATAAACTTTTGACAACACAACACAAAAGTTTGAAACACTCACTATTTGGATTGGTTGTCCTGGCTTGTGATTTTCTTCTTTGCAGATGACGCTCACGGATCGATGTCAATGTCCAACGGACGTCCGAGCACGGACGTCCAATGGACGTCCAAAGGACGTTCATATTTATTCAACACGTAAGTACGTCCAACGTCGGACGTCCGAAGGACGTTCATTTATAGTCCATCCGCATTAGGACTAAAACTGGACCTATTTTGGGCACACGTACGCTCAACTTCAAAAAGATGCTCTCAATATTCATCTGTAGTAAGGATACATTGATAAAAATTATATTTTTGCTTATTAGAATTAACCACCAAACTTCTATCATCTTGGTAACGGGAATAATAAAACATTATAAAGTCCACTTTACATCAACAATAATTGAACAAGAAATTGACGACAAGTTATTCAAGGTCAAATTTGGCTTATACAAAACACAATTCTACTTCCAATTTTGCCGTGAATAAACAGAAAATAAAGAAATTTGACAAAATAAAACATATCCAATTGTTCTATTTCATCAAATTCCTTCATTTTCTTTTACAAATCATACATTTTGTACTCGTCAAATTTGGCCTTGAATAACTTAGTCAATTTCTTGTTCAATTTATTGTTGATGTAGAGTGGACATAACGAATAATTTACCGATCAGATTTTCACACGTTACATAAAAACAAAAACATGTATTAGATATTAAACTACATATACAGTTTTGAATTAAATATGATTTATAATCTTTTCCATTTAAACTATTTTATTAACATAATTAAGTTAATATTTTATTAAATAATTTTGCTGTTTAATCCCCTTATTGGTAGAATATGTCCAATATGGACGATTGGAAAAGGTCCGTATTTCGTCCGAGTACGGACGTCCAAAGGACGTTCATATTTATTCCACCCGAAGGACGTCCAACACCGGACGTCCGAAGGACGTACATATTTAGTCCACCCGAAGGACGTCCAACGCCGGACGTCCAAAGGACGTACATATTTAGTCCACCTGAAGGACGTCCAACGCCGGACGTCCAAAGGACGTACATATTTAGTACACCCGAAGTACGTCCAGCGTCGGACGTCCAAAGGACGTCCGTTTATGGTCCATGGACGTTAGGACCAAAAATTGACCTATTTTGGACGTCCAAAGGACGTCGTGTGCTATTAGGGTATTAAATATAACAAAAGTATATAAAATTCGGATTTCCGGGTAAAACATCCTTCGTCATTTTAACATCCTACAATCATTTCATAACGGCGGCGTATTATCCTATAAGTACTTTGTGTAGAGATCGTTTATTTTCTAAGAAAAAATGAAAGGCGGTTAATGAGCTGTCTCTCTTGGTTCTCGAATTAATACAGACCACAGCCTGTGCGTGGAAATATTTTGTCAAATTAAAAAATTTAAATTTTGTTTTGGACTAATGAAATAAAACATTTTAGTAGTTCCAAAATGACACAAAATCTAGGCATCGGATAAAAAAGTTTATTTGAAGAAAGTGTATTTTTTTGTTCTTCTTAATGGCGGTACAGGCTCGTTTTTTTAATATTGTATTTAATTACAGAATAATTTTCAAATATTACCTAATATATTTTTCAAATTGGGCTCTGTACCGCCATTCTTTATTATATTACGGATACGTGTGCCAAATATCTTGAAAAAATATTCAAAATTACAGCCGCAATCTTGGAACGCGTTTTGGCTACCTGTTGATCGCTACTGTATCACCTTAAACAATTTTTTAAACAAATTCACAAAAATAATTTTTTCATTACGAACGATTTTTTAGATAAGTTGGGTTATTCTGAGCAAAAAAGGTATCTTGAGATTTTTCTCTAAAATTGATTTTTGTCGAGTTATATGGCCATTTTCGCATTTTTCAGGTTTTAAATCGCGTATAACTCGACAACAATCAATTTTAGAGAAAATTGACAAGAGACCTTTTTTGTTCAGAATGTCCAAAATTATCTAAAAAAAATTGTTCAAAGTGAAAAAATTATTTTTGTGGATTTGTTTAAAAAATTGTTTAAACAATTTTTCGACCACGGCACCTTGTGAATATGTTATAAGGACCTCTTTTTGAGTAAGTTTGTGCAAAAAAATCGAATCGGAATAATTTCACTAACAGGGGCGACGATAAATCCGGGACTATAGCGCTAATTATTAATAATTAAAAATAACAGCTTTGTAATAAAATAATGACAAAAATCTCTTAAGGACCTTGAAGCAAGGGTTTGAAACTTGATCTGCTCACTTTTTAATTTCATAATAATAACTTTTAATCGAGTTATTAAGACTTAAAAATGGCCATTTTCGCATTTTTCAAATTTTTAATCGCATATAACTCGACAACAATCAATTTTAAACAAAAATGGCAAGACACCTTTTTTGCCCAGAATGACACAAGTTATCTAAAAAAAATTGTTCGAAATGAAAAAATTGTTTTTGTGAATTTGTTTCAAAAAAATTTTTTAAACAATTTTTCGACCAATGCACCGCCCGGCACCCTTTGGATATGTTATAAGGACCTCTTTTTGAGTAAGTTTGTGCAAAAAAATCGAATCGGAATAATTTCGCTAGCGGGGGCGACGATACTGCCCGGTCTACTTTTGATGCTGATGGTGATAGAATAGATACTTTTTATATAACAAAAATAAAACTTTTTTTAAACTCTTTAAAAAATTTGTGGCGGGTTTTCCCCGAAAAGTGCGTTATTTTTTGGACATTTTACGTTGAACTAGTCGATTTGGAATTTGACGAATAAGAACCAACTTTTGATTAGCTCCAACTCTGTTTTTATTGTGTGTCCAGACTTCATACATACATCATTTTTTTTACTGTTTTATAAGCTTTATATTTGCTAGGAATAGTTTTTCGATCAAATACTTACTTTTTGATTTATTTGCGAAAAACCATCTAAAAACAAAAGTTACAAGGAATTTAATTAGTTTATCCACTTACGGACTTATTTGGACCTATATTTTTTCACACTCGAGAAGGGGGTGGTACTCATCCCCAGAAAAAAAGCACACACTGGCACTCTGATGTTCATTTCGCGAAATATCGCAGGGTTCGTATTTAAAATTTTTAATTTACTCCTCACCCCTTTCCGTGGGGGTTCGTTTTTGGTATCATTCGATAGACTTTTGAAAAATATTGAACACGCATTTTTTAGTTTTTCGATCTGACGTTCATTTCGCGAAATATTCGCTTTTTTGTGAAACTTTGTGACTCGCCCATCATTTCTTCAGATTTGGGAACACTTAATAATCGGAGGGGGCCAAGTCAGGAGAGTAAGCCGCATGAGAAAGTAATTAGAACCCCAACTCGAATTTTTGCTACTGTCACAACGCTCTTGTGAGTCGATGTATTGTCTTAGGTCTTGAGAACACTTTTTTTTTCTGCTTATGGAGTCGTTTTTCATTCATCACATACCGGAACTCACCACATAAATTTTGAAGACCCTGACATCAAAACTGTATTAAATTATATGTGATCTAAGTAAGTTAATGAAAAGTCAGAATAGATAGAGTAGAACACTTATAAAAAAAATTGTAACAAGCAATTGGACATCGTAAGTTCTAATTTTTCACAAAAAGTGACCGGAAGTTGAACCGGCAGTCGATATTTGAACCCTTCGTGTAACTTTTTGTCAGCTGATATGACGGATGAATTTTGTTCACCTACAGATATGGACGAACAGACAGGCATGAAACCGGAAGTATGTATTTGTTCTGGTCTTTCTTAGTCGTGTTGACCAATAGTTTGTACTATTTCGACGAATTTAAAACAGTACTTTCGGTTGCAACTCTGGAACAGGCAGTCCGAGGTCAAACTTCTCACATGTAATATCATATTTTGGTTATAGGCTTTCATTTGACACCTTATTTGTCATTCTTTCTGTCCTACTAATAGACGAGTTGTGTTTATTGACGGACAGACATGGATAATTCTAGGTTTTCACATTTAATGATAAAAACAATAATTATACAATTCAGTTAACCTGACTATATCATTGTGATAATGACTTCTTATCTAAAAGTGACAACGGCAATAATTGCCGTTGTAATAATTATTATTCCATTCACTCACGATAAAATATCGCAAAACCTCCAGATTTTAAAGAACCGCTTGGATTGACATAAAATTTGGCACACACGTAGCTAAAATGCCAAAGAAAAAAGTGAGATTATGCCGATATGTTCTCTTGTCCTGGATGTGACTTTCACCCCTTCTTGGAGGTGAAAAAACATACGTGCAAAATAAGTCCGGAAGTGGATAAACTGACTAATTCTAATTCTAAGCAAATTTTATTCTATAAAAGTTTTAGGTCAATACTTTTCGAGGTATGTGCGAGTGAATATGTTTATTTTTCATAGAAAAACACGTTTTGGACGGATTTTCGCAAATAACTCAAAAAGTAAGTATGTACATATTTTATCGAAGAAAATATTCCTAGCAATAATATAGCTTATGAAAAAGAGGTGTCAGTATAAGGTCTGTAGACCCAGTAGAAGCAGGGTTGCAGCTAATGAAAAATAGGTTCTTATTCGTCAAATACCAAATCGAATATTTCAACGTAAAATAACCAAAAAAATAAAGCACTTTTCGGGAAACACTCATCATAACTCTTTTAAAGTGTTTAAAAAAAATTTTTTTTGGTGTTTTTAAAACAGTTTCTAGCGTGAAAAGTAAGCAAGTTACGCTGAAAATAAAATCGTTCCCTTTTTTTGGCAAAAGAAAGTCATGAAAATTAATTTTTATCGCTTCACACGTTACTTTAGATAAATGTATTGTTTATACAGGGTGTCTCCGAAAATAGTGCGTTCCTTTAAGGTGTGGATATAATACACAATTTAGAACAAAAAGGTGTTGTAACATTTTTTCCTAAAGTTAACCGTTTCAACAAAAATTACGTTGTTCTCCATAAGAGTAAATTTTTATTTTCATAAATTTATATGACCTGGCAACATGGCGTAGAAGAACCTGTGACTGTGAAATTTAATCTAATGGGACCCCTTGTTTATTTACTAATTGAGTATCAATTTGCATATCAAAATGTATTTTCGTTTTTTGGTCAAACGGCTGAATTTAGAATAAAATGTTATAAGACTTTTTTGCTCTACATTGTGCTTTCTATCTATACCTTTAAGGAATGCACTATTTTCGGGGAAACCCTGTATATGATCTGTAAGTTGCATTGGTTCAAAATGCTTATTTTTGAAAGGGGTTTTGTTGAAAGGCCTCGAACGAATCACTAGTCACGAGTATGTATATGCAAATTTTGAACAGCCATATCTTAACCAATTTTTGTCTTCCAGAAAATCAAAAAATTCCAAATATTTAAAAAAGCAACACCTACATTTTTTACTCTTTAAGATATTTGGTATCACTAATAATTTTTAAGTTATTTTGACAAAAGTCTTTTTTTCAAAATTAAAGATTTAAAAAAATTTACTTTAAAACCAAATTTTTCCACAAATAAGCACTTTGAACTGATGAAACTTACAAACACAAACAATACATAAAGTTACTTGTGAAGTGGTAACGATTAATTCCATTTGGGCTGTTAATTAGAGGGAGTTTTTAGAATATTTTTAACCAAAAAAAAAGGAACAACTGTATTTTGAGCGTAACCTGCTTACTCTTGCTGCTGGAAACTTAAAAAAAAATAAAAATAAACGTTTTCTTAAACACTTTAAGAAAGTTGTAATAAGTTTTTCCAGAAAAGTGTTTCATTTTTTTTATTTCACGTTAAAATATTCGATTTGGAATTTGAGATATAAGAGCTTATTTTTCACTATAGTCTGTTTTTAAACAAGAGGAGTCATTCAAATTTCCCGCGCCGTACACCTTGTTTGTAATTGGTACAACCTCAGGCAATTTTACTCATATCAAATTTTGACACTATTGGCATTTCATAGGTTAGTTTATTTATTTTATCAGCAATTTTTGTATTTTCTGCGTTCTTCCTTTTATTTTTAGATTTTTAGTCAAGATTACCGTCAAAGGCCGATATGATCAACCAAAAAAGAAGATTTATCTGATGATATTTCTAGTGACTTTCTTGGGTGTGAATCTGCCATTTAGTTTACCTACTCCTCTTGGTTTTAAAACAAAGCTTAGCAATAACTCTGCTTCTACTGGGTCTACAGACCTGACACATATACCATTTTTTCACTTTTTTATAAGCTATATTTACTATTTGCTAATTTTTTTTTCAATAAAGTACCTACTTTTTGAGTTATTTGCGAAAAACCGTATAAAAACGTTTTTTTTTTGTTGAAAAATGAACATATTCACTCGCAAATATCTCTAAAAGTATTGACTTAGTGAAAAACGCTATAAAATAGAAGTTGCTTAGAATTAGTCAGTTTATCCAATTCCGGACTTATTTGAACGTATTTGTTTTCATACCCTATAACCGACGAAACTCACCTCCAGATCAAAAGCACATATCGGCACAATATCACTTTTTTTCTTTAACATATTAGCTATAGGTACGTGTCCCAAATTTTATGTCAAACCAAGCGTTTCTTCAAAATTCTGACCAAAAACCCTAAGTAAATTAAACGAAAATATAAAATGAATTTTTCAAACAAATATTTTAAGTCGGTATGAGAAATTTTAATTTAACAGATGAAATCAAATAAACACAATTCAACTCGTAAAATATTTAGACCCTTGCTTGGTAATCCAGCTGAACAGGTAAAGAACCTACCTTTTATGTAGTTTATAATCTGAGAGGATGGAATATTTTACCAAAATATTCCATCCTCTAAGTTTACAATAGACCTTTTCTACCTGTCCTCAAAAGATCGGTATTTTTAACTCGTGGCAACGTCGAAAAGCGGCAAAATGATGGGAAATACACATTTTTATGTGGTGGAAGTCAAAATGGTTATGAAGTGTAAAAATTTTTGTATATAATTTAAATTTTTAAAATTAAAATTTTAGAAAACTGAGAACGATACAGGGCGTTAAAAAATGCGCTCAACAAACATACACGAATTAAAATTCGAAAATGATAGTATTTCTTGGTGATGCCAAATGACTGCAACATGAAAAGATGACATAATGATAGCGGGATGTATATATATATATATATGAAAGGAAACGGCAATTGCATTTTATTTCACTTCGACCACCACCGATATTCTACACGACGTGTTTCGAGCTCATGTCAAGCTCTCGTCAGGAACATCTAGGTGGATGGTCGAGGTGTAAGAAAATGCTTTTGGCCTTTCTGGTAATAATAAAATAACCAGACTTCAGTACACTTGGTACTTGGTTTAATTAATATATATGTATATATATTATATATATATATATATATATATATATATATATATATATATATATATATATATATATATATAAAGTAGTTTGGTATTATTGACTGACAATATGTAGATACAAGTTTTTATTGAGGTTGCAGTCAGTGTAAGGGGCAGGATGAGAGAAACTCTTTGTTACAATCGAGCTTTCGCAAAATTTATTTGCTTCGTCAAGATTAGCTAAAATGAGTATATAATTATAAATACAATGAAATTAAAGATAAAAGAACATTGTATAAAAAAGCACAAAAACTTACAACGTGAGGTTAGTTCATTAATTTAACATTTCCACAAAACATAATTATATAAAAATATCCTTATTTTAATCGTTTCCAAATTTCAATGTTTTAATTTTTACAATTTCTAATGAAAAATTTTGATTTATTAATTTAGTTCTAAATTTGATTAATGCCAGAAAGACACTCAATTAATGTCAATAAGACATTAAATAGGTATCTGTTTATTTTATTTTAAGTTGTTAAAAACTAGTTTTTTGATTATTACTTACTAGCGCACTTTAAATTATGGAAGGTATAGATAGATATAAGTACATGTTTTGTTGATTATTGTTTTATTAATAAATTAAAGTGGCGTTAATTTTAAAAATTTAATTTTTGAAATTTTGTCAGGGAATTTACTATTCTTTAATTAGAATATCATTTATCGTAAGATAAAATATAATTATAGATGTTACTTAGTTTATTTATGTCTGTTCTTTTATTTACACATTGATATTTATTTATGCACACCATTTCTAAAAATTCTCTTTTATTTAGTTTATTTTCATGTTTTAATACCGTTGTTTCATCGAATTTGAATGTATGATTTTTGTTTATTGCATGATCTACTAATGCACATGTGTTTTTATTATTTCTAAGGTCGCTTTTGTGTGACGTTAGTCTACCTATTAAATTCCTGGATGTGTGTCCGATGTATGACTTATCGCAATTTTCGCATGGTATTTTGTAAACTACATTTGAGCTTTCCATAATACTAATAGGTGTTTTAGTTTTTGTATATAGTGATGCTAATGTCTTTACATTTTTAGTTGCGATTTTAATTTGTGGGTAGTTCGTAAATACTTTAGTTAATTTGGGTGTTAATATTGGTATGTAAGGTAGTGATGTATAAGTAAATTGGGGTTGTAAAATTTGGTGATTTGGTGTTGTTGTTATATGTATGTCAGTCATTCTATTATTAGGGTTGTTAAATAAAAATTTGTTTATTAGTTTAATTGGGTAAGAATTCTCCAATAAAATGTCTTTGAGTTCCATTAATCCTTTATTGATGTTGCTACTGTGAGATAATTTGGTGATTCTGTGTTTTAGAGCTAATATTAAATTTATTTTCATATGAGGCGGATGTTGAGAATGATAGTTGATAAATCTATTACTATCTATAGGTTTTCTGTACCATTCAGTTATTAATATATTTTGTGGATTTCGTTTGAGTCTTATGTCGAGATATGGGATGCTGTTATCTATTTCTTCTTCACATGTAAATTTTAGATGTTCACTATAGTTGTTAAAAGTTTGTAAAGTTTCATTTATTTTATTTACAGGTAAAGCAAGTATTAATTCATCCACAAATCGTTTAATAAATGGAACATAAAAAGGCAATTTATTTAAAGAATCCCTGACTAAATCATCCAGTACATAATTACATAATATGCATGAAATACTAGAGCCCATGGGTGTGCCAAAAATTTGTTTGTAGAATGTATTATCAAAAATTAACACATTAGAATCAAAAATGAACCCCAAAATGTCTAAGAAAGTTTTTTTGTTTATTTTGTAATTTATTTCAATTTCATGCCAGTGTCTGTTAATACTGTTATTGATAACATGTAGAGGTAGATTGGTAAATAAAGATACTACGTCAAAAATAAGGATATTTTTATATAATTATGTTTTGTGGAAATGTTAAATTAATGAACTAACCTCACGTTGTAAGTTTTTGTGCTTTTTTATACAATGTTCTTTTATCTTTAATTTCATTGTATTTATAATTATATACTCATTTTAGCTAATCTTGACGAAGCAAATAAATTTTGCGAAAGCTTAAAATTAAAATAAAATAAGATTAAAATAAGGATATTTTTATATAATTATGTTTTGTGGAAATGTTAAATTAATGAACTAACCTCACGTTGTAAGTTTTTGTGCTTTTTTATACAATGTTCTTTTATCTTTAATTTCATTGTATTTATAATTATATACTCATTTTAGCTAATCTTGACGAAGCAAATAAATTTTGCGAAAGCTCGATTGTAACAAAGAGTTTCTCTCATCCTGCCCCTTACACTGACTGCAACCTCAATAAAAACTTGTATCTATATATATATATATATATATATATATATATACAGGGTGTCCCAAAAGTAGTGGAACGGTCGAATATTTCGCGAACTAAACATCGGATCGAAAACCTTAAAAATACGTGTTCAATCATTTTCAAAAATCTATCCAATGACACCAAACACCAACCCCCACTACACCCCCTGGAGGTGGGGTGGGGGGTAACTTTAAAATCTCAAATGGCAACCCCCAGTTTTTCTTGCAGATTTTAATTTGTTACATAAAAGTAAGCAACTTTTATTCAAGACATTTTTTCGAACTGTGGATAGATGGCGCTATAATTGGGAAAAACAATTTATCCTGATAACATAGGTAAATTATAGAAACGGTCTAATATCTCACGAAATACACTTCCAAATCTGAAACTAAAAAACAGATTTTTAATATTTATCGAAAACCTATCGAATAACACCAAACATGACCCTCCAACCCACCCCCTGAATGTGGGGTGGGGGGTAACTTTAAAATCTTAAATAGCAACCTCCACTTTTTATTACAGATTCGAATCCGTCATGAAAAATTAAGCAACATTTATTCGAAACATTTTTTATAATTGTTAATAGATGGCGCCTTAATTGGAAAAATTCGATTTATTAGCGCCATCTATCAGAAATTTTAAAAAATGTTTCGAATAAATGTTGCTTAATTTTTATGACGAATCCGAATCTGCAATAAAGAGTGGGGGTTGCTATTTAAGATTTTAAAGTTACCCCCACCTCACATCCAGGGGTGGCTTGAAGGGTCATGTTAGGTGTTATTCGATAGGTTTTCAAAAAAGATTAAAAATCTGTTTTTTGGTTTCTCATTTGGAAGTGTATTTCGTGAGATATTAGACCGTTTCTATAATTTACCTATGGTATTAGGATAAATCGTTTTTCCCAATTATAGCGCCATCTATCCACAGTTTGAAAAAACGTCTTGAATAAAAGTTCCCTACTTTTACGTAACGAATCCAAATTTGCAAGAAAAACTGGGGGTTTCCATTTAAGATTTTAAAGTTACCCCCCACCCCACCTCCAGGGGGTGTAGTGGGGATTGGTGTTTGGTGTCATTGGATAGATTTTTGAAAATGATTGAACACGTATTTTTCAGTTTTTCGATCCGATGTTTAGTTCGCAAAATATTCGACCGTTCCACTACTTTTGGGACACTCTTCTATATATCAAACAAATGAAATAGAGAATGTTGAAAAATCCCCTTACGAATAACTCACACATCCACTATTTCGAACTGGGAAATTTTTTTTGAATATAATCAAAGATCCAAACACCAGTTCTTAGAAATGTGTTCCGCCCTCTTCAACCTCTCTTTGCTCATCAGTAAAGATGAGAGGTTGAATATCTTCAGACACATTCCATCAAAAAACCATATATACATGGGTCATTCTGCTACTTTTCGACCAAAGTCGTGCGGGGGGGTCCTCCGATTGTCTTCAAATTTTATTATGTTATAGTAGGTTATAAAAAAACACTGTTGCCAAAATTGTTGTTTTTCCCCCTCTCCAAATCGGAGAACGAGTCATTTTTAGCTGAAAAAACGACCTTTTTTCATCGTTTTTTTACCTATTTTTAAAAATCTCTCAAAATTCGAGTTTTCAACATTTTCTTATTCTGCAAGTTGTATTTTATACATCAAGTCGTCAGGTTTCAAACAAAAGTTATCAAATTCATATACAGTGTGTCTATAAAAAGTTAGTCCAGTGTCGAAAATGTGACCTTTTTTGCAATTTTCGTGTCCATTAAAATAATCGTGAAACCTGCTTCTCTTATTTTTAACAAATTTTAACAATGCCATTTGATTCTAATAGAAACACCATTAATATTGGCCTTTTAGAAGTTTAAAAACCTTAAGGTCTGACAAAACTACAGCCCATTTAAAATTGCAAAAAATCGAAAAAACGCGTTTTTGCTCATTTTTACCCCCATTACAACTTCTGTGCAGAAAAATATTTTGCTTTCAGATTTTCAACATTTTTTGCTCAAGGCACCAATTTAAAGATTTTGACTATCTCGTTCATGGTATTTGATATTGTGATAGAATTTAAGACAATGAAATTTAAAAAAATCGAAAAAACGCGTTTTTGCTAATGTTGACCCCTATTACAACTTTTTTGTAGAAACATATTTTCCTTTCAAACTTTCAGTGGTTTTTGCCTTAAGTACCAATTTAAAGATTTTGCATATCCCGTTAATGGTATTTTGATAATGAGATAGAAATTTGAGGCATTAAATTTTAAAAAAATCTAAAAATTTCGTTTTTGCTAATATTGATCCCCATTACAACTTTTTTGTGGAAAAATATTTTGCGTTCAAACTTTCAGTATTTTCCGCTTAACCTTCCGATGACCAACCTTTTTTTGTTACACGGATGACCAACGGGGGTAAAAACTGACCCCAAGTCAAAAATGACAATTGACAAAAACATGAAGTTGTTTTAAGAAATGTAATAATGTATTCGTAATTTTAATGTTACTATTGTATCAATAAATTTTAAATAAACATTAGTAAAGCATACTTTTAATTACAACTGAACAAAAACAGGAATCATCATTCTGAACTTAAAAGTAAAGAAATTTTAAAATATACACTAATTACTATTGTTCTGAAGCTATTTCCTTGTGGCATTTTTATGATTAACTATTTATATGGGAAATAAGCCACAATTAAATTGAAAAAATTATTTTATTAACGTTTCTACGCCCAAATCGGGTGTCGTTGTCAAAATACAAAATACTACTAAAATAATCAAAAATGTTGTTGCTAAATAAAAAAATTCTTCTAATAATTTATTTAATCTGACTAATGTATATTGGCAATTCAGACATATATTATACATTTTAAAGTAGAAGACTTTAAAATGATATTGCCGATATTTATGAGTTGCGTTCCTGGGACGACTTTACTAAAAGATAGTTCATTCGATTACATGAAATCAACCCCAACGCAAGAATATCCGTCACAAAAAAAAATCATAGCATTCCATAGTAAATCACAAGGGAAAACCAAGAAAAAAATATATATACGAGTTAGTACATATTTTATATTTTAGTATTACTTATATATCTATGTATTATTAATATTATTTATAATTTAAACATGTTAAAGTCAGAATTTTTTATTCATTTTTTTGAGAGTAAATTAAATGTAAGACCAAATACTTACGATATCGGGATAGTATCACGAGGTTTTTTTCTTGGTTTTCCCTTGTGATTTACTATGGAATCTCTAACGCGAGAATTTTACTGCCATCGTTGCATTTGGTTGTCTTTTTAAAGACAGATCACATGCTATGATTTTTTTTTTGTGACGGGTATTCTTAAGTTGGGGTTGATTTCATGTAATCGAATAAACTATCTTTTAGTAAAGTCGTCCCAGGAACGCAACTCATAAATATTGGCAATATCATTTTAAAATGTATAATATATGTCTGAATTGCCAATATAAATGAGTCGGATTAAATAAATTATTAGAAGAATTTTTTACTAAGCAACAATATTTTTGTTTATTTTAGTAGTATTTTGTATTTTGACAACGACACCCGATTTGGGCGTCGAAACGTCAATAAAGTTATGTTTTCAATTTAATTGTGGCTTACTTCCCATATAAATAGTTAATCATAAAAATGCCACAAGGAAATAGCTTCAGAACAACAGTAATTAGTGTATATTTTAAAATTTCTTTAGTTCTAAGTTCAGAATGATGATTCCTGTTTTTGTTCAGTTATAATTAAAAGTATGCTTTACTAATGTTTATTTAAAATTTATTGATACAATAGTAACATTAAAATTACGAATACATTATTACATTTCTTAAAACAACTACATTTTTTTGTCAATTGTCATTTTTGACTTGGGGTCATTTTTTACCCCCGTTGGTCACCCGTGTAACAAAAAAAGGTTGGTCATCGGAAGGTTAAGCGGAAAATACTGAAAGTTTGAACGCAAAATATTTTTCCATAAAAAAGTTGTAATAGGGATTAATATTAGCAAAAACGAAATTTTTCGATTTTTTAAAAATTTTAATGCCTTAATTTTTCTATCTCATTATCAAATACCATTAACGGGATATGCACAATCTTTAAATTAGTACTTAAAGCAAAAAATACTCAAAGTTTGAAAGGAAAATGTTTCTACAAAAAAGTTGTAATAAGGGTCAACATTAGCAAAAACGCGTTTTTTCGATTTTTTAAAAATTCATTGCCTTAAATTTCTATCATAATATCAAATACCATGAACGAGATAGTCAAAATCTTTAAATTGGTGCCTTCAGAAAAAAATGTTGAAAATCTGGAAGCAAAATATTTTTCTGCACAGAAGTTTTAATGGGGGTCAAAATGAGCAAAAACGCGTTTTTTCGATTTTTTGCAATTTTAAATGGGCTGTAGTTTTGTCAGACCTTAAGGTTTTGAAACTTCTAAAAGGCCAATATCAATGGTGCTTCTATTACAGCGGTTCTCAATCTTTTTGTGTCATGTACCAGCAAATACTTTTTATTATTTTTGGTACCGCCTACCTGAAATACATATCTTACTAGGTGATCTAATTAACTATAATAGTGGTGCTGATTTTGGCTGTTTTTGCGTTTTGTGTACCACCTCAAAAAATGAAATGTACCACCAGTGGTACATGTACCACAGATTGAGAACCGCTGTTCTATTAGAATCAAATGGCATTGTTAAAATTTGTCAAAAATAAGAGAAGCAGGTTTCACGATTATTTTAATGGACACGAAAATTGCAAAAAAGGTCACATTTTCGACCATAGGCTAACTTTCTATGGACACACTGTATATGAATTTGATAACTCTTGTTTGAAACCTGACGACTTAACGTACAAAATGCAACTTGCGGAATAAGAAAATGTTGAAAACTCGAATTTTGAGAGATTTTTAAAAATAGGTAAAAAATCGATGAAAAAAGGTCGTTTTTTCAGCTAAAAATGACTCGTTCTCCGATTTGGAGAGGGGGAAAAATCTGAAAATTTGGCAACAGTGTTTTTTTATACCCTACTAATACTAAAATTTGAAGACAATCGGAGGACCTCCCCCGCACGACTTTGGTCGAAAAGTAGCAGAATGACCCATATATATATATATATATATATATATATGAAAAAACAAAAGATGTAGATCTTTGAAACACACTCAGTGATCAAAAGATCCACAGGTACTGGTTTAACGACCACTCGTACGAAATCAAACAAATGAAATAGAGAATGTGGAAAAATCCCCTTACGAATAACTCACACATCCACTATTTCTGGCTGGGAAAAATTTTTCGAATAGAATCAAAGATCCAAACACCAGTTCTTAGAAATGTGTTTCGCCCTCTTCAACCTCCGTGGGCTCATCGGTAAAGATGAGAGGTTGAATATCTTTAGACACATTCCATCAAAAAACAACATCCGAGACATAGACATAACAGGAGCGTAAATCTACGCCCAACCTGAAAATGTCAGTCTCAAGTTTTAATTCCCTAATTACTTTAGAGTAAGTAAGATAATGTTTATGAAAAAACAAAAGATGTAGATCTTTGAAACACACTCAGTGATGACAAACTCAGTTTACGCTCCTGTTATGTCTATGTCTCGGATGTTGTTTTTTGAAGGAATGTGTCTAAAGATATTCAACCTCTCATCTTTACCGATGAGCCCACGGAGGTTGAAGAGGGCGAAACACATTTCTAAGAACTGGTGTTTGGATCTTTGATTCTATTCGAAAAATTTTTCCCAGCCAGAAATAGTGGATGTGTGAGTTATTCGTAAGGGGATTTTTCCACATTCTCTATTTCATTTGTTTGATTTCGTACGAGTGGTCGTTAAACCAGTACCTGTGGATCTTTTGATCACTGAGTGTGTTTCAAAGATCTACATCTTTTATTTTTTCATAAACATTATCTTACTTACTCTAAAGTAATTAGGGAATTAAAACTTGAGACTGACATTTTCAGGTTGGGCGTAGATTTACGCTCCTGTTATGTCTATGTCTCGGATGTTGTTTTTTGATGGAATGTGTCTAAAGATATTCAACCTCTCATCTTTACCGATGAGCCCACGGAGGTTGAAGAGGGCGAAACACATTTCTAAGAACTGGTGTTTGGATCTTTGATTCTATTCGAAAAATTTTTCCCAGCCAGAAATAGTGGATGTGTGAGTTATTCGTAAGGGGATTTTTCCACATTCTCTATTTCATTTGTTTATATATATATATATATATAATATTCTTAATATATATATATATATATATATATATATATATATATATTTATGATGATTTATATTTAATGTATATTAAAAACTTTTGTTATACAATGTGTGTTTTTATTGGGCGAGAGGGCCCGCATCCCAACTGGAACCAGGGCCCGCTGATCTATCAGTACGCCACTGTAATTAACCAATTATCTGTCAATTTATTGGTTTTTTAGGAAAGCGAGTTCGAATATTTAGTGGACAGGAGACCTATATAGAAAAACATCCATGGATAGTTTCACTTCTTCATCCTTCGGACGGTATGCACAACTGCGGCGGATCTCTTATAAATGCTGATACGGTTATAACTGCAGCACATTGCGTTCATAATAAGTAAGTTGGACAAAAATACCGAATAATATTTTGAAATTATCAAGTGAAGTGAAATTTTTTGTGCTGTAATCCTTAGCCCTCCCAGTGTCATAGGAATAAGATTTCAAGGACGGATCCAGAGAGGGGCCATGGCCTCCTCCGAGAATTAAAATATATATAAATTTAAATATTTACTATTTGCAGTTCAAATGTTTCTAGTTGCAAAGGCATATTCCGTTTGCCACGTTCACAATGAATCAAGTTCAAAGTGCAAATTATTACTCTGTCATATTTTACGAAAGGACTGATACATCCCACGTGGAACAGCTTTCCCTAAATTTGAGATACATAGATACACAATAACAACATTCGTGAAGACTTTGTCAAGTTCATTGACGCTTACGAGAACATAAAAATAATTCGTGAAAATCTAGAAAGAGGGAAAGAACAAGGCCTGATTGGAGAAGAATTAGGAAAAAAAGCATTAAACTTGTTGAAAGAACTGCACTTGGATCCGAAGAAGTAGGTAGAAATCTTTACTGACGGTTGTAGAGTAATGAGCTCTGAAACGGTCGGTGCAATAGCAGAAATAAAAAAGGTCGCAATAAATGCAGTTAGATGCAGTGGCGTATCTACGGGGAGGAAAAAAGGGGAAATTTTCCCCCTAACAATGTTCAAAATTATAGAATAAAAATTGTGGCACATAAAAATATGTTAGCTGACATGCAACTCAAACCACAGACAGACCAATTCGATTCAATAAATACGCTAGTTAGTCAAATTAAGGGAACTTAATACATATAAGTTATTGTTTGTCTTTTATGTAGTTTGGGTTTATCTTTTTATGGCTTTTGGTTGATGTTTCATTGGAATTTCCCCTCTAAGACAAATTTCCACTCCCAAGGCAAATGTCTAGATCCGCCACTGGTTAGATGTCCTTGCCTGAATCATATTTTAAACAATTCCCTTCCAACTCTTATTATTGTATCGTCCATCAGAAACACGGTGGTAACAATGAAGTCAGTAATTTTTTAACATGTCAACCAAGAGAACTGAAGTTTAAAAACTTAAACTCTCACAAAATTTAACAAGTTTATGCGTACAAGATGGGTTGAGCCATGAAAGCGTAATCCAGTTCAGATCTGTCATTTTACATATATCTGAAGCACTAACATCTATCTCAACATGAACATGGAAGGATCCAAGACTGGTATACTTGCATTAACGTTGCTCAATCTTTATGCATATCTGAGTTTATAGAGTCAATGATGTCACTGTAAATTAATATTATCACTAAGCCGCCTTCTATAAACAAAATCTCTTGATGCTAACCTGGAGACTAAGGCTGTTTCCAATACCATGTTGACTTTGAAAGACAGAATATCTAACTGCGAAGAAAGTGTTAGTAAGATCTTTACCGAAATAAAGGATTGGCAGACGAATTGGACGTTAAAGTGAAGTTACCTAGATTTGTGGTTAGACAGACTAAGAGAGCCAATCATCCATGTGGCCCAGAAAAATATTACAGACGTACAATTTACATAGGTACCTCTTCTTCTTCTAGACAATGTTGTACCGATTTAACGTCAAGACTACATGTCACCTCACTGAGTTGTTTGTGGCTACGGGGCATTATTTCCACACTCCTAGCTGATTCCCAAGGAGAAAAAGAAGTGGAACTGTTAAAACCTTTGAAGAAAGCAGTTAAACAGTTTTCACCTATCATGGACATTGGTGATACACAGACAAACATTCTTCTATTGCCAGATTAAGTAACAAAGGTGCTTGACGTTTATGACGCAAATATTTTTAAGGCACTCAAAAGTATGTGAAAAGAAGTGCCTTAAAACTCACTTTTTTAACCATGATTTTTAAAAAATTTCCCCCAGACTCCCGGGTATCCCCCACCAAAAAAAAAGTTTATGGCCCCTCCCGAAAATCGGTCCTGAATCCGCCCTTGTAAGATTTCTTTGCCGAATGCGATGTTTTAAAGTGTCATATAAATCTTCGATCGGATTTAAATCTGGGCTATATGGAGAATCTCATTAAGATACGTATTCACTTTCTACCGACCCAAAGTGGTGAATTGCGCCGAAAACCTGGCCAAAATGTAAAAATTTAAGTTTAATGGTATACCCAAGAAATTTTACATGAACATTGCTCTGTAGGCCTTTGAGAATAATAAACGGCCGTTAAGGGTAGGACAATACATGCAAATCATGCATGGGCGCCCATCTAAAAAATTTTTAGGGGGGGGGGGGCAGACGTGAAGATGTTGCACATTATATTTTGTATACTTTGGATGACAATATATTGTAGTTTAAAGCAACAGAAAAGCTATGGGCACCTATGAGATCATACATTTATATTAGTGTAAAGGTGTGATTGAACGACAGCGGACCAAATAAAAATTAGGTGTGTTATACAATAATATTGGGGCATTGTTTGGTTTTCATTTAGAACTATAGACGTGTATTATTTTGTTAGTTTATAGTAGATGCTATGTCTGGAGGTAAGTGGAGTATTCTAATATACTTTTTAAACTTTTTTTTTCGTAAAATAGACTTTATTTACAACATATTTGCAAAATATTGGCAAGAATCTTCAATAGTTTTAAGTTTTCCAAGTTTGAAAAAGGGAAAAGTAAAAAAGTCTACTTTGATAAGCAAAGATATTTTGCTTAATAAATAGTTCAAAATATATATAAATATTCCTCAAAAAGTCCTCTGCATCCTTAGCGAAATTTTCATTTTAAAAAAATATAACATGCTAGAGAATTTCTACATTAAGAGACTTTAATGTTATAATAATATGGTCAGTTAATAAAGTAAGAACAAAATATGAAGCGTTTGATTCAGTAAATTTACAGTGTTTTTACACAAGAGCCGCCGTTTTTTTTGTCATTTTTTTGCTTTCTTCTTCTTTTTCTTAATCTTTAAGTCCTTTTACTCTTTTGTACAATCCTATGTTTTTGCTTCCTTACTTTTAGTTACGTAATACTTGAACGCTCCCATGTGAGCCAAAAATTTTAACTTTTTAAAAATGAACTGCATAAACGAAACTGTGTGTTAAGAAGCCACACATTGGAAGGTAATAATTAAAATTAATCGCATTCATTTACAAAACAATTAAGATGTATTAAGAGTTGACCTACCTATTTTTGGCTTCTTAATATAAAGTATTGTTTATGCATTTTATTTTTTAAAAAAAGGCAAAATATTTGGACTCACACGACCAAAATTATTAAAAAATATAAAAATAAGAAAGCAAAAAGATAGACTTATACATAAAGTAAAAGGACTTAAAGATTAAAAAAGAAAAGAAGAAGAAAGCAAAAAAAATAACAAAAAACGGCGGTTCTTGTGTAAAAAAAGTGTAAATTTACTGGATCAGCTGCTTCATATTTTGTTCTTACTTTATTAACTGACCATAAAATTGAAGTCTCTTAATGTAGAAATTCTCCAGTATGTTACAGTTTTTTAAAAATAAGAATTTCGCTAAGTTTGCAACTTGTTGTAGATGATTTCTTGAGGAGTATTTATATACAGGGTGAGGCAGATAAAGGGCCTATTAGAAATATCTAGAGAACTAAAGATAAGAGAATGATGAAAATTGGAATACAGGGGTTTTGAGGTATGAACTATTTAATGAAAATATTTTGGTCTCTTTGCTACTTCCGGTTATACCGGAAGTTGATTGTAACTTCGTTTTTTTAAATGGGATACCCTGTATATTTTTACATTTTTGGATTCTGCTCGATGTCTTCTTTCTTAAAATATGAGGTTTTGTAATATTATATAGGGTAGTTTAAAATATAATTACGGTTTTTTATAAATTTTGTAGCAAATTTCACACCCTGTAGAATTCTACTGATTTGATATCAAAAACTCCATTTGTGTTCAAGTGATTTTTAATATAGTCTATTATTATTAAAAATTATTAATATAGCCAAATGTTTAATTTTAGTATACAGGGTTGGTCGAAACTCGGAATGAGTATTATCTGAATTTTCTTAAATGGAACACCCTGTATTTTAGTATTGTAATGAAATGGCATTTTATAGTACTTTTTTATTTCTTAAGCATTCCCTATACCTAACTGCTTTAATTTGTAATTTATTCATAGTTCTTTAAGGCAAACATTAATTACAACAAAAATTACGTGAAATTTTATTAGGTTTGCCGTGAAAATATTAAATCATAAATAATTTTTCGAAAATAAGTACATATTAATCTCGACTGACCCTTAATTTATTAATACTGGTTGGTATATCAAAATACCTACGTAGTTAAGATTGTTGGTGTGTAATAAAACATACAATATTCTATCTACATAGTTAGCTATGACTTTGACACTAAATATGCTTAAGCATTTGCTTTGCTTAAACATTCTACTATTTTTGAAGTTCCAGTTGCTTTACTACTATTACTAATATGAATTTTTCTAATGAGGAACTGATTCGGATGTTTTTTTGTTCTAGGAGAGTATAACAAATAAAAATGTGCTACTAGCAATAAGAATTTATCATCAGCAATTCCATGATAAATGACAACCAAAAAGAGAAACTTTTCAAAATTTACTAGAGTGGTTTCAACGAACTGGAAATTTAGATTACGAGAAATCTGACCGAGCAAAAACTATTGTAAATGATTAAAATGAATTAAATGTTAGTGTCACTCAGAATCTGCATATTAGTATGAACGTTCTCGTAATCTAAGTGTAGTACGTCGAAACTATTCTAGTCAACATTGAAAAGATTCTCTTCTTGGCTGTCGTCTATCAGGGAGTTGCGGATGATAAATTCTTATTGCTAGTAGTACATTTTTGTTATACTCTCCTAGAACAAAAACTTTACTAATCAGTTCCTCATTACAAAAATCTATATTAGTAATGGCAACAAAGCAACTGGAACTATACAAATAACATTATGTGTAATGTTTAATCAAGTTTAGTGTCAAAGCCATAGCCAACTAGGTATAATATGGTTTGTTTTTATTATTATTTTATGCACCAACAACCTTAACAACGTAGGCATTTTGGTATCTCATCCAATATTAATAAATTAAGGATTATTCTAGATTAACATGTATTTATTTTCAAAAAATTAATTATGATGTAATATTTTCACGGCAAACCTAATACAATTTCACGTAATTTTTGTTGCAATTAATGTTTGGCTTAAAGAACTACAAATAACTTACAAATTAAAGCAGTTAGGTATAGGGAATACTTAAGAAATAAAAAAGTACTCTAAAATATCATTTCATTACGATACTAAAATACAGGGTGTTCCATTTAAGAAAACTCAGATAATACTCATTCCGAGTTTCGACCAACCCTGTATACTAAAATTAAACATTTCGCTACATTAATAAATTTTAATAATAATAGACTATATTAAAAATCACTTGAACATAAATGGAGTTTTTGATATCAAATCAGTACAATTCTACAGGGTGTGAAGTTTGCTACAAAATTTATAAAAAACCGTAATTATCTTTTATACTACCTTGTATAATATTACAAAACCTCATATTTTAAGAAAGAGGACATCGAGCAGAATCCAAAAATGTAAAAATATACAGGGTGTCCCATTTAAAAAAACGAAGTTACAATCAGCTTCCGGTATAACCGGAAGTAGCAAAGAGACCAAAATATTTTCATTAAATAGCTCATACCTCAAAACCCCTGTATTCCAATTTTCATCATTCTCTTCCTTTTAGTTCTCGAGATATTTCTAATAGGCCCTTTATCTGCCTCACCCTATACATATTGAGTTATTTATTAAGCAAAAAATCTTTGCTGATCAAAGCTGACTTTTTTACTTTTCCCATTTTAAAACTTGGTAAACAGAAAACGATTGAACATTCTTGCCATCATTTTGTAAACATGTTATAAATAAAGTTTATGTTAGGGAAAAGAAACTAAAAAGTATATTGAAATACTCCACTTAAGTACCTCCAGAAATAGCATCCACTATAAAATAGCAAAATAATATACGTCTATTATATAGTTTTAAACGAAAACCTAACAATGCACCCAATTGTATAACATACTTTAATTTTATTCGGTCCGCTTTCGTTCAATCCCAACTTTAGACTAAAGCTGGCTGCTAAAGCTCACATTATGCGTGATTCGCGATTCGTAATGCGCGATTTGCGGTCAGTGCACGTTAGTGCACGAATAGTGTGTAGGGTCTTGTGCGTTAAAATCGATTCGTAAACAACATGATTCGTGTGTGCACAGTAATTCGCTCTTGTGAGCGGTAAACGAATATCAAACGCTGTGCATCAACACAAACTGCTGATTCACCGAAATTCGCCGAAATGTACATGTACATAGTTAATGCGTCCATAACCTACGTTAATAATTTAAAACGATCACACGCACCGATTCTTAAAAATGTTCCGCTTTTTAGAAAATATCTGTATTTCTTATTTTAAAAGTACATACTGTAAAAATATATTATCTATTATTTATTAAGTATTATGGTGAATATAAAAAAAACAGGCTCTTTTGCCAGCAGTAGAAAATATTTAAAGAACTGCCAAGTATATTGCAGCTCTTTTTTGAAAATGGCTTATCACAAAGGCTTCAGTTCATACACAACCAAGCTACATTATTTCACATTGCTGTGAAAAAAGAGGAAAATTTCAATTACGAAAGGGTCAAATGAAATTAATAATTACGAGAGAGAATAATTATTGATAACGATTACTTTCCTTTAATTATTCGAAAACCCATCACTAGGTTGGAAGGACAAGGTCCCACTAAACTACTCGAAATATCTTGAAGAATGAACAGTTCAATTCAAATATATTAAAAATTTTCCCCATCTCATCTGGGGTCGGCCTCTTGCTCTCTTTCCTGTCCATGGTCTCCATTGTTGTATCGTGGTATTCCACCTATTGTCCGTTTGTCTGACGTTATGATCTGCAAAGCTCGATTTTAGCCTGGCTATGTTGTCCTGCGTCTTTGACTTTTGTTTTATTTCTTACCCAGTTGTTTTTGCTTTTTGTCTGTTAATTTTACTCCTAACATTGCTCTCTCCATGGCTCTTTGTGTCTTCATTATTTTATCCATGTTTGCTTTGGTCAAGGTCCATGTTTGGCATGCGTATGTGAGAATTGGGAGTATGCACTGGTCAAACACTCTTGCTTTTAAGAGGATCGGAACGTATTTTCGGCTGCAATGCTATTCAAATGGGGATTCATTTTTTTCAAATCCTGAGAAAACTAATAAGTATTTTGGAAAAATTTAAACGCAGAATGAAAGATTACGTTATTAGCGAGGGCCGAAAGTCCCTGAGAACTTCTACAATGTTTATTTTAATAAGTTACAGGGGTGAAAAAACTAAGAGAAAATTTAGTGTGATTTTTAAATTCAAATATCTCATTCAAATAAACTTTTTATTTATTCTAAGGGACTTTCGGCCCTCGGTAATAATTTAGTCTTTCATTCTGCGTTTAAATTTTTCAAAAATATTTATTGGTTTTTTCAGGATTTGAAAAAAATGAACACAATGCCGTGGTAATATTTTCCAAATCTGTCTTTGTCTTACAACGCACTCAACCGAATATAATATTGTCAGCATATATTGTCAGTCAGACACTGAAAATCAGTGACAATTTTAAATATTTGACATTGCATCGGGAATATTTTGAGAAATTGATTAAATATTATTGATATATAGTGTATTTGATAAATAATTGATTTAAGACGTGAACTTAATAAAAAGTTATTTATTGTGTATTATTTGTGAAAGATCCAAGCAGAGAATACATCAGATATATCCTGTGATCCAAGTATTTTGTTGTTAGAGATTTTCAAAATTGTAAGCGTTCCAAAATAACAACATATTATTAAAAAATCACTTTAACACTTTTCCTCTTTTCTCGATTGATTATTAGTTTTTGTTGTACAAATAAATTATTACAATCACTGAAAACATAGTTAGTGAAAAAATTTCACATTTATTAACTGAATTAATAATTTGCAATTATAAAAATAACAGTTATCCAAGAACATTCAAAAGCCATCTCTTTAAATTAATTATGACATTTTCAAGTAGAATGACATTCTAGTAATGTTTACATATCCACACCAGTGTGAATTTTACTACACGTAATTTGCCGTGTAAAGACAGAAAAAGTAGGGATACACGTAAAATATTTGCGAATTATGTACCCATAGCCTTAAGTACATATTGTCGTATTTTTTATTCTTTAGGGCCCATTTTAATTTCCCAAATCCTGTCCAGGCTTATCTGGCCCTACTTTCTACCTCCGCTGTTTGGTTTTCCTTATTTATTTTTATTATCTGTCCCAAATATATATAATCGTTAACCGCTTCTATTGTGGTGTCATTTGGTATTACGTTTCTATTATCTTGTGTGTTTGTCATTGTTTTTGTGTTGGCAAAATTCATTTTTAGACCTATTTGTTCGGATTCATTTGCATATTTGCTTGCAATTCCATAGGATGGATAAAATTTATAAGGAATTATGCCCGTAGGCAAAGTATGACATTACCATCACGTGGGATGTAAAGTGGGTTGTTTTGTCTCTACATGCAGACAGTTAGATGGCAACAATCAGTTGATGTTGAAACTAACTGATCTAACTGTCGTCATGCAGAGACAAAACAACTAACTCACTGTATATCCCACGTGATAGGAATGTCATGCTTTGCCTAAGGGCATAATTCCTTATAAATGTCATCCATCCTATGGAATTTCAAGCAAATATGCATTTGTAACATAACTATATAACATTTAAAGGGTTCTCACCCTCGTATTTCTTTGTTAGCTCAGCTAGCATTCAACCTGTTTTTTTAACACTGATGATGATTTTTAAGCAAATCGAAAACGTTGTGTGATGTAACCCTTAATGGTATTTTAATAAAAAAATTTATACATTTTACAAAGAATTGTTCAATAAAATTTTTGTGATTGATGGTATACAGCCAGCTGTAGGAAAAATTATTTCTTTTCCTTGTGGACTTCTGAATTTATCTAGTAGCAAAACATTTTTCGAAAAATAATCTTTTTGATGAGGCGTCATCGGTAAAAAAAATGTTATAGATATTTTTTTTTTAAATGTTGGTTGTCTGCAAATGTGGAAACAGACAAAAAATGAACCGAGTTATTCCTTCATTTCAAACAGAATAATGTTCCTTGTCAAAATATTTTGAAAATTGAAGAATTAGCGCTTTTAATTCCAAGAACAAATACAATAACAGAACGTGTTTTTCTAGTATCAATAGGGAGTTTTTGTGCACACAAATACGTAAACGTAACGCATCTTTTTGACATATACGCTTGCGCATTAATAGTTGAACTCCCGTATCTCGATATGTATTACCTAAAGTAACGCTCTGATACGTACGTGAGAACGCATCCCTATCGAGACGAAAGTCACCGAATGCACACGAGGATCTTGCCCGATTACCTACCAAATGAACATTTCATCAGCGTACTACCCATTTATAAACATTTTAAGGTTATATTGGTTTAGTCTATTTGAGTAAAATTATTCTGTGTTTGTAATTGGAAATTGGAACTTCATAATAGATTTAAAATTTTATTGTTTTTAAGTTGTCTATTAATAAAGCAAAACAAACAAATCTTGTATTAATTTAAGAAATACAGTGATCACCACAATTAATAACTAGATAAACAAATGACCTAGTTTCAGTAAAATTTTCAAATAAATATTACCAAACTATTTACATTATACTTTAATTCTGATGTAGGTACAATAATTTACAACTAAAAAGTAGGTATAAACAAAAATAAAAAAAATTTAACCTAAGGAAAAATAATATTTTTATATTTAAATAGAAGCAATTAAAACCATACAATTTCATCATTCATTTATCTTTTTTTACATTTGTATATTAATTGTATATTTTGTGAACATTGTTTTATTTTTTTAATGTCAACGGAATTTAAAAATGACTTTACGATTTGCTTTACGTTACGTTAAGGCAGTTACAAAAACTACCTATTTTAACATTCATCCTCTACGACACGTTAGTTGCTTTACGTATACGGAGATGCGTTACGTTACGTAGCAACAAAAACTCCCTATTAAGTATGGACAACTGAAAAAATGCAGTTGAACATTAAAACTTTAAAATCTATATTAACTGTACAATATAATTTGACCAATCCATGCGAAATATTTCACATTTTAATAAATGATTCGGATCTATTGCAAAGCATTCACTCGGATCAAAACTATGTTTGATAGTTTAATAGCCTATTTTTTATACAAAGAAATTATAATTTTGTTTAAATAAAAAATGTAATTTGATTAAAAATCATTATGTATAAATTATTATTTTTTACAAAAATTTTTTGTTACCGATTAATAATAAATACATTTTTATTAAATTACTATGAACTACAACAAATTTTATTGGACGAATCATGCATCGCGAATCGCGAATCGTGCATAGTGTGTAGCGAGGGAATCTCGAATTACTACGAACTACGCATCGCGCATTACGAATCGCGAATCACGCATAATGTGTAGCCAGCTTAATAAAAATATGCGATATGCTTGTTTTGTTCTACCCTTAATGGCCATTTATGATCCTCAGAAACCTACAGAGCAAGATTCATATAAAATTTCTCGGAATATATAAACTTAAAGGACCAGGCAACACTCCTTATGGAAAAGTGGTCCCGGTCAAATTTGATGAAAGTTTGGTCAATGATACTTCTTGATGTGTAGATTAAAAAAGTCCATGGCACCTGGGTCTGAATAACTACTATTCTCGAGTTACAGCCTTCTGAAGTTATTGGATTCGGGTGCTCGGTTTACGTTAAGTGCACTAATTTACGGTCAAGTGAACGAAAATATTTATTATTAGAAGAAGAGAAACTCATGTTCTTCATACATACTTGCGTGTTGTATATGAATTCGTGGTCAAAAATAGTTGGATCGTATTTTAGTCTTCAAAAAACCTCCGAAAAGTCTTCAGAAAACTAAAGAAGTGCGGTATAAAAGGTGCTGCTAGATCGATATAAGCATTATCATGTTTTCATGAATGCTTCTCAGTTATGGAATACCAGCAAAACTACAGTTCCGCCTTATCTTTAAAAAACTACTGAACAGTGGCGGATCTAGGGGGGATGGGGTAATTCCACCCGTAACATGTTCCAGAATAATTAAAGAAAAAATTGTTGAAACATAAAAAATACATTAGTTGACATGAAACTTGTCCCGCATATCAGATATAAGACAGGTAGAGAACATGGACTTGATTTCAATACAAAAAAAAACAAAGTAAATGGTAGTTTGTAAATGCTAAATATTAATTACAATTGTCTATGGAAAAAACGGGTTTAAATCATCTTCGACTATTCGTATGTTAACATTTTGCTGATTTAGGTTAGATGCATCATACGTCGTGTTAACTAACGACCTATTAGGATACTTAACATTGGGTTGATGTCTTGCAAAGCCTAAAAACCATATAAGACACTGGTGATATGAGCACAAGTATGGTTTGTTCAAAAGTAAATGGTTTGAGTTCAATTAGTGCGGTCGTAAATATTATTAAATTTATCTGACCTGGCCCATTGTTAAGACCCACCCGGAGCGATAAGCCACCGAGGTAGACAGAGTTGGTCTTTTGCAATTAACACTGACTAGACGGTACTCCCATAATAAAGCCTAAAATAAATTTTACCTGAAACCGGGCCTTTTATACTATTATCGGTTAATCCGGGCTGTTTATAGTGGTAACTAATTGAACTTAACCATTTACTGTTTAACATACCATACCTACAGTTCTCGCACCAGATTGACAGGTACAGTAGTACCTGTTAATCGGTTCTTCTACAGGCTCATCTTCATCATTATCTTCATCAACCGTATAGGAAATGAATACTTGGTGTTTTGTAGCTTACCGAAACCTAGAAAATATTCGAACTCTTATGAATCCCGGTTTATCCATATTCTCATCAATTTGAAACTCTTCGTCATTTTCTCTTATTATTTTATCTTGTATGTAAGATGGTGCCAGTTTAATTTGATATATCCCAATCGTAAGGTATTTTAGGTAGTCTAAGTCGAAAACAGGAAAGTTAGCAAAATCATGACTATGAAGCCTTCTCCATTGACCATTTCTTCTATATGATTATACCTAAGTATGAATATTATAGTTGTTATAAAAACAAGCAAATGTTAAACGACCCAATAATCAGACTCGGATGAATGGACGGATCACTCGGCAACGAAAAAAGCGACGAAAAAGGACTATGAATTTTGGAACATGGAACGTTCAAAGCCTCTCAAATAAAATGGATGAAGTTATATTAGAGCTAAAATACATGAAAATGGACATCGCAGTGGTGACAGAAACTAAGAGGAAAGGCCAAGGATCACAGAAATTGGGCTACTATGATCATTTTTATAGTGGAGTTCCAAAACACATAAGAGCTCAACAAGGAATATCGATCTTCATACGCAGAACATTAAGAAAGCACATAACATCGTGGGAAGGAATAAATGAAAGAATGATAAAGGTCAACATGAACATATATGGCTATAGAATAACTATTTTCGGAGTATATGGTGTAAACGAGGACGCACTGGTAGCTAACAAAGATGAGTTCTATGAACAGCTCAACGATGAAATCGTCAAAATAGGAAATGCCAGAGAAATTATATTATTAGGAGACCTAAATGACAGAACAGGCAATAAAAAACAGGATGACGTAGTAGGCAGATACGGCGAGGAAGTACTCAACAATAATGGAACAAGAATAATTAACATCTGTAAACAGAACAATTTAAGAATTATGAACGGCTTCTTCCAGCATAGATGCATTCATAAATATACTCGGACCCAACCTACTATGAACCAGAAAAGTATAATTGATTATCTTTTGATAAAACAACGGAGTCGAATGAAAATTAACGATGTAAGGGTTTATAGAGGAGCAACATGCGGCAGTGACCATCATCTTCTAAAAGCGGAAGTACTGTTCTCCGGAATGAAATCTCAAAAAACTCTAAATCCACGAGAACAAGGAGGAAACAAATTGGCACCAAAAAAGAAATACAACCTAGAAAGCTTACAACAAACAAGCATAAGAACGTTATACGAAAAGCGACTGGACGAGAAACTGAAAGGACAATATACATTTATAAATACGGAACATCTTCATACACATATAACACAATGTATACACGAAGCTGCATATGAGGCATTGGGGGAGTACAAAGACAACATAAGAAATAAACCATACTGGTGGGACTTAGAAATAGCCACCGAAATAGACGATAAGAGAGAAAAGTACCGGAAATATATGAGTACACAGAAAGATTCCGATAAGGTTTTATACAAAGAAGCACAAGCAAGAGTGCGGAAAAAAATCACACAGAAGAAAAACGAAACGTGGACAAACAAATGCAATCAACTTAACGCCTATATAGGGGGGACAAGAAACACAGAGAGCTGGAAATTCCTTAAAACGTTGAGAACAGATACCAAAAGGGATATAATAACACCGATTACTCTGGAAAAGTGGGATGGCTATTTCAAGCAGTTACTAGTAGAAAATAGAGAAGATTTTATTAAAAACGAAGATCACGAAAGTTTCAATGTAATTGTCAGTGGCTCACCGATTCGGTTAAGACTGGAAGAAGTACGAAATGCATGCAAATCCCTAAAAAATAGAAAAGCGTCAGGGCCTGGCGACATAGCACCAGAACTGCTCAAATACGGTAGCAACACCCTGTATGAATACCTAAGAGATCTATTTAATAGATGTATGAATGGCGAAGTCATACCAAAAGAATGGCAATTGTCTGTAATTTCTAAAATACACAAGAAAGGCAGTAAAAATATATGCGATAATTACCGGGGAATATCTGTCACAAGCACCATCAGCAGAGTTTACGGAAAAATTATCAAAAATAAAATAGAAGAAGAATACAAGGACTTAGAGGCCGAAGAGCAAGCCGGTTTCCGCGCTGGCAGATCCACCACTGACCACCTATATTGTGTAACACAGTTAATAGACAAACAAATAGCCTACAATCAAGAACTGCATTTAGTGTACATAGACTTAAAAAAAGCATACGATACTGTACCACAAAGTAAACTTTGGGAAGCCCTCGAAAAAACTAACATCAGTCTGAACCTCATTAAAGCTGTAAAAAATCTATACCAACATAATATAGCAAAAGTTAAGCTAGGCAAGGAAATCTCGTCAGGATTTGAAGTGAATAAGGGTCTTAAACAGGGCTGCTGTCTATCGCCGACACTATTTAAAATATATTTAGAGCAAGTTTTGAAATCCTGGAAAAGGAAATGTAAGAATATGGGTATACCGCTAAATGATGATAACATGCTATACACTCTATGTTTTGCGGATGATCAGATTCTTATGGCCCAGGATTATCACGATATTGAATATATGACCCGAAAAATCATAGAAGAGTACCGGAACTGGGGTTTAGAAGTGAATACCAAGAAAACGGAATATATGTGCGTTGGAGGTATACAGCAGGATCTAGCGTTGGAAAATGAAATAACTATTAATCACTGTCAGGAATATAAATACTTGGGTCTTACAATTACACAAGATGGAACGTTGGACAAGAATATCCAAGAAAGGTGCACACAAGGAAGGAAAGCTATCGCATTATTGAACAAAATCCTATGGGACCAAAGTATCTCCAAAGAAAATAAACGTAACATCTATAACAGCATTGTTAAGAGCATTATAACATACAGCAGCGAAGTTTGGCCACTTAAAGAAAAATCCGAAAATATGCTCAGAACAACTGAAATGGACTTCTGGAGAAGATCTGCTGGTATATCAAGAATACAAAAAATCAGAAATACAAGAATATTGGAGATAATGGATGTAAAGCATACAATAATGGACGATATAAAAACAAAGCAACTAAGATGGTTTGGCCACGTACAACGTATGGAAGAAGACAGATTACCCAAGCAAGTGCTACGATGGGCACCAAAAGGACGGCGGAAGAGAGGAAGACCTAGGAAAAGCTGGATAGAAGTAATCCATAGGGAAATCGGAGAAAGAGGCTTGAACGAAGACATGTGCTACGATCGAGAGCAATGGCGATTGGGAATCGGAAGACGTCGTAGAACGTTATAAACCGATTATATATATATATATATATATATATATATATATATATATATATATATATTGATGTGATCTTGATTATTGATATGAGATAATATTCTTATATGTCACTTAATTTAATCAATGTATTAATACTAATCTAATTAATTAACCAGATCACATATCAATATGTTTTCAATCTCAGGGCGAATTATAAATTAATTACTTACTTTCGTGGCTTCTAAATATTTCTTAATGGTTCCTAATCGGGATAGAAAAGAAAAGAGTAAAAAAAATACACATATGGGTTACAATTATAATCAAAATATTTTTTATTTTATTTAAAAGGCAATCAATGCTTAATATTTGCTATTTCTTATTATTCTTAAACATAACATTTACAAATGGGAATCTTATTTCCTTTTGGTTTTTAATTGAAAGTTTTTATTAACATTTAACTATTAGGAGTTATTAGGAACAACTCTATTTAAGTTTGATGAAGCTTTTCTGATATTATTGATTATGTTATTCAATTTTTTTATGTGGAATTTAATACGAAAAACCCATACATTCATGTCCAAACAAATGAGACTGACCTTTTCCTGGTGAACTGAAAATGTCCTCACAAAAGACCCGTTTCCTGCTATCCTTGGCTGCGATCAAACCTCGTCCTGGCTTCCAGTAATGTTCTCCTTTGAAAAACTAGCTCGTATAGCTCTCGTTCCTGCGTCTGTCGTGATGCTGTGTTCTACCTTTCTCGAAACTGCTATCAGCTACCGGGACACTCTTGGCTCAAGGAGGTTCTTTTACTCTCGACCTGGCCTACTTCTCGTTCCACGATAGATACTCCACACTCACGGAACTACATCGGCTTTCTCACTCTCCGTACACTACCGTCTACTACTCGACTTCACTTCTCGACAGCTCAAAACATTCTGATCTCACTTTCTCATTCATTCCCCTACTTTCTAAATATCCCTTCCAAATTCACAAATCAATCTTCCACCACCAACTCTCATTCGTAATATTCCTCAAAACCAATTTTTAATCTTTCTAAATATGCTTAATGGATTTCAAAAGAAAATATTTAATTCCCATTCTAAAATACTTTCTAACTATTTACAAATTTTAATGACCTATTCTCTCTTTCAAATGAGTCTTATTTAGCATAGGCTAATGATCGAAACCTTCCGCGAAAAACGATAATGAACTATCATCTATTTCACTGAGTTTTATTTAGCATAGGCTAATGATCGACCTTCCGAGAAGAACGATAATGGTACGCGTCATTCACTTTGTTTATCTAAGCACATTGTTCCGAGTTTCGTACGCTTATTCTAATCACTTCTTAAAATTACATATAACAATTTGTTGTATACAGGTTGTTTTAAATTTATATGCCCGTGGTTGAGAAAATTGAAAATATTTTATATTAAATTGAATTTTGTTTATCATTATTAAATTTTAATTTTTATATCAAATAGAAATATAACAAATCCCCGCCTTGTATTCGATAAAATTTATCTGCATTTTTAAATAAATTTTCTCGAGGCAAAACCAACTCCCTGTATATTTCCTTACTTTAATCTACGTCTTATATCCTAACTTACTATCTACTTTAATTAGTCCCACCTGTAGAGTAATTGTTTCCTTATTTTCAGTGTCCTCATCCTGTGTTAGAGTGTCGGATATTATGTTGTCTTTCCCTTTTTCCCATATCAATTTTCTGTCTTTTTCCTCAGATTTTTCACATACTTTTATCGTGTATTCTGCATCCTCGTTTTCATATGCCTCCTCTTCAAATGCCACTGTTTCGATCATATCTTTTTTGCTTTCATTTTTTTGCTTTATTTCTTCTTCTCCTGAGCTCATCTCTTCTTTTGAGGAATCCCAGGTTTCCTTTGTTTCTGATACTCTCAAATTTTCTTCTTCTGGGCTCAACTCTTCTTTTGAGGAGCCACAGGTTTCATTTTCTTTTGTCTTTTTCTGACTTTTTCTCCCTTTTCTTCTTTGTCCTTGCTTCGTTGCCAAATTCATTTCCACTGTTTGTTCTTTACCTGATTCGTCCGTATTTTGTTTCTCCTGTTCCTTGTCCTGCTCTTCTTCTTTTTCTTCTGTTAGATTCATCGTATTATTTTTAAAATCTATCACTACATGTTTTTCTGCCAATTCGTCAACTCCTACTATCATGTCATGTGACATGTTTGGCATTATTACACATTGTAGTGCATACATCTTCTTACCCAGTCGTACCATTACTCGTATGCCTTCATTTATAGTTGCCAATGTCCGTTTGTTTGCGCCCACTAAATTTACCCTAGGTATTTTGTAAATTAAATTTGTTAAGTTAACTTCTTCTATTAGTTTTCTGTTGACCAATGTTATTTCAGATCCAGTGTCTATCATAATTTTAATTGGTTTCTCGTTGATAAATCCATCCACAAATTTTAAATTAACTCCATTTTTTTTTTCGTTGTTTTCTGCCAATTTAATAAACTCCTTGGGGTTACAAAAGATTCCTGTTTGATTTTTTGTTTTTAGTGAGCGCCGTCGTGAAAAGACGCCGGTTGCTCATCGTTGTTTATATTTTCGTCATAATGTCTCTCTCCGGCATATTCTTCTGTCTGGGTATTATTTACCTCTCTTCTATTTTCTCTTGGTTTGTCGAATCTGTTTCGGTTTTCTCGATATCCCTGTTCATTTTGTCTACCATTATTTCTGTTTTCTTGATTTGAGCGTGTGGTGTTTCTATTCTGGTATTCTCGATTTCTGTCCTCATTCCATTGCCTATTTCTTTGTTCATAATTTCCTCTTCCGTTGTCTCTATTTTCGTTTTCCCTTCTGGGATTAAAATCTCGTCTTGTATAGTCCCTCCTATTTTGATTTCTATCTCTGTAATTCTGTGTTTCTCGGGGCCTGTAATCTTCTCGCGACCTTCTTGATTTTGTTTCTCTTACACGTAATTCTCTTATTTGTAGGAATTGGCATAAACTATCTATGTCTTTGTAGTTTTGCAATGTGATATGGTCTTCCAGCGTTTCTTCGAAATGTCTTGCAATCAGTTCGACTAATTGTTCCGATGAGTAATTATATTGTAAATGTTTTGCGTTATAGTAAATTTGTAATGCATATGTCCTTTCTGATATACCCATCCTATCATTGTATTTCCCATTTTGCAATTCCTTGTTAATTTCCAATTGTTGGACTTTTCCCCAGAAATAATTCAAAAATTTTTGTTCAAATTGTTGCCAACTGTCAAATTCTTCTTCTTTGCAATCGAACCATAGGCTTGCTTCATTTTTGAGATGGTTTCTGATAGTTTCTTTTGCTGTTTCGAAATTTCCGATGTGCTGTATTTTCTTTTTCAGGCTATTTATGAACGGCACTGGGTGTAATCTTCTTACATCCCCGCCAAACCTTATCTTCACGTCATCTATGCTATGTATAACCATTTCTCTTCTTTCTCCGACATTTTGTTGAATATTGATTTCCGCAATCTTTCTTTCCACTTCTTCTCTGTCTGCTTTAATAGCGTTTTCAAACTTGTTTTTCAAATTTTCTATTTCTTTTTTCTGGCAATTCATTAACTCCTTCATTTTTATTTCTTGTTCTTGCATGTGATCTTTAATTTTCATTTCTTGCTGTTCTATCTCGTTTTTCATTGTTGTCAAACATCCTTTTATTTCCTTTTCATACTTTTCTATGCGTTCCTCTATTTTCTTATTGTTCTCTTCTATTGCTTGTTTTGTTTCTATTTGATTGTCATCCATTTTTTGCTGTGTTTCATCCATTTTTTGATCCACTTTATCCATTTTCTTTGATGTTTCTTCCATGGCTTGTTTCGTTTCACGTTGATTTTCATCCATCGTCCTTTTTGCTTCATCCATTGCTTGTTTTGTTTCTCTTTGATTGTCATCCAGTTTTTGTGACTGGAGTTGCATCAGTTGTAATAGTTTATCTATTCCTGATAATTCTTGCTGTTCTGATGCCATGATTGTCGTGTCTAAAATATCTTCTTGGTCTGAATGTTCTTTTTGTTTTTTGTTATCCTTGCTTTGGCTTCTTGTCACAGACATTTGTTTTCAAGAAGTATTATCCCCGCCAAATATGAAATTTTACTAGTATGTTACCAATACGACTTTTTTTTTTTACCCAAATATTATAAATTGTCAATAAATATATCAAATGTAAATATCGTAAAAATAAAATATTAAATCAGTTATGTAAAATTTGTACCTAAAGAGATCTAAAATTTTATGTTATCAAATGTAAGTATCTCACTTTTTACCACAGGCATATAAATTTTCAAATACCGGCTTTACTCTTTCTATCCTTCAAATTTGCCACTAGAAATACTTTACAATGCTTTCCACGTTGGACGACAGTTGATGTGATCTTGATTATTGATATGAGATAATATTCTTATATGTCACTTAATTTAATCAATGTATTAATACTAATCTAATTAATTAACCAGATCACATATCAATATGTTTTCAATCTCAGGGCGAATTATAAATTAATTACTTACTTTCGTGGCTTCTAAATATTTCTTAATGGTTCCTAATCGGGATAGAAAAGAAAAGAGTAAAAAAAATACACATATGGGTTACAATTATAATCAAAATATTTTTTATTTTATTTAAAAGGCAATCAATGCTTAATATTTGCTATTTCTTTTTATTCTTAAACATAACATTTACAAATGGGAATCTTATTTCCTTTTGGTTTTTAATTGAAAGTTTTTATTAACATTTAACTATTAGGAGTTATTAGGAACAACTCTATTTAAGTTTGATGAAGCTTTTCTGATATTATTGATTATGTTATTCAATTTTTTTATGTGGAATTTAATACGAAAAACCCATACATTCATGTCCAAACAAATTAGACTGACCTTTTCCTGGTGAACTGAAAATGTCCTCACAAAAGACCCGTTTCCTGCTATCCTTGGCTGCGATCAAACCTCGTCCTGGCTTCCAGTAATGTTCTCCTTTGAAAAACTAGCTCGTATAGCTCTCGTTCCTGCGTCTGTCGTGATGCTGTGTTCTACCTTTCTCGAAACTGCTATCAGCTACCGGGACACTCTTGGCTCAAGGAGGTTCTTTTACTCTCGACCTGGCCTACTTCTCGTTCCACGATAGATACTCCACACTCACGGAACTACATCGGCTTTCTCACTCTCCGTACACTACCGTCTACTACTCGACTTCACTTCTCGACAGCTCAAAACATTCTGATCTCACTTTCTCATTCATTCCCCTACTTTCTAAATATCCCTTCCAAATTCACAAATCAATCTTCCACCACCAACTCTCATTCGTAATATTCCTCAAAACCAATTTTTAATCTTTCTAAATATGCTTAATGGATTTCAAAAGAAAATATTTAATTCCCATTCTAAAATACTTTCTAACTATTTACAAATTTTAATGACCTATTCTCTCTTTCAAATGAGTCTTATCTAGCATAGGCTAATGATCGAAACCTTCCGCGAAAAACGATAATGAACTATCATCTATTTCACTGAGTTTTATTTAGCATAGGCTAATGATCGACCTTCCGAGAAGAACGATAATGGTACGCGTCATTCACTTTGTTTATCTAAGCACATTGTTCCGAGTTTCGTACGCTTATTCTAATCACTTCTTAAAATTACATATAACAATTTGTTGTATACAGGTTGTTTTAAATTTATATGCCCGTGGTTGAGAAAATTGAAAATATTTTATATTAAATTGAATTTTGTTTATCATTATTAAATTTTAATTTTTATATCAAATAGAAATATAACAATATATATAAAAATATCCCTACAAAATTATTCTCCATAATATTTTGTATTAAAAAGCTCATCATCATTGGCTGTAGAACCCCTGGTGGACCCCGGTCTGTTCGAGAATCAGCTTCCATTCCATTCTATCCTCCGCCTTGGTTTTCCAATTTCGTACTCTTAACATCCGTAACTCATCTTCTCTGGTCCTTAAATCGTACTCTGGGCCATGGGCGCCCATGCCCATGGGCAGGGGTCCGTGACCCCCTGGCTTTTCGGGTGCTTTGAATTATATTGGTTATTCAAAGTATACAAAATATAATGTGCAACATCTTCACGTTTGCCACCCCCCTAAAAATTTTTATATGGGCGCCCGTGCTCTGGGCTTACGTCTTTTCGTCACACTATCCGCTCTTTGGTTATAAATGTGTTTTGATGGCTCCATCTCGTTCATTTTCGTTAAATAAAGTTATTTCATTAATTCTGGAACATGTTACCGGTGGAATTACCCCTATCCCTCCTAGATCCGCCACTGTTCAGTAGTTTTCTAAAGATAAAGCCGAACTACAGTTTTGCTGGTATTGCATAACTGAGAAGCATTCATGAAATCATGATAATGCTTATATCGATCTAGCAGCACATTTTATACCGCACTTCTTTAGTTTTCTGAAGACTTTTCAGAGGTTTTCTGAAGACTAAAATACGATCCAACTATTTTTGACCACAAATTCATATACAACACGCAAGTATGTATGAAGAACATGAGTTTGTTTTCTGCTAATAATAAATATTTTCGTTCACTTGACCGTAAATTAGTGCACTTAACGTAAACCGAGCACCCGAAGCCAATAACTTCAGAAGGCTGTAACTCGAGAATAGTAGTTATTCAGACCCAGGTGCCATGGACTTTTTTAATCTACACATCAAGAAGTATCATTGACCAAACTTTCGTCAAATTTGAACGGGACCACTTTTCCATAAGGAGTGTTGCCTGGTCCTTTTTGTATTTTGGCCAGGTTTTCGGCAAAATTTACCACTGTGCGACCTGAGGACGTGCATTATCGTGCACTAGCACGAATCTGTCATATTCCATATGCTAGGCAAATGGCAAAACATTATCTTCTAAAATATTTTCAATGTACATGCTAAAAATGTCATTTCCTCAATCACCTCTAAAACATTGGTACGTCCTTTTCAAGCAATACCACTCCATAGCACCATGCATTATTTAATATTATTTATATATCGACGAATATCAGGGACAAACTACGTAGTTGGTCGCATTAGGTTTATATAAGATTAGATAATTTTTCAAAAATATCTAACTTTTAGGACGAGCGAACCGGTATCGATTATTGCTGGAACTTCAGAATGGGCTCATCCAGGTACTATAATAAAGATCAAAAGTATATCAATGCATGAAAACTTCTCAACTGATGGCCGTACAGCTAAAAATGATATTGCTATTATTAAGGTTCGTATGAAGATATCGTATTCATTTAATATTGGATAATATCTTTATTAGCTAACAATAAAATTCTTTTAAGATAAAAATAATAGTATATTGTACAAGTGAGAAAAGAGGCATATCTCTCACGAGGGCAGAGGTTTGTTGAGCGCAAATCAAGCGAGGGAGAAATATGTCATTTTCTCATGTGACACATACATGTAGCTATTTAATATCCTTAAAATTTATATACGTTATTTATTTAAAATTATAATTAACAGTTATTTTTGAACACTTTTGAAAGGTAATTCCTGGCAAGTTTTGCTTTAACACATTTTGTTTGACAACTTTAATTGTGATTTTATTGTGCATGTTACCATGGAAGCGGCGATCATATTTAGGATAACCGGCGGAGAACCCGTGAGAAGAAATGTTTCTCACTGCAATGGCCGACTTTTCTCACTGCGTGAGAAATTGTTCATATTGAATGTACGTAAGTAGTGAGAGAAGTTGCACATTGTATAGCATGCATAGAAAAATAATAATTCAAATATTAAATTCATTTTAGCATATTACAGATTTGCACAAGATTCACAAGTTAAGTGAAATGCATGTTAAGTGCGCTGGGAGAAATCAAATAGGGTAGTTAATATAGAACGAAAACATGCATTATTTCAAAAAATCCAAGAACCTTATATTTTTCTTAAACTTTTTTGTTAGTTTATATAGGTACATGTTAAAGTAAAAAGTTCCACTCACAGATTTATCCACTAATTGTGTATTGTTTAAACAATAACAATTTTTTTGTATAAATAATTTTAAAAATATCGTTGAATTCATCATTTTACTTTGATCAATAGTATATTGTACAACAAGTGAGAAAAAAGACATATTTCTCACGAGCGCAGAAGTTTGTTGGTACGAGCCGAGGGACGAGGCGAGCGGAATGGGACGTTTCGATGCCGCCGGTTCATCGCCGGCCGTTTCGATGCCGCCGGTTCATCGCCAGTCCATTTCATCTCCGTCATATCTCGCATTTTCTAGAATTCCTAATTAATACTAAAAATAACTAATAATTGTAACTGTCGAAAATTCGGAAATATATCAGATAGCAATTAATTGACTGGCGATGAATCGGCCGGCATCGGCATCGAACTGGCGGCATCGAAACGGCGGCGATGAAACGTCCTAGACCCGAGGCGGGTGCCGCAAATCAAGCGAGGGATAAATATGTCATTTTCCCATGTGTGGCACACTGAAATTTTTCTATGTATGCGGTTTTGTCGAGAGTTCAAACTTCAAAATTCAATAATTTAGGTGCTTTTACGTATATTATATGCATAAATTGAAATAAAATACATATACATGCAGGTATTTAATATTCTTAAAATTTATATACCTATGTTATTTATTTAAAATTCTAAAACAGTTATTTTTGAACAGTTGTGAGAGATAATTCTTGGTAAGTTTTGCTGCAACGCATATATTTTGTTCGGCAACATTAATTGTGTTTATATTGTGCATGTTACTATAGAAACGGCGATTATGTGTATGT
Organism: Diabrotica virgifera virgifera; assembly: GCF_917563875.1. Taxonomy (NCBI): domain Eukaryota; kingdom Metazoa; phylum Arthropoda; class Insecta; order Coleoptera; family Chrysomelidae; genus Diabrotica; species Diabrotica virgifera. The sequence goes on along the minus strand of NC_065443.1, from coordinate 201,106,692 downwards.
AAAACCGTAGGAGAACTCGTGAGAAAAAATATTTCTCATTGTAATGGCCGACTTTTCTCACTACCAGAGAAATTGTTCGTTTTGAATGTATGTAGGGGAGAGTTGGACAAAACGGGATACCATTCTTGTTTATTTATATTACGGAAAAAATGTTAAAGAAAGTATCATATTATTATTTTTTATAGGTATAAAATTTATTAAAACACACAAAAAACATATTTTTAGCTATTTTTAATGACTGCAAAAGAGTAAAAAAAAATATTTATTAAAGTCCTGCACATCCTGTTTTAGCATACCACGGTTGGATAAAACGGGATAGGTTCACAATATTTAATTTTTTGCATAAAATTATCTAAAAAGTATATTTAAGTAGATATAAGACTGCAAAGCAAAATTTACCTTTGAAAGAACAATATCTTCAGTAGTCAGAAACTTAAAAATAAGCCTTTTTTGTGTTTTATTGCAAAATGGGCAATAAGACCTTTTATTTAGGACTAGGTACGTATATCAGAACAAAAGTCACATAAAAATATGTTGTTCTTTTTTGCAGTATGAGAACACGCTTTATCGCTATTTAAAAAATTAATAGACCAACAAATAAATAGGTGGATAAAACGGGACATAAAAAACTGTATCCCATTTTATCCAACTTATAAGTGTCCCGTTTTGTCCAACTAAGACATTTTTCAAAACAAAAATGGCTCCTGCCTAAACGTGAAAGTAAAATTAGATAGATTACACATGAGAATATTCGTTAATGAGTGCTTAATTAAATGTAATAGTCACCGGAATTATATGTTCAGATATGCAGGCAATATAATGTAGAAAACAACGCACTTAAAAGTACAAAGTACCAAAAAAATAGAGTCAAACAATTCTAAACACAACTTTTCATCAAATAATGGCATCGAGGTAAAACTAACTGAGAATGTTAAAATGGCGACTGAGAACAAGTTTTCGTCGTTATCTGATTGATAGCAGGACTAGTTGGGTCTCTAGGCTAGGTATCCCGTTTTATCCGACCATCCCGTTTTATCCAACTCTCCCCTAAGTAGTGAGAGAAGTTGCAAATTGTATAGCATCTATAGAAAACAATCTTTCTATTTTGTTTTTGATTATGCTAAATCCAAATATGGCATTAAAATTTGAAAATTCAAAAAAAAAATTGAGCTCATGTACAGTATGTCAGCGTAACTAGGAACCATATGGGAAACTTTTTTATTACCAATTTTACGAAAAAAAGTATAACTTATAACATTCTTTTTTATAAAACTCAACCATCAGATATCAAATTTTATCAATTTATACGAAGTATGTCAAAAATATGAATTTCGTTAAAGGCTAAAGTACCTACCTACCTTTATATTTCAGAGTATCAAATATTGTTATTATCAAAAGCTGTTTGGCATTAAACACTATGTTTTAATATGCAATTACATCCTTCTAATTGAAAAAAAATGCAAATTTTTCTCAAATTACGAATACTATTGTTTAAAAAGAAAATTCATTGAATTCATTCAAAAGATCATTTTATTACAATTATGATAACTATTTTATTATCAATTTTACGAAAAAAAATTATTCTTCATAAAATGTTCTACCTGGTCTATATTCCAAGACGCAGCAATCAGATATCAAACTTTTTATATTTAATACGAGGTATATAGAAAAATATGAATTTGGCTTAAAAAGTAACTTTATAGTTCACAGTATTTTAATTCGAAGGATGTAATTGAATATTGCAACATAGTTTTTAATTCCAAACAACTTTTTTTTATAACAATTTTCGATATTGTGAAATATAAAGGTACTTTACTCTTGAGCGAAATTCATATTTTTTGACATACCTCGTAAAGTTAATACAATTTGATATCGATATCTGATGATTGCATCTTAGATGCTATACGATGCAGAGCATTTTATAAAGAATAACTTTTTTTCATAAAACTGATAATAAAAAAAGTTATCACAAGGTTCCAAGTTACGCAGACATACTGTATAAGAAAAAACATGTTTTGTAACAGTTATTATTTTTAGCTTGTTATTAAATGTACTTTAGGCAAGTTCTACAGAAAAAAGTTTTGATGACTTCGTACAAACATTTTTTTAACTGCTATTTTTCGGTTCTTGTATTGTGACGAGTTCCACCCTGGGCACCAGATAACTTGAGTATCACATAAAACTCCAGGTGACCAGTTTCACCATGGGCACCAGATACCTCCGAGATACGACCTCCAAATCATCCCCCGAGTATACAAATTGAACTCATTTCCGTCAATATTTCCTGAATTATAAATTTTTCATTTTCCTTCTCTTCGAGATACGCTTTGAATGCATTTTTCTTATGGAAATTTTTATCTGCCGTAGATCGATTTAGTTCAAAAACTCTCCTGACACTCTCCTGAATCGAATGCAAAAAGTTATATGACGATTCTTCTTATATATATAATCTTTAGACCTTCTACCCTCTCGGGTGTAGGTATTAACGATTCTTCTTACTGCACAAACTTTCTAGATTTTGGGAATATTAGTGCTTCGTTGCTTCGCCTACTTATAATGTGAACCCTATTAAATTTAACTATGTACTTAGTTTTGAAACTTCAAAACCAAATACCTCATATTGAAAAGAATTCTCTTATTAGCTAAGTAGGAATATCACTGCTTTACAAAGTTAAAGATGTTGAAACTTATTGTAAAAATAATATATAGCTATTTCTGTAGATTATGACCTAATATTCTGACGCCTTACCTGATTTAATTATTATATACAGTTGAGTCCGGGAATCTTTACCCGTGCGTCATCATTTCAAGCAAAGGAAATAAGTCGATGATAAGTCGGAAATTGAAATTTACTAAACGCAACAGCAAGTAACTAAAGCGCTGGTTTCCTCGAAAGCGGCACCGACAAACAGTGACCGTAGCACTGCGATGAATTACGTCAGATTACGGTGAAAAATTCAAGGTTCTTCACTGCGGTAATGGAATGTGCAAACTCAGCAAGCGGTGGCTTCCAACGCATCCTTGGAAACCACCGCTATTATTTTGCATGGTACAGTTTTTCATGACGTAATTTATCGAAGTGTTACGGTCGCAGTTTGTCGGCACCGCTTTCGAGGAAACCAGCGCTTTAAGCGCTGGTTTCCTCGAAAGCGGCACCGACAAACAGCGACCGTAGCACTACGATGAATTACGTCAGATTACGGTGAAAATTTCAAGGTTCTTCACTGCGGCAATGGAATGAGCAAGCTCAGCAAGCGGTGGCTTCCAACGTATCCTTGGAAACCAACGCTATTATTTTGCATGGTACAGTTTTTATGATGTCATTCATCGCAGTGTTACGATCGCAGGTAGTCGGCACCGCTTTCGAGGAAACCAGCGCTTTACACTTGCTGTTGCGTTTAGTAAATTTTAATTTCCGACTTGTCATCGACTTAGTTCGTATGCTTTAAATCAGGGGTCACCAATTAACGGACCGCGGTCGACATCCGGACCGTGGGCTAGTTTGTGCGGACCGACATTAAATTCAGAATAAAAGGTGTAGCCATTTTGAAAATGTTTGGCCATGAAATTGCGTACTATGTTTGGCTCAACTTATGTATGCGAAGCCGCTTTACCAAGAATGAACTTTATTAAAAATCGGTACAGACCTCAGCTAACAGATGAATATCTCAACTCCCTACTGAAAATCAGTTGCACTAAACTCATTTCAAACATTGGTCAAAAAACAATCAGATATTATTAGTTTTCCTTTCCATATAATATGTTGTGAGGCCGCTCCTGAATGAAAAATTTTCTGATTCGGTTTCTTTTTTAAAATGTCCCCTTTAAACAAATCAGAAGGGGCCCAAGGAAAGAACAATTTTTTTAAATTCAAAATAATTTTTTTGGACCGAAAAATGTAGGTATTTCTAGTTTTTTTAGGTACTTTTAAACAAAAAAGGTCTCTTGTCATTGTTCTCAAAAGTTTTCGAATTCTAAGCGATTTAAAATCTAAAAAATACGAAAATACGCATTTCCGAGGCTTGAAAACTCATTATGTAAATTATTAGATTTAAGGTTGCCACGTACCTAAATTGATGTTTATACATTTAATTTCAAGATTCTTATGCATAGTCGGGACTTATTTCAATATAGACCGTTGTTTTTTAATTGTTAATTATGCCCCTCCATTCGACTTTAAAGCCGCCGCGCGTCGCACTTTGTGGTGCGTCTCTGTCGCACTTTATCGTGCGTCTCCGTCGCTTTTATACATATTATACGTACTTATGAGAAAAATTCCCAACAAATACTTGACATTTATTAAAATTTTATAATTTATTATTAACATAGTTTTTTTAATCATTTATTTATTTATTTATTTAATCATTTTCAATGTGGTAATTAAATAAGCCAATAAAAACAACGGTCTAAGTTGAAATAAGAATCTTTTTTTTTTATTAACAAAAATCGCATCAGCCAAATTGGCTATTAGCGAAACAGTAGTGGTGAACAATAATTTTTATTACATTTGTGTTTTTATATATTGTATAAAATGTTAATTGCACTTAGGAACCTCTTTAAATTTGACATATTGCACTGTAGGCCTAAAATGTCACTTAGTTTGTTTGGTATGTTGTACAATATGCGCTTTGGCGTTAATGCTGCGCAATTCTCCAATAAATGTTTGATCGTTAACTTTTCTTCACAGTTGTCACATCTTAGTTCTTGTTTGTCGGAAAACACATGACTATTAGTTAATCGCGTATGACCCAATCGGAGTCGCGTTAATAGTACCTGGTCTCTCCGACTTGTTGGTAATGTTGGCCAGGGTTTTATCGATTTTTTAATTTCGCGTAGCTTGGCCGATGACACTTTCCACTTTTCTTCCCACATATACCGCACTTTACGTTTGACCGCCGCTTTCACATCCGCACTATCACTAGTTGCAGCTTCTTTTGCAGCGTTGTCTGCCTCTTCATTTCCTTGAATTCCAATATGGGATGGTATCCAGAGGAATATGATAATTTTTCCATTCAGTTGAGCGGTATGAACTTCTTGTTTTATTTTGATGACCAAAGGATTAGATGGGTAGACATATTGGATTGACTGTACCGAACTTAGAGAGTCTGTGAGTATGATATATTTGGTATTACTGGACGTATTGACAGCAAGGGTGGCCTGGTATAGAGCGTATAATTCAGCAGAGTAAATAGGGTACTCTGAAGGGAGTTTGTATTTATTTGTTGATGTTGGGGTTATGACTGCAGCACCAGTGCCTTCATTTGATTTAGATGCATCGGTGTATACATGTGTACACTCCTTGTAATTGCGGAGTATATCATTGAAGGCGGATTTGATTAACTGTGGGTTTGTTGAATGTTTATCGAAAGAAATGAGGTGTGTTAGGCACTGAGGGTTCTTTATTTGCCACGGAGGAATTGAGGACAGTTTGGAAGGAAAGCATTCTGGGAACGTATAGTTTATTTGATTTAAGTAGCTTCTAATTCTTGCGTAGAAGGGTTTGGCCGTTCTTGGTTTATTTATGAAGAGATTTGGGAACTTTTCTGTAAAACAATTTTGTATAGTAGGGTTTTTTGAGTTACACCTGATTTTTGCGGCGTATGCTACACTTAAATAAACTCTTCTGTCTTCTAAGGAGGGTTCTCCAACTTCACAATACAGACTTTCGATTGGTGTTGTGCGAAAAGCTCCAGGTATTATACGTAAAGCGAGATTGTGAAGACTGTCAAGTTTCTTCAGCAGCGTCTTAGCCGCTGTAGAATACACAGTAGACCCATAATCTAATTTTGATCTAATTAATGTTCTGTATAACATTAAAAGTGTTTGGCGATCCGCACCCCATTCTTTATTGGCCAGAGTTTTTAGAAGATTTAGTCGCTTGTGACAAGATAACATCAGATTTGTTATATGAAGTTTCCAGCTTAGGGTTTCTTCGAATGTCATGCCCAAGAACTTAATTGACGTTGCACGCTTTAGGTTTTCATCACATAGTCTTAGGTTGGGGATATTTGTGACGTTTCTCTTTGAAAACAGGATGAAACGAGTTTTTTCAGCGGAAAAACAGAAACCTGTTTTTTGTGACCAGATTTCTAAGTCTTGTATAAAGTTCTGTGTATGACGAAATATATTTTGTATATTTTTACCTTTGCAGAAAACTACAAGATCATCTGCGTAGACTCGTGCCTTTACAGGCGATTTTAGGTTTTTGAGGATATCATTGATTGCCACTATGAAGAGAGTAGGACTTATAACCGAGCCTTGAGGGATACCATTTTCTGGATACATTATATCTGATGTTATGTTATTTGTCCTAACTCTGAAAGTTCTATTTTGAAGGAAATTTTTAATAAAGAATAGGCTGTGACCTTGAATGTTCCAACTATGTAATTTTTTTTATTATATAGTCGTGCCAGGCTGTATCGAAAGCTCTCGATATGTCAAAGAAAACCGCTAGACATTTACCCCCTAGTGCGAATGCTTCAGAAATGTCACTCTCCAAATCTATGATATTATCTATAGTTGACCTTTGGTCTCTAAAACCACTTTGTTCTGGAATAATCAAATCTTGTCTCTCCAAGTGCCATCTTAGTCTATTGTTAATAATCTTTTCTAGTAACTTACACATGGCGTATGTTAAAGATATCGGTCTGTATGACTCGGGACTTGTTTTAATACTATTAGGTTTTTGTATAGGTATTACTATGGATTCATGCCATTTTTCAGGAAATTTGTGTTGAAGCCAAATAATGTTAAACAGATCTAGAAGTTGTTTGTGAGCGCTCGCTGGAAGGTGTTTAATAAAAATACTAGGAATATCGTCTGGGCCAGCGCTAGTTTCTTTAATATTTGATAATGCTTCCGTATACTCTAATTGAGAAATGGGTAAATTTAACGGTTCATCTGTGTTAGGAGTAATGCTAATTTTCTTATTTTCTTCATGTTGTTTGTAATTAATGAAATATTTTTTATAATTAATATTACTGGATCGGTTTTTGTATGTGTTAGCAAGGATTTTAGCAATCTCAGTATTACTAGTAACTGCCTTTCCATTTCTCTCGAGGCTTTTGATATTCTGATTGCTGTTTAATCCAGATATTCTTCTGACTTTGTTCCATACTTCAGTCATGGAAGTGTTTGCATTTAACGTTGATACATATTGAGTCCATGACTGGCGTTTGGCATTTCTAGTTGTCTTCTTGGCTATAGCACGTTGTTTTGTATATTCAATTTTATTCTCGAGAGTCTTGTAGCGCTTGTATTTGTTAAAAGCTCTTTTGCTAGATTCAACTGCTGTTTTGCATTCATGGTTCCACCATGGGACGGGGTTGCGTTGTTTTATGTATGAAGTTTTTCCTATTGCTCTTTCTGCTGCTTCTGTGATAATGGTAACAATGTTCTTAAGGGTCTCGTCTATGTTTGAGGTGCTTTTAAATGTGGTCATACTGCTTTCGACTAAATTTGAAAAAAGATTCCAGTTAGGTTTTTTTAAATTCCATTTTGGAGTAAATGTCCGTCCACGTTGGTTTTTGTTGTTATGAATAAAAATTGGGTAGTGATCACTGTTATACAAGAAATCCAGCCTATCCCAGGTAAGCTGTGGGGTCAGACCTGGTTCGCATATCGTAAGGTCTATACATGAAGATTCACCGTTCTGTATATTAAATCTAGTGGGTCTGCCGTCGTTTAAGACTGAAAGGTTGAACTGTTCAAATATCTATTTCAGCAATCTCCCTCTGGTATTTATAGTAGAAGAGCCCCATGAAAAGTTGTGAGCATTAAAATCGCCCAAAATAAGCCTGGTTTGTGGAATTTGTTGTAAGAGTTCAGTTAATGCTTCTGAGTCTACTTGCGTTGATGAAGGTAAGTATAAGTTACAAACGTAGATATCTGGACTCGAGTTAACTTTAATGCAAATTGCTTCTAGATTAGTTTGGAGAGGAACTACTGTAGTTTCAATTGACTTTTTTACAAAGATAGCTACTCCACCACTGGCTTTATCTTGGTTAGTTCTGTTTTTGCAGTAATTTTTAAATTTTTTTAAAGCTTGTATATTTTCATTTTTGAAATTAGTCTCCTGAAGACAAATTATATCTGGATTGTGTCTGGACAGAATTATTTGGAGCATAGGAAGGTTATTATAGAAACCGTTAATGTTCCACTGCAAAATTGATGAGAAGCCCATTTATAATAAATAAAACTGAAATTTGGGATTGTCACAGAAGTTCATGACTCTATTCTTGAGAAAACTCACTTTCAGTCTCTGATGCCTCAGTATCCGAGTAAGCCATCTGTAAATGCTTCAATAGTTTCTTTCTAATTTTTGTACATCTAGCTTTAATCGATCTTTGTTTGAAATACGGGTATATTGCTGTTAGCATTTTCACTAAAGCTTCAAATTCGCTAGTGTAGTTTTTTATGATGCTGACTGGGTCCTGTGCACCATAAACATTTTCAAATAAATCGGATATTTGATCAAAATCAAGAACAAATGAAGGGTTTTGCTCTGAGATGAATGCCTTGGTCGGTTCCATGAGTACGTGAGTTGGAGTCTTTCCCTTACTTTTCTTTGGTTTTTTAGCTGGAGCAACATTAGGTTTAACAAATGGTTCAAGACTTTGATTTTCTGAATTAGCATCTTGCGCTAGAGGAGGTGTAACAATGTCATCCAAACTGCGTTTTGAGCTATTTTGTGTAGACTGGGTTGTATCTATATTGATAATTGGTTGTGAGGTTGGAGTTTTTGAGGGGTTGGTTGAAAGTATTTCGGAAGGTGTGGGTTGCGAAGATGATTGGGAGTGGGGGTTTTGGTTATAATTTTCAGAAACTGATTCTTGGATTGTTTTGCAATTTGCTGCAGTGTGGCCTGGCCTTTTACATGAAAAACAGATCAAGGAATCTTGTGCAAAATAAATTCTATAGTTGGTGTTATCATAATTCATTAATATGGATTCAGGTATTGGGGCAAGCGGTGGTGTGATAAAGATTTGTCGTCTAAAACTATAAATGTGGTTGAATTCCGGCAAACCGGCGCTTATCTTGAGAAATGACATGGGAGACATGGGTTGAAGGCCCAATTTTTCAATTTCTTGAATCAATACAGCATGCGGTATGGAGGGACAAGCGTTTGACAGAATTAGCCTTTGTGATGGAGTGATTAGTTTGCGTGCTTGGACTTTTTGGTTATTAATTTCTATGGATCCTCCATAATTATTCATGAAATTTTCAACAATATTTTTGTTTGCAAGGTACATACACACTCTGTTGTTAGAAAGCCTTGAGGAAAATAGGATATTTTTGGGCTCGATCAACTTTTCTAGTGAAATCAGATAATCTTGAAGTTTAAGGTTTTCAATGGATGGGAATACAATGGCTTGTTCTTTTGTTGGAAATTGTTGTTCAATCAAAGCAGTAGAATAAGTTTTAGTAGTGTTTTCCATTTGGGCGCTCCTGTAGTCAGAAGTCCCGGCAGTTGGATTTGACATATTTTATTTATTATTCAAAACTAAGTAAATCCTGAAATACGGACCTGTCTTACAACAGGTGATTTTATCATGTAGTTATAGATAACGAATAAACGTGTTTAGGGTTTTTTTGTATCAAACCGACTTCTGATAAATAATAAATTCCAGTGAAATAACTTGGCTTTATATAATTTTAAAGAGTACTTACGTACAATAACTGAACGCACTATAATACACTTATTTATGCGAAAATAAAATTTTTTTACTCATTAGCTACCATCTAAATAACTATTTTGTTTGGAGCTGACAAACACGCACCAACTAGTATACCTGCCAGGACCGAACTCGAAATAAGAATCTTGAAATTGAATGTTTAAACTTCATTTTAGGCACTTGACAACCGCAAGAATAATAATTTACACATGAGTGTTCAAGCTTCGAAAATGATAATTTTCGCATTTTTCAGATTTTAAATCGGTTAAAACTCGAAATCTATCAACTTTTAAGAAAAATGAAAAGTTCTTTTTTGTTTAGGATGACTCAAAAATGCTAAACACATATTTTCGTGGGCAAAAAGGTGATGTTTTGGTTTTGTTACAAAAAATTGTTAAATAATTTCGGCCCAAATATTTTGTTAGGCACCCTTCTGATTTGTTTATAGGGGATAATTTTTAACAAGAATCCGCAAAGAAATCGAATTAGAACAAACAGACACAGGTAGCATTAAATCTGGACCCCGGAAGTGTCATAGGTTCTCGAAACGGACCCTCAGGGAATCTAATTGGTGACCCCTGCTTTAAATGATGACGCACGGGTAAAGCTTCCCGGGTAAAGCTTCGTTTCAAATTTAGCGTAGAACATTTTTGCATAGAATATTGTTCACTAAACCGCTTAGGTTTGGAAATATTGTCGAAAATGTACAAAAAAAACTATTCATTTACTGACTTTTCCCTTCTCCCTACCCCCAAACCCGACGCTCAAAATGGTGTAACTTTTTACTGAACAATATGCGGGTCATATAGAACAATTTGGTGTTTTAGGTAAACTTTAATTTGAGATGGTGCGGTTAGGCTTTTTTGGGCTTATTATACTATATTACCTTCGTAACTTTGAAACCGTTCGTTTTAGAAGCATTATGCACTGGACCTTCTTTGCTTAAAATTTAATAAAGAACATTTTTTTATAGAACATTGTTCACGCTAAACCGCATAGTTTTAAAAATATTGACGAAAAACGTAAAAAAACTACTAATTTACCAACTTCTCGGTAAATTCCGAGATTCCGAGTGCTAATTCTCGGTAAAAAAAAATGGTGCTAATCAATCCTCGCTCTATGTGCATAATTTCTATTGTGTAGTTTAAAAATAAGGTAGTATTATTATTCTAACAAAACTAATAGCCTAATAAAATAAAAAAAAATCAAAATGTAATTCCGTACAGGTTGGAATACATTTTATATTAAAGTTTAGGTGAATACGAAAGATATTTTCAAAAAAGTATGCAAATCATATGAGATGATTATTGTTTAAATAATTAAAAAGGGGTCATTTTTGCACAATATTTACTTTTTTAACTGCTGAGGTAATTTTGATTTTAATAAAGGTATTTGGGATTTTTTTCTACAAAGTAGAAGGATATAGCTATTTGTATAACAAGGGAGGAAAGTGCTACTTTTCCTCCCGAGAATGAAGTTTACTGCCCGACGCGTAGCGGAGGGCAGTAATCATTCAAGGGAGGAAAAGGTACTTTACTCCCATGTTATACATATGGTTTTTCCACCTTCCTCAAATAACAAGTCATTTTTTTCATTTTTACTTAATTTATTTATGTAACTAACCAACAAAATTTATTAGAACTAAAACAAACAAGTAGGTACAATATAACTGTCAACTGTCAAATATAAGTCAATTATTAATGTAAACATTGTTAAATCAGAATAACAATTTACTGTTTTTTACCATTCTGCAAAATACAGAGTGTTTTTAAATAAACGTTAAAATGTATAGATACTTACGTAATAAAAAATAGATATCGTACAGGGCGTCAATAAGTTATATTTCATGAATGAAACACCATGACCTCACTTTTACTTTTCCTCCCTAGGGAGGAAAAATATTTTCCTCCCTAGGGAGGAAAAGTACAACTTTGCTCCCTACAATCAGGTCCGGAAAAGTATACTTTCGGTAGAGGTAGGTGGAAAAATCTTTTACCTAAGACTTACTAAATTAAATTTGACTCCCTATTTATTGAAATAATTATATATAAAATTTAAAAATGAAATTTTGCAAAAAAATATTATTTGCTTTTTAAATAAGCACTATAAATTATTTTTTTTTAATAGGAGAAGTTGCGCTATATTTCCAGTATTAGGCAAAAAAACATTGGTTAAAAAATATTTAATAATTTATGAGATATTTAATTTGTTTATTAAATGTTACTATATTTTCAATGGCGAAAACGCGGTTGTTACCAAAAGAATATAAATCTGTGTAAAACCTCAGTACTTTTATTTTTATGTATGTTTTCGATAAATGTATTGATAAATTCAAATTTCAATTTAACGCCCCTCTAAAATGGCATTTGAAAATTGTTCTAATTTGTTTATTATTTGTTTTATAATAACGTCGCGGGGATTAAACATTTTGAAATTCTGTTCAAATAGTCGGGTGCCTGGGAATTTTTCACTAATTTACAATTTTTTTTTGTCGTTCTTTCTTCTTTTTTTTTTCCTTATAGTAAAAGATATAGTTTTGCCTATAGAGAGGGTTTCCTTAAGAATGTCCAATCTCTAAGTTGTAGATTCTAGACCTCAAAATATTAAGATTTAACCAAAATCGCTTAAATAAAATATGGCTCCTTATTGAGTTACAAGGTGTTTTATTTGAGAGTTTAAAAAATATTTTTGCTTAGTATTTTAGAACTATTCGACGTATCCTTTTCATACTTGGTAGAAGTACTATACACCCTATGAAATTATGTTAAATACAAGTTTCCGGCTATTACCAGAGGCGTACGACAGGGGACAGTAAATTATTGATCCTTCCCATTCTACGTCACTGGTAAAATTGCCATTTAAGCACAATTCTTAGATTTTCCAGTACTCTCTATGTAAATAACATCTTCTTTACTCGTAACGATAAAGTCATTAGTTTTAGAGCTATTTGAAGTTAAACATGTAACTTCACTTCATTTAGTTATTTAGAATAATAAATTGTGCCGCTTAATTTTTAGTTTCAAGTATCTCGAAAACCAATGATTTTATCGTCGAATAAATAATATACTCTTCAGTCTTAACGATAAAATCAGTAGCTTTCGAGATATTCGAAATTAAAAATTAAGCGGCACAAAACATTAATTAAAATAACTGTGCCGGTACATGTTTAACTTCAAATGTCTCGAAAACTAATGACTTTATCGTTACCAGTTAAGAGTATGTTATTTACATACAGAGTATTGGAGAATCTAAAAATTGCGCTAAAATAGCAATTTCGCCAGTGACGTAGAATTTGGGAAGGGTCAACCATTTGCTTTCCCCTGTCGTACGTCTCTGGTATAGCCTGAAAGCTCTGTTTAACATAATTTCATAGGGTGTATAGTACCTACACTTGAGCAAAATAATACTGAGCAAAAATAATTTTTAAATTTATAAATAAAACACCCTGCAACTCAATAAGGAGCCATATTTTATTTAAGTGATTTTGGTTAAATCTTAATATTTTGAGGTCTAGAATTGACAACTCAGAGATTGGACATTCTTAATGAAACCCCCTCTATAAGCAAAACAATATCTTTTACTATAAGGAAAAAAAAGAAGAAGAAGAAACAACAAAAAAAAATTGTTAATTAGTGAAAAATTCCCAGGAACCCAACTATCGGAATAGCATTTCAGAATGTTTAATCCCCGCGACGTTATTAAAAAAACAAATTATAAACAAATTAGAACAATTTTCAAATGTCATTTTCGAGGGTAGTTAAATCGAAATTTGAATTTATGAATACATTTATCAAAAGCATACATAAAAAAGACCTATAGTATTGTATGCCAGTGAAACATGGACATGAACAAATCCGAGCAAGGCATGCTGAAAGTGTGGGAAAGAAAAGTCCTAAGAAAAATATTTGGCGGAAAGATATGGAATGGAATATGGATAAGAAGACCAAATGTAGAACTGGAGAGGATGTATGGTGAACCAAACATAACGAGCGATCCACAATTAATGGGATAAAAGCTAGCCGTAGAAAAAATTACGTATGTCTTGTTTTAATCTGAATTTATATCATTGGTTTAACGATTAATTTTGATAAACATAAAAAATCAGTCAAAACCTTTAACACAGAACTTTAATCAAAAATAAAAAGAATTAACAAAACTATAAGTAACAGTAATAAATAAAATCAAACAAGATGCTGTATATGTCCACCACCAACATCTCTACATAACATAACTTTTCTTGTTAAGTTGACGTACACTGCAAAGTTGATGTAAACTGGAAAGTATATCTGAATTAAGAATAGACATTCACTGTATAGCTATCTCTGTCGTTCAGAGTCACCTATGGTGACAATAATTTTGGATCACACGTTAGTAGGGATCATAAAATCACAAAGACTGAGAGATGGTTGGGACATATCCAAAGGATGCCAAACACGAGACTTCCCAAAAGAATACTAACGGGAGGAATAGGAAGAAAGAAGAAGAAAGGTAGACCGAAAACCAGATGGAAGAAAGATGTTGAAAAAGACATAGAAGAACTGAAAATCACAAATTGGAAAAATAAAGCAGCAAATAGTAGAGATTGGAAAGGAATAGTAAACCAAGCCATGGGCCTTCTAGGCCTGGAGAGCTAAACTATATAATACATAAAAATAAAAGTAATACGATTTTAAACAGGTTTATATTCTCTTGGTAACAACCTCGTTTTTGCAATTGAAAATATAGTAACATTTAATAAACAAATTTAATATCTCATAAATTATTAAATATTTTTTAACCAATTATTTTTTACTTAATACTGGTAACATAACGCAACTTCTCCTATTAAATAAAATAATTTATAGTGCTTATTTAAAGCGCAAAAAATATTTTTTTGCAAATTAGATATTTAAATTTTATATATAATTAATTAAATAAATAGGGGGTCAAATTTAATTTAGTAAGTTTTAGTAAGTCTTAGGTGAAAGATTTATCCTTCAGCTTTGTAGAAAAAAACCGTAAAGACCTTAATGAAAAAATAAATTACCTCAGCAGTTAAAAAAGTAAATATTGTGCAAAAATGACCCCTTTTTAATTATTTAAACAATGATCCCCTCATATGATTTGGATACTTTTTTGAAAATATCTTTTGTACTGACCTCAACTTTGATATAAAATTTGTTTCAACCTGTACGAATTTACATTTTGATTTACATGTAGTGTAATCTTATTTTACTAGACTATAATCGCTGACACTCAAAAGACTTGCATAATTTACAGACGATACTTTTTATTTCATTAAGTCTATGAGTGAATCGTTAAAAGAATAAGTGTGTGATGATTGTTATTATTATGTATGTATTTATGAAAATTTTAAATCATCTGTAGATAAGTATAATACAGTAAAAAAAGCTATTCTGGCTGTAAAGAACCCACTCACCAAATCAAAACTGGTGAGAAACTGCAAATATCTCCTCAACAACCTGGTAAAAGACACATTAGTTAGTTCTTACTCGATGGCTTCATGAAGTTTGACTAGCCGTTCCAATGTTTCATCTACGACTTTCGGTCTTGCTAGTCGTAAAGCTTTGTGTAGTTCACTCTTTTTCAAACCATTGGCGAAAGTATCTACTACAATTTCTTTCAAAAATGCTGTTTGGCGCCTACGGATAAGCCAACCGTACCACACGAGCAACACCTTCTTCGAATTCTTGCAGATTCTCACTTACTCGTTGAATTCTACTTCTCAGTTGTGCTTTGTATATTTGTAGACGGGCATCTCCATAGCGTTTTCTCAGACAAGTGAACAAGGTCTGCTAATATTCTTCTTGGCCCTTAGGAATTGACCTTACTATATTTGTAGCATCACCTGGTAGAGCAGTAGTCAAGGAAATAGCCTTTTCTTGTTCGGTCCAATGATTGGCGGTCGCAATAGCTTTAAACTGTCTAAGATATATGGACCAAGAAGAGTTCCATCAAATGGTGGCAATTTACATTTTATATGATGCGTCGTTTCGTTTCTCGGTGATTTTTCTTTCGCTACGGGATCTAAAGCTGTTGCGTTCACGGATGCGGAGCTCTTTTGTATTGGTTATCATGCTCTCTAATTCTTTGATCACCTCTTCTACGGCTAAAACTACTGCATTAACTGGTGGTAGAACTCTAGTATTGGTTATAATACTCTCTAATTGTTTTATCTTCTCTACTACATCGTCTACATTTTTCCGTATCTTATCGAATGTTATAGAAACTCCATTTTTCTCATGCTTCTGTCTATACAGGGTGTCCAGAAACTCTACCGACAAACGAAGACAGGAGATTCCTCAGATAATTTTAAGACAATTTAACCCAATTCACCTAGTCCGAAGATGCTTCTTAAGGGAGCTAGAGCTCTTTAAAGATGGCGTCATGAAATTAGT
Source organism: Diabrotica virgifera virgifera (assembly GCF_917563875.1). Lineage (NCBI taxonomy): Eukaryota > Metazoa > Arthropoda > Insecta > Coleoptera > Chrysomelidae > Diabrotica > Diabrotica virgifera. The sequence continues at coordinate 201,090,620 of NC_065443.1, read as the reverse complement.
TTTTCTTAAATACCTCCAGAACGCTTCTATTTAGAAAAACGAAAATTGGTATGCATATTTACTTTTCAGAGTTGAATCGATTCCATCCATTGCAAATTTCTAGTACCGGTCATAGGCGTCCGTTTTGGGTAGAGCAACGGGTGTTTTATCGCATAACTTTTTTGTCCTTAACTTTTATGCATTTTTGACACCGGATTATTAAATTGTGAGGTATTCTAGTACTAAAAGGTACTCTTGCTTTAAGTCGGTAGGACACCCCGTTTTCTAGAAAAATCGATTTGAAAGTTTTTCGTTTTTGGAATTTGAAAAAAAAAATGAAAGAACTTTTCAACAAAAAACGAAGTATTTTACCAACATAAAGTAAGAGTAACTTTTAGTACTCGAATACCTCATAATTTAATAATCTAGTGTCAAAAATGCTCAAAAATTCAAGACAAAAAAGTTATGATATAAAATAACTGTTGACCTACCCAAAACGGACGCCTATGACCAGTACTAGAAATTCGCAATTAATGAAATCAATTTATCTCTGGAATATAAATAATTGTACCAGTTTTCGTCTTTCTAAACAGTTTTTTTTTTAATTTTTTTTTTAATTCACAAAGCGAAAAATTTTCAAATCGATTTTTCTAGAAAACGGTGTGTCCTACCGATTTAAAACAAGAGTACCTTTTAGCACTAGAATACTTCACAATTTAATAATACAGTGTCAGAAATGCATAAAAGTTAAAGATAAAAAAGTTATGCGATAAAATAACCGTTGCCCGACCCAAAACGCTATGATCGGTACTAGAAATTTGCAATGTATGGATTAGATTTATATCTTGAAAATAAATACGCGTACCAATTTTTGTTTTTCTAAATAGAAGCGTTCTGGAGGTATTTAAGAAAAACTAATTAAAAGACGCCATCTTCAACGAGCTCTAGCTCCCTTAGGAAGCATTTTCGGACTAAGTGAATTGGGTTAAATTATCTTAAAATTATCCGAAGAATCTCCTGTCTTCGTTTGTCGGTAGAGTTTCTGGACACCCTGTATAGTTCGTCGAATGTTTTAGCGAAACTTTTGAATTTCTCGTTAGTTTTTCTACAAGTTTCATCGATCTTTTGAGAAACAGTCTCAAATTTCTCGTCGCTTTTTCTAGAAGTTTCATCGATCTTTTGAAAATCAGTTTTAACTTTCTCCTCGAATTTCTCGTTAATTACCTTCTTTAAAGCTGCTTCATCGGCTGACTAAAAGTGGAACGTCTCTGAGTTATCTCCATTATTTCTCAGAATGTCTCTTAGTCGTTCTTGAAGAGTTTTCTTGGACCCGCTGGCATCTTCTTCGTGTTCTTCTAACTGTTCACGCAGCTGTTTTACTGAATGTTCTACTAATGTCCGTCCCACCTTGACTTTATAGTACAGGGAACATAGGCAATACAGTCCTTATGAGAGTTTTTAGCACGGAAATGCCGATTTTTACAAAAAGGGTTTGTAATCGATCATTAGAGAGATTAAATTAAAACTGTTTTAGAAAGACAATCTACAATTTTAGGATTCATATGCGTTTAAGTTTATTTGATATACATAGTTTTCCGCATATGAATCCTAAAATTGTAGATTGTCTTTCTAAAACAGTTTTAATTTAATCTCTCTAATGTTCGATTACAAATTCTTTTTGATAAAATCGACATTACCGCGCTAAAAACTCTCATAAAGACTGCATTGCCTATGTTCCCTATACTGTAAAGTCAAGGTGGGACGGACATTAGCAACATGCACACACGTACTTTTGTCGAATGTTATTTTTAAAGTCTTTCCGAATACCAAACTACTAACGCACAAAGTTCAAAATTTCACACCTTAAGGCCATCGGTACATAATTCGCAAATATTTTACGGCCATCCCTACTTTTTCTGTCTTTAAACGGCAAATTACGTGTAGTAAAATTCACACTGGTGTGGATATGTAAACATTACTAGAATGTCATTTTACTTGACAATGTCATCATTAAGCCCTTAATGCACAGTTTTTTTGAAAAAAACCGGCCAAAAAAAAAAAAATATATTTTAATGTAAAAAGCGATCCTAGTGCGCAGGTCAGCTCACCTAGTACTTGCATTAATCCGATTACTGAAATAATCGCCACGAAACTGTTACTGGAAGCACAGTATAAAGAGAGACAGTAAAACCTCTCTCATGTCGGCACTTTGATCTCAAGAAGTAATACCGGCAGTACGCAATTTGTAATTCACCAGTGGTGGATGCGGGTTTTCCCTGTTAAAACCCGTAGGTTTCTATGCGACTAACAATGCGAGAGTGGGGCAAAAGCGACTGCCAACATTGCGCGACTGAAGATTTTACTTCCAATTTTTCGGAGAGTGGTTTTACTGTCCCTCTTTATACTGTGCTGGAAGATTACAATTTTTGTTAGAATAATCGGAAGGACGATGCGTGAACGATCATTTTTTTTATTGGAACGTATTTTGTTTACTGCGCAGGGGCGTGATATATATCTTGAAAAATGAGCGATTCAGAATATTAATACGCAAATTTGTCAGAAAGCGGTTCACAAGGAAGAGATAAGTCGTAAGTAATAAGTAGAAAAATGATTATAGTGTATTATACTCGAATAAGTAAGTGTTATAGCTTACAATCTCATGTAAATGGTAAATAGCAATAAAAAGATTGTTTTTTTTTTGGCTTTTACATTATTATTTTCTATTCTCGATTGCATTCAAGTGTGAAAAATTATAATAACATAAAGTACAACGTTGCTCGAATTATCTCGAGTGTGAACAGTTTGGCCAGTTTAGCGCACTCGAGTGTGCACGTTAAGGGGTTGAAGAGATGGCTTTTGAATGTTCTTGGATAACTGTTATTTGTATAATTGCAAATTATTAATTTAATTAATAAATGTGATAATTGTTTCACTAACTATCTATTCAGTGATTGTAATAATTTATATGTACAACAAAAACTAATACTCAATAGAGAAATGAGGAAAAGTGTTAAAGTGATTTTTTAATAATATATTGTTACTATGGAACGCTTACAATTTTGAAAATGTTTAACAACAAAATAATTGGATCACAGAATATATTATTCTTATGTATTCTCTGCTTAGATCTTCCACAAATAATACACAATAAATAACTTTTTATTAAGTTCGCGTCTTAAATCAATTATTTATCAAATACACTATATATCAATATTATTTAATCAACAACTCAAAATATTTCCGATGCCATGTCAAATATTTAAAATTGTCACTGATTGTAACTGTTTGACTGACAAAGATAGATTTGGAAAATATTACCACGGACATTGTTCATTTTTTTTAATCCTGAAAAAACCAATAAATATTTTTGAAAAATTTAAACGCAGAATGAAAGACTAAATTATTACCGAGGGCCAAAAGTCCCTTAGAATAAATAAAAAGTTTATTTTGACAGATATTTGAAATTAAAAATCACACTAAATTTTTCTCTTAGTTTTTCACCCTTGTAACTTATTAAAATAAACGTTATTAAAGTTCTCAGGGTCTTTCGGCCCTCGCTAATAACGTAATCTTTCATTCTGCGTTTAAATTTTTCAACAATACCTATTAGTTTTCTCAGGATTCGAAAAAAATGAATCTCCATTTAAATAGCATTGCAGCCGAAAATACGTACCCATCCCCTTAACACCAACTGTAACTAGCTTACAGTTAAAATAAAACTCACGGTTCTAATTCATATACCTCCGACTTAGTAACTACTATGTATTTACAAGTTTACAGTTCAGAATTCTATCTATAACTATCTTATTATTCCTAAAAATTAGCGTGCTAATATATTGAATAGGTTCCTTCTGGAATGTTCTGACCATTTCTAGTATTCGCGTGATCTTGCATCTATCCGGTTCCAGCAACAGTGTGTGTGTGTGTGTGTGTGTGTGTGTGTGTGTGTGTGTGTGTGTGTGTGTGTGTGTGTGTGTGTGTGTGTGTGTGTGTGTGTGTGTGTGTGTGTGTGTGTTTATGTTTTATTGGTACTGGTTTAAGCAACCAACTGGCCAGTCAGTGTGTTTTGAATTCTCTCTTTTACAAAATATAAGCTTAGTATCTAAATTTAAAACTATTACTACTACTAAGTTTTTTTCCTCTGTTTCTTTTTATTTTTTTAATATATATTTTTTAACAATTTTTTTTATTATATTTTTCATTATATTTTTCATTATATTTTTTATTTTTTTTAGTTTTTTTCTTTTGTTTTTTATGTATTTTTTTGTATATTTTTATTACTACGCTAAGACCTAAACCTGATTCAACCTCTCGGAGGTTTAGATCTTCTTAGTAACTTTTTATTTTATTTTATTATTATTTTTTTTATAATTTTTTTTATTTTTTTTCAGAGCTTTAATTTTAAACAATTAACATGGTTGTATAAAATTTTATAAACATCTAGATTGTTTGATTGTAAAAGGTATATAAGATTAAAAGGAAATTGTACATTAACTTGAACTAGATTGGTATAGAAATTTGATATTTCAATAAAATGTAAAGCACATTCTAACAGCATATGTTGTAGCTAGCTCTCCACATAAACATTCATCATTATCTACAAGTCCTATTTCTCTTTTGTAGACTGGAGTCAGACAGTGATTATTTCTTATTCGACAAATAGTTTTGATAAAGCCTCTGTTGGAAACTTGATTAAACCATGTCTTGATGGGAAGTGTAGGCTGGATTTTTTTTGTAATAATTTCCTTTGTCTGAATTATTGTATTGTTCCTGCCATTTCGTCCGTTTGATAGATCTGATAATAGAAATTATGTATCCTATAGGAAGTTGATAGGTTTGCAGAGCGGATTCCTTCGTTGTTGCTTTTTCAGTCAGATCATCTACTATTTCTTTGTTTTTTTTATACCAATGTGTGCTTTTATCCAGCACAATATTATATTTTTGCCCGATTTCAAAGCTTCACTGTTTATTGCTATGATGTCACTTATGATATAATTTTCTGCAAAATTATGTATATTATATTTCAATTTCTTTACAATACTTTGGCAGTCTGTAAATATAACATAATTGAGTTCTTTTTTATTAATACATATTTTGTATGCTTCTTTGATTGCAATGAGTTCAGCTGTGAAAATTGTCATTTTATCAGGTAATCTGTTGTTTATTTTTATACTTTTTTGTGGGTAATATATAGCATATCCAACTGTTCCTTCCATTTTTTAACCATCCGTATATAATTTCTGATAACTCCCCCAGTTGTTTTGTACAAACTGAAGGTGGTCTATTTTAGTAAGGAAGTCTGTCGCACGAATATTACTTAAATGACAGTTTACTGGAGATAAATAATATTCATAATTTAGTTCTCCAGACCAGCTTTGTTCTATTTGGTGTATGTCGCCAATGAAATTGGAAACGTTGAGAAAGCTTTCCACAACTAAAAGCAGTTTCTTTTTTTCCCAGTAATTTTTTCAACGCCGCGAAACTTGTCGACAAAATCGAACAAATTTACGAGGTGCAATCGTTATGTGAGTTCGGTCGAAATTAACTCTTTCAATACAGTATTTTGTTAAGTATTTCCGAAGTGGAAGTCGAAATGTCAAATAAATTGAATTTCTAATTTAATAATGTGATTTATTTCCCAAGTGAAATAGTATAAATAAATCGCTTTAGAACAACATTTATTTCGATAATTATAAAGAAATCAAAAAATTCTTACTTTCGGGTTTAATTTGCAATAACTTTTTTGTTTATTAACATTTTTAAACATTTTTTATTTAGAAATTCTCATTTTAAAGAGCAAGTGATTTTAAGAAAATTGTCTGTTGAACTTTTCGTCTGATAAAAATGAAAAATGTCACTAAAAATGTCGATTTCCACGAGAGGATACGTCTTTTCTATTGACACTTCCCCCAGATATGCCAGTTGAAAAATAGCGGGCAGTAATTTCACAACTTTTAAGTACTTCGTTTCCTGTTCCTGTGGTATTATTAAAAACCACTCCTTCATACAACAAATTAATATACTGTAGAGTTATGTATGATAAATATGTTACATTAAATTTTTATGAATTTTAGTTAGCAGAAAAAGTGAAGTTTTCCAATAAAATTCAGCCCATAAAACTACCACCAGAGACTACTAAATTATCAGAAGGGACATCACTTACAATTGCTGGCTGGGGACAAACTACGGTAAATGTCTTACTCTGTATATATTAGTATTATAAATATTCTTCTTCTTTAAGTGCCATCTCCGCGACGGAGGTCGGCAATTATCATAGCTATTCGGACTTTAGAGACGGCTGCTGTAAAAAGTTTATTTGATGTACCAACATCCCTACCATTCACTCGGATTGCGCAGCCATGATGACCATATCGAAAAAATGAAAAACATCTGAATGAATCGGAAAAGAACAGTATTTTTGAAGTGTGTAAAACTTATTAATTCCAAGCTGAGCGCTTTCGTATCTCCAGAGCTATGGTCAAATGTTTAAGTACCACTATAAAGAAAAGGATCTCATTTTTTGTATTGAGAATAATTAAAAAAAATTCCATTATTAGTTTTTAAAAACTTGGTCGGAGGTTGAATTTTTTAATTATTTAAAAAATTGTAAAATGGTTCAAAAACATCTAGAACAGCACGTGGGACTCTCACAAAACAAACATTGAAACATTTTTTGATTATAATAGGGTTAAAAACCCGCCATCTTAAAAAAAGGCACCTGACAAAATGCCTCCATTCAAGATAGTGTGTGAAAAAAATGTGTATTTTGTGAAAGTTTAGATTTTGTTTAAAATTTTTACAATTTTTTATATATAAAAATTCAACTTCCAACCAAGTTTTCTAAAACTCAAAAATCTATCGAATGACACCTCTACCTCAGCCAGACCCCTAGAGCGGGAAGGAGTCAACATTTTTTTTTCAAATTGCTGATAGATACTTAGCGTTACGCTCCTTTCACGTACTCAGAATTTGAACTTGCGATCGTTAGAACGCACGATGACATTCCAATGGTGGCTCGAGCAATCCCATGGTAACTTTCACATTACACCGAACGTTCCAATAGCCGTGTGTTCTAACCCTCGCACGTTTCAAATTCTTAGTGTGTGAAAGGAGCGTTATAATCGAACAAACGATTTAACCTGACACCCTATAGGGGAGTGCAATTAGAACGAAAACATGCATTGTTTCGGAAAAATTCAAACAAGCTTATATTTTTCTAAAAGCTATTTTTTTGTTAGTTTATATGCATGTTAAAGTAAAAAGTTCTACTCGCAGATTTGGCCGCTTATTGTTTATTAATTGTTTAAAAAATAACAATTGTTTTGTATAATTTTAAAAATATCGATAAATTCATCATTTTACTTTGATCAAATATGTTTCTATTTTGTTTTTGATTATGCTGAATCCGAATATAGTATTGCAATTTGAAGATTCTTACACAGAAGCTCTTATACAGTATGTATGCGTAGTTAGGAACCACATGGAAAACTTTTTTATTATCAATTTTACGAATAAAAGTTATTCTTCATAAAATGCTCTGGATAGTCAAAAATCTAAAACTCCACTATCAGATATTAAATTTTATCAATTTTATACGAGTTATGTCAAAAATATGAATTTCGTTAAAGAGTAAAGTACCTTTATATTCCAGAATATCAAAAAATGCTATTATGAAAAGTTGTCTGATGTTAAAAACTATATTTCAATATACAATTACATCATTCTAATCGAAAAAAAAAAATTCATTTTTTTCTCAATTTACCGATACTCATCATCATTTTATTACAATTATGATAACTATTTTATTATCACTTTTATGAAAAAAAGTTATTCTTCATAAAATGCTCCACCTGGTCTAAGTTCTAAGATACAACCATCAGATATCAAATTTTTTTAATTGTATACGAGGTATGTAAAAAATATGAATTTTTTTAAGAGTTAAGTGCCTTTATTATTCACAATATTTTAATTATATATACAATAGCACTAAAGGCCTTAGAGGCCCATGGCTTGAAAAGTTTGTTTTTTTCTTTCTTCATTTTCACGTTTCTTTATGTGCTGAGCTCTTCTCTGGCTTGATATGTGATTTTCCTCCATTCCTTCCTGTCACTCATTGTTCTTTTTTGGCCCTCTAGCCCCATTCTTTCCAAATCTTTTTCGACGTCTTGCTTCCATCTATTTTTCGGCCTTCCTCTTCTCTTTCTTGAAGTTATAGTGTAGTTTAATACCTTTTTTGGAGTCCTCGTGTTTGGCATCCTTTCAATGTGACCTCGCCATCTAAGTCTCTGAGCCTTTATCACTCCTATTATATTAGGTTGGTTGTATAATTGCTTTAACTCATCATTTGATCTTCTTATCCATAAACCGTCCCTTATTTTTCCTCCATATATCTTCCTTAGTATTTTCCTTTCCCAGATCTCCAGTAAATTTTGTTCATTTTTTGTCATTGTCCATGTCTCACTGCAGTATGTTACTATTGGCTGTATAGTTGTTTTGTATAGCTGTACTTTTGCCCTTCTTGATAGAAACTTGCTTTTCAACATTACATTAAGAGCATGTACACTTCTATTGCCTGCCATTATTCTAGCTTGTATTTCTTCTTTAATGATAGGTTTACGTGATATTATTGCCCCTAGGTATGTAAATCTTTCTACCATTTCGAATTCGTATGATGTTCCTTCTTCTACTTCTACTTTAAACTTTTGACCATTCCTAAACTGACCATCTGTCCACTCCATACATTTTGTTTTAGTTGAATTTATATATAGTCCCATTTTCTTCGCTGCTTTTACTATTCTCTGTACCATCTCCTGTAGCTCTTTTTTTCCTCTTGCCAGTAACACCACATCATCCGCAAACGCCAAAACTTGGTGTCTTCTTTGATATATGAGTCCTTCTCTATTGATTTTTGCTTCTCGCATTATTTTTTCTAGGCATAAGTTGAAGAGTAAAGATGACAGAGGTCTTAATCCTTCGTTTACTATAAATTTTTCTGATGATTGATTGTTTATTTTGACTCTGTTTTCTGTATTCTTCAGAGTGAGATGTATCATGTTACGTAGCTTTCTGCTAACTCCCAATTCCTCAAGCGCCTCTTTTAATTTCTTCCTCTTTATTTTATCGTATGCTTGTTGGAAGTCGATGAATAGTGCTATCGTTGGTAGGTTGTGTTCATAGCTTTCTGCTTGTAATTCTCTGATTACGAATACTTGGTCCGTTGTGCTTCTCCCTCTTCTAAATCCGCACTGATATTCGCCTATTATATTTTCAGCTTCTTTTTCAAGTTTGTCTTTTATTGATTTTCCTAGGATTTTGTATACGGTATTTAATAAAGCTATTCCTCTGTAATTACTGCATTCTGTTTTGTCGCCTTTTTTATGTAATGGGCAGATAATTGCTTCCTTCCAGTCCTCTGGTATTCGTTCTTTTAACCATATATCTTTTATGATTTTGTGTATCCAATCATTCAACAATTTTCCACCATATTTCATCATCTCTGCTGTTATGTTATCGCTTCCAGGGCATTTGTTGTTTTTAAGATTTCTAATTATTTCCTCGATTTGTTCTTTGCTCGGTGGATTATCTTCTATGTCTTCTAACTGTTCATTTTCTGTCTCTGCTTCTATGGATTCATTTTGGTATCCTCTTTTCTCGTTTCTGGCACCTTGATACAGGTTTTTTATTTCTTTATTTCTGTAGTTCTCTTCTATTTCTTTTAGCTTATTATCTAAGTGTTTTCTCTTCTTTTCTCTCAACAACCTCTTTACTTTTTGTCTTTGTTCTATATATCTATCATGCGTCTCTGTTGTTTCTTTCTTGATCATTTCCATCCTTAATGATTGTCTTAGTTCTATTTCTTTTTGGCACTCTATGTCGAACCACTCCTTCCTCTTTTTAATCTCTTGTTTATTACATTCTTTTGCTGCTTTGTTCATTACTTGCTTTATGATTTCCCAGTTGTTCTCCGTTTGTTCTTCTATTTGTATCTTTTTTAGTTCCCTTTCCATTGTTTCTCTGTATGTTTCTTGCTCTTTTTTTGTTGCAAACCGAATTGGTTTATTTATACATTTCTTTTCTTTTATTTTGTTTTTGTTTTCAGGTATCAGTTGCTTCATTTTGATACCCACCATGTAATGGTCGGAGTCGGCATCTGGTCCTCTGTATGTTCTAATCTTCTTTATACATTGCTGCTCTTCTTTTTCGATCAGCACGTGATCTATTTGGTTTTTGGTCTTTCTATCTGGCGATATCCATCTTTCCTTGTGTATTTCTTTTCTTTCGAAATATGTGCTCATTATGATCATATTTTTTTCTCTTGCAAAATCTATGAGGAACTGTCTGTTTTCATTAGTTTCATTGTGTTTACTATGTTTTCCTATTGTCGGTCTAAATACTTCTTCCTTCCCTATTTTGGCATTTGCGTCGCCTAAAATAATTTTCATGTCGTATCTGGGTATACTTTCGATTGTTCTATTTAGTTCACTGTAAAAAGATTCTTTGACATCATTATCTTTTTCTTCAGATGGTGCGTGAATATTTATGAGAGTGATTTTTTGGTATTTTCCCTTGATCCTGATACTACATATTCGATCTGATATTGGTTTGAATTCTACTATTGCTTCCTTTAGTTCTTTTCGTAGCATAAAACCTGTGCCTAGTGTTCTATTCTTTCCGCCGCTATTAAAAAACATTGTATCTTCTATTTCTAATATATCATTTCCCAGCTGTTTCGTCTCCTGCAAGGCTACTATGTCAAATTGGAACTTTTCGATTTCTCTCGCTAGATGTTTAAGTTTACCTTCTCTATATGTGCCTCTTACATTCCATGTTCCTAAAAGTAAGTGTTCTTTTCGACATGTTCTCTTGTGTTTTTGTCCGGTTTTCATTGTTTTTCTCTTTTGTCCTTTTTTTTTGAATTATCGTTATCCTTTTTCTGTATTTGTGTCGTCATCGTTATTCCCATGGTACAATTGTCTGCTAGTTTTTTGATGTTGTTTTGATCATTTTTCCTTTTTTGTCGTTCCACTTCCATTCGTTGTTGTTTACCCATATTTTTTTTACTCCAATCTTGACTTCATTTCCTTTGTTTCTTTCTTCCTGAGCAATGTTTCTAATTGTTTTCTGTATTTCTCGTTCTCTTATGGTTGCATCTTCGTTAATATATACCTTCAGGCCTCTTATTTCTTTTAACTTATACTTTTTTTCCATTATTTTTCTTTTTTCTTCCTGGTTTTCTAATTCAATGAGGCATGTTTTTTCTCCTAGCTTGTGAGCATTCCTTATTTTAACCTCTACTCCTAAGTGTTGTTTGATGAAATTGTTAGTTGTTTCTTTTAACCCTGCTTGTTCAAATGTGTCTATCCTTAGACCGTTCATGACTACGTTATTTATTCGTCGGTGTTTTTCCATAACTTCCATGTGGTTTGTTATTTCTCTGAGTTCCTCCTTGATTTCTATATTCTCTTGTTTTAGTTCCGCATTTTCTTTTCTCAGCGCTCTGTTTTCTATAATGAGCTTTTCTATTGCTTCCTTGCTTTCTTTTTGATTTCTTTTTATTTCCTTAATGTCATCGATGAGGTGGCTCATCATTATTAATAATTGATCAATTTTTGTTTCTTCATTTCTTTTCTCTTGATTTTTTGTTGGTGTTCTCGAGAACTTTTTGCTCTTTCTAAAAATATCATCTTCCTCGTTATCCATATATCTGTCCTTCCTTTTTGACCCTCCTTCTGACTGTGTGTCATCACTGTCTAAAGTTTCCAGATACCTTTCCATTTTCCGGCGCCAAACACTGTCTTCCACCTCAAAAGTGCAGAGAAGACAGCGTTTACCGTATTTATTTTGTATATTTATTATCGGTTGTTATTTTCTGTGGTTACCTGGAAAATCTACTCACAACGGCAACGTCGCAATTTCATCGGCCAGAGTTTCGTGTCTACGTTTTGTTGTTAAACAGGCTTAACAATTTTAGCAATCTTACTTTTTGTATGTCCTTGGTTCTATTTTGATGTTATTTCACCGATTTTAATGTTTTTAATTATCACTAACCTTAACTTAATGTCTTATATTGTTCACTGGATACTTTTAATAACTTATTTCCCGTTACAACTCTCAAAAATTGAGTTTATTGCAGACGGTAAATACAATATTTGTTTTCGTTTTGACTGCCGTGTTGCCAATCCATGAGGTTAAGTGCCTTTATTATTCACAATATTTTAATTAGAAGGATGTAATTGAACACTAAAACAAATTTTTTAATTCCAAACAACTTTTCTTAATAACACTTTTCGATATTGTGAAATGTAACGGTACTTTACTCTTGAGTGAAATTCTTTTTTTTTGACATACCTCGTATAAAATTAATTAAATTTGATATTTAATGATTGCGTCTTAGATAATATACGATGCAGAGTATTTTATAAAGAATAACTTTTTTTCGTAAAACTGATAATAAAAAAGTTATCAATAGGTTCCAAGTTACGCAGACATACTGTATAAGAGCTAAAAAAAATTTTGCTGATTATTTATTATTTTTGAAGCTTAATATTAAATGTATTTTGGGTAAGTTTTACAGAAAAAAGTTTTGATCACTTTGTATAAACATTTTTTTAGATGGTAATTTTCGGTTTTTGTATTACATTTTTGTTATCTTTCTTAATTTTCTCAAAAAGAAATAGTCTATTTCATTTCTAAAGTAAAATAATTTAGTGCGTTTTAAAGATTACATCCTAAGCTTTAAAAAAAAGCACATATAAAACTGTAATAGATCTGTTCAAACTTGAGTAATACCGTCTTAAAGTGGTGGTAATTCTATAAAACTACGAAGATTTCAAAAATTACATTTTTTGAGACGTCATATAATTTGAATTAAATTTTTGAGATTTTTTTGAACGAAACATCATTTATTAAGATGCTTGAGAGGTAAGTTGTGCAAAATTGAGGGTTTTATAAGAAAAATTGTATTAGTTACACATTTTTAAATCATTTATAAACAAAATTCATGTAAGGCTCACTTTCCGCCCACACTGTACTTATGACCATACATTTTATTTCTTTCTATTATAACCATAAGATAGCCTAATTATTCATCTTTCATGTTCAATTTGTAAAATTTCATTTGATCCATTAGTTAAAGAATTACCTTAAAATAACTCAACCGTACACTTCGCCGTACGCTAGTTTACAGTGCGCCAACGTTTGTGAGAAGGGTGACTTTAACGTTATAAATAAAAAATTATAGAAGATACAGATTTAATTTTAGAAAATTCTTTATTTAAGGTTTTTTTGTAAAATTTTCTGAATTTTTCAATGGTCAAGTCAGTTTTTTCTAAAATTTATATTTTCGGAGTTATTTAAAAAAACATCTAATTTCGTAGTTCATTTGTTTAATAAAAAATGAAGCACCCACTTCTCGAGTAGAACTTTTTGATATGTTGTTTAATAAAAATTGAAATTACAAAAAGTTCTATCCTGTTTGTAATTTTTGCGAAGTGTAAATCTATGCACTCCCCTACTAGGAAAATTATGGAGACGGTGGTTTCAAAAATTTATCTAATGGCACTAAACACGATCCTGCACATCCACTCCCTGGTGCTGGTGCAGTAACAACTTTGAAATTTTAAATAAGCACCCATTTTTTATTGCAGATTCTAATTCTACAAAACATTCTTAAAAATTGTATTCAGTATCATAAAAATATTAATTTGCAGACTTCTAATCTGTATATGATTTTCTGTGAATACAGCGCCATGTATTGCAAATCGAAAAAAAATCAGAAAAAAACTTGTTTACTTTTTTGCGTAAAATCCTAATCTCTAATAAAAACTGTTTTTCTAATGTATAAATAATTTTAGATTTGGAATTCCCTTTTTGGGACACCCACAATGACTTTGATGGAAGCCAAAGTTACGGTATCGAAATCGGAGAATGAGAGAATAATTATTACTAGTGACAGATCAGGAAGTTGCCCGGTAAATTTTATTCAAATTTTATATGTATTGGTAATGAAATAAGTAAATTAATTATATCGGATGTCATCAAAGAGACATTGCAAAACCTACAGATTTTTGAAGTTATACTTCTTTACGCGCGATATGAGGGTGAATTTTTATATGTTAAAACCTACGATCCGGGCGCATGCGCATTATAACTTTGTTCTGATTGGATGCTCAAATGACATGTCAAAAATTATCCAATATGGCAGCTGTAGCACAGCTACGTGGTGTGGACGGTTGACGGTTTGGTTATGTATGGTTGTTGAGTTTTAAAATTTGTGGGAAGATTAACAACAAAGGTTAGTTAATAGTTATACTGCCTTTTTGAAGTTATACTTCTTTAGGCGCGATTTCATTGAGGGTGAAATTTTAGTAATCTGCGCACACAGGCAGTATGGAGTTCGTTACTAAATGTTTTAATTTATGTATTTATCAGTCCAGAAAAGGTGTGGAAAGAATATATTAGTGTTTTTAAATATATTTTTCTACAAACGTGTTAAAAATGCAATTTATAGCACACCATAGGAGCGTTAAAAATGCTACTTTAAAGCAACGGTGCTTTAAAAATTTTAAGGCACTGCAGTTAAAAGTGAATTGTCAAATTGTGAAACGTCAAAATATTTATATTTCATTTAGTAACATTAATAGATATTAATAATACCTATTTACGAATGTTTCTTCTAAAATTTAGGAATATATGAATTTTATAATACATTTAAGTATGTAGTAATTTTCTTTACAATTTTTACTTACCAATTTGTTTTGTTTATACCTAATATCGCCGTTGTCTAGCAAGTGTCTGCGTAGATTAGCGGTATGTGTATTTAGCTACGGACCTGTTAGTACTTGGTTCGATTCCCACATAAGGAAATTTTTTGTTTATTATTAATGGTTATTGACATCTTAGACTATTATTATATGGACTTATAAATGATTAAAAATAATTAAAATAATTAATCGGGATGTTGCCCAACTATTTACCGGGTTGCAAATTTATAATACTTGCCTATTTCAAAATGCACTTTTGAAATGAATTTTTCTTATGCACAAATGCAATTTCAGATTTCTTATTCATTACAATAGTTCACAAAATTTCCTAACATTCTCACGAATCCAACGCACCAAACTGCATTAAAATCCATCTTACTGCGCCAAAAATCGAGAGTAAGGCCTTTTTTTGTGCTTCAATGCCTCGACTAATTCGGCCAGAGATCGAGAGGTCGTGAGTTCGAATCCAGTGGAATCCTATACTTTTTTAATTTTTTTGAAATCGGTAAGCACAAAATTAGTTTGGTGTTTAAAAAAAATTAAAACAAACTGTTTATAGTATATTAAGTATGGAGAACGGTAAGGGTTTTATACCGATCGAAGACAATTGTTTGGAGGAGGAACGGAGCGACGACTCCAATTATTGTCTGAGATTGGTTACCCTTAACGTTCGACATGCTTATAACGTTTTTTGCACGATTGATACCATTATAAATTATAAAATTAAACATTTTCGTCATATTGACTAGTTTCATTCATTTTATCAAGATAGATACTTTGGTTGTTAGGTAGTAACTAGGGTGCATAACAACAATGGAGAATTGAGTTTTTATTTAGTTGTCAATAATATAAAAGACTCTATTGGCATATTTCGTTCAAAGACATATGCAGTTGAAAGCTCCTGGAAGCCTCTGGGCAGAATATTCAATGATTAAATCCACCGTTTTTCTTTATTCTTTCAAAAAATAAATTAAAATTAAGAGATTTTTTAACTCGACGGTAAGTGAATTACTTACCGTCGAGTTGGAGTACTTACCGTCGAGTTGGATTACTTACCGTCGAGTTGCTAGTAAATGTCACCTACTGACGTAAAATATGTCACGGTAAACAGTCAAAAATGATCAATCGTGCAAAAAAGTATATTTATTTTTAGAAATCATATAATAGAAGTATAACTTCTTACGTGCGTACAAAGTACACACACATTCTTTTTTAATTTACGTTTTAGCTCAACTCAACCAGCATTCAAGACAACTTTTAGCCCAGTAAATGAACGTGAAATACGGCGATGCCCTGTAATCTTCAGGGTCAACTCTGAATTGCATGAAAATTTGGATTTATGTTTGTCTTGTGCCGTTGGTTGCTTTTGCTTTGGTGTGAAATCCACCCCATTTTGGGGATTTAGGTTCTACTTACGCTCCACTTCAAAGTTGGACTTCTGCCGTTCCTTACTTTTACTTGGGGGTTTACTTTTAAACTTACATAAGTTTAAAATAAGTCCAGAAGTGGATAAATTGAACAATTCTAATCAACTATTGTTCGATAAAGTTTTTTAATTAAGTCAATAATTTTCGAGTAATTTTCGAATGAAAATGTTTATTTTTCAACAAAAAAAAGCACGTTTTTACGCGGTTTTTCGCAAATAACTCAAAAAGTAAGTATTTTCTCGAAAGAAAATGTAGCTTAAAAAAATTAAAAACGTAGCTTACAACAAAACAAAAATTGTCCTTCACATAACATTTCGAACATTTGTACTTATGGTAGTGGTCTTTTCGGGCCGCTGATCACAGTTTAAAGAAGCAGAAGAAGGAAAAGAAGATTATTAAGCTTCCAGCCAAGTGACGTCCGCGCATCACTGTTTTTTTTTTCTGTGCGTGTACTGATCACAAGTGTTTTCCAAATAGTTTTATAAAAATTATTAGAAAGTGTTTAAAATACCACAAAAGTCATCAGAGAATAATTATGTATCCCAAAAGAGGCGGAAATATGAAAATTTGCAACAGAAACTGGTAGCGTTAAGGTATTTATATGATATTTTTGGGTTTTATCCCAAAAGACCAAGTTATTTATAAGATATTTTTGAATCATTTCATGTTAGATAAATTAAATTATGTGTGAATAGATCGAACTATAAATATTTAATATTTACGAAATGACAATTTTAATCAAATTCAAACTTGGGGTCCTTTTTTGTTGTTATCAATATATTTTCTCTGTTGTCATAGTTACTATATCTCGCCTTCTTCCCTATTCGAAATACTCAAAACGTCAATAGTATTTGTCAAAACACACAGAGATGTAACAGGCGCTATGTTGCCACACTGCACTGGTTTTCCTATTAATGTTTATTTTGTAGGAAAATGTCCGACAGACATGATATTATGCAAAAATTTATATTGTTTGTGTCAATAAGGATACCTTAAGGTAGCCCAAAGTAATACAGACTACATTATTAGGGGTTTAACAATAAAATTCTAGCCCAAAGGTTTAAAATAGAACAAAATAAAGGGTTTACCAATAAAATTAGAGCAGGGGTGCTTTTAAGCAGCCCAAAAAATCTTTATGATTATTTGACCTGCCTCTATTTTTCAGAGGTACTCTTCAGTAGTCTAGAAGTTTAGAATAGAACAAAATATATTAGTTTAACTGCTTTTGTAAATTTTACTTCGATTTCACGTTACAAGCAAGTTTACTTGCACTAAATTATTTGTTTGGTTTTGTGTTCAAACAATAAAACTAGAGCAGAGGTATTTTTTAGTAGCCTAGACAATCTTTATGATCATTTTATCTGCTTCTATTTCTCAGAGGTGTTTTTACAGTAGCCCAGCAGTTTGGAATACAATAGAATTATATTTATTTCACTACTTTTGTAAATTCTACTTCGATTTAAGATTACAAGCAAGTTTAATTACACCAAGTTTTTTGTTTGGTTTGTCTTCAAACAATAAAATTACAGCAGAGGGTACTTTTTAGCAGCCCAGACAATCTTTATGATTATTTTATCTGCTTCTATTTCTCCGAGGTACTTTAATGTAGCCCAGAAGTTTAGAATACAATAAAATGTATTTATTCAACTACTTTGTGCACATTTTGCCTAGATTTCATATTACGAGGATAGTAAGTTTACTACTTACATTAAATGTTTGCTTGGTTTGTCCTCAAACAATAAAACTAGAAGAGGGTACTTTTTTTAGTAGCCCAGAAAATCTTTATTTTGAGCTACTCCTATTTCGCAGAGTTACTTATAGTAGCCCAGAAGTTTAGAATAGAATAAAATATATTTAACTACTTTTTGCACATTCTGCATTGATTTTTATCGTCTACCTTAATATTACAAAGTTAGTAAGTGTACTTACAATAAATTTTTGTTTTGTTTTGTCAAAAATATTAAACAAAGATACAAAATCAGCTTTATTAAGTCATCTCGAAGTCATTACGAAGCCACAAAAGACCACTGTTTATCCAAAGACTGTACCACAAAGCCAAGCTGCTGTTTCCACTCAGCATCCATCAAGAGTTCTTTCAGAATCTAGCAACCTTAATCAGCAGCGTTTAAACTTCGATCAAACCTTGAGCAGACCAAGAATTGGACAAAGTCAGTACTCAAATCACCCTCTACTAGCATCGAGATACAAACAATCGAACAGACAGCAGTACCAAAAGCAAATGAGAACAACCAGGATGTCATACTAAAGGTCAATAAAAATTAATAGGGTAATATGGCTAACTGTATTAAAATATGGAAAGGGATTACTTCAGATAAGAAAGTTTTAAGTTGGGTCTAAGGTTTTAATATTTTATTTAAAACAACGCCCTCTGAAGAGAGAGCACCAAAAGTTCTCATAGACCCAAACTGGTCGTATGACAAAAAAAAATTACTTGAAAAGTAATTAAAAATTACTATTTCTCCTTCTTCACATACAAAAGGACAATTTATTTTTCGTAGTTTTTTGTGCCCAAAAAGACGGAAATCAGAGATTTTGTTTTGAATTTAAAACAATTGAATTGCTTTATAGAAGCCACATATTTTAAGCTGGAAGACTATAATAGGTCAGTCCTCAAGCTCATTTTCAAGGGTTATGGCAAAAATAGATTTAAAAGTTGTCTATTTTGCTATTCCTGTTCATTAAAATTCTAAAAAATATTTAAAATTTAAGTATAACTTTTTTATATTAATTAAACTGTTTACCGTTTGGTTTGAATAATATCTCGGCTTTTATATTTACAAAAACTTTAAAACCAGCCCTAAATAATCTAATAACAGGAAGCTTTACTTTTGTCAATTTTTTAGAGGACCATTTACCAATTTCAAAATCATATTTAAAATGTAAAGAAAATATTGTTTAAACATTTTCTATGTTTTTCTGCTTGGGATTTACTATAAATAAAAAAAAAGGAAAAGTATACTTTCACCCCCACAAAATATAACTTTTCTTGGTTTTACGTTTGATTCGAACCTGATATATTTTGCACCTGCTGACAAAAAAAAATATCTAATAGTATTCAGAACATCAAAAATAAAAGTACATGTAAAATAAGATCATTTGCAGCCTTAATCGGTCAGTTTGTAACAGTTCGTCCATTTATGGAAGTTAAATTTGGAAAATTATACTAAAAAAAATATATAAATAAATAAAAAAGAAAGGTAGCCTCTTTCTTAAACTAATAGTTATAACACTAAAATGACCATACCTAAATACTTAAAAACGATTACAATTGGTGGTTAAATAACATACCAATTAGTGAGCAAAATATAAAATAATCCAATTATGTACTTGAAATATTTTGCGATGCATATATCTTTTAGCATGGCGGGTATGCTGCATTGATAACAAAACTCATGGTTTTTGGAGTCATGAACAACAACTACATATAAATGTACTTCAGTTACTAGCAGCATATAGTGGCTTGAAATCCTTTTTCAACGAATATAGGAATTGTAACATTTTGCTAGGAATAAATAACGCAACAGCTGTGTCTTGCATTAACAAGATGGGTAGTGTACAGTACTCAACATTTGCAGATAAGTTTAATAATTCTGTGAAAATAGGAATTTAAAAATTATTTTTGCATCTATAACAGTAAAAAAAATGCTTTTGCCTGACTCGGAATCAAGATCTTTAAAAATAGAAACAGAGTAGGTATTCTTTAAGTGATAATTGTGCTACTATAATTTTTGAGCAGCTTCTTATCCCAGAAATCGATATGTTTGCCACATATCCTAAGAAAAAAATGTGCAAGGTATGTAATTTTGAACCCTGACCCCGGATCAGAGAAAGCCAATGCCTTAACTCTAGATTGGCATGGATTTAAATTTTATGTTTTTCAGCCTTGGTACACAAACTTTGACCACCACACCTTACACAACCAAAAAGATAATTATGGACCTGATAAAAATTTAATCTAGAATTTTTTTTGGGCTTTTATATCCAGGACATCCTTTGGGTTTCCATATTCTTGTCAGGCAAGCTTTTTAAGAAAAGGCATTCCTGAGGATTCCATCCCATCTATTACAACAAATCACTAAATCTGTATGATACAGTTTTCAAGAGATGGTGACGGTTTAGTATAAAATAATAACCATTTTGCTTATGAATTATCAAATTTTAATTTTATTAAATCTATCGTAGAACAGGATTATAATTATAGCTCGTATAAACATTCACAGTGCTGCATTGGCGTTGATAGAAGATATCCTAGAATATTATAAAAACATTTTTTAATTTTTTTACAAATGTATATATAACCTCAAACCTTAATTGCCCAAATATTAATTAACTTGGGACCCTCTACCAGTATTACTTTATTTAGAAACATTATTTCGTCTCACAAGCCTTTCCCTGAAAGATCTTACTTACAAACTTGTAATGTTGATTGCACTCACTTCAGTTCAGAGGTTGCAAACCCTGTACCTAATAAAAATTCAGAATATTTTCATGGATCAAGATAAAATTGACATTTTGATATAACATAGGATAAAGACTTCCCCAAAAAATAATAATAATAATAAATAAACAAATATCAACCTACTTAAAACAAAAAACACAGTTGAGAGTGTTTAGAGATTTCTAAAACATTCGTCCTCAATCGGAAGACAATTTATTTATAACTAAAAACAAAAAAAAAAAAGAGACGTATAAACCAACATCTACCCAGGCGTTGAGTAGATGGATATAACATTTTTTTAAATTAAAAATATAGATACTAATATTTTTAAAGTGTATAGTGTCAGACATGCATCTACCTCAGCGGGAGTTAGAACTGGATTATAGAAGATATTAGAGAGACGGCGAGATGGACAGAAAATTCTCAAGTATTCAATATTTTTTATAATAAACCTCTAGCAAAAGATTACGGACTCTTTGCAAAACCGTATTGTCTGGTGAGTCCATGTAATTGTATGTAATTGTAATTATATTACATGTGTAGGTTACTAATATTAGTAAGAACATTAATTTTCTTATTATGTTTATTTGTACCTGGTTGAAGGTACACATCTCACATAATTAAAATATAAACATGAATCTTAATTAATAATTGCTCTAATATGTTAGTTAGGTATACATATGTATATATTTTGTGTAAAGTTTCTAAAAAATAAAAAAAATTGCTAAGTACTATTCATTTTTGGATTGCAATGTACTTTTGTTTATTTATCGCACAATATTGTTTAATCTTTCAACAGCCTACCATAAGTACAAATGTTCGAAATGTTATGTGAAGGACAATTAATTGATTGGTTGACTTACCTGTTAAGGAAGGACAATCATAATTGTCCTATCTTACATTTCGAACATTTGTACGCTCCCCCCCTATTGATTCTTTTGAACCCACCCATGTCTTGTGCGATAAAAATAAAATAAAAAAAAACAGTGATGCGCGGACGTCACTTGTCAAGAAGCTTAATAATCTTCGTTTTCTTCTTCTGCTTCTTTAAACTGTGATCAGCGGCCCGAAGAGACCACTACCATAAGTACAAATGTTCGAAATGTAAGATAGGACAATTATGATTGTCCCTCCTTAACAGGTAAGTCAACCAATCAATTAAATGGTGTATACATGAAGTCTCTAAACCTAGCCAAAGAAAAGTTGTAGCTCATGAAAAGTACGTTCTTAGTCATCAAATTATAAATTGTTTATAATATTTCAACGTGAAATAATAAAAAAAATGAAGCCTTTTTCGTGGAAAACTTATTAAAACTTTTCTAAAGTGATTAAACAAAGCTCTATATTTATTTTTATTTTTTTATAAAAGTTTCTAGCAACAAACTAAAGTTTATTCGCATAAGCTATGCACAACATGTAAATATTAGTTGACATGTTGTCGTCAGCAACGAACGAGATGACTATTTGGATATTTGTTTCAGGTTTTGAATATTCTTGGATAACAGTTACTTGTATAATCGCGTAAAGTATTCATTAAATTAATTAATAGGATTATTTTTCACCATTTATGTATTCAGTGATTACAATAATTTATATACTATACAATAAAAACTAATAATCGGAAAAAGAGAAAAGCAATAACGCAATTTTAATAATATACTGTTACTGCGGAACAAGTAGATAAATTTTGAACACCGTTAACAACTAAAATCGTTGTTTATATGCACTACATGTAAATCTGTATTATGCGAAACTCCTAACTCAGTGAGCTTTACAAATGGACTCCATTACAATAGGAAAAATTGAAAAAATAACATTAAAAAAGACGGACCTGTATGAAAGATTTTCCTACTTCGTAAGTTCTCGTTACAGAATCTTAAGCAGGCCTGCCGGTTCCTCGTACTGCTATTTCTGATATTATGTGGAATAACTCGCGAGAAACTGTATCTATATACTGTACACTTTTCTATGAGAGTTTTTTTTTTATTAACAAAATCGCATCAGACAAATTGGCTATCAGCGAAACAATAGTAGCAAACAATAATTTGAATTACATTTGTATGTTTAAATAGAGTTTAAAATGTTAATTTTTCTTCACAGTTGTCAGATTTTGGTTCTTGTTTGTCGGAAAACACATGGCTATTAGTTAATCGCGTATGACACGGTCGGAGTCGCGTTAATATTACCTGGTCTCTCCGACTTGTTGGTAATTTTGGCCAGGGTTTTATCGATTTTTTAACTTCGCGTAGTTTGGCCGATGACACTTTCCACTTTTCTTCCCATGTATACCGCACTTTACGTTTTACCGTCGCTTTCACGTCCGCACTCGTAGATGTTTCAGTACACTCCGCACTATCACTAGTTGCGATTTCTTCTGCAGCGTTGTCTGCCTCTTCAGTTCCTTTAATTCCAACATGGGATGGGATCTAGGAGATGGTAATTGTTTCATTCAGTCGAGCATTATGAACTATCTGGACAGAGTTATTTGGAGTATCGGGAGGTTATTGTAAAAACCGTTGATGTTAAACAGTTAAACTTCAAAATTGAAGAGAAGCCCGTGTATAATAAATAAACATTGAAATTTGGGACTGTTACAGAAGTTCATGACTCGATTCTTGAGAAAACTCACTTTCAGTCTCTGATGCCTCAGTATCCGAGCAACTCATCTGTAAATGTTTCAGTAGTTTCTTGCTAATTTTTGTACATCTAACTTTAATGGATCTTTGTTTGAAATAAGGGTATATCGCTGTTAGCATTTTCACTAAAGCTTTAAAATCGTTAGTATAATTTTTTATAATGCTGACTGGATCCTGTGCACCATAAACATTTTCAAATAGGTCGGATATTTGATTAAAATCAAAAACAAATGAAGGGTTTTGTTCTGAGATGAATGCCTTGGTCGGTTCCATGAGTACGTGAGTTGATGTCTTTCCCTTACTTTTCTTTGGTTTTTAGCTGGAGCATCATTAGGTTTAACAAACGGCTCAAGACTTGGGTTTTCTGAATTAGCATCTTGCGCTAGAGGGGGTGTAACAATGTCATCCAAACTGCGTTTTGAGCTATTTTGTGTAAACTGGGTTGTATCTATAGTGACAATTAGTTGTGAGGTTGGAGTTGTTGAGGGGTTGGTTGAAAGTATTTGGGAAGGTGTGGGTTGCGCAGATGATTGGGAGTGGGGGTTTTGGTTATGATTTTCAGAAACTGATTCTTGAATTGTTTTGCAATTTGCTGCGGTATGGCCTGGCCTTTTACATGAAAAAGAGATCAAGGAATCTTGTGCAAAATAAATCCTATAGTTGGTGTTATCATGATTCATTAATATGGATTCAGGTATTAGGGCAAGCGGTGATGTGATAAAAATTTGTCGTCTAAAACTATAAATGTGGTTGAATTCCGGTAAACCGGCACTTATCTTGAGAAATCACATTTGAGACATGGGTGGAAGGCCCAATTTTTCAATTTCTTGAAATAATACAGCATGCGGAATGGTGGGACAAGCATTTGACAGAATTAGTCTTTCTGCTGGAGTGATTAGTTTGCGTGCTTGGACTTTTTGGTTATTGATTTCTATAGACCCTCCAAAATTATTCATGAAATTTTTAACAACATTTTTGTTTGCAAGGTACATACACACTCTGTTGTTAGAAAGCCTTGAGGAAAATAGGATATTTTTGGGCTCGATCAACTGAAATCAGGTAATCTTGAAATTTAAGGTTTTCAATGGATGGGAATACAATGGCTTGTTCTTTCCTTGGGAATTGATGTTCACTCAAAGCGGTAGAATAAGTTTTAGTAGTGTTTTCTATTTGGGCGCTTCTGTAGTCAGAAGTCCCGGCAGACGGATTTGACATATTTTCTTTTTTATTCAAAACGAAGTAAAACCTGAAATCCGGAGCTGTCTTACAGCAGGTGATTTTATCATGTCGTTATAGACAACGAAAAAACGTGTTTAGGGTTTTTTTTTGTATCAAACTGACTTCTGATAAATAATAAATTCCAGTGAAATAACTTTTATATAATATTATAGACGTTTTATTATATATTATTAGACGTTTTATATAATTTTAAAGAGTACTTACGTATTCTTTTTCTCATGATCATCTTTCAGTGCGTCACAGTTTTTCGATTTCTCTCTAACGCATTAAATTGTATGTGACAGAAAAAAAGGCACGTCTGTGAATACTTTGGTAATTATTCTAGTTTGGTGATTATTATAGTTGTCGATAGATGGCGCCATAATCAAAAAATAATTATTTATTAAATAAAATAATACTATTATCAATATAATCTGTACAATTTATAAGACTATACAAATGAAAGAAAATACCATTTTATAAATGCAATAGACACAATTGATTTGGTTTTATTCCAAATTGAAAATAAAATTTGACAACTGTCAGACTTAACTAAAATGTCACGTTAGAATAAATGTCATAAATGTGTATTATCACGGACTTACCTTTTTTTCTATAATTTGTGACGCACTGAAAAATGTTCATGAAAAGGAGAATACAATAGTTGAACGCACTCTTATACACTTATCTATGCGAAAATAAACATTTTTACTCATTATAGTCGAGACATTGAAGCACAAAAAATGGCCTTACTGTCGATTTTTGGCGCAGTAAGACGGATTTTAATTTAATGCAGTTTGGTGCGTTGGATTCGTGAGAATGTCAGGAAATTTTGTGAACTAATGTAATGAATAAGAAATCTCAAATTGCATTTGTGCATAAGAAAAATGCATTTTAAAAGTGCATTTTGAAATAGGCAATTATTATAAATTTGCAACTCGGTAAATTTTCTTACTCGGGGGTTTTTAGGTCGCTGAAAACGAATATGAGGTCGGCGAGAGTATGCAAACTACCTGGTGCCTGCAGCGGGTGTAATAAACGTCTTACTCTGGAATATTGTGGTAATTTATCATATAATTGGCTTAAACTCATTACTCGGAGGTTTTTGGGGTCGCTGAAAATGAATATGAGGTCGGCGAGAATGTGCAAACTACCTGGTGCCTGCAGAAGGTGTAATAAACGTCTTCCTCTGGACTATTATGGTAATTTGTTAAATAATTGGCTCAAACTTGTTACTCGGGGGTCTTTGGGGTCACTGAAAATAAATATCGCAACGATTAAATTCTAATTTCATAGGATATAAAAAAACATGATTATTTTGTTCAGGATCTCCATTTTTTTTAATTTGGCGCTTATAATTATGTTGGCAGTATTGATACATTCTTGACTAATTTCATGTAGGATTTATTGCCTTTCTCTCTCACACGTTTGTATACACTAATATAACGGTTACACTGTAAGCAAAACACAACACGTTTTTTTTTCTTATTTTGTTTTCCTGTTATTTAAATAATTTATTAGAAAGAAGTGTAAAACATATTTCTTTTTAAATTAACGTTTCTCAGCAACGCAGGCCATTGACACGGTTACAAAAGTAAGGTTTACCATTACCATATGTTTAAATTACAAGAATTAAGAAAATTAAGAATTTAAATTAAGAAATTACAATATAAGCAAAATGATAAAAAAACAACATTTATATGGCGTAGTATAACCGAGAGTTTTTGAGAAACATTATCACATTATTAAAGTTACTATTATCACTAAGAGTGGTGGTTTGGTCTTCATCCAGTTTATGTTGTCTTCGGGTGTTCGTGTATAGCTGGCACTCAACTAGTATGTATTTGACGGTGACACGAGTGTTGCAGGTATGACACCAAGGAGGATTTCCCTGGTTCATCAGGTAATCATGTGTAAGACGGCAATGTCCAATTCTTAGTCTTCTCATGAAAACTTTGTCCCTTCTATAAAGTGCTGGTATTTTTAAGGCAGGTATTCTGGGTTGAATATTATGGAGTTTTGAGTTTGTTCTATTCCAGAGGTTTTGCCAGACTCTCAAGCACATTTGGTTTACTGTATGTTGTACCCCTTAATGAAATTATTGACCACGGCTGCCAACTTCTTATGGCTATGTACAATGCCCCGATAAGTTTCAGGAAACCGAATATTCCTGAGCAGTTTAAACTGAGTAATATCCAATTAGCTGAAGCTTACCGATACAGAATGTACTTAATGGCTATTGCCAAAAATAAAAAGATTGTCATTGGAAAAATTCTTTCATCTGTTGATACATTTACCCAGCATTTAAAAAGGGTATATTTACAAACACAAATTTGGCTGCATGAAGAGGACAGTAACATGAACCCAACCGATTGGAGATGGGAATTACAAAATTATGTATTAATTCCAGTTAGAATGACTCAGCCACCAATATTCTGTAGTTGTAAGTCAGACTGCGGCAACTCATGCGGGTGCAGGAAGCATGGGTTAGTTTGTAATTTAGCCTGCAAAAATTGTGCAGGCTCTGATTGCACAAATATTGCATTGGACTCAAGAAAGGAAGGCAATAATGAAGAAGAAGGCGATAATGATGAAGAAAATGAATTTTAAAGATAAATTACGATAAGTTTTGTATAATGAACTTTTTTAACCATAAATATATTATAATAATAAAAATTTATGTTTATTTATAATAAAAATACCACCCTTTTCGATCACTATAGTTACATCGAAGAAAATAGATTACCACAAAAACAGGTACTTTGCACACTCTCGCCGACCTCATATTTATTTTCAGCGACCCCAAAAACCCCCGAGTTACAGGTTTGGGACAATTATTTGACAAATTACCATAATACTTTAGAGGAAGACGTTTATTACACCCGCTGCAGGCACCAGGTAGTTTGCACACTCTCGCCGACCTCATATTCGTTTTCAGCTACCCCAAAAACCCCCCGAGTAAGAAAATTTACCTAGTTGCAAATTGATAATAACTGCCTATTTCAAAATGCCCTTTTGAAATGCATTTTTCTTATGCACAAATGCAATTTGAGATTTCTTATTCATTACATTAGTTCACAAAATTACCTGACATTCTCACGAATCCAACGCACCAATCCGCATTAAAATCCGTCTTACTGCAAAAAAATCGACACTTCAATCCTTCAATGCCTCGACTATTAGGCCAGGGTAATAAGACAAAAATATACCCTGTTCGTGGCACTTCAGCAGCCAGGGTGCTGAAGAGTTTTTTCGAGAAGTAATACCTATAGGAACAAATTGTAACTATTTGCTGCGTAGGATCTGGCGGCCATTTTTATTTATAAACAATTAACTGTCAAAAAATGGCATTTTTCCCTTTTTTTTTTCAAATCAATGGAAAACAGTGAAACTTATGATTTTTTGAGTACAAATATCTTTGAGATTATGGAGAAAGCTTTAAAATGGCATATTACAAAGTTTGATATAAGTACTAATTTATTGTTAGTATAATTGCGAAAAAAGGTCGGAATTACAAAAAAAAATTATTTTCGCAATAACTGTTGTAAAAATTAGTGTACAGGTTTAAAATTTTTGTCAAATGAGGGTTCTTTGGTGCTTAATATGTGATAAAAATTTCAAAGCGATTCATTCAATTTTTTAAATTTTATTCGAATTGTTTATCTCAGAGAGCATTTTTTGCAATAACATAAGTCAGAAAAAAATGACGTTAGAACCATTCCACAGATGGCAAATGGAAGAGCATGAGCTATATTTTCAACTTAGTTTAAAAAAAGCGAATAAAAAATGCATTTATTAGTAATAAATAATTCTGAAAAAGTATCGTAAATCTTTCCTTATAAACTTTTTGAATAACTTTTTCCAAAAAAATTAACTTTTTTACCCTGTTTTAAGTGCACAATTACCAAGTAATGTTATTTATATCATAATTGATAAAAAAATGTAATAAATATATATAATTTCTTATATAACAAAATAAAAAGTTTATAAGGAAAGATTTACGATACTTTTGCATAATTATTTATTACTAATAAATGCATTTTTATTCGCTTTTTTTAAACCAAGTTAAAAATATAGCTCATGCTCTTTCATTTGACACCTGTGGAATGGTTCTAACGTCATTTTTTTCTGACTTATGTTATTGCAAAAAAAATGCTCTCTGGGATAAACAATTTGAATAAAATTAAGCACCAAAGAGCCCTTATATGACAAAAATTTCAAAGCTGTACACTAATTTTTACAATAGATATTGCGAAATTAATTTTTTTTGCAATTCCGACCTTTTTTGAAAAATTATTAATAATAAATGAGTATATCAAACATTGTAATACGTCATTTTAAAGCTTTTTCCATAATCTCAAAGATATTTGTACTAACAAAAACCATAAGACTCACTGTTTTCCACTGATTTGAAAAAAAAGGAAAAAATGCCATTTTTTGACACTTACTTGTTTATAAATAAAAATAGCCGCCAGATCCTACGCAGGAAATAGTTACAATTTGCTCTTATAGGTATTACCTGTCGAAAAAACGCTTCAGTACCCTGGCTGCTCGAGAGTCACGGAAAAGACCTTATTACCCTGGACTATATTAGATACTATCTAAATAACTGTTTTTGTTTGGAGCTGACAAATACACACTAACTAGTATACATGCCAGGACCGAACTCCTTCTATGAGAGTTGTAAGGCGACTGTTTATTGCCTTTTAAAATAAGTAATACGAGTAGGTAAGTAGTTACAAAACAAGAAACTTAAAGGTTTTTTTTCCCGAAAAGATAAAAATTAATAATTTACCCCACTGAATTAGTATCCGACTCGTATATACGGATTCTCCCACAAAACGAATAAATACTTATAATATTGAAAAAATAACTTACAACATTCTTTATAATAAAAATAAAAAAAAAATAAAAAATATTATCATAGTTAACCATAGTGGTGTGGACGTACCAGCAGGTCTTATTGAAATTTAGTATAAGCGAGTTACGCTCAAAATAAAGATGACCTTTTTCTTTTTGGTAAAACAAATCGTGAAAATCTCCGCCTATTTAGCACCCCAAATGAAATTAATAATTACCGTTTTACAATTTACTTTACATATGCATTTTTATGTGATCTGTAAGTTTCACTAATTAGTTTAAGGTGCTTATTTTTGAAAGGTTTGTAGTGGTAATTGTAGGCATTTAGAAAAAAAAATTGTTGTAAAATGTGTTTTTTTTAATAAGCAGTTTATACCGATCATGCTTACAGATGATATAAATAATAAATATTAAAAGTAAATGGTAAATAGGGGTAGATTTTCACGATTTTCCTTACCAAAAAAGGGGCCAACTTTATTTTGGGGATAACTAGTAACTCACTTAGTTTTGATGCTAAAAACTTGTGTAAAAAAATAAAAACAAAGCTTTTTTTACACACTTTACAAAATTTTTTATGAGTTTTCCCCGAAAAGTGCTTCGGTTTTTGGATATTTCACGTTGAAGTATTCGATTTGGAATTTGACGAATAAAAACGTATTTTTCATGAGCTACAACTTTGCTTTTAGTGGGTCTATAGACTTCATGAATACACCATTTTTTTCGTATTGTTATAAGCTACATTTTTGCTAAGATTTGTTTATATATATATATATATATATATATATATATATATATATATATATATATATATATATATATATATATATATATATATATATATATATATATAGTAAACTCTTAAATATTGGGGAAATCTGCAAGAAAGACTCTAATGAGTATCAATTGTTTCGCCGAACGTTTTCGCCAAAGAGAATTAATTTGGCTTCTTCAGGGCTGAAAGAGAAGAAATTATAATTAGCTACCATATATTACCTATTAAAAAAAACACTGGAGATCTTACCGTAACTTAGAATTGTAGAGTTAGGATGTTAAAAAAAACCTAGCTAGTAACAACATAGTGGTTTTTTGTTACTGTTAGAAAAAGTTACTGTTTGAAAAGTTACTGTATGGTAGCTGTGAACTTGAGACGCAAAAGTGTACCCAAGAGTAACCGAAAAAACCCAATGCAACTACATTTTAAAGGAATTAATTCTTTGAGTTGTCGGCAATAACTAAATTTTTTGATTGTTGAAAAGTTCACATGTGAGGTTCTGTTTTACCAGAACGCATGCGCTGACATGTCAAAGTAGTTCTTATGATTCTTTATAATGTCGTTAAGGTTCATTGGTGTAACAAAATTAAGTTAATTACCATTTTAGGGTAATATTATTATTTTAGATTTTTCTTATTAAAAAATTGTTTTATATATTATATTGTTCATGTGTTGTTATTATAATATCTTATTGAGATGTATACATATAACAAAAGCAAGAGAATGTTATCTTTTTTTTAATTAATGAAAATTATTATTTAAGTAGGTTAGTTATTAATGGATAAATCAGTCAAGTTAGTTCTCTGTGATGTTACACTGTTCTTGGTATCGGATTTAAGTAAGAAGTGGTATATATCGCTTAGACTCTTAATGTCACTCTTAACATTGATGGAGAAATCGTTAAGGAAAATATATGACATTTCAATGAACTTTTTTTTTGATTTATTGTTCTCGCGGTGGAGAATTGTAGTGTTAGTATAGTCCATAAGATGACCAGTGGAATGGACATGTTTAGCTAAAGCACAACGGTCAGGGTGAAGTCGAGAATCACTTTTGTGTAGTGTGATACGTGATTTCAATAATTGAGAGGTTTGGCCAATGTAGGAATTGTTGCAAGAGAGGCATGGAATGTTGTAGACAATGTTACTAAGCATATCTATAGGTGTCTTATCTTTGATCTTAGAATAAAGATTATTAATTGTTAGGGCTGATCTACAAGCCACATTAAGTTTAATATTGTTATTTTTATTACCAAAGCTATTTTCAACACTTTTCAGAATCCTTGTTAACCCCGGAGTGATATCACTGAAGTATGGTAATGAAAAAAATTTGTTTATAGGAGTATCCGAGACTGGGTTCCCACTTAAGACATCAGGATCAGCATTGTTAGTCGCGAAGGAAGGTGAAGTATCCTCGTTTTGGACAGTGTTAAACAAAATCTTATTTACTAATGGTGTTGGATAAGCGTTTGAAATGAAAAGTTTCTGTAGGATTTGTAGGTTTTTTGTATGAAAAGAAGGATCTGATAATTTTATTACTCTATTTTTCATCTGTTTGACTAAATTGACTTTGGTAGAATTATTGTGGTCAGAGTGGTAGTTAAGGTATCTACCAGAATGGGTCGGTTTTTGATACCAGTCTATTAATATTTATGCTTTGCCAAAAATCCACAAACCAACACTATCGGTTCGTCCCTTAGTAGCTTCCATTGGAACTCCCACTGAAAATATATCAGCTTTTGTTACGGACATCCTTACTAATGCATATGATTATGAAATTCAGTATTACATTAAAGATTCTTTTGAGATGGTAAATAAATATAATGGTTACATACTACCATCAAATTATGTCTTCGTTAGCCTTATTCAGCAACGTTCATCTAGGAATTTGTTTGACATCAATAGAGGTCAATTGGGACCGTATTAGAGGTTGTTGTTCCATATCTTATGACAGATTCATCAGCATCGTCAAATTTCTCTTTAATAACACCTACTTCTCATTTAATGGAAAATTCTATCAACAAACTTTCGGTACCCCTATGGGAGCAAAGATTTCTCCTATAATTGCAACTTACGTTATGGATTATGTGTTAGACTCTGTCATTCCTTTATTATCCTTTCAAATTCCATTTATTAAAAAAT
Source organism: Diabrotica virgifera virgifera (assembly GCF_917563875.1). Lineage (NCBI taxonomy): Eukaryota > Metazoa > Arthropoda > Insecta > Coleoptera > Chrysomelidae > Diabrotica > Diabrotica virgifera. The sequence continues at coordinate 201,058,366 of NC_065443.1, read as the reverse complement.
ATGTTGATGATATCATCTTGGCTATACCCAATGACAAGGTAGATGAACTATTAAGCACCTTCAATAGTTATGACCCCTACATCCAGTTCACTATAGAGAGGGAAGATGGTAATTGGTCCGTCCCGTTTCTCGACATAAGGATGGTCAGGGAAAATAACAACATTAAAATAGATTGGTATCAAAAACCGACCCATTCTGGTAGATACCTTAACTACCACTCTTACCACAATAATTCTACCAAAGTCAATTTAGTCAAACAGATGAACAATAGAGTAATAAAATTATCAGATCCTTCTTTTCTTACAAAAAACCTACAAATCCTACAGAAACTTTTCATTTCAAACGCTTATCCAACACCATTAGTAAATAAGATTTTGTTTAACACTGTCCAAAACGAGGGTACTTCACCTTCCTTCGCGACTAACAATGCTGATCCTGATGTCTTAAGTGGGAACCCAGTCTCGGATACTCCTATAAACAAATTTTTTTCATTGCCATACTTCAGTGATATCACTCCGGGGTTAACAAGGATTCTGAAAAGTGTTGAAAATAGCTTTGGTAATAAAAATAACAATAATAAACTTAATGTGGCTTGTAGATCAGCCCTAACAATTAATAATCTTTATTCTAAGATCAAAGATAAGACACCTATAGATATGCTTAATAACATTGTCTACAACATTTCATGCCTCTCTTGCAACAATTCCTACATCGGCCAAACCTCTCAATTATTGAAATCACGTATCACACTACACAAAAGTGATTCTCGACTTCACCCTGACCGTTGTGCTTTAGCTAAACATGTCCATTCCACTGGTCATCTTATGGACTACAATTCTCCACCGCGAGAACAATAAATCAAAAAGAGAGTTCATTGAAATGTCATATGTTTTCCTTAACGATTTCTCCATCAATGTTAAGAGTGACTATGATTCATATATATATATATATATATATATATATATATATATATATATATATATATATATATATATATTCATATGATATATATTCCTCGTGATTTACTATGGAATCTCTAACGCGAGAATTTCATTGCCACCGTTGCATTTGGTTGTCTTTTTAAAGACAGATCACATGCAATGATTTTTTATGGCAGATATTCTTGAGTTGGGATTGATTTTATGTAATCGAATGAACTATCTTTTAGTAAAGTCGTCCCAGGAACGCAACTCATCAATATTGGCAATATCATTTTAAAGTCGTCTACTTTAAAATGTATAATACGTGTCTGAATTGCCGATATAAATGAGTCAGATTAAATAAATTATTAGAAGAATTTTTTACTAAGCAACAACATTTTTGTTTATTTAGTATTATTTTGTATTTTGACAACGACACCCGACTTGGGCGTCGAAACGTTAATAAAATCATTTTTAGGTAAAATTGTGGCTTATTTCCCATTTGAATGTACTTGATTATAAAAATGCCACAAGAAAATAGCTTCAGAACAACGTTAAGAGTGACATTAAGAATCTAAGCGATATATACCACTTCTTACTTAAATCCGATACCAAGAACAGTGTAACATCACAGAGAACTACTTAAATAATAATTTTCATTAATTAAAAAAAAAGATAACATTCTCTTGCTTTTCTTATATACATCTCAATAAGATATTATAATAACAACACATGAACAATATAATATATAAAACAATTTTTTAATAAGAAAAATCTAAAATAATAATATTACCCTAAACTGGTAATTAACTTAATTTTGTTACACCAATGAACCTTAACGACATTATAAAGAATCATAAGAACTACTTTGACATGTCAGCGCATGCGTTCTGGTAAAACAGAACCTCACATGTGAACTTTTCAACAATCAAAAAATTTAGTTATTGCCGACAACTCAAAGAATTAATTCCTTTAAAATGTAGTTGCATTGGGTTTTTTCGGTTACCTTTGGGTACACTTTTGCGTCTCAAGTTCACAGCTACCATACAGTAACTTTTCAAACAGTAACTTTTTCTAGCAGTAACAAAAAACCACTATGTTGTTACTAGCTAGGTTTTTCTTAACACCCTAACTCTACGATTCTAAGTTACGGTAAGATCTCCAGTGTTTTTTTAATAGGTAATATATGGTAGCTAATTATAATTTCTTCTCTTTCAGCCCTGAAGAAGCCAAATTAATTCTCTTTGGCGAAAACTCCCGCTTCGCGTCGTTCGGCAAACTATTATCTCTCACATTTTTACTATAGTCCGTCCCACCTTGACTTTACAGTATAAGAAACAGGCAATGCAGTCCTTATGAGAGTTTTTAGCTCGGTGATGTCGAGTTTATCAAAAAGAATTTGTAATCGAACATTAGAGAGATTACATTAAAACTATTTAAGAAAGACAATCTACAATTTTAGGATTTGTATGCGTAATAACTATAGAGTACCAAATATACCTAAACGCATATAAATCCTAAAATTGTAGATTGTCTTTCTAAAACAGTTTTAATTTGATGTCTCTAATGTTCGATTACAAATTCTTTTTGATAAAATCGGCATCATCGCACTAAAAACTCATTGCCTATGTTCCTTATACATACTGTAAAGTCAAGGTGGGACGGACAGTAGTAGCATGATACATGATCCAAAAGATGACATAACCCAGACATCCAAAGTGAAACTTATCCTCCAACACCAAATTGTTCTATATGGTCCACATAATGTTCGGAAAAAACTCACACCATTTTGAACGGCGGGTTTGGGAGGCAGAGGGGGGAGAAATCGGTAAATTCGTAGTTTTTTACGTTTTTCGTCAATATTTCTAAAACTATGCGGTTTAGCATGAACAACCTTCTATACAAAAATGATCTACATTAAATTTAAAATAAAAAATTGTCTGTGCATAATCCTTCTAAAATGAACGGTTCCAAGTTACGCAGGTAGTATAGTATAATTGATCCAAAAAAGGCGTAACCCAGACATCCAAAGTAAAAGTTTTCCTCCAACACCGGATTGTTCTATATGGTCCACATATTGTTCAGTAAAAAGTTACACCATTTTGAGCATCAGGTTTTGGGAGGGAGATAGGGTGGAAGTCGGTAAATTATTAGTTTTTTTAAGTTTTTTGTCAATATTTCTAAAACTATGCTTTAGCGTAAACAATGTTCTAAACAAAAATGTTCTACATAAAATTTAAAACAAAAAAGGTCCGATACATAACAGTTATAAAATCAACGGTTCCAGAGTTACGGAGGGTAAAAAGTGAAGGTTTTCGATACTTTTTATATTTTTTGGGCAATTGATGATGATTTTGGGTGGTGAGGTTGACGTTTTTTCAAGGGCTTATCACTATCATACACCATCGGCCACTGAAATAGCAAATTTTATTTACAAAACACAATCCTGTTAAAGATAATTTCTTTCATCAGTAATAATATTATAAATTGCCCAAAAAATATAAAAAGTATCGAAAACCTCCATTTTTCACCCCCCGTAACCCTGGAACCGTTGATTTTATAACAATTATGGATAGAACCTTTTTTGTTTTAAATTTTATCTAGAATATTTTTGTATAGAACATTGTCTACGCTATAGCATAGTTTTAGAAATATTGAGAAAAAACGTAAAAAAACTGCTAATTTACCGTTTCTCCCCCATCTCCCCCCAAACTGGACGCTCAAAATGGTGTAACTTTTTACTGAACAGAATGTGGACCATATAGAACAATTTTGTTGGAGGAAAACTTTTACTTTGTATGTCTGGGTTAGGCCTCTTTTTGGACCAATTATACTATACTACCTCCGTAACTTTGGAACCGTTCATTTTAGGATTATGCATAGGGCCTTTTTTATTTAAAATGTAATGTAGAACATTTTTGTATAGAACGGTGTTCATGCTAAACCACATAGTTTTAGAAATATTGACGAAAAACGTAAAAAACTACGAATTTACCGATTTATCCCCCCTCTCCCCCCCCAAACGCGACGCTCAAAATGGTGTAACTTTTTTCTTAACATTATGTGGACCATATAGAACAATTTGGTGTTGGAGGATATCTTTCACTTTGGATGTCTGGGTTTGGGCTAGTTATACCATACTATAGACCTGGATCCCGCGTATGAAAAAACAGTTGATTAATAGCAAGCTGAAAATTTGTTAATAGCTTAACGGTGTCTAGTCAGACAAACTATGATATTAGGGAACACTGGAACATGAGAAGTTTTAATTGTGGAACAGTTTAAAAATTTGAAACGTCAGATTACGAAAGCGTTCCATGTATTTTGTCGGACAGAACAACCCATTGATTTGTTACCCTTTCATTAAACTCTCATGCAAAAATCAGTCTGCTAGTACTAACCAACATGATTCCTGTAATTTGACATATTCTTCGTGTTCCACTCATTAAAGTGCCAAGTTGGTGATAAACACCAGTCTGATGTTTGCAGGAGAGTTTAATGAAATGGTAACAAATCAATTCTAAGTTCTGTCCGACAAAATACATGGAACGTTTTCGTAGGCTGACGTTCCAAATTTTTAACCTGTTCAGCAATTAAAACTTTCCCTGTTCCAGTGTTCCCGTACATCTAAATTTGTCCAACTAGACACCGTTAAGCTATTAACAAATTTTCAGCTTGCTATTAATCAACTTTTTTTCATACGCGGGATCCAGGTCTATACCGTAGGCACAGTGTCATACATTTTTGTTATCACATTAAGATTCTATAAAGAACAACAGAATCCAAGTCTTATAATCTTATTTTGTATATTTATAGTCCAAGTAATGAAGCTTAAAATAGGACAAAACCTCGCAATTTTTACAGAATGGATCGATTTGCTTGAAAATTTGAGAGTAAGTAGTGGATAGTCCAAGGATCAAAATCTATATGATTCCGAAAGGCGCTTTTACCATGAGGGTGGTTGCCACCCTATGTCGGGGGTGAAAACTTTTTATTATATTTTGACCGCAAAAGTTGGTAAAAACATTCATTCTAAGCAAAAAATGTTCTATACATTTTTTTGATAAAATTAATAGTTTTCGATTTATTCGCTATCGAAAGTGTTAGTTTTATATTAAAAAAAATAATGTTTTTAATCAGTTTTCTGCAAATAACTCAAAAAGTTTTCGTTTCATCAAAACAACTTTGCTTAACAAAAATGTACCTTTTAAAAAAATAAACAAAACCATTTTTTTAAATTTTGTTTAAGACCAATAGTAATCGAGCTATACTTTATTATATGTTAGCTCTTCTTCGTCACATGCTAAATATTGTAGTTTCAAAGTCAAAAGACGGGAAAACTATGCATTTTTCGAGGATAACTTGTTTAAACTAATTTGAAGTATTTAAGAATATCTATCTCCAGAAATCAAACAAAGTCTTCAGCTCAAAAATTAAGTGGCTTATAATGAAAAGAATGTCAGACCCTATATTTTTCAGCGAAAAAGTGATTGAAAGCAAACCCCTAATCACCACCGTGAATCAAATTAGTCATTGACCTTATTTCGGATTCTTTACTTATGTATTATTAATAGGTTTTAGAAGTTTAACTGGTTTAGAATAATTAGTTTAAAAAAAAAATGGAGTCAAAAGCAAATATGGAATTTTTGAAGTGTGGTAAAAATTTTCCTTTTCTTCAGAATAGAAAGATTATCATCATAGATACGAAAAAATATTTAAATATGAAATTGTAGCTTATTTAATTCCCAAGCACTTGGTTTGCAAAAATTTTTTCTACGGTAAAAATTCAGTGAGCTATTGACAATTAAATCTTGTAATAACATGCAAAAATCACCTTTACCAACCCTTTCAAAGTCACCACTTCTTGCGACTCAGGATTTTAAAAGAATTGAATACTAATAGTCTTATAGATCTTGTAAAAACCTACAAAATTATTTTTTAGCAAACTTTCTAAGATAAAAATTAAAAAGGTTACGGTTAAAAAATCAATATTTTTTTTGAAAAAAAAAAGAAATCCAATTGGAAGCATAATAATGTAAGTTAGCTTTGCTTTTAGTCATTGACCTTATTCATTCTTCTTTATTTATGTATTATTAATAGATTCTATAAGTTTGACTGGCTTAGAATGATTAGTTTTAAAAAAAAACTGGAGTTAAAAGCGAATAACGACTTTTTGTAGTTTGGCAAAAATGCCATTTTCTTCAGAATAGAAAGATTAGCATCAGATATACGAAAAAATGTTTTTATATGAAATTGTAGGTTATTTAATTCCCAAGAACTTGGTTTGAAAAAAATTTTTCTACGGCAAAAATTGAGTGAATGGTAAATAAGTATATATCAAAAAACATTGATTTTTTCTGTATAAAACTAACACTTTCGATAGCGAATAAATCGAAAAGTATTAATTTTATCAAAAAAATGTATAGAACATTTTTTACTTAGAATGAATATTTTTATCAACTTTTGCAGTCAAAATATAATAAAAAATTTCCACCCCTAAGATGGGGTGGCAACCTCCCCCATGGTAAAAGCGCCTTTCGGCAACATATAGATTTTGATCCTTGAACTATCCACTACTTATTTTCAAATTTTCAAGCAAATCGATCTATTCTGTAAAAATTGCGAGGTGAAATGCTTCGGTTCCTGGACTATTACCGCGAAAACAGTAAATATTTTTCTAAATATTCAGTGTGATAAATAGTGAATATTTGGGTCACGTTACCAGAGGAAAAAAATATGAGTTGCTGAGAATTATTATGCAAGGAAGGATCCAAGGAAGAAGAGGCATAGGAAGAAGACGCATCTCCTGGCTGAGGAACTTTAGAGAATGGTTTAACTGTAGTTCATTACAACTATTCAGAGCAGCAGCCAACAAAGTGACCATAGCCATTATGATATCCAACCTCCGATAGGAGAGGGAACTTTAAGAAGAAGAAGTGTGATAAATCCATTTAATGGGACACTGCCATAGCCTTATTTATACAAAAATTTAATCTTTCTAGTTCTCTTAATAGTGATTTATATCAAGAACATTAAGTAGATGTTTGTTCCTGAGCTCAGCTACATATGTACCCGTGTTGAGCTGCCCCCCCCCCACTTGCAAAAATTAAAAAACAAATAGCCCTGATTTATGAGCTATTTATGAGCTCTCATATTCCGCAAACTAAAAATTTTGAGCTCGTTCCACTGAGCAGGAATTTAATACCCTAGTGGGGGGGGGGGCTGAGTCAGCCCCCCCCACTACTTAAAAATAGGAATATTGAATCGGTTTTTGCGGCAGAATTACGAGCTATTTATGAGCTCTTGAAATTATATAGTTTCGATTTTTGAGCTCATCCCCTTTACCCCCAAACAACCCTTTAATTGATTTAACTTAAGAGAAAGATGCTGAGAAAACTTAAAATATATCGTATTGCGGATATAATTCATATAGCTTATATACTCTAAGAATAAACTATTAAATCAAGAGCATTTCGATTATTGAGCTACAACCCCTTCGCAAGAAAACCATCCTATCTTCCCGGCTTAAGAGAAAGTTGTACTTAAAATGCATTAAACTAATTATTTGGCGACTACATATCATTTAATAATTTATAAGCTTCCAAATTACGCGCATTTAGATCAGTAGATTGCAATTTATTTTGTATAGTGCAGTCACTGAAGGTAAAAATCAACGATTACCTTCAATTTCGGTGAACCTCCATCGATTTTCACGAAAATTGGTGAGTAGTTAGAGGATACCTCAAGAAACAAAGGTGACATGGTACCACCTTGCGCCTTTACCCTGAGGGTGGATACCGCCCCTTCTCGGGGGTGAAAATTATTTTATAAAAAATAAATGCACAAATCAATAAAAGAACAAATTAAAAGCAACATTTATTATATAAAGTTAATAAAATAAGTCAATACTTTTTAAGTTATTAAAGATCAAAGATTTTAATTATTTGTGAAAAAAATGCATGTTTTGAAAAGGTTTTTTGTAAATCACTGAAAAACTTTAAGTTTTTACAAAAAAGTTAATAGTAGTTTAATTCGTATAGCTTATATTCTAAGAATAAACTCTTAAATCACGCGTCTTTCGATTATAGAGCTACAACCCCTTCGCAAGAAAACGACCCCATATTCCCGGCTTAAGAGAGAGTTGTTCTTAAAATAATTTAAATTAATTATTTGGCGACTACATATCGTTTAATAATTTATAAGCTTGCAAAATATACGCATCTCAATTATTGAATTGCCATTTTCTTTCTATAGTGCAGTCACTGAAGGTAAAAATCAACTAGTACCTTCGATTTCGGTGAATCTTCATTTATTTTCACGAATTGACAATAACAACTTGGGGTTTTAGCCTGGGGTATATGTCACCCCTTCTCGGGAGTGAAAATTACTTAATTAAAAATAACCCCACAAATCGAGAGAGGGACAAATTGTAAGCAAAATTTGTTATATAATGTGATTAAAATAAATCAATACTTTTTGAGTTATTAAAGATCAAATATTTTAATTTTTGGAAAGAAAATGCATGCTTTAGAGCGATTTTTCATAAATGACTCAAAAACTGTAAGTTTTTACAAAAAAGTTTTCATCACTAAAATTGAAGCTAATAAAAAATATAATAAATTGCTTACTTGAAAAACCCTTTAATGTTAATTTAAAGTAAGTTATTGGTAATTAAATGTATATTTTTTTCCGCGACTGTTAAAATCTAAGGGTTCAAGCTTAAATAACGGGAAAGAGATGCATTTTATAACACTTAGGTACTAAATACTTGTCAAAGTACTTAGAAATACCTATGAAAAATAAGATGCAGAAAAAGTTAATAGTATCAAAATCCGCTCACCAATTTTCGTGAAAATGAATGGAGATTTACCGAAATCGAAGGTACTAGTTGATTTTTACCTTCAGTGACTGCACTATAGAAAGAAAATGGCAATTTAATAATTGAGATGCATATATTTTGCAAGCTCATAAATTATTAAACGATATGTAGTCGCCAAATAATTAATTTAAATTATTTTAAGAACAACTCTCTCTTAAGCCGGGAATATGGGGTCGTTTTCTTGCGAAGGGGTTGTAGCTCTATAATCGAAAGACGCGTGATTTAAGAGTTTATTCTTAGAATATAAGCTATACGAATTAAACTACTATTAACTTTTTTGTAAAAACTTAAGTTTTTCAGTGATTTACAAAAAACCTTTTCAAAACATGCATTTTTTTCACAAATAATTAAAATCTTTGATCTTTAATAACTTAAAAAGTATTGACTTATTTTATTAACTTTATATAATAAATTTTGCTTTTAATTTGTTCTTTTATTGATTTGTGCAATTATTTTTTATAAAATAATTTTCACCCCCGAGAAGGGGCGGTATCCACCCTCAGGGTAAAGGCGCAAGGTGGTACCATGTCACCTTTGTTTCTTGACGTATCCTCTAACCACTGACCAATTTTCGTGAAAATCGATGAAGGTTCACCGAAATTGAAGGTAATCGTTGATTTTTACCTTCAGTGACTGCACTATACAAAATAAATTGCAATTTACTGATCTAAATGCGCGTAATTTGGAAGCTTATAAATTATTAAATGATATGTAGTCGCCAAATAATTAGTTTAGCGCATTTTAAATACAACTTTCTCTTAAGCCGGGAAGATAGTGTGGTTTTCTGGCGAAGGGGTTGTAGCTCAATAATCGAAATGCTCTTGATTTAATAGTTTATTTTAGAGTATATAAGCTATAGGAATTATATTCGCAATACGATATATTTTAAGTTTTCTCAGCATCTTTCTCTTAAGTTAAATCAATTAAAGGGTTGTTTGGGGGTGAAGGGGATGAGCTCAAAAATCGAAACTATATAATTTCAAGAGCTCATAAATAGCTCGTAATTCTGCCGCAAAAACCGATTCAATATTCCTATTTTTAAGTAGTGGGGGGGCTGACTCAGCCCCCCCCCCACTAGGGTATTAAATTCCTGCTCAGTGGAACGAGCTCAAAATTTTTAGTTTGCGGAATATGAGAGCTCATAAATAGCTCATAAATCAGGGCTATTTGTTTTTTAATTTTTGCAACTGGGAGGGGGGCAGCTCAACACGGGTTACATATGTTACATACGATACGACTATTGACCGAGGGCATACACAGTATACAGTATACACATCTATTTTTGCCTCCTACGGTGCACACAAAATTTGTATTTTTTAACGTATCAACATTACTCTTCTACCATTCTATTGTTTATAACTTCGCCGCACATGATGGTCAACTTTTACCGCTTGTATCTTAGGAACCACTCATCGTAATTATGTAAACGTTTTTTCTTTTAAATGAAGTTCCCTGCCGCATTATTTCCAATACCGTTTTCATAGTTTAATTAAATTTAATAGTTTTCGAGATATTCTATTTATGGTAGGGGAGCCCAAGCGGGGATTTTTGCAGTTACTCGAGCGCGTCAGATTATCATATGGAGAGAAACGTGGTACCCTGCAGATGTACCTCTGCCATATATTGGCTCTTAACACAGGGGAGTTCGTTTAGGGGGGCCCGAAAAAAAAATCTATCCTTAAAAATACTCGAAATTGTCAGATTAAGATAAGGTAAGTTAAGTACATGCAAAACAGTGTATATTTAAAAAATCTGACGATTTGAGCGGGGCGTAAGGGAATTGGTGAGTCACAAAGTTTCACAAGAAAAAGGCGAATATTTCGCGAAATGAACGTCAGATCGAAAAAATAATTAAAAATCTATCGATAGATACCAAACACGACCCCTCGCAGAGAGGGGTGGGGGGTAAATTTTAAATTTTAAATACAAATCCCGCGATATTTAGCAAAATAAACATCAGATCGAGAAACTGCAAAATACACTTATTTAATATTTTTGAAAAATATATCGAATGGTATCAAACGCGACCCCCCACGGAGGTGGGGTGGGGGGTTACTTTAAAATCTTAAATGGGAGCCCCCATTTTTTATTGCAGATTTGAATTCACTGCATAAAAATAAGCAACTTCTATTCGAAACATTTTTTCGAATTATGGATAGATGGCGCTATATTCGGAAAAAACGATTAATGGAAATGGAAAATTAAATTAAAAAATGGCAAGCGCCCGCTAAAATGGAAAATTTTACTTAACTTTTTTTTGGTTTTCATCATCATAGTCATTAACATCTTAGTAGATGTGTTGTGGTTCATAATTGGGCTTCAGCAGCTCGGACAGTTTGATTGATAATATTTCTCCACTGGTCGCGGTCATCAGTTACATGTATTGCCTCAGTATACTGTTTGTTGAGAAGCTTTTTAGTAATGTCCGCCCATCGCTGTGGAGATCTTCCGCGTTGGCGTTGAGTCTGAGGCCTTCCTTGGACCACCAACCGCTCCATTTTGTGATCACTCCGATGGATATGACCAAAGAACTTTAAAATTCTAGAGTAAACGGTACTGGAGAGACGCTGATCCAGTTTAATTTCATCCAGAACCGAGACATTTGTACGGCGAGCCGTCCATGGAATTCGAAGCAGGCGTCTCCATGTCCACATTTCAAAGGCGTCTATACGTCGTCTATCTGATTCTTTGACTGTCCATGTCTCGCATGCATAGTAAAATATGGAAAAGACCAGAGTTGAAACGAGTCTCTTTTTGTTTGTCATAGTAATGTGACGATCACGCCAGACCCCGTTTAGTTCACTCATTGCTGCTCTTGCTAGTTGAATGCGTCTTCTAATTTCGGGTTCACAACTGCCTGTGTTGTTAACTAGAGCTCCAAGATATATCATAGATGAGACTACCTCGCATCCCGCAATAGTTTGGGTTTCAGGAAACTGTTGTTGGCGATCAATAACCATGATTTTGGTTTTGTTGTAGTTAACCATGAGTCCAAATTTAGCACTTTCTTCCTCGAGTTTTTTTAATAATTCAATAATTTCTTCTGGAGTAGAGGCTAGAAGTGTAGTGTCGTCTGCGAAACGCCAGTTAGATATCTTAACACCACCTAGGTTTACTCCTCCCTCCCAACCATCCAAGACTCTGCGCATTATGAACTCCGAATAGATGTTAAATAATAAGGGAGATAAAACGCATCCTTGGCGTACTCCCTTCTCCAAAGTGCATTTGTCAGACAGGTATCCGTCCATTCGAATATATGCCAGGTTATCTTGGTACAGTTTGCTAATAAGGTGAGTCAAGTGTTTAGGTACACCCATTGTCGTCAATATGTTCCATAGTTTGTCCCATCTAACATTATCAAAGGCCTTTGTATAATCGACGAAACATATAAATATCGGGATCTGGTATTCTCTGGCTTTTTCTATGATGTTTCTTACATTAAGGATTTGTTCTCTAGTACCTCTGCCCTTTACAAATCCAGCCTGCTCAGGTGCTATTTGCCAACTTATGAAGTTTTCTAGACGCCGTTGCAGTATGTAGAGGATCACCTTACTGGCGTGTGATATTAGAGCTAATAGCCTGTAGTTGTTACAATTATTTGTTGAACCTTTCTTATGAAGAGGTATGATTATAGTCTTTCTCCAATCCTCAGGCCAAACGCATGTGTGCCATATTTCATTACACAATCGATGTAATATTTTCACTCCACATTCCGGAAGATGCTTCAAGACGTCTGCAGTAATGAGATCATATCCTGCTGCTTTGTTTAACTTAAGTCTTTTTAAAGCGAATTCCACCTCGGAAAAAAGTATGTCAGGTTCAGATTCAAAACTAGTGTGGTGTGTCTCTGTTGAAGGAGAATGGAAATTGGAGGTCTGGCAGTCAGGTACAAACGGGGTGTCCGCTGACATCTGGTCCGTATTGGCGTATAAAGACTTACAATACGCCCTCCAAACATCAATTTCCTTGTCCAAATCCGTCTGTACATTACCTTCATCATCTTTGATAGACCAAGATTTCTGTTTGAATTTACGTGTGAGTAGTCTGACTTTATCAAAGAGTTCTTTGGTGTTATTTGTGTCGGCATGTAGTTGAATTTCTCTGCAGATTTTCTCTATATGCTTGTTTTTGTCTCGTCTACAAGCAGCCTGAATAGCTCTAGATAGCTGTCGGTACTGGGAATTCCTGAGAGGTTTCTCGATTCCAGCAATTTTAAGTTTTCTACGTTCTTCAACGAGGTCAAAAGTATCTGCAGACATCCACACTTTTTTTGGTCCGGTTGAGACGGCATTACACTGTGCCTCGCAGTCAGCCAAGGTCTGTATCAAGGTATTTTTAAAAGATAACCAAATCTTTTCGGAATCATGAGTGGCGATAGTTGGTAAAATATTTTCGAATCTTTCATTACATTGGCTTTTAAATTGTTGTGTATCTTTTATTTTTGATATCCTCTTGTTTCGGATCCTAGCACATGCCTTGAATTTTTGCTTTAGCGTTGCAAAAAGAAGTTGGTGGTCAGAGCCGCAGTCAGCGCTAGGTCGTGTTTTACATTGGCTAATAGATGTTTTCCAGCGATGTTTAATCATTATGTAATCGATTTGATTTCGGTGTCGTCCGCCAGGTGAGATCCAAGTGTACAATCTTCTGGGGTGGTGCCTATACATAGAATTCATTATTGTCAAGTCATTGTCAACGCAGAACTGGATAAGGCGGTCTCCATAGTTCGTCATCCATAGTAACACTAAAGATTTCTTTATTTGGGATATTTTGCAGATATGATTCCAGTTCTTTGAAAAAAGATTCAGTTGTATCATCATCAGCAGTTGAGGTAGGCGCATATACCTGAATCAAATGGACGATCGAGGGAGATCCATTTAGTTTTAAGGAAATTATACGATCACTGATAGCTTGATATCCCAGTATATAAGGAGAAAGAGATTTTGAAACCCAAAAGCCAACACCATTGATACTTTTGTTAGTGTTGCCTGAAAAGCACATGAAATGTCCCAAATTAGTTATGTAGTGCCCCTCGTTACGGAAGTGAAGTTCAGAGAGCCCGGCCACAGAGATATTGGTTCGTTCCAGTTCCTTCTCCAGAATAGCTTGTTTGCCCGGTTGTAAAAGGCCACGGACATTCCATGTAGCTATGTTGTATGGTTTGCGGTTATTAAGTTTTTGTTTTTCACCAGTAGCACATTTCGCATGTAAAGCCTGATGAGTCACGTCTACATGCCCGGTAACTGATTTCACACATTCCTCCCCGGACGAGAAGATGCGCCGGGTGCCATCCGGATCGCGAAGCTCATCATCCGAGGCCTCGCAGCTATTGCTCATATCATGAACTTTCGTGGGTGAAATAAAGGGGTGGTTTCCCGTTGCCTTCCCCTTTGGTTGGGAGTGCTAATAAGGAAATTTGTTTAAACAGGGTTAGTAGGAAAGGACAATGGTATCTACTGTTTGGACTTAGTAGATATACCAAGGCTCGCGTTTGCAGGGTCGCATACCTGAAGTAGGACTATCACCTATTGGGTTTATAGACGAGTCTCTACTCGCTACCATGAGGAAATTAGGAGTGTGTGAATGGGGAGAGGCGCAAGTTACGCAGTTTGTGTGTAGGGTGCGCGACATGTATATGCCACACACCCCCCGCGCAAAAAGGACCCCTTCCACTCAAACACGGTCAAGAGGACTCATCCGACACTCGGGGTGTGGCTGAGATAGGTTTTTGGTAAATAAATGGGTATGGGACGAGATGGAATGTTGGGTAAGAACAGCGGTCAGCTGCTCCTGCGTTCGCCTCTTACGACCAGTAGGAGATACTGTGGGTGTATTCTTTTTAGCGGCCCGCATCCCACACGGGCCTTTTTGGTTTTAGGACCTAATCACAACCCAATAGGTCCCCAAAGCGCTCGAGTGACTGCACATTTAGCATACTTTGCTCCCCTACCATTATTTATAAGCCAAAAAATTGCTTATAATTTTTAAATATTTTAGTCCTGTCGCCAGGGGGGGTACAACGGCCTCCTTAATTCAGATGGACTTACCCAACTTTTTTTTATGTATTTTGACCCGTAGAACACGAATTTTTTGGGTAACAGTTGATCCGGATGTCGATAAGATTGTTATAAACAAAGAACTTGAGGAATTACATAGCAGCGATTTTTCGCAAAACAAAACATTTTTTTTATATTTTTTGGGTGATTCTCAGCAAAAAATGGTCTTACAAGTTTTTTCGTATGATGCATAGTTTTCGAGATAAATGCGGTTGAACTTTCAAAAAATCGAAAAAGTGCAATTTTTGAACCGGAATACCTTTTGATTAAAAAATAAAATAGCAATTCTGCTTACTGCATTTGTAAGTTCAAGTCCAATTCTATCGGTTTTGATTATTTGCATTGCTAAAAATTATGGTTTTATTTGTTAAACAAAGCTATAAACACATAGTGTTTCACGTGCCCAATGCATGCGTTTTAATGGACGTAATATACGTAGAAATTCTGTATGCGCGCCTACTCGTTCGATTTCAAATTAGAAATGCATTGAAAACATCATTCAATCACTATGTGTTTATAGCTTTGTTTAACAATAAAAAAATTAATTTTTAGCAATGAAAATAATCACAACCGATAGAATTTGACTTGAACTTTCAAATGCGGTAAGCAGAATTGCTATTTTATTTTTCATTCAAAAGTTATTCGGGTTCAAAAATTGCAATTTTTCGATTTTTTGGAAGTTCAACTGCGTTTATGTCGAAAACTATGCATCCTACGAAAAAACTTGTAAAAACATTTTTTGCTTAGAATGACATAAAAAATACAAAAAATGTTTTGTTTTGCGAAAAATCGCTGTTATGTGATTCCTCAAGTTCTTTGTTTATAACAATCTTGTCGACATCCGGATCGACTGTTACCCAAAAAATTCGTGTTCTATGGGTCAAAATACATAAAGAAAACTTGGGTAAGTCCATCTGAATTAAGAAGGCCGTTGTACCCCTACTGGCGACAGGACTATTTCTGAGGTCGCTTAAATAGTCCAATTTCAATTCTGTAAAGTACATTAGATAGGTATGGTGCCTTTTTATACAAACACCGTAGTTTTTCTAATGTATCATAATAATTATGGTTATATTGCGACCGTAAATTGTTAATTAACAATTTAATTGTTGCTAAACTATTCATTTAATTTCCATCGGCTTCTGGAAATATATTCCATATCGGAAAGGCGTTAGTGTCACCTAGTTATTTAATTATTAATAAATAATTACTTACCTAAAATTTTAGTTGAAAACTAAAGATTTTTTTGAAAAAAACCGCTTTTTTCGAGAAAAATTTTCGTCGAAGTAAATCGGGAAAAACATGTCTCTATGCTGAATTTAATTACGGTCACTTTTTATTTGGGTTTTATTGGTGTAAAGCTAAAATCTCTTGGGCTATAGAGCAATAATTAAAAAAATACGATTTGAGGGAACCCTATTGTTTATTACAAAATTAGCACACTATCTTCGGACTTTGAATACCTATATTTATTAACATAAAAAACATAGAAAGTATATTTTGGCATGGCTCGCAACAAGGATAAAATAAACAAAATATGCATAAGATGGAATGCAACCATAGACACGTGTTTCTGACTTATTAGTTGTCATCAGTATGGTATAGCCAAGTTAGAATAGGTGTATATTTCTACTATTAACTCGCGTTAACCTCTCTTGTATTTAAACAAACTGGAACATGAAGTAAAAACCACTTTTATGTAAAAGGTATATTTACTAAAAATTTTTTTAGAATCCCAATGGATTCAATAAAATGAGTTCATCAGAACGTTTTCAAACCTATCGGTCCATCATCAGTGAATTTGAATACTTGCAAAATAGCCCCAGAACTAGAGATGCATCAAGTCAAACTAGTTTGATTTTTTTCAACAAACTTGACTTGACTTGAAAACCAAACTTTTTTTGTAAAAAAGATTGACTTGACTTGATTTCGATATCTTTAGGTTTGACTTGAAATCAAACTTCTTCAAACAGTTTGAAGTTTGAATATCATATTGTGCAACGTGTTTATTTTTAATTCTAATTGACAGCATACCGCCTTTTGTTTTGACTTATTTGGACAGATCTGAACCTGTACTCTTCTTCTTCTTCTTGTGCTACTCCTATCAGAGATGGAAATCATCAAGGCTACCCTGACTTTGTTTACAGCTGACCTAAAAAGTTCATTAGTGGTGCAGCCAAACCACTCTCTCAAATTCCGCATCCATGACATTCTTCTACGGCCTGGATTCCGTTTTCCTTCTATTTTTCCTTGCATTATATTTTGAAGTAATGCGCATTTATGACCTCTCATCTGGTGACCCAAATACTCGAGTTTTCTTCGTTTTATCGTTAATAAAATTTCTGGGTCTCTTTCTATCCTTCGTATTACTTCAAGATTTGTGATTCTTTCAACCCAACTTATCTTCAGCATTTGACGGTAGCACCACATCTCGAAACTTTCAATATTCTTTATGTCGTTCTGTTTGAGAGTCCAGGCCTCTACACCGTATAATAGCGTGTTAAATACGTAGCCTCTTAGCATTCTTAATCGTAGAGTGATGCTTATATCTCTGTTGCAGAAGAATTTTCTCATCTTTATGAAGGTGGCCCTGGCAATTTCGATACGTCTTTTTATTTTATTGTTTTCGTCTCCAGTTTCGTTTATTAAAGTTCCTAAGTATTTGTAACTTGATACTTTTTCAATTTGAATGCCGTTTATACTAATATATGCTGGTTATGTCATGATTTTACTGAAGACCATATACTTGGTTTTTTTGATATTAATGTTTATGCCATAATTGTTGCAAGTAATATTTATGTTTGTAAGTAATCGTTGTAATTCTTCTACTGTTCTTGCAACTAGTACAGTGTCGTCTGCGTATCCAATATTATTTACAACCTCTCCATTGATTACGATTCCTTCATTTGCTTGCAAAAGGGCTTCCTGACAGATGCTTTCACTATATACATTAAATAGCAGTGGTGACAAAATGCATCCCTGTCTTACTCCTCTACGTATTTCTATTGCTTTTGATATCCCAGTATTATATGGGTATAAGACTTTTCAATCATCTTCCCAATGGTATTAGATCTGAAATAAACATAAATAAATTTCGAGGCAAACTAAAATCGTACCTATTGCAAAATTGTTTCTATAGTGTAAGCGAATATATGGGTGATGTAAATAATTAATTCTATATACTGTTTGTATTTTATCTTATAATAATTTTTAAGTAATATTTTATATATGCATATATGTATTTGTATTTTAAACTGACGTATCCTATATCATGTAAATGATCTTGCAGGACAAATAAAGTATTCTATTCTATTCTATTCTATCTCATTTTCTATTTTGATGTTAGCTTTCTGATTCCAATATAAGTTGAGAATTATTCGCAGATCTTTATTATCTATGTTTTTTCTTTCAAGAATGTCTCTTACCCTATCGTGGCGTACTCTGTCAAAAGCTTTTTCAAAATCGATAAAACATGCATCTACTTCTTGATTAATGTCTAGGCATCTTTGTGTAAGAACATTCAAACCGAAGAGAGCTTCTCGAGTACCTAGTCCTTTTCTGAACCCCATCTGTGTATTACTAATATCTGACTCCAACTTTTGAAAAACTCGGTTGTGGATGATTTTTAGAAATATCTTTAGTAGATGGCTCATTAAAGATATTGTTCGATGTTCTGAACATTCTTTTGCATTGGATTTTTTTGGCAGTGTATAATGGGATTTATCTCATTATTTAGATATTTTAGAAATCCTTAAATTACCTTAAAGTATTCGTTAGATGTTTATTTATAAAACAATAAATATTACGCATATTTGTTATAATAATTGCAAAGTAGAACACCTTAGTTAAAGTCCACGTTTTGCTTACTCAACAAGGTTGTGATTATTCATTTTGACACACTAACGAGAATATATACAAACATATTTACAAAACGAAGTATTTGATAAATATGGGAACACGATCAGATTAGAGTCATTAGTGGGTCAGTCGAATTAGTTAGTTAGGCTTGGGAGGTTGCTGCCGTTAGAGCAGAATAATGTCACCTATTAACTGAATACATTTATATGGTATTAGTTTAATCAAATAAAGTAGTAATGAGTACGTAGTGCCTTCCTGTTAAACAAACCCCATTCCAGTATAGTAAATATCCAGCTACCACCATATGGCGACCTGAGAGACAAACTGGACTTCTGAAGCAGTAGAAAACAGGAAAGATGGCAAAAAACTGGAGGAAACGAAGAAAATTTGGGGTAAAGTACCAATCCTCATATTAATTGGTATCGTTAGACTATATAGAGACTATATGGAGCTGGAGAGACCAACGACAAGGGAGTCCAAATGGTAGACGTCGACATGGACGAAGGTTTGGAGACTTAGGACCACGCCCAAACGTCAAGAGGACAAATGGAAAGAAATGGACAATGCCTAGTGGACAAATGTGTACCTAATCGTGAGTAACTTTTTAGCTATTTTTTAAATTGCATATACAGTCTCACAGATATGAATTTTTTATTAATATAGTATAAATTTAATCATTTAAGAAGAACTAGAATTATTATTTATTACTTAAATATAATTAAATTAGGTCAAATTTTTCGTATATTATTAAGTTTTAGAAGTATTTCACTAATTTAGAAGATTTTTTTGAGAATTACATATCATATTATAGATAATCTTAATCGATAGTTTTATTTTAATAGAAATATAACAATTCTTATATTTTATATGGTAAGAAATAATATAATTATTTTTAACCATACGAGTACGTAAATAAGTTTATTTTGATTGATGTCTTTTTGCTTTTTCTGCACTTTTTGCATACGGAAGTTATTTTGTTTATAACAGTTTACTATTATACTATTTTTAAACTAAGGACTTCGAGTATAATATTATGATGATATGACGTGTTTGACATTGAAAATTGAAACGAATGAACTACATAGGAATTCGCTAAAGCTACAAATTTTTATGAAGAAAGTTTATCATGATAAATAAAATTAGCCTGAAAAATATAAGATATTAGTATTCAAACAATGTGTTTATAAGGAAAGATAAAAGAAAATATTTTAAGATGTTGGAAAGAAATTGGAAAATCCAGCATAAAGGACTTATATTACTGACGGAAATGTCTCAATCAATGGAAATTTTTGTTGAGAAATGCACGTAAATGCAAAGATTTTTACTTATGATAAACAGGACAAGACAAAGAAACATATCCTAAAAAGGAAAAATTAAAAATGACTATGGAAAAGAAATAAATTTTTTATACAAGGAGTATTATTATTCCACGTACATAGGACTAATAAAATTCTTCCTCGTGATAGAGCCCACAACTACTACCATAATGGCATATATAATTTTTATTGAGTAAATGAATTTCCTAGTGAGAGAGTGAATTATTTTTATACAATGATTTGTGACGAAAAGAAAGTCAGTTAAGAAATGATGATGAACTGATATAAGAAGAAAAATAGAAACAAAACAAGTTATATAAATACACGGAAGTAACGGAGTTATATTAAAGGAAAAGAAAATCCCATTTGAGGAAAAAGACAAAAGAATATGGAAAATTAAGACTTAAAAAGTTATCTTAGAAGAAAAACAAGTATTAAGGATAATTTGAAGAAGATTAATGTCAAAAGATATGGAAAAATAGAACTGAAGAGAATTTTGTACCTGCAGTACAAAAAGTTTTTTGTACCTGCAGTACAAAAAGTTACAGTACCTTAGCATCTACAGTAAAGTACTATTTAAGAAGAATACTTTGTATGGCTTCAAGTAACATAATTATTAGTAGAAAATATAAAATAACTTTAAATTTCTATAATATAGATATACTTATTTTACTCGAATGAGGTCATGCAAGACTGTATTTCAATTAAAGAAATAGAGATTATTTTTGTGTCGTAAAAGTGACTATTCGCGTGAAGAAACTGTACTTCTATTTAACTGGTAACAAAAATTTAGATAAACTATTTAGCTATTGTAGGTTTTTCTCATTAGTAGTTTTTATGTAAATATTTTAATAGGCGTCCAGACTTAATATTAATTAGGTACTCAGCAATTGCAAGCTGAAATTTTCTTTATGTATAGGAGATTTTCATGATATTTCAGGAGATTTTCATTATTAGGAGATTTTCATGATAATTTTTTAACAGAATATGGTCTATTTTTATTAACACTTTCTTTCGATTTTTTTCATAATTGAATGCTAAAATTTTTTTTGATACCGACTTTTTTATTTCAATTTTTTTGTAAATATCGATCAAATTTTGGTATAAATATGATTTGGTGTTTAATGATGACGAATTAATGAGGTAACTGATTTTTATATAGTAAAACCATAATTGATTTGAGACTATCTAGACGCTAAACAATAAAAAAACAGACTCTTGTCAAGGGAAAAGTACAAATTTAAGTTCGAAGATTTTAGCATACCCAGTTTTTGTTTTGAAGTAATCCTATTCTCAACTAAGGGGGAGCACTAGGTTCAGACAGGAATTTAGGGATGCAAGATGTAGAAGATTTTTTTAAGTGCACAAGTATCCATTTTGTCTTTTTGGAACAAACCTTCTCACGACTAAGGACGTGCAAAAGGACCGGAAGCAAATGCAAGGATATAAAGTTGCGAAAAACTACCCACCAATTAGGTAAGGGTTAGAAAATGAAGAATTTATGAAGCAAATGATATATAAATGAAGAACTATGAAAATAATACGAATATAGGAAGGAAGATATATGAAATATGAAGTAATTGATGTAATGAAGAAATATGAATAATAATAAGAAGAAGAATTATATTTAATAGTACACTATGAAGAAAGTACTAGGTATAAAGAAAATGAAGAAATATGTAGTTATTGTGAAGTACCAGACAAGAAGAAGAATAAGAAAAAGAGATAATTTCTAATAGAAGAATATTAAAAATTGGAGAACATCAAAAGATTTGTCTTAATGGTCTAGTAAAGAAGTAAAATTAACAAGTAAGTTCAAATGAAGGAGTTGTAATTTTTTTAAACCTCTGAAATTAAAGTAAAGTATAAAATACAATTTCTAAGTATAGATTTTCGCGAGTCACAAGAAAAGAATTAACTAAGAATAGACGATGTTTGATAATTAGTGAAATAAATTGTATATATTTGTAAATTTTGTTTAAATACTTTTTTTTGTAAAAATTTGTATAAATTTATACATATAACGTAGTCAGTTGATGATGATAGTAAGAAAATTTTCTTCTCTTCGGGGAGGAAAAAGGAACCACGGTACATGGCTCAGAAAATTTTCTTTTCTAAGGGGGATGATATAATGGGATTTATCTCATTATTTAGATATTTTAGAAATCCTTAAATTACCTTAAAGTATTCGTTAGATGTTTATTTATAAAACAATAAATATTACGCATATTTGTTATGGTCCAAGAGCTGTGAGACATTTTTGAGTAGGTATTTTAGGCAACCTGAAAATTTTTCAGGTGACTCTTCCATGATAGCCTAATACAAAAATGCCGGTCTGGCTGGAGGGTAGCGGTTATTTTCCCCAAACATCCCCCCCAAAGTTAAAAAAAGGGTAAAAATTGTTATTACAAAAAATATCATTGACGTGACTTTAAAGTAAATTTAAATATTCGAATATAAAGAAAATAAACAGGCCAGGCGATTTGAGGGCGATTTTAACTCTGCAAGATACTTGCATGGGCGCCCCAGGATTATTTTCAGGGGATGCATCTGAACTTCAGAAGATTTCATCTGAATCTGTACATACTATTAACGAGTATAAAATATACAACTATACATGCAAAGCTATGCACATTCCTTCCGGACAGGGAAGTACAATTATTATTTTGACAGGGTATTTTTTTAATATCAAAAATATTCTAAAAAAGACAGAATTTTTTTTGGTGAAATTTTCCAACTGCCATGTGATCAAACAAATTACGCGTACATATAAATGAAAAGCGCTATAGGTAAGCAGCAGTGTGAGAAAGAGCGTATACCGATAGCTGTTTGCGTTCTCTGTTGTACCTGAGCGAGTCCGTTCGCTCTAGAAAAATCACGTGACCTGGCGATCCCATGTTGTTGTGTCTCGAAACGTTAGAGTAATTATTATATATTATAGTTTTTTAAGTAACTTGTTCTTAATTAAAGGAAAATAATACGTACTATACAATAGATTTTGCAAATATGATAGAAAAAGACAGATTTATTATTATAAATATATAGGTAGAAAAGTATAAAAGTATAAACTAAATTAATTCTGTGTCCGAATCTTGTACTTCTTCTTCAAATTCCTTATCTGTGCTTAAATATTCACTGGCTTCTTCTTCGTCAGACTCCCCTCGAGACTCAGATTCCTCTTCTACATGATCTGTAAATAGTTGTAATATGTATTTAGAATTAATTAAAAATTTAAAATTCTCTGTCCTTTTATACGGAGTCGAAGCCTGGACAATCACGGGCGCATCTGAAGAAAGACTTGCCATTGTTGAGATGTGCTGTTATTGAATAATGTAAAAAATATCATGAACACAACACGTAACAAACACGGAAACATTAAGAAAGATGAAAAAGGCAAAAGAAATACTCAACACTATAAAGGAAAGAAAGATGAGCCAAAATAAATATTCATTCTCTTCTTCTTCGTCAGACTCCCCTCGAGACTCAGATTCCTCTTCTACCTGATCTGTAAATAGTTGTAAATATGTATTTAGAATTAATTAAAACTTAATGTATACTAATACTTAATACTTTTCCTTATATTATAAATTACATCATGTTTTTTATTTCTTAGTATATGACCAAAGTAGCTCATTTTTCCTTCCTTCATATTGTTGAGTATTTTTTTGACTTTTTATCCTTATTAATGTTTCCGTGTTTGTTACGTGTTGCGTCCATGATATTTTTTACATTATTCGATAACACCACATCTCAACAATGGCAAGTCTTTTTTCAGATGCGCCCGTGATTGTCCAGGCTTCGACTCCGTGTAAAAGGACAGAGGATAGGTACGTAGCAACTCAATTAATTAATCACTAATTAATTTTTAATTAATTCTAAATATATATTACAACTATTTGCAGATCATGTAGAAGAGGAATCTGAGTCTCAAGGGGAGTCTGACGAAGAAGAAGACAGTGAATATTTAAGCTCAGATGAGGAGTTTGAAGAAGAAGTACAAGATTCGGACACAGAATCAATTTAGTTTATACTTTTATACTTTTTTACCTATATCTTTATAATAATAAATCTGTCTTTTTCTATTATATTTGCAAAATCTATTGTATAGTACGTATTATTTTCCTTTAATTAAGAAAAAGTTAAAGTAAACACCATCTATCTATCGCCCGTCGGCAAATTCAAACAAAAATATAACTCCAGACCATCTTTGACCACCTTTAGTCCAGACAAATTAATATATGTATTTAATATATTTTTACCACCAAAAATGAGATGTTTTAATCAAATATTGCTTCAAATATAATCTGCAGAATAATTTTGAATCAAGTTCCGCTAATGAACTTGCTTTTTTGTCCTTAAAAGTAGAAAAAAGTTTCATTTCTATTGCTTAATATTTCATCTAAATATAATCGTCTAACAATTTTAACTGTACTAATGCCCAAGTATACATTTTCAAGTGTTAAACTTGATTGATTTACAATGAGTAACCCGGTTGTAAAAATACCGGCGTGTGCTTAATCAAAGGGACATTGATTTACTCGAATTTCATAACAATACAAATGTTATCTGTTTGAATTTGCCGACGGGCGAAATATCTATGGACCCGACTCTACTTAAAAAACTATAATATATAATAATTACTCTGACGTTTCGAAGCACAACAACATGGGATCGCCAGGTCACGTGATTTTTCTCGAGCGAACGGACTCGCTCAGGTACAACAGAGGACGCAAACAGCTATCGGTATACGCTCTTTCTCACACTCCTGTTTACCTATAGCGCTTTTCATTTATATGCACGCGTAATTTGTTCGATCACATGGCAGTTGGAAAATTTCACCAAAAAAAAGCTGTCTTTGTAGAATATTTATTTTTAATATTAAAAAATACCCTGTCAAAATAATAATTGTACTTCCCTGTCCTGAAGGAATGTACATAGCTTTGCATGTATAGTTGTATATTTTATACTCGTTAATAGTATGTACAGATTCAGATGAAATCTTCTGAAGTTCAGATGCATCCCCTGAAAATAATCCTGGGGCGCCCATGCAAGTATCTTGCAGAGTTAAAATCGTCCTCAAATCGCCTGGCCTGTTTATTTTCTTTATATTTGAATATTTAAATTTACTTTAAAGTCACGTCAATGATATTTTTTGTAATAACAATTTTTACCCTTTTTTTAACTTTGGGGGGGATTTTTGGGGAAAATAACCGCTACCCTCCAGCCAGACCGGCATTTTTGTATTAGGCTATCATGGAAGAGTCACCTGAAAAATTTTCAGGTTGCCTAAAATACCTACTCAAAAATGTCTCACAGCTCTTATACTATTATAATAATTGCAAAGTAGAACACCTTAGTTAAAGTCCACGTTTTGCTTACTCAACAAGGTTGTGATTATTCATTTTGACACACTAACGAGAATATATACAAACATATTTACAAAACGAAGTATTTGATAAATATGGGAACACGATCAGATTTGAGTGATTAATGGGTCAGTCGAATTAGTTAGTTAGGTTTGGGAGGTTGCTGCCGTTAGAGCAGAATAATGTCACCTATCAACTGAATACATTTATATGGTATTAGTTTAACCAAATAAAGGAGTTATGAGAATATAGTGTATTCCTGATAGTCAACCCCATTCCAGTATAGTAAATAACCACGTACCACCATAAGTGTAACGAATGTAGACAGCAGCCACTCTTGAGGTATAATACCAGTATTGTATACTGTGTTAAATAAGTGCAATATTATACCTATTGATTCATCATTCAAGAGCTTTAGTAATTCAGTAGGAACCCCATCGGGTCCATTTGCCTTTCCAGTTTTGGAATTTCTCAGTGCCATTTCTACTTCACATGTTAGGATTTCAGGTCCCGTTACACCATTTACCTGGACAATGTTATTTATGTTGCCCTCAAACAATTCTCTTATGTATTCACTCCATCTATTAATTTTTTCTGTTAAGTCTAGAATAATATTTCCGTCTTTGTCCTTAAGCAAACTTATTTCATGTCTTCTTTGGGTTCCTGTCAGTTCTTTTACTTTTTTATGTATATTGAATGTGTCATACTTTCTTTCATAGTCTTCCATTTCTACACATTGTTCTTTAATCCATGATTCTTTGGCCTTCTTTATTATTTGCTTTATGTTCTTATCAACCTCTCTGTATTTTTCTGAATTATTCTTCAATTTGCGTTTTTCATCCATTAGTTCTAGTATGTCTGGTGTCATCCACACCTTATGATTCTTTGTAGATTTGGTTAGGTGTTTCTTTCCCGTAGTTCTTATTATAGTGTTTATATACTTCAATTTTTCATCTATGTTGTCTGTTCTGCGGATTTGGTTTTCTGCTACACTGCTACCTGTACTCTGCTAGTCCGCAAATTAGTTATATTGGTTATAGGTTATATTCATATTTAGAAGCATACGCTTTGCTTGTTTGTTGTAATACGTTAGTTTTGAAAGGTGTGCTTTGTGCAATAATGTCTGAACCTGAACTTTTTTACGCTCAGAATACGTACCAGAACAAAGTGAGTATGATTTTGAAAATTTCCCCACTGCAACAATTAAGAGAAAAAAATCTGTAGACGAAGCAGAATTAATTAACAAGAAAAATAAATATGTAGGTATACTGATTTATTTAATGTTTTGGCAGGCGATTCCAAAACAATGAAAATTGCAAAGTGCACATTATGTAAAAATAAAAACAGTGTTATAAAAATGACATAGTGGAACTATGTAGTTCTTTAAAACATCTGAAGGTGCATTTAAATCAAAGCGAACACGAACGAACGAACGAAGGAACGAATTCGTAGGTGTTCGCTTGGTTATTCGTTCGCTACAAAGTAGGACCACAGAATAATAAAATCTAATATTATGTTTATTCTAATCTAATATTATATACTTATATTTACTATGATGTGTATCTTATATTTACTATGTTGTCGAACCAATGTCGGATACAGGTGAAGATATAATTGTTAGCGTTGCTAGTTTTATAGTTATTGCAGGACTTGCCGAAAAAAAAAGGAAGAAGAGAGTGTGCTGTTCGAGTTTGTTACAAAAGGGAAAAGAAGGAGGAGGCGATGCCTTGTTAAGTGATTTAATGACTGACAATTTATTCCAAGTTACAAATTTCTGTAGAATGTCTATCGAAGATTTGGAGTCACCTCTGTTAACCGTCAGGGCACATACAGAAGTTGTATTGACTACATAAGCAAAAATTTTAATGTAAAAAAATAAAAAAAAAGTTAATTTGATTTGTGATGAGGACACAAACGGCTATCCATTGCTAATAGATAAAAAATTGTTGAAATGGCAGCAAAGGCGGACCAAACCGATTCAGAAGCTGACACAGACTTGGAATTTGACTGTAGATATGTTGATGCACCTATTGTAACTGACAAAGATGCGTTAATAATCTAGAGAAACTGCATCGCATATGCAATAATTCATTGAGTGGTATTCTCAACAAGAAGAAGCCGATAAAGTAGATTGCATGATCTTATGCCGATTAAGAAATTCAGCCGTCGCAAAATGTGAAGCAACAGTAAAACAAATACAGATTTCAGAATATTTTAAATTGATTCGATTGTATGAACACAAATCCCTCTTATATTGTCAAACAAACCATACAAATGAAATTTGAGAGTTGTACTATGAATTCTCAATTTTTTTTAATGTTCTGTTAACCGTCTTTTCGATTATCCGTCATACCCTTGGTCCGGTGCCCTGACGGATAATCGAGGTTCTACTGTACTGTTAAAGAAAGAATGCTGCTAACCCTCCGCTTTCTTGCAACAGGTGACTTCTATGCAAGTCTTAAGTACTTGTTCAAAATTTCAACTTAAGAAAGTAACAAATGAATTATGAAAAATATATTTAATGGTAAAATTTAAATAAACAATTAATAATTATTTTTGTAGGTCTATAATTTTAATATTATAATATTTGTATATGTACAAAAATAAGTGCATTACCAGACTTAATTCGGTTTTAGTCACCAGCCAGATGGATTTAAAAGCTTAAAAATAATATGTATTTAGCAGTGACGTAAATTTTCATTATTTTTGACTATTTGTAACGATTCCTATAACTATATATACCAGGTACTTTATACTCTTAATGGCAGTAGTTTTATTAGTCATCTAACAAATATAAAACTACCAAAGTGTATTTCTGGACCATCGTTCTGCCAATTCGTTTTCATAATAGAATAAAGAATAGTAGGATTTTTTTATTAGAGTTACAACAATAAAGCAACAAATACTGTAAAATATCAAAGAACCTTTTACTGACAGGTACCCATTTTTACCCAAGTTTCGACAAATGCGGGAAGGCATATTGCCCGCACATGTATTTAAAATGGGCCAGTCACTGTTTGAGTTTAAAGTCGTGTTTCTTGTTAGTGAAAGTGAAATTTTAATACAATAATAGCTAAAAAAATGCAATGTGTGTTCTGCAAGGAAAAAAATGAGAAAATAATAAAGATATGTCATTTTCTTAAATATAAGCATAAATTTTGATACGACTTCAATTTCATTTTGTCCTGTCTGTATTCTATAATTATTTAATTTAAAACAAAAATAATTTATCCAGGTATTTTTTATTTTGTTGAAAATTTTGACGATAAATTTTAGTTATTAACACGTTAAGCCCCATGTGTACCACACTGGCACACACTCTAGTTTTATCTGGGACCGTGTGTACCTATCAGGCCACAGCGAAGTGTCGTGTTCCTAATGCCGTGGCTCGTCGAGGATCGCATTTGCCGTGCTTTCTTATGTATAAATGTGTGTAAACGGTCTGTGGTAAACAAAATCAGAGGTTGGTCCGTTAAACCACGTGTTCACAAACAGGTTAGGTTATAATTTCTAACATGCTTCAGTCAGTATCGGTTCGAACGTCTAACGAGGCTAACACTATTTTCTCTTCAGTTTTTTGTTAAAAAGTGGAACTAAAAAATAAGATAATGTTCCGTAAAGGACTATCGGAAGACGAACTTCGCAGACTTGCTGAGGAGAGTGACTTTAGTGATAGTAGTATGTCTGAAAGTACGTTTTATGATTCTGATGCCGATCCAGTGTACAATGAAAATGTTACTGATGGTTCTTCAGACTCATACAGTAGTGAATATGAGTCTCGTAGAAAAAAAGCTAAAATTTGCAAACAAACACAAAATTGCAAAGAATTTACTGCAGGTTCTAGTTCTAACCAAAAGGAGGCTGATACAAGAAGGATAGGTAAATTATTTAAGAATGCACAAATTCGGTTTGTACTTTACTTTTTTTTTGCTTTGTAGAAAAAGCTGAATCTGCAAACGTTAGCCTGGAAGCTGTTATTGACGATGTATCAAGAAATAAAATAACTGCAGGTCCTAGTTGTATCCAAAAGGAGGCTGATACAAGAAGGATAGGTAAGTTATTTAGGAATGCACAAATTCTGTTTGTAGTTTACTTTTTTTTTGCTTTGTAGAAAAAGCTGAATCTGCAAACGTTAGCCTGGAAGCTGTTATTGACGATGTTGTATCAAGAAATAAAATAACATGGAGCGATGTGCCAAATCCAGATGATCTCAATAAGTTCGAACTATCATTTACTTCAGGAATAAGTCAGGAAGAACTCGCAAAACTTACAGACCACAAACCAATAGATTTCTACCTACTGTTTATCGACCGTCAAGTGCAAGATTTGTTGGTTACTGAAACTAATAAATACGCCGAACAAACCATAATCGCTGGTATTGTAAATGAGTCAATAACGAAACATTCGCTTATGAGTAACTGGAGACCAATTGACAGAAAAGAATTGCTTCGATTTTTGGCTCTCATTATTTGGATGGGGTTAGACAGAAAACCGAAACTCAGAAATTATTGGAGTAACAATTTACTTTACAAAAATGAAGTTTCTAAAATGTGTGAAATAAGTAGAAGTCGATTTGAAATATTATTACACTTCTTTCACATTTCAGATAACGAGAGCTGCCCACCTGGAAACAGACTCTACAAAATTTCTCCTCTTGTACAAATACTAAATGAAAAGTTTCAGAAAATGTGTACTCCTAGAGAATCGTTATGTATTGACGAAACTATGGTGCCATTTCGTGGTAGACTTAGTTTTTTGCAATACATTCCTGGAAAAAGACACAAATATGGAGTCAAATTGTTTAAACTTTGCGTCGCAGATGGATATACGTACGCCGTTAAAGTGTACGGTGGAAAAGAGATGCAACCATCTGAAAAGTCGTTAGCATCCAGAGTGGTGATGGAACTTATGCAACCGCTTCTAGATACAGGCAGAAGTTTATATACTGATAATTTTTATACGAGTGTTGACTTGGCTCATGATTTAAATAATAGGAAAACCCATTTAGTCGGAACATTACGTTCCAATAGGAAACATAATCCCAAAGCGGTAGTCAATGCAAAATTAAAAAGAGGTGACATGAAGTATCTACAGAGTAATACAAAAGTTGTTATCGGAAAATGGAAAGATAAACGGGACGTTTTGTTTTTAACGACCAAGGATATTCCTTTGATGATAGATGTTCAAACAAAACGTGGACCTGTTCCCAAACCATCGACCATTGTTGACTATAATTCTGCAAAATCTTTTATCGATGTGTCGGATCAAAAGGCTGCATATAATTCCCCTGTTCGACGAAGTATGAAGTGGTATCGTAAATTGGCTGTGGAATTACTAACAAATACCGCACTTGTGAACTCTTTAGTTCTCTACAAATCTGTTACTGGCAAACATCTCTCAATTACTGAGTTCCGTGAACAGATTGTTCAAAGTCTTTTAATGCCTCAAACAACTTCTGAAAACTCTTTAACAACTTCTGAAAACTCTTTAACAACTCTGCATACGTTGGACGAGAAAGAGAAAAGGGGAAGGTGTTCAGCATGTTACAAGAACTTTTCGAACCGTGAAGGAAGAGCATCAGCGATGAAGAATGCCAAAAGGGTATACACTTTTTGTCCGGCATGTGCCGTTAATACCGCATATATGTGTGTTAAGTGTTTTGTGAATATTCATACATGTTCTTTGAAAAAATAAATTGTTTTTGTATTTTTAAACTTAAAATATCTTAGGGAGAAGGTATTTGATTATCTTCCTGGTGTGAGCCAATATGGCACACATGGTCCACATTAAAACAAATTACAAAAATAATTATAAATAGACCGTGTGTACCCTGTTGGTACATGCTGTTTTTTTACTTAAAAAATGTATTTTGTTTTTATTTTAGAATAGAAATAAATAGTTATACACATTCTTATTTCAAAATTATTAAAAAAATGTTCCGGTCTGACAGAAAAATTATGTCATGATGGTCCGGGGCTTAACGTGTTAATATTTAATTTAAATCTATCATTATCAACTAATAGTTTGTGATAAATAATACCCGGTTGCACCAACAGATCTTAAGCTTAAGTCTTCTTTTTCTTCAAGTGCCATCTTCGTTCCGAAGGTTGGCGATCATCAGGGCTATACGTATTTTCGAAACCGCTGACCGAAACAATTCGTTGTTGCTACAGCTATACCATTCCCGTAGAATCTTTAGCCAGGAGTTTCGTCTTCTTCCTATGGACCTTTTATTTCCTGCTATCTTCCCTTGCATAATTATTCGAAGCAGTTCATATCTTTCGCCTCTTGTAATGTGTCCTAAGTATTGCAGTTTTCGTTTTTTGATCGTAAATATGACTTCCTTTTCTTTATTCATTCTTCTCAAGACCTCGACGTTTGTGACTCTCTCCGTCCATGATATTCTCAAGATTCTGAGATACATCCACAGTTCAAATGCCTATAATTTTTTGGTATCAATATTTTTCAGCATCCACGACTCCATTCCGTAGAACAGCACAGAAAGTACGTAACATCTCATCAGGCGAAGTTTCATTTCAAGGCTCAAATCTCTTCCACAGAACACTCTCTTCATTTTAGTGAATATGGATCTGGCTTTTTCTATTCTTATTTTGATTTCTGCTGAGCTATCGTTGTCTTCATTTATAAAAGTACCTAAATATTTGTATTTGCTAACTCGATCGATAATTTCATTGTGTAAATATAAATGTTGGACATTTCGTGTTGATTTCGATATTACCATAAATTTAGTTTTCTTTATGTTCAAAGATAGTCCATATTCTTCGCTGCAGTCTGCTATCTTATTCACCAATGTCTGTAGCTCTTCAAGTGTTTCTGCGATCAGAACGGTGTCGTCGGCAAATCTCAGATTGTTTAATCTATTTATTTTAATACCTATGGATTGCTCAGAGAGTGTTCTATTCATTACGTCTTCGGAATAGAGATTAAACAGGGTTGGTGACAGTATACACCCTTGTCTCACACCTCGCTTTATTTCAATTTCTTCAGTGGTATTATTCTCTACTCTCACTACTGCTTTTTGATTGTAGTACATATTTGCTATTAGTCGGATATCTCGTTTATCTAAATTCTTTTCTGCCAGGAGTCTGATTAGATGATCATGCCGCACTTTATCAAAGGCCTTGTTATAATCTATGAAACACAGCAAAAGCTTAAGTCGAGAATACCATAAGAATTAATATAATATAATTATAATATATTACAATAAGAATACCATAATACAGGTTATTACAATACAATAAGAATACCATAATACATAACATATACAGGGTGTAACAAAAATACAGGTCATAAATTGATTCACATATTCTGGGACCAAAAATAGTTTGATTGAACCTAACTTACCTTAGTACAAATGTGCACATAAAAAAAGTTACAGCCCTTTGAAGTTACATAATGAAAATCGATTTTTCCCAATATATCGAAAACTATTAGAGCTTTTTTATTGAAAATGGACATGTGGCATTACTATGGCAGTAGTATCTTAAGAAAAAATTATAGTGAAATTTGGAAATCCCTCAAAAATTTTATGGGGGTTTTGTTCCTTTAAACCCCTCCCCCCCAAACTTTTGTATACGTTCCAATTTAATTATTATTATAGTACCATTAGTTAAACACAATGTTTTAAAAACTTTTTTGCCTCTTAGTACTTTTTCGAATAAACAGTTTTTATCGAGATATTTTGAATATTTGTCAAATCCACCACATATTTGTATATGGTTAAGTACGATTATGGACACTTGGTAATAATATGAAAATTTATTTATGATTTACATTTTTAGGTATATTTTGAACCATATTAAAAAAGAAGCCACATCTCGATAAAAGGTGTCTTATCGAAAAAATACAAAGAGGCAAAAAATTTTAAAAAGACTGTGTTAAACTAACGGTACCGCAGTAATAGTTTAATTGGAACATACACCTAAACATTTATGGGGTTTAAAGACACAAAACCCCCATAAATTTTGTATGTAAACGTATTAAAAAATGAAGCCGCATCTCGATAAAAACTGCCTTATCGAAAAAATACTAAGAGGAAAAAAAGTTTTGAAAATATTGAATTTAAGTAATGGTACCACAATAATAAATTAATTGTCACGTACACAAAAGTTTGGGGGGGGGGGGGTTTAAGGGAACGAAACACCATAAAATTTTTAGGGGGTGCCCAAATTTCACTATAATTTTTTTTTTAAAATGTTCCTGTCATAAGAATGCCACATGCTTATTTTCAATAAAAAATCTCCAATAGTTTTCGATATATTCGAGAGAATCGATTTTGATTTTGTAACTTCAAAGGGCTGTAACTTTTTTTATGTGCATATTTGTACTAAGGTAAGTTAGGTTCATTCGAACTATTTTTGGTGCCAGAATACGTACTTTAATTTATGACCTGTATTTTGGTTACACCCTGTATAATAATAGATATAATTGATAATAAGGTAAGAATCTAAAATTATGGTGCAACGTAAGTGATACTCAAGGAGGCCCTATCTATAAGTAGAGCTTAGCTAAGCTGGAGCTTAAGATCTGTTGGTGCAACCAGGCATAAATCGTGCAAAAATATCTGGCAATTATAAATTCATATTTCTTCTTCTTCTTAAGATGCTGTGCATTTCTGCATAGACGGTGAAACGTTAGATAGTCAGGATTACATAATTCTGTTTTTAGCAGCATTGCGAAGCATTTCATAGCTGTGGGTTCCTGTCCATTGGCGATTATGCAGCCATGACATCTTTTTACGTCCCAGTCCTCTTTTACCCTCTATCTTTCCGTCGAGTATCAGTTACTGAAAAGTGTATCGTCGTCCTCGTAGTATGTGCCCCAAGTATGTAGTCTTACTTTTAACATAATTAAAAAGTTCCCTATCCTGTAAACCGGCTCTTCTTAGTACTTCCTCCTTTCTGACTCTGTCCATCCATGATATTCTATGTATTCGACGTAGGCACCACATTTCAAACACTTTCGATGCCCAAATCGGGTGTCGTTGTCAAAATACAAAATATTACTAAACTAAATACAAATGTTGTTGCTTAGTAAAAAATTCTTCTAATAATTTATTTAATCTGACTCATTTATATCGGCAATTCAGACATATAATATTATACATTTTAAAGTAGAAAACTTTAAAAGGATATTGCCAATATTTATGAGTTGCGTTCCTGAAAAATTACTAAACATTTTTATCTCGAGGAAAAGTATATCTATTTAATAAATTAATTTTCAAACTCTTTCAAACTAGTTTGACAAACAGTTTGAATTTTCAAACCTCTAACCATTGACCAGTTTGACTTGACTTGAATTAATTGACAGAAGGATTGACTTGAGTTTGACTTGAATTAAGTCAAACTCAAGTCAAGTTCAAACATTCAAGTCAAACTTGTGCAACTCTACCCAGAACCAAACAATGGTTGTGATTATAAATAAATCTACATTATGTTAAAATAAATTTAAAATGGCTAAACGCCGATGTTCAGGGATTAAACCTCTGGGAACATGGTGAAACTCTACCCGAGGACCCAATCAACCATCTTCGGTCAACGATGACTACTAAGACTTAGTACTACTATTTTGCAAGTATTCAAATTCACTGATGATGGACCGATAGGTTTGAAAACGTTCTGATGAACTCATTTTATTGAATCCATTGGGATTCTAAAAAATTTTTTAGTAAATATACCTTTTACATAGAAGTGGTTTTTACTTCATGTTCCAGTTTGTTTAACTATAAGGTATACAGCCAACCCAGGGAACTACCCCTTTTTAGTCTCTTGTATTTATTAACATATAAATATAATCATAAGATTCGATTCCAGCAATAAAATTGCTGGTAAACAACTGTTCCCAAAAATGTCCTGGTCTCCGGTAATCGCCCCAGGCTATATTGCCAACCGTGACATTTGCTAGTTATTAAGGTTTAAGTTAATTTTTTTATTTGCTTTTTTTGTAGTTTTTGTTTTATGTTTTTAGCTTTTTCACTATAGACCAGTCTGTATCATCGCCCCCTTTAGGTAAATTATTCCGATTCGATTTTTTTGCACAAACTTACTCAAAATAAGGTCCTTATAACAAATCCACAGGGTTCCGGGAGTGCCGCGGTTGGAAAATTGTTTAAACAATTTTTTTTAAACAAATTCAAAAAATCAATCTTTTCACTTCGGACAAATTTTTTTTTAGATTCTTTGGGCCATTACGAGCAAAATAGGTCACTTGTGATTTTTCATTTTCAAGACTTAATAACTCGGTTAAAATTATTATTATGAAAGTCAGAACTAAAGCAAAGGTTAAGAAAGACATGCACCATTCGGCTCGTCCTCAAAATCAATAATGTCATTAAATACGCCTAACTTCACGCGCAACTTTGATACGAGAATTATAAAATAATATGTATTGAAATCCAGATCGCGTAATTTTTTGAGCATTATAAAGTGAGTACAAAGATGTGCATATTTTTTTATAATTCCATCTTCAATTTACCCTGCACTTTTCGTAGACTATTATTGAGAAGGTAGAGTCGTATTTGTTTTGGACGGCGCCCACACAGTTAAGGCAGTCAAGATCATGTAGGCGGGGCTTTAAACTATGATTTAGTCACTTTCTGACTTTCATGATAATAACTTTTAACCAAGTTATTAAGTCTTCAAAATGGCCATTTTCCCATTTTTTAAATTTTAAATCGCATATAACTCGACAACTAGAAATTTTAGAGAAAAATCAGAAGAGACCTTCTTTGTTCATAATGATCCAAAGAATTTAAAAAAAATTTCTGCAAAGTAAAAAAAATTGTTTTTTCTGAATTTGTTTAAAAAAATGTTTAAACAATTTTCCGACCGCGGCACCTCCCGGCACCCTGTGGATTTATTATAAGGACTTCTTTTTGAGTAAGTTTTGTAAAAATATCGAATCGGAATAATTTACCCAACGGGGGCGACGATACAGCCTAGTCTACTTCTTGGTCTCTAGAATTGTTGCAAGACAAATAATTTCTATTAGTCCAAGTAATGAACCTTAAAATAGGACAAAACCTTGCAATTTTTACAGAATGGATCGATTTGCCGTGGGGATGGTTGCCTCCCCATCTCGGGGGTAGAGATTTTTAATTATATTTTGACCGCAAAAGTTGGTAAAAACATTCATTATAAGTAAAAACGTTCTATATATTTTTTTGATAAAATTAACTGTTTTCGATTTATTCGCTATCGAAAGTGTTAGTTTGATATCGAAAAAATCAATGTTTTTAATCAGTTTTCTGCTAATAACTCAAAAGGTTTTCGTTTTACCAAAACAACTTTACTTAATAAAAATCTACTTTTTGAAAAAATAAACAAAACCGTTTTTTTTTAATCTGTTTAAGACCAATCCCAAGCAGCAAAAATTTTACGACCAATTACAACCTGCAACCAATTTTGTCCTAATGGGACGTTAAATTTAAGGACAAAATTGGTTCACAATAACCCTTAACCAAGGACAACGTCTGTTTTTCCTATGGACCAACGTTGCTGCTAATAAGTAATATAATCTGATGACCAACCGACATCGGGAATAACGACGTCAATTATTAGGATAAGGTTTGACGTTAAGCTGACGTCGGTCTTAACCTATCTGTAGTATAAGTGCAATTAAGTGGCATACATCAACGACTACTCAACGACGGGAATTACAACGTATTTTTTAGGATAGATGTCAACGTTCAGAGGACGTTGGTGTTTTATCAAGCATGGTAGACGTATTTTTCGGGAAGACGACAACGACAATCCAACGTTGAGAATACCAACGTTAATTATTAGGTTAAGGTTTAACGTTAAGCTGACGTCGGGTATAACCTCTATACTACAATGTAATTTACTGGAAGACATTTAACGACTGCTCAACGTCGGGGATTACAGAGTATTTATTAGTATCGAACCCAACGTTCAGGAGACGTCGGGTCCACCAGATTAAGGCGTGTTCACGACGACGACCGGTCGTCGGGAGTCTGTCGTCAATACCAGGTTGTTTGCGCTTACTTTAGGACGTATTAGGTATACCAATAGGTAAATTCGAGGTGTCCAAGGTAAAAATAGGTTATACGAAAGGTCGGCAGGGGGTGTCCTTGTCCAAATCAGTTAAAATGTAGTGCAATTTAGGTCGCGAGTCAAATCCGCCATTAATGAAAGTAATGGTTCAGCCATTTTTTTAAACATAATGTTTAGCAATTTTTTTGCTAGATTTTAATGAATATTTGATTTTAATTAACGAATTTTGTTTATATATAAATCAAGGATAATTTTGTATGGGTCTAGACATAATAATATGTTTTTTTAATTACGATGGTTATTTCTATTTTTACCGTTTTGTTCGATTTAACCTGTAAATTTCTGAGGCGCTTTCAGTTTTTAGCAATTTCTATACCTAGTTTAACAGTACACTTCCTTGCGTTTGTAAATTTTCGACCGCATTATGCAATGAGGCAGATGATTAAAATAATTATACAAGTCACTTAGGTTATATTCTGAATAGAGTAGGAACCTACTTAAATAAGTATCAACAGGCCGTCATGCATCTTAGTTTCTGATGATTTAATATCCTCCAAGATTATTAACCTATTTGGTAAAAATGAAGTGTGTCGGCCGTACTTCTGTGGTAGAGAATTTTATACTATTACTTTACAAGACCAAAGTCCTAAAAACTAACGTAATTTGACGATAAAATATCTTGAGCTGAGAAGTCGAGAGGGGGACGTCGAGGCAACCCGTACTTCTATTCCCCACTTAGGTGCAAATAGTGGTTTTCTGACCGCCGTCGCAACGTCGCGTATTAACGTTGGGGCATTTAATCCAACGTTAAGACGTCGTAATATTACGTCCAATTGCTTCTTGGGATAGTAATTGAGCTGTAACTTATTATAGGTAAGCTCTTCTTCGTCAAATGCTAAATATTGTAGTTTCACAGTCGAAAGACGGGAAACCTATGCATTGTTCGACAATAGCTTGTTCAAACTAATTTGAAGTATTTAAAAATGTATATCTCCAGAAATAAAAAAAGTCTAGCTCAAAAATTAAGTGACTTATAATGAAATGAATGTCAGTCCCTATTTTTTAAGCAAAAAGTGATCGGAAACAACCCCCTAATCACCACTCTAATTAAAATTAATCATTGACCTGATTTGGTCTTCTTTATTTATAAATTATTAATAGGTTCTAGAAGTTTGATCGGCTTACAATGATTATTTAAAAAAAAATGGAGTTAAAAGCGAATAATAAGTTTTTGCAGTTTGGTAAAAAATGCCCTTTTCTTCAGAATAGAAAGATTAGCATCAGAGATACGAAAAAATTTAAATATGAAATTGTAGCTTATTGCATTCCCAAGAACGTGATTTGCAAAAATTTTTGTGAGTGAACTATTGACAATAATTGTTAAGTTTTAATTATTAAAACTTGTAATAACATGCAAAAACCACCTTTACCAACCCTTTCAATATCACCTCTTTTTGTGACTGAGGATTTTAAAAGGATTTAATATTAATAGCCTTATAGATCTTATAAAAACCTATAAAATTCTTTTTTACCAAACTTTTGGGCTAAGATAAAAAATAAAAAAGTTACGGTTAAAAAATTAATATATTTTTTGAAAAAAAAAAGAGAAATCCAATTGAAAGCATAATAATGTAAGTTAGCGGAGTTTTTAGTCATTGGCCTTATTCATTATTCTTTATTTATGTATTATTAATATATTCTAAAAGTTTGTCTGGCTTAGAATGATTAGTTTTAAAAAACTGGAGTTTAAAGCGAATAACGAATTTTTGTAATTTGGTAAAAAATGCCATTATCTTCAGAATAGAAAGATTAGCATCAGAGATACGAAAAAATGTTTAAATGTGAAATTGTAGGTCATTTAATTTCCAAGAACCTCGTTTGAAAAAAATTTTTTACGGCAAAAATTGAGTGAATCGTAAATGAGTATGCCATCAAAAACATTGATTTTTTAGGTATAAAACTAAAACATTCGATAGCGAATAAATCGAAAACTCATAATTTTATCAAAAAAATGTATAGAACGTTTTTTACTTAGAATGAATGTTTTTACCAAGTTTTGCAATCAAAATATAATAATAGACCCCAGACTTTTGCAACCCCAAAAGAGCCTTTCGGCATCAATTAGATTTTGATCCTTGGACTATCCATTACTTATTCTCAAATTTTCAAGCAAATCTATCCATTCTGTAAAAATTGCGAGGTGAAAAGCTTCGGTTCCTGGACTATATTTCTATTTTCAAATAATAAGTTATTGCATATTATATAAACAACTATTAATTTTATAACATTTTAGGGTGACTCCGGTGGGCCTTTAGAATTAAATGGTATGCTAGTGGGTATTGTGTCTTCCGGGCGACGCTATTGTACGGATTTTTTTCCCATTTCTTCATCCTACACAAATGTCGCCTTCTTTCGTACATGGATAACAGAAAAACTGGAGGGTTAAGCCACATTATCTATCATTGAACTGTTGTTTGCTCTATTAAATGTACTATAAAAATTGTTTGTTTGTGTTATTCAACCTTCTGTTAACTATACATCATATACCTATATAAATATAATAATATACCTATACAATGCTTATATATGCCTATATAAAAGTAATACATCCAAAGGATAGGGGTATATATTTAGATTTAATGTTTACAAAAATATCTGAAGTCAAAGTAGAACCAGCTGTAGACCTTCTAATATTCTAATGCCTTTACGTAATAATCAGTGCTGTTTTTGTAACAATAAAGGTTCCGGTACGCAATGTTTCGGGGGGTTTGGGGAGGGTTCATAAAGGGGGTCTGCCCCCGGGAAAACTTTTTAAATTTAGCCTCAATAAGGGCGTTTTAAAGCTATTTCGGAGCAAGGATGAAATTCAGGAATTTGTTTATAATTTGGTTGTTTTTTTATTTTTTGTCCCAAAAGGTGCCGGTACGGCGTACCGGCGCGTACCGTCACAAAAACAGCACTGGTAATAATCATATAGCTTACACATTTGATATTTTATGTACTAAGTAGAATTAACCTAACATATGAAGAATACTATTTTGACTTCGGAGATGGTAATTATATAGCGATAAATGATTATTTGGCAGATATTAATCGGGACAACTGATTTTATAAATTAGATATTGAGTCTGCTGTACAAAAGTTTTATGAAACTCTACATGTTGTCTTTAATCAGTTTATTCCAAGAAAACTCATTAAAAGCTCTAACTTTCCAAAATGGTTTTCCCCATATTTAAAAAATTTAATAATTTTAAAGAAAATTAGTCACAAAAAATATTTACAAAGTCTGAAGTAGATTACTTGATATTTTCTGACTTAAGATCTAAATGTAAAATAGAAACTCAAAAATGTCACTCTTATTATATCAAAACTGTTGGTAACAACCTGAAAGATAATCCAGCACATGTCTGGAGATATATTAATGATAAAAAAAATCTAACAATATTCCAAATCACATGTAACTTAATAACCAAATGGCAGATAATGCCCAAAACATAGCTAACTTGTTTGCCGAACATTTTGCTAGTGTATATTATTCATCCACATGCCGATTGCCCAAAGCGGACTCATGTTCAAGTGCAGATATTTCTTTGTATACTATTAAAATCTCTGTTATTTATGAAGCTATATGTCAACTCAGAAACTCTTTTTCAACGGGACCAGATAATATTCCAAATTATTTTTTGAAACGTTGTTCATTTACAATATCCAAACCAATATATCTACTGTTTAATTTATCTTTGCTTGC
Source organism: Diabrotica virgifera virgifera (assembly GCF_917563875.1). NCBI lineage: Eukaryota > Metazoa > Arthropoda > Insecta > Coleoptera > Chrysomelidae > Diabrotica > Diabrotica virgifera. The sequence goes on along the minus strand of NC_065443.1, from coordinate 201,017,194 downwards.
ATGTTCCTTCCCTGCTAGATGGAAAAAAGTTATGTATCACCTATTTTTAAAGCTGGTGACAAAAAGAATGTAAAAAATTATCGTAGTATCTGTAAGCAATCAGCAATACATACCAAAGTTATTCGATAAAATAGTGTACAATCAACTATATTGACAATGTAAAGAATTTATTGTCTGTAGTTCAACATGGGTTTGCAGCTGGGAAATCCACTATTACTAACTTGGCAGCAGGGCCCCCGCTACCATAATATGTGCAAAGTGTGCAATGCACAGGGGCGCCATCCTTTAGGGGCGACAAAACCCAAGACCAAAAATTGCAAACAAAAACAAAAACCAAAAATTAATTTTAAAATAAAAGTTGAGAAATTAAATAAATATTCAGTTTTACTTTTGTTTGGATGGCATTATTAGTCATTCAATTATTGTTAGATATAAAATAAAAAATTCCACTATAAAAATAACAAACACACACTTACTAGACCGTAGAAAAAACTGCAGTTAAGAAATACCTAATACAAAATAAATTGTAGCTATAGTCGGTTCGCTAAACTCAGACGCAACTGGCTAGATATTTTAGTCTGGAATTTTTTTGTTTTTTGCCAATTTTGCAAAAATTGGCAAAATTACTGACTATTTAGTAATTATTAACTATTTAGTAATTATTTTTTGCCAATTTTACTAAAATTGGCAAAATTACCGACTAAAATATCTAGCCAGTTGCGTCTGAGTTTAGCGAACAGACTATATGTGCTGACCTGCTGATTTCGTGCGAAAAATCTAAACATACATTGAATGAGTAATAATAGGGTGTGGGCGGTAATTCTATTGCCTCGGATTGTGTTGCGCTAAAATGACAAATCGACAAGATTTGAAAATCGCCTATCAAATAACGAGTCTACAAGATTTGAAAAAACTCTGGTTACGTGTCTCTACCCCATTTAGACAAGGCGAAAACGGCGGCTTTATTGGAAAAAATATTCCCATGAGATTTTTTTGCATAATCACATTCACGAGACAATCCAGAATAAGCGCCGGACTCCGCTTGCGATTTGTAGTCGCGCGATTGTTTTGGTCGCGAAGATTGAACACATTGTTTCAAATAGAAGTACATACATACATAAATCCATTTCCGACTAAATAATCGTGGATTGACTTGTATTTGAAACAATGTATTCAATCTTCGCGACAAAACAATCGCGCGACTAGGAAATCGCAAGTGGAGTCCGGCGCTGAGGTTCAAGAAGTCGCCCACCCGAAAAGTGGTCCCCCATTTGTTTAAACAATTTTTTTTAACAAATTGCAAAAATCAATATTTACACATTTTTTAGGGTTTTTGGACCATTCTGAACAAAAAAGGTCTGTTGTAATTTTTCTCTAAAGTTGATAGTTTTCGAGTTATAAGCAAATTAATATTGAAAATATATATTGAAAATATATTGAAATAATGTTTATTTTAATAAATTACAGGAGTGAAAAACTAAAAGAAAATGTAGTGTGATTTTTAATTTCAAATATCTCATTCAAAATAAACTTTTAATTTACCTATTTTAAGGAACTTTCGGCCCTCGATAATAATTTAGTCTTTCATTCTGCGTTTAAATTTTTTATCTACGACTGATACATAATATATGTATTATACTTGTGGTGTTTGCAATATAATGCCATATAATAATCCCTTAGGGATTAATAATGCGGGATTAATAGCTATTAATCCCTCTGGCACAACAATCACAAAATTCACCACGGAAACAAAATAATCAACCTCAAAAAGTGTCACTGTCAAACGAATAGTATATTTGACAGTTTGTGTTGAGATGGACGAAAATGAAGAATCTTTTAATTGTACACCACCAGAAATTGTAGAACTAGCTACAGCAACAGCATCTACCTTAATACCTGAAACATCGAAATCCATTTATAATAAAACGTACGCAACTACAGCAGATACTATCGCTAAAGAGATAAACAGTAATGTACCATCTTCTTGTTCTACAGCAATCGAGATCCCAAATATTTGTATTAAAAACTCTACTAAAGTTAATGATGATTCTCAACCAATTCAGTTTATTAATTGTACTATTACTAATTTTAATGTTTTTAACAAATAAAGTTGTTCATTAAAAATCTTAAATTAATTAATTTGTCGTAGATAAAGTAGAGTATACTACTCGCAATAATGGCTCTCATTCCCTCGGAATGTTACTCCCTCGCCGCTAACGCGGCTCGGTTCGTAAATATTCCTCGGGAATAATAGCCATCATTATTGACTCGTGGTATAATCTACTATTAAAAATATTTATTAGTTTTTTCAAGATTCGAAAAAAATGGACATGGTGATACAACATGATAGAACGTTGTCATACTACGCACTGAGTCAAATAGAATATGATGACAAGACAGTGGCAGTTTTAAATATTTGACATGGCATCGGGAATATTTTGAGTTGTTGATTAAATAAAATTGATAGTGTATTTGATAAATAATTGATTGAACAGTGTACATTTTACTACACGTAATTTGCCGTGTAAAGACTGAAAAAGTAGGGATAACCGTAAAATATGTGCGAATTATGTAGCGATGGCCTTAAACAAACTATTGTTTTTTAATTTTTAATGCACCGCTTATGACAGGGCGAGCGCTCGGGCTGTCGCACGTCTGGCCTAGGTGCGTTCGCGGGTGCAGTTGACAAATTGTCGCCGACAATTTCTAACCTCACTCAATACAAGTAATACCGTTAATAGATAAATATATAAGGTATATTTATTTTTAATTAATATTAATAACTAATTATTAAATTATACTAGGTAAATATACCTTGTATATTTATCTATTACTTTACTTTACTTAATCAGTAGACACATTTGTACCTTTCGGTGTTGGGCCGTTTATAATACAATTCATTAAATTACAATATTTTACAATCTTCTAAATTGTCCTAGCTCTTAAAGAACTTTCTCCATTCCTTCCTATTGAATGCCATATGTGTTGCTTCCTGCCAAGTCCTACCCTTACTCTGCAGTATCTGCGAAATGTCACTGTTCCATTCTTTAATGGGTCTTCCTCTTCTATTCTTCCCTATTGGTTTGGCGTCCCACACTCTTTTTACTTGTCTATTATTGTCCATCCGGGTTAGATGTCCGAACCATGCCAATTTTTTCTCCTTGATTGAGTCGAGTATCGGTTTGATTTTGAGTCTTTCTCTTATTTCTTCATTTCTGATTCTATCAGTTCTTTTTACACCGATCGTTCTTCTGAGGTATTTCATCTCTGCTGCCTGAATTCTGCTCTGATGTCTTTTGTTTAATATCCAATTTTCTGCTCCATATGTCACCGTAGGTCTATATATTGTTTTGTATATTGTCATCTTGGTTTTGTTGATATTTCTTTATTATTAAGGAATCCTCTATTTAGTGCTTGGAGTAGCTTTCCTGTGTTTTCCATTCTGTTGTTAAGATCGTCCTCGATGTCTCCTTTGTTGTTGATTACTGTTCCTAAGTATTTGTATGAATTTGTCTGTATTATTTTTTGTTGGTCTATCATTACTTCTATTTAATCTTCCGTCCATTGTTTCCTTGATATTTTCATTATCTGAGTCTTCTCTTTGTTTACGATTAAGTTGTATTTGCTTGCTTCTAGGTTGCATTTCTCTAAGTTGTATTTCAGTTTTTCTGCTGTTTCCGCAATTAATACTATGTCGTCTGCAAATATACACATCTCAGCGTTTATCATTTGCATTCTGTTCCAACCGATGCAGTATTTCTTGAAAGTTTTCTTACATTCTTTCACTATCTCATCTATTACATTTATGAATAGCACTGGGCTGAGACTTCCCCCTTGTCTAACTTCTTGAGTTGTTTCAAATGTATATTTAACATTCTTACTGTATTTGTTGTTTTCATGTATATACTCTTTGTTGCTTCTATAAGTTCTTCACTTACTTCCTTCTTCTTTAGGCTTTCCCATATATCTTTTCTTTTGACTGAGTCGAATGCTTTTTTCATGTCTATAAAGCTCAGATATATTTCTCTGTTTTTCTTTAATGCTTTTTCTATTACTTGTTGTATGGTGAATATATGGTCTTGTGTGTTGTGTCCTTTCCTAAATCCACTTTGTACGTCCTCTAATATATGTTCTATTTCTTTTCTGATTTTCCTTTCTATTATGGTTTCGTATAATTTTGCTGCTACACATAGTAGTGATATACCTCTATAGTTCTTACAGTCTCTTGTGTTTCCTTTCTTGTATATAGGTATAATTACTGCATTTGTCCATTCTCTGGGTATTACTTTTCTCTTCCATATTAGGTTATATATGTATAACAATTTTTCTTTTGCTTTTACTCCTATATATTTCATCATTTCTGGTGCTACTTCATCGCTTCGTGGTGCTTTTCCAATCTTTATCTTTCTTATTGCTTCTTCTAGTTCTTCTTTTTCTATAGTTTCTGGATTTTCCGTGTTTCTCATGGATACTCTCTTGATGTGGCTTTCCTTCTCCATTGTATTCGCTTGATTTCCATTCAGTATCAGCTGGAAATGTTCCCTCCATCTTTCCATTATTGTCTTATCGTCATTTATTATTTATATTTATCTATTAACGATATTATTTATATTATTTTAAAGTGCGCATGCGTGTTCTAACAATTTATCCAATTTTCTGACAATTTCAGGTACCCGCGAACGCAACTATTATATTACGTATCTCGTGATTCTCGGCGCTTTTTTATAATTGTTAAATATACATACATACGTTTTTGGTAACCATATTTTTTAGTTTTTATAAATCAATCTGATTTTTTGATGTTTATTATAATTTTTGAAGGTAGAAATTACAATTAAAAAATTAAAGCTTTCCAAATTTTACAAATGTGTAGCAAAATTTAGTTTTTATCATTGGGATCTAAAAATTTTTAAGACTAAAATTAAATTTAGTAATTTTTAAGTTTAAAATTTTAAAGTAAAGCTTGAATGCAAAATCGCCGATATCAAAAATTAAAGTATTTAATTATTTATTGTCCGACTGGTTGATGATTTGACAAATAATAACATGATTTCAAAGTCAGTTAAATATGATATATTTCCCTAGGGCATTATTTCTCAAAATAACACCCTAGGATATTAAATTTAAATAACTAGTTAAATACTGTCAAGTTGACAAATAATAACCTAAGTAAAACTATGGTTACCACAATTACGTTACGACTATTGCTGGTAAATGTACTTATTTGAAAACTAATTATGTAATTCAAAATTCATTCAGACTTTTTGCATATAAAGAATATTTAGTCGGACATTAAACGTTGAAGGCACCACAGGTATTATGGATAATAACGCTTTCTGTCAAGGCATATCCCTCGGCCCGAATGCCATCGGGATATACACCATTGACCTCAAGCGTTTAAAGGCAGTAAAGACGTACCCCGGAGCAGATGTCAACTCAGATCATAACCCGCTGATAGCAGTAATGCACTTGAAATTCAAAAAGATAGTAAGACGAAAAAATAAACCATCACTTGATTATACAAAATTAAGAAAAACAGAAATACATCAAAAAATGATCCAACAAGTCAACTCAAATCTAACACAAGTAGAAGAAGAAATTTTAACATCAGAAGATGTCAATGAAAAATGGAATAAAATACAGAAGGCATTGCTAAAGGCTGGGGAAGAAAATTTAAAGCCTGCAAAGACAAATAAAAAGCAGAAGTGGATGACTTCGGAAATTCTAGCATTAATGGAAGAAAAGAGAAAAGCCAAAGGGAGAAATGAGCCAAAATACAAAGATCTACAAAATAAAATTAAAGTAGAGATAAAAAAGGCCAAGGAAAAGTGGTTTACAGAACAATGCAAAGAAATAGAAGAGTATGACAGAAAATACGACAGCTTAATATGCATCAAAAATAAAAGAACTAACAAGTACCAAAAAGCGAGCACACTATGGGATACTTAAAGATGATAACGGTAAATTCATCGCAGACATCAAAGATAAATTAAGGTTTTGGCAGGAATACATAATGAAACTATTCGACGATGATAGAATGATACAAGAAGAACTACAGGAACAAACAGGACCGAAAATAATAATGTGCGAATTAGAACAGGCAATTAGAAATGCAAAGACCGCAAAAGCAGTAGGCCCAGATCAGATACCCACTGAGCTAATTAAATGCATTGACGAAGAAACACTGCATATACTTTTAGATCTGTTCAACAAGGTATATACAACAGGAGTAATACCCCAGGATTGGTTGCTGTCCACATTTGTAACACTACCAAAGTCAATACATGCGACAGAATGCTCCCAGTACAGAACAATTTCTAAGCCACACACTTAAGATATTCCTCAAAATAATACATGGCAGACTATACAAAAAAATAAAGGAAGATATAGATGACACCCAGTTTGGTTTCAGAGGAGGACTAGGAACGAGAGAGGCTCTGTTCGCTTTTAACGTTCTCGCGCAAAGACGACTAGATATGAACCAAGATCTCTATGTCTGCTTTATAGATTATCAAAAGGCTTTTGATAGAGTACGGCATCAGAAACTCATAAAACTTTTAAAAGAGAAGAATGTGGACAGTCGAGATATACGGGTTATTGTCAATCTGTACTGGAATCAAATAAGCAATGGTTAAAATCAAAAATGTCGAAACCGAGGCCATAAAAATCAAGAGAGGTGTTAGACAGGGTTGCGTGTTGTCGCCATTGTTATTCAATCTGTACAGCGAAGCTATTTTTAAGGAAGCAATATTAGAGGAAGAACAGGGCATATCAATAAACGGAAAAATCTTGAACAATTTTCGCGTGGGCGACTTCTTGAACCTTATTCTGGGATGTCTGTCTCACTAATGTGATTATGCAAAAAAAAATTCATGGGAATATTTTTTCCAACGAAACCGTCGTTTTCGCATTATTTAATTAGATATGTAAATGCTTCAAAATAAGTGTGAAACATAATTTAATTGAATTTACTTTGTTATGATTTTATTCTGTTTGTTTCATTTTGATATTTTAGTCTAGATAGATAGATAGATAGATAGATAGATAGATAGATATGTTTATTGTTTCTAATGAAAAATCATATAACAAGAGGTTGAGTACAAATTATTACACATAAATAGTCGACGCTTAATGAAGATTTAGTTACAATTATTCATTTAATATAAATGAACGCAATCTGAGTGCATTAATAAAAAATGTACACAGTTCCTTAATCTCAGTGGGAGAATGGGTTGTATTTAAAAACAGAAAAAAGCTCTCGGTATTCTCTACAAATGATCGAATAAGGGGTGATCTAAAACACGAGTATAATGGACATTCCAACAAAATGTGGGAAAGAGTCTCTAATTTGTGTAAATTACATATTGAACAATTTTCAGTTTGGTCGATGTGATACGAAATCCCTTTATAATAAAATTTTATGTAAAGTTTAGAGCAAAGTCTGATTTGTGAATAAAGTCTTGTAATATATATGGGAGTTTTTATTTGTAAATAGCTTTGCGGTTGCCTATTGTGTGAGAAATGTTTATAGTACAAAGAATAGCGAGAACTTGTTAATGCTGATAAGTCATCTTGGAAGAGTTTTTCTTTCATTTTTAATAACAAACCGTTTCTTTGATGCCTCAGTAACCCCCATGATAAATTTTCCCAAGTTTCTTTTGCATCAATTTCAGAAAAATAATTTTTTAGCTGAACTACCCAGTTATAATTCTCATTATTGTCATTATTGTTACATAGCTGACGAAGACGGTTATAACAAATTCTTGGATACCTAGAGGAGTCCATAAGTAAAATTCTCTCAAGCCAATTAAGTGATATTTTAAAAATTAAGTATTTTAAGTGAACTTGGCCAACTTCTAGCCTAACATAAGTATTGGGGGTATTTTTTGGTAGATGCAGCAGTCTCTTAAAGAAATTAGTTTGAATTTGTTCTAGAGTATTTGAGTAGCGCAGACCCCAGACAGATATACACTGAGAAAGACAGTTTAAAATAATGGAATTATATAATGTAATTCTCGTCTCCCATGAATTTACTATTGCATTAGACAAGAGGTTCATTACTGCTCCTATAGACTGCTTAGCTCTAGCAATCGTAGTAACGGCCATCTCTCGAAATAACGAGGAACTACTAAACGTTACACCCAGATAATTAAATTTATTAACGCTTTCAAGTTTTTGACCATTTAGTAGGAATCCTCGCTCCTTGGAGAAATGGCCACCCCTCGAGAAGACTAAGATTTTGCTATTGGAAGTGTTTATAGTCAGTTTATTATGTGAGGTGTAGGTTTCCAATATTCGTAATTTGCGGGTCATGTCAACTTCTGATTCTCCTAATATTATCAAATCGTCGGCATAGAGTAATAGAAGGATATCAGTATTACCATTAATATTAATTCCCTTTGCCCCTGCCTCCCTAAAAAAGGCCTCCACATCTGAAAGAAAAATTGAGAACAAAGTCGGGCTTAAGCATTCTCCTTGAAGAACACCTTCCGTTATTTTATATTGTCGTGACAATTGTGAATTTGAGCGGACCTGGAAGGTAGCCGATGCGTACAGGAATCTAATTAATATAATAAATTTAGCGCTAATGCCACACTGAAAAAGTTTGTTCCATAACAAGATATGTTCGACTGAGTCAAATGCTCTTTGGAGGTCTATAAAAGCAGCGAAGACTTTTCTTTTCTTAAGTCGCAGTTGTAGCTGAACAGCTGAAGTGAGGGTAAATATATTATCTAGACATCCCCTGCCTTGACGAAACCCATTTTGACATTCTGGAATAACGGAAGTATTGTCCAGCCATATCGTTAATCGATTAGATAATATCTGCGTGAATAGTTTAGTTAAACAGTTTACTAGAGCAATTCTTCTGTAATTCTCTGGATCTTCACGGGAACCTTTCTTGTGCAACATTGTTAATATAATATTAGACCAGGCTGAAGGCATAGTTTCGGTATCTAGAATACGATTGTACAAGCAATTTAAATATAATAGCCAATTATTTGGGAGGTGTTTCAAGAACTCAAATGTAATATTATCTAGTCCGGGGGCTTTGCCATTTTTGCATTGTTTTAGAGTATTGCTAATTTCTTTAAGAGA